>NW_027507764.1:54740500-55995500 GCF_037356315.1 Lithobates pipiens | reverse complement strand
ATCAGCTGTCATTGGCTGACAGCTGATCACGTGATAAGGGGTCGGGATCGACCCCTTACACGGATCGGTGATCAGGCGAGTCTCACGGACTCGCCGATCACAGAGCGCGCCGCGCGCGCCCCTCAGGGGGCGCGCAGGCCGCTCGTAACCAGGACGACGTCAATAGACGTAGTCCTGGAAATCTAGGTCCGCGCTAATGCCGTCATTCGGCAATAGCGCGGTACCCAAGTGGTTAAAAGCTGCATCTACGGGTGCTTCTTTACTTTCACTTCTTCTCAAGCATACGCAAAGTCGACCACAAGGCCGTACCCTGAGGTAGCAGCCCAGGCCCAGCAGGGCCCACCACCACCTTTTCCTCAAACTGGTCATAAATCTCTGGGAACAAACCCTTCCTATCTGCCCACACCATTGCACACCCTACAGCAGTGACCGATCAAGTCAATCCAGTGTGATCTACACCTTCCCTTATATTCCCAGAGTCATGGAGGCTTAAATTGGGACAAACTCTATATTAATACCGATGGTTTCGGAATGGGATGTCCAACAAGCTCATGTAGGTGTGATGGTAAGGTGTCCACAAATGTTTTGTCAAATAGTGAATCTCATCCTTTCTTGTGATTAGGTAAAGAACATAGGTCTAAAATTTGGTAGGCTGTGAATTTAGGTCCATGGATGGGTCAGGGAAAGGGAAAGTGTTTAGATTCCTGGTGCCCAATCTGCGGCCAGGGGGCAGCATGCAGCCTTTGGCACTTTTGGTACTGAAGACCCTAATCTGCGTTTCCCTATTGCCTTGTTATAGCAGTAATTTCTAGCAGTCTCTTGTAATATGTCCCCAGTCAATGACTGTCTCTTGAAGCATTTCCCTATTTTGCAGTAACCCCTGTAGCATATACACAATCTTTGACAAACTCCTGCAGCATGTCCTCAGTCTCTAGCCACCTTTTGCATCATGTTTGCAGTCTTTGAACATCTCCTGTACCATGTCCACAGTCCCTGACCATCTCTTGTATCATGTCTACAGTCTCTGATCATCTCTTGTATCATACGTACCGTCACTGATCATCTCTTGTATCATACCTACAGTCTCTAGTCATCACTTGTATCATTTTCTTACAGTCTCTGATCATCTCTTCTATCATATCCACAGTCTCTAATCATCTCTTGTATCATGCCTACAGTCTCTGATCATCTCTTGTATCATACCTACAGTCTCTGATCATCTCTTGTATCATACCTACAGTCTCTAATCATCTCTTGCATCATGCCTACAGTCTCTAATCATCTCTTGTATCATGCCTACAGTCTCTGATCATCTCTTGTATCATACCTACAGTTTCTAGTCATCTCTTGTATCATGCCTACAGTCTCTGATCATCTCTTGTATTATGTCTGCAGCCTCTGACCATCTCTTGTATCAAGTCTGCAGTCTTTGACCATTTCTTGTGTCATGTCTACAGTCTCTTGTATCACATCGTTAGTCTTTGACTATATCCTGTTGTGTGTCTGCTGCCTTTGACAATGAATTTTCACTGAGTTGTATGTGAGTGTGGCCCTTTGGTGATATTGAGGACCAAGCCTGAGGCTCCCCATATCAAGAATATTGACCACCAGTGGTTTAGGCAGTGTGCAGAGCTCAGTCCTAAGTCAAGAGGTGGGGTCATGGCCACAGACCCAGAAAATGTGCTCACTTTGTTCAGGTTAAATAAAGCAAGTATACCGTATGGGGAAAAAAAACAGAAATGGCCTAAAAAAGCCTCTCTAATTTTTTTGGCTGGATTTTCAGCCCACTTTCACTGTTCTTGAACTGCTGCTGTGACCAAGTATTATGTTACAAACCTCAAACGTACATGTGATCCATAATATCTGCTTTTTAGTTTTCTTACAGGGTGGTGGTATAGAATAGACATTTTCCTTCTATTATGTATTATTTACTTCCTTGTAAATTGACTCTGCATTTTACTTTCATGTTTTACCTTTTGTTTTGATGTTTATTTGAAGATTGTATAAAATTGTGAATGTTTTTATATATGAACTGCATATTTTTATCTTTTCAGGCAACTTTAAAGTAGATTACCGGAAAATTTAAAAAATCTCCTTATTTCAGTGTTTACCAAATTCTGCCCAAAAAAGCAGCGAAACCCGCTGACGGGACTATATAGGGCAATGACTGCAAAAATAGTGTATGCAAACAATGAAATATAAAATATATAGTTTAATACAAAATTTTTAAAAACAAATTCTGCCCAGTCACGTACTGCCATCAACATGTCCATATGCTATGTATTATTTAAGCTGGTCATCGGAGAAACCTAAAGATTTACATTGCTATTGCTTTCTCCTGAAGAAATGCTGTTTGCCTGGCTGTACTGATAAGGATTTTTAAAGTGTAAAATGAAAAATGGTTAGCGCTGATCTACATTCATCTATTAAGCTGTGAACTAACAAATTTGCTAGTGCTAAACAAATTGATACATCACATATCATACAAAAACACATATGTCAGAGAAGAGGAAAGTAAAAAATCAAAAAAGTGCCGACTGCTCTCGTTCATGTTCCCATTAACTCTAGCCGGTGTTCCGGACCGCAAATGCGATATTAGCGTGCGTGATGACAACAGCAACCTTGCCTTGCCCTGCGTGTTTTGTCACGTGACGTCTCCTCGGAGCGGAAGCTAAGGATTTTTGTCTTGTTTTTTTCCAAATCCTGATCTGCATACTTTTTCAGGTTAGTAGCTCAGAAAGTATGACGTGATTGGCTTGACAAACAGGTAGCACATTCAGAGGTCAACATTGGCAGCCTTGCATTTCTTGCCTGACGTATTAAGAATTTTTTGGAATCCCCACCCCTAAGAAAAGAAGGGAGGAGAAAAAAATAGCAGACACTTTAGACTTTTTCTGGTGCATAGGGACAACAGACTAAAACTTTATTCACCAAATTGTATTGACAAACATGAAGTTAAAATACAGTGCCTTGAAAAAAGTATTCAGGTTCTCTTACAAACCTCTGAGTACTTCACAGAACAGCTGTATTTATATTGTGATTAAATTATACACAGGTGGACTTTATTTACTAATTAGGTGACTTCTGAAGGCAATTGGTTCCACTAGATTTTAGTTAGGAGTAAAGGGGGCTGAATATAAATGCACGCCATGCTTTTCAGATATTTATTTGTAAAAAAAATTGAAAACCATTTATCATTTTCCTTCCACTTCACAATTACGTGCAACTTTGTGTTGGTCTATAACATAAAATGCCAATAACATACATTTGCTTAGTCACTGTACATAGATACATAAAGATTAAACGTATATAACAATTCTATTTTATATTGAGGGCTCCCCAAAGGCTGAACAATGCCATGACTGGTACATGGGTTATCCTTATCCACCTTGTTGCTACTTCTATGCATTTCACAGGGAAACATCTTGCTTTCTCAGGAGGACTTCAAGGCGTGATAATCTATGTTATGCCAACGCAATTGTTTACATTTATGATTTTTTATTTCTATTATTGCAACTTAAAGTCCTCCTGAGGAAGCGGGTTCTTTCCCTGCGAAATGTGTAGATGTAGCACTCAGGTGGACGAGGACCCCCCATGTACTAACCATGGCATTGTTCAGCCTTTGGGGAGCCCATGATATAAAATGGAGTTTTTATATAATTTTGATCTTCATGTATCTATGTATTTTATTTCATATTTGTCAATAAAATGTGATAAATATAATTTTAGTCTGTCATCCCTGTGCATCAGAGAGAGGCTACAGTGTCTGATATTTTTCTCCCTCCCCTTCCTTCCGCCTTAGGGATGGGGATTCCTCCATTTTTATGTAAAGTGCATGTGGTACCCAGAAATGTTTGTTCCCTCTCAATCTAAGCAGATTATGATTTTTTATATTAGAAAAACCTAAACCAACCCCCAGTGGAAGCATATCCTTTGTCTACAGTTGGTGTGCCTCTTTCCCCAGTCATCTACAATGTGCTGTCAGGTCAGGTTGGTCATCAAGGAGCTGCTACAGCTTGATAAACCCTAAGATGCCCCCCTTCCCCCCCAAAGCCGGACATCTCTGCATGTGGGTCTAGCAAACCGCACATCTGCCGCCTGTGTCAGCCAGTCAAACTTCCATAGTCACAGATACGTTATTGTCTCCTGCAACCTCAATGAAGCAGACACATCCAGTCTGTTGGTGCCCTTTAGTGCTTGCCTCTGGTAATAGTATTACATTAAGAATATTCTTCAATCAAACAGTCTGCATGCAAATCCTTAGCATGCCCCATACCACCTATAGCAAGGATATATACCACACTTTGGGCAAAAACTGCATATTTATGAAATAACTACAATTATTTTTAAACTCTACCATATATAAGCATATAAAAATACTCCCTTATATCAAACCTCATCATCCTTTACACACCAACTGAAACTTTGAGTGTGCAAACTGGCTAACGAAAAAGCATAGAAGAGACAGGGCAAGGGGGAATGGCACTAAACCATAGAGTCCTGTTTACCACTTGTTTAGATTTGTGTTGAGCGTTGTCAGCCAGACGTGGCCTTGTACACAGTCTATGTGCTAACCTGCATCATATGTGAATGATGACTTCACTTAGCTGGAGCTCGTTATATGTAGTCATGCACACAGAACTGCTCTGTGGAAACTAATAGAGCCTTTATATGTACTTCTACTGGTCAGTGCAGATATTTAAAAGAGGATAAAGAAGGCCAGGAAGAGATTAGACTTGGGTCAGGAGGCATATTTGAGACCCCTAGAGAAACAATTTCCAGTGTTAGAACGCCAGTGTCTTCAAGGTTAAGTAGCCATGTAGCATTGGGTACCCTGATGAAGCCAACCACTAAAAGAAGTTAGCAGTGGCTTTTCTAGCTGTGTAAAACATGATTTGTCCTGAGTATTGGCATCTATGGAAGGCCCTGAACTTTGGCGACTGGAGCATGGTCACTAGTGAAGAATTTGCACTGAATTGCTAGAGAAGTCTTCATCTTGGTGACTAGGGAAAGCCTTGCACCACAGTCACAGTAGAACTTCCCAGGCCATGCTTACTAGTAAAGCCATTGTACCTTGGTAACTAGAGAACACCTTGTGCTATGGTTTCTAGAAAGATCTCTAAGCTGTGTTTACTAAGTCCTTAAGACAGTGTTACAAAAAAAGTCTACTAGTGAAGGTTCTGCTCCATGATCACAAGAGAGCCCTACTCCAGCATTCTGAAGGAAGACCTTCACCATGGTTACTCAGAAAAGTCCTATATCCTGGTTACAAGAGCTCTCCCTGAGCCATGATTACTAAACCTTTATACCACTAGAAACAGCTCTGTGCTATGGTAACTGGAGATAACCCCGTGCCATGATTAACAGGTAGGACCCTGTGTCATGGTAACTAGAGAAGGCCCTGTGCCATGGGTTCTAGGCAAAATTTCATGGTAACTATGGAAGGCCTTGTCTCTGTGCTACTAGTGATGGCCTGGTACCATTGCTTCTAAGAATTGTCCTATGCCATGGTAACTAGGGATGGCCCAATGCCAAAGTTCTGTGCCATGGTAACTAAGGGAGAACCCTGTGCTATGGTTTCTGGCCCCTGTCCCTGTGATACTAGGAAATGGCCTTGAAATATTTTTACTAGTTTTGGCCCTATGCCATGGTTACTAGGCAAAGTTCTGTGTTATGGTATAAGGCATCAGCCATGGCTACTAGCGAATGGTCCTATGGTTACTACAGATTAACTTGTGTCACAGTAACTAGAAAAGGCCCTGTGCCATGGTTTCTAGGCAAAATACCATGGTAACTATGGAAGGCCCTATCTTTGTGCTACTAGGGACAGTCCTAGGAATAGCTGTATGCCATGGTCACTAAGCAAAGTTCTGGTAGCTAGGGATTGCGATGCACAGTGATAACAAGTGAAGGATACGGCCCTGTGCCATGGTTACTAGGGAACTCTTACCACCTGCCCACCTTAGCACCTTCTCAGTTATACAGCTGTATGGATAACCATGGCACAAGACCTGGCAAGGTCTGCTTATTAAATGGGCAGAGATGGGCCCAGCAACCAATCAGTTTGTCAAATGTGGTCAACAGCTATTCTGTGAACAGCTGTACTAAACATATCGTCGGATCAGATGAGTCTTACTTTTACGAGCGATAAACCGCTCGATGGCTGTGATGGAACAATAGAACAACATTTAATTTTATATGCTTTTGTGCACTGTGAAGGTTTTTTATGGTGCTTCTGTTTCTTTGGTATAGTTACTTTATTTGCATGACTTTATCGGCATCAGTTTTAATTTATTTGTGCAGCGATCCTGTGGTGTAAATTTTCCATAACTCTACAAATACATCTTTTCATTTGTAATCATTTTGGTAGCAGTTAAAGCTGAACTCCAGGCAAACAGCTAAATACACATTTTACTTTGCTCTCAAGTTCCCTACCGGTACATTTGCATGCGGCACACCGGATTGGCTCCCTGTCCTGTCCCCCTCTAGCAGTCTGGGCTCTGCTGTACAGGGGTTGTAAGGGTCCCATTTCAAAGCAAATTCAGGTATTTACACTAGCTGCGTTAAAAAAATAAATGTAAGGATGTAATAGAAAATACAGAGTATTAATGTGTGTATTTCATATCTGCCTGGGGTTCAACTTTAAGGACCAGCCATCTGCTGACATCTCATGCTCTTTGACTCTTCTGTGATAAAATGCATTTTGTCATGTAAATAGACCTCTTGTTCGATTAATATTATTATCATTATTGTTAGATAATGAACGCAATAAAATTTCCTGACGAAGAGTATTCTGTGTGAGCCATGTGATTTCTTCATAATGTTTCATAAATACATTTGCAGATCTCAAACTAAGCTAACCATAGGCAGGAGATGGTGGCGAGAAAACCAGACCGACAAACATTTGGTAGAAGCCTGTAGTAAACAAACAAACAAAAAAAAAACCCTGCATTTTGCAGTTTTGGTCTGGAGCCGATGTGGACAATAGGGATTGGCCCAAAAATCCATGCAAGAAGAAGAGGAAGAAGAACATCAATGGGCACCTTTATAGAGCGGTCCAGATTTCCATTAAAAGCTTGCATTCATTTTTTGTGACTCTGTGCCATTATTCTGCAGGTTTTGTCTTGAGAAGTATTTTATTATACTTGTTTGGCACAGGAGTACATATTAAGGGTGGGTTCACACTTGCTACGGCCGTGGTTCCCAGCAGGGGGTCCGGTGCGTCCCTTTACACTGGTTCAGGTGCGAATCATGTCCGAATTTTTGCCTGAATTTGCACCTGAAATAGAGAGCCAAAGACACACAGGACCCTTCTGCGATCCGGGCCGTGGCCGCCCCGGAGATGTGTGAACCGGCTCCATTGCGAACCAATCACACTCTCCTGTCACGTGTATTGGAATGCGGGGAAAAATCGCATCTAATTTGCATCAGTGTGAACCCAGCCTAAAGGATGTAGCCACCCAAAACTGATAGTTAAAGTAGAACTATGGGGAAAACCTTTTTTATTTTTAATTTTTTTGGAAAAGGGTAAGGGAGGGTTATAATCCCTGACAAATGTATTTGTTTTAAAAAGAAAATTGCCATCTAGGTCCCATTTTTGAGACTTTCCTTCACTTCCTGTCCCATAGCCAAAACAGGAAGTGAAAGGAAATCCCTGCAAATGATGGGAATATCTTGGGGGGCCTCCCAGGTCACTGGAACTAGTGCCCCTATTGTAAAATTTCCCCACTATTACTTTTCTGGGGACAACCCAAATTTGGGGATTTTCTTTCATTTTCACTTTCAATGATAATGGTAACAAAGGACAAATAGCATATCTCCCAACTGTCCCTGATTTGGACTTTTTTTTCAGGGGGGGAACATAAGGCAACACAGTTCTGGCACTTCCAATGTATGTAAAGGCCAGGGGTGCTGGAGTGTGCCGGAGAGTTTATTCATGATGGCTGCTGGGGGATCTATTGTTGATGGCTGGGATCTATTTTTGTGTGGGGTGTCTGTTGTTGTTGACATAGAATCTATTATTGCTGGAGGGTCTTATATTGTGGGGGGGGGGGAGGGGGTGTCAGTTGTTGCTGGGATCTATTATTGCTGGAGGGTCTCATATTCTGGGGGAGGGGGGGTCAGTTGTTGCTAGGTGGGATCTACTGTTGAGAAAGAGGTCTATTGTTGCTGGCTGCTGGAAGGCCTATTGATGCTGGCTGTGATAGATCTGTTGCTGCTGGGGGTCTATCATAGCTCCCAACTGTCCCTGATTTCGAGGGACTGTCCCTGATTTGGAGCAATGTCCCTCTGTCCCTCATTTGTCCCTCATTTTGGTCTGATCTATATAGTTGTATATAAAATGCACTTTTTATCTATCAAAAAGTGTTTACCAGTGCTAAACCTTTCATCTAATTTCTAAATTGATGCATTTGTAAATTCCAAAAGCCAATATAAAGGAATAGTAGTGGTAAAAAAAATCACTTGTGGGTTTAACCAATCTTGTTTTTTTGTACAATTCTCATTTAAGGGGCGTGGCCAGGGGTGTGTCCTATGCCTACATACTTTTGCTGATAGGTGTTCCTCATTCCCATCTCAAAAAAAAGTTGAGAGGTATGCCAATAGAGAGGATGAATCTCCCTAATGGGGACACACCAGTATTGAAAACCTAATAGGTGTTCTAATCCCTATACACGACTATAAAAAAACATAAAAATGCCTTTAGTTCAACTTCAAGCCGTGGTTCACACTAGATGTGGTGAAAATTCACAGCAAATTCTCTGCGGGTTCAGCACCCCTTTAAAATCACAATGCAAAGCGAATGTGGAGTGTATGTTAAGTTCACGACCCCCCAAAATCGTTTTGCAAAAGGCAGTGTGATTTGCAGAATCTGACCCATGCGATCTCATTCTGGTGTAAACAAAAAAGGGTCCTGCACGAGTTTGGTGCAAATGCGGTGTGATTTGAGCCATACAAATCCATGGGACATTTCGCACCGGAATGTGCTGCAATGCCTGTGCATTGTGCACCGCGTCAGTGTGAATCTGGGCTAAATGAGTTTGGAGCATTGAACCCTAAACTGTATCTATTGCCAACTTTTATTTGTTTTAGATGAGATTGTTTAGCAATGTTTTGGCAGAGATTGGTTACAATTTTTGTCATTTTTTAATTTATTTTTTTGCTGTCTGTGTCCACTTGGGAAAGTTTTCTTTACTTGTAACGCTACAAACACAACAGAAAGTGAGAGAAAATGTCTTTAACCATTTCAACCCCGGAAGGTTTCACCCCCTTCATGACCAGGCCATATTTTGCAATACGGCACTGCGACGCTTTAACTGACAATTGCACGGCCATGTGACACTGTACCCAAAATGTACGTCCTTTTTTTCCCACAAATCGAGCTTTCTTTTGGTGGTATTTGATCACCTCTGCTTTTTTTTTTTGCGCTATAAACCCCGCCAAATTGAAAAAAAACAAACATTTTTTACTTTTTGCTGTAAAAACACAGCCAATAAAAAAACTGAAAAAAATCTAATGTATTTATCAATTTAGGCCAATATGTATTCTGCTACATAGTTTTGATTTAAAAAAATCCCAGTAAGCGTATATTGATTGGTTTGCGCAAAAGTTATAGCGTCTACAAACTATGGGCTATTTTTATGGAATTTTTATTTTTTTACTAGTAATGGCGGTGATCAGAGACTTATAGTGGGACTGCGATGATGCTGTGGACAAATCGGACACTAACTGACACTTTTTTGGGAGCCAATGAATACAGTGATCAGTGCTGAAAAATATGCACTGCCACTGTACTAATGACACTGGCACGGAAGAGGTTAACATCAGGGGCGTTCAAAGGGTTAATCGTTTCCCTTGGGGGTGCTTGCTAACTGTGTTTAGGGAGGTGTGTTAACTGTGGGAAGACAGATCTGTGTTCCTGCTTAACAGAAACACAGGATCTCTGTCTCCCCTACTAACAGAATGGCGATCTGCCTTGTTTACATAGGAAGACCACCGTTCTGCCTCTGTTGGGAATGAGCTGATTGGCTCCTGCTGTGTCCAATCACTGCAGGAGCGGGCCGCCGGTGGTGCGTGTGCACGCCCCACACCCGGAAGTGCAGAGTAGCGTACCTGTACGTGATTCTGCGCAGAGAGGCCACCTTGCCGCTGTATATGTGCTGTATATGGTCGGCAAGCCGTTGAATAAAAGTATTTTTTGCCCAAAGTCCAGCTTTAATAGCTCCTTGTGTTTCCCAGCACCTGACCACACCTACCTCCGCCCAATGCTTTCTGGATTGACAGCACTACCTCCTACTGTGAGCTGCAGTGTCTGGGAGGGGGAGCATATGCGACATAAATGTATGAGGATGTGGCTCGGTCAGGGAAGGTAAAGGAAATCTTTTATTTACTTTATGAGGCTTGTGCATCACATAATACCTGGATTCGATACTTTCGATTTAGATTGTCATTCACACTGCAGCAACCTGAAAGTCACGCGACGAACACTGCAACTTTTTGCTGGCAACTTGAGCACTACTGGATGCGACCTGATGTGACTGAAGCAACTTTCAGGCAATGCTTGGGTAATCTTCCTGTAATGCCAGATCCAAGTCACATCAGTACAGATGAGGATCCCACTTGGAGGCGACTTCCATTAACCTCTTGAGGACCAAACCTTTTTCTGACACTTGTTTGGAAGTAAAAATCTGTATTTTTTTTTTTGCTAGAAAATTACTTAGAACCCCCAAACATTATATGTAATTTTTTTTAGCAAAGACCCTAGAGAATAACATGGCGGTTGCAATATTTTATGTCACATGTTATTTGTGCAGCGGTCTTTCAGATGCAATTTTCTTGGAAAGAAAATACACTTTTTTAAATTAAAAAATAAGAAAACAGTAAAGTTAGCCCAATTTTTTTGCATATTGTGAAAGATGATGTTACGATGAGTAAATAGATACCTAACATATTATGCTTTAAAATTGCACTCACTCGTTAAATGACAACAAACTACGGTACAGGTACTTAAAAATCTCCATAGGTGATGTTTCAAAATTTTTAGCGGTTAACAGTTTTTTTTATCAGGTCTTTTGCTAGAATTATTGTTCTCGATCTGATGATCGTGGTGATACCTCACATGTATGATTTAAAGAGGGATTCCACCTACAAAAAAAATATTAAATGCCAGCAGCTATAAATACTACAGCTGCTGACTTTTAATAAATGGACACTCACCTGTCCCAGGGTCCAGCGATGTCGGCTGCCGCCGCCATTCTCGGTAGGGAATCAGGAAGTGAATCGTTGCGGCTTCACTTCCCGGTTCCCTACTGCGCATGCGCAAGTCGCACAGCGCAATAGGAATGGTCCGCGCTGTCTCTTTGACCCAGCAGACAGCGCACCGGGACAGGAAGAAGCATAGACTCTAGTCGAAGTCTATGCCCAGAAGTGGGTGCAAATACCTGTCTTAGACAGATATCTGCACCCCCTCCGCCCTGAAAGGTGCCAACTGTGACACCAGAGGAGCGAAAGTTCCACTTTAGGGTGGAACCCCGCTTTAAACATCCGTTTACATTTGCAGGCACGACTTACGTAGGCGTTTTCTTTGGTGCAAGAGCACGGAGGGACGGGGCGCTTTAACCACTTAAGGACCAGGCCTATTTTTTACACTTGGTGTTTACAAGTTAAAATAATTATATTTTTTTTGCTAGAAAATTACTTAGAACCCCCAAACATTATATATATATATATATTTTTTTTTCAGACACCCTGAAGAATAAAATGGGGGTTGCAATACTTTATGTCACACCGAATTTGCCAACAGAGCTATAAATAGCCACTGATTACTGTATAAATGTCACTGACAGGGAAGGGGTTAACACTAGGGGGCGATCAAGGGGTTAAATGTGTTCCCTCATGTATGTGTTTCTAACTGTGGGGGGGTGGGACTGACTGGAGGAGGAGACATATTGCTGTTCCTAATTAGTAGGAACAGCAGATCTGTCTCTCTGCCACTGTCAGAATGGGGATTTGTGTGTTTACATACACAGATCCCCGTTCTGGCTCTTGTGCCCGTGATCGTGGGTGGCCGGTGGACATTGCGGTCACTGGCCACGCGCATCAGGTCCCCCGCCATGCAGCGCGCACGCCTGCTATGGATCTTAAAGGAGCCGATGTACAGGTGAATCGATACGCGGGAAGGAGCCAACTTGTCAACGTAAATGTGCGTGAGCTGGTCAGCAAGTGGTTTAATCACCTTGGTGCAATGTTACAACTGACCACTAGAGGGGAGTGGGGATTTTCCCTAGAAGCTGCAAGCTAATATAAACATTCCTGTTCCTAGCATGTCCTTCCTGAGTCTGTCTCTGCAAATTCCCCCCAAGGATTTTCCACTTCTCAAAATGAGTTCTGCATCACAAAGAAAATCATTTTCCAAAATGTATTTTGCTATCTATGTCACATATTTGTTCCAGGTCCCGGTGGTCCATTTAATCCAGTTGACAGTACAGAGCTTTGTGGAATACAGTTCCTATAATCAACTTCTTCTTGTACACTACGGCTACGGATGTCGCCTGAATCACTGAGCCGTTATTAACGTAAACCCGGGTCACTATCGGTTCATCTGAGTGAATGTTCTGTATACGGATAACCTGCAAAATCAATACAGCTTCCGTTATTTCCCCATTGGACTTCTCAGTCATAAATGCAGCATAAACACCGAGGACCTCATTTATAAGTGTAAAGAATGTATTGGAGCTCTTGCACACAAATGCCAAAAGTGCCATGTTTTAGGTATTTAGGTGTTTTTTCTTTTAACGATCTAAATGCAGCCCAATTTTTTAATGGGCCCGTACACATACTGTAGGTGTGTAAACTTGTGCTGCACATTGATCATTGAAAAAAAATAAATAAAAAATTTGCATTTCTGATCAGTATTTTACGCATGTACATCACACCCCCTTGCCAAAAACAGCTAGAAGAATGCGCCCACATATGCATGTATTGTATTGTATTGCGTGTTTCCGCAGGAACTTTATGCTAATAATATCGAACGTTCATACATCAGTACCGTGTGCAAGAACCCTTAAATATAAACGCAGTCACATTCTTTGTTTCAGTGTTTCAGAATGATTGAATGCTATTGGGCAAAGCAGATGGTCAGAGACAGAGGTTTAATAAAGGTTATCCTTACTCTGGGCACAAAGCATGAATTTAAGTTCTTGTCCTGTATAGTGTTTTAAAACCCAACTCCAGACGAAATGTTTATTTTTGTAAAAGTTCCTCTAGGGCAGTGGTTCTCAATCCAGTCCTCAAGTACCCCCAACAGGCCATGGTTTGGGAATTTCTCTTAGATGAAATTTCTGTTAGTCCAAAATACCAAGCCATTGACTCTGATTTAAAGCAGCTGTGCAAGATAAAGGAAAACATGGCCTGCTGGGGGTAATTGAGGACAGGGTTGAGAACCACCGCTCTAGGGGTTATAAAAAAATAAATAAAAAATAAAAATAAAAAGCAGCTCAGGCTACCTACCTATAATCAGTAGCTGTACCCCTGCAGTATCTCTTCTTTCGCCATAAAATTTCCTCAGTCTTGAATGACACCCAATGTGGCTCAACCCAGAAAACTGAGGACCTACTATGAAATCAGGATGTCATAGCCCCACCCCTGAGGAGGCATCACTGTGACGGTCTTTTTTCACACTGTACTGGTGCAGAGAATGGCACTGAAATTGTCACATCTGCACTATTTTCTGTGTCAGACTGGACCACCCAGCCCACAGAAGAGGTAAAAATGAAGAGGACCCTCCAGCACTACTTGAATGGCCTGACAATGTCTGAAATGTTTATTATGAAAATAATGGAAGCAAAAATTATAGCCCATGAGGGCCACAAGAAATGGAAGGGGATGATTTTCTAAGGGAATATGGAGCCCAGAATTTGACTTGAATGTGTATCCGATGATGATTTTGTTTTAGATGAAACAGAGAAGGGTTAGAGCCCCTGTCCACACTAGAGAGAATTACTCCCCTCATTTGCCCTGGTGACCACTTCCAATGGAACATAAGGTGAAGGGAAAATTCACAATTTTGAGTAGTCACAAGTATGGGAAAAGAGCTGAAATCTTATAAGCAAAATAAAACAGACTTTTTTCTATGAGCTCATGGTGTCATGTTCCTTCCCGCTGGGGACGTGTTTACAAGTCACCCTGGACTCAGAGAGGAATGCTACACGGAACAGTACAGTCAATACATGGTGCTTGTATCTTCAGCCTTTAGGTCAAGAAAAGAATGCAGGGGTTGCTCCAAGAGGGTTTAAGAAGGGTTGTTGAACCAGGAGTTGGACTTTAATATTTAAGATTTTGGTGCATGAAAAGGCTTTAATATACTATAACTTATACACAAACCTCTGAACCAGGGGGATCTTCATTCTTGTAATCAAATACTTTATATAAATTTGGATGTGCTCCTGTCCAGGTATCCCCTGTAACTGGATCCACAAATAAGTTATCCGCGCAAGTATCTACATCAACTGCCTGGTTTAAAAAGAAAATAAGGAAATATAATAGTGCATTTTATATCCATGAATACATATACATAGAGATGATACAAGAGAGGGAGACAAAGAGAGAAAGCGAAAAAGATAGAGCGTGAGTAGAAAATAAAGAGAGAGCAAAAAAAGAGAGCGAGAAAGTGAGTGTCCACAGCCTGGGGATCAAACCACGGTGGTACAGAGAGACCTGCACAACTAGGTAGAGTAAACTGTGCCAGTGGGATGACCAGGGAGTCCTAAAGGATGAGGTCCACTCCTCAATATGGTACCACAAGTACCCAGCAGTGAGGGGCATTCCTTTCCAGAGACTTTCTGCTCTCATATAGATGACTGCACTTCTATAGAAGAGGAAACTCCACACTCAACTTTTAGAAGAGGCGCCAACATAGCAAATAGCTGCACAATTTATTACAGCATATCAGAGACTGAGAAGGACATGACAAATTGTGGACTTATAAATCCCCTACACTGTCTCACCACCTATCTCCTTAATGTGATCACTTTCCTGGATTTACCTCCTGTTCCCCTTATATTGTCCTCTACCCCAAGACTCATCCAAAGAAAGGGAATCGGCTAAGAACAGTACAATCGGTCCCCAGGTTACAAACAAGATAGGATCTGTACGTTTGTTCTTAAGTTGAATCTGTTTGTAAGTTGGAACAGGTACATTTTTTAAGTGTAGCTCCAGCCCAAAAAAATATTTTTAAGCTTTTTGGATAGCATAGGTTAACACCCCTGTAACCTTTGTTTTGCTCTCTGCTCCCCTGTTCAGAAGATTTAACCTCACTTTCTGTCCTAATGACAATTGGATTTTGAAAATTTTGGGTCAATGTGGAAACAAGCCTTGGTGATAAAGCATCAGTGGAGACACCTTTTTGTCCATAATAACTCTTACGGGTGTGAATTTCCCTTCCTAGGGGAACATTTCCTCTCACTTCCTGTTGTCTTCCTCCGTTTGTAAGTAGGAGTCTATCGTAAGTCGAATATTTGTAACTAGTGGGCCGCATGTATATAGAGAAGTAGAAAGCAGATGGGAACAAATACACGAGAACAAAAAAAGTGAGTGGGCTGGGAAAAGGTAGGAGGGGTACCAGAGGTTGGAGCTGACTGAGACAAGAGTTCAGAAAAAAAAAGTCACTCCCCCAAGTTGCAGGAGCCACCCTAAAGGTAGGTGGTTCAGTTATCAGCACATAAGAAGGTTGGCTAAATTGTGCATGTCCCAGTATGCGGATGAGTTCAAAAACGTAGTCCATGGGAGTCACATGGTCCTAAACTTTCCCCTCTAATGTGAAGAGTCAGTGTAAACCCCTATTACATTATTGTTCAGTGTAAACCCCTATTGGTAGTCACTAAAAAAAAATCAGCATTGCCATTGATCACACCCTCCTTTCCCCCAACACTGCCATTGATCCCAGGAGTCCTAGGATCCCTAGGAGTTTTTGTCTATTAATGGGTTCCCTCTCCTCCCCAGTCCATGGTGTGCTGTACCCTCTAGCAACCAATCAGTAAGCAGTAATGATGTTCAGTAACCTCTAGTAACCAATCAGTGAGCTGTATTGATGTACAGTAATCTCTACCAACCAATCAACAAGCAGACATCATGTGCTGTAACCTCTAGCAACTAATCAGGGAGCTGTAATGTGTGCTGTAACCTCTAGGAACCAGTCAGTGAACTGTAATGATACACTGTAACATCTGGCAACCAATCGCAATTGCTGCCTGATGTGATTCAGTAAATGGATTTTGAGTCTAGCTGCTATTTATTGTATGTCTCAGAGCAGGTGGAGAGCGAAACAAGAAAATAATTGGCCAGGGTCCAATTAAAATTAAAGACGGCTCTGAAGGTGTGCATGTTGGTTCTGGCATATTCCAAAGAACCTGGGTCTGTAATTTCACTATGGGGCATGAAGTAACACAACGACTAAAGATTAATGTGGTAAGATAAGGATCAGAAGTGTAGTTTTCAGAGAAACTCTGCGCTTTATTACTGCACACAGTGAGGCCCATCTCTAAGTCGGAGAACTGCCCTAAATAGATGTTTTCACATGGCCGTGGTCTCTGTCCGGTCCTGCTCATTGATGAGCATGCTCCGAGCGAGAGTTACCCCACGTGTATGGGCACAGTACACCCCGCTCACATGCAGCCCACTCTCCCATTTATGGATGAAGGAAGGGGCAAAGCCTTCAGGGGAAGCAATTAGGATATTGTACAACTGAGATAAAAGGTGTGATATATACAGTACAAGGTCTCCCAACACAAATCAAAAAAGGAAGCACGTACAACTGAAAAAAAAAGTGCGGTATATACTAGGTAGTGTGTCTAAAGAGTCTAACATGGGATAGCCCACAAATAGAATTTGAATTTAATAGAAAGAGAGAGACAGAGAAAGAGTGGTAAAGAGACAGAGAAAGAAAGAAAGACCAATACTACCGCTGCTACTAAAACTGCTAATAAAAACATTAATAAATTAACTGAAAACAATATCTAAAATGTAATTACCTTTACAAATGTTAGGGACCAGTTTGCATGTTTCTCATAGACATTGACTGTGTGACCTGTGAGGTCAGCAGCATAGATAAACCTTAAAAATAAAAATATTGTGAACAAACACCAATTATTATTATGCCGCGTACACATGACCGGACTTTCCGGCAGAAAAGGTCCGACAGAATAATTTCATCGGATATTCCGATTGTGTGTGGGCTTCATCTGACTTTTTAAAAAATTCTGATGGACCTAGAAATAGAACATGTTTTAAATCTTTCCGATGGAATCAAGTCCTATCGGGAAAACCGTTCGTCTGTATGCTATTCCGACGGATCAAAAACGACACAAGGGCAGCTATTGGCTACTGGCTATTGAACTTCTTTTTTTCTAGTTCCGTCGTACGTCATTGCGTTCTAAACGAATGAACGTTGGTGTGATTGTGTTTAGGCAAGTCTGTTTCAGCAGAACTCCATCGGAACTCCGTCGGAAATACCGTCAGAGTTTATTCTGACGGAAAAACCGGTACGCAGCATTAGAAATTATTAAGCGATTACATACTTTTTGTCATTTGATATGGCGATTCCATTGGCACTGTAAAAACCCGATGCCACTTCTCGGACATCCCCAGGACTGTAATAGACCACATTTGTCAACTTTAATCCAAGGAAGCCCTCTAGAAATCTCATATGTGTACTCTGATAATAATGATCATTAGTGGCGTAAAAGCTCTCCGGTCCAACAGCAACAATTTCATTCACACTGTGGAAAAAAAAAAAACTTTTCTCACATAAATGGATAAAATACTTTTCTAAGATGCAGTATGGAAAGTAAAGTCTCGTACACACGTTCGGATTTTCTGCAGACAAAACCTTGGACTTTTGTCCAAAGGGCGTTGGCCCCAAACTTGTCTTGTATACAAACTGCACACAATTGTTGGCCAACAAACACGAACGTAATGATGTACTACATGTTTTTCAGCTATTTAGCACCACCCTTTGGGCTCCTTCTGATATTTTCCTGTTAGTAGAAGTTTGGTGAGTGTTGATTTGCGCTTTTCATTTTGTGCTTTTCATTTTGCGCTTTTCAGTTCATTTCTGAATGGCTGTTCGTCAACCAGCCATGTTACGGAATCGGAGGAGATAACGTGGTATTTATTATTGGCCTTGGAGTTATTGCTTTGACCCAAGTCCAGTCCAGGAACAGGAGGAGGAGGATTTCTTGGACAAAAAATTGGTTGCTTTATAAATTGTGACCAATTATGTCATATGCCTTTGCTGCAGGAGCTCCAAGAGAATAATCTGGATGATTTTCGTAATTATCTCCAGATGACGGATGCTTTCACCAACTCTTGGCATTGTTGACCTCCTATATTAAGAAGCAGGACGCATGCATGAGGCTTTTATTTTTTTTTTGGTTGAATAATAATGATTTGATTTGGTATATTTTCTATATTTTTGTATGCATAGAATGCACTTTTTAGTTAAGTTCTATTGGCACCAGATAGCATGTCTAATTGTATTTGTTTTCTTTTTTTAATGCACAATAAAACAATTGTGGAGAATAATACTTGGCTATGTGTTTTACTTCAAATAACAGTTTGGGAGTAGGCAGTTACATTTAAAAGAATACAATGTAAAATTAACAAGGGACACCAACATAGTTGTATCTTTGATCTTAAAAACTAGAGGATAAGGCCCCTTTCACACGGGCGGATAGAATGGTGCTTTTAGCTGCGGATTTTCTTCATTTCTACCGCAGCTAAAAGCACACAATGCTTTCCTATGGCCCCATTCACACACAGCGTTTAGCGGCGATTTCGTTACATGCGGTTCGGTGCGAATAGAAAAAATAGAATTGTATGCGTCCAGGTGCGATGTAGCGCAGCTATAAGCACATAACCGCAGGTAATCGCAGTCTTTTGTGTCAATTGCGGCCAGCAGCGTGAAAGAAGAAAAAAAAAACCCGGAAGCACATCCTATACAGCAGGTGTACCTGGGAAATGACACAGGAAGTTGAGAGGGATGAAAGGGGAGAAGACAGCATGGCGGCAAGAGACATCTCACACGAGGCCATCATCGCACTGGTGCAAGCCCGACCAGAGTTATGGGACTCAGAATGCCCAGGATATGCAGACCGAGTGCTGAAGAGAGCAAAGTGGGAAGAAGTCTACAAATATGTCACACCGAACTGGGACGAGATGTCTGCAACTGAACAGGATAACCGAGGTGAGTGCAAGGTTTGTTGTGTCTATGCAGCAGGGTACACATGCATCCTAGTAAAGATTTTACCCCCTAATGACCAGGCCATTGTATGTTTTTTTTATATATTGCAGGAAAGGAGGTTTATACACGTTGGAGGTCCCTGCGCGACCGTTACAAAAAAGAAGTCAACGAAGAGAAGGCTGCGGAGAGAAGCGGAGCACCCTCAACTCGTCGCAGGCCTAACCCCCATGCAGAGGCTTTGTCTTTTTTGAGGCGCACCACTGAGATGCGCACGTAAGTATATCCATTTATTTTACTTAGCGATTTGTGACCATTAAAGGCATATTCATGTTCACTTTTTTTTTAAACGTGTAATCTTTATTGTTACCTAGAACTGTGTCAAGTGTCCCTGTGAGAGCAAGCGCAAGGCGCGAAAGTTCGTCGCCATCACCATCAGGAGACGCTGACACCAGTCAAGAAACCACAGAAACAGTGTCATCCCAAGAATATCATCCATCCACTCAAGAACCTGCGGTATGTATTTTAAAAATGTCACAATTTCTGTCCACAAAAGACGTTACATTTTGAAAAGGCAGCTGGTGTTGGCACAAATGTTGTAGAAACAACAACGACTTGTTTTTTTGGGCAAGGTGTGACTTGTTCTTCTGGCTTTGGAGGTCTTCAGTGAGATCAGGTTTTTGCAACAAAACAAGTACCTGTGTGTGATCTATTCTAAACAGGTGCTGCAATATTTGTGCAAGCCATCATATGCTGTTCAGTGTGACCTCAGTATCAGATGCATAATCTATATATTATAATATTGCAGGCAAATCCAGATAGGAGAGTCCGGTCTACTACTACCACCCGTCGAACACGTACTCAACAAGAGACACCTTTTGAGGAATATTTCAACCGTATCATTGAAGAAATGAGAAACCAATCACAAAACCAGGCAAAAGATGATGAATTCCTCAACATCTCAGACCCCGATGTTATGTTTTTAAGAATGTTGCTTTGTGTAATCAGGGAGATTCCTGCAGATAAGCGCACTGAGGTCAGGGGTGATATACATGCCTATTTAACGTATATTGTGTCCGCTTGCAAAGAGCAACGCCCATATCCTAAATTTCAGCCATGGGCTATGGGTTTTAATTCACCTAGTGGGTCTTTCAGTAGACCAATGCCCAGTCAGCAGTGCCATGACACAACATCTGCCATTAACCCTTATGTAGGACCCCCACCACTGTATACATCTTACCCGTCTAATCCTGGTTACCAAAGGATGCATGTGCAGCCACACCCAGTGTCTTCACCCTCATCTTCCCATTCAGGATCACCCATAGATGTTGGCAGTGAACCAAGCCATTCTTCCCTGCGTAACCCTAATTATTCAATATATGAAAACTTATAGTATTCCTATGGCAGTGATATGACGGTTGTATTTTTCTTGTTGTGTAATGTTACTTAATGTTTTACCTACACTACTTAATGTTTTACCTACACGAACTAATGTTTACAACAAACCCCAGATTCCTCCATGTACACTGAACTGTACGCACAGAAGAATCTCCCACTGTCCCAAGCTTATACATGTTGCTACTTGGCCCCACTTGCTCTCACAATACCTGAACTTTCTGATTGGGTGCTAGCATTGTTTAGGTTGAGAGACTTGGCCCAGTGGGAGATTACCCCATCTACACAGTGGAGTGTACATGGCGACATCTTTTGCACTTTCTCCATCTAGCCAAATATTTCAGAACTGTTTACCGCACTCAGTGCCCATCTTTGGCCCCTTTCACACGGGGCGGATCAGTAATGATCTGCCCCGTGATGATCCGCTCGCTCAGCGGGATTGCTCCGTTGTCCCCGCTGAGCCGGCTGCGGACAGGGCGGTCTCCGCACACTGTGCAGGGACCGCCCTGTCAGCTCTCCACTCTCCTCTATGGTGATCGGACGAGCACGGACTGTCTGTCTGTGTCCATCCGATCGGCTCTGCAGACGGATAGAATAGGTTTTTACTCCGTCTGCAGAATCGGACTGTTGCGGAGGCGGACGATATCGGGTGCCACCGCAATTGTCCGATTCTGTAGACGGAGGGAAATCCAATTTTTCTAGCCATCTGCAGAGCGGATTGGATGAACACGGACAGATTGTACGTGCTCTTCCGATCCCCATAGAAGAGAACAGAGAGCTCACAGGGCACAGTGTGCCGGGACAGCCCTGTCTGCCACCGGCTCAGTGGGGACAATGGAACAATCCCTGCCGACCAAGCGGATCTTCACGGGACGGATCATTACTGATCTGCCCTGTGTGAAAGGGGCCTGACAGCACTTCAGGAATACTGTAACCTTTTTTTTTTTTACGGGGGGTAGTGGGGGATATTTTGTGGACTCGTTATCTGTTGCACTTGAAATTCAATACTTTAAACTAAAAGGAGATTTTATATATATATATCTCTATATATATATATATCTCTCTATATATATATATCTCTATATATATATATATATATCTCTATATATATATATATATATATATATATATATATATATATATATATATTCCAAAGGAATTAAAAAACATTTTTCTATACTTGCAAGCATTCAATGTTTTTGTAAGGTTTTTCTATTTTTTTTATACACCCTGTGCAGTGCAGGAATACTGTAACCTTTTTTTTTTTTACGGGGGGTAGTGGGGGATATTTTGTGGACTCGTTATCTGTTGCACTTGAAATTCAATACTTGAAACTAAAAGGAGATTTTATATATATATATTCCAAAGTAATTAAAAAACATTTTTCTATACTTGCAAGCATTCAATGTTTTTGTAATGTTTTTCAATTTTTTAAATACACCCTGTGCATTGCAAACGATAGAAATAAAAACAATTTAAATTGTTGAAAATTGTCGACTACTTTATTTAAGGCAAACGTGAAAACTGACACAAAAACCTGAAATATGTGATGAAAAAAACATGCAACAATGGTTAAAAATTTATACATAGTCCAATTGCCATGGCAGCTGTCCATCTTCACTCAAAAAATAATCAGTGAAATGTTCACGGACTTGTAGGGCCTGATTACTTGGACGAGTGCCAGTAACAGGACCTATGGGTTCCTCATAAACAGGGGTTTCGGTGGCCACGATCTCCTTACCCCTCAAAAAATTGTGGAGAACACAACTCGCTAGAACCACATTGACGGCATGCTCAACTTCCAGATGCATGGCTGTCATCAAAACACGCCATTTGGCAGCGCAAATGCCAAATGCGCACTCCACCATTCTTCGAGCTCTGCTGAGTCTATAGTTAAAAATTTGCCTCCTGGCAGTGAGACCATGCCTGGTATAGGGCCTTAGCAGGTGCGTGGATAAGGCAAATGCCTCATCTCCCAGCACTACAAGTGGAAGATCTGGTCCAGTAGTACCAGGGAGAGGCCTTGACTGTGGCACCTGAAATTCGCCATGTTGAAAACGCCGCCCCATTACGGAATTTCTGAAAATTCTCGAATCTCCAGAACTCCCATACGCTCCAACATCCACAGCGATGAACTTCATATTTGCATCGCTGAGTCCCAGAAGCACAATAGAAAAGTATTTCTTATAATTGAAAAAGCGGGAACCGGATTTTGGAGGCTTGATGAGCCGGATGTGTTTCCCATCTAATGCCCCAATGCAGTTTGGGAAGTTGGTCTTCTCCCAAAATTCCTCCGCTATTTCCTCCCACAGACTGGATGTTGGCTCCGGCATGACTGATGTTCTCAGTTCTTCCCAGATGACGTAACAGGTATCATGCACAATGGTGGATACGGTGGAAATTCCCATCAGAAATTGATGATGGAGGGAGGTGAAACTGGCACCAGTGGCAAGGTATCTGCAATACAAAATTGATAACAATTCAGAAAATATAAAATATAGTAAAATAAATAAAATTTAAAAAAAAATCAATATACATATGGAGTTCTACATGGTAACAAATAAACATCAGCATCTAGATAAGCTGATGACTTTTAACACATTGCAGCCCAAAGATAAATCCCTCGGCTCTGGTAGTAGGTGCTGGCATCCAAACAGGAAGCCTGGTGGTGGGTTGGTCTAGTACAAAATATTATTTGGTGGTACCTTGCTTGTTAATGCAAAACTCTGCCTTTGTGTTCAGAGCTCACCTACATAATGAGAAACTACTGAAATTTGATGACGTTTCCTATTTGCAAAAAATAAAACTGACTGTGCAAGGCACGATAGATAGTTTTCAAGGATAAAAAATAATGGTAATGGGAGTAATGTGCGAAAAATCGCTGTTGTGATATAGATTAGGTTATAGATTCATCTATATATATATATATATATATATATATATATATATATATACACACATATACATATACATATACATACATACATACACACACACTATTGCCAATATTGCCTAAGCCTGCATGTACATGAATTTAAGCATTTGTTCAACATATGGAAAACCTACCTTAACGTAAGTAACAGCCGTTCTTCTGGACTAATGCTTCTTCGCATATTGGTCGTGGTTCTGGTCAGGCGTCCTCTAACAAGTCCCAACAGCTCATCGAAGCATGCCACCGACATCCTGGTGTAATTGTGGAACTTGTCCCCATGAGTCCTCAGCTCACCGAACATGAGGGCAAAGTAGCCGATCGATAGGCGCTGAGACGTTAGGGGATGGACCCAGTAACGACGAGGACGTCGCCTACTCTGGATCGCTCTTCTTCTCTTCATCCTCATCATCAGCAAAATGAGCATTGCAAGCAAACTACCCATATTTGCATTCATTTTTCAAAAAAACTGGCACAAAACTCAGCACTCCTCTCCACTCCTGCAAAACTCCAACACACACTCAGCCAGAGAACAAAGAAACAGGTTTAAATATAGAGGACTGCAATGCATCATGGGTACATTCCAGGGAACAAAAACATAAATAAATAAAAGGGTTGCTATGGGAATAAAAACTGCAGTTAAACGCAACCGCATAAAAACGCATGTAAACGCATGTAAACGCTGGTAAACGCACTGTGCAAACGCAGCTGATCGCTGTGCCTGGAGCCTTGAATTTTGTAGAAAAAAATAAACATGATTCCTGCGGCAGAACAGCCGCCCGTGTGAAAGGGGCCTAACGGTGTTGTGGCAACTTGCACCAAAAAAAAAAAGAAAAAAGAATAATAATAATATTCTTGATATCACTAGAAAAATAAGCTTTTGAAAAATCGTTTGCAATAACTCCATCAGTATCACCAGCAAAGCAGCTTCATTATTATCCCATTAAAGAAGAGAATTGTGCGCTGCATTTCAAGATTTCATCATTTTCCTGCGTCATGAATGTTAATTCTCCATTACGAACGCTAGTTTACTAGACCGACCGATTCTGGCTTGTCCTTGCTTCTGAGCATGCGTGTTTGTACTTTGGACTTTTGTCCGACGGACTTGTGGACACACTCTCCGAAAATCTGACAACAGACATTTGTCCACGGAAAATTTGAAAGCCTGCGATCCAACATTTGTCTGCAGAAAATCAGAGAACATTTGTCCAATGGAGTGTACAAACAGTTGGATTTTCCACCAACAGCCTGCTATCATACAATTCCCGTCAGAAAATCAGATTGTGTGTACGAGGCTTAAAGGACTTGCCCTGAACAACCACCATAAGGTGTCTATTATCATCTTTGTTAGCCAGCAGCTGCTTCTCTATCCACCTCTATGTTCTTGATTTCAC
Organism: Lithobates pipiens; assembly: GCF_037356315.1. Classification (NCBI taxonomy): domain Eukaryota; kingdom Metazoa; phylum Chordata; class Amphibia; order Anura; family Ranidae; genus Lithobates; species Lithobates pipiens. The sequence goes on along the minus strand of NW_027507764.1, from coordinate 55,970,551 downwards.
TTTGCTTTAGGGGCTGAACTTGTCTGTCTTCGGGGCCATTTCTTGCCCACCCACTGCCTTCTAGTCCTGGCCACTAAGAACTCTCATTGAACAGATATGCATCACAAGGAATCAACCGTATTGATTTCCTATGATCATCGACTCCATCTAGTGACCATAATGAGTTACTTTTCCTGAAATACCTCAATCAGAAGAATGCTCCATTATGGCCACTAGATAGAGCTGAAAATCATAGGAAATCACTGGATTATACAAAATATGGTCAGAATTCATTAAGGCTGGGCAAATACTTGTGCCAATCATCCAGCATTTTTTTTTCTTAAATAGACCCCTTGGAGTACTGAGTGATGCACATTGCAGGATTTAATGATTATTCAAGATTGTGCATAGAGACTATTGTTTCATGCTCTATTTTGAGTAATGTAACATTTAAGGATTTTTAAAGGTCCGCTCACCTTTGGCATTAGCATGAGCAGCCATTCTCAACCAGGGTTCTGTCCAAATTTTGCTTGGGGTTTCCTGAGCTGTGGCTAATTAAGCTCCCATGTGACGATGCCTGCACATTTTTGGAGTCAAAATCACTTGCATGACATGAAAGATCTTGGGCCTAAAGTTCTTTTCAGTTGTCTGAAAAGAGGTATTCTTTCCACTGATCACCAACGTAAGGGGCATTTTTCTCAGTGACCACCAATAAATTAATTTTAGCAGCGGTTCCCTGAGACCTGCAATTTCTTTTAAGGGTTCCTCTGGGATAGAAAGTTACAGAAATGCTGAGATTTTATGATAAAACCTAGGGTTAAAACAGGTGGCGAGATGGCTTATACAGTACAAACAAAAGGCCAAATAAATATAAATAGACTTAGTAGGCCCGCTTTATGTTTATTCATATGATATTGCTCAAAATGTTGACGTGGTTTCATGTCATTGTCAGTACCTGTGCAATAATGGATGTTTAATGGTCTTCAGGTGTAGGAGCGTTTTCTGCTTCTCATCAAATTTAAATATTTCAATAAAGCTTTTGTGGTCAGGGTGATTCACAACAAAAAGGTAGACCGTGCCATCTAAAAGAAAGAGTCAGAGGTCAGATGAGTTTTTTCTGACCAACCAAATAACAAAAAGTGCAGAAGATGGTGGCATAAAACACCATTAAATCATCCAGATAGATGAGGATACTGTGACAGACCTAACCAAGATAGGGGCTTCTGGAGAGGACTATGAGCAAGCCTCTTACCCACTGACTATGACCCAGGGGGAGAGAGGATTCTCTAATGATGAAATACCACTTAATGGACACTGAGAATGCAGTTTGGATTATTTCAGATGGGACAGTAATATTTATCCACAATATCTCCCAGAAAATACATAAAGACTATTCCTGGTTTGTTTGATTCTGAACTATACATGTTAATTGAAAGAGCTGATCACATTGGCCTGGAACTGTGTAGGAGACGGACAGTCGGCTACTGAGGTCACCTGCTATTGTCTGAAGAGGTTCTGTGTTTATAATTATGTTAATGTGTATTGTACTCGGGAAATCAGTGACAGCAATTCAGACCTGGAATGAAATCTCTGTCATCCAGGAGTCATCCAGGGGGCTAATTTGACCAAACTCTTAAGGATCTTCTATGATGGGATTAGCCAGCCATGAATCAGCTGTACCTTGTTAGCTAAACCATTGTGTGACGTTTTGGGTAAATATTTGGGTCATTGTTAATGTGGTGAGTGACCTCCTTCTCAAGTGTATAAAAGCCTGTACTCTTGTTCAAATAAACATTCCATATTCCAGTTTGTAACTGAGCTAGTCTCCCCTGGTTCTTGGTTTACGACATGTGGCTGTAATATCTGATATCTGAAGGTCCAGACTGGAGGAAGCAGCGTACTGACGGAAGCACTCAAGTGGAGTTCAACAGGGTTCTGTGACAGATACTATCTGGGTTCATGTCCCCAAGGCAATGTTCCATCGTCCTCTGGAATGTGGCAGACATAAAACCATGGAAGTAATGAAAACAGTCCTTGGCTAGTCTGCCTTGGGAACATTGATCTATCAATACCTGGCAAAATCAAGTGTGGAAAAATATTTGGCCTGTCCTAGGACAGAAAGGATTTTTTAATCAGTGGAAGAGAATAAGTATCTTCTTCAGCACTAGGTGCTCTTCTTCACCAATACATGGTCCAGACTCCCCATGTACACTCCATCCCTACTGCTGCCATGTTCTTTCCCTCTTATTTCAGGCCTGGTAATTTATTGTTTTACCCATTCGGTGGCCTCTGATGATGTCATTGATGAAGTAGGTGTGCTAGTGTTCATTCATCTCACACCTGGCTCCATTCCCGTCATCTTACAGAAGCCAGGTATGTGCTGGGACTGTACTCTGTGCTTTACATGCAGTCTACAGTTAAAAAAATATCACTATCAGGTGTAAGTAAAACGTTTTTTTGGTCAGGAGAGACTTATACAGTCTCTTCTACCAAAAGACTACATGCTGATACATTTTTATATTAAAGGCTTAGTTCTATTTAAAGCAGAGGTACATAAGTATTTCAATACTCAAAGAAACACAAAATCAAAAAGTAGATAATTTGTTTAATTGCAAATTTTGCCTAAGCAGCTTAAAGCAAAAATTAGGGTTTCCTCTACAGCAAACTTACTTCTGATGAATACCTAAACATCCAATTTACCAGACTGCGTAGATGGAGTTAAGGGAGAATATAATTTGGTTGTAGTTCCTTACCTGTCTCATCAATGTACACACTGAGCCCATGAGGATTAAATGAAGATGCATCAACACCCTCACTGAGCTGTAGTGGTTCAGGGTGAAGGACGTCATCATTCATATCTACCAACAATATTTCTCCGGGTCTGTCTGGTGCAAAACTCTTTACATTAGGGTATTTCAGGCCCTTCAAAGAGATATAACCTATTAGGACATACCTGGAAAATTACTACTAATTACATTTGCTGGGGCAGCTTCCATGCAGAAAAAAGGAACATTGTACTTACAGAGCTGATGAATGCCAGTCCATTAGGAAGACGTTCAATATCTTCTGAGCCATACTCTGTATAAAAAAGTAGCAATCATAGCTAATAATGCCATCCATCATACAAGGGTTGTCATTTCTGTCCTATTGCTATAAACTGTTGCCTGGTTCTAGCTTTGAGATAAATTAGGCCACCTACCCAGAACAAGAATTTTTTGTAGACAGAAAGTAAGATCACCTTAAAAGCCAGAGAAAGGTCAATAATGTGTCTGTATCATGGTGGCTTAGAAAGCCACTGGATCATCTTGAAAGCCGGAGTACCTCCCTAGAAGTCAATAATGGTACTATTTATACTTCTTTTCTTCCTAAAATGCCTAATTATACCAGAGTAAATTTACACTCCTGTCAACAAAAACAATGTACAACCAGATCATTTAACTGAGCTTCTAACTATAGCTTGCAAAGAACTAAAATCCAGGATTAACCTCATGTCCAGATTCCATAATAAATCTAGAACCTCATGAAAAAGGATTTGGGCTTGACCCCCAAAGAGTGTTGGTTGTCAACTCTTGTTGGACTCCTTTATTGTGACGAATCAAAATTTATATCTGGAGAGATCTCTATGGATTGGTGATCTCTCCCCTTTATACATGTTGACTCTGCCAGGGACATTGTTGGGGCTCCACCAATGGAGCCCAAATGGAAATTCATACATTATTGCATACATACCAATTCCTTTCACAAGCTGACAGTTAGGAAGATCAACAGGTTCTACCTCCTTGAAGAAGCCAGATCTTTGACTGCAAAAATGAAATAAACTCATAATCAGCATAAGCTTCTCAGACATAAATCTATTCTATTGCAAACATAAAAATGTGCATAGTACTGTATGTGCAGGGTATATGCATTGTGGTTTGCTGCATTATATCGGGTTCTACTGTACAGTGGGTTGGGGTGCTATTGACAATGAATGCCACCTTACACTAATGCCAACTTACACTACACCTAGCATTTTAGCGTACATTACCACAACGCACAATTGTGAATAGGCCCTCACTAACTATGTAGTGCGAGGGGCTGCCTGAGCAGTCATTTTAATTATCAGATAGACCTTTATACTACATGGATGATGGTATGGTACATTTAAACGAGATGTGACCATCTTTAGACGATGAGCTTTATGATGTTTCTACTAAGCCAAAGGTTTAGATTGACTATAGATAGCCCAATCTGATGGCTGAGTGCAATTTTCGGGCAGTACGGGGTCTCATAGGGGGCTATAAAGTGAGATTCTAACAATAACCTTCACCTTGTTCTGGAAGAGACACCTGATTGGCTTGCCTATGGCCATAATTAAAAGGCTTTTATTTTAATAACAGGCATGCTTTAGACAAGGGTAACTTTTTCAATAAACTTGGCTTACCTTTATATTTAATCCTGGATTTCTAAAATTTGTGACGTTAATGAGTCAACTGATTTCAATGCAAAAAAAAAAACTTGGACAGAAACTTGAACTCTGACTTTTTTTGCAATGTTTCAGTAAACTTTATGCAGGACCCGGATAACAACGACCTCTAGGTTTGGCAAAAATATATGTTTGAATTTCAAAATATCTAAAACACTAAATGCCCTCTCTACTTTAAATGGCATCAGCTTCAGTAAGCATTTCACAAGAGTCAAGCTGCTTACTTTGAGTCCTTAGCGCGCCTTTCAATCCAATGGGCACTAAATATGAATCTCAATGGGGATGCTAGCTGTAGTTTTAATTTTTTTCTATGGCTTTCGCTATTTTTTTTAACCACTTGCCTACCGGGCACTTTCATCCCCTTCCCGCCCAGGCCAATTTTTTAGCTTTCAGTGCTGTTACCCTTTGAATGACAATTGTGCGGTCATGCAACACTGCACACAAATTACATTTTTACACTTTTTTGAGACATATAGAGCTTTCCTATGGTGGCATTTAATCACCAATGGGGTTTATATATTTTACTAAACAAACAAAAAAAAGACTGGACATTTTTAAAAACAAAAAAAATGTCTTTGTTTTTTGTTGTAAAATTTTGAAAATAAGTTATTTTTCTTCTTCACTGATTTGCACGGATGAGGCTGCACTGATGGACAGTGATAGTCTGCACTGATGGACACTGATAGTCTGCACTGATGGACACTGATAGTCTGCACTAGGGATGAGCTGAACACCCCCCGGTTCGGTTCGCACCAGAACTTTCAAACGGACCCCAAATTCGTACGAACGTTAGAACCCCATTGAAGTCTATGGGACTCGAACTTTCGAAAATAAAAGTGCTAATTTTAACGGCTAATATGAAAGATACTGTCCTAAAAAGGGTTTGGGGACCTGGCTCCTGCCCCAGGGGACATGGGTCAATGCAAAAAAAAGTTTTAAAAATGGCCGTTTTGGCGGGAGCACTGATTTTAATGACGATTAAAGTGTAAAAAATAAGTGAAATATTCCTTTAAATATCGTGCCTGGGGGGTGTCTGTAGTATGCCTGTGAAGTGCCACGTGTTTCCCGTGTTTAGAACAGTCCCTGCACAAAATGACATTTAACGGAAATAACGTCATTTAAAACTGCTTGCGGTTTTAATGTTATATCTGGTTCCTGCAATATGGTTGAAAATCATTGAGAAAAATGGCATGGGTAGCCCTCCCTGCCCATTACCAGCCCCTTTGGGTCTTGTACGCATATTAAGGGGAACCCCGTACCCATATTAAAAAAAGGAAATGCGTGCGGCCCCCAGGCCTTATATACTCAGAACAGCAGTATACAGGCGGTGCAAACAAGACAGGGACTTTTTGTGTTAAGTTGAATCTGTTTGTAATTTTCAACTGGTACATTTTTAAAGTGTAGCTCAATCTCCTACAATTGACTGCAAGCTCTATTTAAAACGAGCAAGATAGTTAGCTATATAGGTGGATATAGCGGTGTATACTGCGTTCAGAGCACGCAGACAGCACGCATAATCTCCTAGCACTGACTGAAAGCTCTATTTAAAACGAGCAAGATAGTTAGCTATATAGGTGGATATAGTGGTGTATACTGCGTTCAGAGCACGCAGACAGCACGCACAATCTCCTAACACTGACTGCAAGCTCTATTATAAAAGATAGATATATCGCTAGCTATATAGATGAATATAGCGGTGTATACTGCGGTCAGGGCACGCAGACAACAACCACTACAGAAGAGCAAGAACGAAAAATCGGCCGATAACGATCGGTGTGTACTGTGTTGAAGGTACACAGAACACCCACTAACTGCTACAGACGCCAACACACTACACAAGGCCACCGCGCTGGCGGCCTTATATAGTGTGGGGCGTGTACTACACAGCCTGAGCTATGATTGGCCACAGGCATCCTGCCTGTGGCCAATCATGGCTCTCCTCGCTGCCGGCGCTGTGATTGGCCAAGCATGTGGGGTCACAGTGCATGCTTGGCCAATCATGAGCCAGCAATGCACTGCGCCATCGCAGTGCATTGTGGGCCGTGAGCGCCACACGAATTTGGCACGAACGCCGCATAACGTTCAGAATTCGCCGAACGGGCGAACAGCCGATGTTCGAGTCGAACGTATGTTCTGCTCGAACATGAAGCTCATCCCTAGTCTGCACTGATGGACACTGATAGTCTGCACTGATGGAGACTGATGCGGCTGCACTGATAAGGTGACATTGATGGGCACTAATAGGTGGCACTGATGGGCACAGCTTGGCTGAGTTGATCTGCACTGATGACGTTACACTGATGGGCACTGGTGAAGAGGCATTGATGAGGCAGCACTGATAAGGCATTGATGGGCAGTAATATGCTGCACTGATAGACACTGATATGCAGCACTGATGGGGCTGCATTGATGATCAGTGCCCTGATTATCAGTGTAAATGCCCCTGTCACCACAGGAAAGCTGGTTATCTTCTTTCCTTTCCTCAGATACTGAGAGCGCAGAGGAAAGGAAATGCCAATAACCAGCACTTATTTACATGTGATCAGCTGTGATTGGACCCAACTGAGCACATGGTAAAGAGTCTACGTCGTCGGCTCTTTACCACAATCGGTGATGCAATGACTTCCTCCCAGAACAAGTGCAGGTTGGCCCGACTGTTAGTCTACAGAACGGCGGGTGGGAAGCCGTTAATCAATGTTCAGTGAAGCCCAGGATCCCCATTCTGCCGCTTAGGGCCCTGTTCACACTGGTATACTGATTCGTACACCTGTGCAAAGGGCTATCTTCAGCCATGCAGGATGCACAGTTGAAGGGGAATGCAGGCAGCCTGTTCAGATCTGCACAAATCTCCACGTTCTGATCTGGGCATCAGACCAGCACCGATGGCTCAGATATAGATGGGAACGACCAGGAAGCGATGGGGGGGGGGGGGGGGAATCACCCCTCATGACGCTTCTAAATGTGATGCCGTGGTGAATCCACCCGCAGGGCCACTTTGATCTTACAGAGATTTAACCATAGTAAAAAAAACAGTATCGGTGTTATGGTAGCTAGTTGCTGCCATAACCCCAGTATTTATCGTCAAAATAATGACGTATTTTTGCTATGGGCTGGACATAAAGTGTTATTTCTTTGCACTTGTCTAACAGATATAAAAAACATTCTGTATTTTTCAGTTTTGATTTTGTATGTCTGATGTCTCAGGATAAAAGCAGTTCTGACAAAATGATAAAAATCTAAAAGCACCACACTGCTTTTCAGTCCCTTGTACAGTCCTTGTTTTTTTCCTTTAGGTATCTATTTTTTTAAAAATTCACTGTGCAAATATCCCACACACCTGTCAAAAATATTCCCCATAATTTGCCAAATATGTTAATTTCCTATGATTGTCAATTTAATCTAGTAGTCATAATGTGATATTTTCCTGAAATACCACAATTAAGAAAAATACTACATTATGGCCACTAGATAGAGCTGATGAGCATAGGAAATAAACAAATTAGGCAAATTAGGGGGATTATTTGTAACAGCTGTGTGAATGGCTGAAACATTTACTCTGTGAATTGTTTATAAATAGATTACTTAGACCCCTTTCACACTGGGGCGTTTTTAGCGCCTGTAAAGCACCTGAAAAACACCTCCCCTGCAGCCCCAGTGTGAGAGCCAGAGTGCTTTCACACTGGGGCAATGCTCTGGCAGGACGTTAAAAAGAGTCCTGCACACAACATTTTTGGGGCAGTAAGGGGCGGTGTATACACCACTCCTCCACCACTCCTGCCCATGAAATGAATGGGCACTGCTGCCGAAGGTCCTGCAAAGCTCTTTGGCAGTGGTGCTACACAAGCGCATTTAAACCTTTATGCGGCCGCAAGCGGGGGTTAAAAGTACCCCGCTAGTGGCCGAATAGCTCCACTAAAATGATGTTAATGCCCACCCACCCCAGTGTGAAAGCAGCCTTAATGTAATCTTTCTCTCCCTCTGCCCCCCCCCCCCCCCACCCCACCTCCGTCTTCTCTGTCCTGGGCAATTACTTTGCTGGCTTTTCCCAGTTACACCATACGTAACAGTTATGGATTTCAGTCAGTGTTGGGACAAGGTCATCCAGTGCCCAGGGAAAAGAAGCCAAACTGTGCCCCCCTCCCCCTGATGGGGGTACCCCCCGATCACCTTCTGCAGGTAAGATATAGGATAGTAGCACTACAGCACCACTTTTGCCTGTCTGACAGTTGCATGGTACAACAACAACAACAAAAATGTTGACCGGCTGGCAATCCCAGAGTGCCAGTCCCCAGTGTGGAATGCACCCCCGACCTCCCTAAGTACACCATTGATACACACAATGGATCTCACCACAAGAGACATCCGTGCTCCTATACTCCAGCTCCTCCTGTCATTTAAGGCAGATCTAGGCAGCAGGGCATGTTATTAAAGGATTGAGGGGTGAGGGCAGGCGCTTGCATTGGTTGAATATGCTCTACTGGCTGTTGCCTTGGGGCACCCCCTTAACACATAAAAACACTATGCCCAGGACAGCTGCCCCTCCTTCTCCATCCTTAGTCTCAACCCTAGTTCCTATAGTTACTTATCCATATCATAGACGTAGCTCCCTCCTAGAAAGGTTACTAGGGATGCTAGGTAAATTTGTTTTTTTTAGGCTCCACTGAAGTTGGTGGAGCAGCTTGTGATTGCTTTGGAATGTTCTGGGCTCCACTGATTGTAGGTTTTGTAGTTCCACCTGCCTTATGGAGGATTCCAGCACATAGTGGACTGGAAAGGCAAATCAGCAACCTGAAAATGTATGTGGTCTCATCCAATGCTTGGGGGACAGTGCCCAGAAGGTGTCTGGGGAGTGCATAAATGATCTTGGTTTTGGAGCTGCTCAGTTCTTGTCCAGAAAGAGAAGCTCCCAGCCTGAAGGGCTATTGCCCTTCTACGCAGCCCAGCTGAAGTTCTACATGTGCTCATCGAGGTCCCAGCCATGTTGGAGCTGGGGGGCATGTTTGCTATCTGTTATCTCTGGAATTATTCAAGGGAGTTCACTGAAGATCTGGTCTGGAGAGTTCACTAGGGAAATGTCCATCTGATATTGAAGGCAAGTATCCAGGGGCATTGTGAGTACAGAACTGAAATGCAGCACCCTGGTGGCTGTTGCTGCTGCCATCTCGTGTGTCAGTATTAGTGCTTGCCTGGCCTGGGATATCTCTGATAGTGTCCCAGTGCAGTCCAATTTCTGGGCCATTACAAAAGGAGACTGTCCTAAGGAGTAGTGCCAAAGTGAAGTGTGTCATTACTGTTCAGAGTTGATGGAGTATGCCAATGTCCTATCCAAGTTTTATTCAGCAATACATTTCAGAAAAAGCAACCCCTAGACCAGTGATGGCAAACCCCAGCTGTTTTGGAACTACATTTTCTATGATGTTCATGCACTCTGCAATGTAGTTGAGCATCATGGGAGATGTAGTAGGTTTAAGGGTGCATTGGGTTTTAAATGGCACTTTGGAGTATCAAGCTTTTTCAACAATTTTTTTACCTGTTCTTGTGCCAAAAATGGCCAATGATTGGCCTTATTTTTGTGATTTTTTTTTCATACAACAAAAAAGTGGAGAAAGGTAATATAAAATAAATAAAATAAAAAAGCAACAGTAAACTAACAACTAACTAAAAAAATACACAAATACAAAGAATGCTAAATAAAAAATTCCCCTAAACATACCCCCAACTCCAAAAAAAAAACACCCCCCCCCTTCCAAATAAAGAAAGTGTTTACACAGATTAATCCGTTAACACATGGCTATTATTATTCATTTGTTGACAATGTGGAGAGTTTTAAAAATTATATTTATATGTACTATTGTTATATAAAATCATATTTTCTTTTGTGATTATATACAGTATGACTGATGGCAGATATTTTTTCCGTCATTATATATGTTTATTATTTTGATTTTAAATGAGTTGTGCATATACACATAAGGGGAATAGAAAGTAGGGGGGGTTAGCGTTATATCAAAAGTAAACCACCATTCAACTTTCAGCTGGAGGAATTTAATTCTTATTGTATAGCCATGGAATATGCAGTTTATAAAGTCTCATCTGGGGGTTTATGTTTTTATCTTTATAATTTTTATACATTTATTATACTTTTAATAAATAAGTTATTAGGTCATGGTCGGGTTCTGAAAATTATAATTTGAGGAACAGTATTTACTACAGCAAGGTCTCATTCTAGCTGGTAAATTTTGTAAGTGGTGGGATTTGTAGTTTCTTGGCATGTGAAAGTCTATAGGCTGCCTAAGTAGGGGTATATAATATGCAACAAAGTGTCTCTATAAAGAGTAAATGTTACCTTTGTTATTTCAGCAAAGCATTCTCCTCCACCATACAGAAGGAAAGAATGTGACTTACCCGAACTGGTAATGCTGTTCCCCCAGAAATCCCAGGATGACCCCGAGAAGGGTTGTTTTCCCCATGATCCCCATGTTAGTGCTGTAATAAGAGAGATCTTGTCTGAACTGTGCTGGATGAGAGCTGTGACAGTTATTGAGGGTGGTGCCTTAGTGGCAATCCAGGAGGCTGTGACTGTGACAGGTACCTGGATGTATAAATAGAAATAAAAGTGTTGTGCAACAGCCATTTGCTCTAATCCAGGGTTCTTCCAGAGGTTGCTAAGGGTTCCTTCAGCAATGAACAATTTCTACCTCTCGGTAAAAGAGATATATATAAAAAACAATGGACTACCGATGCAAAAAGGAACCAACACATTTTATCCTAGTTTGCTGCAATCAAATATGAATGTCACCTTGTGAGTAAACGAATTCAAGGAATGTGTATATGATATGGATTGCACTAACTATCACCACTCTATACCAGCTCATTAAATTTTGCTTTCACAGTGCCGTATACAAATTTAAAGTGCCGTGCATATATTAAAACCTCTATAATTTCCCCAATACAAATACACCATTAATGAAGACATAAGACATAATACCAATATATAAAGTGCAATTCCATATTGTAAAAAATACCAACAAAAAATATATGAAAAAAGGACAGAAAAGTGAGTGATCACTTCAGTGCAAGTATATTCCTCCTATATTGGATAAAAAAAGCACTTTATATTGGAGGAATATATTTGCACTGAAGTGATCACTCACTTAGGACATTCATTTGCACTGGACTTATTTTTCTGTCCTTTTTTCATATATTTTACGACAAGAAATATGTTGAACATTGCTATACCTGACTCAAGATCAAAAGAGTTCTTAAAAAAAGTAATTAGTTGTCATGTGTTCATATTATTATTATTATTATTATTAATATTACTTGCATGCTGCTCCATGTGCCCTTCTTTACTGTTGTACATTTTAAAATGGCCACTTTCATGTTCATGGGCACAGTAATCGGTCATAGGAAACATTGTTTGTTCGCCCACTCATATGATGTTTTGGGCAGATGCAGGTTAACTACATTTCAGTTCAGGCCTATTTGTATTAAAAGAAGTTTGTTGTCTAGATGGGTTTGTAACTAGAATGAAATGGAAAATTGATTCAGTGTAAGGAAAGGACACTCAGCAGCTGTTTACTCATCTGGACTCAGGAGCACTAGTGTGGGACACCATAACATACCTTTTAGGGTGTCCCACACAAGTGCTCCAGTGGATACTATAGGGGTGTCTCCATGTGTGAAATGTGTACAAAAATAGAGAAGTATTCCAGCTTTAGAAAGGGACTAAAAATTTCTTCAGCTTGGAACTCTGCCAAAACAGACAATTGGACAACACTTCCAAGCAATGTTTCATATTCCTATTTCTGGCCTAAATATCTGTGTGCTAAGTATACCTTTTTTATTCACATAGGGGAGAAAAGACTCTGGATATCTGAGGACAGACACCAGGAACCCCACACCTCCTAAAGTGGAAATCCCAAAACCACAAGTAGAGGATGAGGAGGGAGACATTTATGAAGTGGGCTAAATAGTTACCACAACAGGTGAGTGTCTGAGACCACAGCTTCAGGTAAAAGATGGATGCCTGCATATTTATAATACATGGTGTGTTTTTTTTATTTATTTTTAGGTGATGTGGATGTTGTCTAAAAGAATTTAATTTCACAAGTGAAAGTGCCCAGATCCTCATCGGGGAGATAATGGTGTGCAATGGTGATTTAGAAAATATAAAGGAAAACATCAATGATGTTCAATAAAAAATGAAGAACATCATTGATGTTTTAGGCAGAATATAAAACACACAAAATGCTATTGTGTATTTTTGCCTTAAAAATAAGTTTTAAAGTATTTTAAAAGCCAAATTTTGAAGAAGAACACGGTGTGTCAACATGTGCTATCTGCCATCACGGGATATCAATGTACGCGTTTCGTGGGTGCAACCCCTTCCTCGCAACTGAAGTAGGTGAGAGGAAGGGGTTGCACCCCCAAAACACATCCATTGATCCCCCATGATGGGAGGTAGCACATGTTGACATTAGGCATGGGATCAGGAGGGAAATCCCCATTTTGAACCCCAATTTGTGTGCATCTTCAAAATGTTGCTTTCACAGGGGTGACATCACCCCATCTGATGAAGGCAGTATCAATACAGTTTGGACATACTAATGTCTGATCTTGCCTACACTTTGTCAAAATTGAACTTTGTAAGTTCATGAGTTGTGTATGTTATGTTTTGAAACATGCCTGTTTAACCAAAAAAAGGCTATTTCTAATGTGACAAAAAAAATGTTATACAACAAAGATGTTGGTTTGTTCAAAAACCCCTTTTCTAATGCACATGTGAATGTGCTTTGAGTAAAATGTTTTCTACTCAACATTGTGTGGCTTCTTATTTCAATGCTCAGTTTTTGTAGCAAGGTGGTGTTTACAGTGACAATGGGGGTTATTTACTAAAGGCAAATCCACTTTGCACTACAAGTGCAGTTTCAGTGCACTTGGAGTTCAAAGTGGAATTTCCTTTAGTAAATAACTCCCACAGTGCTTTATAATTTGCCACAATCAGGCCATTTTTGTGACTCCACAAATTTCAGTCATGGTGTTGAAAATGATGAATATTTTTAACAGTAATGCATTCCATACATTAACAACAAAAACAAAGTGTGTGTGTGTGTGTAGCAGACCCACAACATAATAGTTCGCTGAAGAAGAGATTGTCACCTCATGTATCCCAAAAATTACGTTTGCAATATTGAACAAAAAGGGAAAAAAGAAAAGCCAATTGGATAACCTTGGAGCCAGCTAAAAGAAACACAAGCAGTAAATCAAAGTAAATATTATTTTCGTTTAAAAAATGTTTTATTTTTCACATGTTTGTTAAACGTTTTGTGGCATATAAAGGGCCCCCCTACCTGTAAAGTACTCTAGATACTTTTCACAAACTTCACGGGCGCTTTGGGGGGGGGGGGGGATGGGCAAGCCAGGACGGCCAGCTTCAACAGCCATCAGGGTTGTTGTATCCGGTAATAAGCCGTCCTCAGTCCCAACTGAGGCCATGTAGTTCGATGCATTTTTTCTTAAAAAGTTATGCAATAAGCAGCATGCCATAACGATATGATTGATTCTATATTCCGCCATGTTTATTGCAGGGAGGAATAGGCGGAACCGGCTGGCCATTATTCCAAAGGCATTTTCCACCACTCTTCTGGCTCTGGCCAGCCAGTAGTTAAAAACCCTCTGCTCCGGGGTGAGGGTTCTCATCGGGAACGGCCGCATCAGGTGTTCATCCAGACCAAATGCTTCATCAGTGACAAAAGCGAACGGGAGTCCTTCCACATTCTCTTCAGCAGGTGGCAATCCCAAGCCACCATTCTGGAGCCATCTGTAAAATTTGGTCTGAGAGGTGACTCCACCATCCGTTATCCGGCCATTCTTCCCCATGTCCACATACAGGAAATCAACACACGCCAACCCAACCGCCAACAACACAATACTATTAAACCCCTTATAGTTATAATAGTATGACCCTGAGTTGGGGGGTGGGACAATGTGGACGTGCTTCCTATCTATTGCCCCTCTGCAGTTGGGAAAGTCCCACCGCTGGGCAAACTGGGATGCCACAGTCTGCCATTCCTCTGTCATTGAAGGAAACTGGAGTCAAACAAGAAAATAAAAATTTGTAATTTTGCACATAAACATTGCAAGCAAATTAGACACAAACACTCTTGGCCAAAATCAGTATTAACATTTATTTGAAGGAGTATTTAAAGTAAAAAATCTAAGGTCCACGTATCAGATGCCTCACCCCCTCTGATGGCCCATTGTAAACATTTTAGGGGGGGAGATGTTTTGGACAGGTAATGATCAAAGAATAACTACATACAAACAATGAATAACTAGATTGCAATGCTGTTTAACTTCTTGCTGACCATAAACTGCAGACATGTGATGGGGCAGCGGCTTCCCTATGCAAAACCATATGCAGGTATGTGATTTTGCACTTCCGGGGTCTGGAGCGCCGCCAGTGACCCGCTCCTGCTGTGATTGGATACAGCAGCGGGAGACAATCTGTGGGCCCAGCAGACTTGATGTCCGTAGGGACCCGCTGATTGTTCCCAAGAGAGGCAGTTCGGTGGTCTGCCTATGTAAACAAGGCAGATCGCCGTTCTGTTAGTAGTGAAGGTAGTGATCCTGTGTTTCTGATAAGCAGGGACTTGTATCTCTGCTATCCCACAGTATAAGCACCTCCCCCACAGTTAGCAAGCACCCCCTAGGGACAAATTTAACCCTTTGATTGCCCCTGAATTTGGCAGGGAAGAGGTTAGTGTCATTAGTACCAGTGGCAGCTGGTCCACAAGGAGCGGAGGGGCTCCTCCC
Organism: Lithobates pipiens; assembly: GCF_037356315.1. Classification (NCBI taxonomy): domain Eukaryota; kingdom Metazoa; phylum Chordata; class Amphibia; order Anura; family Ranidae; genus Lithobates; species Lithobates pipiens. The sequence continues at coordinate 55,955,289 of NW_027507764.1, read as the reverse complement.
CAAAAGCCCGCAAATTCCGCCCATGTGTGTGGCTGTGCACTGTGCGGGTCACTAAACCAACAGGTCTCTACAAGGTCCGTCACCCCTTCACAAGCAAGTGACCAGAGCCCGAGGCCCCAATTAGCCTGTTTCATGTTGTTCCGCCATGTGATACCGGCAAATCCAACAGGACGCAGTTTTTTTGGGGGGTTTTTGGCATGTGGGTTCCCCTCAAACACCATACCAAACCCAAGGGGCCTGGTATGGATTGGGAGGGGGGACCCCATTGCTGTTTTTTTTTCTTATTATTTCTTTTCTTATTTTTTCTTACCCCACTTACAGCTGATGGCGCCTTAACAACCGGAAACGTCAGGCTGACAGCAAGCCAGATTCACCGGAACCAGAGTGTTTAACGGGGACCACCGCAGCCAGGTAAGCTCGCACCTCCACTTCCCCCCCCCCTCAGTGATTGTTCCAGGGACTCCGTCCGACCGCCTACAGGGGTCAGGAAGGAATTTTTGCCCCACTGGTGCGTTTGGCTGCTACTGTCAGGGGGGTTTTCACCTTCCTCTGGAACAATCAGGAACAACCGTAGGTTAGCATACCCCTACCTCCGGCCTCCATTCCATTTTTCACGCTAACCTAGGACGACTATTCCAGATCACAGCCAGACTTCTTTTCTGAGCAGAGACCTTCACCTTAAGTAAAGGTAGCCGGAACAGCCAGCAACCGAATACAACAACTCCTTCTGCATCCATATAGGCATCCCCTGATCAACTTGCGCGCTAATAGCCTCAAGCACGGCGGCAAGTCTGATACCTAGCCCCTCCTCAGGATCAATACCCTGATCAGGATCATCATCTTAGGCCCATAGTACCATCAACAGCATCCACAAACCATGTGCTACTTCAAATACTCAGCTGAAGTTCTGCACAGACTTAGGCCGCGTACACACGGGCGGATTGTCTGCCCAACTAAGTTCGGCAGACAATCCGACAGACAGTCCGTTCAAAATTTGCATGAACGGACTTGACCACACACGATGAGCAGACAGTCCGCTGAAAGCGTGCGTGATGACGTGTACAGCACGTACGACGGGACTAGAAAAACGACGTCCTATACACTGCAATGCAACCTTCAGCCGTGTAAACCCTTTCTGAGCATGCGCCATACTTAGTCCGTCCAACTTGCCTACACACGAGCGGACTGTCTGCTGAAACCAAGTTTGGACGGACAAAACCAAGTTTGAACGGACTGTCTTACGGAAATTCCGTAAGACTTTGTTCGTCAGACTGTCCTCTGTAAAAGTCCGCTGAAGCCCACACACGAGCGGATTGTCCGCTGAAACACTGTTCAGCGGACTAAGTTGGACAGACAATCCGCCCGTGTGTACGCGGCCTAAGGAACATCAACACCACATTGCCATCTTCCATACAAAAAATACTTCAAAGAGAACAACTATTAAAAACCGGACGACAAGCAGCTCCCAACCACAGGAAGACATCTACTCGACCACTACAATTAGATTGCGCCTTGATTAACGTCAGGTCTGCAGTCAAACATAGACTAGAAGTACACGACTTCATCATCGAGAACAATGTAGACTGCCGCTTCATCACCGAAAGCTGGTTAACCTCTGACTGCAACACCATCCTCACCGAATTGGTGCCGGAAAACTACAGGATCCTAACCGAACACCGGATAGGGAAAAAAGGAGCAGGCCTAGCAGTGATGTTTAAAGGTCACCTGGATCTCACTAAACCATCATCGCAGAACCCAGTGCCTTTTATGGAAACCCTGACGCTACATCTTCAACCAACACCCCATGACACCACTCATATTCTACTGTGCTACAGACCACCGGGACCAAAGTCCAATCTTCTTTCACCCCTCACAGAATCCTTTGCAATGCACACCCTAAAATTCAAAAATTTCCTGGCACTCAGAGATTTCAACCTTTGGGCAAATGAGCCTAAAGACCCCATTGCGACTGCCTGCATCAATCAACTAGAAGAACTGGGTCTCCAGCAACTGATAAAGACTCCCACGCATGGGTCAGGACACACCCTGGACCTCATTTTCAAACAGAACATTGACGTCAACATACTCGTCAACATAACTCTGCCATGGACGGATCACCACGCCATCAAATTCAAAATAGCTACCAACATCACCAACGAAAAACGGAAACCTGTAACAACAACGCACTGGACCAGATCGCATAAAAAACTGTACTCCAAATCCTTCAAATCCACTCTGTCCAACAAGATAACTACAATAACCTTAAACCACTCTACGGAGGAAACACTCAACTCCCTGAACAGGGCATTGTTGCAATCAGCAGACTCAGTAGCACCTCTCATTTAGGAAGAAAAACTCTGGATGGTTTAATAGCTCCCTCGCCGTACTAAAGCAAGAACGCAGAAGAGCAGAAAGAACATGGAGAAGAAACACCACAGAGGAAAACCACTTTAACTACAAAGGTCTCACAGAGAATTATCGGAAAGCAATCTTCAAAGCCAAAAAGGACCACTTCTCATATACAATCTCAACAGCCGCAAACCAACCACGGGAACTGTTTAAACTGGTTAATCAATCAATGAATCCGGTGTGCCTAGAACCCCCAGAAAGCGAATCCCAGGATTACTGTGACAAACTGTCGGATTTTTTCATCGATAAAGTCAAAACCATCAGGTAAACAATTTGTCAGAAGAAAACATCCAACCTCAGCCAGCAAATACATAAAGAGGATGTCTGCACCAACATACCGCAACCGCCGAAATTTTCACTATCCCCAATTACCATAGACACCGCAAAAAACATCATTAATAAACTGCGTGACAGTACCTCACCTATTGACACCATCCCCACAAAACTACTGAAAGAATGCTCCGACATCGTGGCTCCAACCATAACCCACCTCATAAACCGATCATTCCACGAAGGGATTGTTTCCAGCATCCTCAAACAAGGCATCGTCAAACCTCTACCCCAGAAACCAATCCAAACAACCGTAGGCCAATTACAAGCCTCAACACCATTTCTAAGATCATGGAGAAAGCTGTAGTACATCAGCTACAACTTCACCTGGATACTCACAAACTCCTGGACCTGCTGCAATCAGGCTTCCGCCCGGGTCATGGAACAGAAACAGCTCTCCTCAAGATTTGGAATGACGCCCTCGAAGCAGCAGATGACGGAGAGCCGTGTCTCCTCGAACTGCTAGACATAAGTGCAGCGTTTGATACAGGAGATCACAATACTCTACTCGTCCGACTCACAGAAGTAGCCGGAGTCCAAGACATAGATCTCCAATGGTTCGCGTCCTTCCTAGGAAATCGGTCACAGACAGTGAAACTAGGAAAATTCCTCTCCAAAACTCGGGCAGTCACCTGCGGAGTCCCTCAAGGCTCTCCTTTATCACCCGTTCTCTTCAACATTTACATTCACCCACTTCTCCAAATCATCAGATGCTCAGATCTCTGCTTCCACTCTTACGCTGACGACACGCAACTTTATTTCCGGATCAATGGAAAAAAAGATCACCAACAACAACTTGAAAACTGCCTCAAATCAATAGAGGACTGGATGACCACTAACTCCCTCCAGCTGAACGAATCAAAGACAGAGCTTCTTATCTTACACCCAAATCATAAGCCCGCAACCAAAACCTCCTGGTCTCCACCAACCGTCTTTGGGCAGACTATCTCCCCAAAGACCAAAGCGAAGAGTCTCTGGGTTATTTTAGATGCACAAATGTCAATGGATGCGCAAATAGGATCTGTAGTCAGTGGATCTCACCATCTGCTACGCATGCTTCGCAGACTCACCCCTTTTATCCCAAAGAATGACAAAGCAGTGGTAGTTGGAACAATTATTAATTCACGACTGGACTACGCAAATTTGCTTTACATAGAATTACCACAATATCAACTTGCGCGATTACAACTGATCCAAAACACGGCGGCAAGGCTGATAACAGGAAAAAAAACCTGGGAATCCATCTCTCCTTCGCTGAGGAGCTTACATTGGCTAACTGTAAAAAATCGGATCACGTTCAAGACCCTTTGCCTCACCCACAAATGCGTGCATAGAGAAGCTCCGCAATACCTAATGGAGAAAATAAATCATTACACACCAAACCGCATTCTTCGATCAGCCAACAAAAACCTCCTCCTCGTGCCCAAAGCCCGGTATAAATCCAAGGGGGATCGGAGATTCGCTGTCCAAGGGCCTCGGCTATGGAATACTCTACCAATCAACATCCGCCTGGAAGAAAATCACCTGGCTTTTAGGAAAAAACTCAAGACCTTCCTCTTTTAGCAGATGATCAAAGCTCGCCACAGCGCCTAGAGGCGATTCAGTTCGCATTGTGCGCTATACAAGTATTTCATTCATTCATTCATTCAACAACCATGTTTTCTGGTTATTAAGGACACCCGCTTCTTAACAACCAACTATTTACACTGTTTGTTAAGAATGCTGGCTACCACAGGCAGTAAATGACCACAGGCTTTCACTACTAAATACACATATTGGTTCACAAGCAGACTATAACTAAGTGGTGTCTTTTTTTTTTGGTTCATGGAGCACAGTGTTTGAATTTGGTGGGCATATACTTTAGCTGCTTATTAGAGCAACCTTTCTCAACAGAGGAACCCTTGGAATGACTTTCCAGTCTCAGGCAGTGGCGGCCCGTCAATTAGGGGCGCCTGGGCAATATTGCAAACGTAATTTTTGGGATACATGAGGTGACAATCTCTTCTTCAGCGAACTATTATGTTGTGGGTCTGCTACACACACACACACCTTGTTTTGTTGTTAATATATGGAATGCATTACTGTTAAAAATATTCATCATTTTCAACACCATGACTGAAATTTGTGGAGTCACAAAAATGGCCTGATTGTGGCAAATTATAAAGCACGGTGGGAGTTATTTACTAAAGGAAATTCCACTTTGAACTCCAAGTGCCCTGAAACTGCACTTGTAGTGCAAAGTGGATTTGCCTTTAGTAAATAACCCCCATTGTCACTGTAAACACCACCTTGCTACAAAAACTGAGCATTGAAATAAGAAGCCACACAATGTTGAGTAGAAAACATTTTACTCAAAGCACAATCACATGTGCATTAGAAAAGGGGTTTTTGAACAAACCAACATCTTTGTTGTATAACATTTTTTTTGTCACATTAGAAATTATGGTTAAACAGGCATGTTTCAAAACATAACATACACAACTCAGGAACTTACAAAGTTACCATCTAAGTATTCACAGCGCCTCACTTTTTCCACATTTTGTTATTGTTACAGCCTTATTTCAAAATGGATTAAATTCATTATTTTCCTCAAAATTCTCCAGACAATACCCCATAATGACAACATGAAATTAGTTTGTTTGAAATCTTTGAAAATGTATTTAAAAAAAACACATGTACATAAGTATTCACAGCCTTTGCCATGACACTCAGAATTGAGCTCAGATGCATCCTGTTTCCACTGATCATGCTTGGGATGTTTCTACAACTTGTTTGGAGTACACCTGTGGTAAATTTAGATGATTGGACATGATTTGGAAAGGCACACACCTGTCTATATAAGGTCTCACAGTTAGCAGTGCATGCCAGAGCACAAACAAAGCCATGAAGTCCAAAGAATTGTCTATAGACCATCCAAGACAGGACTGTATGAAGGCACAGATCTGGGGAAGGGTGCAGAAAAATGTCTGCAGCATTGAAGGTGCCACTGAGCACAGTGGCCTCCATCATCCGTAAATGGAAGAAGTTTGGACAAACCAGGACTATTCCTAGAGCAGGCCGCCCGGCCAAACTGAGCGATTGGGGGAGATAGTCAAGGAGGTGACCATCATTTAAAGTCCCAGGACAAATAAATTTGCGAGCCAACCCACTGGATTGTGGGACCAGTAGTCGTTGTGACCAGCGGTTCTGTTGCATAACTATAGGACAACGTATCCCAGGGATCCTTGATACCATCCAGGGGACTTCAGGGAGAGACTATAAAGGAAGTAGTTCCGCTCTGCGCTCTGTTCTTCCTGGGTCTCGTGTAAAGTATACCTCTCTGTCACGGAGAGAGAGAGGTTGCAGCCCAACACGCGGTGTCAAGAAACTCCAGCCTGGGCCTTGTAGGGCCCATCTATGTGACTGTTCACCAGACATCTTATCGGCACCCCCTCAGCAACTCAACACCATGTTCGTTCACACTCTGCATCCGTGTGTCCTCGCTGATGGCTCCCTCAACGGACATCTCTTCCCGGGTCTCTTAATTCAAGGCTTCTAATTTGGACCAGTCGTTGGTGAGAGGGCAACCTCCCACCTTCTGCATTATTTCCCTGGTTACTTTATTGGAGCACTGTGTACAGACACCTTTACTTGGAACACTTTACTGCACTTCTATTTGAAAACTGTGCATAGACACCTTTACCTACAAGCACTTCAAGGAATACCATTAGCCCGTTTAAGGCAGTCAGTCTGTTCATCCATCACTTTGTTGGATATAATCCTCGCTTTGTTGGATATAATTGAATGAGCTTCAACTGCCGGTGAAGACTTATCAGGTCTGCACCATGGACATTGCTGTTGTCACTAATTAAAGGGCCCTACACCAGTGGTCATCAACCCTGTCCTCAGGGCGATCTAACAGGCCAGGTTTTATGTATTACCTTGGGGAGATGCAGACTAGAATACTGCAATCACTGAGCAGCAAATTATATAACCTGTGATGTATTTCAGTTACCTTGCAAACCTGGCCTGTTAGTGGGCTCTGAGGACAGGGTTGATGACCACTGCCCTACACCATGCTTATTCTGATTGATCTCTCATTAGGATTTAAAGGTTGAATAGGCTGGCCTGGGATTCTCCTTAGAGAGTAACTACTTGCATTAAACACTTAACCATTCATTGTCCTTCAGGTCATGCTACAGGGGTTATAACATTGTAAATATATGTAAATTATATCTACATACTGTTAAACTGTTCTTAAGCTGTTCTTTGGGGAAATTTCTCTACTGAGTCTGTGCTGTTATTCAGAACTCGGTTGATCTATTCTCCTCCTTTAGGCTCGATTCACATCTATGCATGTTGCTTTTGAGCATTTTTGCAGTGCTTTTTGCGGTGCTTGTCGCGTTTTTGGACACACGTTTTTACCACGATTTTGCATTTTGTGTTTTTCTTTTCTTTTTTTTTTACACTGTGGTTGCTTAGCAACCAGCTATATACAGTGGAAAAAAAAGAAATAAAAATGAAAAAGAAATTCGCAAAACGCTGCAAAATCACGGTAAAGACATGGTAAAAACGCAGTACTTGCGGTTTTGATGAAGGTCCATTGACTTCTATTACATGCAAAACGCTGCAGTTTGCATGAAAAAAAGTCCCTGACCCTTTCCAAAAACGCAGAGGCACAAAAATGCATTGATGTGAACATGTTTCATAGGAACCCATGTTAAAAAATGTCCCTGCATTTCTGAAAAATGCATCAAAAAATGCGTTAGTGTGAATCAAGCCTTACAAACTAATACTACTTTGCTACTTCAGTAAAAGATGGGATAGCATAAATATATTGACTTGTGTGACGTTTCATTTAAAGGTGTTTGCTTGTGAAAAGATTTCAAAACCCAGAGTGTCAGGTGGGTTGGAAGGTTCACAGGGTCATGGTGATGAAGATGAGCAGGTAAATCCTAGTAGTCCTCAAGGGGACTAGGCTTCAAAAGGTAAAAAATAATAATTCACTCCCATAAAAAGTGAACTAAGGACCGCAGTGCCCACCTTGTCCACTTCCCCTCTCCCACCTGTTTACCTCCTTAGAGCAGAGCAGGTTTTACATTTCTGCTATGGACCTTCCAATAGGATTTCACTCACCTGCAGTTGTGACCTCCAAATTAATAGGAAGGTCATTATATGCATAAGTCATAAATCCAAATACTGAAACACTTCTTCCAATCTGATACACCTTATAATGGTCAGAGGAAACATTTATCCCCATACTGGAAATCTTTATTATGCCATCACAACTCAAGGTGTTCAGAAGACTGCCCCCCCCCCCCCCCCAAAAAAAATAAAAAAAAATAAAAATAAAATAAAGTTGCTTCTGTAATACATTTTATTAAATAACAAATAAAACTAATAAGAAAATTACATATTAAGGGTGCATAAAGCAGAACTTCTCACTCTCAGTCAATATTGACTATTTTTAATCCTTATGCTGCTAGCATTAGTAAATAGATGGGGCAGTATATTATATTTATTTGTTTTAAACTTTTTTGTTAAATTTCTTCTGTTTCTTCCTGTTTTCCATGCTTAGGCAAAATTATGTCATCCATCCCAGCAGTCTTCAGGAGGGGAGGAAAGGTTTTCTCAGCTAAACACATCGTCCTCCTGTCTGCATTCTGAGCATTCCTGAGCTAAGGGCAGATCGATTCCAGGAAGTAAATGCTACATGAATCATCTGCCCTTACTCAATATGACCACAGCCAGGAATGCTAAGGGGGTGCTTTTCAACAAGACTTCTCAACAAAATAAAGCATGGAGACATGCATGGGGAGGGGAGTTTGCTTTGAATATTAAAAATGAATTAATGGTGTTTTTGCTTTGTGGTGTTCAGATGCATTGTAGTTCCGCTTTGAGTAGCACCAACTGAATACAAACATCAAATTATGACTACTGGGTGTGCACCAATCTAAGTATTCACAGCACCTCACTTTTTCCACATTTTGTTATTGTTACAGCCTTATTTCAAAATGGATTAAATTCATTATTTTCCTCAAAATTCTCCAGACAATACCCCATAATGACAACATGAAATTAGTTTGTTTGAAATCTTTGAAAATGTATTTAAAAAAAAACACATGTACATAAGTATTCACAGCCTTTGTCATGACACTCAGAATTAAGCTCAGATGCATCCTATTTCCACTGATCATGCTTGGGATGTTTCTACAACTTGTTTGGAGTACACCTGTGGTAAATTTAGATGATTGGACTTGATTTGGAAAGGCACACACCTGTCTATATAAGGTCTCACAGTTAGCAGTGCATGTCAGAGCACAAACCAAGCCATGAAGTCCAAGGAATTGTCTGTAGACCATCCAAGACAGGACTGTATGAAGGCACAGATCTGAGGAAGGGTACAGAAAAATTTCTGCAGCATTGAAGGTGCCACTGAGCACAGTGGCCTCCATCATCCGTAAATGGAAGAAGTTTGGAACCACCAGGACTATTCCTAGAGCGGGCCACCTGGCCAAACTGAGCGATTGGGTGAGATAGTCAAGGAGGTGACCAAGAACCCGATGGTCACTATGACAGAGCTACAGCATTTCTCTGTGGAGAAAGGAGAACCTTCCAGAAGAACAACCATCTCTCCAGCACTCCACCAATCAGGCCTATATGGTAGAGTGGCCAGATGGAAGACACTTCAGTAAAAAGCACATGACCTGGAGTTTGCCGAAAGGCACCTGAAGGACTCTCAGACCATGAGAAACAAAATTCTCTGGTCTGATGAAACAAAGATTGGACTTTTTGGCCTGAATGGCAAGCGTCATATCTGGAGGAAACCAGGCACCGCTCATCACCTGGCCAATATCATCCCTACAATGAAGCATGGTGGTGGCAGCATCATGCTGTGGGGAGGTTTTTAGACAGTGTCAGCTGCCACTATCTCTGGGCTGTACTGTCTGAATTTGGAATTGACTCTAGATTTATCAAGTGGACAAAGCTACTGTACAGCTCTCCACAGGCTGCCATACCTTTGTCAGACAGGATATCAGCTGCCTTTGCACTGGGCAGGGGGACTAAACAGGGCTTCCCCTTGCCCCCCCTGCTGTTTGCACTGGCCATTGAGGCTTTTGCTGCCCAGGTGCGGGATCATCCACAGATCAGGGGATTCTGCTATGGTTACGTGCACGAGAAATTAATGCTTTACGCCGACAACATGCTCCTCTTTCTGGAGGACGTGGATGTTGTCACATGCAACGCTGCTTATCACAGATTTTGGCCACTACTAAGGCTTAACCATTAATTGGTTCAAATCCACATTGATGTTTCTGGATGGAGCACCTGGGTCAGACACGGAGCTCCCCTGCCCTGTCCCTGTAGTAACTTCCTTTAAATACTTGGGTATCCACGTTTCACCCAAGCTGACTGACTACTACAGCCAAAATATATACCCCTTACTGACTCGCTTCAGTGACAAAATAAACATAGGAAATTAACTTAAAATGTCTTTGGTGGGGAAAACAAACCATATTAAGATGATCCTTATGCCCCAACTTCTATACCTGCTTCACAACACACCTGTGGTTATTCTATTTAAAATTTTTCGAGTGGTCAACTCCTTATTCAGATTACTCCTTTGGCACAACCAGGCCCCTGGGGTCAAACTGGAAATACTATTTAGCTGCACGGCTGCAATGCTTGATTGGAGCTATGGCTCCCAAGCCTGCTGGTTCGTCAGCCAAACTCCTAATTACTGGCACAGTCCATACCGGAGGGCCTGGAGGCACATCTGTTCCAATGGCCTAACAAACAAATGCCACTTACACACTCCTTCAGAAGGTGTGGAATAAGGTCAAACAATTGCAGCAAGTAACGCCGTACACAGCTTACGGCCCATTATGGTGGAATAAATTGTATGAGGAACTGGCCAAGCTCCAACAGGGAACTAGGTGGAGCCCCATGGGAATAACTCACCTCAGGCATTGGGTATTGAATTAAAAAAACAGTATACAATTATCATGATCGATTGTTCAATAATATAAATTTCTTACTGTAATTATTTATTCCTCCGTTCCATCATGAATGTGGGCATGTGAAGCCCAATCGAGATCGCTTCCTGTGATAGCTTTTAAGAGGTGCATGCTGGATAACCTCTTGATCTCGCGCATGTGCGATTCAACAGCGGCCATAGCGTAGACTCCTGGGAAATGATGGCACATCATTTCCCATGAGCATAGGCGAGGGAGAAAGTCACGAGGAGCTCCGTGGATCAAGAAGTGGCAGATTACGAGGACTACATAGCAACAGGGCCTTTCTGGAAAGTATACAAAAAAATTCCCTCCAAATGTTTTTTTCTAGGTTAAAAGTAGTCTTTTTTTTTAATCAACAAGTTTTATTTTGTTTACAGTGCATACATGTTATAGTGTACATTTCCAGGTATGGTACATATTATACAAATCTTCAAACAACAGTCGTATCTCCGTCTGAAATGTTTGTTATCACAAGTCCTATGCATGAAATAAATGAAGTAAAGAGGTACCTAATGTCAATGTTTTGTGGTTTGCTTTATTACCCATGGACTTGGTGATCCACATGCCGTTGACTTTCCCGTGCGTGGTGCGAGAGTTAGGTCATGAACAAGTGTCTGACTCCTGCAGCCACCTATACCAAATTTTAAAGTATTTCTCAGGTGTCTCAGGTGTCTATTGGTGTATATACATTTTTTATATGGGAGGGTGTTGTTTATTTCCGCTTTCCAGTCTGCAATGCTCGACGGACAAGTCCTCATTCATTTCCAAGCTATTGCCTTTCGCTCTATAAATAGCGTCTCGTAGAAATGTCTTTGTGTATCTATCGGTCAAGTCTGGTAAAAGTCCTAAAAGGCACATTTTTGGGTCAAGCGTGGATGGAGAGCGCATGTTGTCATGGAGGAATCTCACTATCTGTGTCCAGAGTCCCTGTATTCTGAGGCACAACCACAATAAGTGAATAAATGTGCATGTCTCCCTTCCACACATTTGGCACTAAGTGGACTGGGAGTTTCTGTATCTGGCTACCTTGAGGCGAGTGAGGTACGCTTGATGGATTATGTAAATTTGGTCAGTCTGTCCCAGAGTTTTGGCAAAACCGCTTTACAAAATTCCAGAACTTCCGCCCATTCCTCGTCCTCTATAGGTCCCACCGCCCTTTCCCAGCGAGGCTTAAGGCCATATGCTATTGATAGGAATTAAGTTTGGGTTGCATGTTTGACTTGTAAATACCTGAAGAACATGTGGTTAGGAAGATTGTATTCTTCTTTGAGCGTGTGAAAGTTTTTAGGTTCCCAATCTTAATTAAATGATGTAGGTAGAAGATTCCATGAATGGACCAGCGATATACATCAGGGATTTGCCAAAATACGAGTAGGGTCTTGTTGTGCCACAATGGGGTGAAGTCGTTATGTTGAGGAATCTCTAGTTTAGCTGAGGCAATGTCCCATATGCGTCTGTATTGATGCAATAGGGCCTTCTCACCACTCCGTAAACCAGTATTTCCGGGGCTTATCATTACCACATAAAGTGGGTCTTTAGTGTATCTGGCCCACTTGGGGCACATTAGCTGGAGGAACCTCTCTCTCTGTCTGTCTTGTCAATGTGGTATAACTGGGATAATTGGGACGCAATATAGTATAGGTTGAAATCCGGCAATGCTAAGCTTTGTGTTCACATAGGATATGAGGGGTTCGATATTTAGGTGTATATAGTCTGTCAACATTCTAGACACATGTATCCCGAGGTATTTAATGGTACTGCCGCTTTGGAGTGGTAACCTGGCCTGTGACTCGGTTGGTGGGAAATTGTCTATTGGTAATATCTGTGATTTCTCCCAAATAAAGGTCCCAAATTGTTCAATTGTTTGTAGTGCCACACGTAAGGAGGGTCCCGGGTCTGCCAAGTATAATAGGGTATCGTCCGCGTACATACTGATTTTGCAATCAGATTACCGGAGCATAGTCCCCTGATTTCTGGATTATCCCGGGTGGATATGGCCAGCAGGTCAGCTGCCAAGGCGTATAGCAACAGCGAAAGGGGGCAACCCTGCCTTGTGCCTCTACTGAGGTCAAACTGCTCGGTGGGCCATCCGTTGGCCATCACCCTGGTAAAAGTAGTCTTTTAATGCAAAAAAAAATGTTTTTAGGGTGGAACTCCACTTTAAGACTTTCATGCAGGAGCTTTTAATTTTACTTTTGCACATTGATGCAATGTTACCACTGACCACTAGAGGGGGGAATTTTCAGAAGAACTTGCAAGCTAATAGTAACATTCCACACACATTGCGCACTGAATTCCATTGTCATTCCCTGAGTCTGTCTATGCAAATTACACCTAATGACTTTTCAGTTTTCAAAAAAAATAAAATTTGTAACGCAAAGATACGTTTTTTTCCCAAACATTATAGTACAGTATTTTGTTATGTAGATTGGATAGTTTTTCCAGCTCCTGGTGGCTCCTCAATCCAGCTGACAGTACAGAGCTTTGTGGAATACGGTCCCTATAATCAGCTTCTTCTTGTACACTGCAGCTACAGAAGACCCCTGAATCACTGAGCCGTTATTGACGTAAACCCGGGTCACTATCGGGTGATCTGAGTGAATGTTCTGTATACGGATCACCTGCAAAATCAATACAACTACTGTTATTTCTCCATTGTGCTTCTCAGTCATAAATGCAGCATAAACACAGAGGGTCTCATATATAATTGTAAAGAAAGTATTAGAGCTCTTGCACACAGATGCCGAAAATGCCATGTTTTTAGGCATGCATGCATTTTTTTTTTCTTTTACTGATCTAAATGCATGGCCTTGTTCACACATGCCCCGTACACATGAGCGGATTTTTCGTTGGAAAAAACTTGGATGGTTTTTCTGACGGAATTCCACTCAAGCTTCGCTTGCATACACACGGTCACACAAAAGTTTGCGGAACTTTTGACCGTCAAGAACGCAGTGACGTACAACACTACGACGAGCCGAGAAAATTAAGTGCAATGCTTCAGAGCATGCATCGAATTGTTTCCAAGCATGCGTAGGAATTTTCCACATCAGAATTTGTACAGATGATCGGAATTTCCAATCGGAACTTTTTCCGACCGAAAAATTGAGAACCTGCTCTCAAACTTTTGCTGGCAGGAATTCGGCCAGCAAAAGTCCGATGGAGCATACACACGGTCGCATTTTGCAACTTAAAGCTCTGATCGGTCTTTTACTGGCTGAATTTCCGATCGTGTGTACGGGGCAACAGATGTACAGTAAATGTTTGGGAGGCCAGGGCAGAGAGCTTTTTTTTCTTTCCAGGAATGGTTCCAATCCTCCTGGGATTGCTTCCCCTGGGAGGCAGCTAGTTTATTACAATAGCTACAGTTTGGACCTCAGCAGATGTTTGTCTGAGGGCCTGGAGAAGGAAGGCAAACAGGATTTTTGCTGGAGAGTATCAACTTGGAGTCAGATCTGGAGAAGGATCTTTCTCTCCATCACTGAAGAGTGTTACATGGAAGCTGAGTGGTAGACAGCTTTTCCTAGCCTAGGACATTGTAAGACCTGGTCTTGGGGGGGGGGTTCTTGTTCCCCTAGAGGGAATTGAGGGTCAGAGGTTATTGGATGGACTGGAACTGGAGACCTAGCATTCCTGTCTATTGCCTCCAGTCAAGGTTGTTTCAATAGGATATTATAAGAAGTTTGTCCCCCTGTTGAATTCTGCTGTAATTTTTGAGTATCCTGAACCTTTAAAACCTGTTCAAGTTTCTGCAAATAAAATTAACAAAAAGACATCCCCTAGACTAGTGATGGTGAACCTTGGCACCCCAGATGTTTTGGAACTACATTTCCCATGATGCTCAACTACACTGCAGAGCGCATGAGCATCATGGAAAATGTAGTTCCAAAAGATCTGGAGTGCCAAGGTTCACCATTGCTGCCCTAGACTGAGCCTATGTTGTCAGTGTGCTTGGAGCTGTGCCGGTGGCTGGCAGCCTCTGTACTAGCCTGGGGGACCTTGACATATTCTCAATGGCCCCTTTGGGGGTGAGAACTGCATATGTATCATATTTAAAAAAAATAAAAAAGAATGCAGGGGTTGCTCCAAGGGTGTTCAAGAAGGGTTGATGGACATTAAAATGTATTATTTTGGTGCTTGAAGAGGGATTAAATGCTTTAATATATTATAACTTATACACTAACCTCAGATCCAGGGGGATCTTCCTCCTTGTATTCAGACACTTTAAATATATTTGGATGTGCTCCTGTCCAAACATCCCCTGTAACTGGATCCACAAACAGGTTATCTGCACAAGTATCTACGTCAACTGCCTGGTTGAAAAAAAAAGAAGGAAATGTAATAATGTGCTTTGTATCCATGAATACATGTATATACAAGAGGAGACAAAGAGAGAGAGAGAGAGAGAGCAAATAGAGAGAATGAGAGAAGAAAGGAAAAAGTGAGCGAGAGAGAAAGAAAGAAAGAAAGAAAGGGAGAGAATGGCAGAGCGTGAATGTCCACATCCTGGGAATTAAACCAGGATGATACAGAGAGACTTACAAGCCTAAGTAGAGTAGCCTGTACCAGAAGGGTGACCAGGGAGACCTAGAGGATAAGGCCCACTTCTTGCTATGGTGCCTGAAGTATTCAGTAGTGAGGGACACTGCTTTCCAGAAACCCTCTGCTCTAATCCCGGATTTCACTTCATTATCTTTAGCAAAAGAAAGGAGGTCATTGAAGAACTGAATAACTAGAAGCAGAGGACAGGTGTAGCACCCGCCTAGTTAGGCTGCTAGGTTTGCTTTTTGATCTTGTTGTAATCAGGGGAGCAGTAATTGTCTAGCTTGGCCTGTTCAGGGCTTCACAGGCTGGAAGTTTGATTGCTTTCCCCTGCCTCTAGAAGAAGTGTCTTATGTTTAGGTAGGGAGAATTGAAATGATCAGCACGAACACTGAGCAGGGCCTAGCCAAAACCTGGGAAGGTGTATCCAGAAAGTGGCTGTGATGCTGATAAATAGTTTGGAGCCCTGAGGAGATTGTCTTTCTGAGGAAATCAGAAAGCTGAGACTAGGAGGGGACAGCTTGCCCCTGGTGCCCCATGGGACTTGATGCTGGATTACTGTACAAGAGGCTGAACCTATGCACTAATCCTGTTTCAGGATTCCGAGACTTTATGTAGAGTAAATACCAGTGCATGAAATACTAGGGAGTTATTATTGCCATGCAGAGAAAAAAAATGTTGGTATTTAGTTAGAGTTAGTTAGATAGGATATGCTCTGTCTGATTTGTTCCAGGACTCTGGAAGATGACAATGAGTCAAGACTGGTGTACATATTCTGATTATTACAAAGTAGACGCTGAGTGTGTATGTTGGCCCACTAGGTGGCATTACAGGCCATAAGCATAGTTGATGGACTCTAAACACTATACTTTAGGCTTATCGTTATTTTATGCACTATTGACTTGGTCGGAGTGCTCTGATTTTGTAAAACAGTGTTTGAAATGTTTTGCCAACTTTGTTCTTTTACAGGTGAGCCACAATGAAGACCACCACTTTGGTTGATTTTTTAATGCGCTAACCCTTTGTGTTTAGCTATAAGTGAGGCTCTACCCAGATAGGCTATACATATGTGTATATATGCTGTAAAAATTCTGTCACCTGATTGGGTCCTGATATGACCTGGTGCCAGTCTCTCGCTATGTTGTATAAAGTGCCTTAAATGCATTATGCATTAAAGAATAAATAACTTTTACTATGTGGAATGCCACATATACATTTTTGTTACACTATTATTTCCTCTCCTCATCCTTTGTTATTGTGGGATACTCTGCTCTTGTTCCAAGAGCTATATTCGTGTTATGGCCAATGAGTACAGGGCCTATTTTTTTTCGGGGGGGGGGGATTTAACATCCTCCTAGTTAGGCTACTAGGTAAATTTAGTTTTGGCTCCTGTTGTAATCAGGGGAGCAGTAATTGTTTAGTCTGGTCTGTTCAGAGCATCACAGGCTGGGAATTGTATTGCCTTCTTCTGCCTCTAGAAGAAGTTTCTGGAGTTTAGGGAGGGAAATACAAATGATCAGGACCTGGATCACCTGCTGGTGGCACTGTGCTTCCCAGAGTAAGATGTTGCAGTTCCGGTTTCCACCAGCGTGTGTCTGGAAGGTATTTAGTCCCTACTCTACTATTACACTTCACTTAAGGTTTTTGCTTTTCTGCCAGATACTGCTTTCCACTTATTCTGAGCCTAGATCCTGGTCATGCTCCTGCCCTGCATCCTGAACCCCCCTGCTTTTTTCTGCTGCTTTTGAACCTGATCCCAGTCCTGGTTCCCCCTTCCCATATGTTCCCAGCATTTCCAGTTTCCCTGTTTATCCATGTTCCCCATTTGTGTATGTATTGTATGTAGTTAGTTGCTAGTTAGGCTGTTAGTTAGGTAGCTTGTTATGCAATTTGTCTTTGGGTTATGGTTCACTTGTATCCATGTTTGCTGTGTTTCCTGTTTGCTAATGTTTGGATGTCTTTTGTTTTACTAATAATACATTTACTTTACTATATACAGTGTGGTCTGGCCTCGGTTTACTTATGTATCTATGCAGATTTAGCCATCCCTGATACTGTGTTCTGACACAGCCTGAATATTGAACATGGCAAAGCCAGTCCCTGGGGACGTGTACCCAGAAGGTGTCTGGGATGCTGTTAAATAGTCTGGAGCCCTGAGGAGATTGCCGTTCTCCCTTTCGTGGGAATAGATCAGAGAGCTGAAAGGAAGAGGGGGCTGTTTGCCTCTGGTGCCCCTGGGACTGGATGCTAGATTACTTTACAAAAGGCTGCAACTAATGGACTAAACCATCTCATGGTTCCAGGATGTGAATGAAAGACTGTGTTGCTGCTGTTTAGAGAGCAAGAGAATTGTCCTCTGCAGAATTGTGCGCAAGCACTTTTGGAGTATCTCACATCACCCCTAATCCCCTCCAAGGTTTCTACAAACAATAAATTGCAAAAAAAGACAAACCCTTTGACTGTTCAATGAGCTAGAGTGAATGAACTGTTGTGTACCTGGCTGCCACTGCACTGAGTTGAGAAAGAACCAAGTTAATCTAAGCGGCTCCTATGGGGGTAGCACTACACAGGTGAGAACTAATGAAAGAGAACACAAACGTGGCATTGATGGTGTAGTAGGGGAAAGGCTGCGGATGGAGGAGCACCAGAGGGTGAAGCTGAGCCCAGAATGAAATAGGGTTCCAGAGGCCCCTAGGGCAGGTGGGTCAGTAACCCCTGAGGGCTCAAAGAAGGCTAACTAAGCTGTGACAAACTATCAAATGTTATTCAGGGGGAGGTCAGCATGTCCCAGTATACAGGTGAGTACAAAAAGCAGTCCATGGGAGCCAAGTGGTCCTTAATTTTCCTCTTTAAAGTAAAGGGAAGCTGTGAAATATTCAACCTATCGGATTTTGTTTATTTCAGCAAACCATAAGGACACTGTTGTGGTATCTGTACATTTCCATATTGCTGGTATGTAAGGATGAACTGCTTTAAACATGTGGACTGTCAACAATTTTTGAAACTTTTTGATGGGATCTGGTAGGCGTGGATTAAATTGTCTATGGGGTCCTGTTCCAGGTCCCCAGAAGTATAGCCTAGAATTATCTGCCACACCATCTTCCAGAATAGATTGACTTACAGATAACTCCAGAAAACATGAAGGAGTGAGTGTACCAGGGTGGGAAAGACATCTCCAACAGCGACTTGGGGTTAGTGAGTACATCTCTTGGAGTAACATTAGAACCTGATACCAACATGAGAGCAACATAAAGAGATTCTTCAGCCTTTTAAAAAAAAAAAAATACTGTAGCTGCAGACTTTTATTAAAAGGACACTTACCTGTCCAAGGATCCAGAGCCGTCCTTCCCGGGAGGGGGGGGGGGGCATTCTTCACCTGTCTTTGTGTCTCTGGCGCCAGCATATTTAGTGACTCCTTGCAGGTTCACATCCAGCTTCCCACTGCTCATGTGTGAGCTACACTGTGCTGTATGAATGGTCCCGCACCCTTTTGGCACCTGTGATGTGTCCCAGAAGGCTGAGGGCAGGGAGGGGGGGGGACAGAACTTCCGGTGGAATCACTTAGGCGATCCAACTGAAAATAGGAGCGGGTACTGGTCTACAAAAACAAAGGACCCAAAAAAATAAAACTATCCAAACATGTTAGAAGAGGGTGAGAGGACATAAAGTGGAACTTCCCTTTTAAGGCAAAGTTCCGCTTTA
This sequence comes from Lithobates pipiens, assembly GCF_037356315.1. NCBI lineage: Eukaryota > Metazoa > Chordata > Amphibia > Anura > Ranidae > Lithobates > Lithobates pipiens. Next base: position 55,936,309 of record NW_027507764.1, on the reverse strand, counting down.
AAGCCTGATTTCTTGATTTTTTTTTTTTGCAATAGATGATTTATAATAAAATGGCCCTGTGTGCCAAGGTGAGGGATGCTTGTAGCTCACTTTCCCATTTACAGATGAAGGGAGGGAAAAAGCCTTCAAGAGGAGCAATTAGACGTTTGCACAGTTGAGATAAAAGTTGCGGTATATATATAGTAGTGCATCTGGAGAGCCTATAACTCCCTGGGCTGAAAGTTGAAATTGAACTTAACAGAAAGAGCAAGAGGGGCAGGGAGAGAAAGTTCGAAAAAGATACAGAAAGAAAGTTCAATACTACCATGACTCCAAAAACAAATACTAAAAACAGAATAAATTAACAGAATAAAGCCAATATCTAAAACGTAATTACCTTTACAAAAGTTAGGGACCAGCTTGCATGTTTCTCATAGACATTGATTGTATGACCTATGAGGTCAACAGCATAGATAAACCTTAAGAAATAAAAAAAAAGTATATTGTTAACAAACCAAAATAATAATAATAATTATTATTACTATTATTTTTATTTTTCAATAATTTTTATTCAGTTTTTTGACAGTACATATTAAAGGCCTCTGCATTATTGCAATACAGTGTACAGTTTTTATAGTCCATCTAACATATAGTATAGGTATTAACCTCTTACTATCTCTAGGCCATTTAACAATGGCTCTATTATCAACGTTGCCTTATCTGGGTTGTCTACGTTGATTTATAGCAGACTATATAGTGGATCCTCCACCTTACTCCTTAGACTATACTCTGTATCCCTACATCAATTTCTCATGATGGGGACTAGAGTGCATCCTTCACTTCAGGAGATACTGCCTCCCATCTAACTTTGGGGAGGCCACCCCCCATATAATGGAGAGGCTCGACTCAGACTCCTCTAAAACGACAAAGGCCGCGTACACACGCGCGGACTGTTTGCCCAACCTTGTTCGTCAAACAGTTTCGGCAAACAGTCCGCTCAAAATTTGCATGAGCGGACTTGCCCACACACGAGCGGACTGTTTCAACGAACTGTTTGCCAAACAGTCCGCTCAACTTTTGAAATGAACGGACTCGCCCACATAAGGCGGAGGCAAATCCGCCCATTCCGCCCATTTCGAGCGCGTGTACAGGTAGGCGGGGCCCGCGAGGGAGACGTCGCGGGCTCCGCCGCCTGGAATGGGCTTAAAGGGGAACCCCAACGCCGAAAAAAATCGGCGTGGGGGTTCCCCCAAAGTCCACACCAGACCCTTGTCCGAGCACGCTACCCGGCCGGCCAGGAAAGGGGGGCGAGCGAGCGCGCCCCCCCTCCTGAGCCGTACCAGGCCGCGTGCCCTCAACATGGGGGGGGTCACACAATGTGACCAACCCATGTGACATATACCATGTGACCCCGCCCCATTGTCACTATATAAGTGACCGCACAGCTCGGCTCTGGCATTCCGGCCGGAGGGAGCGACGTGTCAACATCGCCTGGAGAAGAAGAACAAGAACAAGAAGAAGAACAAGAACGGAAGGCGGCGACAGCGACAGCGGCGACAGAAGACCGGGCCACCGCCTGTAAAAGAGCTACAAGAAGGCGCGGTGGCCCGGCAGAAGAACCGAAGGCGGCGACAGAAGAACGGAAGGCAGCGGCGACAGAAGACCGGGCCACCGCCTGCAAAAGAGCTACAAGAAGGCGCGGTGGCCCGGCAGAAGAACCGAAGAGGGGGACAAGACCCCCGAAGTCGGGAGAAGAGGCCGGCGGCGGGGAGGAAGAAAGCCGGACTCCTCCGCTAGCAAAAGAGCTACACACACATAGCGGAGGAGTCCGGCGAGAAGACCCCCGAAGACGGAAGACCCCCGGAGCTGTGCAATAAAATATTTTTTCCCCTGTGTTGTGTTTTTTTTTGTACTTTATTTCACAGGTGAATGGGTAGGGGTACATTGTACCCCATACTCATTCACATAGGGTGGGGGGCCGGTATCCGGGGGCCCCCTTCTTAAAGGTGGCTCCCGGATTCCGATAAGCCCCCCGCCCGCAGACCCCGACAACCAACGGCCAGGGTTGTCGGGAAGAGGCCCTTGTCCTCATCAACATGGGGACAAGGTGCTTTGGGGTGGGGGGGCCGCGCGGCCCCCCCTTCCCCAAGGCACCCCCCCATGTTGAGGGCACGCGGCCTGGTACGGCTCAGGAGGGGGGGCGCGCTCGCTCGCCCCCCTTTCCTGGCCGGCCGGGTAGCGTGCTCGGACAAGGGTCTGGTGTGGACTTTGGGGGAACCCCCACGCCGATTTTTTTCGGCGTTGGGGTTCCCCTTTAAGCCCATTCCAGGCGGCGGAGCCCGCGACGTCTCCTTCGCGGGCCCCGCCTACCTGTACACGCGCTCGAAATGGGCGGACTTTCCGAGCGGGAACAGTCCGCTCATTTCGAAAGTACAGCGGACAGGCCCACACACGGGCGGACTGTTCGCTCAAACACAGTTTCAGCGGACAGTTTTTCGGAATTTCCGAAAGACTTTGTCCGTCCAACTGTCCGCTGAAACTGTCCGCTGAAAGCCCACACACGAGCGGACTGTCCGCCCAAACACTGTTCAGCGGACAAGGTTGGGCGAACAGTCCGCCTGTGTGTACGCGGCCAAAGTGAAATGAGGAAAGGAAATCAGTGGGGCTAGGCAGCAAGATTGGGGAGGAGGACGGGGGGGGGGGGGGGGAGGAGGACTCCACGCTCCCAATAATGGCACTCAGGAAGGGTCTTGGTTAGTTATTGTCCTGGGATCATTGGTTAAATATCTGATCCAAGTATCTCATACTTTATTAAAACTTAATTTTATCTTGCACAATTGCTATTAATCTTTCGTTTAGCATAAGTCAAAACAGTTTGCGTTTAAGTTGGTCGAATGGTAGGGCTGCTGACTTCCAGTACCTGGCTATCGTAATTTTGGCTGCTGTGAATGTGAATGTTAGAAGCCGTCTATGGGCTTTGGAAGCTTCTGCTACCCTGCCACCCAGGAGTGCATGCTTTGTGGTTTTGGTCAGGTTGATCTGGGTAAGGGTGTACACAAAGTTGTAGACCCTAATCTAAAACCTCTGTACCTTGTGACATAGCCACCGGATATGGTACACCGATCTCACCTGGGCGCAGCCCCGAAAGCACTCTGAAGTAGCGCCAGACTCAAATGTGGCCAGTCTAGCCATATACTACCTTAATAAAACTTTATAATTCGTTTCAATAATTGAGGTGTTGATAAGTGATCTAGAGGCTGCCATTGCTATTGAGTGCCATTCCTCGAGGTCCAGAGTTTCTTGTAGATCATGTTCCCACTGTGTCATGTAGGATAATTTTACTTAGACATGTGTTAAAATAGTATAGATTGCAGATATATGACCCCTAAGTTTATCATATTGTCGACACATGTGTTCCATGGGGGTCATTGTCACAAGGTCACCCTTACGTGATAGAGTTTGCATATAATAATGTATTTGAGTGAATCTATAGAGTTCAGAATTCGTTAGTTGGTATTTTTTTATCAGCAATCTTATGGATAGCATGCCTTTTAGGTCACAAAGATCTGCAATCCCTAGAAAGCACTTGTTAGACCACCATTCAAAAGTGGGGGGGGGGAAACTCTCTGTTTCTCAAGAGGGGTGCTAGTGGGTTGCTGGGCGAGTCCTCGCAAGTCTGTCCCAAATGTCTAGCGAGAAGCAAAAAGAGGGGCATAAGATAGTTGGCCTCTATTTTGTTGGTAGCCACATGATATGCAAGATTGGATTGGGATGACAGGAATACGATTCCATGGTCAGCCATAGTGCCTGGGGTTGTTGAGAGTGGAATTTAGTAAGTTGAGCCAGTTGGGCAGCATAGAAATATTTCTGCAGATCAGGTAATCCTAGCCCTCCCTTCTGTTTTGGTGTGAATAGAGTGCGTTTGTTCAGCCTGGGCCTCTTGTCCCTCATATAAACTTGAGAATATTTTTTTGAAATGATAACAGGTCAGATCTGATTAATGCCAATTAATACGAGACAAGTACAATAGTCTTGGAAGAATATTCATTTTTATCAAGTGAAGTCTGCTGAATAACTATGGAGGATGGATTTGCCACCTAGCTAGGTCCCCTGACAGGCGTCTGTATAGAGCAGGGTAATTGTGTGCATATAGGTTGTGTAGGGACGGGGTCAATCGTATTCCTAGGTAAGGTAGGGCTTCTGACTCCCATTTTAATTGTGTGATTATTAAAGAACTTCCTGTGTAGAGATCAGCAATGAGATATTTAGTGCCCTTGATTTGTCGTGATTGATTTTAAGGCCCGAGATTTCTGAAAATAGCTTGAGGATTGCATATAGGCTGGGGAGGAAGGTGATGGGCGAGGACTATGTCAGCAAGAAGTCATCTGCAAATAGTAAGCACTTGTGCTCTCTATCTCCATACTCTATACTCCTAACATCTGGACAAGAACTGATCCTTATTGCCAGTGGTTCCATTGCTAGAATGAATAGCAGTAGGGATAAGGGACATCCCTGCCAAGTTCCTCTGGTAATGTCCAGGAAGCGGGGGGAGTACCCCCTAAGCAACAAAGATGCCGTTGTTGTATTATATAGTGTTCGAAGGAGCGATAGAAAGCGTTCACCAAACCCAAAGTGGGATAAAATATCCAGTAAGTAGTTCCATGGCAGGGTATCAAATGCCTTCTGGATGTCTAACGAAAGCAACATGCCCTGTCTAGGTCCCTTGTGGTCCCAGTCTGACTGAATGGCTGAGATAAGGTTTATGATTCTGCAGGTCTGATCTGACGCCCGGGGACAAAGCCTGCCTGGTCCGGATGAATGTATTGTGAAAGAAAAGAGTTTAATCTATATGCTAGTATTTTTATTTTTATTAATGAAAAAAGTACATACTTTTTATCATTTGATATTTCGATTCCGTTGGCCATGTAGAGTCCCGATACCACTTCTCGGACATCCCCGGGACTGTAAAACACCACGTTTGACAACTGTAATCCAAGGAGATTTTCTAAAAATTTCATATGCATGCTCTCAAAATAATGATCATTAGTGGCATAAAAGCTCTCCGGTCCAACAGCAACAATATCGTTCACACTGTAAAATAAAAAACAAAAACATTTTCTTACACCAGTGGATAAAATACTTTTCTTAGACGCAATACTAAAAGTAAATAACAAGCACCATGAGGTGTTGTTGTCACATTTCTTAGCCAGAAGCTCCTTGCCTGTGTGCCTCTCTGATCCCGGTTTCACTATGGTTGACACAAGGGCTTGACTTTTTCTGACTTTGGAGCTATTTCCTGCCCACCCACTGTCTCCTAGTCCATTGGGAGTGTCTATACTGGCCATTGAGGCAATCTTATTGAGCATGCACGGTATGCATCACCAGGACAGTTACATAATCCAGTCAGTGTTCCTGTTTTCTGACTCTTAGCTATGGGGGTTGCTGCACTGAAGGTTTCAAGTTTGCAGTAGGTGAGTTGAAGTTTCAGGCCATGTCCTCCACTTCTTACAAGAAAAGGGCGCCTGAGGTCCAATAGCTGACTATATAATTAAAATATTATAACCTGTTGAATTTTCTTGTTACGGTATATGTAGTACTGGACATATACGGGTGGGTGCAGACATTTTGAATAACTGTCTGTGGTGTCTACAAATTTTTACGATCCCATATACTGAAGTTGAAAATGTAAACAGAAGGCACAAACATTGCTTTTTTTTCACTGCTGATTAGTCAGCCTGCCTCCCACTACCTACTGCACTGGAACACAGCACTTCAACAACATTGATTTCCTTATAAATTCAACGCCATCTAGTGGCCATAATGTGGTATTTTTCCTGAAATGCCTCAACCAGGAAAATATCACATTATGGCCACTAGATGGAACTGAAAATCATAGGAAATCATTGTAATAAACAAAATATGGTCACAATTAGTTTAAGGCTAAATGCTTGTCACATTCATCCAGCAATCCCCTTAGATTACTTAGTGATACACAACGCTGGATATACTATTACAGTCAAGATTGCACATAGAGAAAAAAAACTATTATAAATTCAAATTGATACAATTATAGTGAAAATCAAAAATTCATAAAGGTGAACCACTAATTCAAAAATGGAAAAAAAATAAAAATATAAATGATAGTTATAAATGTGTCCAAAGTCCAAATCTACTGCTGTGATAATGACAATCTTATGTGATCCAATTCCATTCCAGTTCCATTTATAAATTAATGGTTCACCTTTACGAATTTTTGTTTGTCACTATAAGGGCGGCAATTTGATTTTATACTTGTATACAATTTGACTCGTTTTTTGCCAGCTGCTATTTTCGGATCTACTAGGGTGAGTTATGTTATCTTTAGAAATAGACTATTGTGCCGGTTCGGGACCCTCACTGGCATGACATTAATGGATAGGCAGTACTGGGGAATTAAGATCACTGGAGGCACCCCAGTAGCGATGTTTTAATTTACCCTTGGGAGGCCGTGCACTGTCTCCAACCATAACACACCCCTGGGATACTGTGGTATGTAACTAACTGTGTATATCCAGATGTGTGTAAGCTGTAACTGACTGATTGTACCCGATGCTTTGTACCCGAGCCTGCTCTTGAAATAAATAAAATAATTGTAAAAAAAAAAAAAAATAGACTATTGTTTTTTTGTTTTTTTGTTTTTTATTTTGATTGATTTACCATTTAACATCTTTAATGGACTGCTCATCCATAGCATTACCAGGAGCAGCCATTTGCAACCAGGGGTCCCTAGGTTTCTCCAAATGTTGCTAGGGGTTCCTTAAGCAGTGGCTGATTGACCTCCTATTTCATGAGCTCCACATGGTTTCAGAGCCAACAACACTTGCATGACATCAATGATCTTGGGTCTAAAATTATTTTAACTGCCTATAAGGGGGGCATTTTCCCCACTGGCCAACAATGAATCGGTTTAAGCAAGGGAGTCCCTGAAACATTTTTTTCAAGGGTTTCTCTGGTACGAAAAGTTTGAGAAAAGATGAAAAATTTTAAGCCAAGGTCTAGAGTTAAAACAGGTGGAAAGAAGGCTCCTACAGTACAAATAAAAGGCCAAAAAAAATACAAATATACTCAGTAGGCCCTCATTTTGTTTTACCATACAGGCTTGCTCAGAATGTTAATGTCATTTTTCGAATATACCTGTACAATAATGGATGTTTAATGGTCTTCAGGTGTAGGAGAGATTTCTGCTTCTCATCAAATTTAAATATTTCAATACAGCTTTTGTGGTCAGGATGATTCACAACAAAAAGGTAAACCGTGCCATCTAAAAGAAAGAGTCAGAGGTCCTGAGTCTTGACCAAGCAATACACATTGCGGTATAAATAATAAAAATATCCACAGGTCTACAAATCATTTGTCCTGTCTGAAAGTTCATTCCCTCCTCGCTCTAACTAGTGAAAGCGTGCAATGTGTACCATTTGAGGCATTCCACCTTCCTGTAGGAGGCTGCACATTACAGTTTTGTATTAATGTGCACTACTGCCATGTTGGAGAAAATGCTCTCTGTGGAGTGAGCATTTAGAAGGGAAATAGATATATATGAAAGTGATGTGTATTTATAAGATACATTGCACACCACAGTAATAATGCAAGGAAAATTCAACCTTTGCCAGGCAGGCTGCACAATGTTGCTCCAAAGTACCAAGGTTGGTTAGAGATTAGCCAAAGGATTGTTATCCATCAAGACCTTGAACTGGTTCCCGCCAGGTATTTGGCAATGTGTTCGGTGACTGCCCACGCCAAGGTCACCAGATAATAACTGTGGTCTGGAAGGTCAATGCAGGTCATCCCCTACAGGCAGGGGCAACACCACCTTTTCAATACAAAGTGCCTGCCTGCCATAATTACATTTAGTAAAACACAGATGTAGTAGTAGAGTCCCCAACAAGAGTTTTGTCTATATTTTGGTGCCAGTAAGTGTTCCCATGCAGAAGTCTCATAAATATTTTGCCGCTCTGCTATGTGTGGACTCCCCTAAAATTGACCTGTTGTGGGAACTGTGGAAGGCAGACCTTCCTGACCTTGAAAGGGAAGACTGGGGGGATAGTACCAGGTTGCTGATCTCATCCCGGGATAAATTGATTCAGATGAAATTCTTGCACAGATTTTACTATACACCCCAGAGACTGCACAGAATCTACCCTCGGACACCACAGGGTTATACCCATTGTAGAGATGGTATAGGCACGTATATACATTTGTTCTGGAGCATTCTGAGGGTGGCTCGGTTTTGGGTGGAAGTTATTGAACTTATTAACTTTCTCCTCCAGGTCCCCCTCTTGGCCTCTCCCGAACTGGTGCTGTTGGGTATTCCAGATGATGAGTTAAGGCTTAGATATACAAAAATATTGCTTTCCTATTTGTTTTTTATGCTAAAAGAGACATATACCTAAGTGGAATGCCCATTCCCCTCCCTCTGTGGGTTCCTGGGAAAAATGTATTAATGCTGCCCTACCATTGTATAAGCTGACCTACATTGGAAGAAATTGTCCTAGGAAGTATGAGAGGGTTTGGCAGCCGTGGACGGCTTAGGTGGGGTAATTGCCCCACTGTCCGCTTCGGTGCTCTGCTGGAAAGGCTGAGATACCCTCCTTTTCTTTTTGGATGTTATATGAACCAAGTGTGGGACTTTCCTGCCTCTAAAAGTGTTTACAGGTATTCTATGTACATTGTTTTTTGACTTGTGGACATTGCCTTATTACCATTTTCTAATTGAGATGATGTTACTTAGATTAATTCCATGTTGCTGATGTTGTACCATGCCTTTGCTTACAATGAAGGAACATTCTGTTTGTTAAAAAAAAACAAAATGCTGCTCCATCTCAATAATTTGAAGCAATGCCTCTGGAACATACAGAGAGTCCAGTACAATTTGCGCACATGATGGACAAGATATCTGCAGCTCCAGCTCCTACTGCTTCCTCAATGCCATCAGATTCCTCCTTCATGGTCACCAGAGTACAGCCACAGACAATCACATGTGAGTTAGGAACCCTGTAATACCAAGGTCGTTCTTCGACCTCCTGGGCCAACAGGGCTCCCCACAAAGCTTCTGGATCATCTCCTGATTCCACAGTAGTCTCCATATGCAGCCCCGCCATACTCACAGTTTTTGAACTCATAGGATCCCTTGACTGCTTCTCAGACTCAGAGTCCTCCAGCACTGAAACAACACGAAATGCTGTAACTTCCACTTAAGCTGATCCATTTAGGATCTATTTCTCCATTGAGGGCAGCAGAGATTATGACTCCTCCCACTCCACAATCATGGGTTCTCCATGGACAGGTTTTACCACAATAGCACTGGAGGAACCAGTCCAGTTCTTAATAACCCCAGGTTGTGTAGGCTAGGACAGTCTAGGTCAGGGCTATGCAATTAGCGGACCTCCAGCTGTTGCAGAACTACAAGTCCCATGAGGCATAGCAAGACTCTTGACAGCCACAAGCATGAGACCCGGAGGCAGAGGCATGATGGGACTTGTAGTTCTTCAACAGCTGGAGGTCCGCTAATTGCATATCCCTGGTCTAGGTGATCCATTCCAGGCTGATGCACATCTCCAGGCAGTGATGTATCTTATCCTGCCTACTATGCCAGATGTAAGTGGGGCCTTGATTCACTGCCAGCAACCACCATCTTGGCCAAAGGCCCCTCCCTCCTTCTTCAGGGAGGAGGTGGGATTCTCGCACATTCCCTCTGTTTTCAGCTGCATAAGAGCTGGGGGAGGAGAAACAGCACCTCCCAATGAATGGCTGTTGGACAAGTTTGATCATTGGAAGAGAGCAGGCTGAGTTCCCAGCACAGCTAGAGACCTGACCATGGTGTACTCTCCTGCTTAGTGTGGTCAGTTTTTAATAGGAAAGCATAGGGACTGGCAGGAATTTTACATAAAGAAAGCACTGCAACGAGAACAGGATATTTTCTCATACAAGTACACGGCACAGCAGGCACTTATCTGGAATGTGAAATGCTGGGGTTACAAACACTTTAATAAGCTTCTTGAGTAAAATTGAGGGTTTTCACCTTAGCTAAACTACTTCTGACAAATACCTAAACATCCAAATCACCAGATTGGGTTAGGGGAGTGAATGGAGAATAGAATATGGTTGTAGTTCCTTACCTGTCTCATCAACGTACGCACTGAGCCCATGAGGATTAAATGAAGATGCATCAATGCCTTCACTGAGCTGTAGTGGTTCGGGGAGAAGGATGTCGTTGTTCATATTTACAAGCAATATTTCTGCGGGTCTGTCTGGTGCAAAGCTTTTCATCCCTGGGTATTTCAGGCCCTTCAAAGAGATATAACCTATTAGGACATACACTATATTACCAAACTTATTGGGACGCCTGCCTTTACACGCACATGAACTTTAATGGCATCCCAGTCTTAGTCGGTAGGGTTCAATATTGAGTTGGCCCACCCTTTGCAGCTATAAGAGCTTCAACTTTTCTGGGAAGGCCGTCCACAAGGTTTAGGAGTGTGTCTATGGAAATGTTTTACCATTCTTCCAGAAGGACATTTGTAAGGTCAGGCACTGAAGTGGACGAAAAGGCCTGGCTTGCCGTCTCCACTCTAATTCATCCAAAAGATGTTCTATCAGGTTGAAATCAGGACTCTGTGCAGGCCAGTCAAGTTCCTCCACCCAAAACTCTCTCATCCTTGCTTTGTGCACTGGTCCAAATAATTTGGTTGGGGGGGGGGGGGATTATGGTGTGGGGTTGCTTTTCGGGGATTGGGCTTGGCTCCTTAGTTTCAGTGAAGGGAACCCTTAAGGCGTCAGCATACCGAGACCTTTTGGACAATTTCATGCTCCCAACTTTGTGGGATGTGGGATGTGGGATCAGTTTGAGGATGGCCCTTTCCTGTTCCAACATGACTGCACACCAGTGCACAAAGCAAGCTCTATAAAGCCATAGATGAGCAAGTGTGGGGTGGAGGAACTTGACTAGACTGCACAGAGTCCTAACCTCAACCCAATAGAACACCTTTGAGATGCATTAGAGCAGATACTGTGAGCCGAGCCTTCTTGTCCAAGTGCCTAACCTCATAAATGCGATTCTGGGAGAATAGTCAAACATTCCCATAGACACACTCCTAAACCTTGTGCACAGCCATCCCAGAAGAGTTGAAGCTGTTATAGCTGCAAAGGGTGGGCCAACTCAATATTGAACCCTACGGACTAAGACTGGGATGCCATTCAAATCCATGTGTGTGTAAAGGCAGGTGTCCCAATGTATTTGGTAATATAGTGTACCTGGAAAACCACTACTAATTAGATTAGCTGGGGGCAGCATCAATCCATAAATAAGAACCATTGCACTTACAGAGCTGATGAATGCCAGTCCATTGGGAAGAAGATGAATATCTTCTGAGCCATACTCTGTATAAAAAAAAAGTAATCATAGTTATTAACAATGTCACCCATCATACAAGGGCTGTCATTTCTGGCCTATTGCTATAAACAATTGCCTGTCTATTTCTGGCTTAGAGAAGCAGAGAAGAATGATTTTCAGGGAGAATGGCTTAGAAAGCCACTGGATCACCTTGAAAGCTAGAGAAGCAAAAGTACCTTCAGAGAAATCAGTAATGGCACCCTCTATACTTAAACTTTTCCTACAATGTCTAATTATGCCAAAATAAATGTACACTCTTTCAAACACAAACATTGTACAGCCAGACAATTGAGCTTTTAACTACAGTTTATGAAGAATTACAATCCAGGAATAACACCATGTCCAGATTCCACAATATATGTAGATCCTGATGAAGGAGGATTTGTGCTTAATCCCTGTAGTGTGTTGGTTGTCAATTGTTGGAGTCTTTCATTGTGATGAATCAAAATTCATATCTGGAGGGATCCTTAGGCCACGTACACACGACCGGACTTTTCTAGGGACTAGGTACGACGGTCTTTCCGAATGAACGGACTTGGCCACACACAATCACACCAAAGTCCAACAGATTCCAACGTGATGACGTACGACTGGATTAGAATAAGGAAGTTCATAGCCAGTAGCCAATAGCTGCCCTAGCGTAGTTTTTTGTCCGTCGGACCAGCACACACATGAACGGATTTCTCATTCCGGCGGAGTTCCGGTGGGAAAATTTAAAACATGTTCTATTTCTAAAGTCCGCCACATTTTTGGCAAGCAAAGGTCCGGAACCCACACACGATCGAATTGTCCGACGGACTCGTTCCGTCGGACCTTTGCTGTCAAAAAGTCTGGTCGTGTGTACGTGGCATTATGGTTTTACGCTCTCTTCCGATCACTCTATACAAGCTGTCTCTCCCATGGACATTGTTGGGGCTCCACCAGGTATAAGAAAGCCACCATATTAACCACTTGACCTACAAAAGGTTTTACCCTCTTAAAGACCAGGGCATTTTTTTTTGCTATTCAGCACTGCACTACTTTAAACCGGAGTTTCACCCTAAAGTGGAACTTTCGCATATCGGAAAAAAATTACCCCCTTCCGGTGCCACAATTGGCACCTTTCAGGGGGGAGGGGGTGCAGATACCTGTATAATACAGGTATTTGCACCCACTTCTGGGCATAGATGGCGGCAGAATCTGCGGGTATTTATGCCACTTCCTGTCCCTTCCCTGCTGTCTGCTGGGAAACACACGGGTCCCAGAGACAGCAGGGACCGTCCGTATTGCGCAGCGCGACTCACACACGTGCAGTAGGGAACCAGGTAGTGAAGCCGCAAGGCTTTACTTCCTGATTCCCATACCGAAGATGGCGGCGGCAGCACCCGAGAGTCGAGTGACAGATCGGCTTTGGGTGCCGACATCGTGGGCGCGCTGGACAGGTGAGTGTCCATATTTTAAACGTCAGCAGCTGCAGTATTTGTAGCTGCTGACTTAAAAAAAAAAAGCTCCCGCTTTAACTGGCAATTGCCTTTTCATGCAAAACTGTACGCAAACGAAATGTTTCATTTTTTTTCACACAAATGGAGCTTCCTTTTGGTGATATTTGATCACCACTGGGTTTTTTTCTTTATTGTTTATAATATAAATGAAAGAAGGCAAACATTTTTAAAAATATTTTATGTTGTATGTTTTTGAAAAAAGTGCGTTTTAAAAGTTTCCAATGGAGTATTTTTCCTCACATATCATTAGTAAAACTGATCGCTATCACCCTTAAAAGATGTCCCTCCCCATAAAAAAGAAGTTTGCAAAGAAATATAATATTTTGAAAGTTTATGAATTATTGCATACATACCAATTCCTTTCACAAGCTGACAGTTGGGAAGATCAACAGGTTCTACCTTTTCTTTGAAGTAGCCAGCTCTATGGCTGCAAAAATAAAATAAAATCATAATCAGCATAACTTATTAGGCTCTGCAGTATATTGGGCTCTACTGTACAATGGGTTGAGGTGCCATTGCCAATGAATTTCACCTTACACCACACCTAGAGCTAAAGATCTGCTGACTTCCATCATCCAATCCTATGCAAGCAAAAATGCTGTCTTTTTATTTTCCTTGCAGGTGATTGGGTACTTTTTGCACAGTGAAGCTCTACCAATTTACTAAGCTCTGGAGCAACTGCATTTGCAAAGTGCACAGTCTAATTGCCTTTAGTAAATCAATGCCATTGCCTTAATGCACAAGTATAAATAGACTCACTTATTTAGTGTCTTAACAGACCTTTTAATTATCAAAAAGACCTTTGCACTACATGGATGATGGTACATTTAAAGGGGATTGTATAATTGGACTGTAATCTTTAGATGATGAGCCAGTGGTCTCCAAACTGTGGCCCGGGAGTCAGATGTAGCCCTTTGCTTGCCTTTATTAGGCCCTCGGCATACTATTCCTCCTCTTGATACAAGGCTCTATTCCTTCTACACCAACAACAGGGCATAATTCCCGTCACTGATACCAACAATAGGGCAATATTCATATCACTGACCCTAACAATAGGGAACTATTTTTCCTACTGACACCAATGATGTGAGACTATTCCTCCCACTGGTACCAACTGCAGGGCCCTATTCTTCTCACTGACACCAATGCTGGGGCATTATCCTTTGCCCTGATACCAACAATGCTGGAGAACTATTCCTCCCACTGACACCAATTCTGGAGCACTATCCCCCAACTGACACCAATTCTGGAGCACTATCCCCCAACTGACACCAATTCTTGAGCACTATCCCCCAACTGACACCAATGCCGGTACACTATCTCTTGCCCTGACACTAACAATGCTGGGGCATTATTCCTCCCACTGACACCAATGCTGGGGCATTATTCTTCCCACTGACACCAATGCTGGGGCATTATTCTTCCCACTGACACCAATGCTGGGGCAATATTCCTCCCACTGACACCAGTGCTGGGGCAATATTCCTCCCACTGACACCAATGTTGGGGCAATATTCCTCCCACTGACACCAATGCTGGGGTATTCTTTATTCCCATTGACACCAGGGCATTTTCTATTCACACTGGCCACAGTCCAACCCCCCCCCCCCCCCCCCAAAGTTTGAAGGAAAGTAAGCTGGCTCTTTGTTCATAAGGTTTGGAGACCCCTGTGATGAGCTATACAATGGGTCTATTGAGTCCAAAGTTTAGAGTGAATATAGACAGCCCAATCTGATGACTTAATCCAACACTCAAGCAGTATGGGGTCTCATCACAGGGGACTATAAAGTGAGATTCTAACTATGGCCATTGTTACACACAAGCACTTAACAACTTCTTGGGCAAATGCCCCCTCACCTTGTTCGTGACAAGACGTCTGCTTGTCTATGGCCATAATTAATGAGCTTTTATTTTGATAATAGGCACACTTTAGACAAGGGTAACTTTTTTGACTATCTTTACTTACCTTTATTTTCAATGCTGAGTTTCTAAAATTTGTAATGTTAACTGACTTCAATGCAAGAAAAAAATAAATAAAAAAAAAGACATGGCCAAAAACTTGAACTCTGACTTATTTTGCAATGTTTCAGTAAACTTCATGCAGAACCTGAATAATGACCTCTAGGTTTGGCAAAAATATATTGTTTGCATTTCAAAATATCTAAAACTCTAAATTCTCTCTCTACTTTAAAGGACATTCGGCATTTCCAACACATTTCACAAGAGCCAGGGAGCCTTCTTTGAGTCCTTAATGCACTTTTGAAGCCAATGTGCACTAAATATGGATCTCAATGGAGATGCTGGCTGTAGTTTTAATTATGTTTCTATGGGCTTCAGCTATAGTTAATCAATGTTTATTGAAGTCCATGACAATCATTCTGCAGTTTCAAGGCCCATTTACACTGGCATACTGATTTGTACACCAACACCATGCCTATCGTCAGCCGCCCGGGATGCACAAATCTTCACTTTCAGACTGCGTTCTGATCTGGGCACCAGATCTACACAAATGTAGACTCTGGGATGGTCTCCTCAACAGGAATTGCTACCCTTACCAAGTTTAGAAGGTAGCGTTTCATAAACGGGAGACAAAGGATCTGGGTGGGCATATTAAGGAGGGAACCCCTTAGAAAAACTGTGGCCTATGCTTTATTTAATCACTTGTGCTAGTCTGAGTGCTAGCATGTAATACTCCTTCAATACCAGCCCATTTTACAGTTTTCAGTGCTGTGATAGACTTACAATTATTCAGTTATGCACCATTGTACCCAATTGTTTTAATTTTTAATTTAGACCGATAGAACTTTCTTTTGGTGGTATTTACTTACCACTATGTTTTAATTTTTTTTCTATAGGAAGGAAAAACACAAATTTGGGTTTGCCTATGTTTATCATTTATGATTTCACAGTCAACCTGGTCATTGACACTTTAAAGCCCCTGAAAACAATACCACAATCAATGGTGGTCAGTGTCACATTAAACCCCCTGAAAAGTTTCTCACACCTAATGGTGGTCAGTGGCAGTTGAACCTCCAAACTCCCCAAAAAAATATCTCACAATCATTGCTGATTAGTAGCCCACCCCACTTCCCCCGACCATGAAAGAAAATCCCACAATCATTGGCACTTTAGCACTCTTCACCATTATTCTGGCAATCTTGTATTGTTCACAAATGTTCACAGATCATAACAGAGGAAGGGGAGCTTCCTTCATTGTGAATGTGCTGAATGTTTGTAAACACTACTAGTGTTTATGCTTGTGATGACTGTGATTGATTTGCAGTGATCACAAAGTAAAGAGACAATCTGTTTGGCTCTCTACATTGTGATTGTGATCTCAGCTGTGACTGTCCAATTACAGCTGAGATCATAGCCGTTCATGGGCCCTTTAGCTGCCCGAGTGAGTTCAGAGGTACAAATCCAGCTAACTGCCATTTTTTTAGAATATGGTAGTACAACGTTGATTAATCACTTGCTGACTGACCACAGTACATTTACTGCAGGTGGCTGGCACAGACAGACTGGATCACGTACATGTATGTCATCCAGCCTGTTCCAGGTTAGAGGTGAGCAGCATGCTGCTCCTGCAACCTCTGTTTTCACCCAATCACAATGTCAACAGAACTGTTATGAATACATTTATTTCATGATTGGCCTCCAGCTATCACATGGTACCCAGGCCAATCACAGTAACCTGTACCATGTGATTAGCTGTAGCCATTCACAGCTCACTAGTTATCAGCAGTTCTAAATTTCTTCTCATTGGCTGTGATTGCCAGCTCCTACTGCTATCTCAGCCAATGAGGAGAGAGAGTCCCCGGAGAGCTAAGGCTCTCAAGCATGTCAATGGATTGCAAGGGTACTCAGGTAAGTATAAGGGTGGGCTGGGAAGCTGCTGCACAGAGAAGATTTTTTACCTTCATGTATAGAATGCATGAAGGTAAAACACCTTGAGCCTTTAGAACCATTTTAAAGTCCTTGGTGCCAGCGCCTACTGGTCCTTTAAGGGGTTTCAGATGCCAGGAGGCGTGGGGTTTATGATCATGTATCTGCTGTGATTGGCTGTCACAGCGGTCACATGATTGGAACACTCCCGAACGCAAGTAGCGTTTGGAGGCTTTCTGTTAGTCGCCGGTAACTGTGCCTGAAGTACGCAGGCCACAAGCTCTTGGCTTTATTGTATTTATATTCCGATACGCAAATATGCAGCCACTCAGTGTTAAGACTCACCCACCAAAACCATATACCCTCCAAATTAAGAAAGTGTTTAAAGCGGAACTATACTGCATCTGCGCACCACAAGCCAAAAATGCTATTTCATTAATTCTTAATAGACAAAAGCAAACTCACATATCCATCCATGTATCTGTGCTTTATTTTGCTGAGAAATCACTTAAAAAAAAAAAACTCTAGCATTTCTAGCTACTGCCATCTTGAATAAGGGCAGTAGCATTTACTTCCTGCAATCCAACTGCCCTTAACTCAGGCTTGCAGCAAGAGGGTGTGCTTAGCTAAGAAAACCCCTCTTCCTCTCCTCCACTGCTGAAGGCTCCTGGGACGTATGATATAATTTGCCTAGGCATGGAAACTAGGAAGTAACTGAAGAAATGTAAAATAAAGTTTAAAACAAGTAAATATGTTTCCTATTTATTTACTAATGCCAGCAGCATGGGAATTAAAAAAAATCAGTGTTGATTGGGAGAATGAAATTCTGCTTTAATCACTTAACAACCAGCCCATAGCCTATTAACGGCTTCAGGGTGGTTGTTTAACTCTGAGAGGCCGTTAATTAACAGCCTCCCAGAATTCTGCTCTCACGACCCGGGACCCGGCGCATCATTGATCACGGTAAACGGCCGCTCAATCATGTTATGACGCTGGTTCCTCCCTCCCCTCTCTGTACCGATCGGTACAGCGGAGGGGGAAGAGATCGGTGTCAGCAGCGCTGTGGGCTGCATCTGCAGTGCCCACATCGCTGCTCACCGAATTTAACCCCTCAATACCCTGACAATACTCTGCAATACCAGCCAATACTCTTCAATACCCTGCCAATACTCTCCAATACCCTGCCAATACTCTCCAATACTCTGCAATACCAGCCAATACTCTCCAATACCCTGCCAATACTCTCCAATACTCTGCAATACCAGCCAATACTCTCCAATACCCGCCAATACTCTCCAATACCCCGCCAATACTCTCCAATACCCCGCCAATACTCTGCAATACTCTGCAATACTAGCCAATGCTCTGCAATACTCTCCAATACCCACCAATATTCTGTAATACTCTGCAATACTAGCCAATACTCTGCAATACCAGCCAATATCCGCCAATACTCTGCAATACCAGCCAATATCTGCCAATACTCTGCAATACCCGCCAAGACTCTGCAATATCCATCAATACTCTGCAATACCCACCAATACTCTGCAAAACCCTGCCAATACTCTGCAATACCCTGCCAATACTCTGCAATACCCGCCAATACTCTGCAATACCCGCCAATACTCTGCAATACCCGCCAATACTCTGCAATACCAGCCAATACCCGCCAATACTCTGCAATACCCTGCCAATACCCGCCAATACTCTGCAATACCCTACCAATATTCTGCAATACCCTGCCAATACTCTGCAAAACCCTTCCATAAGTTGCCATACCCAGCCATACTTGGAGATACCCTGCAATACCCAGCCATAGATGCCCCGCCCTCCGGTGCTTCTACCAACTCGCCAATACGATCAAAGCCAGAATCTTTTTTTTTTATTTCAGGCTTCCCAGCCTAGAGGTGAGATGCGGGGTCTTATTGACCCCATATCTCACTGTAAAGAGGACCTGTCATCCCATATTCCTATTACAAGGGATGTTTACATTCCTTGTAATAGGAATAAAAGTGATCAAAAATGTATTTTTGGGGAAAAAAATGTCAAACTAAAATAAATAAAGTAAAATGAATAATAAAAAAAAATAAAAAAATTTAAAGCCCCCCTGTCCCCATGTGCTTGCATGCAGAAGCGAACGCATATTTAAGTCCCGCCCACATATGAAAACGGTGTTCAAACCACACATGTGAGGTATTGCCGTGAACGTTACAGCGAGAGCAATAATTCTAGCCCTAGACCTCCTCTGTAACTCAAAACATGTAACCAGTAAAAAAAATTTAAGCGTTGCCTATGGGGATTTTTAAGTAGCGACGTTTGGCGCCATTCCACGGGCATGTGCAATTTTTAAGAGTGACATGTTAGGTATCTATTTACTCAGCATAACTTCATCTTTCACATTATGCAAAAATTGGGCTAACTTTACTGTTTTGGGTTTTTTTTAAGCACAAAACTGTTTTTTTCCCCCAAAAAAAGTGTTAGAAAAATTGCTGCGCAAATACCGTGCGAGATAAAAATTTGCAACGACCAACATTGTATTCTCTAGGGTCTTTGCTAAAAAAAATATATAATGTTTTGGGGTTCTATGTAATTTTCTAGCAAATAAATTATGATTTTTTACATGTAGGAGAGAAATGTCAGAATTGTCCTGGGTGTTCCAGAACGCCTGATGGCGCTCCCTGCATGTTGGGCCTCTGTATGTGGCCACGCTGTGTAAAAGTCTCACACATGTGGTATCGCCGTATTCGGGAGTAATAGCAGAATGTGTTTTGGGGTGTAATTTGTGGTATGCATATGCTGTGTGTGAGAAATAAACTGATAATATGACAATTTTGTGAAAAAAAAAAAAGGAAAAAAAATCTTGATTTTGCAAAGAATTGTGGGAAAAAATGACAACGTCAAATAACTCATCATGTCTCTTACTAAATACCTTGGAATGCCTTCTTTCCAAATGGGGGGTCATTTGGGGGGTATTTGTACTTTTCTAGCATGTTAGGGTCTCAAGAAATGAAATAGGCCATCAGTACTTCAGGTGTGATCAATTTTCAGATATTGGCACCATAGCTTGTGGACTCTATAACTTTCACAAAGACCAAATAATATACACCAATTTGTACTTATTTTTACCAAAGATATGTAGTAGTATAAATTTTGGCCAAAATTTATGAAGAAAATTACTAATCTGCTAAATTTTATAACAGAAACGAAGAAAAATTCATTTTTTTACAGAATTTTCTGTCTTTTTTCTTTTATAGCACAAAAATTAAAAAACCGAGAGGTGATTAAATACCACCAAAAGAAAGCTCCATTTGTGTAAAAAAAAGGACAAAAATTTCATATGGGTACAGTGTTGCATGACTGAGTAATTGTCATTCAAAATATGAGAGCACCAAAAGCTGAAAATTGGTCTGGTTATTAAGGGTGTTTAAGTGCCCAGTGGTCAAGTGGTTAAGCAGATGAATCAGTCAACACATGGACATTATTATTGATTTGGTGACAATGCAGAGAGTTTTTTTTTTAATTATATTTACATGTACTAAAACAACTTTTTTAGTACATCTAAAAGTGAAAAAAACGTACATTGGCTTGTGGTTTTTGATCATCTTTTCATTTGTTTATGCACACCTCACAACTTTCTGAAATGGGAATGAGGGACACCTATTAGCAAAAGTATGTAGGCATAGGACACACCCCTGCCACACCCTCCTTAAAGGAGAATTGTATACAAAAAAATGATTGGTTAAACCCACAAGTGCTTTTTACCACTATTATTCCTTTATATTGGATTTTGGCATTTACAAATGCAGCAATTTAGAAATTGGATTTAGGCCCCTTTCACACGGACGATCAGTTCAGTTTTTCAGGCGGACCTGAACGGATGCTCCATAGAGGTCCATGAAACGTCGGATGTCAGCGGTGACAAGTCCGTTGACATCCAACCCGCTCCGATCCAAAAAAGTGTGATGGAGGAAAAAGCTATTTTTCCATCCGTCATCGGATCGGATCACTGCGGTCCGTCGTCACCCGATCTCCCATAGGGGAGAGCGGCGCTGTGACAGGTCCGTCCCTGCGCAGTGTGCAGAGACAGACCTGTCATCTTCCTGCTCAGCGGAGATCGCTCCGGCGATCCCTGTTGAGCAAGCGGATATCCACGGGGCGGATCAGCACTGATCCTCCCCGTGAGAAAGGACCCTAAAGGTTTAGCACTGGGAAACACTTTTTGAAAGATAAATAGTGCATTTTATATACAATATATAGTTCAGACCATAATGACGGACAGATGAGGAGGAAAGAGGGAAGAGGGACATTGCTCCAAATCAGGGACAGTCCCTCGAAATCAGGGACAGTTGGGAGCTATGGTTTAGGTACTGTATTGATAATACCTTTTAAACTGCCTTTTTAACATATATTTTGATACCAATAAAAATACTTTTTTCATACAGTTTTGATGGTTTGCACCCTCCTTAGAGCCCTTAAAGTCCCATATGTGAGGGAAGTTTTCTTTTTCTCTCATACATTTATTATGAGTCTTTTATAAGTTTATATAAGTTTTAGACATTTACAAGTTTATATAAATGTATATATATTTATATAAGTGAGCCATAAACTAAAACTAGCCACAATTTCACAAAATAATATCAATAAATACATCATTAGTTCATGGTCAGGATCTGAAAATGTTTAATTTGAGAAACAGTATTTACTACAGCAAGGTTTCATTCTTACATTTTGTAAATTATGGGATTTGTAGTTTCTTGGCATGTGAAAGTCTATAGGCTGCCTAAGTAGGGGTCAGGTACATAATATGCAACAAAGTGTCTCTATACAAAGTAAATGTTACCTTTGTTATTATAGAAAAGCATTCTCCTCCACCATACAGAGGGAAAGAATGTAACTTACCTGAACTGGTATTGACGTTCCCCCAGAAATCCCAGGATGACCCCGAGAAAGGTTATTTGCACCATGATTCCCTATGTCAGTGCTGCAAGAGAGATCTTGCCTGAACTGTGCTTTATGAGAACTGTGACAGTTATGAAGGGCAGTGCCTTGGTGACAGTCCAGGAAGCTGTGACAGTGACATGTGCCTAAAAGCATCAAAAGAAATAAAAGTGTTGTGCAACTAGAGATGGGCCAAACACCCCCAGTTCAGTTTGCACCAGAACTTTCGGGCATAGCAAAAGTTCAGAGCTGAAAAATGAACCCCATTAAGGTCTATGGGAACATGTAAAGATGATAATGTGATAATTACATTGTCGAAAAAGGGGCGGTGCATGGGTGACCCTAAAATGATGCCCCCCCCCCCCCTGAAAAAAGTTCTGCGGACGCCCATGGGAGGAGGCATCCAACTATACAAGGACATTAGTGAGCACAGACTGGAGTGAGAGTTCCCTAAAACTATGTGCTGCTACTATTCCTCAGGTGCTAGAGTCAGCATTGCTTAAAGGGGACATTATGTCTGGTGTCCTGGTATAGCTAAGTCCACTAACTGCTGGTGCAAGGACTCTAATCACAATAATAGGAGGAAGATTAGTGTCCTCAGATTTATAACAAAGTTACTGGAGTATCCCACAGTTACCCTACTCCTATCCAAGTTCATGTTCTGCAATAAAGTATCAGAAAAGCATACCCCTAGACTGTTCATTGAGCCAAAGGAGTGACTATCACTGTGTCTGTGGGTGCAACTGTGGATGTACCACTGCTTGGCTGTGGGTGCAACTACAGGAAAAGACCTTGGCGACCTTAAACTGCGAGCTCCTGCGGGAATGAGCACTACACTTGAATGGAGTTTTCTCTGTTGCTTTTTCAGGTAAATGGTTTTGGAGATAACTGGCTGTCATAATTGCTTCTCCCCATGTGTGGTTGGCATATCCACATCAAAAAGCACGATTCTGCCATATTGTTCTGGATTGTATGGTACTGTATTCTGGAACATGATGCTATGCATCAACAAAATAGCTTTTGTTTTACCATTTGTCTACTCTGTTTCATTATCTATGCCGAGTACTTTAAGCATTTTTGCCAAAGTTTAAGTTTATCTGAAATGTCATATTTGCTGTCAGTGCTGGGACAAGGTCATCCATCCAGTACCCAAGGTAAAGATGCTAAACTGTGCCCCCCTCCAGTTCATGACGTGGATGTTTAGAGGCTGCTACACTCAGCAGTCGCTTGCATGTCAAAATCACTGCTGCTGTCACTGCCCTTGTCAGCCTTGTAACAGAAGGAAGACACCCAATCCCTACAGTAAACCATTGCGTCCAGGGAAGCCGCCCCTCCCGCCCATCTCTTGTCCCACCCCTGTTGCTGTGTAACAGGTATAGCCTAGCATACCTTGAGTAGTCATAATTAATTGTGAGAAAAAAAACGTTTGTTTCCTGGAGTCGTAGTTGTCATTGGACCACACAGATCTGAGTCAATCAGGACATAGGATGTCAGGCTCTGCTGTCGCTCAATTTGGCAAATGATTTCCTGATCATTTTTTCATTTATACAACTGGTAGACTTCATTATTGGACTGCATGGGTAATTTTTTATACCACTGGCATTGTGAACTTCAGCGGCAGATTCCTGTGATGGTGTGGCAACAATGCAGCACTGCTCCTGAATTCAAAGCAGTATTGTCACCTCCCTGTTGGCTGTGCCCACTGCCACTACAGGGGGGAAAAATATGTTGCAGGAGACATGGCTACCAGCATTGATTTTGCTGATTCACAAGTCTGTAGGTTGTCAGTTGGCACCTGGCCACACCTAGTCCTGTCCAATGCTTTCTGGATTGACTCTGTCACTGAAACCCTCCCGCTGTGAGTGGCAGTGTCTGGGATGAAGAATGTGTGAGACACAAATGTACAAGGATTTGTCTCAGTCAGGGAAGGTAAAGAAAAGATCACTTTCAGGAGGAGTGACATCAGAAACAAAAACCTGATGTATGCAGCTAAAGGCGCATGAGGGAAAGCTAAAGGTGTACCCTACACCTTCTTGGTGTCCTTGAAGAGTTGGCAGAGCTGTAGGAGAGAATTACTTATACAAAGTGCATAAATATTACCATCACTCCTAAGCCACGTCCGTATACTAACATTTGAACTAAAAAGAGGGAGAACTACTAATGCCACGTACACACGACCGGACTTTTTGACAGCAAAGGTCAGACGGAACAAGTCCGTTGGACAGTTCGATCTTGTGTGGGCTCCATTGGACCTTTGCTTGCCAAAAATCTGGCGGACTTTAGAAATAGAACATGTTTTAAATTTTTCCACCGGAACTCCGCCGGACCCAGTTGATACCGAGAAATCCGCTTGTGTGTATGCTAGTCCGACGGACAAAAACCGACGCTAGGGCAGCTATTGGCTACTGGCTATGAACTTCCTTATTCTAGTCCGGTCGTACGTCATCACGTTCGAATCCGTCGGACTTTGGTGTGATTGTGTGTGGCCAAGTCTGTTCATTCAGAAAGTCTGTCAGAACTCCGCCGAAAGTCCGTCGGACCTAGTCCCTCGAAAAGTCGGGTCGTGTGTATGCGGCATAAGTCGTACTTTGAAGGCAGAATGGACCAACGCATTTTTAAAAGGAAAAATCTAATTTTATTGTACATAGAGAATGAAAAATACATAGACATACAAAATCTAGTTAAAAAACATACATACAATCGACCACAAAAAGGGCCAGAAATACCCAAATTGTGCTTAATATTGCATTATCACAAATGTCTGAGCCCCTGTCGTCTACGCGTTTCGCTGGTCCGCTTCCTCAGGACACACATAGGGGGTTTATAAAAACAGGTCTCAGTGGTCTAAGTGTGTTAGCGCCTGCATGGAAAGTCTCCTGGGCGGGCACCGGAACCAAAAGTACTAAGCAGTAAGTATCCCAAGTCATCTGATCTAATCAGAGAGTTGCTATTCTAGGGAAAACACATGTGTTGAAAGCTGCATAAAAAAGAATGTCAAAAAGGTCGCTGCACAAACAGCAGCCAGATCATAGTGGCAAAATATCCATTACATAATTTTAAATAGGAGATTAGATATGAAGTGAATTCCCAGCAGTGACACTGCACATTTTCCCAGAGCCAAAGCCATCTCCTGCAGCCTTACGGTGACCCAGGGAGCTACCATGACAGCCAGCTCCCTGGGTCTCCGTATGGCTGCAGGAGTTGACTTTGGCAGCGAATTTGTTGACATTCTTCTTTATGCAGCTTTCAACACGTGTTTTGTTTTCTCAAAAATAGAATAGCAACGCCTAGGCCAGTGAGACCTGTCTTTATAATCCCCCCTATGTGTATGTCCTGAGGAAGCGGACCAGCGAAACGAGTAGACGCACAGGGGCTCACGCATTTGTGATGATGCAATATTAAGCACAATTTGGGTATTTCTGGCCCTTTTTGTGGTCAATTGTATATATATATATATATATATATATATATATATATATGTATATATATATATATATATATATATATATATGTATATATATATATATATGTTTTTAACTAAATTTTGTATGTCTATGTATTTCTCATTTTCTATGTACAATAAAATATGTGTTTTTTTCTTTTTTTTTAAAGTGTTGGTCCATTCTGCCTTCAAAGTCTGACTTAGTTCAAGTGTTATACAAAGTGCATTTTGATGTTCTTACAATACATATAGAGGTCATATCAATCTGGTAAGTGAGCACTTACACCAGGGGTGATCACTGTTGCATAAAACTCTAAAACAAATAAATCTTGCGAGCTACCGTATGTAAATATGTAACACCTCCTCTCAGGACAGCTGTTTGCACTGATCACGTCCCGGACGTGCAAAAGCAATACTTATAAAGGCAATGCTGCGCTATCTGGATGTTAGCATGAGTGCCTTGATGCAATGACACAAAATAAATAAAGTGTTTGCGTGCAAAAGAATATTTTTAACATGAAGCGTGTAATCAAAACATAAACCTCATAATCCGAATATATACTAGAATATATAAAGTGCCTTAGTATTAATAAATGAACAAATAAAGTGTTATTGTGCAAACTCCAAAAATGTCATACAATATAGGATCAAAAACTTCATATACCAAATATCGTGATCCAAATACATGCAAAAATAATTAAAGCAATCCGGTGACAAAAAGTGCTACGTGCAAACAGATATCAAAATTTTATATGAATAAATAACATCATTAGATAATAAAGTCCATTGTAAAATTATTTACAGCTTGTACTAGTGATAAAACTCGTGTGCTCGTGTTCACTCAAGTGCTCCCCCCTTATGTGTGTACGCTCACTTTAGAGAGCATGACCTTACAACCACATGCCGACTAGTGCACGATGATGTACAATGGCATGGCTGGGCAAATGGGTGTACAGGTACGTTCCCTTCAAATCCCGGCATTGTGGGCGCACGCCCGCCATGTACTCCGTGACTGTGCCCGCGGGTCCCGCGGATTCGATGTCCACCGGTGTCCCGCGATTGTGTCACGGAGCCACAGAGCGGGGAGATGCCTTTGTGAACAAGGCCCCTTTCCCTGTTCTGTCTAGTGACACGACAGGGATCTACTGCTCCCTGTGATCGAGAGCAGTGATCGCTGTCATGTCAGTGGTAGCCCAGCCCCCCACAGTTAGAATCACTCCCTAGGACACACTTAACCCCTTGATTGCCCCCTAGTGTTTAACCCCTTCCCTGCCAGTGTCATTTACACAGTAATCAGTGCATTTTTATAGCACTGATCGCTGTATTAATGCCAATGGTCCCAAAATAGTGTCAAAAGTGTCCGATGTGTCCGCCATATAGTCGCAGTCATGATAAAAATCGCATATCCCCGCCATTACTAATAAAAAAATAATAATAATAAAAACGCCATAAATCTATCCCCTATTTTGTAGACACAGTAATTTTTTGCGCAAACCAATCAATATACACTTATTGCAATTTCTTTTTTACCAAAAATATGTAGAAGAATACATATCGGCCTAAACCGAGGAAACAAAAAATGTTTTTTCATATATTTTTTGGGGAAATTTATTATAGCAAAGTGTAAAAAACATTGCTTTTTTTTTTTCAAAATTGACGCTTATAGCGCAAAAAAAACAAAAAACAGAGATGATCAAATACCACCAAAAGAAAGCTCTATTTGTGTGAAAAAAGGACGCCAATTTTGTTTGGGTGCAACGTCGCACGACTACGCAATTGTCACTTAAAGCGTTTCAGTGCCGAATCGCAAAAAAGTGCTCTGGTCAGGAAGGGGGTAAATCCTTCCGGGGCTGAAGTGGTTAAGTTCAGTCAGAACATGCTTTTGAACCACCCCTGGGTTCAGTGTCAGTGATGGAGTCCTGGGCTGCTCATCCCCGGTGGATGTCTACATTTTTTTTTTTGGGGGGTGGGTGCAAGTAACTGGTCTTGCCTAGGGAGCAAAATAGTCTAGTACCGGCCCTGGATGTTTTGATTACACGCTTCATGGTAAAAATATTCTTTTGCATGCAAACATTTTATTTATTTTGTGTCATTGCAATAAGGCACTCATGCTAACATCCAATTCGCCAAACTGGCGGACCTATGGCACTGTTCACGGCGGCCATTTTAGTTTACATTGTGAAGAACTTTGACCCATGACACATCCATCATGGGGTACAGGACAGCCAATTGAGACATTTCAGCACATGGACAATTGGACATTCCCCCCTACCTTATAAATAGACCTGATCTGGCGGGCATTTTACATTCTGTCTTTTGTCAGTGTAGGGACAGGACGCTGTATGGAGCAGGGACAGTCAGTCTTATCACTAGCTATTACTATTAGGTCCACAAAAGTCCTTTTAAGGACTAGTATAGGTGTACAGTATATAGGGTTGTAATACACTTATAATATACTTTCTTTCAAATATAGAAATTATATTATAGTGCACTGCTGTGCTGACCGATTCTGCAGCTGTCTTTTCTCAGTATATGGATAGAGTTTGCTGTTTGGAGCAGGGACAGTCTGTAATTCACTATCTAGCTACTATTAGGTCCACAAACGTCCTTTTGAGGACTGCTATAGGTGTACTATTTGGTGTGCAGTATATAGGGGTGTAATACATATAAAATACTTTCAAATATAGAAAGATAGTATAGTACGCTCCTGAATTGACAACATTTCACAGATAAAAAAAGAATGCTTGTCGTTGTCGATCCCAGATTCACTTAATACTTTTGTTATGTCAGTGTCCATGTGGTGGGACTATGTGTGCACAGCTAGTAATTATTTTGTGGCTGAAAATATGACCTGCAGGTTTTTAAGGTTCGCCTGCCATTAAAGTGAATGGGGTCCGCCGCCAACCTGCGTTTCGTGAACATTTGGGCACGTTCGCGGATCACGTTCGCAAAACGTCCAGTCGGAAGTTTGTCCATCACTATGGAGGATATTAGTTATGAGGAAAGATTGCGAGCACTGAACTTATTCTCTCTGGAGAAGAGACTCTTGAGAGGGGATATGATTTCAATTTATAAATACCGTACTGGTGACCCCACAATAGGGATAAAACTTTTCAAAAGAAGGGACATATGACTCGTGGCCACTTATTAAAATGAGAAGAAAAGATGTTTAACCTTAAACTGCGTAGAGGGTTCTTTACTGTAAGAGCTGTAAGGGTGTGGAATTCCCTTCCACAGGCGGTGGTCTCAGCGAGGGGCATTGATAGTTTCAAAAAACTATTAGATAACACCTGAACGACTGCAACATACAGGGATATACAATGTAATGCTGACATATAATCACACACATAGGTTGGACTTGATGGACTTGTGTCTTTTTTCAACCTCACTTACTATGTAACACTAATTAAAATGATATTAAATGTTTTGTTTTTTTAAATAACAAACATGTTAAACTTCCTCTTCTTGGGTCCCTTGCTGGTGCTCTCGGCTCCTCCCTCCTGACAAATACCCCTAGAGGAAGCAGCTTGCAATGGGGGCACCCAGGCAGGCTGGTTCATGAGCCGCGGCTCTGAGTGTCCATTCACACACAGAGCCACGGCTCAGACCTGCCCCCTCTTTCTCCTTATTGGCTCACTGGCTATGATTGACAACAGCTGGAGCCAATGGCTCCAGCTGCTGTCTCAGCCAATAAGGAGGGAGAGTCCCCAGGGAGCCGTGGTTCTCATGCACATCGCTGGAGGTAGATTAGGCTTAAGTAATAGGTGGGGCTGGAGGGGGGGGGGGGGCTGCTGTACAGAGGATTTTGTTTTATCTTTATGCATAGAATATATGAAGGTAAAAAAAACTTGAGCCTTTACAACCACTTTAATATACTGTATCAAGGTATATATGGACCTATTGATCTTACTTGCATCAAAGCAATTTCTTTGTTTACCTGGCTTATGAGGCAACTTGTGCATCACATAGGAACTGGATTTGATACTTCTTTAGACTGTCATGCAGGAGCTTTTAATTTTACTTTTACACATTGGTGCAATGTTACTGCTGACCACTAGAGGGGGAATTTGCAGAAAAAGCTGCAAGCTAATAGTAACATTCCCATACACATTGCTCACTCCATGTAGATTCCATTGTCATTCCCCGAGTCTGTCTATCAGGGTTGCCAGCCTCCCGCAGCATTTTACAAAACATGGAAAATTTACTGGCGGAGCACATTTTTTACTGGCAACCTGAGAAATTACAGAACTCCTATTGAAAACTAACAGTGAATATTTTAACAGTATAAACATGATATGGAAACACTGACAATATCTATAGCAATGTAATTTGCTTGATTTACACTTAAATAGTCAACACAGCATGACATTATCAGCCCCCAATATTTACTGGCAGTTGTAAAAATAAAATCACAGATTTTTACAAACCGTCAGTAAATTTACTGGCGGTTGGCAACCATGCTGTCTGTGCAAATTCCACTCAATCACTTTCCACTTCTCAAAATAAATGATGCAACACAAAGAAAAGCTTTCTCCAAACGTGTATTTTCCCGAATAATTCGTCCAAGTCCTGGTGGCTCCTCAATTCAGCTGACAGTACAGAGCTTTGTGGAACACTGTCCCTATAATCAGCTTCTTCTAGTACACTGCAGCTACAGATGACCCCTGAATCACTGAGCCATTATTGACATAAACCCAGGTCACTATTGGATGATCTGAGTGAATCTTCTGTATATGGATAACCAGCAAAATCAATACAGCGTACGTTATTTCCCCATTGGACTTCTCAGTCATAAATGCAGCATAAACAAGGGTTTCATTTATGAATGAGACCAAAAAAAAATGAAAATAAATACAAACAGAGTCACATTCTTTTTTTCAGTGTTCTAGAATGTATAACGTTGTAGGGCAACAAGGACTATCAGAGACAACGATTTAATAAAGGTTATAAAGATTATCTGTTCTCTGGGTATAAAGTTTGCATTAATGTTTTTTTTTTGTTTTTGTTTTCTTAAGTCCAACTCTGTACTCATTTTTTTTTTTTTTTTTGTAAAAATTCTCCCAGGTGTTAAAAAAAGTAGCTTAAAGTGGTTTGGTACCTAAAAATGAAAGTTCATGTTATTAAAATCAACAGATAGCATACTTACCTAAACGAACCCTGAAAAAAAAAAATATTATTTACTTACCTTTTATTTCTGATGTTTCAGCTGACTTCCGGGTTGTCCTCCCGTGGGAGTAGGCGTGGCTATCGTCCTCGCAATGGTCCCTGGGAAATTTCCCAAGAATCCATGGGGGACAATGAAAGTTTTTCTTTCCTTGTCACTGCTCTCACTGAGCATGTGCAAGATGGAGCGGAGCATGCTGGGAGCCAGACGTCATCATATACCAGGAAGTAAATGCCTGTGGGCTTCAGACGCCCACAGTTAAAATGGAAAACGCCAGAGCAGGTTTTTATAAGTCATCCTGAGGAAAAGATTTGTCGCGCCGGGGGTCAAATAAACGCCGGACGTGGATGCCAATCGAAGGTAGCACTCGCCCACCAGTGAGACAGGTAATAAAAAAATAAAAAAAGAGTGGAATCCCGCTTTAAAGTGCTTGTGAACCCTCACATATACCCAATAAAATGACTGGCCTCAGATGATACACAGAGATGAAACAAATCCTCCTACATAAGTTTTACTTGTATTGCTGCTGTCCTCCCCTTGCATAACTTGTTAAGTCTTTCTTCATATTTCAGCAGTACACGGGGGTGGGTGGAGAGACTGCACTTACACTGTGTGAGAGCTGATTGGAGGAAAGGGACCCCCCCCCCCCCCCCCCACGCACACACACACACAGGCAGAGAAATGAAGGGACATGCAGGGCTGCATTCCAAGAAGACAAGCTCAGCGCTTATCTCCCTCTAAGCACCCTCCCCGACACAAATTTTAGCTCATGTTATTTCATGTGTCTGAGAATTTGTCAGAAGTGGCCCATGCTGATAACAGAAGAATGGAGCACCAGAGAGAAACAACACTTAGCGCTTTGGAGAGAGATATGTAAACACTACATATACAGTTGTGCTCATAAGTTTACATACCCTGGCAGAATTTATGATTCCTCTGCCATTTTTCAGAGAATATGAATGACAACACAAACCAAATGACCATAATCAAACGTTACATACACTGGTGATTTTGGCCTGATAACATACACACAAGTTGACACAAAGGGGTTTGAATGGCTATTAAAAGTAAGCATCCTCACCTGTGATCTCTCTGCTTGTAATTAGTGTGTGTATAAAAGGTCAATGAGTTTCTGGATTTCTGACAGACCCTTGCATCTTTCATCCGGTGGTGCACTGACGTTTCTGGATTCTGAGTCATAGGGAAAGCAAAAGAATTGTCAAAGGATCTCGGGGAAAGAGTAGTTGAACTCTATAAAACAGGAAAGGGATATAAAAAGATATTTAAGGAATTGAAAATACCAATCAGCAGTGTTCAAACTCTAATCAAGAAGTGGAAAATGGTGGGTACTGTTGAAACCAAACCACGGTCAGGTAGACCAACAAAAATGTCAGCCACAACTGCCAGGAAAATTGTTTGGATGCAAAGAAAAATCCACAAATAACTTTAGGTGAAATACAGGACTCTCTGAAAACATATGGTGTCTGGCTGTTTCAGGATGCACAATAAAGAGACAAAGATGGGCTGCATTTGGGTTCGAATTGCCAGAAGAAAGCCAAGCCACAAACCTTCTGGCACAAAGTCATTTGGAGTGATAAGACCAAAATTTAGCTTTTTGGCCACAACCATAAATGCTACATTCATTTGGAGAGGAGCCAAGAAGGCCTATGATGAAAGGTACAGAGGAGGATCGCTGATGTTTTGGGGATGTATGAGCTACAAAGGCACAGGAAATTTGGTCAAAATTGATGGAAAGGTGAATACAGTATGTTATCAAAAATCACTGGAGGAACATTTGCGCATTTGCATTCATCAGCCAGGAAGCTATGCATGGGACGTACTTGGACATTCCAACATGACAATGATCCAGAACACAAGGCCAAGTCTACCTGCCATTGGCTACAGCAGAATAAAGTGAAGGTTCTGGAGTGGCCATCTCAGTCTCCTAACCTCCACATCATTCAGCCACTCTGGGGAGTTCATGCAAGACAGTCCAAGAGTTTACAGGAACTGGAGGCTGTTTGCCAAGAGGAATGGATTTTTGAGTTATCATTCATATTCTCTGAAAAATGGCCAGGAAATCATAAATCCTGCCAGGGTATGTAAACTTATGCTCAGAACTGTAATGAAAAACCCCATTCGTGAAATTTGAGCTAAGCACATATACAGTGGGGGAAATAAGTATTTGATCCTTGCAGATTTTGTAAGTTTGCCCACTTACAAATAAATGAAGGGTCTATTATTTTTATCATATTATTTTTGTCATTTATCCACCAAGTACTAAGTCATGTTTTGCTTGGGGATCAAATACTTATTTCCCTCACTGAACTGCAACTTAATTTATAGCATTTGTTTTATGTGTTTTTTCTTGATTTTTGGTTTATTCTATCTCTATCATTTAAAATACACCTATGATAAAAATGATAGACTCTTAATTTCTTTGTAAGTGGTCAAAATCTGCAGGGGATCAAATATTTATTTCCCCCACTGTATATGTGCTCAAATTTCATGAATGGGGTATTTCATGAATTGTCTGTAATTGTATGGATATTTGTCAATGTTGGACACAATAAATACAATTTTTCTTTAAAGTGGTTGTAAAGGTTAAAGTTTTTTTTTTACCTTAATGCATTCTCTGCATTAAGGTAAAAAAACGTTATTATTATGCAGCTCCCCCTTACCTCCCAAATACATACCCGAGCCGATGTTGATTCAGTGCTGTGCCTGAGATCAGCAGTGCTGCTCTCTTTCTCTCCTCCTAGGCTCAGCCATTGGCTCCCGCTGCTGTCAATCACAGCCTGTAAGGATAGAGCAGGGTATAGGGTTGAGCTGCACTGTGTATACCTATAGACACACAGAGCTAGCTCGTGATCGAGCCCACACAAGGGCCCCCAGAGCAAGCAGCTTGAAGAAGAGGAGGATCGGGGCTGCTCGGTGCAAAACCATTGCACAGAGCAGGTAAGTATAACATGGTTGTTATTTTAAAAAAAATATCTGAACCTTTACAATTAATTTAAGTCATTTTGACTGATAACAAGAGATTGTGCACATACATACTAATAAGGTAATAAGATAATTCATAACTTTTAACATTTGAAATGGCAATTCCGTTGCTACTGTAGAGTCCTGATGCCACTTCTCAGACATCCCCAAGTTTAATAAGAATACTCTCAAAGTAATAATCATTGGTGGTGTAAAAGCTCTTCGGTCCAACAGCAACAATATTATTCACACTGTAAAAAAAAAAAAGCTTATCTCAAATAATTGCATCCCTTCTTTTAACAACGTTCTGTAAATGTCTGGGAAGTGAGGAGTCCATTTGCTGGAGTTTTGAGAGAGGAATGTTGTCCCATTCTTGCCTAAGCATATGCTGCTTCAAAACCTGGATATCTCTTTCAGCATTGATGGTGCCTTTTCAGATGTGCAAGCTGCCAATTCCATACGCACTAATGCACCCCCATACCATCAGAAATGCAGGCTTTTGAAATGAGCTCTGATAACAAGTTGTAAGGCCCCTATCTTCTTTAGTCTGGAGGACATAGCTCCCATGGTTGCCAAAAATAATGTAAAATTTTGATTCATCTAACCTACTGAATAATTTTCCACTTTACAGACCATTTTAAATGAGCTTCAGCCCCGAGAAGACGGCATTGTTTCTGGTAGACTTGTGCACAACAGGAAATTTCCTATATGTTCATTAAAGTGATTTATGATGGGTTTTGTCCAATTAAAAACACCTGTGTAGAGACAGTCTGGCACCCAGCTGTGTTAGACCAAACCTTCCTTGTCCCGATAAGACAGATTTACGACTTTGGGAGAATGAACTTTCAATAAACCCACTAAATGTGTTATATTTGTTATTGTTTTTCACTACACAAAGAAAGTGGCAAAGATGGTGTTGAGGAGGTTGGCAGCAGCTATGGTGAGGGGGGTGGCATGGGTGGTGTTGAAGAGGGTAGCGGTAGTGGTGTTGAGGGGGGTGGCAACGGTGTTGTTGAGGAGGGTGGAAGCAGTGATGTTGAGGGGGGGTGGGAACAGTGTTGAGGGGTGGCAGCGGTGTAGTTGAGGGAGGGTTTAAGCGGTGGTGTTGAGGGAGGGTGACAGCAGTGGTGTTGAGGGAGGGTGGCAGCGGTGGTGTTGAGGAAGGTGGTAGCAGTGATGTTGAGGGGGGTGGCAGCAGTGTTGAGGGGTGGCAGCGGTGGTTTTGAGGGATGGTGGCAGCTGTGGTGTTGAGGAGGGTGGTAGCAGTGATGATGAGGGGGAGTGGCAGCGGTGTTGAGGGGTGGCCGCGGTGGTGTTGAGGGAGGGTGGCAGCGGTGGTGTTGAGGGAGGGTGGCACTGGTGGTGCCATCCTCTCCCACCACCACCTCTGCCTCTTACTGATCCCATCCCCCCACCACCAATCTCATCCCTATGCCACCATCACCTCTGTTGTAGAGGTGATGGGAGGGTAGGGATGAGATCTGTCGTGGTAGTGGGGGGATGGGATCAGTAAGAGGCAGAGGTCATGGAGATTGGAATCAATTGCACTGCCAATTTGTCACTTACTTCAATCAATCGATTCCCCCTCAGAATTCCGTTGTGCCTTCGGGGATGTCTTTGCCTCATGGGGACTCCTCACAGTCACAGAGGTTAGAGCTCCTCCCCTTTCACTTGATTGGACTTTCTTTTTTGGGTGCCCCGCCTCCCTACATTCTCTGGATAGGCGGGGCGGTCCAGAATCTCAGCTCTGCCTTCTCTCCCCTCATGGGTCAGCGGGCAAACCCCTCACACTGGCAGATAGGCAGGCGAGCCCCCTCACGCTGGCAGACAGGCAGGCGGGCCCCCTCACACTGGCAGACAGGCAGGCGGGCCCCCTCACACTGGCAGACAGGCAGACGGGCCCCC
The DNA here is from genome assembly GCF_037356315.1 of Lithobates pipiens. Taxonomy (NCBI): domain Eukaryota; kingdom Metazoa; phylum Chordata; class Amphibia; order Anura; family Ranidae; genus Lithobates; species Lithobates pipiens. The sequence continues at coordinate 55,901,105 of NW_027507764.1, read as the reverse complement.
TCACAGTGGCAGACGTGCGAGCGGGTCCCTTCACACTGGCAGACGGGCAGGTCCCTTCACACTGGCGGAAGTGCGGAGGCCCCTCACACTGGTAGACAGGTGGGGGGCCCATGGGCCCCTCAGACATACAAATGAGCCCCCCTGCAGTGGCAGAACTCCAGGGCCCAGTTGCAAGTGCGACTGCTGCGACCCTGATAATTCTACCACTGGTGCACCACCTATCGGGTATAGAAAGGGAAATTATATATCTGGATTTGATGAGTATTTTTAAGATCCATGGCAAAGTGTCCAATCATATTTTTGGACGACAATCTGCCAAAATAATAATTTAATTGTTTTTCTAATTAATTCATAGCTGGGATAAAGGGTGAGGTTTTTAGATTTTTTATTTGTACAGACATCTGCATTAAAAGGGAACTAAAAGCAAAGCTGTTTTTTCGTTTTGGCTAGAGTAAAGGGAGGGTTATAACCCCTATCAGGTTTTTTTTAGCTGTGTCACATTGGGTAGATTGCCCTTCACTTCCTGTCCCATAGCCACAACAAAGTTAAAGAAATGTCTGGTGGTCACCAGGATCAGAGTCCCCATTGGAAGTTTTCCTCTATTGCTGTTCTGGTGACCACTCAAATTTTGGATTTGCTTTCACTTTTATTTCCAGGACTAACAGACAGGACAAATCTCACAGACACAGACAGCGTACTGACTTCCAAAGAAATATTAGAAATAGTATTGTACATATTTTTCTCATAATTTTTTTGGGGGTTATTTTTTCAAGTAGCTGTTTCTGAAAATGCTATGATGGTGGTATAAGACAGGCAAAGGATTAGAGCAAAGGACTCCAAACTTTATAAACAATGGGCCAGTTCATTGTTCTTCAGATTTCTGAGGGTCCCGATTCTGGCCAGTGGGGGTAAATAATTCTTCAGGCTTTGTGGTTAGTGGGAGTAAAAAATTATATAGCTCCTGTGGTTAGTAGTAAGATGCATAGTGGCCCATCGTGGGTATCAGTGGGAGAAATAGTAGCCCATTGTTGGGGTCAGTGGGAGGACTAATGCCCCACTGTTGGAGTTAGTGGGAGGACTAGTGCCCCATTATTGGTGTTAGTGGGAGGACTAATGCCCCATTCTTGGTGTCAGTAAGAGGACTAATGCCCCATTGTCGGTGTTAACAGGAGAATTATGCTCCATTGTTGGTATCAATGGGAGGATTGGTGCCTCGTCTCAGTGGGAGGAATAGTGCCCCAAGGGTTGGCTAAATGCAAATAGGGCTACAACATGGAATATTTGTCAATAACAACCAATTATTCTTTACTGTTCAATTTTTAGAACATTTAAACAAGAATTACTACAAGCAGAAGCTCTTTATTGGTTTCTGTTTGTTGTGATTAATTTAGATGAGTTGAGGAGAAGAGGAAATGTATTAATATTAGTGGGGGATACAACAAACAGTTGGAAAGGTCACTGGGCTGTAGTAGGGATGAGTTTGCATGCTCTTATCAGCAAACACAGATGTTTCACAACTCCATACTTTGTCCTAGATTCCAGGGATGAACTGATGACCTTTAGCTTTGAACATTGATATTTGTACTGATTTGATGGCTTTACGCCCATTAGATCATTCATTGTAAATGATGCAGCTTATCTTTGATCCATTGCAAATACATTGTTATGCATAGAATCCAGGTTGTATAACATAAAGTAACTAGTTATGCTTAAAAAAGAAACTGAACCAAAATAAAGGCAGACAGAGGGCAAAGGACTAGTCCCCAGTATTGCCTGTGGCTGCAGATCTTTTTTCCTCCATTGCTGACTAACCAGGACTTAATTCACACTGTCTCTGCAGGGGTGCTGCCATCTTGGTGGAGGCAGGACTTTGCACAATAAACAATAATAAATGTTCCAACAAATCTTTACTTTGTGAGTTCAGTTCCACTGCGGAAAGCAGAAATGAAATCCTCCATGGATGTTTTGCTGGATTCTCTAAAAAACATACTCACCTGCCCAGAGCCGAACTGCTCTACTGACTCTCATTGACCACTGCTCTACTGACAACAAGCTCTGCCCTACTGGCACGTTCACTACACTACTGACACCGTCCACACACTGTCCACTGCCCTACTGACACCAAACTCTGCCTTACTGGCACGTTCACTACCCTACTGACACCGTCCACACACTGTCCACTGCCCTACTGACACTGTTTGCTGCTCTACTGACACGTTCACTACCCTACTGACACCATCCACACACTGTCAGGAAGGGATAGCCAGTACCCAAGATGGTGACAGAAGAAGATGAATAGTGACCTCAGCCAGAACACTTCTGGTGCATCTGCGCGCGCAGGTGTGTGCATGCGCGCACACATGCGCAGTATCAGGCAGGGCATGCCAGTGCTCAAGATGGGAATCCAAGGGACAAAGATGAAGAGGACCCTCCAGTGTCACAAGAATGGCCCAAAGACTTCAGGCCACAGGGAGGGAAGGGAAATTGATACTGGTTGATTGAAAGGTGCTCTTGCAATATGATCCAGGTACCTAGTTGACAAATTTAGAGTTCTGCATATGGTGTACTTACTGTGTTGCCAACTACGGGTGATAGAATAGTAGCCAGAAATGTAATAAGTGATAGGGTAAATTGTGGCGTGGAGTTCCCCTTAAAATCCATACCAGACCCGAAGGGGTTAAAAGAGTTAAAGAGGATTCCAATAAGTCACCCCCCACACCCCCGCATTCACCAGGCCAGGCTTCTGGGGCATGTAGAGGAACCGATTCCTCCAATCGCGACTTCTCAATCGTGACCCCTGTATGTACACCCCTAACATGATCTGTGAATGAGGAAGAGTCTGATCAGTCACAGGATTCTCTACCCGATTCACATATCATGTTACAAGCAGCTTAATTAATGAAAGTACTTTTCTCAATGGAGGAGGAAGGACAGGGCATGTCCTCATTGGACACATTTTTCAAGCTGTTAAACATTGCAGCCTCTGAGGTTCAGAGGCAGGAAGAGGACAGGGCTTCCTTGCAGTGAAGATTTCTCCAGCATCTGTCTGACTACACAGCAAGGGGTATAGTTCATTACGGGTGAACGATGTGACTAAAGCTGTAGATATTTTTTTTTCTCTCAAACTTCTGTCCTTCATTACCCTCATTATTTTACTTTTATTCTTATGCCCTGTACACACAGTTGGACATTCCGACCACAAAAGCCGTCTGACTTTTTCCGATGGACTTTGTCCGAAACTGGTGTTGCATACATGCTGTCGGACAAAGTTGACGGAAAATCCGATCAGAACGTGATGACGTTGAGGCTAGTAGCCAATAGCTTTAGTCTCTTAATTTGATCTAAGCATGCATTGCACTTTGTTCGATTAAAATTCTCTACAAACAATCAGAAAAAGTCAGATCGGATTTTTTTGTCGGAAAATTTGAGATCCTGTATTCAAATTTCTTCTGTCGGAATTTCCGACAGAAAAAGTCCGATAGAGCCCACACACGATTGGATTTTCCGACAATATAATCCGATCGGACCTTTTCCGTCAGGCATAACAGAAAGAAAAAACAAAGTATGAACACTTACCTGTGGGTGTGCTCTCCTCCTCTGTCCCTGCCTCTGCTATACTCTTCCACTCTTCTTCTGGTTCTGACACCTTACATTTTGCATTTGGTCGGCGCTGATGATGTAATTTACATGCATGTTGGAGCTACATCATCTTGGCAACCCTCTTCTTTCCCATCATCTTATAACCCATACACACATGGTCGGAAATTCAGACGGAAAAGGTTCGATCAGATTATGTTGTCGGAAAATCCGATCATGTGTGGGCTCTTTCCGTTGGAATTTCTGATGGAAAAGGTTTGAGAGCTGGATCTAAAATTTTCCGACAACAAAATCCGATTGGACTTTGTCCGATCATGTGTAGAGAATTCCGACGAACAAAGTGCCACGCATGCTCAGAATAAATTACAAGACGAAAGCTATTGGCTACTGGCCTCTTTATAGTCCCGTCATACGTGATTTAAGTCACCTCGTTCTGAACGATCAGATTTTCTGACAACTTTGTGTGCCCGTGTGTATGCAACACAAGTTTCGGCCAAAATCCATTGGAAAAAATCTGATGGATTTTGTGGTCGGAATGTCCGACCTTGTGTACAGGGCATTACAGATGCTGGGTACTGTCGGGGACCGTATACTTTACTGCATATGTGCCACAGATTAAAAAAGATTTTTTAGCAGGTAAGTAAAGAGTTTTTCTCTGCACAAGAGAGGAGAACTAAAGCCAAACAAATAGCAATTAAATACATAAAGAAACGCAAGGAGATAAAAAGATTTATTTTATTTGTAGCAAGGTCCCGGGGCCCCAGAGGCCTAATGATGACCTCGGGGGTTAGAGAGAGCTGACATCCCTCCTTGTAGAGGGGCTTACCAGGCATGGTGAGTGTGTGAGTGTGAGTATTATTTTCTATTCTAATCTTTTCTATTCTAATTCAAATAAATTTTATACAACATTCGGAAATTTCGGAAGATGGCTTCTGAAATTCGAATTTCGTATAAAATTAATTTGAATAGAAAAGATTAGAACAGAAAATAATAGAAAAGAATAAAATAGAAAAACAATAGAACAGAATAGAATAAAATATAATATGTATCATATTTTATCTATTCTGTTCTATTGTTTTTCAAGTCTATTCTTTTCTATTATTTTCTATTCTATTCAAATTCGATTTCATTCTATATGTAATTTGAATTTTGGGAGTTCGAATTTCGTATAGAATGAATTTGAATAGAAAATATTTGAATAGAAAAGAATAGACTACAAAAACAATAAAACAAAATAGAATAAAATATAATATATAATATTATATTCTAACCTTTTCTATTCAAATTCATTCTATATGAAGTTCGAATGTCGGAAGATGGTTATATATATATATATATATATATATATATATATATATATATATATATATATATATATAAGCAAAAGTCATGAAAGTGAGTATACCCCTCACATTTTTGTAAATATTTTATTCTATCTTTTCATGTGACAACACTGAAGAAATGACACTTTGCTACAATGTAAAGTAGTGAGTGTACAGCTTGTATAACAGTGTAAATTTGCTGTCCCCTCAAAATTACTCAACACACAGCCATTAATGTCTATACCACTAGCAACAAAAGTGAGTACACCCCTAAGTAAAAATGTCCAAATTGGGCCTAAAGTGTCAATATTTTGTGTGGCCACCATTATTTTCCAGCACTGCCTTAACCCTCTTGGGCATGGAGTTCACCAGAGCTTCACAGGTTGCCACAGGAGTCCTCTTCCCCTCCTCCATCACATCACATAGTAACTGGATTTGGTACCTGTTTAGACAGGAGCTTTTAGCCATACTTTAGACATTGGTGAAATGTTACCACTGACCACTATAAGGGGGATTTGCACAAGAAACGGCAAGCTAATAGTAACATTCCGATACACATTGCACACTGCATGTAGATTCTATTGCCCTTCTCTGGGTCTGTCTCTTCATATTCCCCCCAAGAACTGTCCACTTCTCAAAATGATTTCTGCAACACAAAGAAAATTATTTTCCAAAAAATATATTTTGTTATCTATGTTGGATAGTCTCTTCAGGTCCTGGTGGTTCATTAATCCAGCTGACAGTACAGAGCTTTGTGGAATACGGTCCCTATAATCAGCTTCTTCTTGTACACTGCAGCTACAGATGACCCCTGAATCACTGAGCCGTTATTGACGTAAACCCGGGTTACTATCGGGTGATCTGAGTGAATCTTCTGTATACGGATCACCTGCAAAATCAATAGAGCTTCTATTATTTCTTCATTCTGCTTCTCAGTTATAAATGCAGCATAAACTCCTCATTAGGACCTTATAAATGAAAGAGTCTAAAAAAGTAATTAAATATACACACAGTCACATTCTTTCTTTTAGTGTTTTAGAATGACTGAATGCTAGAGAAACCAGGTCTCCAAACCTTCTAAACAAAGGGCCAGCTTACTGTCCTTCAGACTTAAGGGAAACTGGATTGTGGGCATTGTAGAAAAGCTCCAGATGTCAGTGAGAATAAACAAACAATGCACCTTCTTTGGTGTCAGTGAGAGGAATAGCACCCCATCGTTGGTGTAATTGGGAGGAATTGTGCCCCATTGTTGGTGTCATTGGGCCCCATTGTTGGTGTCATTGGGAGGAATTGTGCCCCATCTTTGGTTTCATTGGGAGGAATTGTGTCACTTTGGTGATGACATTAGTCCCCAATTGATGGAGTCAATGGGCCCCATTGTTGGTGTCATTGGGCCCCATTGTTGGTGTCATGGGGGGTGGAATTGTGCCTCATTGTTGGTAGCATTGGTCCCCATTGTTGGTGTCATTGGGAGGAATTGTGCCCCATCTTTGGTGTCATTGGGAAGAATTTCGTTACTTCACTTTTCTGGTGTCAGTGGGGGAGGGGGGATTATGACCCATTGTTGGTATTAGTGGATGAAAATAGTGCTCCAAGAGCTGGATAAAAACAAGCAAAGGGTCGTAGTTTGGAGACCACTGTTATAGGGTAACTACACACTGCCAGAGACAGATGTTTAATAAAGATTGTCATGCTTTGGGTGAATGTTTGTATTGATGTTATTTTAAAGCCCAACTCTGGGCAGCATTTTAATTTTCTGAGTTGGATGACATCCAATTTAACTGAGTCTACAAAACTGATAACTCTACTGTGTGTCATGTCCCCACTCCTGAGGAGGCCACACCACAGTACCTTTCAATCACACTGTATTGGTGCAAAGAGTGGCACTGAGATCACCACATCTGCACTACTAACTATGTCAGTATGGACTGGACAACTCCGGGGTGGGACAAAGATGAAGAGGACCATCCAGTGTTACAAGAATGGCCCAAAGACTTCGGGCCACAGGGAGGGAAAGAAAATTGATACTGGTTGATTGAAAAATGCTCTTGCAATATGATCCAGGTACCTAGTTGACAAATTTCTGCATATGGTGTACATACTGTGTTGCCAACTACGGGTGATAGAATAGTAGCCAGTAATGTAATAAGTGATAGGGTAAATTGTGGCGTGGAGTTCCCCTTAAAATCCATACCAGACCCAAAGGGGTTAAAAGAGTTAAAGAGGATTCCAATAAGTCACCCCCCACACCCCCGCATTCACCAGGCCAGGGTTCTGGGGAAGAGGCCCTTGTCCCCATCAACATGAGAGTTTGTTTCTCTCCTATAAAGCAGCCTAAGTAAGAATCACCATCTTATTTCACCTTTATACCTTACTGTATTTATTGCAATATCTTTCCATTTTGAATTTGAATTAATTTTCAAATTCAAATTAATTTTCAAATTCAAATTCTGATAATTAGTTTTGTTATCATTTATTTCAGATTCAATGAAATTCATTGCTATTTTGATTCAGACATTTTTGGCTGAATTTTGTTTTATAACTAAAGGAATTGCACATGTCTAGTGGACACATACATCGAGGGAGGGGAGTGACTTGTACATTGGAGGTCTAAAGGAAACCCACCCACACAGACTAGTATTTGCTTTTTGACTTCCTTCACCCACTGGAACACAAACTGGGGGTAATTAGAGCATTGCAAAACATTGGACTGAGATGGTAACAACAACCAGAAAGTCAAAAGACAAAGAACACAGATATCTCAGGAGTGCCTTGAAAGTTAGTGATTTAACAATTTACATTTTTATCCATGTAAATTGAGGAACTAACACATATGCAGACTTCCTGACACCAACAATTGGGTTATGTAACTAGGACAGGATGGCACCAGAATTTTGACACCCACAGTACCATCCTACTGTTTGGACAATCACCATTTACCATTTTGTGGTGCCCTAAGGTGTGAATATAAATCTTCCTGAAACTCTAGGAAACAAAAGAAGTGTCTTGGTAAACTATGAAACACCTATAGCACTATAAAACATATCCAGCTACAGTAAATGTGACAAACTACTACTAGATATACTATGACCTGAATAAATGAGACAAACACTGCTGTGCTAATGCTATTGAAAGACTGCATCATATACTGTAGGTTATATTTTTGCCCATAGTTATACTTTAACTCTCCCCCATATATTATCAAAATCTTTAAAAATGTGTGGCGTCAGGTTTTAAAGCACAACTATAGCTTCATTAAAAAGGGACATTGCAACACCTTGCAGTAGTGAAAATAAAAAAAGGTAGCTCCCACGGTAATGCCACATACACACGACCGGACTTTTTGACAGCAAAGGTCCGACGGAACGAGTCCGTCAGACAATTCGATCGTGTGTGGGCTCCATCGGACCTTTGCTTGCCGTCGGACTTTAGAAATAGAACATGTTTTACATTTTGCCATCGGAACTCCGCCGGACCGAGAAATCCATTTGTGTGTATGCTAGTCTGACGGACAAAAACCGACGCTAGGGCAGCTATAGGCTACTGGCTATGAACTTCCTTATTCTAGACCAGTCGTACGTCATCACGTTTGAATCCGTCGGACTTTGGTGTGATTGTGTGTGGCCAAGTCCGTTCATTCGGAAAGACTCCGCCGAAAGTCCATCGAAAAGACCATCCGACCTAGTCCCTCGAAAAAAGTCTGGTCGTATGTACGCGGAATAACACTTACCTTATCACCAGTGCTGTCCCCTACAGACTCACCACTCTGTGATCTAGTACCACTCCTCATCCGGGCTGAATGATGTCCAACATCATAGAACTCACTCTGAGCCCATGGTGTCAAGAACCTGCCCCTTGAGGGCAAGTCACCCTGGACTCAGAGAAGAATGCTGCAATACAGTCATTACAAAATTGCAACATTCAGGACCCACCCATTGCCGGGTACAGGAGAGGATCTAGGATATCATGTGTCCAGAGTGCAGGGGTGCTTCAAGAATTGTTGAACTTGAACATTTAACATGGGCTTCCTGATGAAGTGACTTCCTGACTTCCTGTCTTAGCAGTGGCGGAACTCGCGGGTCTTGCTGATGTCACGTCCGACTCTGGTGGAACGCAACGACAGCTCACAGAGACGAGCGGCAACGATTGGAACTTTACAGGTGATTACAGCTGCTGCCAACTTATGGCACATGGAAATGTAAGTGCATTTTTTTTCTAATAAGGATGTTTTAAAATAAATGATAAATATGTATATATATATATATATATATATATATATATATATATAGATATATATATATATTTTAAAGAGTGCAGCAGTGCTCCAAGGGGAGGGGGGAGGATTGTTGAACTTGAACATTTAACATGTTCGTGCATGAAGAGGGAGTAAACTCTTTAATATATTATAATTTATTCACTAACCTCTGATAAAGGGGGATCTTCATCTTTGTAAAAGAACACCTTATATGCATTTGGATGTGCTCCTGTCCAGATATCCCCTGTAACTGGATCCACAAACAGGTTATCTAGGCAAGTATCTACATCAACTGCCTGGTGGGAAAAAAAAAAAAAGAAGGAAATATAATAGTGTATTTTATATCCATGAACATACAGGAGAGTAACAAAGAGGGAGAGAATGATAAAAAGAGTCATATGAAAGGGAGAGAAACTGTGGTGGCTGGTGGTCCATTTTCGGTGGGGGGGCAGCAATCAAAAACCCTGCCCACTCGCTCGCCAGCCCTACACTTACCCCATCCAGGTCATGGGCAGCTTTGGCAGCTTCTCCTCTTGGCCAATCCGGTCCCTTCTCCTCCCGGCCAATCCCGTTTTAGGACACGCTTCCTTGTCCTGATTGGCTGGGAGGAGAAGCAGAAAGACAAGAGCAAATGTTGATTCGCTAATGTCACAAGTGGGTTGGCTCAGGGCACAGTGCTCTGTGCCCAGAGCCCAACCTTTTGGAAGCCAATTAGGGCCTCCAATTTAATAATGTGCTTAAAAAAATAAAAAAACCTCATAGAACTCTGTGTGTCCGACACCCCGCATGGAGATTAGGGGCTGGCGCATAAAGATTAGGGGGGGGGTCGGTGCCCATGCGCCCCTTATGGACCAGCCACTGCTGGAGAGAAAGAAACAACCCAAGTAGGACTCCAGCCCAACAGAAATATCCATCTGAAATTCTGCAAGTATCTCCTTCAGGTCCATTGAAGCACCTCCAACAATGCTTGCCGGGTGGAGCTGGGCAGTTTCTCTTTATTGCTTGGATTACATGAGAGGGGGCTATCATACTAGGACCACCTGCTAAAGTCTTACTGACAAACAAGGACCAGACTAAACTGTGTGACCTGACAAAATCTCCAATAAAGGACAAAATGCACAATTCCAAAGAAAAATATGCAAGGTAATGGAGAAATGAAATAAACTCCCAGCAACTAACTACTCACCATTCACTACAGAGAGACCACAAACTGGCCATATACCTAGAGATGGTTTAAGATGCCTTATGCTGCGTACACACGATCAGAAATCCCGCCAGCAAAAGTCAGATGAGAGCTTCTGGTCGGAAAATGCGACTGTGTGTACGCTCCATCGGACTTTTGCTGGCGGAATTCCCACCAGCAAAAGATTGAGAGCAGGTTCTCTATTTTTCGGTCGGAAAAAGTTCCTATCCGAAAATGTGATCGTCTGTAGCAATTCCGACGCGCAAAATTCCTACGCATGCTCAGAAACAATTTGACGCATGCTTGGAAAGCACTGAACTTCATTTTCTCGGCTCGGCTGTAGTGTTGTATGTTACCACGTTATTGACGGTCGAAAGTTCAGAGAACTATATGTGTGACCGTGTGTATGCAAGCCAAGCTTGAGCGGAATTCCGTCGGAAAAAAACATTCAAGATTTTTCCGATGGAAAATCCGCTCGTGTGTATGGGGCATAAGGCAGACTTTGAGTGTGCACAGACTGAGTGCCCAGAGCCGGGAAATGGCATCAGGGTGACAAAGACAGATCTACAAACTTTGGTAGAGTAGACTCTACCAGTTGGGTGACCAGGATGCCTTGAAGTGTGAAGTCCATTTCCTGCTATTATAAGTATCAGTACTGATCAGTGAGCTACACTCACACTTCCAGAGACCCTCCACTCTCATCTCTGACTTCACTTCTATAGAAGAGAAGAGGAGAGAACAGGGAAAATACAGTACTTTTCAAAGTTTTAGTTACGTTAAAAAAAAAAAAAATGCTGTAAATGAAGAATGCTTTCAGAAACAGAAGTGTTAAAAGTTTTTTTTTTATCAATTAACAAAATGGAAAGTAAATGAACAGATAAGAAATCCAAATGAAATCAATATTTGTTTGTTTTTTTCCTTTAAAAAAGCATCACTTCTTCTAGGTACACTTGCACGCAGTTTTGAAGGAATTCGGCAGGTCGGTTGTTCCAAACATTTTGGAGAACTAACCACAGATCTTCTGTGGATGTAGGCTTCCTCAAATCCTTCTGTCTTTTCATGTAATCCCAGAGAGACTCGATGATGTTGAGATCAGGGCTCTGTGGGGGCCAACCCATCACTTGCATTATTGTACCGCTCTCCAGCCCTCCAGTGAACAAACTGCATTCTGGTACAGCCAAATATTTCACATTTTGACTAATTGGCCCAGAGCACCTGCTGCCATTTTTCTGCACCCCAGTTCAACACAGGAAAACACAAGAACTGGGGTGCAGAAAAATGGCATCAGGTGCTCTGGATTGATGAGCCAAACTTTGAAATATTTGGCTGTAGCAGGAGGCAGTTTGTTGGTTAAGGGCTGGAGAGCGGTACAATAATAAGTGTCTGCAGGCAACAGTGAAGCATGATGGAGGTTCCTTGGAAGTTTGGGGCTGCATTTCTGCTAATGGAGTTAGAGATTTGGTCAGGATCAATGGTGGCCATAATGCTGAGAAATACAGACAGATACTGCCATATGCCATACCGTAGATCATGCCATACCATCAGGGAGGCATGTGATTGGTCCCAAATTTATTGCAGCAGGACAATGACCCCAACAATACAGCCAATGTCATTAAGAACTATTTTCAGTGTAAAGAAGTCCTGGTAGTGATGGTTTGGCCCCCACTGAGCCCTGATCTCACCATCATGGAGCCTGTCTGGGATTACATAAAGAGACAGAAGGATATGAGGCAGCCTACAAGCACAGAAGATCTGAGGTTAGTTCTTCTCCAAGGTGTTTGGAGCAACAAAGCTGGGAAGTTTCTAAAAACTGTGTGCAAGTGTACCTAGAAGAGTTGATGCTGTTTTGAAGCCAAAGGGAAGTCACACCAAATATTGATTTGATTTGGATGTCTCTTTTGTACATTTAATTTCTATTTTGTTAAGAGAGAAGAAAGAAAGTGAGAGAAGAGAAAGAGAGAGGAAAAAAAGCGAGAGAGAAGAGAGAGAGTGAGAGAAGAAAGCGAGAGAGAAGAGAGAGGATAAAGAGAGAGAAGAGAAAGAAGAGAGGGACAGAAGAGAAAGAAAGAGAGTGTGAAGAAAGCAAGAGAGAGAGAGAAGAAAATGAGAGAGAAGAGAAAGATAGAGAAGAAAGAAAGTGAGAGAGAAGAGGGGGAAGAAAGAAAGAAGATAGAGAAGAAAGAAAGAAGAGAGAGAAGAAAAAAAGAAGAGAGAGAGGGAAGAAAGAAGAAAGAAAGCGAGAGAGAAGAAAAAGAGAGAGAAGAGAAAAAGAGAGAAGAGAAGAGAGAGAGAGGAGAAAGAGAGAGAAGAGGAAAAATGAAAGAGAGAGAAGAGAAAGGAGAAAGGGAGAGAAGAGAAAGAAAGAGAAGACAGAGGGGTATAGAAAGAAGAGAAAGAAAGAGAGATAGAAAAGAAAGAAAGCGAGATAGAAGGGGAAGAAATAGAGAAAAGAGAGGGAGAAAGAAAGTGAGAGAATAGAAAGAAAGTGATAGAGAGAAGAGAAAGAGAGAGAAGTGAAAGAAAGAGAGAAGAAAAAGTAAATAGAATGAAAGAAAACGAGAAAGAGAGAAAGAAGGATAGAAGAAAGAGAAAGAGGAGAAAGAAAGAAAGAAAGAGAGAGGGAGAGAGAGAGAAGAAAGAAAGTGAAGAGAAGAGAAATAGAGAGAAGAGAAAGAGAGTGAGAGAAAAAAGAAAGCGCAAGAGAAGATAGAGAGCGAAGAGAAATAGAGAGAAGAGAAAGAATGAAAGAGAGAGAGATCAGACAAAGAAGATAGAATGGATGAGGGGGGAGAGAGAAGAGTAAAAAAATAGAGAGAGAGCATAAAGAAAGAAAAAGAAAGAAGGAAAAAAAGAGGGAGAGAGAGAACACCACCAGTTGAAAACACTGAACAGTATAAAACGTGATTACCTTTACAAGGGTTAGGGACCAGTTGTCATGTTTCTCATAGACATTGATTGCGTGAGCCATGATGTCGACAGCATAGATAAATCTTAAAAGATAAGCATAAATATATATGTCAATAAACAGTAAAGATTATAAATTTTACTTAAAACACTACTCCAGGCAATTTTTTTTTAAGACTCCCCCCTCAACAGTAAGTAAAATAAGAAAGCCGGTTTCTACTATACTCACCTCCTCTCAAGCACTGTCCCCAACAGTTGTTGTCTTGGAGATGGGAAGGGAGAGTTGGTTAAACCTAATCTCCAATTTTTACATTAAAGTGGCTGCAAACCCTCATATAAACCCAGTAAATTAACTGGCCCCAGGTGATACACAGAGATGAAACAAATCCTTCTCCATAAGTTATACCTGTTTATCTGCAGTCTTCTCTTCTCTACACATGTTTAAAGTCCAGAAATGTTAAAGCTTGTGGGTGGAGAACTAAAAATACACACCGCAGAGCTCAGTGAGGAGAGCTCTAAGAGCTGATTGGAGGAAACGTACACTGCCCCTTCATAAAGCACACCTTGACATCACCTTGTTTTCTCTTTGGTTACATTTTAATTCAACTTTAATGCAGTTTGTCGCCACGGCTGAGTACATTTCCATGATCTTAATCAGTGTTGTCTCGTTGTGCCACTAGAACTGAAAAATTGTCACCAGAATCAGGTAGGAGCTGAACCCACATAATTATCAAAGCTTAAGCTATGTCTGTTTTACTATAATAAAAAATGATTTCTTTTTAGAGGCAGCCGGCTCCCATTTACAGAAAACATGGACACAAATACTTGAACTGAATTTTTTCAAATTGCCCAAACTGTTATGGGTATTGGTCAGTACTGGTAGAGACAGATAATATAATATATATTTAAAACGGTAGTAAACTGCTGGATGTTTTTCTTTTTTTGGAGTCCCTGAAAACTAATGTCATAATGTACTAGTATGCATTACATACTAGCACATTATGTTATTATTATTATTATACAGGATTTATATAGCGCCCACAGTTTACGCAGGGCTTTACAACATTAGGGTAGACATTACAATACAATACAATTCAAGACAGGGGGAATCAGAGGGTCCTGCTCGTTAGAACTCACAATCTAGGAGGGGCTTACAAACATACCTTAAAACAAAGTCCTTCCAGCGTTGAGATGTCAGAGCTGTGGGAACTTCCATCTTCACCCGTCTTCCTTCCGGGTTCGTGGACTCCGGCTGTGTGACTGGCTGCAGTCGCAATGATGTCACTCCAGCGCATGAGCACAGGAGTCAAAGTTCACGGCATAGGGCTCTGAATGAACAGCCCGGATGGCCGTTCCCTCAGAGTCCATGCACCAGTGATGTCCAGTGGTGTACAGTAAATATCTCCTAAATGACGCACGTTTAGAAGAGATTTACATTGCCAGTAGGTAACCCATATTATAGGTTTACCTATAAGTAGCTATCAACCAAGGGAGTTTACTCCCACTTTAAGTCATTTCGACTAATAACAAGAGATTACACACTTACACTTATACTGATGAAATAATAAGAGATTACATACTTTTTATCATTTGATATGGCAATTCCATTGCCACTGTAGAGTCCCGGGGCCACTTCTCGGACATTCCTGGGACTGTAATATACCACATTTGTCCATTGTAATCCAAGGAAACCCTCTACAATTTTCATAGGTACACTCTCAAAGTAATAATCATTGGTGGCGTAAAAGCTCTCCGGTCCAACAGCAACAATATCATTCACACTGTAAAAAAAAAAATGACCAGACTTTTCTTAAAGGAAACACTGAATGTAAAGGCCCAGCACAGCCCTTTTCATCCTTCTTTACTCCAGAAGAACCCTTAAAATAATTTTCAGGTCCGGGGAACCCTTGCTAAAGTCATTTAATTGGTGGTCAGTGAAAAAAATGCCCCTTACATTGTTAGTCAGCAGGTAGAATGCAACTCTAGGCCCTTGTACACACGGTCGGACATACCGACAACAAAATCCGTCGTTGTGCTGCATACACGCGGTCGGACAAAGTTGTCGGAAAATCCGATCGTACGTAACGTGACAATGTTATTTCGTTACAACGGGACTACGTTCAGGCTAGTAACCAATAGCTTTGGTCTAGGAATTTGATCTGAGCATGTGTGGCACTTTGTCCGATCAGAATTCTCTACACACAATCGGACAAAGTCCGATCGGATCATGTTGTCGGAAAGTTTTATAGCCCAGCTCTAAAACTTTGTCCGTTGGATATTCCGATGGAAACAGTCCGATGGAGCCCACACACAGTGGGATTATCCGGTCCGATCGGACATTTTCCGTCGGAATGTCCGACCGTGTGTACAAGGGCTAGTGCCGCATACACACGATCGGATTTTCTGATAACAAATGTTGGATGTGAGCTTGTTGGAGAAAAGTCTGACCATGTGTATGCTCTATCCAACATTTGTTGTCGAAATTTTTGATTGTGTGTACACAAGTCCGTCGCACAAAAGTCAATACATGCTCGGAATCAAGTACGAGCTGGAAGCGCTCGGTCTTGTAAAACTAGCGTTCGTAATGGAGACAACATTTGTGTGACCGTGTGTATGCAAGACAAGTTGGAGCCAATACACTTCGAACAAAAAATTCACAGTTTTGTTGTCGGAAAGTCCGATCGTGTGTACGGGGCATAACAGTGGTCGTCAAAATACACCCCCCTACAGACATCTAAAAAAGATCATTGCCTTCATGTAATTGGCTGTACCAAGTTAAGTTAACCCTGGGACTATGCAGCTACCATAAAATGTGAGGTCAATCAGCCACAGCTCAACCTACCAACCCTTGGAGGAACCCTAGTTGAGAATGGCTGACCAAGAGCAAGCACTATGAGGTGTTTGTTATCATCAGAAACACTTCTGTGTGTTTTTGATCCTGGTTTCACTTTGTTTTAGGGGTTGACTTGTCTGATTACGGGTTTTTTTTTTTGCTGCCCACTCACTGTTAAGGGCTCGTTTACATCAGTTCAGTTGAGCTGTGATGATCTGCATAGAGCAACACAGGCTTCACACCTGGGCACACAGAAAGAATTGAGTTCTATGTGCCCTGTTCACACCACAACACTATCTTGAGGTAGTGTGTTGGATAAAAAAAAAGCAGACATGCATCAGAGCTCATCTGAAGTTACCTTTGGTGACAACAATATTTTGCAGACTTGGTGTCATTTTTGTTTTTTGAATGTCAGCTGAAGTTTACAAATTTAGGGTGTAGGGTGACCCCTACACAAAAAATAGAAGAAAAAAAAGCATGGGGTTCCCCCTCAAAACCACACCCATATCCAAGCATGCTGCAGGGTTGCATAGGAAAAAGTGAGAAAGCCAGCAGGTATGTGTTCTCTCCCTTGCAGAACCACACAAGACCACATTCACTCAACATGGGTAAGGCACTTTGCCAGGGGGGACTGGCTTATCCCCATATTGATGAAAACAGGGGCTTTACTTATTTATGTGGGGGTATGGGGGGGGGCAGTATCTGGGGACCACTTATTTTAGAGGAGGTTTCCAGATTCTGATAACTCCCCATCCCGTAGAAGTCCACAACCCCCTAGGCAGGGTTATGGGGGTATTCCAGAAGTGGGCTTATCAGAATCAGTAAACCCCCTTCAAAAAAAGTTGACCCTCAGATACAATCCCCTTTCAGGTAAATGAGCAAGGTGTACACAGCACCACTGGTCACTCATTGATGATCCAAAGGACCAGCCCAAAAAATTATTTTGATGCAGTGAGTTCCTGTCCAGTAGGTGGAGGGATTGTACCTGAAGTACTGAGCCATGCACATCGGTGGATTTACTGATTACTCAAGATTGTACATAGAGATTCAAGCTGCTGTTTCATATTTTAGTTTGCTTAGTTTATACTTTTTATTTACAAGTTGTTTTTAGGCCTTGTTCACATAAGCATGCTTAAAGAGGAGCTCCAGTCGTTTTATTGAAAATTTAAAGTCAGCAGCTATAAAAACTGTAGCTGCTGACTTCTAATAAGCAGACATTTACCTATTGCAGGATCCAGAGCTGTGCCCACCCGTTGGGGCGCCTAAGACCGTCTTCAGTCCCCAGCGCCATAATCTTAACTGTGAGCCGCGCTGCACATTGTGAATGGTTCCGCAGTCTTCTGGGACCTCTCCCCCCTCCCAATAAATTTGCCAAATGTGAAAGAGGAGCGAGGAGGAGGCCTTAAAGCAGAACTTTCCCTTAAGGGTGGAGTTCCACTTTAAGCGTACACATGTTTGCCTACACAGGATGCATAGATTTTTAATAACATTTAATTACAATATGAGCCCTTTCACGCATACGGACCATTCATCCATTTTTCATCCATCCATTGACAGATGAAAAACGGACATCAATGCATTTCTATGGAAAAAACGGATGACAATGGATGATCACTCATTTGCATCTGTTTTCATCCGCTTCCATCAACATCTGTTTATTTTTTTTTTTGAATGGATGAAACCTCTATGTTTCATCCGTCCAAAAAACAGAACGGGCAAAAAACTGATGTTAGCGGACGACATCCGCTTGCATCTGATCCACTGACATCCGTTTTTAAACCCCCTTTTCCCCCCTCTTTAAACACACTGTATATTATCTGGTTTCTAAGGAGGGGGCCGGGAAGCCGGACACTGCATCCTTAACAACTGACATCAGCTGACAGCTAAATGTAAAAAAAAAATTGCCGGCAAAAAGAAATTATGAAAAGAACGGCATGGGGTCCACACCGATACCATACCAGACCTGAAGGGCCTGGTATGGACTTGGGGGGCACACCACGCCATTCTATTCGTGATTTCTTTTTGTCAGCAAGTTTTTGAGTTTTTTTTTAGCCCCATCTGATGACATCACAAGGGGCGGGCTCTCCGGGTGACATCATCGGATGGCCATGCCCCATAGCTATATAAGAGATGTCAGACAGTAGGGTACAACACAACGGAGGAAGACAACCTCAGGAGAAGAGCAGCTTTTTTGTTTTTAGCGGGTAACCAGCAGCGAGGAAAAAGACAGCGGCGCGGAAGAAGACAGCTCCGGGAGAAGACAGCTCCGGGAGAAGACAGCTCGGGGAGAAGACAGCTCGGGGAGAAGACAGCTCAGAGCAATTTTTTTAATAAAGGACTTGTCAAAAACTGACTCTTGTTTTTTTTTACATTTAACTGCTTTTTGGGGTGAATGGGTACGATAAACCCAATACCCATTCACATGGGGGGGGTGGGATCTGGGGGCCCCCCGCCTGCAGACCTCAACAACCACCAGCCAGGGTTGTCGGGAAGAAGCCCTTGTCCCTATCAACATGGGGTCAAGGTGCTTTGGGGTGGGTGGGCGCAGAGCCCCGCTCGCTTGTTCCCTCCCTTTCCTGACCTGCTGGGCTACATGCTCGGATGAGCGTATGGTATGGATTTTGGCATGGGGGTCCCCTCCGAATTCATTCCAGCCCTGAAGGACCTGGTATGGACTTGGGGGGGATTTTTTTCCCGGCAATTTTTTTTTCTATATTCAGCTGTCAGCAAGGAACTGACAGCTGATGACTCATTGGTTGAAGTTCAGTTCAGTCACTTTTTTTTGTAAAAAAAAAAGAATGAAAAGTGAATGAAAAACTAATGAGCACAGATGGAAAATTGATAAATACTTTATCCATTTTGATGTGACTGAACTGATGAAATGAACGATCCGTAGGTGTGAAAGGGGGCCTATGACTTGAGTCGCAATTGTATATGCTATATTGTTTTTTTTTATATGCTATTCTTTTTTCCCACGAAAGTGGGGTTACCCTTTAAAGAACTGTGCACCCCTTAATAGATATAGTAAGTCCAGGCCCTAGGGATGGCACATACAGTACAAATAACAGAATAAATAAATATACTCAGTGGGCCCTCTTTTTTTTCTCATACAGCCTTGCTCGGAACGTTGCTGTCATTTTGGATCACTGTCAGTACCTCTGCAATAATGGATGTTTAATGGTCTTCAGATGTAGGAGATGTTTCTGCTTCTCATCAAATTTAAATATTTCAATACAGCTATTATATTCAGGAATTGGATGATTCACAACAAAAAGGTAGACAGTGCCATCTAAAAGAAAGAAAATTAGAAGTCAGCTAAGTTTTATAAAGACCAACACCTGAGTCCTGACCAACCAATATATACTGTGTTATAAATAACAAAAATATTCACAGGTCTGCAAATCCTTTGGTCTGTAAATTAATTCCCCCCTGACTCTACCTACTGGAAGCGTGCAATGTGTACCATTTGAGGTATTCCACCTCCCTGTAGGGGGCGGCACAACACAGGTATTAAACTCAAAAGCACATGTTTTATATTGCATCTTATAAATTTTTTGATGTGATGGCTGCATTCATTTTCTTCTTTCTTTCTTTCTTTTTTTTATCGCCATCTGATGATCTGACCAGGAAGTCTGTTGGATTCAACAGAACAAGTTCTCCTACAAACGTATCAGCTAAGAGAGTTGAGACAAACCATATACCACTGACAGTGGTGATTCCAATGATCAGCTTTTATTCATTCATGAAAAACCTTTATTCTACAAGAAAAAGTGACTGTTGCTGTAACTGCAGTGTGAGCTGGATTTTGGCCTCAATTTCTTACTGTATCTAAATCTGTTAGTCCATCTAATGCCACGTACACATGACTGTTTTTTCCGTCGGAATAAACTGACGTTTTTTCCATCAGAATAAACTGACGTTTTTTCAAATGGAGTTCCACTGAAACCGTCTTGCCTACACATGATCACACCAAAGTCCGTCCCTCTAGAACGCGGTGATGTAAAACACGTACGATGGGACTAGAAAAAGGAAGTTCAATAGCCAGTAGCCAGTAGCTGCCATCTCGTACTTGCTTCAGAGCATGCATCATTTTTGGTCTGCAGCATTCAGACGAGCGGTTTTCCCAATAGGAATTGATTCCGTCAGAAAAAGATTTAAAACATGTTCTATTTCTAGGTCCGTCATTTTCATTAAAAAAAGTCAGATGAAGCCCACACATATTCAGAATATCTGATGAAAAGATTCCGTCTGAATTCTTCTGCCGGAAAGTCCGACCGTGTGTATGTGCCATAACACTCCCCTCACACAAGATTAACAATGCTGCTGTCTGCTGTGCCCTCTGTGCTCCTTCAACCAGAGTGGGGGTACCTCAATACAAGAGAAGTGTTACTGGCCAGATCACCACATGAAAACAGAGGGAAAAAAGCCTAAAAAAAAATAAAACCTATCCAGCCATCACTTCTAATGATTGGTAAGCTGCAATATATTACATTTGTGGCTTTGGGTTTAATACCGCTCTAACCACCTACCACCCAGCCAGTGCACATAAATGGCCGTGTGGTAATTTCCTCGTTCTGAGTGGACGTTCGGGAATGTCCCTCAGAATGAGTGCTCGCAGCGCGACCATGAGAAATTACTTATTTGCAACATTTTATAACAAAAACTAACAAAAATGCCTTTTAAAAAAAAAAAATATATATATATATATATATATATATATATATATATATATATATATATATATATATTTGTAGCGTAAAAAATAAAAACCCCAGCGGTGATTAAATACCACAAAATATATATTTTTTTTAAAGCTGGCCCTTTAAAAAAAAAATACAAAAAAAAGGTCCTTAAGTGCATTGTGTTCGGACGCCAGACACAGTGCGACACCGGACACAGTGCACCCATGGGAAGCGCCACGTCTATGCAATCACGAGATTGCAGACGTGGCGCTTCATTTGCGGGAGTTTAGCAGTGCGGGCGGTTTGATTGACATCTGAGTTTGATGTCACTTTCTGTTTTCTCTCTCCAATTGCGCTCAGGAGAGAGGAAACAGGAAGTATGAGAGGACGGACCTCTCCATCGGTGCTGTGGAAGAAGACACCGCTGGAGAGGACAACACACAGCAAGGTAAGTAACGGGGGGAGGGGGGTTTGATGTGACACAGGCTGACTGTCTCATTTGATGGTGACACATGCTGCTGCAATTGGTGGTGACACATGCTGCTGCAATTGGTGGTGACACATGCTGCTGCAATTGGTGGCGACACATGCTGCTGCAATTGGTGGCGACACATGCTGCTGCAATTGGTGGCGACACATGCTGCTGCAATTGGTGGCGACACATGCTGCGGCAATTGGTGGCGACACATGCTGCTGCAATTGGTGGCGACACATGCTGCTGTAATTAGTGGCGACACAGGCTGCTACAATTGGTATCAGTGGGAGGAATAATGCCCCATCATTGGTAACAGTGAGAGGAATTGTGCCCCATCATTGGTATCAGTGGGAGAAATAGTGCCCCATCATCGGTATCAGTGGTAGGAATGGTGCCCTATTGTTGGTATCAGTATGAGGGATATTGCCCTATCATTGATGTCAGTGGAGGAATAGTGTCCCGTCATTTGTATCTGTGGGAGGAATAGTGCCCCACCATTGGTGTCAGTCGTAGGAATAGTGCCCCATTGTTAATATTAATGAGAGAATTAGTATTTGAATATTTGTCAATAGCAACTGATTAGCCCTCATTGTTCAGTTCTTAAGCCGCATACATACGTTCAGAAATTCTGACAGCAAAAGTCGGATGGGAGCTTTTGGTCAGAAATTCTGACCATGTGTACGCTCCATCAGACTTTTGCTGCCAGAATTTCAGACAGCAAAAGATTGAGAGCAGGTTCTCTATTTTTCAATCGGAAAAAGTTCCTATCCGAAAATGTGTTTGTCTGTAGCAATTCCGATGCGCAAAATTCCTACGCATGCTCGGAAACAATTTGACGCATGCTCGGAAGCATTGAACTCCATTTTCTCGGCTCGTCGTAGTGTTATATGTCACCGCGTTCTTGACGGTCGAAAGTTCAGAGAACTTTTGTGTGACTGTGTATGCAAGGCAAGCTTGAGCGGAATTCCGTCAGGAAAAACCATCCAAGTTTTTTCCGACGGAAAATCAGCTCGTGTGTACGGGACATAAGAGGACATAAACAAGTATTATGATTGCTTACTACAAGCAGCAACTTTACATTAGTTTCTGTTTGTAATGATTAGTCAAGAAGAGTCAGGGATGAGTTTGCATGCTCTTATCAGCAAACACAGAGAGAAGTTGCTTCAACCTTATACTTTGTCCTAGATTCCAGTGACTGACTGATGGCCTTTAGCTTTGAACATTGATATTCGTACTGAAACTTTATGGCTTTGTGCCTATTAGATCATCATGGTGAAGCTTATCTTTGCTGCATTGCAAGTACACCTTTATACATATAGTCTGGGTTGCATGACTCTGGAAGCTGTGCCCAAATAACAGCATGCAGAGGGCAAAGGACCAATCACCAGTATTGCCTGCGGAGCTCTGATCTTTCCCCATTACTGTTTACAATGTCTTGTTTAGTCTCTGTGTGGATGCTGCCATCTTGGCAAAGGCAGGGCTTTGCACAATCAGCATTTCAGAATGTTCCTAAAAACATAGCAAGTCTTTACTTTGGGAGTTCAGTTCGACTTTAAAGCGGAACTTAAATATGAGTTCCATGTGTGGTATATTTTTATATAGTTCAATTGGTCAAGCTCGAGCTGTATATATCATACCCGGCCGATGCCTCTGGAACGTGGAAATCACAGAATTAAACATCACTACTCCAGTGACCTCCACTTGCTGTTGGATCCTGTCCTGAGTGGCTGGTATGATGCAGCCTCAGTAGAGGAGCTCAGTCGCTAGGCACAAGCACCAGAGCCTTATTCTCTGAGCGGCTGCTGTCTTTCTCTGGGTCCAAGGAGACAGGTGGTAGAAGTGACAGGAGCAAAGTTTGGACCCCCCCGGGTTGGTTTGCACCAGAACTCTCCAACATTCGGACCGAAACCCAGAATCCTAGTAAAGATGTATGATGCGTACACACAATCGGATTTTCTGACAACAAATGTTGGATGTGAGCTTGTTATCGGAAAGTCCCACCGTGTGTAGGCTCCAGCAAACATTTGCTGTCGGACTTTCCGCCATGTTGGCTATCAGGTTCTCAAATTTTCCACCAACACATTTTTGTTGTTGGGCTTTCCCGATCGTGTGTACACAAGTCCATCGCACAAAAGTCCACACATGCTCAGAATCAAGTGCGAGCCCAAAGCGCTCGATATTGTAAAACTAGCGTTCGTAATGGAGAGATCACATGACTATTGAACTTCCTTTTTATCGGCTCGTCTTGTACGTCACGAAGTTCGTAATTGTTGGCCAACGTTTGTGTGACTGTGTGTATACAAGACAAGATGGAGCCAATACCCTTCGAACAAAACTCACGGTTTTGTTGTTGGAAAGTCTGATCGTGTGTATGGGGTGTAAGTCCCCTCTGTCTGCCTGTAAAGTGGTTCAGCTGTACTGTGTTTAGAACCTGCTGCAGCAAAACTGACATTTATTAAGAAAAAAATGACATTTAAAAATTGCTGGCAATACAACAATATATATTTTTTTTAAACGTAAGGTCCCCCCAATCCATACCAGGCCCTTCCGGCCACTGATGATGTAACTTCCATGCATGTGCAAGTTACATTAACTTGGCACCTGGCTCCATTCCATCTTACAGATGTGACGTATGGGCAGGGGTGGACTTTGGGTGGGTAGTGGGGTCCCCCAGGGTTCTGTGCTGGGACCAATCCTGTTTAATTTGTTCATAAATGACCTGGAGGATGGGGTAAACAGTTCCATCTCTGTATTTGCAGACGATGCTAAGCTAGGCAGGGCAATAACTTCTCTGCCAGATGTGGAAACCTTGGAAGAAGATCTAAACTAATGAATTGGGTGGGCAACTACATGGCAAATGAGGTTTAATGTGGAAAAATGTAAAATAATGCATTTGGGTGGCAAAAATATGGATTCAATCTATACACTGGGGGGAGAACCTCTGGGGGAATCTAGGATGGAAAAGGACCTGGGGGTCCAAGTAGGTGATAGGCTCAGCAATGGCATGCAATGCCAAGCTGCTGCTAACAAAGCAAACAGAATATTGGCATGCATTAAAAAGGGGATCAACTCCAGAGATAGTTTGATAATTCTCCTGCTCGACAAGACTCTGGTCCGGCCTATGACCTGGAGTATGCTGTCCAGTTCTGGGCACCAGTCCTCAGGAAGTATATACTGGAAGTGGAGCGAGTACAAAAAAGGGCAACAAAGCGGATAAAGGGTCTGGAGGATGTTAGTTATGAGGAAAGGTTGCGAGCACTGAACTTATTCTCTCTGGAGAAGAGACACTTGAGAGGGGATATGGTTTCAATTTACAAATACCGTACTGGTGACCCCACAATAGGGATAAAACTTTTTTTGTGGAAGGGAGTTTAATAAGTATCATGGCCACTCATTAAAATTAGAAGAAAAGAGGTTTAACCTTAAACTACGTAGAGGGTTCTTTACTGTAAGAGCGGCAAGGATGTGGAATTCCCTTCCACAGGCGTACAACACATAGGACAGGTCTAGAAAAGGGAAGTTCAATACCCAGTAGCCAATAGCTTCCATCTCGTAGTTGAATCTGAGCATGCGTGAGTTTTTGCGTGTCGGAATTGCACACACACAAAATTGAGAACATGCTCTCAAATTTTTGCTGGCTGTAATTTGGCAAGCTAAATTTCCGATGGAGCATACACACGGTCGCATTTTCCGATCAAAAGCTCTCATCGGTCTTTGGCTGGCCGAAATTCCGATTGTGTGTACACGGCATCAGTCTGTAGCTGCATCTATGATAGAACGCTATGTATTTTCTCTGTATAATAAAGTTTCCTGTATACTGTCTGCAGTTGAGCAGCAAAGCCGACATAGACTGCACACTGTCTGTCAGTAGGTCTATATATAGAATTTCTAACAATAAAAAAAAAAAGAAAAAAAATTACTTTGCTGGCAGGTAAGTACGGTAGAACAGAAGAGAATTAAGCTTTAGTTACGCTTTAAAGTGAAAGTACACAAATGATAATTAAATACATAAAAAACACGATGAAAAGATTATTTTTTTAATGAAAATTCTGCCTAAACAGCTCAATGAGCAAAGCTGAGAGTTTCCGCTTCAACAAAATGTTGCCTATGTAAAAAATGTTACAGTGAAATAATTTTTGCCAAAATAACTATTTCTGCCAAATGCCTAAACAGCCAAAATCCGTAGACTGGGTAGATGGAGTGAAGGGAGAATAGATTTTAGTTGTAGTTCCTTACCTCTCTCATCAATGTATACACTGAGCCCATGAGGATTAAATGAAGACGCATCTATGTCTTTACTGAGCTGTAGTTGTTTTGGGTGAAGGACATCGTTGTTCAGATCCACCAGCAATATTTCTGCAGGTTTGTTGGGTGCAAAACTCTTTAGCGCTGGGTGTTTAAGGCCCTTCAAAGAGATATAACCTATTAGAACATACCTGGAAATGACTACTAATAGATTAGCTGGGGCAGCTTCAATCTAGAAATAGCAAATATCATTCTTACAGAGCTGATGAATGCGAGTCCATTGGGAAGAAGATGAATATCTTCCGAGCCATATTCTGTATAAAAAAAATATGTTGTAACCATTGTTATTAAGAATGTCATCCATCCATTCATGGGTTGTCATGTCTGGCCTATTTCTAGAAATACGAGTTGGCATACAGATCACCTTGAAAGTCAAAGAATAACTACTTTTAGAAGTCAATACTGGCACCGGCTTTATTTCCTCACTACAGGTTTCCTAAAATGTCTAATTATGCCAAATTAAATGTATATTCCAGGCAAACACAATGTTCTGCCAGACAACAGCTATGAAGGAGACGGCTGATTCATAGCTGCAGCTTATCCCGGCTGTCAGAAATGTACTGAGACCAGCAACAGCTTTCAAAGGCAAAATGCTCACAGCCGAAAAACAAGCTGCAGCTATGAACAAGCCGTCTCCTTCATAGCTGTTATCCGATTAGCCCTTGCAAGAAGGGAAGAGGCAGGTCAGACCTCACAAGTAGAAAGAACTTAGAAACATGGGACAAAGTACTATATGTGTATACAAAATTATATATCATCAGCACACACAATTATTAAACTATAGTAAAAATCCTTCAAATAAATATATTGTGCTTAATTAAAACGAAGCTATGACTGCTGCTAACACTATCAAAGTGTGTTCATTCACCAACCAATAATAAAGTGCATCAAAAAAATGCAGCACAATCAAAATCAAATGAATCACAAAATCCAAATCAGGTTATATCATGCTGTGATAACCAAAATGTCTACATCAAAGTCACATTCATAAAAAATGTCACCGTAATGTAGTGATAGTCAATAGTTGTATCTGTCAGGGCTGGGCTCAGCCCTTCCTTCTCAAAGCTGGTCACTCAGCTGTCGGCTAATTGCCAGCTCCTATCTCTCCACAGTGACTAACCTGTTGATGATATCCTGCTCGTCAGTCCTGCCTACTGCCTACTTAAGCCATCCAGTCCAGATCATCTCTGCCTTTGCCTTGGTCATATCTCTAGAGACGCTCTCCTGTGTTCCTGTTAAAGAGGAAGTAAACCCTGATGGGTTTACTTCCTCTTTGTCTCCCTGCAAAGGTAAAGCATAATGGGCTACTATGTATCGCATAGTAGCCCATTATGTGTCACTTACCTGACACAGGAGCAAGCGATGTCACTGCTGTCCCCTGTAGTCCGGAGCGTCCATCTTCTTCTGGGTATCGCTGCTCCGGGCCACTCACAGCACCAGAGCAGCGATGACGTCACTCCCGCACATGCGCATGGGAGCCGCCACTAACGGCATATCGCCGTTAGCAGCGGCATGCTGCTAACGGCGATAGTGCGCCTGCGCGCTGCTGTCTAAGGTGCATGCGCTGTAGACAGCTGTGACTGTCTCTTAGTAAATATCTCCTAAACCGTGTAGGTTTAGGAGATATTTCTTGGACCTACAGGTAAGCC
Organism: Lithobates pipiens; assembly: GCF_037356315.1. Classification (NCBI taxonomy): domain Eukaryota; kingdom Metazoa; phylum Chordata; class Amphibia; order Anura; family Ranidae; genus Lithobates; species Lithobates pipiens. Next base: position 55,873,900 of record NW_027507764.1, on the reverse strand, counting down.
TTAATCTAGGCTTACCTGTAGGTCAAAGGGGTTTGTAAGGGTTTACAACCACTTTAAAGACTTGCTTGGCTTATATTCCTTCTGGCTCCAGATCCTGTTTGCTGTTCTACTACGCTCATCTCTGGCTCCCTGACATTTTTGGCTTGTCTGACTATCCTTTCTTAAACTCTGGCTATGTTTTGACTATGTTTACTCTGTTTACCTTTCTGACAGTATCCAACGTGTTTGGTGCCCACCACCTTTAGGGAAAATTCCTCCTCACCTCCAATATCTGACCCCACCACAGAGTTAAAACAGCCTTAGTGTCCTTAAGATGATACTAGGTGATACTGGAACAATCCCTCTGGTAGTACCCTGAATCTCAGTCCTCCACCTCTCACTCGTGGATCATATAATATATCATAAAAACGGAAATGGAGAAACCATAGTGCTCTCTGCTACATATATGTTTATTAAATGAACTAGGGATAAAAACACTCACAAAAAACTCAGTGAAAAATTCATATCATCAGCTCACCACACTGATACAAATTGGTGAAAGTAGGTCAATGGCAACGGCTCTTCCCCCTGTATGCATTATGACCACTTCATGAGCTTCTTCTGCAGGTTTTATTATATATTATATGATCATGGAGAGGTAGAGGTGGAGAACTGAGATTCAGGGGTGCTACCAGAGGGAGTGTGCCAGTACCATCCAATATCATCTTAAGTGGAGGACACTAAGGCTGTTTTGACTCTGTGGTGGGGTCAGATATTGGAGGTGAGCAGGAACTTTGCCTAAAGGTGGTGGGCACCATTGGATACAACTTACACTACGGTGGCATTTTACCAATGGGGCTTTCATGTAGACATTTTGGTTATCACAACATGAGATAACCTGATTTGGATTTTGTTATTTATTTGATTTTGATTGCGCTGCACTTTTTGATGCACTTTAAAGTATATATATATATATATTCCATAGGGAACAAAACTGTAAAAAAATATTATAATGATCGATCTTTTAATTGCATCACTGCTCTCTATAGAGAAAGACTGGTAATAGCATTAGAGTGCATATAATATCAAAAGTGCTAGAATTATTTGGCTTATACATAATATGGTAACTTCCCCCCTTACCCAAGAAAAAAAAATACGTATATGACCTATCACATACATACCAATTCCTTTCACTAGCTGACAGTTGGGAAGGTCAATAAGTTCTACGTCTTTGAAAAAGCCAGTTTTATGGCTGCAAAAATCAAAGCATAATTATGGTCAAAATGTAGAAATGATATATTAATTTCCATATTGTATTTTAGTTATTTCTAAACTTTTTGAAAATTCTCACGCATATATTTCCTAAAATTCTGTGCTGCTGTGTGACACATTTTACAGAGCCTGCCTTCTGAACTACAGAGAGTGCCAAGAGGAGGAGTTTCAGGAGGCACAATCAGTACAGGAATCAGCAAGGTACCATGGGATATGTACTCCATTGCTCCATAGAAATAGAGAGTAAACAGCAAAGGAGAAGCTACAAAGCCCCAGTCTACACCCTATTTTGTCTAGTAAATTTAGGCCTACCCTTGCTATTTAAAATTGTCCTGCTGCAGCCAATTGCAATTAAAGTGTTGTGTCATACTACTCTAAACTTAAACGGATTGTAAAGGTTATAATAAATAAATAAACATGTTATACTTACCTACTCTTTGCAATTGTTTACACAGAGCAGCCCCGATCTTCTGCCTTTAGACCCACTTTAACTCCTTGATATGTAGCCTCAGAGGGAAGGATCAAGCTAGTGACAAAGTTTATATACCAATGAATAAAAAATGGATACAAACTTTGTGTGTTTGACCAATAGCATCACATACACAGTCTTTTGTATTAATTTTATATTCATTGGTATATTGACATTTTGGACACTTGGGATCCTTAGAAATTCAATTAAAGAATTTTCTCTGTTGGTTTCCAATGCACCAGTCACTTTAATATTGGATTCACATTTTGTGCAATAATGCACGGGTCAATTTAATATTGAATTCACATTACTTGTAACACAATTTTGTACTACGTGGCTATGGGGATTTATATAAGGAAATAGCGCACCATTTGTATTTCTGTTTATTTTTTAAAAGACACTACTCCTGGTTTTCGAGTAGAAGCTGTTCCGCATTCTAGGACCATTTCACATTTAGTAGTGACAAAGTTTGCTAAGTCAACGCTTCCCAGTTAGTGCATGAGAGAGGAATCCTCGCAGTGATACTCTCTGAAGATACTAGAAAAGTCTTTGATATTTGGTGTAAATGCCTAGTTGCCTCCAAAGTGTGGCCTACATTTTCCCAACTTATTGCAATAATAATTTGGGATTTTCTTTCCACTTTGACTATCGGTGATACGGTAAATAGGACAAATAATGAGGGTGAATTTCCATAATGGGGGCAGAGAGAGCAATAAAAACCTAACAGGGGTACTAAGCCCTCTACAATTTATCCAAAACGAAAAACAAGTTTATACCTTAAAATCAATACAACAAACATATAATGCTGCTGTAAGCAGGAGTGTCTATAAATAATGGCTATTGCCAGCCGATGTCAGTGTATAGCTTGTCTTGTTCAGCTTCCCCTAAACTCAGCCTAGTTGTCAGTTCTCCCTTATGTCGGTAGGTGTCACCTCTGGCATTAGTGTGAGATCACACAGTGGGTCCAGATTATGTATAGTCATATAAAATTGGAAAAAGCTGCGCTACAAAGTCTCAATGTATCGAGTCCACAGAAACTGGCATACTTATATGGAAAACAGTCAATTAACCATATAGAAACTGAAAGTCGCTTGGAAAAAACACTGCAATGTGCACAGACAGAGTGCCCGACCATTGTAGCCATAGATTCTGCTTACCAGATGGCAAGCTTTAACCACTTTCAGACTGGACCATTTTGCTGGCTTAAGACCAGAGCACTTTTTGCGATTTGGCACTACGTCGATTTAACTGGCAATTGCGCACTCATGCGACATGGCTCCCAAACAAAATTGACATCCTTTTTTTTCCCACAAATAGAGCTTTCTTTTGGTGGTATTTGATCACCTCTGTGGTTTTTATTTTTTGCACTATAAACAAAAAAACAGTCACAATTTTGAAAAGAACGCATTATTTTTGCTATAATAAATATCCCCAAACAATATATAACAAAAACTTTGTTTTTCCTCAGTTTAGGCCGATATGTATTCTTCTACATATTTTTGGTAAAAAATAAATAAAAAAAAGCGCAATAAAGGATTATTGATTGGTTTGCTCAAAAGTTATAGTGTTTACAAAATAGGGGATAGTTTTATGGCATTTTCATTAATATTTTTTTTTTTACTAGTAATGGCGGCAATCTGCGATTTTTATTGTGACTGCGACAATATGGCAGACAAATCGGACATTTTTGACACATTTTTGGGACCACTGTCATTTATACAGCAATCAGTGGCTATATAAATGCACTGATTCCTGTGTAATGACACTGGCAGTGAAGGAGTTAACCACTAGGTGGCAGTGTAGGGGTTAAGTGTGTCCTAGGGGCGTGTTTCTAACTGTGGGGGCGGGGCTGTTTTTTTACAGATCACTGATATCTGCGCCAATCACAGGGAGCAGAGATCAGTGTCACTTGTTGCTAGGGAAAACGGGGAGATGCTGTTTACATCAGCATCTCCCCGTTCTTCCTCCCCGTGAGACGATCACGGGTATCCCCACGGCGATCAAGTCCACGGGACCCACGATCGGACTCATGGGAGTCCCGACTGGTGGCGTGCACGCGATGGCATGGCGGCAAATTCAAAGGGACGTACCTGTACGCCCATTTGCCTGTCTGTGCCATTCTGCCGACGTACATTGTCGTGCACCAGTCGGGAAGCTTCTTAAAGGCAGGTGGCTATAGCCTAGCCTAGGCCTTTAAACTTGCAGGTGACCACAATGGCAGCGATATCGGATGGTAATGACCATTCCCTCTATCCCACTAAAATGACCATGTGTGACCAATGGATGCTCAGGAGGAGAGAAAAATACTGCCCATAGTGTAATAAAGTCTAAAATTCCAGATTTATTTAAACAAAGTATTGCACTTACAGTTAAAAAGTAGTATCATACGTAAAATAAATGCCAGTCGGCACAAACAAACGGAGCCCGTCTTCCTATTCAGATCACGTGGTGACGTCACTACATGCCTTCCTCCAAATATTCATATCTTTTGCCAACCAACCACTAGGAGTTTCTTTACCAGTGGTGCATTATGGGAAAGGGTATACATATTTGGGATCAGTTGAGCTCTCTTTCCACCAGGCTGTGGCACGGGGAGGGTGCATATGTTTGGAACTACTTGTTGAGGTCTGTCTGCCTAAAGAGGCCTGATTGTGTCTGGATATGGAAGCTGGCAAGTCTGAAAGCAGATGGAGCCCTATGAAGGCTGCTTGACTCACCTACAGAAGATTGGGATTAGGATGGAGGTCCAGTTGGTGCTGGTTGCCTCTCCTAAAGAAACGTGGTTGCTGAGTACATTGTCTATAGAAGGATTCTAAATACAGGAGTGTTGAGTTCAACTAAAAGGCCATATTACTGAGTTTTGCTTTCTCATGGAACATTTGCAGCCCGAACCCTCTCTCTGATATATTGTGAAAACAACTACTTTTTTGTTTCACCTAAAATTGATTGGCGCCCATCTGTTCACATTTCCCATGATTAGCTAAAATATCTACACCCTGAGGTGAAATGTCAGTCAATCCTATCTCTGCAGGTACCTCCATGTTTCTAGGGGTCAACTCTCTGCAATGGGGCATACAATCTGCAAAAGGGTGTACAACCCTTTTGGTAAATAAGCCAAAGGTTTTTATTTACTATCACTAGGGGTACTAGAGCTGTATTACTTCACTAGGCCTTTTTTTTTGATTTGTGTGTTTAAACGAAGGGCAGCAACCAGCCCAAAGCCTCGAATGGTGATCGGGAAAGTGAGTGCTGCTACCCCGGTACACATCGGTCATGGCTATGGAACTGGTAGATAGATACTTTGCTGTGCCACCAGGTCTCAACCCTGCCCGTCATCTTTCCAACCTCCGATCAGACCAGCAACGTGAATGCAGAGCCAAGGGAAGACCTAGGCTCCTCCTCAGCTGGGAACTGGGAGGAAGACTTTCTTCACTCTGATACGTTGCATGGTAAGTGCATTTTTACAGAGGGAGGGGGGTTTTTGTCCTGTGGTACCAACCTATTCCCTCTGTGTTGCTCAGTACTGACGTCCATGTTACTTACTACTGACCCCTGCACTCTGTGCTACTTACTACTGACCTCTGTGCTACTCATCACTGACCCCTGCACACTGAGCTACTTACTACTGACCCCTGCACTCTGTGCTACTTACTACTGACCTCTGTGTTATGTATCACAGAGTCCTGAACTCTGAGCTAGTTACTACTGACTCCTGCACTATGAGCTACTTACTACTGACCTCTGTGCTACTTACTACTGATCTCTGGGGTACTTATCACTGACCCCTGCACTCTGAGCTACTAACTACTGACCTCTGTGCTACATATCACTACCCCCTGCACTCTGAGCTACTTACTACTGACCTCTGTGCTACTTATCACTGATCCTTGCACTCTGAGCTACTTAATACTGACCTCTGTGCTACTTATCACTGACCCTTTCACTCTGAGCTACTTACTACTGTCCCCTGCACTCTGAACTACTTACCTCTGTGCTACTTATCACTGACCCTTGCACTCTGAGCTACTTACTACTGTCCCCTGCACTCTGAACTACTTACCTTTGTGCTACTTATCACTGACCCCTGTACTCTGAGCTACTTACTATTGAGTTCTGACCTCTGTGTTACTTTATACGGACATCTGCACTCTCTGTTACTTACTACGGACCCCTGTATTCTGCATTATGTACATACTTTATACCCCTGCGCTCTGCAATACTTACTGCGGACCCCCTACACTCTACATTACCTAATCCTGTCCTTTGTATCAGTTACTATACATACCACTGACCTCTGCATTCTACATTACCTATTCCTGATCTTCGCACGCTACGTCACATGCCACAAACCTGTGAACTCTGCGTTACATACTAATAACCTCTGCACTGTGTGTCAAATACGACTGACCTCTGCACTCTTCATTACTTAGCACTAAGATTTAAACTCTGCATTATACTAATGACCTCTGCAGTCTCTGTCACTTACTAATGACCGCTGAACTCTGCATTACATACTATTGACCTGAGAGCTTGCATTACTTACTTGAACTTTTGAAACCCTTGAAATCTTCAAACCTTCTTTAACTCTTTAATGTTTATCTATTTTAAGAAAAAACAAAAAAAACAAAAACAAACAAACAAGCTGTGCCCTGCTGATTTTTTTATTCCTTCCATGCTGCTCACGTACATCCTCACCTCCCCAGGGTTGCCCACCCCTTCGTGTACAGATACAGCAGTTGGAAGAATGTTGTTTGAGTATATTATTGTATAACGATGAAATTCGGTGACAGAGAACTTTAGAAGAACAATGCCAGATAATGTTTCAAAAAATAAATATATCATCAAGTCATGATCAGGTGCTGGAAATGTGCTGATATGACTACAGAAAGGTGTCAATCCCACTGTTAAGTTTTGTAACTGCTGGGATTTGTAGTACCTCAGCAAGTGAAAGGCTATAGGCTGCCTAAGCAGGGATCAGGTACATACTATGCTATATATATAGATCTATATAGAACAAAGGTTTCTAAAGTTAAAAAGTAACAGATTGTTACGTTTGTTTTTGTAGAAAAGTATTCTCTTCCATACAGTACAGAGGGAAAGAATGTGACTTACCAAAACTGGTAGACACGTTCCCCCAGAAATCCCAGGGTGACCCCGAGAAGGGTTAATTTCAGCATGGTCCCCATGTCAGTGCTGTAATAAGAGAGATCTTGCCTGCACTGTGCTTGATGAGAGCTGTGACAATCACTGGGGGCAGGGCCTCAGAGGCTGTGACAGTGACAGTTCCCTGGAGGCATAACTGGTGTCACACAAGACACGTAGAATGTCACTTTTAGATATTTATTTCGAAGTTTCAAAATACAAAGTAAAAAAGAAAAAAGAAAAAATAATAACATTTTAAACATAGTAACATTCCTAAGGCCCAGCTCCATGCAAAGCATTTTATCTAGGTTTGGATAGAGTAGAGAAGAATTAGAATCAGATGTTTAATGTAGAATTCCAGGTATATATGAAAGACAGACAAAAATGTAACTAAATCAAGTGACTGGAAGTACAAAACTTGTAAAAAGAAAAGAATATACATCAATAAGTGATTATATAATGTCCAAACACATATGTGACATCCATCCGTGCAAATTCATAAAGAAAGAAAAAGTTCATGCACAGGTAAATGGATCTTCAATGCTGATATGAAGAAAAATGTCCTGGATCCACCACCGCTGTGTAAAAAATGACTTCTTACCAGAATCCCATGATCCGCCGTTACAGAGGATTTGGGAAAGCCTGTAATAATGGTAAACCATCCAGAGCATATCAGGTAGAACTATTGCACTTCCAATCGCTTATGACACCGCTGCAATCTCCAATATAAGCCAAGCGGGGCTATTATTCCTCACACCGCTTCATAGAATTCCAACCCGTAGATAGATGTATGTGGCATGTAAAACATAAATGCTCCAATAGTGTAAAACCTTAAAATGTATTGAATGCATAAAACAAAGAATCACAATATTGTATCACCTATACACCTATATTGGAGATAACAGCAGTGTCATAAGCGATTTGAAGTGTTATGCCGAATACATAGATACCTAACATGTCATGTTTTAAAATTGTGCACACTCGTGGAACTTCGGTACTTAAAAATCTCCATAGGCAACGTTTTACATTTTTTTACAGGTTAAAGCGGAGTTCCACACAAAAATGGAACTTCCACTTTTCCAGTTCCTCCCCCCTCCGGTGTCACATTTGGCACCTTTCGGGGGAGGGGGGACCAGATACTTGTCTAATACAGGTATTTTGCTCCCACTTCCTGGAATAGATACCAGAGCCACCCCCAGGTATCTATGCCACTTCCCACCTGCTGTATTCTGGGAGACACACAGGTCCCAAAAAACAGCAGGGATCAGTGGGATAAAGAAGCACAAGTCGCGCACACGCAGTAGGGAACGGGGAAGTGAAGCCTCGAGGCTTCACTTCCTAATTCCCTTACCTAGGAAGGTGGCGGCAGCAGCACCCAACAGCCGAGGCATAGATCGGCTTTGGGTGCTGACATTGCGGGCGCCCTGGACAAGTAAGTGTCCATATTTTAAAAGTCAGCAGCTGCAGTATTTGTAGCTGCTGACTTAAAAAAAAAAAAAGGCGGAACTCCGCTTTAACTATTTAGAGTTTAGATTAGTAGGAGAACGAATGAATGAATGAGGGGTGCTGTTTGTAGTAATCACCTGTTGAATGATAACGTTAGCATAATTTTAGATTTTGTGGTGGAGGTATTTTGGTATTTATTCATATTTATTGTGGGTGGAATTGTTTTTCAATAAAGAATTCTATGTAATCTTTTCATTAACTGGGTGTTCCTCTCTGAAGAATCCTTTTAGATCCTTTGTGTTTTCTTTCCAGCCTCTGTACCCCTCTCCCTGTTTTTTTTTCATATATTTAGAGTTACAGAGGAGGTCTTGGGCTAGAATTAATGCTCTCGTTCTAACGTTTGCTGTGATACCTTACATGTGTGGTGAACACCGTTTACGTGACATACGTATGCGTTTGCTTCCGCGAGTGAGCACGCGGGGATGGGCGGGGGGTGGGGCGATTAAAAAAATAATTTTTATTGTTTATTTTACTTTCATTTTCTGATCTCTCTCTTTACATTATTTTTTAGCACTTTTATTCCTATTACAAGAAATGTAAACACCCCCCGTAAAACATCCCTGGTAATAGTCCCTCGTAACATCCCTTGTAACGACAGGTCTTCTTTACAGCGAGATCTGGGGCCTATAAGTTCCCAGATCTTGCCTCTATGCTGAAAAGCCTAAAATAATAGAAAAAAAGCGATCTGGGCTTACGAGCTAAGGCAACAGCAATGTTTACAACTGCAGAGGCCGGGTGTGACGTCATAACGTCGCTCCTGGCCTCCCGAGGTCATAGAGATGACCGGGGACCATCGGTCAGCTCTATGGTAAATGCCCGTCACCAGCTGATTCATTCTCCGGCTCGCCAATCGCACGGGTGAGCCAGTAGAATCAACAGAGCTTTGAGGTAATTTGTATCTAGTTGTAGAGAAACAATGATGAAATGTATGTTATTAAACTGTATTTTTTTTTTGTGCTTAAATTTAATAATAATAAAAGATATTGAAAAAACTAAAAAAATAAAAAATCAACAGAGGGCGGCAGGAGGGTGGGAGTCCCATCCCGCAGTCTGCAAAAACAATCAAGCGGCTGAACAACCACTATGATTGTTTTTACGGTGCAGGGAATTGTCGGCAGAAAAATGAAGATATCTGAATGATGCCTGTAGCTTCAGGAGACAGGCAACAGCAAGAGGGATGCCGAGGCTGATAAGCCCCCCTCACTGCATTCCTCTTGCAGTTGCTCATCTCTGAATAGTGTTCACAGCCAAGACAAGCTGCAGCTTTGAATCGGCCATCTTCATAGCTGTTTTCAGATCCACCTCGACAGGAGGGACGTAGTACAACTCGGAATTCATGACTAGGGTTAGAAAGCACTTCCATGTGCACCTTGCTGCAAAGGCTAGTTATAGTTTGGGGTGGTTGCCACTTTTTTTTTTACAGTTAGTTTAATTTGATGAGGGGACGCACTGGATGCCTTCATCTGCCATTGTGCTCTTGCTGGGCTTCCCATGTGTCCTTGTGTCTCTAAGGAGGGATAAGCTCCCTCCAGGCAAACCTGCCCTTAATCTATGCACAGCTACTGTATATGCCTCCTTTGGAGACTTTGAACATTATGAGTTAGGACCCTAGTACACAGAGAAGCCTTTACATAGGCACTGAGGCTTATGCATACATTTGAAAATGTGCGCAAAAAGACCCTCTGTTTTTAACGTGAATTATTCGAAAGGGTAAATTTTGTTATGTTTTGCATGCGTGCTCTTGCATGTGCTCCTTGCTGTAAAGGCCAGTTGTAGGTAGGGGCAGTGGGCAGTTTTTTACTGATGTAATATTAGAGCAGTATGCCTAAAGTGCAATCAAGGGCATTTCTTTGGGTTAAATAATGCCCTTATATTACCCCCTGTTATTACCAGTTGAAATTTGGCATAACATTATTGCAATTAGCTAATTGCCACAGTATAGGCCAGGGTTCACCTTAACCAGTACATCATCGTTAAACGTGTTCAGTTGCCGGTTTACTGATTCATGTATTGTCTAACTTACCATGCCATAACATGCCTAATTAAGCTGCAGTTGCTTCTGGCCTATTCTCTGTGTATTATTATAGAGTGGTGGCATACTAATGTTAAAGTTGCACAGTGTGTCAGTGAGGACCGAGCAGCTAAAAAAAAATCTTGGCAGAACAGAGAACCCATCCTTTCCACGGACTCCTGCGGGGATAAAGCTACATTTGGGGGCTCGTCCGGGATACCTCTGTTCTGTAAGCAAGCAGCCAAGACAACGAGCTAGAGCGCATCGTCATGGATACAGAAGTAGTTGGCACAACCTCTGCATCACAATTGGGATTCCTCCCTGTCACCTTTTTCACAGAATGATCAATTCCCATTAACAATGTGTACAGAACATTGTGATTCTTCTCTGGGAAGATCCCCACACCCTCAAAAGGAAGATAACTTCGACACTTTGACACGCATTGTCTAACTTTCCTTGCCATAATACCTCAAATTATTCTATTACCAAGTTTATTGTGGCCTATTTTCTGTTATATACTACACAGATGTGGTAGCATACTAATGTTTAGGTTGTACAGGTGTCAGTTGGCGCTGAGCAGCTTAAAGAGTCATGGCAGAACAGACAACACATCATATCAAGTGGCTCCTGTGGAGGTAGAGAGATATCATTTGCCTAAGAAGACTGTACAGTGAAGCATGATGCCACATACTGAAAAATAGATCTTGGTCTTAAAAACATGTTATCTGTGGTGCGATCCACCTGGCTGTGCTGTGTGACAGAACTATGAAAATCTCAGAACTGGATCGACAGAAATACAAATCCTTTGGCGGATCAAACATGGGAACTGAACCAGGAAAAGCTGGCAATTGTCAAAGCTGTCATAAGATGGTGGAAATATCTGCAGATAATATTCAAAATGGCACAAAAGAGTAGCAAATAATTTATGTTTTAAAATATTTTGTAGCTGTAACAAAGTATATGGAAAGCCTATGGAATTGTACAGTACAACTACCTGAGATGCAATTCTTTTGGAATTCATTCCTTCTACACAAACCTGCTAAACAAGTTTTTTTTCCAACTTAAATAGGAGTGGATCAGCAGGGCCCCTAGCACAAAGGAACTTCATGCAAGGTAAGGGCCTTAAAGGAATGAGATATTAGGTTTTAAATCTTACTTCAGGTAAACAACTCCCCTCTCACCCCTTTCCCCAGCTGTGGTCACAGTCCGCCCCGTGTGTTGGTACAATTGAAGGAGCTGCATTAAATTGGACTTTTATTATGAATGGGAGCTCAACTTCTAGCAGACCATTATATACACCTTTGAAATATGTACTGTATATGAGAGCTGTTTTACCAGCCAACAGTCATTTCTGTCCAGCCAGTTTTGAAAGGCACAGAGCCCTACCAGAAAGCACAGCCAGATCAGTGACCTGACTTTCCTCTGTTGCATTTAAAACAATACTGCTAATTCACCTCACCCTCAGTCTGTGATTGGACAGAGAAAGAACAGTAGAACTTTCTTGCGTTTTAGATAAGAGTTATGGAAGGGTTTAACTTCTGTCACATTTTTATATATATATGTATATATATATATATATATATATATATATATATATATATATGTTGCACTGACCCCCGAAGGAGCGGCTGGTTTTGTTTGGGCTTACCGTTACCTTCTCCACCTTGTGCTCGTCTAGGGAGTTCCCGAGGTTGATGGCCCAATAAACTGTAGAGGCCAACACTTGAATCCTTTTTAGGAATTTTTGTTTGCAAAAAAAAACCTTAAACAGAACTCAGTCTCTCATTCGGGAATAGAGGGTATGGGTAGGAAAGCTCGGGTACTCTTGGAACTGCTGACACTTGAAATGTCTCTCTCTAGGTGATCCAGGGAACAGCCATTCGCAACTGGATATTTCATTTATCGGATAAATCCCCTTTTAGTGAATTTAGCAGCCGACAGGCAATTTAAGTTTAGCAAAGTCTCTGCCACAGACTTGGTTGTAGAACTTTAAAGCAGATCAGAAAGTCTCTCACAGAACTTAGTTGTAACTGAAGGATGAAATTAGGAACTCTCTTATGGTACCAGTATCTTGCAGCCGGTCCGGCGATACCATAAGAATGCGGATTCACTTGGTGTCCTTTCAGCTTAGCTTCCAGGCTCTTACCGAGCAGCCAGCCTCGTGCATGGCCCTCTTCTGAAGAGTCCTCCCCTGGTTTGTGTTTCCAGTTGCTGGGCCTCTCCAAATCTGAGACGGCACCGGACCACCTCGGAACCCTCCTTCCAGTTACTGTGCCTCCGACTAGCCAGCCCCGAGACTCGGAAATGGATGGATCCTCACCCCAGGCCATGAGGGCCTCTGGGGGCTGGTCAGGAGGATCAGGACCAAAGAGTTAGCACATACTTCTGGACCGAAAAACCCAGAACCACATGATCTCAGCACCTTAAGTACCCTCTGCCGGAATACACAGCGAGACAACGCACCCACTGATTGGCTCCAAGAGAGAGATTGGTACCCAATGCGTCCAACCAGACTGCGTTCCAATGCCTGTCAAAGGGGACACCTATACCTATGACCAGGCAGAACATAGTACAGTCCAGCCAAACTGATGCCAAAACTATCATTTACTGAAATAAACCCCAAAACCCAACTATGGCCTTAGGAAAAAACTACATTTACAATACATAGCGCATGCTCTTCAGGAGCCCGACGCCCCTTACATTGGTGGCCAGTGGGAAGCAGACCTCTTACATTGGTGGCCAGTATATATATATATATATATATATATATATATATATATATATATATATATATACATACATATACATATACATACATATATATATATCAGTGGTCACAATGTTGCAGCTCCACTATAAGTCGCTGATTGCCGCCATTACTAGTAAAAAATAAATAAAAATATCCCATAGTTTGTAGACGCTATAACTTTTGCGCAAACTAATCAATATTCACTTATTGGGATATTTTACCCAATGTAACAGAATATACATATTCGCCTAAATTGATGAATACATTTTATTTTATAAATTTTTTATTGGATGTGTTTTTCAGCAGAAACTAAAAAAATATTGTTTATTTTTTATAGCGCAAAAAATAAAAAATGTAGAGATGATCAAATACCACCAAAATAAAGCTCTATTTGTGGGGAACAAAAGGACATCAATTTTATTTGAGTACAGCATCGCATGACCGCGCAATTCTCAGTTACAGTAGCACAGTGCCGTATCGTAAAAAATGGCCTGGTCATGAAGGGGATATAAATATTCCGGAGCTGAAGTGGTTAAACCAAAGAAAAAAAAAAAAATTTGTGTTCTTGGGTTTAGATAACCTCTAAGAAAATTATTTTAAAAGGCAAGTCAAAACTCCTAATTTTCTGCCACTAGATGTCCTCAGTCTGATGGCCAGCATCATTCAACCCAGTTCCTCTGAACCCAGGTCATCCCAGAACCAGTCACAGCTTGTGACTGGACAGTATAAGGAGAAGTAGTACAATGATGAGCTCATCTCTCTGTCATTCTGCTCTCTCCTCCTATCTACATTTTTCTTGTCACCAAATGAAGACACAAGACGTATCTGAATTTCTGACAAGATGAACAGGTGTTTTTGCACTTATCAACCCTATTAAAATGTATATAATGCTAGTATATTAAACAGATCAAAGTGAAGCAAATAATAAGTTCAATATTAGGGTATACATATACCTTAAGGCGGTGTTTCTCAACACCAGTCCTCAAGGCGCCCCAACCGGTCATGTTTTCAGGATTTCCCTCAGATAATACAGCTGTGGTAATTACTAAGGCATTGAAACTGATCAAATCACCTGTGCAAAATAATGGAAAGCCTGAAAACATGACCTGTTGGGGCGCCTTGAGGACTGGAGTTGAGAAACACTGCCTTAAGGCACCTATAACCACATACCTTCCACTTTTATGAGAGACACGACCGAGGGACAAATTTAAGCACAAAGTAGGCACAAAACACGACTATGCTATGGGGTCACTCAAAAGGTGTGAGGAGCCATTCCTGGCTAGTGGGGGAAGCAGGCCCCTTACATTGGAGGGCAGTGGGAAGCAGACCTCTTACATTGGTGGCAAGTGGGAAGCAGACCTCTTACATTGGTGGCCAGTGGGAAGCAGACCTCTTACATTGGAGGGCAGTGGGAAGCAGACCTCTTACATTGGTGGCCAGTGGGAAGCAGACCTCTTACATTGGTGGCTAGTGGGAAGCAGACCTCTTACATTGGTGGCCAGTGGGAAGCAGACCTCTTACATTGGAGGGCAGTGGGAAGCAGACCTCTTACATTGGTGGACAGTGGGAAGCAGACCTCTTACATTGGTGGCCAGTGGGAAGCAGACCTCTTACATTGGAGGGCAGTGGGAAGCAGACCTCTTACATTGGTGGCTAGTGGGAAGCAGACCTCTTACATTGGTGGCCAGTGGGAAGCAGACCTCTTACATACACGGCCAGTGGGAAACAGACCTCTTACATTGGCGGCCAGTGGGAAGCAGACCTCTTACATTGGTGACCAGTGGGAAGCAGACCTCTTACATTGGTGGCCAGTGGGAAGCAGACCTCTTACATTGGTGGCCACTGGCCAGTGGGAAGCAGACCTCTTACATTGGAGGCCAGTGGGAAGCAGACCTCTTAAATTGGAGGCCAGTGGGAAGCAGACCTCTTACATTGGCGGCCAGTGGGAAGCAGACCTCTTACATTGGTGACCAGTGGGAAGCAGACCTCTTACATTGGTGGCCAGTGGGAAGCAGACCTCTTACATTGGCGGCCAGTGGGAAACAGACCTCTTACATTGGCGGCCAGTGGGAAGCAGACCTCTTACATTGGTGGCCAGTGGGAAGCAGACCTCTTACATTGGTGGCCAGTGGGAAGCAGACCTCTTACATTGGTGGCCAGTGGGAAGCAGACCTCTTACATTGGTGGCCAGTGGGAAGCAGACCTCTTACATTGGTGGCCAGTGGGAAGCAGACCTCTTACATTGGTGGCCACTGGCCAGTGGGAAGCAGACCTCTTACATTGGAGGCCAGTGGGAAGCAGACCTCTTACATTGGCAGCCAGTGGGAAGCAGACCTCTTACATTGGCGGCCAGTGGGAAGCAGACCTCTTACATTGGCGGCCAGTGGGAAGCAGACCTCTTACATTGGCGGCCAGTGGGAAGCAGACCTCTTACATTGGCGGCCAGTGGGAAGCAGACCTCTTACATTGGAGGCCAGTGGGAAGCAGGCTCCCTCACCCTCCACTGACAACACTCTTTGTCCATCTTGCTCCCTCCCTGATAAACACCCTGGCATAAGTATGCATTAGGGAGTGTACCCCAAAGCTCAAACACGCACGTCTTTCTCTGCAGCCTTAGCTGCATGTGACAGTGAATCTGTGCTGAGCGGCTTCCTGTTCATTTTCAAACGGAAGTATAGTAAACAAGGTTTACTATGCTTCCCTTATGAATGGACACAGTGAGTGAGTGTGTTCACGATGTTCGTTTAGAAAAGGAAGAGGCCAGTAAATTACATATTTACTGGCCCCTTCCTCCGCTCTCCACCCTGAAGCATACCTCACAGCAGCCGGGGGGAGAGGAGGGAAGCCAGCAGCACTGCAGTGTAGGGAGGGGGGACAACAGGGGGGGGGGCTGGGCAGTAGGGGGAATTGACACCACACATAGGTGTTGATTTACTAAAACTGGAGAGTACAAAATCTGTTGCAGCTCTACATAGAAACCAATCACTTTCCATTTTTTTTTTTTTGCCAAAGCTTGATTGAACAAGCCAGAGTTAGTAGCTGATTGACTACCATGCACAGTTGCACCAGATTTTGTACTCTCTGGTTTTAGTAAATCAACCCCATAGTGATTAGGGTGTGCCCAGGCACACCTGGCACACCCCCTGCGCACGCCTATGCAATCCCGGCCACTTTTCCACCCTACTGACAGCACATTGCTCTCTGCATACCTCCCAACCATCCCAGAATGGGCAGGATTGTCCCAAGATTTCATTGAAATCCTGGCATCCCTCAGATCCAGGCTAAATCCAAGAGCCCAGTGCGGGAAGGAGTTCTGGCACTGGGCTCCAGTAATCCCCCTGCATGGATCTGACCCCTCTGCAGTGCAACTGGCTCTCCTCTTCTCTCTTCCACCGACTGCTTGGCATGGGCAATCTACAGTGTCTGACACCCAGACCCACCACTCCACCCCCCTGCGTGCCTCCCCCACCACTCCAATTACCCTGTGTGCCCCTTAATGCAACATTGGTGGCTCTCCTCCTCTCCCTTCTGCCAGCTGCAGAGGGGCACAGGAGGATTGGATTCAGGATGAAGAGCAGAGGGGCTGGCAGATATGTCATATTTTCCAGCCCTTTCTTTTGCTGAATACATTGAGAGACTGGTACAGATCACTCCTGTGTTCATCCATAACTGAAGCATAGTAAATCATTTACTATGCTTCAGTGTGAATGAACAAAAGAGCCTTCTGTTCATTAACTGACCAGTGCAACTGAGGCTGCAGAGAAAGGGACTAAGGAATCTCTGTCCTCAGCCCCTTTATCTGTCTCAAGAATTTGACTGTTTTTAGACCCCTGATATTTCAAAGCCCAAACATTAGTGCTGTTAAATATATAAAAAAATAATAATAATAAATTCTAAAAACTGTAAAACGAAAGAAAAAAAAAAAGATAATTAAGTGTTTGTTTACAGTTTGGTCTCTGAAGAGTGATCTGCATTTGGATCGCTTTTCAGGGAACATTTGACAGGTGATAAAGAGGTGTTGTATCGCCTATTCACTACCTGCTTTAACCGCTTAAGATCCGCGCTATAGCCAAATGACGGCTACAGCGCGGACCTGCTTTGCCGGGACGACGTGCACGAGTGGCCTGCGCGCCCCCTGAGGGGCGCGCTCTGTGATCAGCGAGTCTGGGACTCGCCTGATCACAGATCAGAGCAAGGGGTCGATCCCGACCCCTTACCACGTGATCAGCTGTCAGCCAATGACAGCTGATCATGTGGTCACAACAGAGCTGGTAATTGGCTATTTTTCCTCCTCGAGCAGACAGCGTGAGGAGAAAAAAAAAAGCCGATCACCGGCGCCCGTGAGAGGGACTTCAGTTCCGATCACGGCGAGCTGGAGTTAGCTCATCAGTGCCCACCTGCCCCCTGCCAGTGCCACCTAAAGATTGGATAAAAGTGCCACCCATCAGTGCCACCCTGTGCCACCCAGTGCCACCTATCAGTGCCCACAGTCTGCCTCAACAACAGTGCTGCACCTCAGTGCCAAATATACGTGCCCATCATTGTCATCTACCAGTGCCCATCAGTGACGCCCATCAGTGCCCAGCAATGCCACCTATCAGAGCCACCTATCAGTGCCACCTATCAGTGCCCATCAGTCCCATCTATTAGTGGTACCTATCAGTGCCCGTCCATGCCACCCATCCGTGCAACCCATCAGTGCCATCTTATCTGGGCCCATCTTTACCCATCAGTGCTGCCTTATCTGTGCCCATCAGTACTGCCTTATCTGTGCCTTCGGTGCCACCTTATCTGCGCCTATTAGTGCCGCCTTAACTGTGCCTATCAGTGCCCACCAGCGCCACCTCATCAGCGCATTTCAATGAAGGCCATCAAATTGACCACGCCCACTTTTAAAACACAGCCACTTTTCACCACGGTCAATCTCCCCTCTAAGGTCTGTTTCACACCTATGCATTTTTAGTGCATTTTGCAGATTTCCACTACAGTCCATTTAACATGGTTTCCTATGGAACGCGTTATGTAGTGCAAATCTGCAAAATTCAAAAAGCATTAAAATGCATAGGTGAGAATCAGTCCTAAATGTCCCTCATTCTTAATTTCAAAAGTTGGGAGGTATGGTAGTGAGATATGTTACCATACACGAAAGTCAGAAAAAAATAACGTCTGATTGTTGCCTTGGACAGACTGAAAATGCATGTGGAAATGCAGCATGCTGCAAAAGATAAAGGTCAACACATTGTATATGACAGATCCTTCACTTGGCTATATTTACACTGCTGCAATGTTACCACTGACCACTAGAGGGGGGATTTGCACAAGAAGCTGAAAGCTTATGGTAATATTTCCAATACTCATTGCACACTGCATGTAGATTCTCTTGTCCTTCCCTGAGCTTGTCTGCAGATTCCCTCCAAGGACTTTACACTTCTCAAAAGAAATTCTGTCTCACAAAGAAGAACAATTTCAAAAATGTGTTTTATTTATGTTGGCTAGTTTGTTCAGGTCCGAGAAAGCTCTGTGGATAACCATATTCAAACCTGCTACTATAGACAAACTCATTTCCAGTGCCCCCCTAACCAACAGACCCTAATCCCTCTCAAATACTACGGTCACCCTCTGACTCTATCCTACACTCTCTAACTCACATCTTCAATCTCTCCCTTTCTCTTCTGCCATCTTCCCCAATGCTCTAAAACATGCACTGTTCTCCCCTATACTTAAAAAGCTGTCCTTGGACCCTGCCAATCCCGACAATCCATCTCCTTGCTCCCCTTTTCCTCTAAACTCATTGAATGCCTGGTCTACAACTGAGTGACCACCTCATAAAGAATAACCTTCTTCATCCCCTTCAGTCTGGATTTCACCCTCACCAGTCCACAGAAACTGCTCTTCTAAAACTCACAATTGACTTACTAACCGCAAAAAACAATGAACACTATTCTGTACTCCTACTTCTGGACCTGCCTTTGATATGGTTGACCATCTCCTCCTCAAAAATACTTTACTCCCTCAGTCTCCATGACTGCGCTCTTCAGTGGCTCTTATCCTACCTTCAGTGTTACTTACAATTCTACTTCCTCCTCTCCTCTTCCCTTCTCTGCCCGGAGTCCCCCAAGGTTCTGTTCTTGGACCTCTCTTATTTTCAATCTACACCTCTTCCCTGGGTCAGCTGATTGCCTCACACGGCTTTCAATATTATTTCTACGCTGACAACAACCAAATCTATCTCTCCATCCCTCAACTCACTCCATCAGTCTCCTCATGCGTCACTAACTTACTAACAGCCATATCTGTATGGATGTCACACCACTTCCTCAAACTCAACTTGTTCAAAACTGAGCTTATAATATTTCCTCCCCCACGTGCCTCTTCCCCTGACTTATCTGCCAAGAGCAATGGTACAACCATCCACTCATCCCCACATGTCAGGGTGCTCGGTGTTATCCTGGACTCTGAACTCTCATTTCAGCTCCACATCCAATCCCTTTCCAAAGCTTTCCGCCTCAACCTCCACAACATCTCTAAACTACGTCCATTCCTAATCAATAAAACCACGAAGCTCCCGATTCACTCCCTGGTTATCTCTCACCTCGACTACTGTGACTCCCTCCTCATTGGCTTAATTTTAAATAACTATCCCCCTTCAGTCCATCATGAATACAGCTGCCAAACTCATCCACCTTACAAACCGATCAGCCTCTGCTACTCCTCTCTGCCAATCCCTCCATTGGCTGCCACTCAACCAACCAACTAATTAAATTCAAAATACTAATAACTTACAAAGCCATCCACAACTGTGCCTCCAGCTATATCTCTAGTCTAGCCTCAAAATACCAACCTAATCGTTCTCTTCATTCCTCCCAAGACCTCCTGCTCTCTAGCTCCCTCATCACTTCCTCCCATATTCGCCTCCAGGACTTCTCCCGAGCCTCTCCCATCCTCTGGCATACCCTGCCACGTATCTACTTGTAGGCGATCCCTGAAAACGTTTTTCTTCGGAGAAGCCTACCCTGCTTCCACCTAAGAACTGTTCTTTTATTTTCTTCATCAGCTCATCCCCCACAGTTATTACCCTTTCCTATCACTTGACCCTCCCTCCTAGACTGCAAGCTCTAACAAGCAGGGCCCTTTGATTCCTCCTCTATTGAATTGTATTGTAATTCTACTGTCTGCCCTCATGATGTAAAGCGATGCGCAAACTGCCGGCGCTATATAAATCTTGTAGAATAATAATAATAATATTCAGATGTAGTACCCATGTGCAATGGGTTTTTAAGACGATTCCTACTCTACAGTTTAATTTTAATTTATGGGTGGATCTGGAACCTCAGCAACCATTCAGGGCCACCATTAGAAATCATGGGGTTCCCATACAGCCTACCTGACAGGTCCTGAAATGCTAGGGGCATTGGACAGTGCCCCCTACTAAACAAACTTTTCCTGGTTCCCAGCTGAACCCTGGCCCCGTTGCTGACCCAGTGAGTCCCAGGTCTGGTACGGAAGAGCTGGCTGTCTCCCCCCCATCAGCGGCCATGCTTTGATTCATCACTTCTTTTTAGATTTTTCCATACATCAGGCCCTCGGGCCATGGCGGGAAACACTTAATCTGCCCCTAGATGTATAAAAATTTGTCTGGTACTGGTCAAATTTCAATTCTGTATAACTGCCATGCTGGAAAATTTCCTCTCAATCAGTGCTGAACTATTGTCCTGATCAGCGTATTCTGACAGCATGGAAGTCCCACCGTTGTCAGAATACAAAGACCTTGAGTGTGTCCATGGGGGAATCAAGTCAGTTTTTATTCATTCAACCTGCTGGACCATCTATGGCCAGCTATAGTCACATACTTATGAGAGGTCTACAGTGGTTCTAGGCCTAATCCACAGGAGGTCCTGATGAACACCCGAGGCCCATAAAATATGGGAGCCCAGATTGCCAGGTGCATGCACCATGGAGAACCTTTACCACCACCACCACCAAGCAGACAGCTCCTCCACTAGGCCACCACTTCCATTTTCATTTTTTTCCAAGGTGTTTATTGAACTTCTTAGCATCAACACATGAAAGTCCAAAGATATGGTAAGTAAATCCAAAATATATGGTAATTGCACAAAAGCGATCTGAAAACATTTTTCAAAAGTCCAAACTTTTTTCAAACTTTTTTCAAAATTCAGTCTAAGTGTGTTTGTCCAAGCACTATTACACTGCCCAACAAGAATTCTCTTGTCTTTGTGTCTGTGTGTGAAGAAAAGATGAGCTTGGGCGTGTTATTTGGATATATATCTCTTTTGGGGCCTCAACGAATCCCTGAGCCATTGCCATCAATGCAGCCACGCCATTGCCATCAATGCAGCCTCGCCATTGCAATCAATGCAGCCTCGCCATTGCAATCAATGAAGCCTCGCCATTGTATGAATGCAGCCTTATCATTGCCATGAATGCAACTTTACCATTGCCATGAATGCAGCCTTACCATTGCCATGAATGCAACTTTACCATTGCCATGAATGCAACTTTACCATTGCCATGAATGCAACTTTACCATTGCCATGAATGCAGCCTTACCATTGCCATCAGTGCAGCCTGATCGATGCCCATCTGCAGCCTCGAAAGGGAATGGGAGGGGCACAGGACGAGCGCCAACAGATTACATACAGGAGAATCTCCTGTTTACTATGCGGCCTCTTTAATACAAAGTCCCATCTCCTATGATAGACAGATAGGCCACCGAGTAAACAGGAGATTCTCCTGTATATAATCTGATGGCGCTTGTCCCGCCCCCTCCTTGTCCCCTCTGAGGCAGTGCCGATAAATATGGTATATATCCAAATTACCAGGGCGGGCCACATTAAACCGGGAACGCGGGCCACAATTGGCCCACGGTATAAACCACTTATTCAATCTTTAAAAAATACATACATAGGATGCCCTTAGAGATGCCCTTAGCGCAGAATCCTGCTGAGGAGGCACTGATAGGCTGCATTGATGAGCACTGATAGGTAGCACTGATAGGCCACACTGACATGCATTGATGAGCACTGATAGGAGGCATTGATTAGCACTGATAGGCAGTGCTGATGTACATTGATGAGCACTGATAGGCGGCATTGATGAACATTGATAGGTGGCGCTGATGGGCACAGACAGATGGCACAGGTGGGGATGCACTGATAATCAGGGCAGTGTAAAGACAGTCTTGAAGTTAATGGCTCTCCTTTCCTCGCACAGACAAAGCATGTGAGGAAAGGACTGCTGATATAACTGGCAATACTGTTTACATCTGATCACCTGATCACATGGAAAAGGGCCACTATGATTGGTCCTTTACTGTGATCTGTGATCAGCTGTGTCCAAAGGACACAGCAGTCACAGAGAACGTTGGATGTGCACCCCAGGGGGCACGTGGGAAACAGGGTTCTGGGAGGATGTCCAAGGATGCCCTCCCAGAACTGGAAGCCCAGGGGTTTAGGGGAGCCCTTCATGGTTTCTTGCACTGGGGCCCTGAAGGTTGTAGTTACATCTCTGTGCTTTACTATACAAATAAAAATGGCACAAAATAATTACTACCCTTAATAAAACTACGGCTGGTGGGTTGCAAGCGGTTAAGATGTAGTCATACCAGATACAGTGGGACTGTGGTGGGTGGTTATTCCAGCACAGTCCCACCACATGACAAGGCAAAATGCCTTGTCTCTGGTATGTCCAGTTCACACCACTGCATTCATGGCACTGCGACCAGTTGAACTTTATGAAATGTCAGTTTGACATTGCAATAAAGTTTGTTTAAGAAAAAAAAAGCACAGCATGTTGTAATGCAGCAGCTGGGGTCACTAAACCCTTAGTACTTGTTCACATGGGTGTGATTCGTTTTGGGATTTGACAGGTGCAGATCACATGGTAAGTCGCACCCCGTTGCTGGCAATGGAACCATTCATATTACCGCGACTCATGTCACAGCGATTATAAAAAAAAGGTCCCTGCGCTACTTTTTCCAGATTTCATTGGGACTTGCATAGAATTCTGTTAAAATTAAGTTGCAAGCTGTAATGAAATCAGTGGTGCAAATCACACTGATCTGCGACTTTAAAATCACATTGAAGTAGCACTATTTAAAAAACGCACCAGTGTGAACCAGGGCTTTGCTGAAAAGGCAGCATCTTGGGGTGTGCACATGCTGGAGACACGATGCTTTTTTTTCCGTGACTGTGGCAAGAATTATATCACCAGTTGCATTTGACGGGCACTACTGGTCACCAAACGCAACTCATGCAAACAAAAATGTCTGTGCTGCAACCCTCCAACAACTATGTGCAATGCATGTGGTTGTGGTGGAGGTGATGCAGCATTTAGGGGGTTAAAACTGTTGGTGAAGAGGAGACATATAGCCTCCTCACCTCCTATCAAATACCTCTGAAAAGCAATCCATGTGCAGTTGCTTTTCAGAGGAGTGGCAGTCTTTTATAGTAAGAGTAACGAGACTCAGAGCAGCAAAGGAGAGGGACTTATGCATTTGTCAAGTTAGGACAGTGGACTCACCAATTTTGCAGTCGCTAGTGTCCTCCAATTTAAGTTTTTGCCTGCTGCAGCTTCACACACACCTATCTAGTACCATGCTATGTGTGTACATCAGGGTGTGGGGCTGCTAGTGTGGGCACAGCGGGGATTGGGCCCTATACAAGGGGTCTTCAGCATCCTGAGGGCCTATATAGCTCACAGCTGTCCCTGATTTGGAGCAATGTCCCTCTGTTCTTCATTCCTCCTCAATTGCCCCTCATTTTGGTCTGATCCATATAGTTGTATATAAAAAAGGCACTTTTTATCTTTAAAAAAGTGTTTCCCGGTGCAAAACCTTCCAATCTCTAAATTGCTGCATTTGTTAATTTTAAAAGCCAATATAAAGGAATATTAAATGGTATAAAAAAGCCCTTGTGGATTTTATTAACTTTTTTTTGGTTATGTCCCCTACAAGGGGCGTGACAGTAGGCATGTCCTATGCCTACATGTTTGTTAGTAGGTGTTCCCATCTCGAAATGTTGGGAGGTATGGGCCTATGCTGTTCACTCTGAATCCTGCTGTATCCAAAATCTCACTCACAGGAGTGAGATATTAAGTGACACTGCAGGATCGGCACAGGCAGGATAGTCCACTGTGCACCCACCCAGCTTCCAGTCACGGGGTCCTGGCTGGGATGTGGGTGGGCCGTGGAGGCGGAGACATTCAGCAAACAGGTGACACTGACAGTCCAGCTGGAAGGCAGAAGTAGAACTGGTGCCCGCTCAGCTGTCCCGCTGCTAGTTGTCCATTGTCCGTGAAGTGCCACTGTGCAGAGACCAGACAGCAGACACATTCCTTCCTTCCAGCTAATCTCCACACTGCTGGATCCCACAAGATAATTTATTGCAGGAGAACCGGCCCTGATGGGGGCCCCATGTTTACCTGGGGCCCCTAGACAGCACCCAGGGGTGCCCGCTCAGTAAGACGGCCCTGATCAGAAGTCCCCCTTAATCATATAATTTTGTGCAAAGCAATAGCTTGGCTGCATTTGTGATGGCGGAGAAACACCCCATTGTATTAGAAACAGCAAAAAATAAAAAATTTGTATCGGGCACCACCTGGTGCAGGCTTTCTGAAATTTTACCCCAGAGGAACCTTTAAAATCATTTTCTGGTTTTGGGGAACCCCAGTTAAGACCGATCAATTGGGGGGGGGTCAGTGAAGTAGGTCTATTTCCCAGAAGTCTAAATAAACGATCGACTAATAGCAGGTATTCCTTGCCTGCATAGTTGAACAAGTCCATACTGATAATCTGCCACGGACGTGTAGGTATCTCATGTGACATCATGGTTTCTTTGTCAGTAATTGTCCCACCTTTAATGAATATGCCCAATTACAACAAAGTCCTTGATTTCACCATGCATGTTGGGCCAGTAAAGAGTATCACAAGCTTGTCTGTAGCATGCTTCACCACCAATATGGCTGGAGTGTATGCGTAATAACATCTCTGCTCTCAGTGACTTTGGCACGATGACCCTGGGACCTTTGTGCAAGATACCATTTTGTATGCTGATCTCATCTCTAAAGGACCAGTATTCCCTTACAATTCCAGGTACAGCCTCTTTTTCATCTGGCCACCCACTCAAAACAATAGACTTCAAAGCTTGTAAAGCTGCATCACTGTCAGTGTGTTGTATGACTTGATGCAGTCGCTGATTTGTGACATTAAGATAGTCCGCTTGATTGATATAGGCAAAGAAATTTTGTTCCTGTTCCAGCAGACAAATTGTACTATGCTCACCTCCAGGTGCCACATTATCTTACGTAGCTCTGCTCAGGGTATCACTGATATACATTTCACATCCTGGCTTGTAGACATTAAGGTTGTAATGCTGCAATGTAAGCATCATGCTCTGCAAACGCTTGGGAGCACACAAAAGGGGCTTTTTGAATATGGCTATCGGAGGTTTGTGATTAGTTTCAGCTGTAATTGAATCCCGTCCATAAAAATAAAGATGGAAAACGCTGGCCGGCAAATACAATGCTTAAACATTCCTTCTCAATTTGAGCATAATTTTGCTCAGCTGATGAAAGAGCTCTGGACGCATATGCAACTGGCTGACCTTTCTGCAAAAGGCAACAACCTAGACCATTTTTACTGGAGTCACTTTGTATCGTAACAGGCTTTGCGACATCATAGTATTTCAACACTGGGGCAGAGGAGACCAAGCGTTTTATATCCTCTACTGCCCGGTCATGCTTGGGAAGCCAGTGCCAAACTGCATCTTTGTTCAGAAGTTGCCTTAATGTCTCACACACCTCAGATAAATGTGGCAGGAATTTCGCTAGGTATGTAACAAAGCCAATAAATCTCTGTACCGCTTTGGGATCAGCAGGCTGTGGCATGTCCACAATGGCTTTAATCTTATCCGGGTCAGCTTTTAAGCCTTCTGAAGATAGGATGTGTCCATGGAAATGGACTTCTTCCACCTTGAACTGCAATTTCTTTACACAAAGCCTCAGCATCACCTGCCTACAACGATCCAGTAGCGCCATTAACTTTTCATCATGGTCATACTCAGCCTCCTCATTTGTATTACCGCAGCCAACTATAAGAATGTCATCAGCTATTGGCTCAATCCCATGAAGACCACCTAATAGTTCATGCTGCTTTCACTGGTATACCACAGGTGCTACAGAGACTCCAAGTGGTAGTTTGAGCCATCTCTTTCTGCCCCGAGGAGTCCAGAACGTGGTCATGTAGCTACTCTTTTCATCCAGTTTGCACTGTAAAAAGGCATCTCTAGCATCAACAAGTGTGCAGACACATGCTTTAGGTAGTTTGCGCCAAATAAAGTGTTGGCATTAAGTAGTGTGACCATTTCAGGGCCAAATTCACGGTTCATGGTTTGCGTCCTTCCTAGGAAATCGGTCACAGACAGTGAAACTAGGAAAATTCCTCTCCGAAACTCGGGCAGTCA
Source organism: Lithobates pipiens (assembly GCF_037356315.1). Taxonomy (NCBI): domain Eukaryota; kingdom Metazoa; phylum Chordata; class Amphibia; order Anura; family Ranidae; genus Lithobates; species Lithobates pipiens. The sequence continues at coordinate 55,847,294 of NW_027507764.1, read as the reverse complement.
CCTGCGGAGTCCCTCAAGGCTCTCCTTTGTCACCCGTTCTCTTCAACATTTACATTCGCCCACTCCTTCAAATCATCAGATGCTCAGATCTCTGCTTCCACTCTTACGCTGACGACACGCAACTTTATTTCCAGACAAATGGAAAAAAAGATCACAAACAACAACTTGAAAACTGCCTCAAATCAATAGAGGACTGGATGACCACCAACTCCCTCCAGCTGAACGAATCAAAGACAGAGCTTCTTATCTTACACCCAAATCATAAGCCCGCAACCTCCTGGTCTCCACCAACCGTCTTTGGGCAGACTATCTCCCCAAAGACCAAAGCGAAGAGTCTCGGGGTTATTTTAGATGCACAAATGTCAATGGATGTGCAAATAGGATCTGTAGTCAGTGGATCTCACCATCTGCTGCGCATGCTTTGCAGACTCATCCCTTTTATCCCAAAGAATGACAAAGCAGTGGTAGTTGGAACAATCATTAATTCACGACTGGACTACGCAAACTCGCTTTACATAGGATTACCACAATATCAACTTGCGTGATTACAACTGATCCAAAACACGGCGGCAAGGCTGATAACAGGAAAATAACCCTGGGAATCCATCGCTCCTTCGCTGAGGAGCTTACATTGGCTAACCGTAAAAAATCGGATCACGTTCAAGACCCTTTGCCTCACCCACAAATGCGTGCATAGAGAAGCTCCGCAATACCTAATGGAGAAAATAAATAATTACACACCAAACCGCAGTCTTCGATCAGCAAACAAAAACCTCCTCCTCGTGCCCAAAGCCCGGTATAAATCCAAGGGTGATCGGAGATTCGCTGTCCAAGGGCCTCGGCTATGGAATGCTCCACCAATCAACATCCGCCTGGACGAAAATCACCTGGCTTTTAGGAAAAAACTCAAGACCTTCCTCTTTTAGCAGATGATCAAAGCTCGCCACAGCGCCTAGAGGCGATTCAGTTCACATTGTGCGCTATACAAGTATTTAATTCATTCATTCATATTCAGAAACTTGGGATCAATGCATATTCTGATCGTCTCAGGCTGATAACAACCATGTTACTGATCCAATCTGTAGGCTCGGTTACTGAAGTTAGATGTCCTTCAGCTTCATATTTATCTAGTTGAGCTTTAACCTGTGGCTTAATGGCGATAGGGACATTGCATGGGGCACATTGTACAGGTTGAATGGTAGGATCAAGTTCAAAACGAACCTCTCCTGGAACAGACACTATCCCTCAAACACATCACTATAGGCATGAAGAATTTGCTGTTTTGTCAGTGGCCTAGTCAGAGATTTTGCAGGCTGATTATCAACATTATGTAGCTCAGCAGGAATGGTGAACAGCATCAGTCCAAGGCGCTCACATGTTGAACCCGATAATAGAGGTTTCTGATCGGCATCAACAATCTCAAAGTTCAGTTTGTGTATACAATCACGTATGCTGCATTCTGTTTGGAATAGCCCCAATGATTCCATTAGTTGCCCTGAATACAACTTTAGTTTGGTGCTACTAGGCACCAAACTAAATCTTTATACTTTATACTAATGACATCACATGTTGCACCCGAGTCCAGCTGGCAGGGTTGGATTATATTGTGTAATCTGAGGTCTACAAACCATTTTTTGCCCTTTGTGTTTACAGCACCAATGCATTCTGAGGAGTAAACCATATCAGTGCTAAGCAGGTGTGAATCCTCCGGATCTGTCGTTTGCTCAATTGTGTGAAGCTTCCTTGCTTCCATTTTACTGAAGAGACACAATCTTGCAAAGTTATTTGGTTTACCACATGCGGTACAGATTTTCCCATATGCATCACACTTTTCTCTCGTATATGCACATTGCCGCAATACTTGCATGATGCAGGCTTCCTCCCAGGTGAGTTGTGTAGGTGACTCTTGTGCTGAAACTTATGCTGGTGGTTTTTGAAGCTTTGCTGTTGGTTAGAGGCTGCATTGATATTGTCAATCAGTTTATCCTGCTCCATAGCTTGCCTATGTTTGTCAGTAAGTTCTGCAGTGCGACATATCTCAATTGCTGTTTGTAGATCTAAATCCTGTTTCCTCAACATGTGGCGGCGTGTGCTTTCACTGGTGATATCCAAAACTATTTTATCACGAATAAGTTCATCTCTCAGAGAGCCATACTCACAGATTTTTATCTTAGCCGTGTGACAAATCTGTCTATTGATTCACAGTCTTCTTGCTTAGAGCAGCCAATGTGTAAAGTCAAGTCTACAGGCTTGGAAAGATCAATTTGTAAATGGACAGAAAACTGGCTAAAATACTGAATTCAGAGAGTAGTAGTAAATGATTCTTACTCTGAATGGTCTAAGGTCATCAGTGGTGTATCCAAAGGATGACTATTGGGACCCCTGCATTTTCTCTTTATAAATGATATTGGGTCCGGGATTAAAAGTATAATTTCAGTATTTGCAGATGACACCAAACTATGCCGTGGAATAATGTCCTTACAGGATGTCTCCAATTTATAAGCCACCTCAATGCTCTGTTTCATGTTTCATTGGGCGACTGTGGCAGATGAGGTTTAATGTAGATAAATGTAAAGTTATGCACTTGGGGCTGAGAATATGCATGCGTCATACATACTATGGGGAGTACAACTGGGGGAATCCATAGTGGAGAAGGATCTGGTAGATCATAAGCACTTCCGAACAGGCTCACGCTGATCTATGTCAGCACTTTGAAGAGGGATATTGTCGTTTTGGCAGAAGCTAGCTGCCATAACCCTGGTATATTCTTCCGGGGAGCGGTCCAGTTTCAGATAAAAGTGGTCTCTGCTGCAGATTCACCGCAAGATCACTTATCAGCGGCGGAAGAGGGGCCTCCGCCATTCTCCGGTGCCCTCTACCGCTTAACAGAGCCGTCGGTAGCAGCGGAGGCGATCGGGTACTCTACTCTCCCTGGCTTGGTATGGAGACGAGTGAGGGGAAGATGGCCCCCACCCGTCTCCATACCATTGCACCTCAAAATGCCACTTCCGCTCATAGCTCTTAGAGAAACGTTTTATTAAATGACATTTACATTTTTTTTTATTGCATTTTAGTGTAAATATGAGATCTGAGGTCTTGTTGACCCCAGATCTCATATTTGAGGTCCTGACGTGCTTTTTTTCCATTACAAGGGATGTTTGCATTCCTTGTAATAGGAATAAAAGTGACTTTTTTCTTTAAAGAACAGTGTAAAAATAAAGGTAAAATAAATAAGAAAAAAAAAAATTCTAACGTGCCGAGCTCGCGTGCAGAAGCGAACACATATGAGCAGACATGCGAGCAGGGCCCGCATATGAAAACGGTGTTCAAACCACACATATCGCCACGATTGGTATAGCGAAGAGCAATAGTTCTAGCCCTAGACCTCTTCTGTAACTCAAAATTTGCAACCTCTAGAATTTTTTTAATGTCACTTATGGAGATTTAAGGGTAAAAGGTTTGTCGCCATTCCATAAGCGGGCGCAATTTTGAAGCGTGACATGTTGGGCATCAATTTACTCTGCGTAACATTATCGTTCACAATATAAAATTTACTCATTTTGTAATGAAAAAGCTGCTCAGCTATTATATTCTCCCAGCAATGGGGTTTTTGCCTCTTTGGCCAGGACAACAGTACCTCCACCTAAGCATGTGGAGGTTCCAGGTTCAAAGGTGATAGCAGGTATGGTTAGTGATCAAAAGAGAGGAGACTGTAAAGGAAATTTGTAAGTTCTGTTTATAATTGTATTCTATTTTATATGTATTGCAAAATGCCCCGCACACGGCACTAATAATGTTTTCAGTAAATGTTTGCATTCTTTCGAGTCCTGATTATAATTAGTCTGCCAATGTTACGCCCCTTGTTACCATAAAAGTACAATTGTAATATTAATGTGATACCTACATAATCATGTGTATAAAAACCTTCAATTGCATCATAATAAAGCAGAACAGTTATTTGGAAAGATGTGGAGTGTATATTTTGTGTCTGTTCCCTACTGAAGTATTTATTAATATTTGGAACCACTAATCAATATGAGGATAGGAGTTGCCCATCTATAAATTTACATGTCACATCCAACAGTGCCAAGAAGGACTGGTCATGCACAGTAGTCCCCAACACAGGTGCCATGAAGGACCAATCATGCACAGTGGTCCTCACCACCATTGCCTTAAAAGACCGGTCAGCCACATGGATGCCCTACACCACCACAAACCATAGGCTATCTCCACCAGTCCCATCCAACAGTGCCAAAAACTACGGGTCATGCACAGTGGTCCCCAACACCAGTGCCGTGAATAGCCAATCATGCACAGTGCTCAACAGCATTGCTAGGAAGGATAGATCACGCAACTAGAACCAATCCCCCTGCAGTGCAGCTGGAGGGAGAAAGAGGAGAAGTTGGTACCGCTGCAGGGGGGAGGCAGAAGATGATCAGTGTCTGCAATATGACAGTACAGCTGGCCCTTCTACTCAGTAGGTGCCCGGGCCCCCCCTTTTGAGCTGATGGGGGCCCAGGCCCAGTACAGGAGGGCTGGCTGTACTGCCTTAGGGTCATGACAAGAGTGGTCATCACATATGGTGTCCTTGAGACGTATGCACAGCAATAAAAAAAAAAAAAAAAAGAGAGAGATGAGTGTTGTCCCCTGAAGCAACCAATCGTTTGATTGGTAGATTGGTAAATAAAAACATGAATTCTGCTAGGGGCTCCTGCCTTTGGCTTCTTTCACACTGATGTTCCGATTGGGTCTGCCTGTCCATTTTTCAGGCGGAGCCAATTGTAACCTCCATTCTTCTCTATGGAGCGGCGGGTGTGAACGGACATGTGTCCGGTTACACCCGCCTACATCCGATCCAATACGATCCTCTAAAATGAGACTGATGGGGATCCTTTCCTCTTTCCTCCAACGTATATGATTCAGGTGTTAATAGACAGGCAGTCAGTTTACATCCAGCCGCCCATAGAGGAGAGCGGTCTGTGTTTGCTCAGCATGAACGGAGCGGACATGGATTGGTCATCCGCCTGCTAAGCGGGGATCAGCAGAGAGATCACGTGATGAGCAAGCGGATCGCAGCCGCAGTCCGCCCTGTGTCAAAGGGGCCATTTGCATATTGATCTTTGTATTATTGATTTACTGTGTAGTTCAATAAAAGTGTCATCTGTCAGCACATAACAAAACAATCATTAGTTCAATGAATGAATGAACGAAGCAGGCGATTTGTAGTCAAGGCCAACCAACAAGACTCTTTAATTCTGGTCACATTTTATAGAAACAACAAAATCGCAAGATATAAAACATCAGCAAGTTTACAAAAATAAGTTCAACATCATTCAATGATTCAGAAGCCAGCCCTGCCAATAGCAGATATTTGCACAGTCTCTGGAGAATAAACTTGCACCCCAGCTCCTCCATTACCCTCCAACAAGGTCAAAGGATGGTGCACACTGCAGCACTTTTTCAGTGGACACAGATAACAGAGCTGCATTCTACCTTGTATACATTAGTGGCCCAGGGGTGGTTAAAAAAAAAAAAAAAAAAAGGGAGTGGTTGAGCAACTTTTTTTTCCACCCTCCAATTGCTGAGCCACAAGTCAACATGGCCAACGGGCAGGTTAGAACACATCACCATGGTTGAGGTGCAGTGAAAATTATGCAACCCGTAGCATTTGGTAGCATTCCCATTCAAGTGAAAGAGTCCACACTGGAGCTATACCTTCACTTCAGCAATGCAGCATCCTGAGCTCCCAGCTGGCCTCTGACATTTTTGGGTGGCCGGCTTCCAGGTACAAACTCGCCAGCTATCATCATTGGCCGGGCTGAGATGATGTCACTCCCACCGATGCGTGGAAGTTCATTCATCTCGGCATTGCCAAACTTGCACAGTGATCTGCGCATTCAGCAACATACCACATTCTAGATGCCTATCAGAAGCCTCCAAAATTGACACGAGGCATTGAAATGCCTCCAAAAAGCGTTCTTCCAAAGATCACTTTTCAAAAGGGTGGTGAATGCCTCTGCACATGTAAACAAGGCCCTCTGAATGAACTGCAGCACCAAGTTGGTTTTTGTAAATGTGTGTATATACAGCCCAGGCCTCATTCTCACCAGCGTACTACAGAGAAGGCGTGCCGTGCATCCCTGTGCAGGCAAACCCATTCATGTCAATTGGGATGCAGCAGCTGCACAGACACAGACGCTGTTCCAAGTTTGAAACCTATGGAGGTGCACCGCACCAAACACAGACACTGGGGTTGATTTACTAAAGGCAAATAGACTGTGCACTTTGCAAAACTGAGGTTGCTCCAGAGCTCAGTAAGCGAGTTCTGCTGACTTCCATCATCCAATCATGTGCAAGCAAAAATGCTGTTTTTTTAATTTTCCTTGCACGTGATTCGGTACTCTTTCCAAAGTGAAGCTTTATCACAATTACAACTGCAATTGCAACTTTGCAAAGTGCACAGTCTGTTTGCGATTAGTAAAATCAACTCCAGTGTGTGTTTGGGGCTGTGCACTCGCAGACGCACAGATGCCAAACTGGGAGCAAGAACTGCTTCCGTGCAGCTGCTGCATCCCAACTATGTTGTAGTACACCCATGTGATTGAGGCTAGGTTTACACTTGTGGCCGGGGGGTGGTAAAAATAGACTGTTGAGTGAGGATATACCACCTCCCTTAAACTGCAAAAGGCAGACGGATGGGCTTGTGGACATGCCGCATTTGAGATACTTTGTTTCACAGGTGTGGAAAAAAAAATAATACCACCGGTTGTATTTGGCAGACAGTACCAACAAATAATGTGATCCATTCAAATAAATGGGACAGCACTGCAACGGCATGCTGCATTGCATGAGGTTGCAGCACAACGGAGCAGGCTTTTGTGGTTGTGGCACAGTGGTGAAGGCTTTTGCGGTTGCGGCACAGGCTTTTGCAGTTGTGGCACAGTGGTGCAGGTTTTTGCGGTTGTGGCACAGGCTTTTGTGGTTTGTGGCACAGTGGCGCGGGCTTTTGTGGCACAGTGGCGCGGGCTTTTGTGGTTTGTGGCACAGTGGCGCGGGCTTTTGTGGCTTGTGGCACAGTGGCCCGGGCTTTTGTGGCTTGTGGCACAGTGGCCCGGGCTTTTGTGGCTTGTGGCACAGTGGCGCGGGCTTTTGTGGCTTGTGGCACAGTGGCGCGGGCTTTTGTGGTTTGTGGCACAGTGGCGCGGGCTTTTGTGGTTTGTGGCACAGTGGCGCGGGCTTTTGTGGTTTGTGGCACAGTGGCGCGGGCTTTTGTGGTTTGTGGCACAGTGGCGCGGGCTTTTGTGGTTTGTGGCACAGTGGCGCGGGCTTTTGTGGTTTGTGGCACAGTGGCGCGGGCTTTTGTGGTTTGTGGCACAGTGGCGCGGGCTTTTGTGGTTTGTGGCACAGTGGCGCGGTCTTTTGTGGTTTGTGGCACAGTGGCGCGGTCTTTTGTGGTTTGTGACACAGTGGCGCGGGCTTTTGTGGTTTGTGACACAGTGGCGCGGTCTTTTGTGGTTTGTGGCACAGTGGCGCGGTCTTTTGTGGTTTGTGGCACAGTGGCGCGGGCTTTTGTGGTTTGTGGCACAGTGGCGCAGGCTTTTGTGGTTTGTGGCATAGGCTTTTGTGGTTTGTGGCACAGTAGCGCAGGCTTTTGTGGTTTGTGGCACAGTAGCGCAGGCTTTTGTGGTTTGTGGCACAGGCTTTTGTGGTTGTGGCACAGGCTTTTGTGGTTGTGGCACAGGCTTTTGTGGTTGTGGCATAGTGGCACAGGCTTTTGTGGTCTGTGGCACAGTGGTGTGGGCTTTTGTGGCTTTGACCTCTTCATGCAAGCCGTACGCATATATGAGGCCTCACGGCAGGTGGGCCCTTATGCAAAGCAGCCGCATATATGTGGCCCTGTGTAAACCACTCAACGTGCTGTAAGCACGCTTCCAACATGGTGGCTGATGGGGAATCGGTAAGCTTCTATTGCATACTTGCGATTGGGAGGTTTACGATCACATGACCGCCAATCACAGCAGTCACATGACCTGATTATCAAAATATTAAAAGGGATTGGAGGCAGTCGACGTGAAAAAGGGTTAAACAGGAGGTGAAGAGGTGACATGTCCTCTGTCAACCACCTTCTAAAAAAAAGCAATCCACTGCGAATCGCTTCTCAGAGGGGCGACAAGGGCTGCCTCATGTGTAAATGAGCCCCTACATAGTTTGGTGACATAAATGTTGCACAGTGTGGTTAATAGTTGGCAGTTGCCCCAGAAAGGATTTTCCCACACTCATAAGTATTTCCAGGTGAACACAAAAGGAATTATTTTTTTTTTTGTAAAACAAACGAACACCGACTCCAACCCCACAGTGTTTTCAACTTAATGCAGCTTGCGGTGGTGCTGGGCTTTCTTTGGTCACTCGAGAGAGTTGGAACTCCTATAGCCACCTGCAGGGCTTGACCAATAAAAAAAAAAAAATGAAGTGCATTTCACAGTTTTGGCGCGTTTTGGTCCGATTACTCCAATTTGCAGTGGAGAGCTTTGTGGAATATTGTGCCCACCAGTAGATTCTTCTCCCACACGGCGGCACAAGTCGAGGCCTGAAGCACTGAGCCATCGTTGGCGTATACGGTGGTCACGACTGGGTTGTCAGAATGAATGTTCTGGACACGGATCACCTACAAATGACAAAAACAGATGCAACAATGTCAATGGGCGCACAAGTGTGAGTAAGCAGCCATGCAATACTTTTGATTGGCGAGTCAAGCGTAAGCTTACAACACAGTGCACATACTAGAGGCATTGCATATAGGGTTGCCACCTTTTCTTCAAGCCAAACCCGAACACTTTAGCGGCCTAGGACACCTTTGGGTGCCCCAAGGAGAGGAGTAATTGCTTTTGCTGACATCATCACCCTGCCCCCTAGTGATGACAAACTTGCTCCCAGACAGCTGCCCACAGCTCCCGGATGGCAATAGATTTGTGTGCGATTATTTTGGGGAGCCCCAGCCCGGTCTAAACAATGTGTCCGGGTTTCAATTCGCTTGAAATCCGGACACACGATTCAAAACCTGGACTGTCCGGGTGAATCCTGGACAAGTGGCAACCCTAATCGTATACCATGCTACATCCTAAAGATGGCCACATCCCATTAGCATTTCAGTCATACGTTCTTAAAGTGGAATTTTAGTCAGAAAATGAAGTTCCGTTAGACGACTTCAGGCTGGCCCCTTTTGCAGGTATAGCGATGTAAAACATTAAAAATAAAGGGTTTATACTGTTTAAAATCCAGCAATACACTGTCTCACCCCGCTCTGCACATGCTCAGTTGCTCTCCATTTTTAGACACTGCTGAATTTGTAGAGGCCGATCTGCTGACAGCCTTAAAGTTAAATTAAACTCTCCTTTCCTTTACAGCCAAGAAAGCTGCTTCTGTTTGATCTGCAACTACAATAGTGATGCACATGCGGTCAGTTATGATACTAGCCATTTGATGGTTTGCCAGTTTGGTTGAGGACAAGCAAATGTGACAGTTAGCAATCCCGGTGTTCTATCAGATTACTGCTACCCATCAATTGCGTCACAGAAGTGACGTTTCCGACCAAAAAAATATATATACTTACTGCGCATATACTATGCATTCCAAACACTTCATGATCTGACGAGTAGGGGTAATCTGATAGAACACCCATGCGGACATCCTACTACACCCAGCTACATCTGGAATTTCAGAGTAATTTCAGCAATAAAAGGGAGTGTATATAAATATACAGGGGGTCCCCGGGTTAAGAACCTGTTAGGGACTTTTCTCCTGTTTGTAATCCGGAAATGTTTGCAAATTGGCCATGCATGCGTGGCAAATTACGGACATTTCCGACATTTTCCGAGGCTCTGCGGCTGGCCGCCCATGCGCAGAACGGCAGATAGTCCGCGCAGAACAGCAGAGGGTCCCTGCAGCGCCCTGTTCGTAAGTAGGAGTGGTTCGCAAGTCGATGCTCCAATGCTATGCGGGGGCCACAATTCCCTCACTCAACATCCAGGCAGTGAATGGCAAGAAACCGATCAGCTCTGCTGCTACCGACGGCTCCGGTAAGCAGCAGAGACTACCAAAGCATGGCGGGGGGCCCTCTCCCACTATCGATTATAATTATCTCGCAGGAAAACCACCACTGAGACCACTTTTATCAGAAAGAGGACCACAGGCCATTTTTAAAAATACCTGGGTTATGGCAGCTAGCTGCTGCCATAACAACGGTATTTAAAGTCAAAGTAGTGACTTACAACAATGGCGGCTGGTCCTTAAAGTGGTGGGCCAGCGAAAAAAAAAAAAAAAAAACATTTAAAGGTCAACAGGTACAAACACTGTAGCTGCTGACTTAATAAGCACTTACCTTTCTAGGGTGCCCGCGATGTCGGCCGCCCGAGGCCGACCCGTCTCTCAGGTCCCGGCGCCACCATTCAAAGTAAGGTAAACAGGCAGTGGAGCCTTGCGGCTTCACTGCCTGTTTTCTACTGCACATGCGCGAGTCGTGAGGCGCTGTGTTGTGGGACACACACACACACACAGTTCTCACAACACACCGCGCCCCATTCACCAGAAGACAACGCGAGGAGGAGAAGACCGAAGATCACTGTGCAATAGGAAGAGGCAGACTAGGACGATCTGCCTAGCAACAGCCATTTCTGGTAAGGGTGGACCTCCCCTTTAAGTGGTTAAATTTGAAAGGCTAAAAAAGGTTTAGCGCTAACCAGAACAGGGTGTACCAAAATGGCCTCTGCCACCTTCCTAATGCTGGAGTCCAGCTTCTTTCAAAATTCTAAACATCAAAACAGCATTACAGAAATCAATATACTATATACCGGTATATATTTATATACGCTCAATTTATTGCTAAAATTACTCTGAAATTCCAGATGTAGCTGGGTGTAGTAAGATGTCTGCATGGGTGTTCTACCAGATTACCACTAACCATCAGATCATGTGTTTGGAAGGCATTACACCAGGGATATGCAATTAGCGGACCTCCAGCTGTTGCAAAACTACAAGTCCCATCATGCCTCTGCCTCTGGGTGTCATGCTTGTGGCTGTCAGTCTTGCTAGGCCTCATAGGACTTTTAGTTCTGCAACAGCTGGAGGTCCGCTAATTGCATTATCCCTGCATTACACCATGGAATGCATCTTGGAACGCATAGCGCATATGCACAGTAAGTATTTTTGGGTTGAAATGTCACTTACCTTACATTCCTGGAATGACTGTGTTCTATCAGATTACCGCTGCCCGCCAGAGGGTGTAACTGTTTGATGAAAACTGTTACATTGATGGGTTTAGCTCTGCTTTATGATTTACTGCTGTTCAGAGGTTCTGGGCTTCAGCAAAATGGCAACCACCAGCAAGACTAGAAGCAATGCTGGAGGCTATTTACAGCACACACTGATTTTGGTAGCATAATTAACGTGGAATATATGTTCCTTGCTAAAGAACATCATTAAAAATTGTTATAAGTAAAGTTCCGCTTTAAGGAAATTCTGAAAAATCAGAACTTTTGATGGTTCCTTCATGGAGTCCACCGATTTAGAAATGGACCTTTGCCCTAATGCACACGTCGTGTTGCCCCACCGCTTGCCTTTTCTTCTCTTAAAGCCGGACATTTTTATAAAATTTCGTGACATTTGTGATGCACTACCGCATTTCTTACCTAGGCGAGAATTACAGCCCCCTCCACCGCCCCGCATGTAGGCAGATGTGCCGCAAGGTTCTGAGCGAGCCCTGCGATACATCTGCGCACACTTGGGTTTCCCCGACTCTTTGCATTCACATAGGTGACTTTCTGCACATGTGCAAACATGGCGGTTTGGAAAGTCACCAAATGTAACTGTCTTTGCGCATGCGTGGGAAACCACCTGCATGTGCATAGATGTGCCAAAGGAGAGCCATGCAGAACATCTGCACACGTGCTATAATGGCAGCCCTGGGAGAGGGCAATGCTAGTACACAGGAGGACTGACCGTCCACTTTAACTTTTCATACAAACCTGCTAGTTGAATGGAATTCCAGATCTATTAAACAGGTTTCTTTTGTGTCTCGAACATGTGCATTACAACATGAACGATTTTTCCCCAAGCAAAAACTACATACACCGTTTAAAATTAGTTTGAGGATTTTTTTCTTGTCACTGCAGGTCAAAAACTATCCTTGGTTTGACCCCAGTTACCATTAGATAATAGAGCAAACTACTCCACCTCGTCATAAATCAGCATTACATTTAGCAAACCAATTCTTTAGACCTCAAGAATAACGTTCCCTCCTATTAGAACATGTGACACTCACCTCTGAGCCTGGTGGATCTTCTGCACTGTACTTAAACAATTTAAATCCATTCGGATGGGCTCCTGTCCAAATATCACCAGTGACCGGGTCCACTGACAGATTATCCACCAATGCGTCCAATTGGAGCATCTGACATGGAAGTCAAGCAAAACAGAATAAAAAAAAATTATATATACATACATATATACAGCACACACAAAAGTATTGGGACGCCTGCCTTTACACACACATGAACTTTAATGGTATCCCAGTCTTAGTCTGTAGGGTTCTATATTGAGTTGGCCCACCCTTTGCAGCTATAACAGCTTCAACTCTTCTGGGAAGGCCGTCCACAAGGTTTAGGAGTGTGTCTGTTTGATCATTCTGCCAGAAGAGCATTTGTGAAGTCAGGTACTGATGTTGGACAAGAAGGCCTGGATTGCAGTCTCCGCTCCAATTCATTAATTTACTCCATATGAGAAGTGCAAATGATACAATGAAAATTATAACAGACGAATCAACAAAACTCATCTGGTAGTTGTCCAATATAAAACAGAAAAAAAAAACTCCTAACACCCATGCTTAACACCTGGTTTAATAAAGATGTATATACTTACCTATTTTCAGCCCACTCGATCCCGTGCCAGCCAGTGGTGGCTGCAGGGGAGAGGAGAGAGCACTCCAACAATGGCTAGTTTGTAAGAATAGGCATTAGGAATGGGGGGGGGGGGGGCATTTTTAAGGCTAATTAGGGTGTAGGCTGGAATTCCACTTTAAAAGGGATTGTAAACCCTCAAAATGTTTCACCTTAATGCATTAAGGGAAAACCTCCCCCCAGAGCCTCCCTTTTACTTACCTGAACCCGATCTTTCCAGTGACAGGGATGAGCACACCAGCTCCAGCTGCTGTTTCAGGTCCTGATTGGATAGACTGATAGCAGCACAGCCATTGGTTCCCGCTGCTGTCAATCAAATCCAAACAACGTGGGAGCTGAGGGGGCGGGGCCAAGTCTGTGCCCATGGACGCAGCAGGACATGGGAATGCACCCGCACAACGGGGAGCGGCTCTCCAAAGCTGAGGGACCCCAGAAGATGAGGATCGGGGCCACCGTGCAAAACCAACTGCACAGAGGTGGCAAGTATAATTTTTTTATTTATTTTTTAAACTAACATTTACATATCCTTTACATTTATGGGGTGAGCTAGTATGAAGATTCGAAGGAGGATTACTGTTAGGGTTATGGGGAGAGTTAGCATGAGATTTACAGGTAGGGTTGGTATTAGGGTTACAGGGAGGACAAGTGTGGGGTTTATAGGGTTATGTGGAGGGGTAGTGTTAGAGTTACAGGAAGGGATAGCGTTACAAGGAGGGTAAATGTTGGGGTTACAGGGATGGTTAGTGTCACAGAAAGGGGTAACGTTAGGGTTACAGAGAGGGTATTATGGTTAGACATGGCTAGAGAGGAGCCAGCCCCACTTAAATTGCAATAGACAGCGGATGGGGATGATTACATGCTGTGGCCGCGATGCTTGACGCCTGCAAAATGCATTCACATGGCATGTAGTGACAATGTAGTGCTTGTCCCCTACCAAAGGCAACACATTAATTCATGGGAAATTGCTGCAAACACCCTGCAACAGCAGCGCGTCAGATATATATATATATATATATATATATATATTTAAAAAAATGGGGTTAAGAAAGGCGGTAAAGAGGCGTTGCATCGCTTATTCATAGCCTCTGGAGTTAGAGCTAAACATGGATCGGGCTTACGAGGCAAGAGATTTGAAAACATGTCTAAATCTACCCCAAAAGGGAGGATTAGTGTTAGGGTTACAGGTATGGTTTAGTGTGAGCACTGCAGTGTTAGGGTTTACTAATAGTTATTGCCAGGGCTTTTTTTCTCAGAGGACAGGTGCAGGCATGGGCGTCGGCAGGTAGGGGCAAGGGGGGGGTCAAGTGCCCCCCCTGGAATCAGCGATCAGATCTTAAATTCAGCACAGTTGCATCGCTATCAGGGTGCAGGCAGCCCGCACCCAGGTGCCACCCACCAGTGGGGTGACACCATCAAGGTGCTATCAAGGCCCCCCCCCCCCCCCCATCAGTGTAGTGCGACTTTGGCTCTTTTCCCTGCTTAGCCCAACAGAGAACTCGTCAGCGCTGTCACAGCAGAAAGGCGAGCTGCGGGCTGTCAGAGGTTTCCATCGCTCACTCCCCCTTTCTCTCGTCAGGGAGAAGAGATGGCAGCTCTCACCAGTTCCCCACCCAGGTTCCTGCCCGCTCCGGTCCTTCCCTATTGGCCATAAGCGAGGGCAAATCAAAGGAGACTAGGAGAAGAGAGCATCATGGGACATGTAGTCCCAAAGATTGGCGGCCACATTTTCCACAGGGAGGAGGCTACGGCTCGATCAAAAGAGAGATTGAGAGACTGGAAAACCTGGAAAAAAATGGGAGGGAGAGTGTTATAGGACAAAGAACGAGGAGTGTGCTGGGCGGAAGCCAGAGAGAGAGAGCCACGCTGCCCAATGTTACCAGAGAGCCACGCTGCCCAGCACCACCAGAGAGAGAGCTACACTGCCCAGCGCCACCAGAGAGAGAGCGCTACACTGCCCAGCGCCAGAGAGAGAAAGACTGAGCCACTACCAGGGTACAGACATGCTACACTACTGACCAGTCGCCCCCAGGGAACCCAGAGTGAGCGATCATCCAGCCGGAGGGATCACTGCTGTAGTTTCTCTGAGTCTGGTAAGAGGGCCTGTTGGCCATTATCCATTACTTATCCTAGGGACTGTACTATATCTGCAGTCCCTTACCATGACAATGTGATAATGACATTGTCGAAAAGGGGTGGCGCATGGGTGACCCTAAAATGATGCCCCCCCTGAAAAAAGTTCTGCGGATGCCCATGGGTGCAAGAACTCGTCCCTTCCGACTCACCCTTTGTCTCTGCCCCGTACTCACCTCTAAGCACTGTTCCTTGGTCCCACCCCTACCTCACCTCCCAGTACTGCCCTTTTTAGAGAATACAGAGCAAAGAATAATTTTGTGGTGCTAAGTAATTTGTAGTAATTTGTATGGAATTTGTTAATGACAAGAAAGACAGTAAAATAGATTCCCTGTAGCCAGCAACAATGGACCTTCCAGCAACAATAGACCCACCCCAGCAATGTTAGACTCCCAACAGCCAGCATCAATAGACCATCTAGCAGCCAGCAACAATAGACCCCTGTCTCAAAAGTAGATACCTTCCAGCAACAACTGACTGCCCCCAGCAACATAAGACCCACCCCCAGCAGCAAATAGATCCTTCCCCAGCAACAATAGACCCTCACTGCAAAAATTAAATATCCTGCAGCAACAATTGATTCCCCAGCAATTAGCATCAATAGAACCTCTAGTACACCCCAAGCACCTCTTGCCATTACATACATTCAGTGCAGCAGGTGCCGGAACTGCGTTCCTGCTGAAAAAAAGCCCTGGTTATTACCTTTACTGGTGATAGAGACCAATTTGCATGTTTCTCCAACACGTTAATCGCTTTCCCAGAAACGTCAGCAACATATATGAACCTGCAGAGATATAAGTAAAGGATAAAATAATGATGAAAGTTTGGACTGAAAAGGTTTATTTAAACATGGTGTACTCTAACCTCCATGGAAGCTGCTGGATTATGATGGGTGCTCCTACTGCTACATAGTGTCTTATACCCCTACCTCTCTAATTGTCCGTTATTCCTGGACAAAGGCAACAATTGTCTTAGGAATGACACCCCTGGTAGGTGATGCTGGCTCTCCCAAGATGCAGCCCTAATGACAACTTACAGTAAATCACTTGATTCTTCTTCTTCACCAGAGCAACTTGCAAAGAATGATGGGCCGGAGACCCCATTTTCCCTCAGGTTGCTTTGCTGCTAGGTGTAACCAAGTTGCAGCCCTCAGGGATTGCCCCACCAAGGAGGGAACACAGGAACAGGGTGGCTACAAAGTGGAGACAAGGTGTGAAATTGCTGGAGGAGGCAGGCAGCATGTAAGAGTAAGTCGTCTATTGTGCTGTACACACGGTCGGACATTCCGACAACAAAATCCATCGTATTTTTTCCCCGACGGATTTTGTGCCAAACTTGTCTTGCATGCACGCGGTCGGACAAAGTTGTCGGAAAATCTGATCATTCTTATCGAGGTGACGTACAACACGTACGTCAGGACTAGAAAATGGGCCAGTAGCCAATAGCTGTGGTCTCTTAATTTATTTTGAGCATGCGTGGCACTTTGTCAATCGGAATTGTCTACACACGATCGATCGGATCGAAAATTTTAGATCCTGCTCTTAAACTTTGTGTGTCGGAAATTCTGACAGAAAAAGTCCGATTGAGCCCACGCACGATCGGATTTTCTGACAACACGATCCGATCGCACATTTTCATCGGAAATTCTGACCGTGTGTACAGGGCATATGTCCAGGAAAAAGGTCGAGGCAGGCAAAGGTTGTAGGTATCCAGGCTGAGATCAGGAGGCACAAGAGAATATCAGGAAAAAGGCAGATCTGGCCACAGGGGTAAATGAAATGAGCAAGGTCAGGCAATTCAGGTCAGCCATAGGCAAATCAAGAACTATAGCGGGCTAGCATACAGGGTAGCTGGCAAAAAGGCACAGCACTGGCCACTACAAGCAAAGGAGCTCACGTACACTTCAAGTCGCTTACCCAGTGTCAGTAATATACGTTAATACACACACACACACACACACACACACTTGGCTGGTGTGAGTTAGTTGGCATCAGCACCCTTGCATTAGCCAAGAGGCCATGAGCCAGCACACCCACGTTAGAGCTGGTGTGCATGCAACTCGCTACACGTGGGCAGGATGGGCCATGCCCCTGGTTATATACACATGGATCCTAGGACTACTGTAACATTTGGACTTCCGTTGCATAGTGTATTTGCCAAGTAAACTTGGGGAGAGAGTTGGGGGTACAGAATAGCCCAAAACAGCAACATTTTCCAGACTTTTTTTTATGACAGAAACAAAAATGGATGACATCCCTACCACATGCTAGAAAATCTGACATACTGGTTGTACCAAAGTCGATCCATGGAGCGACTTGGGTACAATCAGCCTGCCCAGAGATGGATGGAATCTTAGCTGGTCCCTGCTGAACCATCTATGGCTGGCTTAATAGATCATGTTTGGTGGGGGTATTGCCTACCGCCAAACTGCAGCTCAACCGTCTGATTTTACAGGCCTCCAATATGAACGAGGCCTAACAGAAACTATACAGTCTATACCAGTGATTCTCAACCAGGGTTCCTGCAAAGGTTGCTAGGGGTTCCTTTAGCATTGGCCAATTTCTGCCTCGCAGATAAGTTCCCACCGACACCATTGATCTTTTTAGCTATCTGTAAGGAGGTAATTCTTCCCAATCACCACAAGTGTAAGGACCATTCTTCCCACTGACCATTACACTAATGTATCATGAGTTGTACATTTCTAATTATTAGCAGGGGTTTCTCCCGAGAACGGAGAGCTATTTCAAGGGTTCCTCTGTGTTCAAAAGGTTGAGAAAGGCTGGTCTATACAGTATTCACAGCTCTTCACTTTTTCCACATTTTATGTTACAGCCTTATTTCATAATGGATCAAATTCTTTTCCACAAAATTCTACAAATAATACCCCATAATGACAACATGAAAGAAGTTTGTTTGAAATCTTTGCAAATTTATTAAAAATATAAATCCCATGTACATTATTCACAGGCTTTGCTCAATACTTTGTTGAAGCACCTTTGGCACCAATTACAGCCTTGAGTCTTTTTGAGTATGATGCTACAAGCTTGGCACACCTATTTTTGGGCAGTTTCTCCCATTCTTCTTTGCAGGACCTCTCAAGCTCCCCCGAAATCTCTCCAGTATTCAAATTGGACTATCTAGTCTTAGACAAGCTACAATATCCAGCTTGAAGTACTAGGATTTTATACAGTATACCCCTATATTGGGTATATATGCAGTAAGTGCTAAAAAATAATAATAACCCAAAGAGAGAAAAAAAAAACCCCACAGAAAAAGCTCAATAGCAATTATCCTGTGTTCTCTACATACACCCTGTTAATAAAGAGCATTACTTAATGATGGGATATTTTAGACCAATGGCATGTGGTACATAATTGTAAACACTAGAGGGGGAACTTTAAAGTACAGACTAATCCAAGTAAAATAATCAGATAAACAAATATAAAGAAATCTAATAAAATAAAAATAAAAAATAACTGTGTAAATCTAATGTTGAATAAGAGGATCTATATATTCAACATTCGATTTACACAGTTATTTTTTATTTTTATTTTATTAATTGCTATTGAGCTTTTTCTGTGGTCTTTTTTGGTTTCTCTCTCTTTGGGTTATTATTTTTTAGCACTTACTGCATATATACCCAATATAGGGGTATACCGTATAAAATCCTAGTACTTCAATCTGGATATTGTAGCTGGTCTAAGACTAGATAGTCCAATTTGAATACTGGAGAGATTTCGGAGTCTTTTTTCCCCAGTGGAGGTGACCCACTGATCGCGGCCATTATAGAGGATTTGGAGAATTTCTATAAATTACGGGCTTAGCCCACTAAATATATATCTTTTAGAGGTAGCGCCTAGAGCCCTATATTAAATCTTAAAAAACAGCTAGGTATTATTAGTGTTTAATTTTCAGCGCCCCTCATTACACAATTTGTTTTCGCCTTTTGGCAAAGTCCAGATGGGCTGTTATGTGCCTTTTACTGAGGAGTGGCTTCCGTCTGGACACTCTGCCATACAGGTCCGATTAGTGGGGTGCTGCAGAGATGGTTGTTTTTCTGGAAGGTTCTCCTCTCTCCACTGAGAATCACTGTCAGAGTGACCATCAGGTTCTTGGTCACCTCCCTGACTAAGGCTCTTCTCCCCTGATCGTTCAGTTTGGCCAGGCAGCCCGCTCTAGGAAGAGTCCTGGTGGTTTTCAACTTCTTCCATTTATATGGAGGCCACTGTGCTCATCGGGACCTTTAATGCTGTAGAAATATTTCTGTACCCTTCCCTAGATCTGTGCCTCCATACAATCCTGTCTCCGAGGTCTACAGACAATTCCTTGGACTTCATGGCTTGGTTTGTGCTCTGACATGCACTGTTAACTGTGAGACCTTATATAGAAAGGTGGGTGCCTTTACAAACAATGCCTAATCAACTGAATTTACCACAGGTGGACACCAATCGAGTTGTAGAAACAGCTCAAGGATGAGCAGTGGAAAACAGGATACACCTGAGCTCAATTTTGAGTGTCATGGCAAAGGCTGTGAATGCTTATGTACATAGGATTTTTTCATTTAATACATTTGCAAAAGATTTCAAACAAAACTTCTCTCATGTTGTCATCATGGGGTATTGTTTGTTTGATTGATTGTTTACGTAAACGGGTGACCCCGCCCCCCTCTGACATCACGGGGAAAGCCATAGGGAAATGCCCGTGCTTCACCGGGTGGTCCCGCCCTCCGTTATTTAAGAAGTGTCAGAAGAAGCAAAGAGTCACACTGCTGAAGACTTCCACAGAGGCGGATCGTGTGGACATTGCAGAGAAGAAGCCGGAGCTAGATGCGGGACGAGAAGAGCAAAGGAAGAAGAAGATGGAGAAGAAGAAGATGGAGAAGAAGAGGATGGAGAAGAAGAGGATGGAGAAGAAGAAGACCACCAAAGGAAGACCAGAAGAAGGAAGATGAAAGAAGAAGCGCAAAGAAGAAGAATTTAATAAAGGACTTGTCAAAAACTGTCTTTTGTCTTTAACCTTTTTGTCACTTTTTTTGTGAAATGGTAGGGGTACCCCATTACCAGTTCACCCAGGGCGGGGGGACGGGATCTGGGAGTCCCCTTGTTAAAGGGGACTTCCAGATTCCGATAAGCCCCCCCACCCGCAGACCGCCCACAACCACTGGGCAAGGGTTGTGGGTATGAGGCCCTTCTGCCCATCAACATGGGGACAAGATGCTTTGAGGGGCTACCTCAAAGCACCCTCCCAATGTTGAGGGCATGTGGCCTGGTACGGTTCGGGGGGGGGAGGGTTCGGGGTTCCCCTGTGGGGAAATCCCCATGCCATTTTTATCAGTGAACTTTTATGTGTATTGTGGACCAACAATTCAATGTAGCAGCGAGTAGTTTTAAATTACTTTTTTTTTCCCTTTAGAAATGTCATTTTGCTGTCAGACTGTTCTAAACACAGGAAACATGCGCCACTTTACAGTCATACTATAGACACCCCCCAGGTACGAAATTTAAAGGAATATTACACTTTTATTGTTTTACTTTAAACATTATTAAAATCACTGCTCCTGAAAAGACGGCAGTTTTTTTTTTGCATTGATGCATGTCCCCTGGGGCAGGACCCAAGTCCCCAAACCCTATTTATGACAATACCATACATATAAGCCTTTAATGGTGTTCGCACACATTTTTTGCCTCTTTGCATGTTCTGGGGCGAACCAAACGGGGGTGTTCGGCTCATCCCTATTCTTCAGTAGCAGCCTCACAAATATTAATAGAGCCTTAGATTCTTCAGTAACAAGTACAGATGAGGTGCTGAATTCAAATTATCAGAAGATCGGTCAGATTGTAATAAGGCACAATGGCTCTGGTGAGGCCAAACAAGGGAGTGTTCCTCAAACAAGGGGCCCAGATTTGAGGATTCAAAATTCTAATGAGAGAGTGCCAAACAAGAAGTCTGAGAGTCCAAAAATGTTTTCAATTACTACTGGTTTAAACACATTTTGGGGGCTCAGGGATTTTTCTTCTTCAGAGCCTAAATGTAATGGGTAAACCTAAGGGCTCAAAACTGGTACAACTCACCAAGCATTAAACTGGAAGAAAAGCTTAAGACTAATTATTCTTAAAAAGGTTTCCTACTCCCCCCTTCTCCTACCTATCCGGTATACTCTTTTTAATTCATTCCAGTCCAGTCCGGTCATGTGATCCTGCAGCTCTGGCTTCCCTCTGTCAGTGAGCAGCTGCTGCAGGAGAGAGGAGGAAGAGCCGACAATGGCTGGGCAACAGGAGCCTATGGGTGAAGTCACGGCTCCCTTACAAGGAGGAATCAGAGCTGCATGATCACATGATCAGACTGGATTAAACAGATCTTACCTTAGATCTATCAATTTAATGCCACTGAGGCAGCATAACCATGTACAAGGTGTTACATACCTTTCATCATTTGACATGGCAATCCCGTTGGCGCTATAAAACCCTGTTGCCACTTCTCTGATGTCACTAGGACTGTAATACACGACATTTGTCCACCTTAAACCAAGGACCATTTCCACAAATCTCAAGATGAAATCCGTAAAGTAATGATCATTAGTGGCATAAAAGCTTTCAGGTCCGACAGCAACAAGGTCATTCACACTGCAACATGATTACATCAATGTTAGAGAATAATAATAATATTACAACAAAAATACAGATATATACAGTATATAAATACAAAAAACTATATACAGACACAAATGTTCTAAAAATATATATTACTACTATCCATTAGCAATATTACACATTAATCAATTTTTTTGATCTATCAAAATTGTTTTGATCGGTACTCACCTCGACGCCAGCTTCCGGGTCTTCAGGAAGTTCCATCGGAGATCCGGTGACGTCACGGACATAATCGTCACTGGTCTCCTCCCCAAGTGCCTCCGTCTGCTAACGAAGGGAAGGGGGAGGAGTCCGGTGACGTCAAAGTTCTGATTGGATGTAACACGTACGGGAAAGGAGCTACGAATTAGGTCACCCACTGTTGCCCTACGGAACTAACACGATTGTCGGCTTTACATGCTGTGTTTTTATCATCTTTATGTGAGTAGTTTGTGTTTGAACACAAAAATTAAATCTTATATTTAAGCGGTGAGCACTTAGATCTTTTCTTTCTTCCCATGACTTGGCGTCCTTGCTGAGATCTACGGAGACGTAAGAGAAGTTTATGGCCCGTGTTAACCCTTTTGATAATCACTTGCATTTTTGCACAGGGGTCCATGCCATAAGGGGAGAGTGATTAGTTAGACCGGAGGTGGAGGGATTGTCACACTACTGTGAAAAAATAATAATAATTTATTTATTTATTTTTATATATATATATATATATATATATATATATATATATATATATATATATATATATATATATATATATATATATATATATATATATATATATATATATATATATATATATATATATATATGACTTATGTCAGTGCTACAGTTTGAATTTAAAAACGTATTTGTGTGAACTCTGACTGACTATAGTCTATACACATTTACCACCGACTAGAAATCAACTAAAAGTAGTTGGATCTGTATAATTAATCGAAAAAAAAAATAAAAAAAATAAACACACATTAAAAATCGGGGAGAGAGAGAGGCAGAGAAAATATACACACACCTATCTCTCTCTATATACCTCGCATT
This sequence comes from Lithobates pipiens, assembly GCF_037356315.1. Classification (NCBI taxonomy): domain Eukaryota; kingdom Metazoa; phylum Chordata; class Amphibia; order Anura; family Ranidae; genus Lithobates; species Lithobates pipiens. Next base: position 55,824,532 of record NW_027507764.1, on the reverse strand, counting down.
CCAGGAAATCTACATGCCAGCTAAGTGTTTTCCCTATATGCGCATTGCATTTAACTATATTCAAGTGCGTTTTCTCATTCATTAAACATTTGATTAGCTTTTTTAGACTAGGTAGAGGCCTCTGTTTGCTTTACATGAGCAATCTGGTTCAGAATCTTGCTGGTACCGCTTGAATGTTGGCGTTGCTGACAAATTGAGGAGTGTCCACTGGGGATATTTGGGGTCCACGATTAACACCCAAAAAAGCCCTTTATGACCACCCTAAACAGGGGATCATGGGGAATCTGTAAGCAAGTGTTCCATCTATCACTCTGGGTGAAGGTGCTTGTTGGTGTAATCAGTCTTTAGGAATTTAAAAGAGACTCTACACTTATCTTGTACAGGGGATTGAAATATGATTGCACTTTTAGTTTTATCCATATTAGAATCTACTGCATTCTATTATATATTTATATGGAAAACTTTTTATGGTTTACTTTCAGTAAGATCCTATGCAGTCACTTTATTCTATGTTTGTTTAGGTTTACCTAAGATAAGGTCCTATGCACAGTCACTTTATCTGCTATTCATTTGTATTGGTTGAGCGCAACACAGAATAATAATAATAATAATAATAATAATAATAATAATACCAGAATCCTCATGTAACAATTTGTTGTGTCACACATGTTATGTTTGGTGGTTATAATTTCATATATTATATATTGGCTAACTTTGGCCACTCCTCTTATTAGCCTTGTGGTTCTATGGAGATTTTTATGTTGGACATATTTTCAGCCTATCACGGCCTGAGACCATGCAGTGAAAAAACTGTTATATTCTGACACCCAGGAAGCACAAACATCCCCCCCCCCCCCCAGCATTTCTAGCTGTGGCCTTCTTGAGCGAGGGCAGATGATTCAAGTAGCATTTACGTCCTGGAATCCATCTGCCCTTAGCTCAGGCATGCAGCCAGGAAGGTGTGCTTAGCTGAGAAAGCTCTTCCAGATGAAAGTAAAAAAAAAAAATAAAAAAAAGACTGGGATATACGACGTAATTTTGGCCTAGGCCAATTAAATATATTATACCTTCTTATCCATTTCCGAATACTAGCAGCAGGGTGGATTTCATTTAAAATGCACTCGATTTACATCATAGTTTTTAAAGGGCTGTTATCTCTGTCCTGCAGTGAACTGTCAATTGTCATCTCTGTCCTGCAAGTGGCTCCTCCTCTGAGCCGCTGTTGACTCACTGATAGTCTCATTCACTATAATGGGACAGCTGGTGATGTGGCAGTGACATGGCAGCAACAGGTGAGTGGATACCCGCTAACAGGCGCTGCCATGATGGATCTGAGATGACAAGTGCTCTTTAAATGTAAGGACTTATTCTTGATGGTAGTTAGACTTTTTAATATTTACAAACAAAATTAAGGTTTCCTATTTAGAATAATAAGCTGTCAGGTTAGTAAAACAGCGATATCAGAACCGATTTAATCAGTTTGTAGTGTACAGAGATTTGAAAAACAATAGGATAAAGGAATATTCCTGAACTATGTGAATGCACCAATGCAGTGCTTGTTATCTCAGCTTGCAGAGCTTACTATATTATATTAAATAATAAAAAAAAAATATATAATAATAATAATAATAATAATAATAATAATAATAATAATAATAAAAAATACCGATGCCCCGAATTCACACTGGAGCGTTGTGACATGCTATTTGACATGTCAAATTGGCGGCAATTGCCCTCAATGGCACCATCCTAATTGAGATGGTTTTTTATTTTTATTTTTATTTTTAAATCATTGATCCTTATCCACCCTGACTAGCAGCATAAGGATTATTGTTAAACTAAGGGCAAAACGTTTTTTTACGCTGTGGATAGAGTGGAGAGGGGTTAGAACAGCTGCCAGGACGAATCACCCTCTAGAATATTTCCATTTATAATCATCAATGAAAGCAATAGAAAAAACCCAAATTTTGGTTTGTCCCCAGAAAAGTAATAGAGGGGAAATCTTCCAATGGGGACACTAGTTCTATTGATCTTAATTTGAAGGGATTTCCTCTCACTTCCTGTTGTGGCTATGGGACAGGAAGTGAAGGCAAATCTCCGCAATGGGATACATAACCCTCCCTTACTCTATCCAAAACTTCCCTTAGATAAAATAGCTCTCATCAATACCATGTCATTGATATTGGTTTAAAGCAGCTGTGCAAAGTAAAGGAAAGCCTGACCGGACTGAGGTTGAGAGCCACTGCTTTAACTGCTTGCCGACCGCCAATTGATGGCCAGGCGGCGCAGCTCTCGTGGCGGGAGGGCATCATAGGACTCCCTCGCCTTTTCGGCCCACCAGGAGGTGCGTGCGCTGGCCGTGTCACTGGGGACTCGATGCGCGTGCCCGGCGGCCGCACAGGCATCCGCGATTGCCCAGTAACACAGCAGGACCTTGGATCTGTGTATGTAAACGCACAGATCCACATCCTGTCAGATGAGAGGAGACCGATGGTGTGTTCTCAGTACAGAGAAACACCAATTGGTCTCCTCCCTTGTCAATCCCCTCCCCCTACAGTTAGAATCACTCCCAGGGAACATAGTAACCCCTTGATCACCCCATAGTGGTTAACCCCTTCCCTGCCAGTCACATTTATACAGTAATCCGTGCATTTTTATAGTACGGATAACTGTATAAATGTTAATGGTCCCAAAAACGTGTCAAAAGTGTCCGATATGTCCGCCGCAATATCGCAGTCACGATAAAAATCTCAGATCACTGCCATTACTAGTAAAAAATAAATTAAAAAAAAGTAATAATAATAATAAAAATGCTATAAATCTATCCTCTATTTTGTAGGCGCTATAACTTTTGCGCAAACCAATCAATATATACGCTTATTGCAATTTTTTTACCAAATATATGTAGAAGAATACGTATCGGCCTAAAAACGGAGGAAAAAATTTGTTAAAAAAAAAAAAAATTGGGATATTTATAGCAAAAAAGTAAAAATATATATATATTTTTTTCAAACTTGTCACCCTTCTTTTGTTTATAGCACAAAAAATAAAAACCACAGAGGTGATCAAATACCACCGAAAGAAAGCTCTATTTGTGGGGACAAAATGATAAAGATGTCATCTGGATACCGTATTGTATGACCGCGGAATTGTTGTTCAAAATGTGACAGCGCTGAAAGCTGAAAAATGGCTTGGGCAGGAAGGGGGTGAAAATGCCCTGTATTGAAGTGGTTAAAGCACATCTAAACATATGAACATAAATGTAATATATCGCAGCCTACCAGCTCTTAAATGCGGCAGCTGCATTCGGTTTTCTTTTTAGGCAAAGACAGAAAAGTTCCTGTTGATCGTGCCAAAAAATGTAATGTAATGGGGATGAGGAGAGGCAGAGTTTGTTGTCCAAATCAGGTAAGTGGTCTAGGGTGACAACGCTGCTCTTCCATAGATACAGTGCGATAAGTGAGTGTGGTCACCTCAGGACAGGCGGTGTGTTGCTGGCAGGATCACAAGGCAATAATTTAAAAAAAAAAGGACAAAAAAGCTAGAGAAAAGAAAAAAAAAAACGAAGGCAGCCACCACATTTATGGACTCGTAGGCTGTAAATTTTTACCCTTTTTTATGGGGTTTTACCATGCAAGCACTTTTGATACAGTATAGATCGTACAATAAGACGCTTTATAAATCTTCAGAATTGTGCATAATTCTTCTTACTTGTATAGGGACGCGTGTTTAATGGTCTTCAGGTGCAGCAGAACGTTTTCATCCTCTACAAATTTAAATATCTCCACCGTAGACTTAGAGATGTGAGGATGATTTACTACAAACAGGTACACCGTGTCATCTGGAAGGAAGAAGGGGGACAATGAGGGTGTGAGTTGGTGTTACTCGTGTAGACAAGATTACCTGGACTATAAAATACTCCCTCTGAAGGGATGAGATGTATACAGGAACATTTTTATTGTTTGTAAGCTTTTATTGTATGAAACGTGCAGCTTTTCAGTAAAAAGGAAACAGTTAAGCCGGTGTCTTTTCATTATGCGTTGTAATGCAATTTTCGCCCTGGAATGATTTCCTCCTGGGACATCATGGTTGTGAACTTTGGCAGAAATCTACTATACAAGACGCCAGGAATGGGTCCTGGATGGAAGGTAGGTTTCCCTATTATTTTGGTTGTGACCCATTTAAAGTGGTAGCAAACGTAGCTTTTTTGGACTTGTACCTACAGGAAAGCTTATAATAAGGCGTACCTGTAGGTTCCATGAATATCTCCTAAACTTGCATGGTTTAGGGGATAGTCACACTGCATGTGGCCGGTGACCAGCGCATGCACTCTGAAGGTCTGGCATGGACTCGTGCCGTAAACAAGTGCTCCTGCACACATGCGCAGGAGTGATGTCAATGTGGCCTTGGCCACTGATGTAGCCGGAGGCCGCAAACCCGGAAGGAAGACCAGATCAAGATGGAAGCCCTGACAGCGCATCGCTGGAGGGATTTGTTCTAAGGGAAGTCTTGTATAATGTGCTAGTATGCATTTGTCTTGCAGAGGAAAGTTTTTTTTGCAGTGGTTTACTACCTCTTTAAGGGAGATGATAGACCTTTTGTAGTACTCAGGGGTTCTCACCCATGCAGGGTGAGGGGTTCTGTGGACAGGAGCGGAATGATTTACAGTACTCTCTGGATTGGCAAGACCATTGGGACCCAGAATTTGGAGGTTCAGAGAGACTTTGGGTGTGGAAAGAACCTCCAGACCCTGATTACAGAGACTTTGATTCTGAAAGGGTTAACTCAAGTGCATGAGTGTGTCCACAAACGAAACACGAATCTGCTGGCTCACAGCAGATGTCAGAAGTAGAGTAGTAAGCAAAGCACAAAAAAATAAAAATAAAATCAAGCACTATAGCGGCACTTACCGGTTTCATCAATGTATATGCTGAGTCCATGAGGGCTGAAGGAAGAGATGTCAAAACCTCTGCTTATACGCAGTGAGGATGGTCGAAGGTGTTCGTCGTTCAGATCTAAGAGAAAGATTTCTCCAGGTCTACTGGGTGCAAAACTGAACATACCGGGGTACTTCAAACCCTAAAAAAAAATGAAAAAAAAATAATAAAAAGAATTTTAAACACTAGACATTATTAAATCTGTAACCTAGGGCTGTCATACCTGCATGCCACTATTGCTACAGCTTACTGTCAAATAGTACAGCAGCCTTTCTCAACCTTTCAAACCCCAAACGAACCTTTAAAATAATTTTGAAACCTTAGTGAACCCCTGCTAAAATAAATTCAGCAAGGGTCATTGAGAAAAAAAAGAATCGGAGAATGTCCGATTGGACGAAACGCGCCAGCCACTCAGCACCAACATCACGCCAGTGCATGATTCCGGGTCGACAGCGGCTTTTGGTGCAAGTTCCAATAATTCTATTAACCAATTTTTATTGTTTTATAAATATGTCATGCTGATGCCAAATTTTTTAATAAAATACTACACTATTACCGATATACATTGGCTCCTGGTGAGCTTTATTTGCCATTGTTGGGACTGAACTTGGATGCCATTCAGAGGAGGTGGTTTGAGGCTGATGTATATGCGCCCTGAAAGGATCCCCTAATTGAAACATATGCTGTTGATGCAGTATTCATTGCAGCATAGATATTTGGCGAGTGTTCATTCTACAAGGTGGTGGTGTCTGGTGACTTGTGTACTAATCTTCCCATTTCTTCACCAAAAGTATTTTCTGGGACTTTCGCCTGCCTTTAAAAAAAAATGTGGGACATTAAATTAAAGTTTAATTACACTTGGATACAATTTATTGGTTTGTATTCACTTACCGGTATATGTGTGGTGCTGTATAGATTTAAATATTTTTGGTTTTTGTAGATCAAACACTTTTACTAGCAGCTACGCTCTTATCACAGCATGGATTTTTTTCTTATAAATACAGTCATTGAAAAAACTCCCCTTACATTGATGGTCAATGGGGAGACTGCCCTATACAATGAAGGTCAGAATTCCCCCACATACAGCTAAATGATCTTTGGTGTTGTGCTGTTAGATCCAGAACTATGCAGGCATCATCTACGGGAGGTCAATCATCCACAGGTCAAGGAACCCCAAGCAACCTTAACCTCCCTAGCGGTAATCCCGAGTCTGGCTCGGGTTGGGATTTTGGCAACATAAGCAGTAACCCTGAGCCAGACTCGGGATCACATCGCTGGATACAGGGAGGACACAGGGAGAAATTATTTACCTTGTCCCCTGGATCCAGCGATGTACTCCGCGCTGTGTGTGCGAGCTGTCCTCCACTCGATTCACACAGTGCCCGAATGACGCTGAGCTCCGTTCCCTGCAACGTTACGGTGCACAGGAGCGGAGATCGGCGCCAAATTCAAAAAAGGAAAAAACACATAAAACACACACAGCACACACAGCACTGTAATCTTACAGATTACAGTACTGTATAAAAAAATTACACACCCCCTTTGTCCCTAGTGGTCTGTGCAGTGCCCTGCATGCACTTTTATATTATAAATACAGTTTTTTTTCTGCCTAGAATTTGGAGATTTGAAGCAACCAAAAACTGTCCCTTTATGTCAAAAGTGATTTTAGACCAGCTAGAAAACAGTGATAATAAATTATAATCACTTGCAGAATTGAGCGATAGCGATTTGTGGGGAAATTCATCATCAAAACACTAAATCTAATGACAGCGACAATTCTGCAAATGAGCAAATTTCAGTGTTTTTGGATTGGATTACATTATTGAATAATTTTTATTATTATTTATTATATTTTAAACTTTATCATACCCGGGATGTCTGCTAGACTCTGGTTTGAACAGATTTAAGAGAGTTATTCCTAAGAATTACAGGACTACAATATAAAATGCCAAATTTCCATGCAAAATAATTGTACCGCTTTCAGCACCTAAAATCAGAACTAATCATACCCCCGGGGAGGTTAAGAAACCCTAGGTTTCCACAGAACCCTGGTTGATAATGGCTGACCGTAAACACCCCTTTCACACTGTGCCGCCCATACCGTCGGATTTTTACCATTGGATTTGCGGTGCATTTCAGCTGCTAGTGGGGCAATTTTAACCTCCGTTAGCAGGCGAGAAAGGGTTAAAACCACCTGCAATATCGGTGTTTTGCCGGCGGTATAGCTGCGCTGCCCCATTGATTTCAATGGGGAGCAGCGGTGGAGGAGTAGTAAAACACATCGCTCCTTCACTGCTCCAAAGAAGCTGCTGGCAGGACTTCCCCTGACGTCCTGCCAGCACACCACTCTAGCGTGAAAGCCCTCGAGCTTTCACACTGGAGACAATGGAGCAGCTGTTTGAGGGCGGATTGCAGGAGCTATTTTTAACGCTATAGCGCCTGCAAAACGCCCTCGGTGTGAAAGGGGTCTAAATGTACCATGCACTTTTGTATTTATTCATTACAGGTATTTATACAGTGCCCACAACTTATTCAGCACTTTTCATTATGCACATTTACATCAGTCCCTGCCCTCAAAGCGTTTACAATCTAAGGTCCCAATTTCACATTCATACATACACAAGTCCATTTTAGACAGGAGCCAATTAACCTACCAGCATGACTTTAGAGTAAGCCAGAGGAAACCTAAGGAGAAAGGAGCAAACTCCATGCAGATGGTCTCCTGACCAGGATTCAAACCAAGGACCCAATGCAGAAGTGCTAACCACAGCCCTGTGTAGGCTTCAAATAAGACACCTATGTTTTACTGCATGAAAATGCATTTAAAGTACAAATCCCATTCTTTCCTATTTCGCTATCGCGCATTTGCTGCAAGGATTTTAATATTGTGATTAAATAAGGGATTTATACAGCGCCAACAGTTTGCTCAGTGCTTTACAAAATCTATTCTCATATCTACTTATTCTACTTTACGAATATGTTTTATAGTAGGCAAGGTTGAAGACAATAGTCCATCCAAGTTCAACCTGTGTAGGTAGATGTGTGTCAGTGTCTATAATTATTTCCCATATCCCTGTATGGTGTGTTCTTTAAGATGCACATCCAAGAGTCTCTTAAAAATATCCATACTCCCCACACCCACCACCAAGTGCTGAAGTTGAGTTCCACATTCTTATTGCCCTGACGGTGAAAAACCCCCTGCGCAGTTTAACCTCTTGAGATCCGCGCTATAGCCGAATGACGGCTACAGCGCGGACCTCCTTTGCCGGGACTACGTCTATTGACGTTGTCCCGTGCACGAGCGGCCTGGGGGCGCGCGCGGCGTGCTCTGTGATCGGCGAGTCAATGAGACTCGCCTGATCACCGATCCGAGCAAGGGGTCGTTCCGACCCCTTACCACGTGATCAGCTGTCAGCCAATGACAGCTGATCATGTGACAAAACAGAGCCGGTAATCGGCTATTTTTCCTCCTCATGCTGAGCGCGAGGAGAGAAAAAAAAAGCCGATCACCGGCGGCCGTGATCGGGATATCAGTCCCGATCACGGCCAGTGTATCAGTGCCCACCTGCCCCCTGCCAGTAACCCCCAGAGAATTAAAAAAGTGCCACCCAGCAGTGCCACCCACCAATGCCCATAATGCCACACAGCAGTGCCATACATCAGTGCCCACAGTGCCACCTATCAGTGCCCACAATCTGCCTCAACAACATTGCTGCACCTCAGTGCCACATATCCGTGCCCATCAGTGTCATCTACCAGTGCCCATCAGTGCCGCCCATCAGTGCCTAGCAGTGCCACCCTTCAGAGCCACCTATCAGTGCCCATCAGTCCCATCTATCCGTGGTACCTATCAGTGCCCCTTAGTGTCACCCATCCGTGCCACCTATCAGTGCCCATCAGTGCCCATCAGTACTGCCTTATCTGTGCCTATCGGTGCCACCTTATCTGTGCCTATTAGTGTCGCCTTAACTGTGCCTATCAGTGCCCACCAGTGCCGCCCATCAATGCCCACCAGTGCCGCCCACCAGTGCCGCCTCATCAGCGCATTTCAATGAAGGAGAAAAATTACCTGTTTGCAAAATTTTATAACAAACTATTAAACATGATTTTTTATTTTTTTTATTTTGCATCTTTTTTTGTTTGTTTAGAAAAAAATAAAACTCTCAACTGTAATTAAATACCACCAAAAGAAAGCTCTATTTGTGGGGAAAAAAATGATAAAAATGTCATTTGGGTACAGTGTTGTATGGCCGCGCAATTGTCATTCAAAGTGCATCAGCGCTGAAAGCTGAAAATTGGTCTGGGCAGGAGGGGGGTTTAAGTGCCCAGTAAGCAAGTGGTTAAGCAAGCAAGTGGTTAAGGTTAAACCGCTTCTCCTCCAATCTCATTGTGTGGCCCCCGTGTCCTCTTACACTCCTTGAGACTCAATCGTTTTTTTCCTATGCTGGGATCGCCATTGAGGTATTTGTAAATCCCTATCATATCTCCTCTCATGCGTTGTTTCTCCAACGAGAATTTAGTGCTTGTAGTCATTCTTTGTAATTGAGGTCCTCCAATCCCCTCATTAGTTTTCTTGCCCTTCTTTGGACTCTCTCCAGTTCCAGCACATCCCTTCTGAGAACTGGTGACCAGAACTGGACAGAATACTCAAGATATGGCCTACCCAGAGTTATATAAAGTGGTAGGAATATAGTTTTATCCCTGGAGTATATCCTTTTTTATGCATGCTAATATTCTGCAGACTTTGGTAGCTGCAGCTTGAAATGGCATGCCATTGCTCAGTCGTTCATCCACTAGAACCCCCAGATCTTTCTCCATCCTCGATTCCCCCCAGCGGTTCTCCCCCTAGTGAGTAGTTTGCATTTATGTTTTTTGCCCCCAGTTACATGTTGAAACAACTACATTCAGATGACCAAGTTTTGGAAAGTACTTACAGAACTGATAAATGCCAACCCATTGGGAAGAATCTCAATGTCTTCAGATCCATACTCTGTAAAATAGGAATACATGACATAATAATCATCAGAAATCAAGATGGTGTAGAGAAAACACCTGAAGGCAAGCAGACGGTGCACTGGCTTGTGCCGTCTTCCCGACAGCCGAACACAACATGAGGAAAGGAGATGAAAGCTGGGAAATTGTTCTACCAAATGTAGAAATTTTATTGCAGATGGAATACAGGAAATACAGCTTACGTGTTTCGGCTATTAGCCTTAGTCATGGCTAGGATTAACGTGTACTCTATCTGCAATAACGAGTTGCCGGCTTTTATCTCCTTCCCTCAGAAGCTCAGATGGAGTGGAGACTTATAGAGTTTACCACCCCCATCCTGATAATCCTGCTCCCATGAATCCATAGATGGTAAAAGAGGTGTGGGTGATTTTTTTGCAAAAAATCTGTGCTGTGGCCTCATCCAGTCACACAACTAAATGCTTAGGTGGCTCTGATCCCCTAATGTCCTTCAGCAAGTTCACTGCATACTGTATATCTTTATAGGGAACTATATTCACCAACAAAGATGTATCTACAGTTATAGTTGACCACAAGACTGGTATGGAATCCTTCAGGAGGAGGGAAAAGTCAATTACTGTTAACCGCAAGAGTGCAACCGGGCCAGAAACCACAAGAGTGCTGCAGGGTTGACCACACACCATCGAATGTAATAGAGCTCCCTTTATTTTCTACTCTGATGATACAAAAATATATGTTAACAACTTAAGAATGTATCAGATGTAAACCCAAAGTTACTAAAATATTCCTTATGTTAATTTAAAAAATACATTTAATATTTTTGAAGCAAGCTAAACTGTATCTGAGCCCCACAAACTGAAAATCCTATTCAATTAATTTTTAATATTGAAAGCAAACTCGCCCATCCATGACTCCATGCTGTACTTTGTTGATAAATCACTGAGAAACATCCCCCTAGTATTTCTAGCCACAGCCATCTGTAGTAATGGAAGATGATTCGTGTAGCATTCACTTCCAGGAATCCACCTGCCCTTAGCTATGGCTTGCAGGCAGGAGGGTGTGCTTAGCTGAGAAAGCCCCTCCTCCCTATGGAAAGAGATAAATGTCCATGAAGACTCCTGGGATGTAGGACATCATTTGCCTAGGCCACAAACCAGGAAGTAACAAGAAATGTAAAAAAAATAAAAATAAAAAAAAATAAAAGGAAGAATAAAATAATGATATTCCTTCCAATCTATTTATTAATGCTAGCAGCATAATGATTGGAAATAGTTCAGCTCAGGAGCTCGGTGTTCCCAAGATTTGAAATCAGTGGGGTACAGTTAGTGTTGTAATATGTTGGTAGATTTATGTGGGATTTTATATTATATATATATATATATATATATATGTACAAATACAGTACACCATTGACCAGACCAGATTTCAGTTAATAATTCTGCTATAAAAAAAAATCAATAAAAATCTTCATCAGTTTTAGGTCAATATATATATTCCTCTACATATTTTTTGGTAAAAAAAATCAATAAAAAAAAAATAAATAAAAAATAAATAAAAAAATCCTAATAAGTTGGTTTACACAAAGATTATCACATCTACAAAATAGGGGATAGATTTACGACATTTTACTTATTTAGTTTTTACTAGTAATGGCAGCAATTTTTAGCGGGACTGTGACATTATGGCAGACAAATCGAACACCTGACACTTTTTGGGGACCAATAACACCAATAAAGTGATCAGTGTTAAAAGAAAATGCACTGTCACTGTACCAATGACACTGGCCGGGAAGAGGTCAACATCAGGGGCGATCAAAGGGTTAAGTGCGTCCCTAGGGGGTGCTTGCTAACTGTGTGTGGGGGGGGGGGGGTGGATTCACTAGATAAACAGAGACCCATGTGCCTGGTTAGCAGGAACACAAGATAACTCTGTTCATCTCTGGCTGAAAAGCGGTCTGCCTTGTTTACATCGGCAGACCGCTGTTCTATCTCTGTGGGGAGCGATCGCGGGTGGCTGGCAGACATAGCGTTCGCCGGACCCGCTGATTGGCTCCCCCTCTGTCCAATCAGGTCTGTAGGATACGTTAAATACAGTTCTGTAAGCAACACCTTATTTTCTGGCAGTGGCCCTCCCGAGACTAGACTCTGTATCTGCCCCTGTGTGGAAGCTGGAAAGAAGGCGGCATGGCTGTACGGAGACTCCTATGGAGGTCATATCGACCCCCGATCTGACCCCATCTGGTCAGGGGATGTGTTGTTTTTCGTAAGGCTGGGGACTGCTACTTTAGGGGGCCTACGTATAAGAAAAAAAAAATAATTTGGTGTGCAAATGTGTCACTCATCTTTTTCATTGTAACCATAATGTGCTTAATCCTTTTATTTCCTATGTTCGTCAACATCTAATGGCAATAATAAGGGATATTTTCCTGAAATATCGCAATCACAAAAAATACTGTATTATTGCCACTAGATGGCACCGACTACCCTAGGAAATGAATGCAAAATGTAAATGACAGTAAAGATTTGTGCAATTCATTGATATATAAATCCCTAAATGGTCATTTCGAGCGGAAAAAACAATCACAATCAACACAATATTTATTATTCTTAACTGACCATTTTGATGAGAGAATGATCATGAAGTAAAAATAACAAACACATGTAGGATCGTTCCTGAGGGTTTGTGAAATGATGTTAGTGCAGTATGTCATAAAATGTCAGTTACATACCGATGCCGGCCAGAAGCTGGCAGTTTGGAAGCTCAACAGGTTCTACGTCTCTGACCAGGTTGATGCGATCGCTGGAAAAAAATAAAAAATAAAACATATGTGACAAATATATCCCTGCACTGCTACAAATCAGCTGAACCTCATTGGGTTTTGGGCCTGTAAGCAAGGCTGGCCCAAGAATGAAATGCTGACGCCCCCCACCCCTCCCCCACTAGAAAAAAATAAATAAAACCCACACCCACCAAAAGGCCCCCCACATCCATGATTTTGTATCATGATAATTAAAACTAAAATTACATTTATCAGGAAGTCAGATTTACATGCAACAGCATCTTGTCTATATGCAAAAGTATATGACCTACCATTATGATTCAATTCCAAACCACAAACTCCCCTCATCACAGAACCCCCCCCCCCCCCCCCCCAATAACAGGGTTCCCTCATCACAGAACCACCCCAATACAGGGTCCCATTAAAGACCATTCCCTCACAACCCCCCCCCCATATCAGACTCTCCTCATCATAGTCCCCCCACGTCACAGAAGCCCCCCCAATACAGGGTCCCCTCGTCACAGAGCCCACCCCCCCAATACAGGGTCCCCTCGTCACAGAGCCCGCCCCCCAATACAGGGTCCCCTCGTCACAGAGCCCGCCCCCCAATACAGGGTCCCCTCGTCACAGAGCCCTCGCCCCAATACAGGGTCCCCTCGTCACAGAGCCCTCGCCCCAATACAGGGTCCCCTCGTCACAGAGCCCTCGCCCCAATACAGGGTCCCCTCGTCACAGAGCCCTCGCCCCAATACAGGGTCCCCTCGTCACAGAGCCCTCGCCCCAATACAGGGTCCCCTCGTCACAGAGCCCTCGCCCCAATACAGGGTCCCCTCCTCACAGAGCCCTTGCCCCAATACAGGGTCCCCTCCTCACAGAGCCCTTGCCCCAATACAGGGTCCCCTCCTCACAGAGCCCTTGCCCCAATACAGGGTCCCCTCCTCACAGAGCCCTCGCCCCAATACAGGGTCCCCTCCTCACAGAGCCCTTGCCCCAATACAGGGTCCCCTCCTCACAGAGCCCTCGCCCCAATACAGGAACCCCTCGTCACAGAAACCCCCCCCATAACAGGAAACCCCTCATCACAGAACCCCCCCATAACAGGATCCCCTCATCACAGAACCCCCCAATAACAGGGTTCCCTCATCACAGAACCACCCCATAACAGGATCCCCTCATCAGACCCCAGATTTGTCAGGAAAGTAAAGGTTTTCTCTTTCTCAATCAACATTTTCTATGGAACGATATACTACAAAATACTCCCACACAGGGGCGTGGCTAGGGGGTGGCTATTAGGGCTATAGCCCCGAATCTGGGGCCCATAGCCCTGAGTCTCTTGCCACAGGGTCCCTGCCTAACAAGCAGGTCATGGCCACGGCTGCTGTGGCGGGCAGGCTGGCTGAATGAGGCAGGCGGAGGAGTGGAGAGAAGTGAGCGGACGGACAAGCAGAGATGATGCTCTCTCCGCCCGCTTCACATTAGCGCTCTTCATAGTCGGGCCTCTTCAGTGTGGGAGCAAGGTGCAGCAGGGAGATGACAGCTCTCACTGCCCACCACACATCAGCGCTCTTCCGCCCTCACAGCACAGTGGAGTGCAAGTCACGTGCTTCCCGTCATTGGTGGAGCTCCACTTTGCATCCAGATGCCCTTGCTTCATTGTCGGAGGTGCGGCGGGGAGCAGCAATATGACATCTCTCACTGCCGCCCTGCATCACCATTCTCCTGCCCTCACTAAATATACCAGTGCTGCCAGCCTGCCACCAATGCAGCGTCAATGCACATTTGGTGGCATTGGCTGGCATGGCAAGTGACAATCCATATCAGTTGGCAAGTGACAACCCACATCTGGTGGCCGATGACGTGGAAAGTGACAGTCTGCAAATGGTGGAAGGTGACAATCCACGGTGGCAAGTGACATGCTGCATCTGGTGGCAGCAGAAAGGGGCAAGTGGGACACGCCCAGGGCTCCCACTGATTCTGCATTATGGCGAGTTGAACCACTTCATTATATTTTAGAATGTAACAATAGAAACAATGCGCTTCAATAACCGACACCATATCAATCATGGTGCCATGATGATTGAAGCGCCAACATGAGCCATAACCAAGATTTGTTCATTTGCACACACAAAAAAAAAAAAAAAAGTATTCAAAATAATCAAGTATAAGAAATTCATTCAAGACTGTGTTGTAAAAATGAATACACCAATGAAAGTCTTAGGAGCAAATCCCAATTAACAAGAATTCAACTACAAGCGAGTCTAATTACCGTATTTATTGGCATATAACATGCACAGTAGTATAACATGCGCCTTCATTTTAAGAGGGAAGTTTCAGGAAAAAAATAATAATTTTAAATAAAGAACTTTGAAGCAAAATAAGGGTCAGTGTCCATCAATGCAGACTGATCAGTGCCCATCTACTGCCTCACCATTGCCATCAATGAAGCCTGATCAGTGCCCATCTACTACCTCACCATTGCCATCAATGCCGCCTGATCAGTGCCCATCTGCAGCCTCACCTCAGATTACTGCTGCCTCTGAGGGGACAGGAAGGGGGTGGGATGAGCGCTGTCAGATTACATACAGCGAGAATATCCTGCTTACTCGGCGGCCTCTTTAATACAAAGTCCCGCCTCCTGGACCGGCTTTTATGATAGACAGAACACTAGTCCAATGCTGGCCCAGGAGACTGGACTTCCTATTACAGAGGCCACTGAGTTTCTCCCAGTATAATCTGACGACGCTCGTCCCTTCCCCTTCCCTTCTAGGCAGTCCTAATTGCAGTATCGGCATATAACACACACAGACACACACACACACTATTTGCACCCGATTTTCAGGGTGAAAAAGTGCATGTTATATGCCAATAAATACAGTGTTCATTGAACAGGTGTCCAAAAATGGTTCATGCAGTGAAAGGGTTAGGGGCCTGTTCACAATAGATGCTGTCAAAACATATTCCAAAGGCAATGACAATAAAATGAACGATTCTCAGTGAGTGTAGCTCACACCATTAGGCTCTATTCACACTTGTGCAAATTGTCATGCAACTTTGGACATCAAAGTTGCATGACAAGCGTTCCCCATGTTTTCCAATGATAACCATTCATATATGTGCAACTTAAAGTTGCAGCAACTTCAAAGTAGTGAATGCACTACTTTGGTCTGACTTTCATGCAACTTGAGGGCCATAGACTTCAATGTTTACCTTCAGAAGTTGCATGAAAGTCATACCTGAATGTTATACAATGCAACTTGTGTGCAACACTTGTCCATTATCACTGGCGAAAGCCAAAGTCATATCTAAATTGCACCCATCCAAAGTTGCACCAAAGATGGCGCATCTTTGGAGCCATACAAGTGTGAATGGAGCTGTACACTGTAGTTGCGTGCATTTATTAAAAAGTGGAGCAGGCTGCATTTTTTTGCAACGCAAACAAATGTGTGTAACGGAAACAAATGCAGCTCGAAAAAAAAATGTAACACAACAGTGCAAAATGCATGCAAATGTGAACAGTGACTTTATTTGTGCGTTTTTCATTGCATTCTGGTGTGAACAGGCCCTTAAAGCAGTTTTAAGCCCAAAACGAAAAATGTAATATATATTGCAGCCTACCAATCATTAGATGTGGTGGCTGCATTGGTTTTCTTTTGTTAGGCTTTTTTTCTGTTTTCTCCTGGTGATCTGGCCAGTAACACACTTCCTGTATTAGAGCATCTCCACTCCGGATGAAGGAGGGGGCACCTTGCAGCATTGTCAGTCTGGAGGGGAGGGGGTGTTAGATGTATATACAAAATCAATGGTTGGTGTTGGGCTCCCGATTAAAACACTAAAAGGTTACAATATTTCTAAAAATTCATGAGATACAGTCAGGTCCATAAATATTGGGACAGCTACACAATTCAAATATTTTTGGCTCTATACACTATAATGGGATTTGAAATGAAAAACAAGATGTGCTTTAACAGCAAACTTTCAGCTTTAATTTGAGGGTATTTACATCCAAATCAGGTGAACGGTGCAGGAATTACAACAGTTTGTATTTGTGCCTTCCACTTTTTAAGGGACCAAAAGTAATGGGACAGGTTAACAATCACCCATCAAACTTTCACTTTTTAATACTTGGTTGCAAATCCTTTGCAGTCAATTACAGCCTGAAGTCTGGAACACATAGACATCACCAGAGGCTGGGTTTCATCCCTGGTGATGCTCTGCCAGGCCTCTACTGCAACTCTCGTCAGTTCCAGCTTGTTCACTTCAGTTTGGTCTTCAG
Organism: Lithobates pipiens; assembly: GCF_037356315.1. Lineage (NCBI taxonomy): Eukaryota > Metazoa > Chordata > Amphibia > Anura > Ranidae > Lithobates > Lithobates pipiens. The sequence continues at coordinate 55,807,572 of NW_027507764.1, read as the reverse complement.
CAAGTGAAATGCACGCTCAATCAGATTCAGGTAAAGTGACTGACTTGGCCATTGCATAACATTCCACTTCTTTCCCACAGTATGCTTCGGGTCATTGTCCATCTGCACTGTGAAGCGCATCCAATGAGTTCTGAAGCATTTTGCTGAATATGAGCAGATAATATTGCCCGAAACACTTCAGAATTCATCCTGCTGCTTTTGTCAGCAGTCACATCATCAATAAATACAAGAGAACCTGTTCCATTGGCAGCCATACGTGCCCACGCCATGACACTACCACCACCATGCTTCACTGATGAGGTGGTATGCTTTGGATCATGAGCAGTTCCTTTCCAATCCATACTCTTCTCATCACTCTGGTACAAGTTGATCTTGGTCACGTCTGTCCATAGGATGTTGTTCCAGAACTGTGAAAGCTTTTTTTAGATGTTGTTTGGCAAACTCTAATCTGGCCTTCCTGTTTTTGGGTCTTACCAATGGTTTACATCTTGCGGTGAACCCTCTGTATTCACTCTGGTGAAGTCTTCTCTTGGTTGTTGACTTTGACACACATACACCTACCTCCTGGAGAGTGTTCTTGATCTGGCCAACTTTTATGAAGGGCGTTTTCTTCACCAGGGAAAGAATTCTTCGGTCATCCAACACAGTTGTTTTCCGGGTCTTTTGGTGTTGCTAAGCTCACCGATGCGTTCTTTTTTAAGAATGTTCCAAACAGTTGATTTGGCCACACCTAATATTTTGCTATCTCTCTGATGGGTTTGTTTTGTTTTTTCAGCCTAATGATGGCTTGCTTCACTGATAGTGACAGCTCTTTGGATCTCGTATTGAGAGTTGACAGCAACAGATTCCAAATGCAAATAGCACACTTGAAATGAACTCTGGACCTTATATGTGCTCCTTGTAAATGGGATAATGAGGGAATAAACACACACCTGGCCATGGACCAGCTGAGCAGCCAATTGTCCCATTACTTTTGGTCCCCTAAAAAGTGGGAGGCACATATACAAACCGTTGTAAGTCCTACACCGTTCACCTGATTTAGATGTAAATACACTCAAATTAAAGCTGAAAGTCTGCAGTTAAAGCAAATCTTGTTTGTTTCATTTCAAATCCATTGTGGTGGTGTATAGAGCCAAAAAGATTAGAATTGTGTTGATGTCCCAATATTTATGTACCCGACTGTATGATATCTTCAAAATAAAGTCCACTTTGTGTAAAAACACAATAAATCCAATAAAGTGCAAATTAACATAAATACCGCAGTAACTACAGTAAAGTCCTAAACAAGTGACTGTAGTGAATGAAATATAAAAAATACTTTTCAAATAAAATGAGTGGATATACAAAATGTAACAGGTTCAAAGAGAGTCCATATAAACAATGACGAAGGTGTAAAATAGTGCTGATGAATCACAGAAAAAATTCTTCTGGATCCAAAGTGCAAGGTGCAGTGTGAAGGTGCTTTGTAGCAGCAGCAGATAACACTGTGACTTCAGTGATTGTTGGTCTTCAGTGTAAGTAACACCTGTAGGTGTACTATCTTCTTACCTTAGGTAAGCAGCATTCAGAGATAGAGAGGGGGGGGTTAATCATTCAGGTGGGGAATGTTTCCTGTGCTTTCCTTCTTTCCAGGGGTTCCTGGTGTATGCAGAGCTTAAAAAGTGCTTCCTTTCATTCAGGTAAAGTGATAAGGGCCGCTCAGATGCCTCAAAACCGGACATGTATGGGAAAGTTTTCGGAGACACAGAGCCTCTATGGCAGCCTTTCTCAACCTCTTCAACACAGAGGAACCCTTGAAATAGTTTGAGTCTTGGGGAACCCCTGCTAAAAATTAGAAATCTATAACTCATGATACATTAGTGTGATGGTCAGTGGGAAGAATGGTCATTACACTTGTGGTCATTGGGAAGATTTACCTCCTTACAGATGGCTAAAAAGATCAATGGTGTCGGTGGGAACTTATTCGAGAGGCAGAAATGGCCCAATGCTGAAGGAACCCCTAGCAACCTCTGGAGGAACCCTAGTTGATAATCACTGCTCTATGGTGTAGTATGCATTGCTTAGGTAGATATTTATTGATAGATAACAGCAATAAAAAGTACTCACATTTAGTATCAGTAATGTGCAATGTAAAAACGAGCTTGAGACCTAAACGTCACTTCCGGTGTCCCTGTGCCCTACGCGTTACGTCACCATCACGTGACTTCAACAGGGGGGGGGGGGGTGTTAGATGTACTAGCAGATTTGAATACACTAAAAACTGAAGCTGAACTCCTGCTAATACTTGATAATCAGTTTTTTTTTCCTTTTTTGGGATTAAAGCTAGCCATACACCTATAGATTATCTGAAGATTTTCTATGGTTAGATGGAAAAAGTGGGAGATTCCTCCATCCACACAGTTTAGCGAACATGGAGAATCTGTTGCACTTTTTCCATCTAAACATAGAAAATCTGCAGATAATCTATAGGTGTATGGCCAGCTTTAGTTTTACATTTAAAAAAAATAAAATAAAAAGGGATGACTGTAAGCACTTCTACCAGCGTTAAAGAGGAGGGCCGGTTTAAAAATAAAAATGTTTTTTTTTTTTTAAAGTCAGCAGCTGCAAGCACTGTACCTGCTGACTTAATAAGCACACTTACCTGTCCAGGGCGCCCACGATGTCGGCCGCCCGAGGCTGACCCGTCCCTCGGCTCTCGGGTCCCGGCGCCGCCATTTTGGCTAAGGGAAACAGGCAGTGGAGCCTTGCGGCTTCACTGCCCGTTTCCTACTGCGCATGCGTGAGTCGCGCAGCACTTTGTGAATGGGGCGCGCTGTGTTCTGGGGACACAGTTCCCAGAACACAGCGCGACCCATTACCCAGAAGATGCAGCATGGAGGAGAGAAGACAGAAGATCTCCGCGGAGGAGGAAGAGGCAGATTAGGATGATGTGCCTAGCAACAGGCATTTCTGGTAAGTTAAAAAAAAAAAAATATCTTCATTTTTTTTTTCTAATGTATATTTTTTTTTCAGGGTGGCCCTCCACTTTAAGTGGTTTGTCTCATCTCTGTAATTGCTGGAAAGCTTGTGTTTTTGAAAAACGACAGACTTACTGGCCGCATTACCAGCTGAAAATAAAATAAAAAGTCTAAAAATAGGAAACTAATGCAGCCATCCCATCTAAGAGTTGGTAAGCTGCAATAAAAGAAATGTTTGCTTTTGGGTTTAATACTTCTTTAAACTCTGCACCACTATCCGCGCCTGAAATGTGTGTAGACCTGTTGTGCAACTTTATAACAGCTGCCAACAAAGTTCTTTGTGCAATATTTGTCTGTTTGTCAGGAACTCCGTCTGCTTATACAGAGAAAGTAATATACAAATCCTATGTACATACTGTAATAAAACAGAGCAAGGAGCAACATGCAACACAATGTACACACAGCAGTGAAGGGAGGACTGTTTGGTTGCCGGCTATGGGTTGGGGCACTTGGCACTTTGAACCTTGGCACTTTATACTAAAAATCTGTAAGTGGCACACCAGGGACAATTTTCCATAAAAGTTGCATACACTAAACCAACAGATTCCTGTAGGGCGATAACAATATTAACACCCATTTCAATATGTCTATAGTATTCAAGCATATTACTGTTAATGTGTTAGTCAACAATAACAAAGTACATCTTTCAACTACGTGTTAACAGTAATATCCTTGAATACTATAGACATTATTATTTAAGGCACTTATACAGCGCTGCCAATTTATGCAGCCCTTTACACAATATAAGGGCCAATTTTAGACAAAGCCCAATGATAAGGGAGAATAAAAGACAGTTGTGGAGATTGAGCCGTATACGAGACATTTTTTATTAAAAGTCCTGACTCGGTTTGCGAGCATTGTCTAGCACAACGAGCAGGATTCAAGCCCCTGGGGTGTGCAGTACCGCATTTGGCCAGAGGTGCGGGGGGCGCCAGCAGACGTTCCTGAGTGTTTCCGAGCCACTCCGATCGGCCTGCGAGTGTGTCTGGCGCCCTGCCTCCTCTGTCCACATGCAGTACTGCATACAACAGCAGTCACTGTGGAACGAATTATCTGAGTTTCCATTGACTCCTATGGGGAAACTCGCTTTGATATACGAGTGTAGCACCTGACTTGTAGCATGCGCAACTTTTTTCTTGGCAATCGAACAGAGAAGCGGAACAAAAGCAAGACCCCATACACACTATTCGATTTTCTGCAGATTTTTGTCTTCAGATTTACCAAAACCACATAATATGAGGTCAAACCTTAGGAGTTTAAAATGTGTATGCAATCAGGCAGGGCCTTCTACTACATGGTTTTGGGAAATCTGAAGACAAAAATAATCTACAGAAAATCTAATAGTGTGTATGGGGCTTAAGGCAAGTATATATATGTTACCAAAACAGGTGTCCCCCATAGCTACATTTATTCTCACTTCCTATTTCAGTGACAACTAATTTTGGATTTTCTGATCACTTTCTGTGCCAGAGACAATGGTCATAAGCACGGATGGTGCAGTTTAAGGGGGAACACGGAAGTAAGCACACCAGGCAGGGTTTCTAACCCCATCCTAACTGAAGCAAACAAAACAAAACAAAAAAATGTAAAAAAAAAAAAAAGTTTTAGGCCAGAGTCAGTGTATTTTAGATAAAATTGGTCTTTTTTTTTTAATTTATTTAGTTGGTGCATTTTAGGTAGGATTAACCACTTCAATACAGGGCACTTTCGCCCCCTTCCTTCCCAGCCCAATTTTCAGCTTTCAGCGCTCTAGCACTTTCAGTGACAATTGCGCGGTCATGCTACACTGTACCCAAATGAAATTTTTATCATTTTGTTCGCACAAATAGAGCTTTATTATGGTGGTATTTATTCACGACTCAGTTTTTTATTTTTTGCGATATAAGCGCAAAAAAGCGGAAATTTGGAAAAAAAAAACAATATTTTCTTTTTTCTACTTCAATAAAAATCCAATAAAATCAAATTTTGTCATAAATTTAAGCCAAAATGTATTCTGCTACATGTTTTTGGTAAAAAAAAATCCGTTAAGTGTATAATAATTGGTTTGTGTGATCACGGACATATGTACGCAAATGATCATGTACATATGTGTGCAGGTGATCACGTACATATGTGTGCAGATAATCATTGGGACATGTGATTTTAGTGGGACATATGTGGGGGACATGTTTTTATTATTAGGGACATGTGTTTTTATTATTTGGGGACATGTATGTTTTGGGGACATGTGTGGGGACATTGTGTTTATACTGTGTGATGTGTTTACTGTGTGGTGTGTTTACTGTGTACACTAGACTGGTGATCAGTGAGTAAAAAGCTGCAAAAAGCAGCTCATACTCACTGATCAGCAGCCGGCTGCAGCGATCTGCTCTCCTCTCCTCAGCGATGACTTCTGTGTGAGGAGAGGAGGAGCCGATTGCCTAGCAACCGGCTGTTTGTTTACATCACATGACGGCCGTGATTGGACACGGCCGTCATGTGATCAGGAGGGCCAATCACAGAGCCCTCCTGCCGATCTGAGATGCGCCGTGTCCGGGTGACACAGGCGCATCGGGATCGCGCCGCTGCGCGCGATCCCGCTACTCCTGAATGACGTTCCTGAACGTCATATCAGGAGTAGGCGGCTCCCACCCGGCCGTATATGTGCATTGGCCGGGTGGGAAGTGGTTAAAAAAATAAAAATAAATAGTGCACCATTTATATTCATATGCGATATCGTTCTACTCATCAGGAGCAGGAGAATTTGTTTTGGGTTGTTTTTGGATCCTTTAAAAATACGAATATATATATATATATATATATATATATATATATATATATATATATATATATATATATATATATATATATAACATTTTTCATTATTGTACCTACCCTCTCCAGTCTCCACCCTCCCAGTGCTGTCCTTGCCTTGGCAGAATGACACACACACACCCCATTCTGCCCATTTCCGGTGAGCCCGGCCTGTCATTTATATGAATCATCACAGAGGCTGGGTTCACAGTACACCAGGATTGAGCGCTGCTCACATATCATACATCAGTGTTGCTTTAATCCTGGAGGAGTACCCACCCACTACTGACATCATTGGAGTGACATCAGTGGAGCAACTAGAAAACGGGTAAGTATAGGATTTTCTTTTAAAGCTCTTCCCTATGAGCACACGCATATACACCACCTCCTGGAGGTAGGTCTTTATTCAAAGTGTCACATGCTGTATATTCGCTGCTGTTTGTGCTGAGAGCGCACCACACAGCTCATTCTCAACACAGAGACCGAGCCGTCACCAAGAGGCCTGGGTCTCATACTAATGATCAGGAACTGGGAGGCCCGAAATTGCCGTTACCACCAAATGAAAGCCCAGTCTGTTCTGGGGAAAAAAAAAATAAAAAAAAATGCGGTTTAATCCAGCTGAGATACACTTACGATGATATGTTTTACTAAAGCTGGCCATGCATGGGTTAATAAAAAAAAATAAAACACGATTTCCCCATCTACACATTTGAGGTGGACGGGGGAATCCTCCTGCTGTGTCATTGTATTCAGACAGTGGGGAGACTCCCCCACCATCAGAATACACAGATCAGGGCTATAGACTATAGTTTCTCAACTCCAGTCCTCCAGGTGCCCCAACAGGTCATGTTTTCAGGTTTGCCATTATTTTGCACAGGTGATTAGATCAGTTTCACTGCCTTAGTAATTACCACAGCCGTTTCATCTGAGGGAAATCCTGAAATCATGACCTGGTGGGGCGCCTTGAGGCCTGGAGTTGAGAAACACTGGTCTATAGCAGGTAGGGTACCCTCCTCACCCCTTTAAGGCCGGGTTCACACCGCTGCGATGCGGGAACGCCGCGAATCCGCGGCATTTTCCCGCATCGCATTACTCCCGCCGGCAGTTCACACTGCCCTATGCGGACGGCTGGGAGTGTCAATGATATGTTAATGACACCCCCAGATCCGTCCGCATATCGCAGTGCGATCTGCCGACTCGCACAGGAATCGGATCACATGGTGTGAACCCCCATGCGATCCGATTCTGTTGCGGACCAAAAAAAAGGGTCCCGTGCGAGTTTGCTGCGGGAGCGATGCGAATTCAGCCATACTATCTGTATGGCTGAACTCGCATCGCTACGGAGATCGGATGTGATTTGCGGTGCGAATCACATCCGGATCTCCCCCCGCAGCAGTGTGAACCCAGCCTAAAACTGAACACATTAATTACACAGGTTCTGTGGCTGAATAAGGTGGTAATTACACTCACTTTGGTGCCTTATCTGCATTAAATTAGCCTCAGAACCCGTGTAATTACTATGTGTTTGGGTTTAAAGGGATGTGGTGGCAACCCTAATAGCAGGGTACTGAATTAAAATTAAATGGAGGTCCGATCAGTAACAGTCTCTTCCAAAGAAGGTCCAAATCGCACGTTTGTGTGATAACTTACATCCTTCACATCACAGCCCCGCTCCTCTTAAATCACAATCCCATTCATCAGATCCTCTGTCCCCCCCTTCTATATCACAGTTTACCCTTCACAGCAGTGCCCTCAGCCCTGAGCGGCGGAAGCTGTAGGAGTTAAATTTTCTAATAAGCGGATGATTGGTTTGCTAGGACCACCCTGTGTCCTAGCGCCCAATCACCTGCTTGGTAACTTGAAAGCCTGCCCCCACCCACCGCTCAGCACTGTACAGCCTCCGGCTCCTTGCTCTGCTGACAATGACAGTGGCTGAGGCTTGGGGGGGGGAGCCGGCTCCTAAATGGTGCAAATAGGACATTAACTTGGTTTGGCTCCTGGCCCCCCCCATTTAGTGATGCCTCATCTATAGCATGCAGCGCCCATCAGAATATACTGGCAGGATGTCTGAATAGAAATCAATCAGTAGATCAACTTCTTCTTGGATGGAAATCCTACGGAACCAAATTTGGATCCTTGTAAGGCTCACCTAACATTAGTTAAAGTTGTAAAACTGTTCAGGCATTAAGCTTAGTTTTACCTTCCGTCAAGAAGGGGTTAATAGAAAAAATGTTGGGGGGGGGGCTGTTCAGGCGTAAGGGAAGGGTGGGTGGAGAGGTGATGAAAAAGGTGGAGTTCCACTTTAAAGATCAAGCACATGTTGACCAGCTGTGGTTAGTGGCAGTTGATGTGTCCACCTTGTTGGGTGTATTGGTGGAGGAAGAAGTCTTACAACAAGCAGAGACAACCACAGAGGAAGTGTCTGCAAGCCGGCGGTGTGCCCAGATGAATTTTCATAGAATTCGTTCCTTTGGAAATTTTATTAAGCAGCCAAAAAAAAATCTGAATTGCAGTCACATCAACCTTCTTGACCCGACTTCCTGCAACATCTGCAAAATACATCCCCATCCTCACCACGGCTTTCCACAGGAAAATGTTTTAACCTTTTATCTCTGCCCTGCCATATATAAATGCCGGTGTCCATACCAGCACAGATTGATATCATTATCACTCCACACTGTATCTGTTGATTCATGAAGTTCTTGTATGGCCAAAATGAACCCCTTCGAGCCGGCCCTTTTTTTTTTTTTTTTTTTTAAATAAACATATAATACTTTCCTGCTCTGAGCATTTGGTTTTGCACAGAGCAGCCCAGATCCTCCTCTTCTTGGGTCCCTCGCAGCTTGCTATGGGGGCACCTGAGCCAAGCCGCAGCTCCTTGTGTCCATTCAGACACAGAGCCATGGTTCAGCCCGCCCCCTCGCTCTCCTGGTTGGCTGACAGCAGCGGGAGCCAATGGTGCAGCTACTGTGTCTCAGCCAATCAGGAGGGAGAGCAAGGGACGGCCCAGGCACTCGTGTACATTGCTGGATAGAGATGGGGCTCAGGTAAGTATTAAAGTGATTGTAAGGCTTCATCTTTTTATTTAATTTTTTAAAACAGACAGACATATATACCTCCACTGTGCAGTTCGTTTTGCACAGTGTGGCCCCGAACCGCCTCTTTTGGGGTCCCCCGGCGGCGCTCGCATCTCCTCCCTGAATCAGATCAGCCCCTGAGAGAAGCTCTTCCCCGGGGGGTTACCTTGCGGGCGCGCTCCCGAGTCCAGCCTTCGCATCTATAGACACAAATGCCGGACTCGTCCTCGCCCCCGCGTCGTTGGATTTGATTGACAGCAGCAGTAGCCAATGGCTGTGCTGCTATCAATCTATCCAATCAAGAGATGGGACACTGTGCAGAGAGGGAGAATGCGTCTCCGCCAAGTGAATGTAGGGGCTCAGGTAAGTAAAACAGGGGGGCTGGGGGGCTGGTGACTGCCAGAAGTTTTTTCACCTTAATGCAAAAGCTGCATTAAGGTGAAAAAACCACGAGGGTTTACAACCCCTTTAAGGGGGCCTAGGGGGGCTGCTGCACACAGACGTTTTTATCTTAATGCGTAGAATGCATTAAAATAAAAAAAACCTTCTGCCTCTACAATTCTTAGGCTTCATGTACACGGGACGTTTTTACAACCTCTCCTGAACGATTCAACTTGACATATAGTAGCCCACTTTTAAAACAGCCAATCTGCCACGTTTATATGCCGCGTCTAGTTGCGTTTTGCTGCGTTTGCATTTAGAAGCGTTTGAATAATTTTTTTTTTTTAAATAGCCAAAAATGAAAAACACCTGTAAACGAAGCGCAGCTAAATGCGAGTTGCCACGGTTAGAAGTGTTTAGCGCTTGAAATGCCTCTAAACTTTGGCGTCTGAACTCATTTTTTTGAGTTCCAAAAAAAGCCCCTAAACTCAACTGCCTAAAAACGACCGTAAACTAACCTGTGTACATGTACACATAAGATAACATTGGATGTGTTCAGTGGCAGCTGAAAAAAGCATCAACTGCCTCTGAACATCTGTTTACCAGCAGCAGCGTACACAAGGCCTTAAGGGGTTTAGGATGCTGGGAGGCGGGGCGGGGTTTATGATCATGTGACCGGCGTATTTGCGTGCGGCTGCTGCAATGAGGTTAAAAAGCATACCACATTTGGCAGGCGTTACCCCACTGAACGAGGCCAATGCAAGTCAAGCCACAACCACATGCAATGCATGCGTTCACAGAATGGTAGCGCGACATTTACAGTGGCTAGAGCAGCAGTGAGGAGGCATTGCCAAAAGCCTTCTGAAGAGGGATCCAACACAGATCACTTTACAGCGGGCAACAGACACCTTTAAAACAGCAGCATTGTCAGTCTGGGGGGAGGGGAGTGTTAGATGGACTACAAGATTTAGTCAGTGGTAAATAGTTTTTATTCATCCCTCTAACTGGTACATGTGCTGGACAGCTGGTTCTGTAAAAAAAATAAAAATGAAATTGCTGGCCAGATCACCATGTGAAAATAAAAGAAAACGAATGCCGCCATCACATCTAAGAGTAGGTAAACTGCACTATCACTTGAGCAAAATGGTTCAATTTGAAAGTGGTATTAATCCCAAATGACCTGTTTACTTGTTAATCTTGGCTCGTTCATACTAGCTGTGTGCTAAAACTTTCCGCTGAAGGCTCGGTTCACACTGCGGCGACTTGGGATCCGACTTGTGAGACACCAAGTTGCATGAGAGCGGTCTTAACCCCTTGACACCACCGTAACACAAATATGCAGCCCAACTAGACTGTTGTGTTTGTTTCCGTGGGGACACATATTTATGCATCTGCCTTTGTGGTGGAATCATGCCGCAGGGGGCGCTCCCAGCACATGAGCCCCGGGACCCCCATCTCCTGATTGCTGCAAAAGCCTCTGATTGGCAATCCCCACCGTGTGCCCATTTCCTCCTCCTACCCCTTGGCCAATAAGATCGCTTCTTTCGGCCAATCAGGAAACGGGTCTCACGACCTGCTTCTTGAATGGCTGGGAGGAGAATTAATGTTCCAATAGTGAATATTCATTCTGCTCTGCGCCCGGAGCCCACCCTTTTTTGAAGCTTACATTGGAATCCATGCATCCGGCGCCCTGTATGTAGATTAGGGGGCCGGATGCATGGATGGAGAGGGCGACACCCATCCGCCCCTAAAGGACGGGCCGCTACTGGTGACTGGCTTTCAATGGAGCCGGTTCACACAGCTCTGGGATGGCTGCAGAGCGAGTTGCACAGGAGTCCTGAGCGTGTTTTGGTTCGATTCAGGTTGGAATTGAGCGAAAAATTCAGACCGCAATCGGACCTGAAAGGGTGAACAGGGACGCACAGCAGCGTGAACCCAGCCTTAAAGTGGTTGTAAACCTTTACACACCACTTTTACCTACCAGTAAGTCTATAATAAAGCTTACCTAGAGGTACTGGCAATATCTCCTAAACCTGCACGGTTTAGGAGATATTTACTATATATGCGTGTGCCGACATCATTGGTGCATGGGCCCTAAAGAAAGGGCATGACCGTGCCACAGGAGTGACATCATGCGACTCCAGACAATCAGAGTCCATGGCCCCGGAACAGGGGTGAAGACGGATGCGGCCACCAGCGGGGACATTGCGGGCTTCGTTTGCAGCTAAGTGCAACATAATGGCCTAGTATGCAATGCATACTACTAGCCTATTATGCTTTTACTTTGCAGGGGAATAAAAGCGGAAGTAAAACCTATCAGTAAGGATGAGCTCCGGCGTGTTCGCATGGACCACGTGCACAGCCTGCCAGGAAGTCAGCGCTTCGCTAATCACAGGCGGTGAGACACTGCCCGATCTCTGCAGCCGCACATCGGTGCAATGTCTCAGGGCCTGTAATTAGCGCAGCGCTGCGCCGACTTCCTGGCGGGCTCTGCACGTGGTCCATGCGAACACGCCTGAGCTCATCCCTACCCATCAGGGTTTACTTCCTCTTTAATGGAGGAGAGAGATACATCATCTCTCCTAGCAGAGGAAAAATAAAATAAAATAAAAATAAATACAAAAAAAGTAAAAAATTAGAGACCAAGGTTTGATCTAGGTCAGTGACAGGATTAGTGTTTGGGCCAAGATCAGGGTCAAAAGGTAGATTTGCCACCTCATCCCTTTAAACCTGAACACATATTAATTACACAGGTTCTGTGGCTGATTAAAGTGGTTGTAAACCCTTAAAAACCACTTTGACCTACAGGTAAGCCTAGATTAAGGCTTACCTGTAGGTCCAAGCAATATCTCCTAAACCTATATGGTTTAGGAGATATTTGCCCGAAAACGGGCACCGCTGTCTATGGTGCATGCGCCATAGACAGCGGCGCACAGGCGCACTGAGCGCGGCATTCTCAGCGACGGAGCTGCCGCGCGTGTCGGCTCCCGTGCGCATGCGCGAGAGTGACGTCACCCCACCCCACCAACAAGATGGATGCGGCGGACTACAAGGGACAGCGGCGACTTCGCTGGCTCCTGTGTCAGGTAAGTGACACATAATGGACTACTATGCGATGCATAGTAGTCCATTATGCTTTGGAAGTAAACTCATCAGGGTTTACTTCCTCTTTAAGGTGGTAATTAAACTCACTTGGTGCCTTATCTGCATTTAATTAGCCTCAGAACCCGTGTAATTCAAAAGGTGTTTAGGTTTAAACGAATGAGGTGGCAACTCTAATCAAAGGCCAAGTTCAGTATTTTATTTTTAAACAGTTTTTTTTTTTTTTTTTTTTTTTTATTAGGATCAGTGTTTTAGGTAGGATAAAAAAAAAAAAGTGCATAATTGTTTCGGGGCCGTACTACGGGTAGAAATAACATGCACATGTGGTATGGCTGTGATCATCAGGAGGAGAATTTAATTTAGTTTGTTGGTGATAGGTTAGTAGGAAGAAATATACTGTTGCTTTTCTTTTTTTTTACTATTTTGGGCCAGTTTCACTTTTAATTAAAAAAACAAACAAAAAATAAATAAAATAAAAAAAACCCACACACAGGAGACATCCAATACCATTTACCACCAAATAAAGGCCCAATTTGTTCTCAAAAAAAAAACAAGGGATAATCCATACCTCCCCACATTTTCAGATGAGGATGAAGGACAGCTACTATCAAACGTATGGGGGCATAGTCGCATCAAACGCATATTCACAACTTTCAGGTCGCAGAAGCGTGAACCGAGGGTTAGCGTGCAGGAGTTTAGACCGACTTGAATCCCTCTCCCCTCCCCTTTTTCTGTAGTCACACTCTCTTTTCCAATTAAAAAATAAATAAAATAAAAACCCAGCATGAAGAACACGACCCCCCCTTGTGACGAGTAAAGCAGATTGCACCCCCCTGGGAAACTCACGCCGCCAAGTTTTAGGAGCGCTGCCCCTTTAAATGTTCTGAGTTGCTCCATGAAGCTGTTAGGAAACGCAGAGATCAGATCTTTGTACGGTGCAAAAACACATTTCAAAACTTTTCAGCCTGCCAGCCACCAACGCCTAATCTTTATCTGTAAAGGTAATACGGGAACTTACGTGAAATGCACTATCCTTTCTCCTAGAAAAGCCAGGAAGACCCCAAAGAGTGTGATTTTCAGCAGTTTCCCCATGCCTGCAGTGCTGTTATGTGCTGCACCCTACAAAGGAAGAGCTAGGAGGGCTGGAGGGGGCGGAGCCCACAAGCCAGGAACTTTATACACCATTCTCTCATTTCTCTGGGCTGCTGACCTTGTTTGCGTTGCATGGTGTAGTTGTTACATTGTTTAGGGATGCAATGAAGTTTGCGTCTTTTTTTTTTTACACTCATCTGTTATCCTACAGAACTTTCCTGCATGGAAACGCATTTCAAATAGAAATCCGATTCTTTCCCATGAGGCTTGGTTCACATCAATGTGTTGCAGATTAGTGTGTTTTTAACCACTTCAATACCAGACACTTTTACCCTCTTCCTGCCCAGGCCAATTTTTAGCTTTCAGCGCCGTCGCACTTTGACAATTGCACAGTCATGCCACACTGTACACAAATAACATTTTTATTACTTTTTTTTTAAAACAGTTTGAGCTTTCTTTGGTAGTATTTGATCAGCATTGGGTTTTTTATTTATTTTTGCTGAATAAATGAAAAAAGACCGAAAACTTTGCAAATAAATTTTATTTTACAAATAAGTCATTTTTCTTCATGCATTTGGGTCAAAACAATATTGCTACATTTCTTTGGTAAAAAATAACCCCAATCAGTGTATAATATTTTGTTATAGAGTAGAACTATGGTATATCTCTATACATAAAAATTGATCAATCCTGATGTACTAGGTCCTATCTCATTTCTTAAAGTGGTGTTCCACACAAAAAACAAAAAACAAAAAAAACTTAAAATTCCTAAAAAATAAAAACATTTGGGATTTTTTTTTAACTCACCTTTAAATGTCTGTTGCTAGGCGGTCCCTCGTAGTCTGCCTCCTTCAGTGTCTGGGCTCCTAACGTCACTTCCCCTCGGTGCAGGAAGGGCTCAGCACCGCCCCCTCCCTCCTGTCAGTCATCTGGGACATGTGACAGGTCTGAGATGACTGCGTGGCCAATCACGGGGCACGGCGCTGCTTGCGCATGCGCAGTGGGTGCCCGGCTGTGAAGCCACAGCTGGGTGCCCACAGTTGCATTGCTGGCACCGATTATTAAAAGTCAGCAGCTGCAGTATTTGTAGCTGCTGACTTTTAATTCTTTTTTTTTTTAAGGGGAACTCCTCTTTAAGGCCCTGAAATGCCAGTACAGTACAACACCCCCTCCCCATATTACCCCTTTTTTGGAAAGTAGACAGTCTGAGGCATGGTGAATATTTTGAAATTGTAGTTTAAAATTTTTTTTTTTTTTTATATGTACATTTTTTTTTTATCATTTTTTTTACATGCGGCAACCACAGTAGTGCAGTGTTACCATAGTGACACTGTACTTCTCTGGGGAGGCGTTCAGGTTTTTTTTTTTTTTTGACGCTATGATTGCTGATAACAGCGATGATGACGGTTATGCCCAAAAAACACGGTCGGAAATTCGATCGTATGTGGGCTCAATCAGACTTTTTCCGTCGGACATTCTGACGGAAAAAGTTTGAGATCTGGATATAAAATTTTCCGACAACAAAATCCAATCGGACTTTTTCCGATTGTGTGTAGAGACTTCCGATGCACAAAGTGCCACGCATTCTCAGAAAAAATTTGGAGACGAAAGCTATTGGCTACTGGCCTCTACGTAGTCCCGTCGTACGTGTAGGACATCACCTCGTTCCCGAACGATTGGATTTTCCGACAACTTTGTGTGACCGTGTGTATGCAAGACAAGTTTTCGGCCAAAATCCGTCAGAAAAAATCAGACGGATTTTGTTGTCGGAATGTCCGACCGTGTGTACGGAACATTAGACCCCTTTTACACTGAGGCAGTTTTCTGGTGTTTTAGAGCTAGAAATAGCCTCCTATTCTCTGCAACAGGTGCTTTCACACCCGGCGGTGCGCTTGCAGGACACTAGAAAAAGTCCTGCAAACAGCATCTTTGAGGCAGTTTGGGAGCGCTCCCAAAACGCCCCTGCCACTGCAATGAGATGGCAGCGCTTCTGAATCGCCTCAAAAGCACTTCGGAAGCGACACAACGCAGGAGTTTTTAACCTCTTCTTTGGGGTTAAAAGCGCCCCGCTATCTGCAGAAATGTGTGCAAGAAGACTGATGTGCTCACATGGACTCCTATGTTGCCAAAAGGAAGACACTTCTAGTAGAGTCTGTTAAAAGCCATTCCACCACTCCCTCTCCTCCTCAGTGTCCTCTGGGAACTGTAGTGTAAGGGTCCATGGGTCCCATTCTATGATTGATGTCCTGGACTTCAATTGCCATGATCCTCAGCGTTCTGTATAGACGTGCATAGGTTTTCCTGACTATAGCTCCTCCCCTAATGGCTGGGGTGGGTGTAGCACAACTTAACATCCAGCATAACAGTAAAAAGTGAAAGTAAAAACTGACTGTAAAGAAGACAGTGTCTCCTTCTCCATGTTTCTGTAGTTAAGCACTTGGGTACATCGTAAGTAGAATAATGCAAGCAGATGGCATGAGAGCAGGATGTTGATAAGCTTTCAGTCCTGTTTGTATACTGGGAGTGATAGCATTGCAGCATGGACTGTGTGTTCAAGACTTATCAGAATCAAATAGTTCATTTGGAATGTTGGATCAGGTTACTGTGTAGAAATGTTAGTTTATATATCTGCAGGGTGTGAATGTTTTGTCTGGACTGATGACCATGTTACAGTATCATAAAATAATAAAACTAATGCAACAGTAATGAAAGCTTAAAGTGTGTTTATCCAAAGATCTAAACATTCAGGCTTAGTCTTCAATGCATTTTTATAAAAATGTGTGTAAAGAGAGAGAGGACCGGAGCGGGACGGACCACAGGGAAGGATAGAGGAGGGCCGGGCATGACCGTGTGTCTAGTGACACACGAAGGGGTGGGATTTAGAAGGGAGAGGCGGGGCCGAAGGAAGGGGAGCGGCCATTTAAATAAAGGGGGCGGAGCCGGGAATGGGCAGCGCGGAAGGAGGAAGACACGAGGAAGCAGTTTTTTCCCACCCACCCTCCCTTTATAGGTTGTTGTTACTGTAGGCTGTGTTAATGTTTGTTTGTCATTGCAGGTTCGGGAGCAAGGGTCGTCATGACAGCTGGGGTTGGCGGTAGTTATTTATTGGTCAGTGACGGTAGCAGTTATAGAGGTGGAAAAAGTGGGTGGGGGGCTCGTCTGTAGATGGCCCCTCCGGTGTGTACATCAAAAGTTTTGATGAATACTGGTGTTGTTGCACTGCGGGAACGGTGGTTGTCTCCGAGCGGTACAGCTGGAGGCCTATGAGGTTATGGAAAAAGTCCCGCAGTGCCCCCCTGGGTGTATATATAGATATATACGAATATATATATTTATAGGTATATGGGAAGAAGGAGTTTAGCTCTGTCACTGACCAATCAATCTGGTGAAACATGTTGTTTCTTGGTTATATATGTTATTTAAGGGTATTTATTATTAAAGTAATTTGGAGTTTTATTTTGGTTGGTTTAATAAAGACTGTTGTGGCCAGTTTACTCCACGAGAACTGTGTGGTCTATTATTAAGGGAAAAGGGGTAGGAGTAAAGGGGCTATTTCAGCTGAGTGTATATCTGGGCTACACGGGTCATGTAAAAAAAGACAAGATTTATGTAAACTGTCTTAAAACCACTTTCGGATCACCGCACGACGATGTATTGTTGGCTAGCTGCTGCCATAACCCCGGTATCCTCTTTAGCTGGTGGTCCGGTTTGCGATAAGAATGGCCTCTGCGGCGGCGGCTTCGCTGCAATATCACTTTTATCTGTGGCGGGAGAGGGCCCCCCCCCCTCTGCGCTCCAGTGCCCTTCGCCGCTTACCAGAGCCGTTGGGAGGCAATCAGATCTTCACCTTGGCTGGGCATGGAGACAAGCGAAGGGAAGATCGCCCCAATCCATAACAATGCAGGGCGGAAGCGACGTCAAAACGTCACTTCCGCCCATAGTTCTTATTTTTTAAATAACTTATTTTTTTTTTTTTTTGCATTTAAGTGTAAATATGATATCTGAGGTCTTTTTGACCCCAGATCTCATATTTAAGAGGTCCTGTTATGCTTTTTTCTATTACAAGGGATGTTTACATTCCTTGTAATAGGAATAAAAGTGACACAATTTTTTTTTTTAAACAGTGTAAAATAAAAGTTAAAATAAATAAGAACATTTTTTTTTAAACGCGCCCCGTTCCGCCGAGCTTGTGTGCAGAAGCGAACGCATACGTGAGTAGCACCTGCATATGAAAACGCTGTTCAAACCACACATGTGAGGTATCGCCCCGATTGGTAGAGCGAGAGTAATAATTATAGCCCTAGACCTCCTCTGTAACTTAAAACATGCAAACTGTAGAATTTTTTAAACGTCGCCTATGGAGATTTTTAAGGGTAAAAGCTTGTCACCATTCCACGAGCGGGCGCAATTTTGAAGTGTGACATATTGGGTATCAATTTACTCGGCATAACATTATCTTTCACAATATAAAAAAAAAAAAATGGGCTAACTTTACTGTTGTCTTATTTTTTAATTCAAAAAAGTTAATTTTTTCCAAAAAAAGTGCGCTTGTAAGACCGCTGCACAAATACAGTATGACAGAAAGTATTGCAACGACCGCCATTTTATTCTCTAGGGTGTTAGAAAAAAATGTTTGGGGGTTCTAAGTAATTTTCTAGCAAAAAAACCTGGTTTTAACTTGTAAACAACAAATCTCAAAAAGAGGTTCTGTGCTTAAAGAGGAGGGCCGGTTTAAAAAAAAAAATGTAAAAGTCAGCAGCTGCAAACACTGTAGCTGCTGACTTTTAATAAGCACACTTACCTGTCCAGGGCGCCCGCCCTCGGCTGACCCGTCCCTCGGCTCTCGGGTCCCGGGGCCGCCCTTTTGGCTAAGGGAAACAGGCAGTGGAGCCTTGCGGCTTCACTGCCCGTTTCCTAATGCGCATGCGCGAGTCGCGCAGCGCTCTGTGAATGGGGCAACTGTGTGTCCTAGAACACAGCGCGACCCATTACCCAGAAGACGCCGCACGGAGGAGAGAAGACAGAAGATTCCCCGCGGAGGAGGAAGAGGCAGATTAGGACGATGTGCCTAGCAACAGGCATTTCTGGTAAGTTAAAAAAAAAAACGTTTTCATTTTTTTTCAGATTTTTTTTCTAATTTTTAATGTATTTTTTTTCAGGGTGGCCCTCAACTTTAAGTGGTTAAAAACTGAACTCCATGCAAACAGCTAAATACATAGTTGAGTTGTTTTACCTGCAAAAGGATGCAGAGCAAAGCTAAGTCGGAGACTTGATTTTACTTTACTTCTGCCAAGCAAAAAAAAAAAAATGGCCACCTCCCCACCCCTAACCTGTGGCTGGTCAATAAATGGGGAGCGGAAGACCTAGGCTCCTGAAGAAACATTTTTGAATAAGGGTAACATGTAGAGCTGAGCCCAACCACGACACACCGCCTCTTCTAAAATGACATTACTACATCAAATTCTTCGAGAGTGACCTTTGGGTTTCTCATTACTAAGTATTCCAATTTTTTATGATACATAGGTGGTGTAATCTCGACCCCTGAGACAGAAGGTCTGGTCTGGATGAGGAGTGCTGGTGATGCGACTTGGAAGAGTCGCTCCCTCTGTGAGAGCTGTGATGCTGTTCTGACCTTGAAGGGCTGAAATAGGAACAAGGAAAGAAACCACAAGAAACAAGACATCAGGAAAAAAGATAACAGACCAGATACACACCCCCCTAACCACCGGACCCTCAGGTGGAAAGACAACATTCAAAATACCTTTTATGAGAGGGCTGGCCACAGACAGGCGGCAGAGAATCCATGTCCTCAGCGATATCCATACACGCTGAAAAGATGACAAGGGATCAGTGCAAGGGACAGGGAAGGGATAACTCACCTGTCCCAGAATGCCACTTACCAGTAGTTGCAACACAGAGGCAAGGGGAAGTCACCGCAATAGCCCGCAACCATTCCCAAGGCTTGCAGACTAATTCCCCAGTTTAAATAGCCCACCCCTGTGATGTCACCGCTGCGCCCGTGCGCATGTGCGAATAGCGTCATTTTGCCGCTATTGTGCATGCGCGAAACCAGGCCTCGATCTCGTACTGCACTCGCAAATGCGCAGTACGGCCGAGAAAGCAAAACCTGAAGTGAAACGGCGGCTGGAACGCAGGAAGAACCAGCCGCCATGCCTGCACAGGAAACAAACAGAAAAGACATGAACAGATAAGGAAAATAACACAAACTGCAGCCATGAAGAACAATAGAACCTCTCACCACTCCCACCATTATCGATCACCAGGCCGAAGGTAAGATAAGATGACACCGGACTTTTCAGGGGGCAAAACAGGCCACCTGCTAATAGCTGGCTATCTGACCGGTGCGCAGCCTGCCTGCCGGTGGCCAGGACACGGGCTTCTTCTCAGCGCCTCTTCCGCTGCCCACTCCATACCCTGCTAATAGCTAGGGCTTAGCGGAGTAATGCGACTTTCCAGACCTAGAGTCGCAGATCGGCCAACCTCGATCATGGGAATGACAGATCTTCAGGTAGAAAGACCACCTCTGGGTCCTTCGGAGGAGGGCAAAAAAAGAACACGCCAGGGGCAGGGAGCAAAGATTTATGGTGGTAGTGTCCTATAGGGTAGAGTAGTGGAGGCGGGATTTAACCCACACATTGCTGCCATGGAGTCTGTCAGGAAATGCATATTGGCAGGAAGTTGTTATATTATTATGAGGGAAGGGGGGAGGGGGGTTTACCTGTTCTCATGTATAGTTGAAATGTTCTTAATATATGCAGATCTTGTTATTCGATTTGTAATAAAACATACAATTTTAAAAAGCAAGTTTAGTTTATTTACTCAATAAGCGGTACTTTTATTTTAAGTGTAATACTTTTATATATACTGCATTTCACCTTCCCAGTGTAAAAAAAACTACTTTCAATTTGTAACACTACTCAAAAAAACAAAACATTTATTTCTCATGGCTTCAAAATTGCAAGAAATGTTTCATCTGTACAATAAATGTATTTCTTTTATCCTCTATCCATAATAAAAAATGTCACTTAAATGGTTGTGGTTGCAGCCAGCCCTGGACAGGCAGATCATCCTTTTCTGCTTATCTGAGTTACGTTCCACATTCTCTCCTCAGGATTTATTATAGTCCAGTCGACATTTAGTCGCAAAATCCTCAGATAATAGATCCATATTATTGGTCGACTGAGAAGCCCTTTATTGATATTGTTGACAGGCCGATAGTTCAGTGTCATCTATAATTAGTTCCTCTGAGATTGCAGGCTGTGTATAAATAGATGGTGTAGCCATGGCTAGACGATAGAATTACCCAAAGTCAGTCTTGAAATTGTCAGTGACTTAGCATTCAACACAGAGAGGACGTCATGCCCGTGCATTAAATCTGACTGTGATTGCATACATCGGCAGCAGGCAGATATGGATCCAGATGGTGGGAAGAAGTACCCTCGGTACCTCTCCAACAAGAGACTGAAAGAAAGTTTCCTGAAGGCTCTGCAGTCAAATGACTACGTAGCTGTGGAAAATATGCTCAATGAAGACAACATAGACATGGACACAGTGTTTGAAGTGGAAGATGAGAAACTTATTTTGGCTTCTTACAAAGCAGGTATACATTAACACAGTAATGTTATCTTGCAGCACTGAGTTCAATCCTAAGGTCCTGGGCTCAAACCCAGGGGCCCATAAAGAGACAATGTCAGCTAGGCCATGCAGGGCAAAGTGACAGCATCTCCACATAGAAGTCACCCCAACCCTCTAAGCCCTTGTACACACGGTCGGAGTCTCCGTCTGAATGTTTCCTATCGGAGCGTTTTGTCGGATATCCCGGCTGTGTGTGGTCTGCATCGGACTGTTTCCGTCGGAATATCCAACGGACCAACTTTTCCAACTTGCCGGAAATATTTTCCGACAAAATGCTCCTATCGGGCATGCTCAGATCAAATTCCTAGACCAAAGCTATTGGCTACTAGCCTGAACGTAATCCCGTTGTAACGAAATAACGTCATCACGTTATGTACAATCGGATTTTCCGACAACTTAGTCTGACCGTGTGTATGCAACATCACTTCCAGACCTCGTCCGGAATTAATCTGTCGGAATAACTCCAACGGATTTGGTTGTCGGAATAACTCCGACGGATTTGGTTGTCGGAATAACTCCGACGGATTTGGTTGTCGGAATCTCCGACCGTGTGTACAAGGGCTTATGCTCACCTTGCCTGTTCTCACCACTTTTGCTTATTCTGCCACAGATAGTACTGAAATAAGTGGTTTCGGTGATCCTGGGGGGGAGGGTATCATCACTCCATAGATTATGTGCCAGAGTTCAAGCATAGTAATTGGCTGCAAGGCCTGTCAAAGGGGTGCAGGATCCATATCTGGAAATGCTTGGTAGGGTCAGGGGTGGCCATTGCAGAGACACTGCATGAGCAAGGTGTCTCTTTTAAGCGGTAGTAAACCGCATCCAAGGAAAAAAAAAATTGGGCACCCGGGCAGTTTAAGTCATAATGTTCATCAGACTTATAGCGTCCTGCTGTCACCGCTGTCACCGCTGTCACAGCTGAAGGAACTTCCATCTTCACCCGTCTTCTTTAAAGGTTTGCGGGCTTCGGCTATCTGATTGCCCGAGCCAGCGATGATGTCCCACCCATGCAGTTTACGGCATGGCTCTGAAGGAACATTGCCGGTGACATCACCAGCTGCATCTAAACCAAATATTTCCTAAACAGTGCATGTTTCGGAGATGTTTACTGTACCTATAGGCAAGCCTTATTGTAGGCTTGCCTATAGGCATACCTCCCAACTTTTTGAGATGGGAATGAGGGACAACTATCAGTATACAGGCAGAGGACACACATCCTGTCACGCCTTCTTAAACGGGAATTGTACAGAAAAAAAAAGATTGGTTAAATCCACAAGTGCTTTTTTACCACTACTATTCCTTTATATTGGCTTTTGGAATTTACAAATGCAGCAATTTAGAAATCAGATGAAAGGTCTAGTGCTGGAAAACACTTTTTGATAGATAAAAAGTAAATTTTATATACATCTAAATAGATCAGACCAAAATGAGGGACAAATTAAGTGGAATGAGGGACAGAGGGACATTGCTCCAAATCAGGGACAGTTGGGAGCTATGCTATAGGTAAAAAGCATACATGGGAGTTTACTCCCCAAGGAATTCCCCACGAACAGTGCAGTTAAAATACACCCATGTGAACTGTCTAATCTTCCAGTATTTACAATTCTGTCTGGCCACTTTGTTCACCTCTAACAAATAACACAGCCAGGAGGGTAACACCAAATTCTCTGTTAGGCCCCATTCACACCTCAGCATTTTGTAGCTCGAAGCTCCAAAACGCTGGAGGAAAATAAAATCTATTATTCTTTATGGAGATAATTCACATCTCCACTCCAAGTAGCCTGAAGCCAAATGCCTGAAGCTTAAAAAAGTTCTGGAGCTTCTTTTGTAGCTCCAATCAGCCAGATTGGTGTGTTTTTTTAAAGGGGTTGTAAAGACTCATAGTTGTTTCACCTTAATGCACCTATTCATTCTATGCATTAAGGTGAAAACCCTTCTATGCTGCAGCTCCACCCAAAGCCCCCCCCCCCCTTTTTCTTACCTGAACCCGATTGTTCCAGCAATGTGCACGAGCCCAGCAGCTCCAGCCGATGTCTCGGGTCCTCATTGGATAGATTGATGGCAGCGAGAGCTATTGGCTCCTGCTTCTCTGTCAATGGACGCATCACAGAGACTCGTGAGCGCACCCACTCTGGTGCCCCCAGGGAAAGTGGCTCCCTGTGGGGGCACCCGATGAAGAGGAGGAGCCAGGAGCGCTGCCGGGGCACCCCAGAAAAAGAGGATCGGGACGCTCTATGCAAAACCCTTGCACAGAGCAGGTAAGAATAGACATGTTTGTTATTTAACCACTAGCTGACCAGCTCACGCAGATATAATGCGGCAGGTCGACTCTCCTACACAAATCAACATACCTGTACGTCGGTCCGTGCAGGGAGCGTGCCCGCTGTCCACCGGCGACTCGCAATTGCGGTGAGGAGAGGTGGAACGGGGAACTGCCTGTAAACAAGGTGATTCCCCTGTTCTGCCTAGTGACATGTCGGAGATCTTCTGTTCCCAGTGATCTTGAACAGTGATCTCTGTCCTGTTCCTGGCAATCCACCCCCCTACAGTTAGAACGCGCTGGGGGAACACACTTAACCCCTTGATCACTCCCCTAGTGTTAGCCTCTTCCCTGCCAGTGTAATTTTTACATTGATCAGTGCCTTTTTTTAGCACTGATCAATGTAATAATGTCACTGTTCCCCAAAAAGTGTAATTTGGGGTCAGATTTATCCACCGCAATGTCGCAGTACTGCTAAAAATCACAGATCACCGCCATTAGCAGTAAAAACAATCATTTAAAAATTAAAGCCCCTAAAACTATTCCGTAGTTTGTAGATGCGATAACTTTTGCACACACCAATCAATATTATGATTTATTTTTTACCAAAAATATGTAGACGAATATATATTGGCCTAAACTGAGGAAGAAATTAGTTTTTTTAATATTTTTTTTTTGGATATGTATTATAGCAGAAAGTAAAAAAAAAAAAAAATGTTTTAAATTGTTGGTCTTTTTTTGTCTATAGAGCAAAAAATAAAAACCACAGAGGTGATCAAATATGACCAAAAGAAAGCTCTATTTGTGGGTAAAAAAAGGACATCAATTTTGTTTGGGTACAGCATCACATGACCACGCAATTGTCAGTTAAAGCAACGCAGTGCCGTATAGCAAAAAATGGCCTGGTCATTAAGGGTTCAAATCCTTCCGGGACTGAAGTGGTTAAAAAAAAAACCTTTACAATCATTTTAAGCGTTAAACGCATGCAAATGCTTAATTTGCATGTATCAGTGTTTTAGTATGATTTTTCTGCTCAAATGCAATAATTAAATAAAAATAAATATTAATATATAATAAATACATAAAATACATAAATAATAATAATCATAAATAAATAAAAAATGAATACTATTAAAATTAAATGAATTTAAAAAAAACTAACCCCCAACCACTAAACCTAATATTAACCCCTAATCCTAACCCTAACAAATCAAATAAATGAACCCCTATAACTTTAAACCCCAACCTCTTCCAAAAAAAAAAGTTAACAAATACATAAATAATAAGAAATAAATAAAAGTGGATAAAAAGCAAGAAAACATACCAACAAATGATGAAACATTTTTCTCAAAAAATATGCCAAATGCTGTACAAAAAAAAAAACGCCCATACAAACTCCTGAAAAAACACCCAAAAAAGCGCGAATGCAGCTTTATAGTTAAGAAATACTGTGGTACCACTGCTCCACCCCCTGCCTGTTGCGGCCGTTGCCTGGACAATGAAAGGGAAGCAACACACCAAAACGTCATGAACTCTGCTCCCTCCTCCAATCAGTAATTTTCCTGCCAGCGTATACTGTATACATGCAACAAAGACTGATTGGCTCCTAGTGCATACCTTCCCTTTCTCAGTCTTAATGCTGCTTTGTAGGGTGTGACTGAGTTATAATGAACACAGATTCAGGCACTTATATTAGCTGTATGTAGATTTTTTTTTATTTATTTAATTTGATTTAAATTTAACTTTTTTTGTTTTTGTTTTTTTGTTTTTATACAAAAACTGTGTTTTATTTTGTTTTAATATCTACCTGGAGTTCAGCTTTAAAAAAATAAAAATAAAAATTAAAATGGCCCTGCTTGGAGGCCAGTGCTGGGATCCTTGGTTCAATGGCCATCATAGCATTATTACATCTGCATATTTATGCTGTCCCCTTTTTTACTTTGGTTTTCCCTTATATTTGAGAAGCATATTTGCTCCGCTGACCTGTGGTCTATACATAGTTAGCTCCACTGGGATGGGAAGGAATTAATATGGTTTGTAAACTGCTGCTGAATAGGTCACGGTCATATAAGAGCACTGTTGCATTGGACCGAGGCAGAACTGAATATGCGTTTGCTATGGGTAGAGTTGTACTGGTGATGTGCCAAGGTTGGATGTCAGAGATTTATTATGGTAGGATGACTCGGCACTCACACCACGTATTATATAATGCAGACCATTGTTATTATACATGAAGCTTTGCCAGCTATTGCATCAGCTGCTAACACTGAAAAAATACTCAACAAGCTCACACCACACAAACAAATGTAATATAATGATACAACTTTTTATATATATACATACAATGTTGTATATGCATTATTCATGTATTTTTTTGAAGATTATCCTTATACATTCACCAGCCACTTTATTAGCTACACCTTGCTAGTACCGGGTTGGACCCCCTTTTGCCTTCATTCTTCGTGGCGTAGACTCAACAAGACATTGGAAACGTCCCTCAGAGATTTTGCTCCATAGTGACATGATAGCATCACGCAGGTTCTGCAGATTTGTCGGCTGCACATCCGTGATGCGAATTTCCTATTCCACCACATGCCAAAGGGGCTCTATAGGATGAGATGTGGTAAGTGTGGAGGCCATTGGAGAACAGTGACCTCATTGTCCAGTGGTGAGATGATTGGAGCTTTGTGACATGGTGCATTATCCTGCTGGAAGGAGCCATCAGAAGATGGGGACACTGTAGCCATAAAGGGATGGGCATGGTCAGCAACAATACTCAGGTAGGCCTTGGCGGTTAAACGATGCTCAATTGGTACTAAGGGGCCCAAAGTGTGCCAAGAAAATATCCCCCCCACACCATTACACCACCAGCAGCCTTAACCGTTGATACAAGGCAGGATGGATCCATGCTTTCATGTTTACACCAAATTCTGACCCGACCATCTGAATGTCACAGCTGAACTCAAGACTCATCAGACCAGGCAATGTTTTCCCAATCTTCTATTGTCCAATATTGGTGATCCTGTGCAAATTGTAGCCTCAGTTTCCAGTTCTTAGTTGACAGAAGTGGCACCCGGTGTGGTCTTCTGCTGCTGTAGCCCATCTGCTTCAAGGATCGATGTGTTTTGCATTCAGAGATTGTATTCTGCATATCTTGGTTGTAACGAGAGGTTATTTGTGTTACTGTTGCCTTTCTATCATCTGGAACCAGTCTGCCCATTCTCCTCTGACCTCTGACATAAACAAGGCATTTTCCTCCACACAACTGCCACTCACTGGATATTTTATCTTTTTCAGACTGTTCTCTGTACACCTTAGAGATGGTTGTGTGTGAAAATCCCAGTAGATCAGCAGTTTTTGAAATACTCAGACCAGCCCATCTGGCACCAACAACCATGCCACGTTCAAAGTCACTTAAATCCCCTTTCTTTCCAATTCAGATGTTCGGTTTTAACTTCTGCAAATCGTCTTCACCACATCTAGATGCCTAAATGCATTGAGTTGCTGCCATGTGATTCCCTGACTAGCAATTTGTGTTACCAAACAATTGAACAGGTATACCTAATAAAGTGGCCGGTGAGTGTAGATTTTTTTCAAGGAAAAACACATTATCAAAAAGTTTGGCATGCCTTTTAATAGCCGTTTATTTAAATGGGCAGCCAATGAACCACAGCATACCTGGAATTAGACCTGCACTTATTTGTCTGAGTCCATACACTACACAGAGCAGTGTGTTACTGTGCGTCGAAATGTTCTGCAAGGCTGCTGCATTGGTTTAGCACACCGAGGTGTAATTATTTAACATTTTTTTTATTTTACTTTTTTTTATTTTTAAAGAGTACGGTAACTTATCTTGTTGAGAAAAACACACTCCCCTCTGGGTGATCTGTGTGCATTACAAGGATTTTAACAAACTTTGTTGCAGATTCCCACCTTTTGTTATTCTGAAGAAATACCCATTCGTTTCTCTGTGTCCATGTGCCAAGTGAATCTCTATGGGGGTGATTTTATCATTATCTTTTTTTTTATTTATTTTTTTATCTTTTTTATTAGTTTCTTGCTGAAATAAATGTACAACTGTAACCCACACAGGAGCGAGACCAAAAGGTCTCCAGGCAAAAAACAACATACATAACATAAGTCAAAAAAGCTTAAGAAAGAATACTACTAAACTACTTCCTCGGTGAGGAGAGTGGGGTCTGCTCAGGTGTATCTAGGCTCAAACATTAGTGACCAGGACACAAGGTGAATTAGCCACTTGCTGCCCGCCCTATAGCAGAAACACGGCGGCATAGTAGTTTCAAAATCCTGACCGGGCATCATATGACGTGATCAGGATTTTGAGCCGCTGCGCGCCCCCGCGGCGATCGTTGTTGCGGGGTGTCAGTCTTTTTTTTATTATTCTTTATTTATCTCAAATTTTTTATATATACTATTTTCCCAACAAAGAGTGTATAAAACATTTTACAAAAAAGAGAAAAAGAAAAACCTTATTACACCTAAATACAAACATTTCTTAATTTCTTTATAACTTATAACTATACCATCCAAACGTTAAATACCCCTCTGCCTTCACCCGCCCCCCCCCCCCCTTGCCTTGCAGATTACTTATGGGTACCATGGTTGTATCTATTATTTCTGGCCGGGTATTAGTTTTTCCCATCCTCCTATTTTTCTCTTTTTTTTTTTTTTTCCCCTTTTTCTTCCCCTTCTCCCCCTTTTTCCTTCTCCCCTTCGCCCTTTCTTTCCCTTATATTTATTGTGTAATTTCCTCTACATATCTCCAAGAGTTTTTAAATTCTTCCCATGGAGTCCATTTATCTAGGCCTCCCACTTCTGCTGTTAGATCTTCGTCCCCTTCCTTATAGTATTCAATTTTTTGTATTTAATTTACATGAAAAATCCATTCCGATATTTTAGGACTTTCGGTCTCTCTCCATTTTTTTGGGATTAAATTCTTGGCAGTATCTAGAAGAATGGGGATTAACGAGGTTTTGTATAGCTTTATGGGTTCATCTGTCCCATGAAATAGAATCGTCCAAGGATCTTCTCTTATTTCCTTTTTAGTTACAATCTTTATTATCTCTATGATCTTCCTCCAATATTTTTTAATAATGGGACAGTCCCACCAAATATGGGCCATAGTCCCAGTTTTTTTACACCCACGCCAGCAATCCGCAGATTGCGCTGCCACAAATTTGGCCGTTTTGTCAGGAGTAGCGTACCACCTTGATAAACATTTGTAATTTGTCTCTATCAGCTTATTATCTACTACCCCGGTGTGAGTTAATTTGAATATCTGCTTACGAGTTTGAGTGCTACATTGTGACCCCAAGTCCTTTTCCCACTTTTCGATGTATGGCGGGGCCTCCCGCTCGTCTCCCTCTGAGAGAATCTTATATATTCGAGTTATATTTTTTTTCGATTTTTCTCTCAGGCATAACCGCTCTAGAGGTCTCAGATCCTCTTCACTTCGAATTGGCTGAGGGAGATTTGAGATAAAGTGACTTAACTGGAGGAACCGCCATGCATCGATCTTCATAAGTTCAGTGTCTACGCTCAGTGCTTGAAATGGAATTAATCTACCATTAACTAATATGTCTTTTAATTGTGCATTTCCTTTTATTATCCAGTTGCCCCCTACTTCCTGTTTTCCCGGTGTGAAGTAATCGTTTTCCTTGAGAAAAATCAACGGTGAATTATACCCCCAATTATTTTGTGAGTGTGTGCGATCCCATATCTTAAATGCTAAACGTGTTATCTCGTGTGCGTCGGATCCTATTGTCCTATACTGTGGAGGGTTCCAAATTATACGTCCTAAAAGTGCTTGACTCATTACCTTTTCTAAACTCACCCATCTCTTTTCATTCACCTCTTTCGCCCATTCCACTACTCGTGACAAAACTACCGCATTGTAGTATCTTTTTAGATCCGGGGCTGCCAGTCCCCCTTGTCTTTTCCCCCTGCTTAATACCGCCCAGCTAATTCTCGGCTTTTTAAATTGCCATATATATTTAGAGATTATATTTTTCAGTGTTCTGAAGTAGGCCTGAGAGAGCGGGATGGGCAACATTTGAAACTTATATATAATCTTTGGGACCAGAAACATTTTGACCGCGTTAATCCGTCCTAACCAGGAGAGGGGACATGTTGAGATTTTTTTTATTTCTCTTTTAATTTCATCAAGTAATGGGATATAATTATTCATGTATATTTTCCTGATCGTATTCGTGAGGTAAACACCCAAATATTTAATTTCCTTACGCCAGGGAAAGCGGAATTCTGCCTGGAGTTTCTCCTCTTCCTGGATGCTAATATTAACATTCAAGACTTCGGACTTGCTGAGGTTTATTTTCAAATTCGATATTTTGCCGAATTTTTCCAAAGTCCCCAGCAAGTTCGGAATCGTAATCCTAGGATTGGTAATAAAAAAGAGCACATCGTCCGCATAGGCTGCGAGTTTGTGTTCATCCCTTCCCATCTCAATCCCCTTTATGTCCTGGTTGTTTCGGATAGCGGCCAGTAATGGTTCCAAAGATAAAGCAAAAAGGAGCGGGGATAACGGGCACCCCTGTCTGGTGCCGTTTCCCATTTGAAATTGAGCAGAGGATTCACCGTTAATCTTTACCGAGGCCTGCGGATGATTATAAAGTACTTGGATCCATTGGATCATTCTCGGTCCCACACCCATTACTTCTAACGTTTCTATCATGAGTCCCCAGTCTACCCTGTCAAATGCTTTCTCCGCATCTATAGACAGGAATAGACCTGGGGTCCCACTATTTTTTAGGGCCTGGAGGAGGAGCAATGCCCTTACTCCATTATCCCTCCCTTCTCTTTCGGGAATAAACCCGACCTGGTCTGGATGCACTAGTTCATTCATCTTTTCCTTCAATCTAGACGCCAATATTTTTGCGAATAGTTTTGTATCAGCATTCAATAGTGCTATCGGCCTATAACTGGAGCAGAGCAAATGATCCTTTCCCTCCTTTGGTAATACCGTGATGGTGGCCTGTAAGGCCTCTGCATTCATTTCGTATTTTGTACCTAAACCGTTCATGTATTTACATAATCTGGGGACTAATATCTCCTTAAATTTTTTATAGTAAAAAGTTGTGTACCCGTCGGGTCCCGGACTTTTACCCGATGCCGTCTCCTTTAACGCTTTATGAATTTCCTCTTCTGTGATAGGTCTATCTATATTATCTCTATCACTTTCTTGTAAATGCGGTAGTTTGGGGTCGTACAAAAACTCTTTAATAATTTCCTCATCCCCTTTACCTCGCCCCCCTTTTTGGCCTACGTTATATAGAGCTTCATAATATTGCCTGAATACCCCCGCAATTTCCTTGGTAGTATGGACCATCTTCCCATTCTTGTCCTGAATTTTATCAATAAAGTTAGTCTCCCTCTTCCCTTTTAGCTGTCTCGCTAGATGTTTACCTGTTTTATTTTTCCCATAGTATCTCTCTCTGGCTCTTCCCTCACATGCCCTCCTTGCTTCCTGATCCATCAAGTCCTTAAGTTCCTCTCTCGTGTTGATCAGTAGATGATATGGTTCCTGCTTTTGACCCTTATGTTTTTTATGCTCTTGCTCTAATCTATAAACTTCTTTTATCAGATTCTCCCTTTTCTCTATTCTATCTTTTTTCTTTTTTGCTCCTATGGAGATGAGGATACCCCTGATGTATGCTTTATGTCCTTCCCATAGGGAGGCACCCGAAATTTCCCCTATATTATTCATCAAGAAGTAAAATTCTATTTCTTTCCGGATTATCTCTACAGTTTCTTTATCCTGTAAAAAATTTTCATTTAATCTCCATGTAAAAGGTTTTCTATGAATTCCGGGTATCCTCATCTTCATTATCACTGGGGAGTGATCTGACAGCGACACTATTCCTATCCTTGTTTCAGAGACTTCTTCTAGCAGCCTGTGATCCACCAATATGTAGTCCAGCCTGGAGTGTGTCCCGTGCACGGGGGAGAAAAAGGTATAATCTTTTATTTTTTCATGTTGGATCCTCCAAGCATCCATCATTTGGTGTTGTTTCAGGCGATGCTTAATTATTTTCAGATTCCTCTCATTCGACCCCCTTGCACGGGACGTGCTGTCCATGGCCGGATCCATACAAAAATTTAAGTCCCCTGCCAATATTACATCTCCTGATTTAAAGTCTGCTAGTCTCCGTAGTATTTGTTTCAAGTATCCAACTGGATTTTTATTTGGACAGTATACATTTGCGAGCGTAAACACCCTGTTTCCTAGTTCTCCCTTAAGGAACAAATATCGACCCTCAGGATCAGTCAGCCTATCAAGCAATGTAAATCTTGTATGTTTCTCAAATCCAATCGCCACTCCCTTCGCCCTCCTTATTGGGGAGTCCCCATAGAACCAGATCGGGAACCTATCTGAATATAAATTAGTATTCGTATCCTGGGTTAGATGGGTCTCCTGCAAGAATACCACTTCTGCACTATATTGCTGCAGTTCCTTTAAAACTTTATACCTTTTATTAGGAGAATTTAATCCTTTTACATTGTATGACAAAAACTTTACCTCAGTCATCCAAGGTTGTCTGATGGCCTATTTATTCTGTAAATTTTTACCCTACCCATAATTTTCCCTTTTTTTTCTTTCCCCCCTTCTGCAAGGCTTTTCTTTTCCCACCTAACCCCCCTCCCCACCCACCCCTCCTCACCCCCCCCTCCCCACCCACTGGCCCAATCCTGGCCTTTACTTGTCATTGGGGGGCACAGCTCCCCTCTGCAAGCAATACCTACTAGGGTGTAACTCCAACTGCGACCCTCCACTTCTGTATCCCTTCTCCCCCCACCCCTTGGGAGAAGGATTCCCCCTATACAAACAAGGAGTGGTGGAGCCCGGATCAGCCCATCCGATCCTTCCTCCTGTCAATCCCCCCCCTGCCCTTGTCTCCCCGGGCTTTCCCTCCCCCCCCCCTCCCCAACCCGAAAAACCAAAAAAAAAAAAAAAAAGGAAGACCATTTCAAACCAGAGCCATAGCAAAAAAAAAAAAAAAAAAAAAAACAACCATCGCCCTCCACCCCCACCCCCTTATTGAATAGAGTCCCTTCACATTAAATTTCACGTGGATCTCGAGGGATCTTGGGAGGTGGAATTCCCAGTTTATTACAAAAATCTTCTAGTTCATCTAGGAACTTTAGCTTGATAGTCGTTCCCTCTCTCTGGACTAACAGGGCTGTCGGGAACCCCCATTTGTACTTTATGTTTGCGCTTCTCAACTGTTCCAATAGGGGTTTTAGTTGTCTTCTCCGTGCCAGGGTTCCTGAAGAGAGATCTGTGAAAACTTGCAGTATTGTACCCTCATATTGTATTGGAGACGGTCCTCTTAGTCTGCTCCATATCTTGGCTTTATCCTCATAGAGGTGAAATTTTATGATCACATCTCTTGGTACCTCTTCCCTTAGTCCTGGAGGTTTCCTCACTCTGTGTGCTCGATCGATCTTTAATTCTTCTCCTTCCACTCTACCTAGTAAAGGGTTAAATATCTTTGCCATTTTTGCTCCTAGATCTTCTCCCTGTTGTTCTGGCAGGGCTCTGATCCTAAGATTTTGACGTCGGCTCTGGTTCTCCTGTTCCTCCATTCTATATAAGATATCCCTGTGAGC
Organism: Lithobates pipiens; assembly: GCF_037356315.1. Lineage (NCBI taxonomy): Eukaryota > Metazoa > Chordata > Amphibia > Anura > Ranidae > Lithobates > Lithobates pipiens. The sequence continues at coordinate 55,774,546 of NW_027507764.1, read as the reverse complement.
CTCTTGCATCCTTCTAGTTTGCAATTGTAAGTCTATTATTTCCTGAGCCTGTTTAACCGTTAGTTCCTCTGTTTCTTCTATCCTCCTTAACAGGTGTCCCATATCCGCCCTTACGGTTGAAATCTCTGCTTTGATTGTATGTTCCAAGCTCGTGAACATTTCCTGTATTTCGCCTTTTGTTGGTATTTGGAAAATATCCCTCTGCTCCTTTCCCTTACCATCCGAATCCAAATCCAACTCCTCACCGGAAGTGTCAGCCTGTGACCCAACTAATCTTTCTGCCTCCTTCCTCTTCTCTCGTGTGCCCAGCTGTTTTTTTTCTATACCAGGACTTTTTTGGCTGGTTTCTTTAAGGTACTTCTGGATTGTACTTGTATTTAGACTCTCTCTTGGGTTTTTGGGATCATTAACTTTTGGGTTTCTTCCCCTCATGTTGTCCCTCTTTATCTTTCTCCTCCCCAGGATTCCCCTTTCACTTAGTGGTCACTGTATAAGTATCGGGGAATGTCTGAGACCCCCCTTTTTTTTTCTTTTCTTTTCCAGGGATTCTTCACTGACGGTCTGCCGTTGGTGCACTCTACCGACAATAGGGGAGATTATCTGTACTTCTCCGTGTCCTTAAATATACCCCTTATGTGTCCGTGTCTTGGCTATAATGGCCCAAAATATGTCACCAAAAAAAAAAAAAAAAAAAGAAAAAGAGAGAGAGTATCGAGCAAAGGCTTTTACCTTTGTCACACTGAAGTATTCCCTTGATAATGAGATATGGAGAAAGAAAAAGGGACCAGAGGTACTAATTCCTCAGCACTATTTTTGAAACCTTCGGATTCACCTTCAATAAGGAGACACAGGTGCAACACATAGTCAATATCATCCTCTGCTTCTCATCTCATTCTAGCGCTAAGCATAGTGACTGTACTATACCGGCCTCAAACACAGGTGATGCTCAGTAGGAACAAAAGGGAAAAAATAAAAAAAAAAAAAAAAAAAAAACAGGAAAACAGGAAAGACACTCAGTTCAAAAGTGTTTCAAGGTTCCCGGCAGAACTTTTCAAGGCTTATTGAGCCTATACATTTTAACCTGTCTTCTCAGGGAAACTATTTATTAAGAACTCAGCTTCGTTTTCCAGTCCATCCGCTTTATCCAGCTAATTTCTCCTGAGTACACGTATTTTAAATGCACGTTTCCGCTCCATGGAACATAGTTCTACAGGTTTCAATTAACACTGCTCACCTGTATTACTCCTGTTATACTGCTGCTGTGTATTTAACAGGCCTTGAAGTAACATTCAGGGTATAAGCAATGCTTAGATCTAACCTGTTTGTCGTCTTCTTTGAATTCAGATTCTTCAGCTCACAGGGAAATCTCAGCGTCGGGTGTACGGGGGGGGGAGGGGGAGATCCGGGGGCTCCGTTCGCTCCAGCGAGGTCCTCAGCTCCGTCAGCCGGCGGTACGCCTCCGAGTCCCGCTGGAGGAGTACTCAGTCTCGTGCGTGCAGCGTTCGATTGCAGGCGAAGGGGTTGATGCTGGCTGCATTATGGAGCGCTGCGCTCTCACACCGCGCCCAGCTCCGATCGATACGGCGGGTCCTCCTCCATCCGCTCGCGTGGAAGCCGCAGTCAGGCTCCTCCCCTCTCACGTGCACAGCATGACCGCCCAATCTCGCGGGGGGCCAGTCTGACACCCTGCAAGTACAATCTCGGTAAAGAGTCTCCGACGGAGACTCTTTACCACGTGATCAGCCGTGTCCAATCATGGCTGATCACAGTGCAAATAGGAAAAGCCGGTGATCGGCTTTTCCTCACTCGCGAGTAGAGGAGAGCCGATCGGCTGCTCCTCTGACAGGGGGGTCTGCGCTGATCGATTATCAGCGCAGACCCCCCCCGAGGATGCCCATCTGTGCCACCTATCAGTGCCCATCCATGCCCATCTGTGCCACCTATCCATGCCCATCAGTGCCGTCTATCCATGCCCATCTGTACCGCCTATCCATACCCATCCATGCCGCCCATCCATGCCAATCCATGCCAGCTATCAGTGCAAATTTGTGCCACCTATCAGTGCCCATCCGTGTCGCCCATCAGTGCCACCCATCAGTGCCGCCTATCAGTGCCCATCAGTGCCACATATCAGCGTCCATCAATGCCACCTCATCAGTGCCACTTCATTGGTGCCACCTCATTGGTGCCCATCAGTGCCCATCAGTGTAGCCCCATCAGTGCCCATCAGTGAAGGAGAAAACTTACTTATTTACAAAGTTTTGAAACTGAAACAAAAAAAACATTTTTTTAAAGAAAATTTTCGATATTTTTTTATTTGTAGCGCAAAAAATAAAAACCGTAGAGGTGATCAAATACCACCAAAAGAAAGCTCTATTTGTGGGAAAAAAATTATAAAAATTTCATTGGGGAACAGTGTAGCATGACCGCGCAATTGTCATTCAAAGTACGACAGCGCTGTAAGCTCAAAATTGGTCTGGGCAGGAAGGTGTTTAAGTGCCCGGTATTGAAGTAGTTAGTGATGCCATGACCGGGTGTTTAGGTGGGGTCTATTGTTTAGGTTTAGGTGGGGTCTATTGGGGTCTATTAATTTGTGTCATTCGGTTCCAGGGCTGGTGCAAGGATTTGTGACTCCCTAGGCGAAACCTAATTTTGCCGCCACCCCAGCTCCACCCCTGTCTCCACCCCCTTTTCCCTGCCCATCTATACCCCACCTTTTTAATGAAGTGTCCATCAAATGCAGCCCACCAGCATCCACAGGGCCACCATCAGGGGGATACAGTCATCACAACTGTAAGGGGTCCCAGGGACTGAAGGGCTCGTCTGGACCAGAAGAAAGCAAGACAGGTGAAGGGGAGCCGTGCTGTGCAGTACAGAAACGATCTCACAGCTTCTGCTGTTGTCGTGTCATTGAGCTCAGACATGGAGCTCTTTACTGCCACCTCTGGCTACTATATGTATGTACACCCCTCGTGTGATCTGTACTGTGCTACTCAGCAAAATGTCAGCTTTGTGAAAAGGGCCTGGGACTAGGTAGGAAGACCTTCTTTACAAGTAGGGGCTGTGAGAGAAAGGGAGGGGGGCTGTTTGTGTACAGGGAGGGGCCAGAGCCTTGTGTGTTTACAGGTTTGTGTATGTGGGGGGCTGCCATATATACAGGTGTGTGTATGTGAGGGGCTGGCATATATACAGGGGTGTGTGGGGAGGGGGCTGACATATATATACAGGTGTGTGGGGGGCCGCTGACATATATACAGGTGTGTGTGGGGGGTCTGACATATATACAGGTGTGTGTGGGGGGGCTGACATATATACAGGTGTGTGGGGTGCACTGACATATATACAGGTGTGTGGGGGGGCTGACATATATACAGGTGTGTGGGGTGCACTGACATATAAACAGGTGTGTGGGGGACTGACATATATACAGGTGTGTGGGGGGGGGGGCTGACATATATACAGGTGTGTGTGGGGGGGGGCTGACATATATACAGGTGTATGTGGGGGGGCTGACATACATACAGGTGTGTGTGGGGGGGCTGACACATATACAGGTGTGTGGGGTGCACTGGCATATAAACAGGTGTGTGGGGGTCTGACATATATACAGGTGTGTGGGGGGGGGGGGGCGCTGACAAATATACAGGTGTGTGTGGGGAGGCTGACATATATACAGGTGTGTGTGGGGGGCTGACATATATACAGGTGTGTGAGGGGCACTGACATATATACAGGTGTGTGAGGGGCACTGACATATATACAGGTGTGTGAGGGGCACTGACATATATGCAGGTGTGTGAGGGGGCTGACATATATACAGGTCACACCAGCGCCCATTAAATGTAGCCTCACCAGCGCCCATCAAATGAGGCCTACCAGTGCCCATAAATGAACGTTTGCTTGCTTCCATTCGTTTGGGAGTGAGGACACAGACACAGTCCTCCGGAGCCGCTGCACCTCCGACACTATGTGCGAACATTGCATCGGCTGCCTGCTGATGCTGAGGCTTAGTTGTTTGCTGCAGAGAGAAGAGAGCAGGAAAACCAGTGGCCAGCCACCATAGGCAGCATGGCTCCCTAGGTGGCTGCCTAGTTTGCCTAGTTGACCTCATTAAGGAGGGCTGTGTTTGCAAAAGCCAGATCTATATGTGAAGAGGTCTTGAAGGTGCTAGAAAAGCAGGAATAAGTTCTGTCCTGAGGGTGCAACCATCTCCATACCTCAGTAAAGTCTGCAGCTTGCGCCCAGGTGCCTAAATCCGTGTTAATCTTGGTAGGGGGTGTCAGCCTGTCCAATTAACATGATAGTGTGGCGTTAAAGACAAACATGCAATGTGGAGCCATCCTCTCCAACAATGAGTACAGGGGTTGCATCTGACTAGGAGGAGGTAAGTACACATTCACAATAATATATTTACAATTCCATACAGTTAGCACTGGCATTACAAATTTCCCATTAGGGTCCAGATGAACATCATGAATTGTGCACGGTATGTTCTTACTGATTAGAATAGACACCCCACGAGAATACGTGGACTAGGTCACACGAAACGCTCTCTGCACTGTTTTTTTTAGAAACATTATTTTACTTCCTATCAAATGGGTCTCCTGTAATAGTACTATATGTGGATTGTGTATTTGGAGTTGAGCCCCCTAACATTCTATGACAGAATGGTCAGAGAATCTTTAGCGGTGTTAGCCATCATGGAATGATAGGGAGGAGCAAATCCAGACCAGAGCCATCACACCAGCCATCAGTGCAGCACCTATTAATAAATTTGTCACCTGTTTGAGCCAATAGAACAGTACAGTCATGAGCAGCAGTAGAAGCATACACGTTATTGTAACAACTGAAAGTATCCACTCTCTGGTAAAATAACTTACCCCTGCACCTTTAGAAAAAAACATCAAAACCACAAACAAATAAGAAAAACAGATGCAGGGTTTGCTCCCAAAACTTGCCAGAAAAAGTGTGGACTTCATGTCTCTGTAAAGCCGTGCAGGCGGGGATGGTGCCAGTGGAACCAAAATCCAGGGGAAACTCCAACAGTACCAGGGTCAGTTCCAGCAATAGGAAGGGTAACGAAACGGGGATCAAGGTAACATTGTGCCGTGTAGAAAAGGTGCTTTGTTTCTGGAACATGTGGTATGCATCATGATCACGTTCTCCAAGAATATGTGCAACAGGCAGAATTGTAATCCACTAAGGAGATCTGAGAGAGGGTCAGCGAGAATCAAGCCAGGTGCCCCTGGCAGGAGCGTCGACACTGCTGCACTTCAGGGGAATAATCTGGATACAGAGAGACTTTGGTCGTTTCAAAGGTTAGCTCAGGTGCATTTCCAGCGGCCACCAGCAGCCTGTCCCTATCTTAGTAATTCAGGAGCTTTATCAAAAAGGGTCTAGGGGGCTCCGGGTATAGGTGGCAAAGTAGGGATCCTGTGAGCCCGCTCCACAACAAATTTAGAAGGGAGATCTGTGAGGCTTAGCAGTGTGGCGAGGAACCCTTCAGCGATTTCTGCAGGTTTGGCACCCTTTCAGGGAGTCCCACCACCCACAAATTATTGGGACAGAGCCTATTCTCCGTATCAACAGTTTTTACGTGTAGAGATTGTACTTGCTTTTGCAGGATCAGCAACTACCTGGAGTCAGTGTGAACCGTGTCCTCCACGTGAGAAATGCGGGATTCAGCCTCAGACAGCTGGGAAACATTAAATGTGACCTCTAATAATAGAAAATAAAAATAAAAGTATAGAATTTGTACCATCATCCAGAAATCAAATAGTGTAAGGATTGGTAGCCTGATCCCCTATTTATCAGGTGGTAGCACTGTGAGCTTGACGCCTGTTTGGAGCATGGGTACGCTGTGTTGCTCTTTCCCCGTTTTTAACCTTTTTGAATCAAATTTCTTAATTGGGATGCTGCATAAAATTTCATTATTATTATTATATTTTTTTCCTTTTTTGATAACTTTTTTGCTTTTTTGATCTAATCACAGATAACCTCCCGATGAAGCGGTATAAGTCCGCGAAACTAGTCGAGGAAACTGATATCTGTGATCAACAGTTGTATTGTGACTACTCATTGATGATATACATGTGTACTGCGCTCATGTTTTTAATATGTAAATGATGATTTGTTTTCTGGCATCAATAAAATCATCTGTATCTTTCATTATTATTACCTTGTTATATTATTCATTGTATTGTCCTTATTGTACCGCAATAGTCCAAACTGCCTCCATTTCTGGTAACCTGGTTGGGGATCAGGCTACCAATCCTTACACTCAGACAGCTGGGAGCGAAATTTATCCATATCATGCCTTAAGAGACTGACATCCGTAGTCACGGATTTTCGAAGTCAATGTCTCCTTAATTGATGGTATAGCAGCCATAAGGTCTGCCTAGGAGGGCTCTGCATCTCCCATGCCTGCAGGTGCCATCTGAGTGCTCGCCGTTACACAGGAGGAGCAGTAAGTGGCAAAGAGTGTAGCCAAGATGGCCACCGTGGCGGAAGTGCGGACCTGAGGTGGTACATTTTTCCGCTTTCCAGGAGCCATCCAGAGGATCAAGGATTATGCTGATCAGTGGAAGGACTGCTTAGCCACCGGTATATATGGAGGAAAGCACAATTCGCATTGTCAAGATGTCCAAAAGGATGAGGTAGAAGCGGAGCTTAGTTACTGCACATCTTTCCTATTTTACACCGGGGGTTGATTTTATAATTATTAATCAACTGCTGCATCTGCAGGGGTCTAATGAGGAAAGTGGCAGCAACTGCATCCCTTTCGACTTGCTTTGCCTTTGGGTGTATGTCACCAAAAATTATACATTTTTGTTGCAGGGGATGCCCAAAACCAGAGTTGTATCTTAGTACAGACTTCTTGGGAAATCAATGAGCCAATCACATACGAAATAACATATCTGGGGGTGATCTGTATACCATCTGTGTATAGAACGCCTCCAGGTTGACATTTTGCATTTTACAGAACGTCACAGCACTGCAAACTGAAAAGGAAAGGTCATTTTAAAGCGGAAGTCTGCCAAATTCTTTTTTAAAAGTCAGTAGCTACAAATACTGCAGCTGCTGACTTTTAAAATGAGAACACTTCCCTGTCAAGGGCGCCCGCAATTTCAGCACCCAAGCCAAACCATCCCTCGGTCCTCAGATGCTGCCGCCACCATCTTCGGTAAGGGAATGGTCCCTGCTGTCTCTGGGACCCGTGTGTCTCCCAGCAGACAGCGGGGGGATGGGAAGTGGCATAGGTCACTGCAATGATCTATGCCCAGAAGTGGGTGCAAAAGGTGCCAAATGTGACACTGGAGGGGTAGCAATTGTATACGTTATATTATTTTTTTGATGATTTTTATTTTACAATGAAAGTGGAGTTACCCTTTATTTACATTTTTTTATAAATGGCCCCCCAATGCACCATGGTACCTATGTTGTATCTCTACCACACATGTCTGCAATGCTTATGTGTTAGGTGTAGGTTAAAGCAAATACTGTTCTTTTTTTACGGATTCTAAAATATTATTAATTTCTGTACAAGCAATTTTGTAGACTAAGCGGAATGGGTTTCTTTTAATTATTTTTCTGATCTTCAGAATGAAAATGAATTACATTTTTAAATTGTATACGTATGTTTTTTTTAACCAAATAAGTATATAATGTTGGATATGGTAATTTCATATTTACAACTTGCAGCCATCAGGTGTGTTAGAACCTCTGTCATGTTTTATTGCTGTCTTTTCTGGATTAAATCATGATCATTATCATTCAACCCTGTTCCTGTTAGCCCAGGCTCACACCATGTTCATGCTGCATTGTAAGGATAACTTTGTTCTTTGTAGTACTGAAGACCATCCAATTCCACTGCAGAAAGAAGAAGAAGATCAGAGGATGCCACAGAAGGCCACAAGATTCCAGAAGAAAACACTGTTTATTAAGAGAATTAAAAAAATTAAGTTCTGCTTCAGCCACTTCAGCTCCAGAAGATTTACCCCCTTCATGACCTGGCCATTTTTTGTGTTAGGGCACTGCGTTACTTTAACTGACAATTGCGCGGTCGTATGACACTGTACCCAAATAAAATGTATGTCCTTTTTCCCCACAAATAAAGCTTTATTTTGGTGGGATTTGATCACCTCTGCGGTTTTTATTTTTTTGCGCTATAATCAAAAAACTATATTTTTTGCTTTCTACTATAAAGCATATCCAATACAAAAATGTAAAAAATTGAATTTCTTCATCAATTTAGGCCAGTGTTTCTCAAACCTTTTTTGTCTTGCGGTGCACCAAAAAGATCTAAAAATTTTCACGGCACAATTTGTTGTGCTGAAGAACTTATTTGTTTTTACATATATATTTAATTTTAAATGTAATGTGAAGGATGTGTCTGCTTTCGAGAGCAAATCAGATCAGAGAACTTTCGCTAGCCTCCTTGCTTTTCATTTAACAGTTTCTCTTTCAAAGTTCCAACAGTATTTCTCCATCACTACACAATGAACAAACTTTATTTATAAGCATCAAAGTTGGAATGGAACGGTCTCTATTATTATAAAGTGATTGGAGCGATCAAGTTCTCCCGAGATCTCGCACAAGTCTCGCGTTACGAAGGGAACCAATGAATGACAGACTGACAGAGATTGCATTTTTATATATGTTACTTTTTTAACTTTTGCGACTTTGATTTACCATTAAATTTTTTGATATGTTGAAGGTTTCAAAACTCTAGCAATTTTAAATATCTTTCAAAACTCCCACGGCACACTTGCAAAATCTTACGTGGAACACTAGTGTTCCATGACATGTAAACATATGAAATCATCTCTCAGCGCCGCTCTCCCTCCTCACACAGACAGCGTGTGAGAAGGGAGAGATCAACGGCTGCAGCGGCCGTAAGTAAAAAAAAAAAAAGGAAAAAAAAGTGCCATCCGCCCCAGTGCCATCCTCCCCCAGTGCCATCCGCCCCAGTGCCATCCTCGCCCAGTGCCATCCTCGCCCAGTGCCATCCTCGCCCCAGTGCCATTCTCGCCCCAGTGCCATCCTCCCCAGAGCCACCTGCCCCCAGTGCCACCTGTTAGTGCTATCTGTGCCCAGTGCCACCTGTTGTCAGTGCCATTTGTCCCCAGTGCCATCTGTCATCAGTGCCACGTATAAGTGCCATCTGTCATCAGTGCCATGTGTCATCAGTGCCACATAGTGCCATTTGTCATCAGTGCCACATATTAGTGCCATCTGTCATCAGTGCCACGTATCAGTGCCATTTGTCATCAGTGCCACCTGTCAGTGTCCCGTGCCATCTGTTGTCAGTGTCACATGTCATCAATGGCACTTATTAGTGCCATCTGTCATCAGTGTCACGCGTCATCGGTACCACGTATTAGTGCCATCTGTCATCGGTGCCACGTATTAGTGCCACTTATTAGTGCCATCTGTCATCAGTGCCACGTATTAGTGCATCTGTCACCAGTGCCACGTATTAGTGCCATGTGTCATCAGTGCCATCTGTCATCAGTGCCACGTGTCATTGTCCTGGTGCTCCAGGGCCTTCAAAAGTGTAATAGGTAGTCAACAAGTTAGATGTGTAATTTATGCTCCTAGAACATGTGACGGCGCTCCCTGCATGTTGGACCTCTCTATGTGGCCAAGCTGTGAAAAAGTCCCACACATGTGGTATTGTAATACTCAGGAGGAGGAGCAGAATTTTTTTGGGGGAGGGGGGTGTCATTTGTGGTATACACATGCCACGTGAGAAAAATAACCTATTACAATGACAATTTTGTGGAACAAAATAAAAAAAATAAAAAAAATCTTAATTTTGCAAAGAATTGTTGGAAAAAATTACAACATCAAAAAGCTCACTATGCCTCTTACTAAATACCTTGGAATGTCTACTTTCCAAAAAGGGGTCATTTGGGGGGTATTTGTACTTTTCTGACTTGTTCGGGTCGCAAGAAATGAGATAGTCCACCAGTACATCAGATGTGATCAATTTTGTGCGATTCGCACCACAACTTGTAGACTCTCTAACTTTCTCAAAGACCAAATAATATCCACTAATTTGGGTTATTTTTACAAAAGATATGTAGGAGTATAAATTGTGGCCAAAATTTATGACGAAAAATTAATAATTTGCATAATTTTGTCACAGAAACAAAGAAATATGCATTTTTTTTCAAAATTTTCAGTCTATTTTCATTTATAGCGCAAAAAATAAAAACCCCAGAGATGATCAAATACCACCAAAAGAAAGCTCTATTTGTGGGAAAAAAAGGACAAAAAATTAATTTGGGTACAGTGTTGCATGACTGAGTAATTGTCATTCAAAGTGTGAGAGCACCGAAAGCTGAAAATTGGTCTGGGCAGGAAGGGTGTTTAAGTGCCCAGTAAGCAAGTGGTTAAAGTAGTAAAATGGATGTCTAAATGTTTTCAAGCCTGCTCTGTTGCTGTAATCCCAAATAACATGGTGTAACTTTGATATCATTAGGTTACTGGCTAGTGATGGCCGAACGGTTCGCCCGGCGGTCGTTTCGCGGCGAATTTCCGACATTCGCGGTCCGCACGTTCGAACGCCTTTTTCCGTCGTTCGCCGCGGCGGACTTACGTGTTTAATGTATACAAGAACTTTAACCTTTGGTGACACGTTTATCATGTGATACAGGACAGCCAATTGAGACATGACAGCACATGGACACTTGTACATTCCCCCTAACCTATAAATACACCCGATCCGGTGGCCATTTTACATTCTTTCTTCTGTTAAGATAGGGACAGGTTCCTGTGTGGAGTAGGGAGAGATAAACCACTAGCTATTTGGTACACAAAAGTTCTTTTCAGGACTGGTATAGGTGTTAGGTGTTGATAGGTTTGCTGTGCTGCTGATTCTTGCAGCAGCCTGAGTGTCTTTTGTTAGTTTAGAGAAAGGGAAAGGACGGTGTATGCTACAGGGACAGCCAGATTAGTCTTTCATCATCATCATCATCATCATCATCATTAGCTGTTACTATCAAGGTCCACAAAAGAGCTGTTCCAGTAACCACTAATCGTTCTCTTTTTTTGCCAATTTGTATAGGGACAGGAAGGAAGCAGTGTTGTCAGGCAGTGAGGGTAATTTTAAAGACTTGCTGTTATTATTAGTTCCACAAAGGTTCTTTTCAGGACTGGTATCAGTGGTACAGTAATAGGCTTGTACATGTATAATATTCTTTCTTCCAAATATAGAAAGGATATTATACTTGACTGCTGCCCTTCTGCTGCAGTCTGCTAAACATTCACAACTCACTTGTTCCACAAAAGTTCTTATAAGGACTGGTAACTTGGTATAGGGTGCTACGGTACATAGGCTTGAGTGCGGTACAGTCTGCTGTTCTGTAAGGACCGCTATCGGTCCACAATAGATAGGGTTGACGTGCACCACTGCTGACCGCTGCCCTATACTGCAGCAGTCCTTCAGCGGTATAGGGACTGACGTACAGTCTGCTAATCACTAACACACAACCTGCTTGTTCCACAAAAGTTCTTATAAGGACTGGTAACTTGGTATAGGGTGCTACGGTACATAGGCTTGAGTGCGGTACAGTCTGCTGTTCTGTAAGGACCGCTATCGGTCCACAATAGATAGGGTTGACGTGCACCACTGCTGACCGCTGCCCTATACTGCAGCAGTCCTTCAGCGGTATAGGGACTGACGTACAGTCTGCTAAACACTAATACACAACCTGCTTGGTCCACAAAAGTTCTTATAAGGACTGGTAACTTGGTATAGGGTGCTACGGTACATAGGCTTGAGTGCGGTACAGTCTGCTGTTCTGTAAGGACCGCTATCGGTCCACAATAGATAGGGTTGACGTGCACCACTGCTGACCGCTGCCCTATACTGCAGCAGTCCTTCAGCGGTATAGGGACTGACGTACAGTCTGCTAAACACTAATACACAACCTGCTTGGTCCACAAAAGTTCTTATAAGGACTGGTAACTTGGTATAGGGTGCTACGGTACATAGGCTTGAGTGCGGTACAGTCTGCTGTTCTGTAAGGACCGCTATCGGTCCACAATAGATAGGGTTGACGTGCACCACTGCTGACCGCTCACCTATACTGCAGCAGTCCTTCAGCGGTATAGGGACTGACGTACAGTCTGCTAATCACTAACACACAACCTGCTTGTTCCACAAAAGTTCTTATAAGGACTGGTAACTTGGTATAGGGTGCTACGGTACATAGGCTTGAGTGCGGTACAGTCTGCTGTTCTGTAAGGACCGCTATCGGTCCACAATAGATAGGGTTGACGTGCACCACTGCTGACCGCTGCCCTATACTGCAGCAGTCCTTCAGCGGTATAGGGACTGACGTACAGTCTGCTAAACACTAACACACAACCTGCTTGGTCCACAAAAGTTCTTATAAGGACTGGTAACTTGGTATAGGGTGCTACGGTACATAGGCTTGAGTGCGGTACAGTCTGCTGTTCTGTAAGGACCGCTATCGGTCCACAATAGATAGGGTTGACGTGCACCACTGCTGACCGCTGCCCTATACTGCAGCAGTCCTTCAGCGGTATAGGGACTGACGTACAGTCTGCTAAACACTAATACACAACCTGCTTGGTCCACAAAAGTTCTTATAAGGACTGGTAACTTGGTATAGGGTGCTACGGTACATAGGCTTGAGTGCGGTACAGTCTGCTGTTCTGTAAGGACCGCTATCGGTCCACAATAGATAGGGTTGACGTGCACCACTGCTGACCGCTCACCTATACTGCAGCAGTCCTTCAGCGGTATAGGGACTGACGTACAGTCTGCTAATCACTAACACACAACCTGCTTGTTCCACAAAAGTTCTTATAAGGACTGGTAACTTGGTATAGGGTGCTACGGTACATAGGCTTGAGTGCGGTACAGTCTGCTGTTCTGTAAGGACCGCTATCGGTCCACAATAGATAGGGTTGACGTGCACCACTGCTGACCGCTGCCCTATACTGCAGCAGTCCTTCAGCGGTATAGGGACTGACGTACAGTCTGCTAAACACTAATACACAACCTGCTTGGTCCACAAAAGTTCTTATAAGGACTGGTAACTTGGTATAGGGTGCTACGGTACATAGGCTTGAGTGCGGTACAGTCTGCTGTTCTGTAAGGACCGCTATCGGTCCACAATAGATAGGGTTGACGTGCACCACTGCTGACCGCTGCCCTATACTGCAGCAGTCCTTCAGCGGTATAGGGACTGACGTACAGTCTGCTAAACACTAATACACAACCTGCTTGGTCCACAAAAGTTCTTATAAGGACTGGTAACTTGGTATAGGGTGCTACGGTACATAGGCTTGAGTGCGGTACAGTCTGCTGTTCTGTAAGGACCGCTATCGGTCCACAATAGATAGGGTTGACGTGCACCACTGCTGACCGCTCACCTATACTGCAGCAGTCCTTCAGCGGTATAGGGACTGACGTACAGTCTGCTAATCACTAACACACAACCTGCTTGTTCCACAAAAGTTCTTATAAGGACTGGTAACTTGGTATAGGGTGCTACGGTACATAGGCTTGAGTGCGGTACAGTCTGCTGTTCTGTAAGGACCGCTATCGGTCCACAATAGATAGGGTTGACGTGCACCACTGCTGACCGCTGCCCTATACTGCAGCAGTCCTTCAGCGGTATAGGGACTGACGTACAGTCTGCTAAACACTAATACACAACCTGCTTGGTCCACAAAAGTTCTTATAAGGACTGGTAACTTGGTATAGGGTGCTACGGTACATAGGCTTGAGTGCGGTACAGTCTGCTGTTCTGTAAGGACCGCTATCGGTCCACAATAGATAGGGTTGACGTGCACCACTGCTGACCGCTCACCTATACTGCAGCAGTCCTTCAGCGGTATAGGGACTAAGAGTTTTGTCACAGGGTCATTTAAAAAATGACATGCAGAGGAAGAGGCAGGCCCTTCCGCAGGGGTGGTAGGGGTAGGGCAGGAGCAACAGGCTTGAGCCAAAGTGGGAAGTTGCAGAAGGTGCGTTCAATTACTTTAAAGGATGCACCAGACTTGGTTGAGTGGCTCGCTCAGCCTTACTCTTCTGCACCCTCCTCATCCTCTCGATCTGCACCCTCTTCTTCACTCTCTGCTATGTGCACCCCCAAAGACACTACCACCAACAACACGACCACCACCACCACCACCACATACCTTCCGCTTGAGTCACTGGAATTATTTTCCGATCCATATCAAGAGGACATTTCTGATGCGCAGCCACTCTTGGTATTGGATCAGGAAGAGGAGGTAGCAACAAGCGCTACTCAGCAGTCTGACGCCAGTACCCAGATCAGCCCAAGGAGGAGGTTGGTCCCCGGTGTTGCTGCCTACTCTACTTATAGCGGTGGGGAAGGTGACGTTGATGATGACGTGTCTAGTGATGTCACGTGGGTGCCCACAAGAGAGGAAGAGGAGGGGAGTTCAGAGGGAGATATGGACCAGCAGATAGGGAGGAGAAGCAGCAATGACTTACATTGCACAGCAGGGACAAAGCAGACTGCAAATGTATCAGGAGCGAGTCATCGACCATGTACGGTCACATCTGGCGCTCCCAGGACACCGGCACATGGCTCCGCAGTGTGGGCTTTTTTTAACGTGTCCGCTGCTGACAATAGCGTTGCCATCTGCAATCTTTGCAGTCAACGCGTTAGTCGCGGTAAGCCCAATACTCACCTAGGGACGACCGCCTTAAGAAGGCACATGAGCAGCCATCACCGAGCCCAGTGGGAGCAACGGAACACACAAAGCCACACTGCAGGCTCTCACCGTCCAGCCTCGTCTTCTACTTCTCCTTCTCCTCTCTCCTCACAATTGTCCTCCACTCCACCTTCCATCACGCCAAGCTCACATTTTTCTGCAAAAAGGCAGGCTTCCGTGGGCCTAATGTTTGAGCGTAAAAAAATGATGACGCCGGATAACCCTCTTGCCCAACGGTTGGCGGCTGGCTTGTCAGAACTCATAGCCCGCCAACTACTGCCATATAAACTGGTGGACTCGGAGGCCTTTCGCAAATTTGTGGCCATTGGAACACCACAATGGAAGGTCCCAGGAAGGAAGTATTTCTCAGAGAAGGGCATCCCAGAGCTATATGGCCATGTTCAGCGGCAAGTGAATGTATCTCTGGCACACAGTGTCGGTGCCAAGATACATCTGACCACAGACAC
The DNA here is from genome assembly GCF_037356315.1 of Lithobates pipiens. Classification (NCBI taxonomy): domain Eukaryota; kingdom Metazoa; phylum Chordata; class Amphibia; order Anura; family Ranidae; genus Lithobates; species Lithobates pipiens. The sequence goes on along the minus strand of NW_027507764.1, from coordinate 55,759,355 downwards.
GTGGTCTAGCAAACACGGGCAGGGAAGGTATATCAGTTTTACTGCCCACTGGGTGAACCTTCTGACGGCCGTCAAGCATGTAACCCGTGGCACCCGTGTAGATTTGGTTTTACCGCCACGGATTGCATGCAGGCCTGACTCTTCTTCTCCTCCTCCTACTCCATCCTCCTCCCTCTCCTCCTCAGCTGCCTCCTCCTTTTCCGCTGCTAGCGTCTCTTCCACTGCACCGCCCAAGCTCCCCAGAACCTATTCCACATGCCAGGTGAGACGTTGCCATGCCGTGCTGCGTCTGTTGTGCCTGGAAGCAAAGAGCCACACTGGCCCGGCACTCCTTTCAGCTTTGCGTTCACAGGCAGATGAGTGGCTAACACCGCTCAATTTGACAGTTGGTAAAGTGGTGTGTGACAACGGTGCCAATCTGCTTAGCGCATTGAAACAGGGCAAAATCACGCACGTGCCGTGCATGGCACACGTCTTAAACTTGGTCGTGCAGCGATTCCTTGTCAAATACCCTGGGGTCCAGGACATCTTGCGGCAGGCAAGGAAAATCTCGGCCCATTTCAGAAGATCTTACACGGCCATGGCTCGCCTTGCTGACATTCAGCGGCGACACCATCTGCCGGTCAGACGTCTTATTTGCGATTGCCCGACGCGATGGAACTCAACCTTCTATATGCTTGATAGGCTGCTCCAGCAGAAACGTGCAGTTAACGTCTACCTGTATGAACTCTGCGAAAGAAACGGTTCTGGGGAGCTGGGTTTTTTTTCACCGCGCCAGTGGCTGCTCATGCGCGACACATGCAGACTTCTGCGGCCATTTGAGGAGATCACCAAACTGGTCAGTCGCAGCCATGGCGCCATCAGTGACATGGTACCTTATGCCTTCTTTCTGGAGCGTGCATTGCGTCGTGTCATTGATCAGGCTGTGGAGGAGCAGGAGCGGGAAGATGAGGAAGTCGCAATGCTGGATGAATTCCCAGGGGGGGCTACTCTATCTGAGACAAGTCAACAACAGGAGTCTGATGAGGAGTCAGAGGAGGATGGTGCCGGGGCGGATGAGCAGGAGCAAGAAGAGCATGCTTTAAACCTTTCTGGGATCCCTGTTGTGCGAGGATGGGGAGAGGAGAATGAAGAGGACGACATTATCCTGGATGATGAGCAGGAGCCAGGCCACCACACCGCTTCCACTTTAGTGCAAATGGGGGCCTTCATGCTCCAGTGTTTTAATAGGGACCCCCGTATAAAAAGCATGAGGGTCAAGGACCAGTACTGGGTGGCAACGTACTTAGACCCCCGGTACAAACACAAAATGGCGGAAATGTTACCGCCGTCGCAGAGGGCTGTCAGAATGCAGCACTTCCAGGCCTTGCTTCGAGAAATGCTGCATTCTGCTTTTGCGTGCGCTGGCAGAGGAGCAATTCCCACTCCCAGAGAAGGATTTGCGGGTACCAATCCAACAGCGCCTGCAAGAAGAGGCCGGTTTGAAGATGTGTTGGTGACTTCGGATATGAGGTCATTCTTTCAGCCGACCCATCGACAGGTGTCATCCGGATCCAGCATCAGGGAACGCCTAGACCGTCAGGTGTCCGACTACATTGGGTTAACGGCCGATGTGGACGCTCTGAGGAGTGATGAACCCCTAGACTACTGGGTGGGCAGGCTTGACCTCTGGCCAGAGCTTGCCCAATTTGCAATCGAACTGTTGGCTTGCCCCTCATCCAGTGTCCTGTCCGAAAGGACGTTCAGCGCAGCAGGGGGGATTGTGACCGATAAGCGTACTCGCCTAGCTCACCACAGTGTTAACTACCTCACATTTCTAAAAATGAATGAGGCATGGATCTCGGAGGAATTCAACACATGTGATCAGTAGACCATGTATATGTCTATAAACAATTTTTGGAATCAAGCACACAGACCTTCTTAATTCATTTGGCTCACTTCCCTGACCCAAAAAAGCACACCGTACTATATGCCCCTACCCTCCTCTTTGAAGAGGTTGAGCGGTGTCATATTTCTACTGGGGCTGCTTATTATGAGGGGTTCCCACCATCCCTGTGCTGTGCTGACTTCCTCCTGGGTGTTCTTATTATGAGGGGCTCCCACCATCCCTGTGCTGTGCTGACTTCCTCCTGGGGGTTCTTATTATGAGGGGATCACACCATCCCTGTGCTGTGCTGACTTCCTCCTGGGGCTGCTTACGGTGCTGCTGTCAGCGCTGTATGTCACGGAGCTGCTGTCAGCGCTGTATGTCACGGAGCTGCTGTCAGCGCTGTATGTCACGGAGCTGCTGTCAGCGCTGTATGTCACGGAGCTGCTGTCAGCGCTGTATGTCACGGAGCTGCTGTCAGCGCTGTATGTCACGGAGCTGCTGTCAGCGCTGTATGTCACGGAGCTGCTGTCAGCGCTGTATGTCACGGAGCTGCTGTCAGCGCTGTATGTCACGGAGCTGCTGTCAGCGCTGTATGTCACGGAGCTGCTGTCAGCGCTGTATGTCACGGTGCTGCTGTCAGCGCTGTATGTCACGGAGCTGCTGTCAGCGCTGTATGTCACGGAGCTGCTGTCAGTGCTGTATGTCACGGAGCTGCTGTCAGCGCTGTATGTCACGGAGCTGCTGTCAGCGCTGTATGTCACGGAGCTGCTGTCAGCGCTGTATGTCACGGTGCTGCTGTCAGCGCTGTATGTCACGGAGCTGCTGTCAGCGCTGTATGTCACGGAGCTGCTGTCAGCGCTGTATGTCACGGAGCTGCTGTCAGCGCTGTATGTCACGGAGCTGCTGTCAGCGCTGTATGTCACGGAGCTGCTGTCAGCGCTGTATGTCACGGTGCTGATGTCAGTGCTCTGTATTACGGTGCTGCTGTCAGTGCTCTGTATCTCCTGCACCCTCTTGTTTGCCTACCCTGGTCCCTGACCTTCCCTCTCCTCCATTGCCTTCATTAGCTCCATAGTCCTGAATTGTCAGAACAATTTCCCAAATAAAAAAAAAATGCTTGTAGTTATCGATCCCAAATTCACCTCATACATGTATTATGCTATTGTCCAGGTGGTGGGACTACGTGCTACCCCCTAATAATTACCCCGTGGCCGCAAATTCGACCTAAAGGTTTGCGAAATTCGCCTCCCATTGAAGTCAATGGAGCCCGCGGCGAACGGTCGTTTTCGCGAACGTTTGTGTCCGTTCGCGTTTCGCGTTCGCGAAACGTCCCGTCGGAAGTTCGTCCATCACTATTACTGGCTGCCCAGTTTTAAACTGGCATCATCATGGGCAACAGGTCTACACATTACAGTGATGCTGGGGCACTTGGAGAGTCTGTTGGTTCTGCTGGAACACAACGCTTCTATCAACAGTAAACCCAACGGGAAGACACCATTACACATTGCCTGTGAGGTTGCTAACCTAGAATGTGTCAAAGCCCTGATCAGCCATGGAGCGAAACTGAATTCCTTCTCCATGAGTGGACACGCTCCTCTACATTACTGTAAGACTAAGGAGTCAGTGAAGTGCGCCAAAGAGCTGGTGTGGGCTGGTAAGAGTCAGTATTTCCAAATCTAATGACTGCAAATGCTTAGGCAACACACAGGGCAATAAACATTTCCAAAGTACATATAAACTACTCAGATCACTGCAAAGAAAAGAGAAAAAAGAGGACATATACTATATGGCCAAAGGTGTAGATACCTGGCAATCACACCTATATGAGTTTGTTGGACATACCATTCCAAAACCATGGCCATTAAAAGGCAGTGTCATGGTTATGCAGTAATCTTCCTCTGTCTGCTTACCTCTCCTTGTGTGTTCAGACTAAGAGGCCAGCCACTTACACTATATTAACCTGTGCACTGCAAGCCAGAGGTGCTGATCAACCATTGTGTATTCACTGTGTGTTTGGCTTCCTGTTTCCTGCTTGCCGTGTGCTCTACATTTGTCTCTGTTACCGATCTTGGCGTGTTCTCGACTATTCCTGTCTGCTCGTGACCCTGACCTTTTGGCATGTCCCTGACTATCCCTGTCTGCCTGTGACCCTGAACCATTGGCGTTTACTCTGTTGTTCCTGTCTGCTAGTTGCCCTGACCTCTGCCTTATCCCTTTACTATCCTTGTTGTTCCAGCTTGCTGTTTCCTTCTCCTGTAGTCTACCGTGAGCGTGAGGTGTAAGATCCTAGGGGCCATGACCTGGAGCCAAAATGCAGTGCAGTCCATCCTCATCACTAGAAGCTCTGGTGAACACCTGCTGGCTCTTAGACTCCGTGCCCTGGGGAATCTATGCTCTAGCTCCAACTGGGATCTGTGTTAATGATCCAGTAGACCTACTTCCTGAACCTCCCTGGGTACAATCCGCAACAGTCAGTCCTAGGGTCCACTATCTTTGCAGTGCACTTCCAGTTCCTACGGAGTGCATCTGTCACCTGGTCTGACAGGGAGTTGACATTCCATTATCTCTATAACAGCCTCCACTCTTTTGGGAAGGAGTTTCACAAGTAGGGATGAGCTTCGAGTTCGAGTCGAACTCATGTTCTACTCGAACATTGCCTGTTCAGCGAACAGTGAACAATTTGGGCTGTTCGCAGCAAATTCGAAAAGCCGGAACACCCTATACAAGTCTATGGGAGAAATCTAAAGTGCTCATTTTAAAGGGTAATATGCAGATTACTGTCCTGAAAAGTGTTTGGGGACCCGGGTCCTGCCCCAGGGGACATGGATCAATGCAAAAAAAAGTTTTTAAAACAGCCGTTTTTTCAGGAGCAGTGATTTTAATAATGATTAAAGTGAAACAATAAAAGTGTAATATGTAGGTGTAGGAGAGGGAAGCCAGGGGTTCCCCAGTGACGTGTGGGTGACCCCGCCCCCTCTGATGTAACGGAAACCTGCGTTACATCAGAGGGGGCGGGGTCACCCACACGTCACTGGGGAACCCCTGGTTTCCCTCTGCAGCGTCAGAGGGGCGGGGTCAGGTGACGGGTGGCCCCGCCCTCCCAATATAAGAAACGTCAGCGCTGTGCTCTCTGCAGTGTCTCCGGAGAGGAGACAGAAGATGGATGTATGGACAGCGCTGGACTGAGAGATTCCCCCGTCGCTGGATATGATCATCCATCGCTGGACCCCGGAGATCCGTCGCTGGATAGCAAGAGTGGATTAGCACCGCTGGAATCTTTTTTTTTTTTTTTCATTTTTAATAAAGGAATTTTTCAAAAGTGTGTTTGTCTTATTTAACCATTTTGACACTTTCTTTGTGAAATGGTAGGGGTACTTTTGTACCCCCTTACCATTTCAAACAGGGGGGGGGCCGGGATCTGGGGGTCCCCTTGTTAAAGGGGGCTTCCAGATTCTGATAAGCCCCCCGCCCGCAGACCCTCACAACCAACGGCCAGGGTTGTGAGGATGAGGCCCTTGTCCTTATCAACAAGGGGACAAGGTGCTTTGAGGGGTCACAGACCCCCAAAGCATCCTCCCAATGTTGAGGGTATGTGACCTGGTACGGTTCAGGAGGGAGGGGGGGCCGCTCTCTCGTCCCCCCCCCTTTTCCTGCGGCCTGCCAGGTTGCGTGCTCGGATAAAGGGTCTGATATGGATTTTTAGGGGGACCCCCACGTCAATTTTTTTTTTTAATTTGATGCGGGGTTCCCCTTAATATCCATATCAGACCTGAAGGGTCTGGTATGGATATTTGGGGGGACCCCCACGTCAATTTTTTTTTAAATTTGACACGGGGTTCCCCTTAATATCCATGTCAGACCTGAAGGGCCTGGTAATTGAATTCAGGGGAACCCCCACGCTTTTTTTTTTTTTTTTTAATCAATGAATGAATGAATTGTCGGCTAATACAGAGAACACTCATTGAGTGTTCTCTGTATTACGGGACCCGACAATAGCCGCAAGTGATTTTAAAAGACTTTTTTTCCTGCACAAATGACACTTTGTGCAGCGACAGTTCTAAGCACCAGAAACATGTGCCCCTTCACAGGCATACTATAGATACCCCCCAGCTACGAAATTTAAAGGAATATTACACTTTTATTGTTTCACTTTAATCATTATTAAAATCACTGCTCCTGAAAAAACGGCCGTTTTTAAAACTTTTTTTTGCATTGATCCATATCCCCTGGGGCAGGACCCGGGTCCCCAAACACTTTTTAGGACAGTAACTTGCATATTACCCTTTAAAATGAGCACTTTAGATTGTGAACGTTCGAGTCCCATAGACTTTAATAGGGTTCTAAAGTTCACACGAAGTTTAGGTCTGTTCGCAGGTTCTGGTGCGAACCGAACAGGGGGGTGTTCGGCTCATCCCTATTCACAAGGTTTTGGAATAGTGAATTTTGAAAATTTGTGCCCATTCACCCAGAAGAGTATTTGGAAGGTCAAGTACTAATGTTGGATGAAAAGATCTGGCTAACAGTTGGTTTTCCAATTCATCCCAAAGGTGTTCAATTGGGTGGAGCTCAGGGCTCTGTGCAGGACATTAAAGTTCTTCTAGGGCTCCTCAAACCAAGCCTTTATGGATGGCTTTGTGCACCTAAACTCAATAATTTAAAGGGGTGTCCACATTACATTGGCCATATAGTATGTCCTTAAAAATCATATTTGGCTTGGGACAAAGGGGAATAAGACAGCATTACATAGCAGCATAAAAAGTCCTTTTTCGAGCTGCATAATGTCAACTGAGGCCTCAGAAAAAACAGTTTCCAACTGTCAGGTACAATGGAGATGTTTGAGTCTCTTTAGTGACTGCGTATGACCTTTGATGAGATTGTTCACTCTTTTCTTTTTTATAAATATATATAAAAAAACATTAATAAGGCATAGGTCCTTTTTAAAGAGAACCTGTATTTAATGTAGGATTTAAAACCCTGTAGAGTTAAAGCAGGCACAGAGATGTCTCTGCATGTGTTTCTGATGACCATTAAAAGCTTGGAGTCAAAAAATGAGTAGGGACATAAAGGGCACTAGAAAATGCATTTCTTGGAGAAAATGGGAATGCTAAATAGCATCAAAACTGCCCCATCATATTGCCCCCATCAAAACTGCCCATTATATTGCCACCATCAAAACTGCCCCCATCAGAATTGCCCCATCAAAACTGCCACCATCAAATCTTCCCTATCTGAATTGCCCTATCAAAACTGCCCCATCATACTCCTCTATTATAAATCAGTACATGGTGTGTCTGTGCTCTCCCCCGGGCTCTGTAATCTGAGATGATCCAGCTGCCTCCCCCCAGTGCCCATCACCGTGTATAACAGGGATATGCAATTAGTGGACTTTCAGCTGTTGCAAAACTACAAATCCCATCATGCCTCTGCCTCTGGGTGTCATGCTTGTGGCTGTCAGAGTCTTGCTATGCCTCATGGGACTTGTAGTTCTGAAACAGCTGGAGGTCCACTAATTGCACATCCCTGGTATATAAGAAGCTTTGGTAACCATGGAAACAAAACAGACAACAAAAGCCTGGATGCCCTAAATTTAATGAAATTTCCTGAAATGATCACTAAACAAACAGCTTTTTCACAAAAACTGTAAAAGATATCAAACTGAAAAGATATCAAACTGAAAATATATAGCCAGCTAGCTGAATATTTTGTGAACATTTTAAAGTTTGTTTGGCGTCTAGGTGAAAGTATGAAGGAGTTGAAACTTCTGGGAGCGGAAGAAGATTTTAAGGATTTGAACCATGCTCTCATTCACTTCAATGTTAAAAAAAGTGTTTTATGTCTTTATTTTAAAAAGTATAAACACCCCTTTCACACCAGGGTGTTTTGCAGGCGTTTTGCAATAGCGTTAGAAATAGCGCCTGCAATCCGCCCTAAAGAAGCTGCACCATTATGTGTAGTGTGAAAGCCCCAAGGGCTTTCACACTACAGCGGTGCGCTGGCAGGACGTCAGAAAAAAGTCCTGCCAGCAGCTTCTTTGGAGTGGTGAAGGAGCGGTGTGTTTACCGCTCCTCCACCGCTGCTCCCCATTGAAATCAATGGGGCAGCGCTGTATCACCAGCGGTAAAACGCCGCTAAAAATAGCGGCGTTTTACCGCCGACGCAATGGGCGGTGTGGTGTGAAAGGGGTCTAATAGTAGAAAAAAATTTGAGAAAAAGTCACATCATCAGCTGAAAGAGCTGAACATTTTAAAAGTTGAATGGATTTAAAGAGGATGTAAACCCTGATGGGTTTACTTCTTCTTTGTCTCCCTGCAAAGGTAAAGCACAATGGGCTACTATGCATCTCATAGTAGCCCATTATGTGTCACTTACCTGACACAGGAGCCAGCGATGTCACCGTTGTCCCCTGTAGTACAAAGCGTCCATCTTCTTCCGGGTATCGCTGCTCCAGGCACTCACAGTGCCATAGCAGCCATGACATCACTCCTGCGCATGCGCATGGAGCCGCCACGAGCGTTGCCTGTCTTTCAGTAAATATCTCCTAAACCATGTAGGTTTAGGAAATATTTCTTGGACCTACAGGTAAGCCTTAATCTAGGCTTACCCGTAGGTCAAAGTGGTTTGTAAAGCCGCGTACACACGATGAACAGACAGCCCGTTGAAAGCTTGCGCGATGACGTGTACAGCACGTACGACGGGACTAGAAATACGACGTCCAATACACTGCAATGCAACCTTCGGCCGTGTAAATCCTTTCTGGGCATGCGTCATACTTAGTCCGTCCAACTTGCCTACTCACGAGCGGACTGTCCGCTGAAACCAAAGTTGGACGGACAATATTACGGAAATTCCGCCCGTGTGTACGCGGCCTAAGGGTTTACAACCACTTTAATAGCTGAAAATATGCAGAAGTTACGCAGAGCCAAAAAACTTACGGAATAATAAAATGAATAAATAAAAAAACGAACAACAATAGTGGGGCTGAAGCAGTCCCAATAAATATACTGTAGCCATTACATATAGTTGTCCTCAAAAGTTTGCATACCTTGGCAGAGACCATGACATTTTGGCATTGATATTGAAAATATGATTGATCATGCCAAAACACTATCTTTTAAGGATAGAGATCATATGAAGCCATTTATTATCACAGTTGTTTTTCTCCTTTTTAAATCATCATGATAACAGAAATCAGCCAAATGGCCCTGATTAAAAGTTTCTATCCCCTGGAATGTTTGGCCTTGGTACAGACACACAAGGTGACACAGCTTAAAATGTCAATTAGGTGACTGTGTATAAATAGTCAATGAGTTTGTTATCTCTCATGTGGATGCCCTGAGCAGGCTAGATACTGAACTATGGGGAGCAGAAAAGAACTGTCAAAAGACATGCGTAACACGGCACTAACGATGGAAAAGGATATAAAAAGATATCCAAAGCCTTGAATATACAAGTCAGTACTGTTCAATTACTTATTAAGAGGTGGAAGAATTAGGGATCTCTTGATAGCAAGCCAAGGTCTGGTAGACCAAGAAAGATTGCAGCCAAAACTGCCAGAAGAATTGTTCAGGATACAAAGAAAAATCCACAGGTAACCTCAGGAGAAATACAGGCTGCTCTGGAAACAGATGGTGTGGTTGTTTTTAAGGAGCACAATACGATACTACAGTACTTGAACAAAAATGAGCTGCATGTTCGAGTTGCAGAAAGAAGCCTTTACTGTGCCAAAACCAAAACCAATAAGCCAAACAACACCTTGACACACCTCATCGGACTTTTTTGTGGTATTGGCACAGTAAAGGCTTCTTTCTGGCAACTCAAACATGCAGCTCATTTTTATTCAAGTATTGTTGTATTGTGCTCCCTAAAAGCAACCACAGCGTCTATTTCCAGAGCAGCCTTTTTTTCACCTGAGGTTACTTGAGGGTTTTCTTTGTAACCTGAACAATTCTTCTGGCAGTGGTGGCTGCAATTATTTTTTTGGTCTACCTGACCTTGGCTTGGTATCAAGAGATCAAGAGAAAGAATTTTCCACTTCTTAATAAGTGATTGAACTGTACTGCAGCGCTACCCCAGTGAGCGCCACTTACTGAATCTGTACCCCACTGGTTGCCCTGACCTTGCAAGTCTTCCGACACCTCTTACACTCTGGGTTCAGACATTTTGGTAGCGACCAAGACAATTAGAAACACACACATAATTCAAATGAAACAGTTGAACTTTGTTTACTGAGGCATTAGAAGCATTAGGATCTAGTAAGATAAACGCTTCACTTGCTAATGTTTGTTCTGCCACTTGTACCTACAGGTAAGCCTATAATAAGGCTTGCCTGTAGGTACTGTGACTATCTCCTAAACTTGCACTGGTGCATGCGCTCTGAAGGTCCAGCATACAGTATCAGACCTTCAGAGCCCGTGCAATTAAAGGCAGCTCCGGTGCTCATGCACGGGAGTGGCGTCATCACATCCCCAGCCACTCAAACCTGGAAGGAAATCCAGGGGAAGATGGAAGCCCTCTCAGTGGTGACTGCACAGTGCTGGAGGGCTTCATTTTGAGGTAACTCTCTCATAATGTGCTAGTAGGTGATGCTTACTAGCACATTATAACGTTGCCTAGCAGGGGATTTTTTTTTTTGTCATCTGCGGTTTACTACCGCTTTAATTCAGCACAAACAGTTTAACCTTTAAAGTGATACTAAAGTCTAGGTTTTTTACCTCCTCTGTGAAATAGTTTTGCACAGAGCAGCCCAGATCCTCCTATTCATGGGTCCCTCATCGGTGCTCCTGGCCCCTCCCTCCTGTCAAGTGCCCCAACAGCTAGCAGCTTTCTATGGGGGCACCCAAGCTGAGCCGCAGCTCCATGTGTCCATTCAGACACGGATCCAGCGGCCCAGCTGGATCTGGTGTGGATGTGATGAAAGCGGGCTCCAGGGTGTCGCTGGACTATCAGAAGTAGTTGGCACTGGATATCCCTGTACACACACATGATGACCGTCTCTAGCACAGGCCGCATTTTGGCCAGAGCACAGTCTGATACTGAGTCACTTGCTTGCAGATCCAGGCCAGTGTCCCACGAGAGCGATCCCAAGGCTGGTGCAAGGATTTTTGACATCCTGGGTGAAACCTCATTTTGCCACCTCCCCCTTGCTCCACCCCATCTGTACCCCACCTTTTTAATGAAGGGTTTATCAAATGCAGCCCACCAGCGCCCACCAAATGCAGCTTCACCAGCCCCCATCAATGCAACCTACCAGCGCCCATCAATGCAGCCTACCAGCGCCCATCAATGCAGCCTCACCAGCGCCCATCAATGCAGCCTCACCAGCGCCCATCAATGCAGCCTCACCAGCGCCCATCAATGAATGTTTACTTTCTTCTTGAGACACAGAGACAGTCCTCCATCCCCGCTGCACCTCTGACACTATGTGCAAACTGAGAGGCGGTTGCCTGCTGATGCTGAGACTTGGTTGCTTGCTGCAGAGAGAAGAGAGTAGCAACACCAGTGGCTGGCCACCCTAGGCAGCAGTGCACCCTAGGCGGCTGCCTAGTTTGCCTAGTGGTAGCACTGGCCCTAATTACAGTATGGCCTGAGTGGGAAACCTGGGTCCTGGGACTACATCTTCCAAGATGCTTTGATTTACTCCCTGGTGTTAATCACCCTGCTGGCAGGATATGATGACATAGAGTCATTACTGAGCACTAGAGGGAAGCAGTGTTACTCACTGGCATATTCAAGGCTTTGCATATATTTTTATATCCTTTTCCATCTTCATAAAGTTCCATTATCTTGTTACGCTCCCCATGGCTCAATTGACTCATTGACTATTTATACACAGACATTAATTGCAATTTAAAAAGCCACAGATGTGGGAAATTAACCTTTAATTGCCATTTTAATCTGTGTGTGCCACCTTCTGTGTCTGTAAGGCCAAACATTTCAGAGTCAGTAAACAAAAGTTCAACTGTTTCACTTGAATTTTGTGTGTGTTTCTAAGGCCCCTTTCCCACTGGGGCGCCTGCAAAGCACCCTGGAATAGCCGCTGCTGTCTCTCCAGTGTGAAAGCCCCGAGGGCATTCACACTGGAGCGGTTCGCTTGCAGGCCGGTCAAAAAAGTCCTGCAAGCCGCATCTTTGGAGCGCTGTAGGAGCGGTGTATTAAAGCACCCCTTTCCATAGAAAACAATGGGGCAGCACTGCAAACCCGCTTGCAAAGCGCAGCTGCAGCGGCGCTTTGAGGGTGGTTTTAACCCTTATTTGACCGCTAGCAGGGGTTAAAACTGCCCTGCTAGCAGCCGCATAGCGCCGCTAAAATGCCCCAGTGTGAAAGTAGCCTGATTGTCTTGGTCACTACAAAATGTCTGAACCCAGAGTGTAAGAGGTGTCGGAGGACTTGCAAGGTCGGGGCAACCAGTGGGGTACAGATTTAGCAAGTTGCCCTCACGGGGATAGCACTGCAGTACTATTCAGTCACTTATTAAGAAGTGGAAAATTTGGGGCTCTCTTGATACCAAGCCAAGGTCAGGTAGACCAAAAAAATAATTGCAGCCAGAAGAATTGTTCAGATTACAAAGAAAACCCACAAGTAACCTCGTGAAAAACAGGCTGCTCTGGAAATAGACGCTGTGGTTGCTTTTAGGGAGCACAATACAACAATACTTGAACAAAAATGAGCTGAATGTTTGAGTTGTGAGAAAGAAGACCCTTATTGCACCAATGTCACAAAAAAGTCCGGTGAGGTGTGTCAAGGCGTTGTCGGGCACATTGTAACCGGGCTTTTTTGTGACTTTGTCACAGTAAAGGCTTCTTTCTGACAACTCAAACATGCAGCTCATTTTTGTTCAAGTAGTGTCGTATTGTGCTCCTAAAAAACACCTTCTTGCGCCGGGAATAAGCACACCAGGAAAAGCCAGGATCTCGGGTCCTGATTGGATGGATTGATAGCAGTGCAGCCATTGGCTCCCTCTGCCGTTAATCAAATCAAATGATGTGGCGTCAGGGGGGCAGGGCCGAGTCCTGCTTTCTTTGTCAATAGACGCAGAAGCAGGACTCAGGAGCACGCCCGCACGGGTGTCCCGAAGGAGAGCGCTTCTCCGACTGGGCACTCAAGAGGAACTATTAGCACCACTGAGGGACCCCAGAAGAGGAGGATTGGTGCCACTCTGCACAAAACCAACTGCACAGAGGACGCAAGTATGACATGTTTTTTATTTATTTATTTAAAATTAAGCTATATACAAAAAACTTTTTGTTGTCCTTAGGAGCCAATGTAAACTTGGAAAGTAATGACCATGCTGAAGAGACACCACTACACACCGCAGCCCGAGTTGGAATTCCAGAATTGGTTGCTTTCTATGTCAACCACGGAGCCATGGTGGACAGTCCCAACTCTAACCTAGAGACCCCTTTGGCCACTGCCGCCTACTGGGCTCTGAACATCAAAGAGCAGAAATACAGCGACAAACATCACTTGATCTGCAGGATGCTTCTGGATTATGATGCCGAGGTCAATACCAGAGATGTCGATTTAAAAACACCCCTACATAAAGCAGCATGGAACTGCGACCATATTTTAATGCATATGATGCTGGAGGCTGGAGCACGGGCCAATGCTATGGACTGCAATGGATGCGCCCCTCAGCAGTATGTGCTAAAAGTGACATCTGTGCGAGCAGCTGGCCAGCCAGAGATCTGCTACCAGCTTTTGCTGAACCACGGGGCCGCCAGGATATACCCACCACAGTTTCATAAGGTAATTTTTTTGCCTAAATTTTTTATTATTTTTAATATTCATCATGAAGGCAGAACCACTGGAACTGCAGGCTAAATTGCTTGATAAGTTTCAGGCCTGGCTGGCCTCAGTGCTAACCCGGCTGTCTGATCTAAGTTCTGGCCAGTGTAAGTAGTATGTAAGCCAGTGTCCAGGGGTGAGTAGTAGGTAAAACAGAGGTCGGTAGTACGTAGGGCAGTGTACAGAGGTTAGTAGTCAGTAGAGCATTTTACAGAGGTGAGTAGTATGAAGAGCAGTGTACGGGGATCAGTAAGGCAGAGGACAGGGTATCAGCAAGGTAGTGTGCAAGGAGGTTGGGAAAGCACAGTATGGGGGGTTGAGAGGGAATGGTACTGGGGGGGTCAAGAGAGCACTGTACTGGGGGGTCAAGAGGACATGATACTGGGGGGGTCAGAAGGTCACAATACTGGGGTCAGAAGGGCTGGGAGGTCAGGGGGGCTGGAGGGTTTGGAGGGCACACCACAGTGGGGTTTTGGAGGGCATGGTTCTGGGAGGTCAGGAGGGGAAAATATTGGGTGAGGGGCAAGAGGGAACAGTACTTGGGCGGTAAGGAGGGCGCGGTACTGAGGAGGCAGGGGGCACGGTACTGGGGGTTCAGGAGGGCACATTACAGGGAGGTCTGGAGGGCACACTACAGGGAGGTCTGGAGGGCACACTACAGGGAGGTCAGGAGAGCACAGTACTGGAGGTCAGGAGGGAAAATGACAGCGGGATCAGGAGGGCATGGAAGTGGTTTCCTGATGCAGAATGGCGTAAGGAAGCTCCTGTGGAATGCAGCAGAGGCATTCCCCGCCCTACGGCCTCACTTATCCAAGGGGAATGCTGAGGGACGGGGATTGCCTCCACTGTCTAGAATTGGCTTTCATAGCTTTCACAGCTGGAGAGCTCATTGCTTCCCTATGCTGTTCTGCATCTTGTGGGAGAGGCACCTGAGAGTAGAAGAAGAAGGAACACAAACACGATCTACGGTCAACAGGTAGATTGTGATTGACAGGTTGCTGATCCCCATATTAAACAATTGAATCGAAAACCATTTTAAACTACAAACAAAACTCTTTATGTTGTATTAGATAGAACTTCTAATGCAATTCTATCAGGTTTTTATTGCTGTCTTTGTTCCTAACTGGAAGATTACATCACGCCTCTTCTGAGGACAAGAAGTATCGTATTGTGCGCCTTAAAAACAACCACACTGTCTTTTTCCAGAGCAGCCTGTATTTCTCCTGAGGTTACCTGTGGGTTTTTCTTGTATTCTGAACAATTCTTCTTCTGGCAGTTGTTGCTGCAATCTTTCTTGGTCTACCTGACCTTGGCTTGCTATCAAGAGATCCCCGAATTTTCTACTTCTTAATGAGTGATTGAGCAGTACTGACTGGTACATTCAAAGCTTTGGATATCTTTTTATATCCTTTTCCACCTTTATAACGTTACATTGCCTTGTTACGCAGGTTTTCTGACAGTTCTTTTATGCTCCCCATGGCTCAGTATCTAGCCTGCTCAGTGCATCCACGTGAGAGAACAAACTCATTGGCTATTTATAGACACTAATTGAAATTTAAAAGCCACAGATGTGGGAAACTAACCTTTAACCACTTATGGACCGCCCACCGTTGTTATATGGTGGTATTTTGAAGAGGGATATCGTTGTTATGGCAGCAGCTAGATACCATATCCCCGGTATCCTCTTCTTCAGTGGGCAGTCCGCTTTCAGATAAAAGTGGTCTCTGTGGCTGATTCGCCACAAGATCACGTTTATTGGGGGGTGCTCTCCTGCCGCGCTCTGGTGCCCTCCGCCTCTTACCGAAGCCACCGGTAACGGTGGAAGTGATCGGTCCTGTCACATCTGTGGTATGGTGATGAGTGAGAAGAAGTTGGCCCCCACCCGTCTCCATATCACTGCAGGGTGCAAGCTACGTCAAAGCGTCACTTCCGCCCATAGCTCTTAAAGGGACATTTTTTTTTTTTAAAATGACATTCCATTCTTTTTTTTTTATTGCATTTTAAATGTGTAAATATGAGATCTGAGGTCTTTTTGACCCCAGATCTCATATTTAGGAGGTCCTGTCAAGGGATGTTTATATTCTTTGTAATAGGACTAAAAGTGACACCATTTTTTTTTTAAAGAACAGTGTAAAAATAAAAAATAAAAGGTGAAATAAATAATATTTTTTTTTTTTAAACATGCCCGGCCCCGCTGAGTTCACACGTGGAAGCGAGCGCATACGTGAGCAGCGCCACATATGAAAATGGTGTTCAAACCACACATGTGAGGTATTGCCGCGATCATTAGAGCGAGAGCAATAATTCTAGCCCTAGACCTCTTCTGTAACACAAAACTGGTAACCTGTAGACTTTTTAAACTTCACTTATGGAGAATTTTAAGGGTAAAACTTTGTCGCCATTCCACGAGCAGGCACAATTTAGAAGCATGACATGTTGGGTATCAGTTTACTCAGCATAACCTTATCTTTTACAATAAAAAATAAATAAATTGGGCTAATTTTACTGTTGTCCTATTTTTTTAATTAAAAAAAGTGTATTTTTTCCAAAAAAAGTACGCTTGTAAGGACCACTGCGCAAATGCGGTGCGACAGAAAGTATTTCAGCGACCGCCATTTTATTCTCTAGGGTGTTATAAAAAATATATAATTTTTGGGGGTTCTAAGTAATTTTCTAACAAAAAAAAATGTTTTTAACTTGTAAACACCAAATCTCAGAAAGAGGCTTGGTCCTTAAAGGGGAGGGCCAGCTGAAAATGTTTTTTTCTTAAATGTCAGCAGCAACAAACACTGTAGCGGACTTTTAATAAGCGTACTTACCTGGGTGCCCGCGATGTCGACCTCCCGAGGCTGACCCATCTCTCGGCTCTCTGGTCCCAGCACTGCCATTCTATCTAAGGGAAACAGGCAGTGGAGCCTTGCAGCTTCACTGTCCGTTTCCTACTGCGCATGCGCGAGTCGCGCAGCGCTTTGTGAATGGGGCACGCTGTGTTCTGGGGGACACACAGTTCCCAGGACACACCGCGCCCCATTCCCCAGAAGACAACGTGCGTAGGAGAAGACCAGCGAAGATCACCGCGGAGTAGGAAGAGGCAGATTAGGACGATCTGCCTAGCAACAGGCATTTCTGGTAAGTTTAAAAAAAAATCACTTTTTAAAAAAATATTTTTGGAACATTTTAATGTTTTGTTTTTTAGGGTGGCCCTCCACTTAAGGTGGTTAATTGCCATTTTAACGTGTGTGTGTGTGTGTGTGTCACCTTGTGTATCTGTACCAACGCCAAACATTGCAGGGGATGGATGGGAAATCTCTCCAGTGGGGACACACACAAAAATTTGGATTAGCAGCAAGGATGGGAAGTGTTATCATAATAAGGGATTTTAACTATCCAGACATAGACTGGGCGGAGGGAACCACGCATTCATCTAAGGCTCGCCAGTTCCTAAATGTCTTGCATGCCTATTTTATCGGTCAGATGGTAGACGCACCAACTAGAAATAAAGCGTTACGGGATATACTGATTACCAACAATACAGACCTGATCACGGATGTGAAAATACAGTTCAATTTAGGTAACAACGATCACAGGTCAATTGGCTTCAGTATAAAACAAATAGGAAACATAAGGGGAATACAAAGACACTGAATTTCAAAAGAGCCAACTTCCCTAAACTACGAACCTTGCTAGAAGGCATAAATTGGGATACAATCTTAGGAATTAATAACACGGAGGAGAGATGAGTTTGCTTTAAGAGAATATTAAATAAGGGCATTAACCAATGCATCCCATTGGGTAATACATATAAAAGAGTGAACAAGAGTCCTGGATGGCTTAGCTCCAATATAAAAATGCATATAAAAGAAAAGGAGAAGGCCTTCAAAAAATACAAAGTTGAGGGATCATCATCAGCATTCAGACTTTATAAAGAATGCAAAAAAAAATGTAAGTTGCAATAAGGACGGCTAACATAGAACATGAAAGACACATAGTGGAGGAGAACAAAAAAAAACTCAAGAAATTCTTTAAGTATGCAAACAGTAAAAAAGGGAGGGCAGACCATATTGGCCCCATCAAGAATGAGGAAGGACATCTGGTTACAAAGGAGGGGGAGATGGTGAAGGTATTGCATTTATTCTTCTCCTCAGTCTTCACAAGGAAATCGGGGGGCTTCAGTAACCAAAACTGCAGTGTTTATCCTCATGACACATCACAGGAAGCACCTCCATGGTTAACAGAATTAAAATTAGACTTGGGAAACTTAACATTAATAAATCACCGGGACAAGATGGCTTGCACCTGAGGCTACTTGGGGAACTTAGTCAAGTAATTGCCAGACCATTGTTCCTAATTTTTACTGACAGTCTACTGACCGGAATGGTACCAGCTGATTAGAGAAAAGCCAATGTGGAACCAATATTTAAAAAGGGCCCAAAATACACCCCTGGGAGTTACAGACCAGTTGGCCTAACATCAATAGTATGTAAACTCTTGGAGGGGATGATAAGGGACTATATACATGATTTTAGTAATGAGAACAGTATCATTAGCAGTAATCAGCATGGATACATGAAGAACCATTCTTGCCAAACCAATCTATTAACCTTCTATGATGATGTGAGTTGCCATCTAGATAAAGGAAGGCCCGTAGATGTGGCGTATCTGGATTTTGCAAAAGCATTTAACACAGTTCCTCATAAACATTTACTGTACAAAGTAAAGTCTGTTGGCATGGATCATAGGGTGAGTACATGGATTGAAAACTGGCTACAAGGGTGAGTTCAGAGGGTGGTGATAAATGGAGAGTACTCAGAATGGTCAGGGGTGGGTAGTGGGGTCCCCCAGGGTTCTGTGCTGGGACCAATCCTATTTAACTTGTTCATAAATGACCTGGAGGATGGAGTAAACAGTTAACTCTCTGTATTTGACGATACTAAGCTAAGCAGGGCAATAACTTCTCTGCAGGATGTGGAAACCTTGAAAAAAGATCTGAACAAATGAATGGGGTGGGCAACTACATGGCAAATGAGGTTCAATGTAGAAAAATGTAAAATAATGCATTTGGGTGGCAAAAATATGAATGCAATCTTTAGACTGGAAGGAGAACCTCTGGGGGAATCTAGGATGGAAAATGACCTGGGGGTCCTAGTAGATGATAGGCTCAGCAATGGCATGCAATGCCAAGCTGCTGCTAACAAAGCAAACAGAATATTGGCATTAAAAAGGAGATTAATTCCAGAGATAAAACAATAATTCTCCTGCTCTACAAGACTCTGGTCAGGCCGCACCTGGAATATGCTGTCCAGTTCTGGGCACCAGTCCTCAGGAAGGATGTACTGGAAATGGAGCGAGTACAAAGAAGGGCAACAAAGCTAATAAAGGTTCTGGAGGATATTAATTATGAGGAAAGGTTGCGAGCACTGAACTTATTCTCTCTGGAGAAGAGACGCTTGATACCGTACTGGTGACCTCACAATAGGGATAAAACTTTTTCGCAGAAGGGAGTTTAACAAGACACGTGGCCACTCATTGAAATTAAAGCAAAATAGGTTTAACCTTAAACTACGTAGAGGGCTCTTTACTGTAAGAGCGGTTAGGATGTGGAATTCCCATCCACAGGTGGTGGTCTCAACGGGGGGCATTGATAGTTTCAAGAAACTATTAGATAAGCACCTGGACGACGGCAACATACAGGGATATACAATGTAATACTGACATATAATCACACACATAGGTTGGACTTGATGGACTTGTGTCTTTTTTCAACCTCATCTACTATGTAATTATGTAAAAACAAAGACATGTTAGTAAAGTGAGGTCACAGACAGAAATAAAAAACAGAAATGTTATCTTTCCTATCCAAAACTATATAATTGCAAGCGGATGCAAGAGTAAGGCACCTTTCACACTGGGGCGGTGCGGGCATCGGCGGTAAAGCGGCGATATTTTTAGCGCCCCTTTACCGTAGTTTAAGCGGCAGTATTCGGCTGCTAGCAGGGCAGTTTTAACCCCTCCTATCGTCCGAAAAAGGGTTAAAACCACCTGCAAAGCGCCGCTGCCCCATTGATTTCAATGGGTAGGAGCGGAATAGGACTTTTTTTTACTGTCCTGCTAGTGCACCGCTTCAGTGTGAAAGCCTTCCAGCTTTCACACTGGAGTGAAAGAAGCCCCTTTTTTCAGGCGCGATACAGGCCCTATTTTTAGCGCTGTAGCGCCTGAAAAACACCTCAGTGTGAAAGGGGCCTTAGGGCACTACATCCAAAGTATAAACATAAATTGGAAAATATGTTTTGAGATGGACTTTTGGAGGTATCCAACTGTTCTGTTTTGAATATTGCATTATGCATTGACATACCTCCTTAGACCTAGTCTGTTCAGACAATATGCTTACCTGCTGACTTGGCACCATCCACAGGCAGCTTAGCTCTTCAATAAGACACAAACTTTAAATCCAATGCACTTTTACTTCAGACAGTTGTAGTACAGAGGATGTTTTTTTCAGATTATTCAAGTGTAAGAGGACAATAACTTCCCTAAATTCTGTCTCTGTGAGGGAACATGGAAGAAACAGAAAGGGTCTAGCTAGGACTGAACTAGTACTAAACAGAAGGGGAGGACAGAGGACAATGCCAAATTACAAAAGTACTAAAAGCGGAGTTCCACCCAAAAGTGGAACTTCCCTTTTTAAGGACTTGTCCTGACCCCCCGACATGCCACTTTTGGCACATCATTTTTTTGGGGTGGGGGGGGGGAGCGGGTACTTAGTTTTGACAGGTACCCATCTCCCACTCCCGTTCGGAGCGCTACCACTCCCCCTCCCTCCCTGCAATCTTCTGGGACACGTCACAGGTCCCAGAAAATTGCCCGGCCATTCAGGATGCGCAGCGCAACTCACGCAGCACGCGCTTACATTCATGATGGCGGGGAGAGGTGGGAAAGAGAACCAAGGCTTTGGGGGACCGTATCGCTGGACCGTGGGACAGGTGAGTGTGTGTTTAGTACAAGTCAGCAGCTACACTTTTTGTGCTGCAGCTCAGTTTCAGGGTCTTGGCAATCTTATAGCCTCGGCCATCTTTATGTAGATAGGTATTTCAGATCCTCTGAGAGTTCTTTGCCATGAGGTGCCATGTTCCAGTGACCAGTATGGGAGAGTGAGAGCGATAACACCAAATTTAACACACCTGCTCCCCATTCACACCTGAGACCTTGTAAGACTAATGAGTCACATGACACCGGGGAGGAAAAATGGCTAATTGGGCCCAATTTGGAAATTTTCACATAGGGGTGTACTCACTTTTGTTGCCAGTGGTTTAGAAATTAATGGCTGTGTTGAGTTATTTTGAGGGGACAGCAAATTCGCACTGTTATACAAGCTGTACACTCACTACTTTACATTGTAGCAAAGTGTCATTTCTTCAGTGTTGTCACATGAAAATATAATAAAATATTTACAAAAATGTAAGGGGTGTACTTATTTTTGTGAGATACTGTATATAAGTAAAAAAAAAAAAGTCAAATAAATCTGGGATTCTTGACGTTTCAGTCTTCATACTGGAAATAGCATTTGAAGACATCAAGTCGCTCCTCTCTGAGTGCCAAAACATTTGTAACCACTTAGAGAGTGAAGTGGAAAAGTAGATCATGTTAATCGTAAGGAATTTCAGATAATTCCCTCCTCAAGAGTTTATAATCTGTGAAATTAAAAACATTCTTGTTTAAAGACCAGGGTAGGTGATTTGGATGAATAGGTTGGACAGAGCACCAACACTAAATACAATCATTAAAATTATAATTTTTTTAAATATTAAAAAAAAACTTTTTTTTTTATCCTCTAACCATATATCCTCAATTACTACCAACTAACATTATATTTGGTAATCAATGTATATGCTTAGAGGACGAAACTGTAAATGGCCTATACACATCACAACATGTTTTAATAATAACTTTTTTTAAACTTATTTACTAAAATATATAGTTTTAATGATTATATATGATGTTGGGTACCTCAAAAGTCCATCTTGTTGCATATCTTCCATTTCCATTCAAAACTAAATAAAATAAAATAAATGACTGGAGCTTTGCTCTAAAATAGAAGTTGGGAATGCAAAAAAAACAAAAAAAAAACATATATACTCACCTAGATGGGTGCAGCATTGGTATAATTCTGCATCTATCCCCCGCAGCCTCTAAGACCAAGAACTGAACGATCAAAGACTACTGATTGCTCAGTTCTCTGTCTTCAGTGAGCAGAGAGTGGTGACTGTCAGTCATCAGCTCTCTGCTCTGTCCCTTCAGCACTCATGGTGGCTGTGGAGGGGGTGGCTGTAACCACTTCAGCCCCGGAAGAATTTACCCCCTTTCCTGACCAGAGCACTTTTTGCGATTCGGCACTGCGTCGGTTTAACTGACAATTGCGCGGTCGTGCGACATGGCTCCCAAACAAAATTGACGTCCTTTTTTTCCCACAAATAGAACTTTCTTTTGGTGGTATTTGATCACCCCTGTATTTTTTTTCTTTTGCGCTATAAACAAAAAAAGGTGACAATTTTGAAAAAAAACACATTATTTTTTACTTTTTGCTATAATAAATATCCCCCAAAAATATATAAAAAAATATTTTTTTCCTCAGTTTAGGCCGATACGTATTCTTCTACATATTTTTGTTTAAAAAAAAAAAAAATCTCAATAAGCAATTATTGATTGGTTTGTTCAAACGTTATAGCATTTACAAAATAGGGGATAGTTTTATGGCATTTTTATTAATATTTTTTTTTAAATGGCGGTGATCAGCGATTTTTTATGGTGACTGCGACATTATTGCGGACACATCAGACATTTCTGACACATTTTTGGGAGCATTGTCATTTATACAGCAATCAGTGCTATACAAATGCAGTGATTCTTGTATAAATGACACTGGCAGTGAAGGGGTTAACCACTAGGTGGTAGTGTAGGGGATAAGTGTGTCCTAGAGGCGTGTTTCTAACTATGGGGGGCGTGGCTGTGTGTGACACGTCACTGATCTCTGCTCCGATTACACGAAGCAGAGATCAGTGACAGTGTCACTAGGCAGAATGGGGAGATGCCCGTTCTTCCTCACCGCGAGGCGATCGCGGGTATCTCTGCTGCGATCAAGTCCGCGGGACCTGCGACCCGACTCACGGAGCTTGCCGCCGGCCCTTTTTAAAGGGCAACGTACAGGTACGTGATTCTGCCTGTATGTTGCCCTTCTGCCAACCTATATTGGCGTGAGGCGATCGTCAATCGGTTAACTGATTGCCAACCACCCTCTACAGTTTTACTGCGGCAAGGTGTCTCAGCTGCTCAGTATCGCTATACCGGTATGGCAGTTCGTGCACACACGCCGATCGCCCAGCGAGGGAGCCAATCAACGAGTCTGCCGGCCATCCGCGATTGTTCCCCACAGACACAGAAAGGGGATGTGCCAAAGTAAACAAGGCAGATCTCTGTTCTGGCAGGGGATGACACAGGATCTTGTCTTTCTGCTATGCAGGAAGACAGATCTCTGTGTTATCCCAGGCAGCCCATCCCCCATACAGTTCTTAAACACACCCAGGGAAAACAGTTGACCCCTTGATGGCCCCTGATGCTAACCCCTTCCCTGGCAGTGTCATTAGTACAATAACAGTGTATATTTTTAGCACTGATCACTGTAATAACCAGTCACTAGTTCCCAAAAAAATGTTAAAGATGTCAGTTATGTGTCCGATCTGTCCGCTGCAAAGTTAAAGTCCCGTGAAAAATCGCAGATCGCCAACATTACTAGTAAAAAAAATTAAATGCCATAAATCTTTCTCTTATTTTATATAACTTTTGCACAAAGCAATCAATATATGCTTATTGGTGGGTCTTTTTCCTCAAAAATATGTAGCAGAATATATATTGGCCTAAATTGATGAAGAAATTTGATTTTTAAATTTTTTTTATTGGGTATGTTTTATAGCAGAAAATAAAAAATATTATATTTTTTTTTTCAAAATTTACTTTTTTTTTTGTTTATAGCACAAAAAAAAAACAAGAAACACAGAGGTGATCAAATACCACCAAAAGAAAGCTCTATCTGTGGGGAAAAAAATATATAAATGTTGTTTGGGTATAGCATCGAAAGACCACGCAATTGTCAGGTAAAGTAACGCAGTGCCGAATCGGAAAAAATGGCCTGGTCATTAACGGGGGTAAATCCTTCCAGGGCTGAAGTGGCTAAAGGCTCTAAAGCTGTGCAAGGGGCCCCAAAATATCTGATGACTGCCCTGCTTGTGACCTACAGGAGAAGTAGTGCCAAAGGAACGGATTCTCTTGTTGCCATGCAGCTAAAACAATAGGTAACGTGTCAAAATTTGATCTGATTTCCTGTAGAAATTTTAATGCATTTTTTTACTGATACCCAATTGGCTGTTTTTTTTATATATATTTTTTTTAATAATTTGATTTAATTCGTCACAAGTCTAAAATATATATATTGTATAAATCCAATGGTTGATATCCAGGTCTTGGAAGAGTGTCATTCGTACCCAAGTGCCGTAGAAGTGATGGTCAATGCCTATGAACACATCGCAGCCTCACACAAATGGATAAAAGCAATTCCTGAAGATGCCCTAGAGGTAAGAAAGGAAGCAAATAATGAATAAATATAAATATATATATAAAAAAAAATATATATATATATATATATATATATATATGCATAATATATGTATGTACAGTATGTATATGTATATATATATATATATATATATATATATATATTGTATATAAATAACTATAACAATATATATTATTATGTACTGTAGATGCTGTCTTTTTTGTTATATTAGTACAGTGTTGATTATTATTACCAATATTGTTAGAGATCTCTAGTTATATAAAATACCATATTAGGTTCAATATGCATGTGAATCTGAATAATAATTCCTAATACCATATTATAGAAAAATCATATAGCATTTCCTGTTTACTTTCTGATAGAATGGCAGCTTTTTGCCCCTATTTAGTATTTATGGCTTCCAAAAGGATTTGCTTTTCTGTGCAGCCATTTTTAGGATTCGTACACCTCCTCCACAAGGCACAGGTGTACTATCTGTATTTAACATTCCTTTTATTCGTTTAAATAAAATACAGACCTGCATGTTTTTTTTTTACAGTATATCTGTGATCCAAAAATCTGTCACCTCAATAAACACAACAAATGATGCTATAATTAGTGTACAAGCACCCTAGTGGTCTTATATCTAAATAAAGTGCAAATAGTGCTCATATGTATGAACATATAAATAATGCTCATAAAGAGAAAATTAAGCCAAACCTCAGGTATCCAATCCTGGTGGATCTGGGAAAGACATGCAGTGGCTCCTTCCCGACGTGTTTCGTCCAAAATTGTTTTTATCAAGGGGAGGGCTGAGAGGTCTAATGCTGGTTATGGAAGTGTTATCTGAGCACCTTTTTATGTGAGTGTATTTTAAAGTGGTTGTAAAGGCATTTTTTTTACTTTCATGCATTTTATGTATGAAGGTAAAAAACATTCTGTGTGCAGCAGCCCCCTCTAATACTTACCTGAGCCCCCTCTCGATCCAGCGATGTTCACGAGAGCACAGCCTCTACGGGAAGTCACACTCACAAACTGATTGGCTTTTGGCATTGGGCCACTGGCTATCAATCACAGTGGGATCCAATCAGGAGCCAATCAGTAGAAGGAGGGAGTGGAACTGAGTCGCAGCTCCGTGTGTGGATGGACACACAGAGCTGCGGCTTGGGAGCGTGCCTTCCTGGGTGCCCCCACAGCAAGCTGCTTGCTGTGAGGGCACCCGGCAGGAGAAAGGAACCAGGAGCGCCAGCCAGGGACCCGAGAAAAGGAGGATCCAGGTTCAAAACCATTACACAGTGCAGGTAAGTATAACATGTTGGTATTTAAAAAACAAAGGCTTTAATATCACTTATTTTTTAGTAAAAGTGTGTTTTTATTGGGTGAACAAAGTATTGTGAGTTTTTTTTTGCCTTTGCCGGTTAGCTGAGGATTAAAGGATAAAGAAGAAGGCCTCCTTTAGATGTGTGGTTGGGGAGTGGTAAAAATGCATGGTTGAGCTGCCACCCCAACCACTCCCCCTTAAGCTGCAAAAGGCAATAGATGGGGGTGTTTATATGCAGCAGTTGCAATGCTTCGCACCCGCTGCAAAACTTACCTGACATGTAGCAGGTTATAAGCAGATCCTAATGGCAATTACTACTTTAGCAAGCTGCTAGCAGGCTTTATAACCTCTTGAAGCTTGTTGAAAGCCCACCGAAGCCTGCTAGCAGCTTGTTTAAGGTGGCAATCAACACCCCCATTAGGGGCTGTGTTTAACATTTACAAATTGGAGCCAAATGTCACTTTAAAAGCTTAAACAAAGCTTGCCGAAAGCTCCACAATGCTTTTTTAAAGCTTAAAGCTTGCTGTTCACACTGCTTATACAATCTGGAGCCCATGTGAAACAGGCAACACGTCGTTTGCCAGGCTTTGCCACTTCCTAAATGCCTCTATTGTTGTCAAAGTAAATGCTTTGCAAACATGTCATAAACACTCCTGTAATGTTATTTACAGAGCATTTGACATGCGTTTAGAAAGCATTGCTAGCCGAGAAAGTACAAAAATCCATACAATAAGAAAACAGCACAGAAAGGGCATCCGGCAAGTATTTTTTAACATGAGACAAATGCATTAGGTGCATTAATGGGTGCTCAGATGTCTTTGCATGTCTAAATGAGCCCTAATGCTGTGTACACACGATCGGAATTTTGGTCAGAAAAGACTCTGATGGTTTTCCCAACTGAATTTCGACAGGATTTCGCTCAAGCACATGGTCACACCAAATTCCGACCGTTAAGAACGCAGTGACGTACAACATGTACGACAGGACTAGAAAAAGGAAGTTCAATACCCAGTATCCAATAGCTTCCATCTCGCAGTTGAATCTGAGCATGCGCGAGTTTTTGTGTGTCGGAATTGCATACACACGATCGAAATTTCCGATAGAAAATTTTTCCGTCTGGAAAATTGAGAGCATGCTCTCAAATTTTTGCTGGCGGGAATTCAGCCAGCTAAATTCTGATGGAGCATACACACGGTTGCATTTTCCGATGAAAAGCTCTCATCGGTTTTGTGCTGGCCGAAATTCTGGTCATGTGTACGCGTGTTTTATGTATATAGACACTGTTACACAAAGGTTGAACTTTTATTTCATGTATTGATCTTATACAATGTACAAAGCTTGGTAATGTGTGATCTAATTATCTGATTATGAGCATTATTTATATACAGTGGATATAAAATGTTTACGCACCACATGTTAAAATGTCAGGTTTCTGTGATGTAAAAAAATCAGACAAAGATAAATCATTTCAGAACTTTTTCCACCTTTAATGTGACCTATAAACTGTACAACTCAGTTAAACAGCAAACTGAAATCTTGTAGGTGGAGGGAAGTAGAAATAGCAGGGTACATCTTGACATGGCAATATTTGCCCACTCTTCTTTGCAAAAACACTCTAAATCTGTCAAGCTGCGAGGGCATCGCCTGTGCACAGCCCTCTTCAGATCACCCCACACATTTTCAATGGGATTCAGGTCTGGGCTCTGGCTGGCCCATTCCAAAACTTTAACCTTCTTCTGGTGAAACCATTCCTTTGTTAATTTGGAAGTATGCTTTGGGTCGATGCCATGCTGAAAGATGAAGTTCCTCTTCATGTTTAGCTTTCCTATCCTTACCTTGACTAAGGCCCCTGTTCCAGCTGAAGAAAAACAGCTCCAAAGCATGATGCTGCCACCACCATGCTTCACAGTGGGTATGGTGTTCTTTTGGTGATGTACAGTATTGTTTTGTGCCAAACATATTGTCATGGTTATGCAGTAATCTTTCTTTGTCATGTGTTCGAACTAAGAGGCCAGCCACTCTCACCTTGCTGTTTTTATAACCCCTCCTCTAAGCATGGCTCCACCCCAGGCCATATCAGGGAACCCTATACTAACCTTTGCACTGCAGGCCAGCGGTGCTGATCAACCATTGTTTTATTCATTGTGTGTTTGGCTTCCTGTTTCCTGCTTGCCATGTGCTCTTCGCTTATCTCTGTTACCGACCTTGGCGTGTTTTCCACTATTCCTGTTTGCTCGTGACCCTAACCTTTTGCCGTGTCCCCTGCTTGCCTGTGACCCGGAATCTTTTGGCGTGTGCTCTGTTTTTCCTGTCTGCCAGTTGCCCTGACCTCTGCCTTATCCCTTTTTGAGCTGTGAGACCTTAGGGGCAGCAACCTGGAGCCAGACTGCAGCGCAGTCCATCTTCACCACTAGAGGTGCTGGTGAACACCTGCTGGCTATTAGACTCCACGCCCTGGGGAATCTATGCTCTAGCTCCAACTGGGATCTGTGTTAGTGATCCAGTAGACCTGCTTCCTGAACCTCCCTGGGTACTATGTGCAGCAGTCAGTCCTAGGGTCCACTATCTTAGTGGTGCACTTCCGACTCCTACGGAGTGCAACTGTCACCTGGTATCAGGTGACCTGACACATATCTTTTGGCATTATGGCCAAAAAGTTCAACCTTGGTTTCATCAGACCATAACACATTTTCCCACATGCTTTTGGGAGACTTCAGGTGTGTTTTTGCAAAATATAGCCAGGCTTGGATGCTTTTCTTGGTAAGAAAAGGCTTCCATCTTGCCACTCCACCCCATAGCCCAGACATATAAAGAATATGGGAGATTGTTGTCACATGTACCACACAGCCAGTACTTGCCAGATATTCCTGCAGCTCCTTTAAATTTGCTGTAGGCTTCTTGGCAGCCTCCTTGACCAGTTTTCTTCTCGTCTTTTCATCAATTTTGGAGGGATGTCCAGTTCTTGGTAATGTCACTGTTGTGCCATATTTTCTCCACTTGATGATGACTGTCTTCACTGTATTCCATGGTCTATCTAATGCCTTGGAAATTCGTTTGTACCCTTCTCCTGACTGATACCTTTTAACAATGAGATCCCTCTGATGCTTTGGAAGCTCTCTGTGGATCATGGCTTATCCTGTAGGATGCGACTAAGAAAATGTCAGGAAAGACCTACTAGAACAGCTGAACTTTATTTGGGGTTAATCAGAAGCACTTTAAGTGATGGCAGGTGTGTACTGACTCCTATTTAACATGAGTTTGAACGTAATTGCTTAATTCTGAACACAGTTACATCCCCAGTTATTCGTTTTTTATTTTTCCTCCCCGCCCCCTAAAAGATTTCAGTTTGTTTTTCAACTGAGTTGTACAGTTTATAGGTCCCATATAAAGGTGGGAAAAGTTCTGAAATGATATATCTTTGCCTCATGTTTTTACATCACAGAAACTGACATTTTAACATGGGGTGTGTAAACTTTTTATATCCACTGTATTTATGCGTTGTAGATTAATATTGCCCTATATGTGCTCTTTTGATATATGAGATCACTAGAATGTTTTTATTTTTTTATATCGTGGTGAAGTTCAGGATCAATGATAAAAGGTGAAGAATTGTTTTTTTAAATGACACAGTAGCGGAATATTGTGACATGTCAGGAATGTATTGATCAGACTTGTAGAGACATGTGAAGAAGCACCAACCCTTCAACCCTCTCAGAGGAAATCCCAGGATCATAGAATCTGATGACTAGATACTTATGATTTATTCTAGCTCTATATCAAGAGATAAACATAATACCGTGCATGTTACCAGTCTTTATTGAGGGAAGACCATTACTGCTGATCTGCACCCCCCAGTAACAGCGTACTATGTTGTTTGTAGAATGTGGGCTCTGGGCTGTCTGTATGCAGTATCCCCTTTCCCCATATCATATATCCAATTATAAAGGTCTG
The DNA here is from genome assembly GCF_037356315.1 of Lithobates pipiens. Lineage (NCBI taxonomy): Eukaryota > Metazoa > Chordata > Amphibia > Anura > Ranidae > Lithobates > Lithobates pipiens. The sequence goes on along the minus strand of NW_027507764.1, from coordinate 55,729,826 downwards.
GTATATATAACCAAGGTGCCAAGTGACTCTCCTATAGCTAGAATGCACAGTCACTATTAATATAACTATTACTACCAGGAAAAACATAAAAGTAACTCTCCTCATCTCAGATATGTAATAAAATATTTAACCTGATCTCCAGCCTTCCCTTTGGTCTTTCACAGTTGTACCGGCTCCTCTGCTGGATTGAAATAGCTTACTTTGATTTCACTGCACACTTCAAGCTTTTCACAATGTGCATTAGAAGCTGCAGAAACTCAGACAAAGCCCACCTTATTTCCTGGCTGGAGGACATCCAGCATTATCTAGGTCAGGCATCAATGGCAGACCATGGTTTGGATCCGGACCAAGTCAATGACCGCCATCTAGGAGCTTTTCTGCCCAGCAACCATCACCACCACTGCTGTAATTTCCACAGAGCTGAGAGCGGAAGGCAGGACAGCTCTGGATGGTGGACGGGGCTGCTGAATTAACAAACAGGTTATTAGTTGCTAGGATGAAAGGTGGCCCTAACAACCAATCACCAACTTGTAGCTTCCGTCCTCAGTCCAGACCTGCTGTGCTTCGCCCCATCTGTGTAAGGTAGAAGAGGAAGGGGTAGGTTATGTGAGGGGGGGGGGGGTGAGGACAGTAATGGGGGGGGTTGAGAACAGTAATAGGGGAGGCTCATAGCAGTAATGTGGGAGCCTGAATGCAGTATAGGGGAGGCTGAGGGTAGTAATGGCCCTTTACAGCCCTTGTGATCAGCTGTGTCCAATGACAGCGGATCACGGAAGTCAACAAAATTCGGTTATCTGTTCTCTTTTTCTCTCCTCGTGCTGTCAGCGTGAGGAGAGACTTAGCCCTTGTACACACGGTCGGACATTCTGACAACAAAATCCGTCGGATTTTGTTCGAAACTGGTGTTGCATACACACGGTCGGACAAAGTTGTCGGAAAATCCGATCGTTCATAACGTGATGACGTAATTTAGTTACGACGGGACTACGTTGAGGCTAGTAGCCAATATATTTGGTCTAGGAATTTGATCTGAGCATGTTGTCGGAAAAAATTTATATCCAGCTCTCAAACTTTGTTGGTTGGACATTCCGATGGAAAAAGTCAGATGAAGCCCACACACGGTCGGATTTTCCGACAACATGGTCCGATCAGACATTTTCCGTCGGAATGTCCGACCATGTGTACAAGGTCTAAGAGAACTGATAACAGGCTTGTGTTAAAGGGACATTGGCCCTGATAATCAGGACACTGACTATTAGTGCAGTCCCAACAGTGCCCACCAGTGCTGCCAATCAGTGCCCACCAGTGCTGCCAATCAGTGGCCATCAGTGCTGCCAATCAGTGGCCATCAGTGCCTCCTTATCAGTGTCACCTATCAGTGCTGCCTATCAGGGCCACATACCAGTGCCTATCAGTACCCACCAGTGCTACCGAACAGTGCCCATCAGTGCCGCTCATCAGTACCCATTAGTGCCACCTAACCGCTCCCATCAGTGCCGCCTATCAGTGCCTCCTCATCAGTGCCCACCAGAACCGCCTCGTCAGTGCCCAACAGTGCCACCTATCAGTGCCGCCTCATCAATGCATATCAGTGAAGGAGAAAAATTACCTGTTTGCAAAATTTTATAACAAACTATGAAAAATGTTTTTTGTTTTTTCAAAAAATTCAGTCTTTTTTCATTTGTTTAGCAAAAAATAAAAAAATCCAATAGTAAATAAATACCACCTAAAGAAAACTCTATGTGTGTGAAAAAAAATGATAAAAATTGAATTTCTGTACAGTGTTGTATGACCGCACAATTGTCAAAGTACGACAGCGCTGAAAGATGAACATTGGCCTGGGCAGGAAGGGGGTAAAAGTGGCCAGTAGGCAAGTAGATAAATCCCACTGCACAAAAAAGCATGGTGTGGCGATCGCAGCGATTCCACGTATGTGTATAATATTTGTTGTTTGTATCCCTAGTGAGGCCCAGAAACAATAGCGCTTTTTTTTTTTTTTACTTATATTACCTGAAACACCCTGACACTGATATTCATTTTTAAAATGCTTTATTTTTTTTATCCTACCTATACACACTGACCTATTTGTTTTTGTACACACATTTGTTTCTGTTTACTTTTTTTTCTCCTCTAGCAGGGAGAAAAGGATACAATGCAATATATAATGTATCGTGTGTGTATACAATGCATCTTTCTCTCCATTCAGAGCAAAAACAATACAGTGCACCCCGCACAGGAACTAATCACTGTGATAGTCAATCAGAGGTTATTACAGTGATCTGGTGATTGGGAAGCCGGCCTCCCAGTTCCGGATCGTTTGAGACTCAGAGCAGCTGTGCAGCGCACCGTGAGGCCACATACGTGGCCTCAAGGACGAAGACCCACTTCAGAGAGGCTGCATATATGTGTACAGGTGACCGGAGGGGTTAAACTTCAGCATTAAGGTTACTAGTTAAAGCCCAACATGGCCTCCCCCTCCAAAGCACCCCTTTAGGTTCCCCAACCCCAGTGGTATTTTATGCTTTTTTTTTAAACACCTTGTCACCATTGCCTCCCACTAGAGGCCGAATTCCTGACTACATGACCACCGTGATTGGTTCTCACAGCAGTCACATGATTGGGATCCCCTTCCATCATAAGCAGCGATCAGGAGCTGTCAGTGGCAGGTGTGACGGGCGGGTGAGTGCATACAGGTGTGAGGGGGGCAACAGCGTACAGGTGTGAGGAGGACTGAGAGCGTACAGGTGTGAGGGGGGGCTGAGAGAATACAGGTGTGAGAAGGGCTGAGAGCGTACAGGTGTGAGGGGGGATGAGAGCACACAGGTGTTAGGGAGCTGAGAGCGTACAGGTTTGAGGGGGGACTGAGAGTTACAGGTGTGAGGGGGCTGAGAGCGTACAGGTGTGAGGGGGCTGAGAGCGTACAGGTGTGAGGGGGCTGAGAGCATACAGGTGTGAGGGGGCTGAGAGCGTACAGGTGTGAGCGGGCTGAGAGCATACAGGTGTGAGGGGGCTGAGAGCGTACAGGTGTGAGGGGGCTGAGAGCATACAGGTGTGAGGGGGCTGAGAGCATACAGGTTTGAGGGGGGGCTGAGAGCGTACAGGTGTGAGGGGGCTGAGAGCGTACAGGTGTGAGGGGGGCTGAGAGCGTACAGGTGTGAGGGGAGCTGAGAGCGTAAAGGTGTGAGGGGGCTGAGAGCATACAGGTGTGAGGGGGCTGAGAGCGTACAGGTGTGAGGGGGGCTGAGAGCGTACAGGTGTGAAGGGGCTGAGAGCATACAGGTGTGAGGGGGCTGAGAGCTACAGGTGTGAGGGGACTGAGAGCATACAGGTGTGAGGGGACTGAGAGCATACAGGTGTGAGGGGACTGAGAGCATACAGGTGTGAGGGGGGCTGAGAGCATACAGGTGTGAGGGGGGCTGAGAGCATACAGGTGTGAGGGGGCTGAGAGCGTACAGGTGTGAGGGGGGGAGCTGAGAGCGTACAGGTGTGAGGGGGGGAGCTGAGAGCGTACAGGTGTGAGGGGGGGAGCTGAGAGCGTACAGGTGTGAGGGGGGGAGCTGAGAGCGTACAGGTGTGAGGGGGAGCTGAGAGCGTACAGGTGTGAGGGGGAGCTGAGAGCGTACAGGTGTGAGGGGGGCTGAGAGCGTACAGGTGTGAGGGGAGCTGAGAGCGTACAGGTGTGAGGGGAGCTGAGAGCGTAAAGGTGTGAGGGGGGCTGAGAGCGTACAGGTGTGAGGGGGGCTGAGAGCGTACAGGTGTGAGGGGGGCTGAGAGCGTACAGGTGTGAGGGGGGATGAGAGCGTACAGGTGTGAGGGGGGCTGAGAGCGTACAGGTGTGAGGGGGGCTGAGAGCGTACAGGTGTGAGGGGGGCTGAGAGCGTACAGGTGTGAGGGGGCTGAGAGCGTACAGGTGTGAGGGGGGCTGAGAGCGTACAGGTGTGAGGGGGGCTGAGAGCGTACAGGTGTGAGGGGGGCTGAGAGCGTACAGGTGTGAGGGGGGCTGAGAGCGTACAGGTGTGAGGGGGGCTGAGAGCGTACAGGTGTGAGGGGGCTGAGAGCGTACAGGTGTGAGGGGGAGCTGAGAGCGTACAGGTGTGAGGGGGAGCTGAGAGCGTACAGGTGTGAGGGGAGCTGAGAGCGTACAGGTGTGAGGGGGCTGAGAGCGTACAGGTGTGAGGGGGCTGAGAGCGTACAGGTGTGAGGGGGCTGAGAGCGTACAGGTGTGAGGGGGAGCTGAGAGCGTACAGGTGTGAGGGGGAGCTGAGAGCGTACAGGTGTGAGGGGAGCTGAGAGCGTAAAGGTGTGAGGGGGGCTGAGAGCGTACAGGTGTGAGGGGGGCTGAGAGCGTACAGGTGTGAGGGGGGCTGAGAGCGTACAGGTGTGAGGGGGGCTGAGAGCGTACAGGTGTGAGGGGGGCTGAGAGCGTACAGGTGTGAGGGGGGCTGAGAGCGTACAGGTGTGAGGGGGGCTGAGAGCGTACAGGTGTGAGGGGGGCTGAGAGCGTATAGGTGTGAGGGGGGCTGAGAGCGTACAGGTGTGAGGGGGGCTGAGAGCATACAGGTGTGAGGGGGCTGAGAGCGTACAGGTGTGAGGGGGCTGAGGCACTGAAGGACTTGGTGTGATGGCTAGTGAGCAGATTTGGTGGGGCGGCCAGTGGCGGGAACCCTGGGGAATGTTGTTGGTCAGGCTGGGGGGGGGGGGGGGGCCAGGCCTAAAGCTGTATAAGAGGCCCCACAATTTCTGATGGCTGCCCTGCATGCAGCCCATGTGCATTATGTGGGCAGCAAATGGTTAAAATTACTTACCTTTTTCAGATGCCTTCTGATGGTCAAATAACAAATTGGGTTAATTTCTTCTCCAGATCTTTACCAGCACTGGGCAGTCCTTGGAGATACAAAAAGCAGCACTCACCAATACACATCAGTACACACAATGGCACTGTCATGATGTCTTCTGGGGTGAATGACATTGGGCTGATCATCATGCAACTCAAAGGACTGAGGACATCTTGTGGCAAAAATAAATACCGCAGTGGACAGCTCTAGCTTGACTGGTGAAGGTGTGTTTTTCAGCCCGAGCTGATTCTTCATTTAATTAACTGCCTGGAGGCCCATTGAAAAACATGCCCTGGGATACATTTTACATTTCCATACTATACCGCACATCAGAAACTCCCCGTACACTCGATCCGGAAATCGAACCACAGATCATCAGTTTTTTTTGCATGCTATTGGTATATCGAACCTGAAGAGTTTACTAAAGTTGCAAAAATTTTCCTACAACAGAATCAAAAAATCAGAAGTGATGTCATTTTTTTTAGTGTATTTGTATTGTATTTTTGGGCGACAACTGTACTGATTAAATTAAAATCGTACGATCTGGTATCGTGCGAGAAAATTTTTTGTGTTGTCTGATCGGATAATATCGGATGAACTGTTCTGATCGGCTCTCGTCGGCTCTGTACTAACGATCCGATTATCGTACGATCGCGTTGAAAGCAGTATTTTACATCTGATTTTTGGATTGTGTGTATGGGCCATAAGTGGGTCAGTGCAGTATTGTAAGCCAAGGAGGACATTGCATTGCACAGTGCTTTTGTAGCAAACTTCCAAGGAATTGGGAGTTTCGGGTCCCGATCGTTATTACAAGCCCGGGGCTCTCGATGAGACCCTGACCTCTTTTCTGGGAGTGCGCTTTGCGGCGCTGTTAATAGTAGATGTCAATAGTAGATCCTTTGAGTCCTGTAGGTTGCGAGGTGGGGCCTCCATGGACCGGACTTTCCATAGTGCATCTTGGAGCCATCTCTTTCTCAGGTAGGGGATGCACATGCACCTGATGTAAAAGCAGGCATGATGTGAAAGCAACCATGATTTATCACACCAGGCCACCTTCTTCCATTACACCATAGTCCAGTTCTGATGCTCACGTGCCCATTGTAGGCTGACCGTATGGCCCCCTGACCAGTCTGCGGCTATGCAGCCCCATACACAAGTTGTGATTTCTATCAAAACCACCATTATTTTTTTCAGCAATTTGAGCTACAGTAGCTCTTCTATCGGATCGGACTACCTGGATCAGCCTTCGCTCCCCACATGCATGAACCAGCCTTGGCCACCCATGATCCTGTTGCTGGTTAAAGGTTTTCCTTCCTTTAACCACTTTTGGTAGGTCCCGACCACTGCAGACCAGGAACATCCCACAAGAGCACATAATATTTCCTCACCGAAGTGCCCCTTCTCCTGACTCCTCCATCAAGATCAATGGCATATCCATCAACCCATCACCCCATGCCAGGGTGCTAGGTGTAATCCTGAAATCTGAACTGTCCTTTCGGGCCCACATCCAATCACTGTTCAAAGCCTGCCGCCTCAACCTCCGCAACATCTCCAAAATACGCCCCTTCCTAACCAATGAGACAAAGTTTCTAACTTAAACCCTGGTCACCCCTCACCTCGACTACTGAAGCTCCCTCCTCATTGGATTATCTTTACATAGGCTACCCCCCCCCCCCCCCCTTCAGTCCATCATGAATCAGCTTAGCGTCTGCTACCCCTCTCTGCCAATCCTTCCATTGGCTGCCACTCACCCAACAAATTAAATTCAAAATACTAACAATAAATTACAAAGCAATCCACAACTCTGCCCCCAGCTACATCACTAACCTAGTCTCAAAATACCAACCTATTTATTCTCTTTGTTCCTCCCAAGACCTCCTGCTCTCTAAGTCCCTCGTCACCTCATTCTGTGCTCTCCTCCAGGACTTTTCCCAAGCCTCTCCTATCCTAAGGAATTCCCTACCTCAATCTGTCCTGCTATCTCCTGCTCTGTCCACTTTTAGCCCATCCCCGAAAACCCTCCTCTTCAGAGAAGCCTATCCTGCCTTCACCTAACAACTGTACTATTATTTTCTCCATCAGCTCATCCCCCACAGTTATTACCTTTTGTATCACTTGACCCTCCCTTCTAGATTGTAAGCTCTGATGAGCAGAGGGCCCTCTGATTCCTCCTGTATTGAATTGTATTGTAACTGTGCTGTCTGCCCTCCTGTTGTAAAGTGCTGCGCAAACTGTTGGTACTATATAAATCCTGTGTAATAATAATAAAAAAGATTCAGTTTTTTAGTTGCTCTGACACAGTCGTTTCGCCATTACAATTTGGTCCTTGTCAAAGTCACTCAAATCCTTACTCTTGCCCAGTGGCGGCTGGTGCTCAATTTTTTTTCACTGTGCTATCAAACGCAGCCACTATGCCATCAAATGCTGCCACTGTGCCACATCAAATGCAGCCACTGTGCCACATCAAATGCAGCCACTGTGCCACATCAAATGCAGCCACTGTGCCACATCAAATGCAGCCACTGTGCCACATCAAATGCAGCCACTGTGCCACATCAAATGCAGCCACTGTGCCCCATCAAATGCAGCCACTCTGCTCCATCAAATGCAGCCACTCTGCTCCATCAAATGCAGCCACTGTGCCCCATCAAATGCAGCCACTGTGCCCCATCAAATGCAGCCACTGGGCCACATCAAATGCAGCCACTCTGCTCCATCAAATGCAGCCACTCTGCTCCATCAAATGCAGCCACTCTGCTCCATCAAATGCAGCCACTCTGCTCCATCAAATGCAGCCACTCTGCTCCATCAAATGCAGCCACTCTGCTCCATCAAATGCAGCCACTCTGCTCCATCAAATGCAGCCACTGTGCCCATCAAATGCTGCCACTGTGCCCCATCAAATGCTGCCACTGTGCCCCATCAAATGTTGCCACTGTGCCACATCAAATGCAGCCACTGTGCCACATCAAATGCAGCCACTGTGCCACATCAAATGCAGCCACTCTGCTCCATCAAATGCAACCACTGTGCCCAATCAAATGCTGCCACTGTGCCCAATCAAATGCTGCCACTGTGCCCATAAAATGCTGCCACTGTGCCCATCAGATGCTGCCACTGTGCCCATCAGATGCTGCCACTGTGCCCATCAGATGCTGCCACTGTGCCCCATCAAATGCTGCCACTGTGCCCCATCAAAAAGTACCACTGTGTCCATCTAATGCTGCCACTGTGCCCTATTAAATGCTGCTCCCCCCGCCCGCTCGCCATCTTCCCGGCACTTACCCTATTGTGGTGTCGGGTCAGGCAGCGGGTCATACAGCGGCTCCTGTGTCCTCAATGCGTCTCCTCCCCTCCTCCTGATAGGCGTCCAATCGCAGAGCCTGTCCTTTCAGCCAATCAGATGACAGGTAATAGACCCGCGCTTCCTGATTGGCAAAGAGGTAGTTCAGTGTTAGATAAGTGAATATTCATTTGCTTTTCTAACACACCTGGTTGGACTCAGAGTGCAATGCTTTACATTCTGAGTGCACATATTTTGAAGCTTATCAGAGCCTATGCCTCTAATAAAGTGCTTCAAAAATACACCCCCGCCGCTGGAATTCAGGCGCCCGGCATACGAAAAGGGGCCGGACGCCTGAATAGGGGGAGGCAGCGGTGGCCATGGATAGATTAATGCAATCCAAGAATCTATCCATTAGTCATAGAGGGGGGTGGCCAGGATAGAGGGAGCGGCGCCCGTGCGCCCTTAATGGAAGCACCGCCACTGTCACTTGCCCATTTTTTCTGTTTTCAACAAGTCAACTTCAGGGGCAACATGTTCACTTGCTGCTTAATATATCCCATCCACTTTCAGATGTCATTGTAACAAGATGATCAATGTTATTCACTTTATCTGTCAGTGGTCATAATGTTATGGCTCACCAGTGTATGTGCTGCGTCCAAAAGTGATCTGAGTTTGTGTGAGCCTCATATACACAAGCAACACTGTGCAATATTAAAGTGGAGCTAAACCCTCCTATGGTTTTCAGCCAAGGAAGCTTCCATCTTTGCCTCTGTTTAACCACTAGCCGCCAAATCGCGTACCTGTTTGTCATTTGGCTTGTTCTGGAGTGATGTCCACACCGGACGCCACCCCCCCCCCCTTCCGCCGCCTATCGCCATTTGCCCGGACTCCACTTGCTGGCTTTGATCAGGTCTCAAATGTAGCAACCGGGAAGTGGATTTTGCTGTTTTGTATTCTTTCAAGTGCATAGGAGGGGTTTGGGGTCTTATAGACCTCAGATCCCTCCATGAAAAGTACCTGTCACCGCCTATTACTGTCACAAGGGATGTTGGACTCAATCGCCATGGGGATACCCGCGATCGTCTCATGGGGAGGCTGAACGGGGAGATGCAGAAGTAAACAGCATCTCCCCGTTCTGCCTAGCAACAAGTGACACTGATCTCTGCTCCCTTTGATTGGTGCAGAGATCAGTGTTCACTAACACACAGCCACACCCCCCCACAGTTAGTAACATGCCCCTAGGACACACTTAACCCCTACACTGCCACCCACTGGTTAACCCCTTCACTGCCTGTGTCATTTACACAGGAATCAGTGCATTTGTATAGCAGTGATTGCTGTATAAATGACAATGGTCCCAAAAATGTGTCGAAAATGTCCGATGTGTCTGCCATAATGTCGCAGTTACAATAAAAATTGCTGATCGCCGCCATTACTGGTAAAAAAAAAAATTATCAATAAAAATGCAATAAAACTATCCCCCATTTTGTAAACGCTATACATTTTGCGCAAACCAATCAATAATCGCTTATTGCGATTTATTTTACCAAAAATATGTAGAAGAATACATATCGGCCTAATCTGAGGAAAAAAAATGTTTTTTTTATATATTGTTGAGGGATATTTATTATAGCAAAAAGTTAAAAATAATGCGTTTTTTTTTTTCAAAATTGGGGCTCTTTTTTTGTTTCTAGCGCAAAAAATAAAAACCTCAGAAGTGATCAGATACCACCAAAAGAAAGCTCTATTTGTGGGAAAAAAGGATGTCAATTTTGTTTGGGAGCCACGTCGCACGACCACGCAATTGTCAGTTAAAATGACGCAGTGCCGAATCGCAAAAAGTGCTCTGGTCTTAAGCCAGCAAAACGGTCCGGTCTGAAAGTGGTTGAGTACTCAATTCTATGGGTGTGCGCAATTTTATAGCATGACATGTTAGGTAAGAATTTTTCTTGGTGTAACATGATCTTTCACATTATGCAAAAAAATTGGGCTAACTTTACTGTTTTGTTTTTTTAATTCATTGAAGTGAAAGACTGTAAATACATACAGTGCGACATAAAATATTGTAACGCCCGCCATTTTATTCTCTAGGACCTCTGCAAAAAAAATTTATACAAATAAACACACACACATACTATATAATGTTTGGGGGTTCTAAGCAATTTTCGATCAAAAAATACTGATTTTAACTTGTAAACAAGTGGTTAATCTTCAGCCACCATAATGCTGCACATGTGATCAGTTATGACTCCAGCCATTGGATGGTTTAACAGTTTGGTTGAGAGCACAACTGCTTTAAGAGTGTTTGCGTATCACCCATGTCATTGTCAGTGATCACGTCTCTGATTGTCGTAGGTGTGTGTATTGTTTTTTATTACATCTCTGACGTTTCTATATTGCAGAGACATCGCTCTTTCTATGACGCTCTTTTCGCGGTCTGCAGTAACACTCCGCGCACTCTCATGCACCTGGCCAGATGTGCGATACGCATGTTTTTACGGAACAGATGCCACCGGGCCGTCCCGCAACTTTCGCTGCCCGCCACACTCAAGAAATACATCCTCCTCGAGCCGCAGGGACGCTTCTATTAAAGAGGAACTCCAGCCCTCCCTTCCATCCCGCACAGTTGTACCGGCTCCTCTCCTGGGCTGACATTGCTAACTCTGATTTCACCGCACACTGTGTTTTTCTTAGAAGCTGCAGAAAGTCAGATAGAGCCCGCTTCATTTACAGGCTGGAGGACGTCCAGCATCATTCAGCTCCTTATTTTCCATCCTGACTGCCCAGACCACTCATTTTGTTCATTGGATTTCAGTTCTTTTAATCATGATGGCTTATCATCCCAGGTGGGTGTATGTGCATGCAAATACAGTCTGCCTAGGAACGCCCACTCCTCCAGACTGACTCCGCCCATCAAGGCTTTTTGATATTTGCATAACTCCACCCAAGGGTCACTCCTTGGCTTGCATCACAACTTAGGGCTCTTGAAAGTACTGAGGCAAGGTGCTGTGATTTTTTTCAAGAAGCTATAAACAGCTCCTCCCAGGGCTGTTCATATCAAGTCATGATCTGTCTGCTTTGCATAGAGAAGCACAGAGACCCAGTCGTGATGTCATGGCACCTAAACTATGACATATAAGGAAAACGGAATGTTTTTATTTAATTTTATTAGCATAGTGATGAGGGCAGAGGGAGGAACCGGGGAAGGCAAAATTTAAGCACAATCAACTTCAGCTTTTACCTTCACCTTGGGCCTGCACATAGGCGTGCACAGGGGGCGTGCTGGGTGTGCCCCTTGCACTAACGCCATCCAGTGTACCCCCCTGACTTGCACCCCCACCCTCTGACTTGCACACACACTGCTATGAAAGCTCTTTTAATGACGAGGGCAGATTTAAATGTAGAGGACACAGCAACTGGAGATCCTAGCTGCCTGAGCCTAGGGGAGACCAGCCTGGGGCCATAATTGTGAGTAACAGGCATATTGAACATGCCCTCTCTCACCCCCCCCCCCTTTCTTCCACCCCCCTCTCTCATACCCCCCTCCTCTCTCCTCTCCATCACCTCCCTCTCTCTCATTCCCCCATCTCTCCTCTCCATCACCTCCCTCTCTCTCATTCCCCCATCTCTCCTCTCCATCACCTCCCTCTCTCTCATTCCCCCATCTCTCCTCTCCATCACCTCCCTCTCTCTCATTCCCCCATCTCTCCTCTCCATCACCTCCCTCTCTCTCATTCCCCCATCTCTCCTCTCCATCACCTCCCTCTCTCTCATTCCCCCATCTCTCCTCTCCATCACCTCCCTCTCTCTCATTCCCCCATCTCTCCTCTCCATCACCTCCCTCTCTCTCATTCCCCCATCTCTCCTCTCCATCACCTCCCTCTCTCTCATTCCCCCATCTCTCCTCTCCATCACCTCCCTCTCTCTCATTCCCCCATCTCTCCTCTCCATCACCTCCCTCTCTCTCATTCCCCCATCTCTCCTCTCCATCACCTCCCTCTCTCTCATTCCCCCATCTCTCCTCTCCATCACCTCCCTCTCTCTCATTCCCCCATCTCTCCTCTCCATCACCTCCCTCTCTCTCATTCCCCCATCTCTCCTCTCCATCACCTCCCTCTCTCTCATTCCCCCATCTCTCCTCTCCATCACCTCCCTCTCTCTCATTCCCCATCTCTCCTCTCCATCACCTCCCTCTCTCTCATTCCCCCCATCTCTCCTCTCCATCACCTCCCTCTCTCTCATTCCCCCCTCTCTCCTCTCCATCACCTCCCTCTCTCCTCTCCATCACCTCCCCCTCTCTCAACCCACTCTCTCCTCTCCACCCCTTCTCTCCTCTCCATCACTTGCCTCTCTCTCATCCCCCCTCTCCTCTCCATCACCTCCCTCTCGCTCTCACCCCCCTCCTACTTCCACCCCCTCTCTCATACCCCTTCCTCTCTCCATCACCTCCCTCTCGCTCTCATCCCCCCTCTCGCTCTCTTTCCCTCACCCCTTTCTCTCTCACCTTCTCTGTCTCTTACTCCCCTCTCACTTACCCCATATCTCTCACCCCCCTCTCTCTTACCCCCCTCTCTTTTTCAACCCCCATCTCCCCTCTCTCTCACCCCTCTCTCTCACTCCCGTCTCTCTCTCTCATATGTATGTAAAGTATCTCACAAAGTGAGTACACCCCTCACATTATTGTAAATATTTTATTATATACTTTTCATGTGACAACACTGAAGAAATGACACTTTGCTACAATGTAAAGTAGTGAGTGTACAGCTTGTATAACAGTGTCAATTTGCTGTCTCCTCAAAATAACTCAACACACAGCCATTAATGTCTAAACTACTGGCAACAAAAGTGAGTACACCCCTAAGTGAAAATTTCCAAATTGGGTCCAAAGTGTCAATATTTTGTGTGGCCACCATTATTTTCCAGCACTGCCTTAACCCTCTTGGGCATGGAGTTCACCAGAGCATCACAGGTTGCCACTGGAGTCCTCTTCCCCTCCTCCATGATGACATCACAGAGCTGGTGGATGTTAGAGACCTTGCACTCCTCCACCTTCCATTTGAGGATGCCCCACAGATGCTCAACAGGATTTAGGTCTGAGGACATGCCAAAAAAACCTTGCCAAAATGCACCTTGAAATGCATTCAAAACGCAGCAAGAATGTATCAATAAGCACCCGTGATATGTTTTTGATGCATTTTTTTAGCCATATGATCTATGAAAAACACACCATAAGCACAGTGAAATCATGGCTGCTATAATTTTAGTGCATCTCTAATAGTAACCTATGAGCTTATACGCACAGCTGTGTCTACATGCAAAAATGTGACCTGCGTTTAGCTGCACACAAAAAATGTAGGGATCAGCTGCACCCAGGGCTGCACAGATCTGCAGATTTTATGCATGTATGTGCAAAAAAATTGCATATATGTACTCATGCATTTAAATGAATGGCATTAAAAGAATTTTGTATGGGTATAATCGTGTATATGAATGTAAACGTGCACAATATATGGACCAGAAAATTGCTGTTCAGAGATGCTCTCCATCCAATCTGACAGAGCTTGAGCTATTTTGCAAAGAAGAATGGACAAAAATGTCCCTCTCTAGATGTGCAAAGCTGGTGGAGACATCCCCAAAAAGACGTGCAGCTGTAATTGCAGCGAAAAGTGGTTCTACAAAATATTAGGGGGGTTGAATACAAACATGACAAAATGTGAAAAATTTCAAGGGGTATGAATACTTTTTTTAAGGTGCTGTAAGTTGTACCTGTTATTTTGCAGTCTTCTCTTCTCTACATCCATTCAAAATACAGAACTTATAAGCTTGTCTGCTCTGTCAGAAAAAAAAAAAAGGGGTGTAGAACTGAAGTTACACTCTGCAGAGCTCAGTGAGGAGAGCTCAGAGACACAGCACAGAGGAACAGAGCTGAGGCTGTCAATCAGCTGGAGCTCCCTCACTTTTTTTCTCTTGGCTAAAAAAAACAAAAGAAAAAACGCATGTAGGAATGCTAGTTCCCGCTATGCAGAGTAGTGAACAGGGCTTGACAGGTGAGTGTTTCTGTCCTCTCCCTTCTGTGTACTTGTATAAAGATGGCCATACACTATTCAACCTGATTGTATATTGTGTATTTAGTGAGAAGAGTGATCACTGATTGATTGCATTTCATTTAAAAAAACGTGCAGCTGGGAATGGCTGGGTGATGCAGGGTGTGTGCTAATGAGATCAGCTGGTCAACTCACTTCCTGTGTCTGACCAGAAAGTAAGACATTACTAATGGATATGGCTGGAAACATGGATGAGGACAAGTAAAGTTAGTGTATGTAGAATTAATGGAAAGCGTTGATATTTTTGCAAAAAAAGTACAAGAATGCTCTATTGGTACACAGGGGAGCTGGAATTTAGAAAAACAAAACAAAAAGTGAACAAAGGTGAACTTATCCTTTAAGTCTAGGGCCCTCAGCATCATTCCGTCATCACATACAATGCAGGACTGCTGGTCCTGCATTGTATATGGTGACGTCAGAGTGCAACCACCAGACAGAGCAAGGTACAGGGTAAGGATTACAGCTTTTCCTCCACCTATAGATTTATCCAGCATTTAAACCTTGCATAAAGTTTTCCAATGATAAGTAACAGTAACATGACTGTTTCCCAAAAAAATAAAAAAATGTTGGCTCGGCTGTAACTCCACCTTCCCCGTAGCAATGCCAGAAGATAAAAACTTTAGAAAACGTTTGTTCAGCTCTTTTTGCAGGTTATCGCACTCTCTTCAGCTGGCATATGGAGCGTGATTAGCTCTTTAGATTACGACACCTGGACAAAGTGTTTCAGCATCGGGACATCCTTCAGCAAACATTGCTTTGTATAAACTGCCAGAACAGTTATTAACCTTGATTCTCACAGCGCTGCATGATGAAATCCGCACTCCTATAACCCTGCATGAATAAGCTGCAAAATCCGGTTTTGCTATACTCCAGAGTTACAGTGTGCCAATGTTCTCATTATATAAAGCAGTATTAAACCCAGAAACAAAAACATTTTATATATTGCATTCTACCAGTCCTTAGATGTCATGGCTGCATTCGTTTTCTCTTTCTCTTTCATTTATTTTCATCTGAAGATCTGGCCAGTAACACACTCTCTGTCTGAGGCTTGATTCACACGAATGCATTTTTTGATGCATTTTGCAGAAATGCAGGGACATTTTTTAACCCTGGGTTCCTCGCCGATGTCCTGCATTTCTTAAATAACGATGGGGGCGTGGCAATCAGATTGCCTCATCCGGAGGCCATGCACCCTGTGATGTCATGGACCCATCATGCCCCCAGGCAGTGACATCACAAGGGGGTGTCGCCTCAGAATGACGCAATCCGATTGCCACGCCCCCATCCTTATTTAAAAAATGCAGGACATTGGCGCCGACACAGATCAGCGGGACGCAGCATTGGAGGAGGCTCGCGTCAGAGGAAGAAGAAGAGCGGAAGAAGAAGCAGGGGGAGAAAGAGAAGACCGGAGGATGAAGATGCGGGAGAAGATGGAGGAAGACGGGAGGAGAAGCGGAGAAGAAGAAGATTTTAATTAAAAGACTTGTCAAAAACTGTCTACTGTATTTTTTAACACTACACTACTTTTTTTTTTTAGTGAATAGGTAGGGGTACAATGTACTCCATACCCATTTACATAGGAGGGGGCCGGGATCTGGGGACCCCCTTGTTAAAGGGAGCTTCCAGCTCCACGCTCGCAAACCCCGACAACCACCAGGCAAGGGTTGTCGGGATGAGGCCCTTGTCCCCATCAACATAGGGGGAATGGTGCTTTGGGGTGGGAGGCGGAGAGCCCCATGTTGAGGGCATGCAGCCTGGTATGGTTGGGGGGGACGCTCGCTCATCCCCTCCCATTCTAGACTTGCCGGGCTTCGTGCTCGGATAAGGGTCTGGTATGGATTTTGGGGGGACCCCCATTCCATTTAAAAAAATGTTTTGGGTGTGTGGGGGTCCCCTCCGAATTCATACTAGAACCAAGGGCCTGGTATGGACCTGGGGGGGACCCCATGCTGTTTTTGCTCTCAATTTTTTTTTAGCAGGCAATTCTTTTTTTTTACATTGAGCGGGAAGCCCGCTGACAACTGATGACTCATCGGTTGTTCCCGACCCCTCCTGGGCAACCAGCTATATACAGTGTAAACAAAAAATGGAAATAGCGGAAAAATCACAGTAAACACGTGTCCAAAAATGCGGTAAGCACTGCAAAAAAGCATGGCGGGAACGCTCAAAAGCAACATGCATAGATGTGTATCGAGCCTCAAAGTGTCTCCACTCTGGGTGAAGAAGCAACAGAGACACCTTTAGACAGTAGCATTGTCAGTCTGGGGGAGGGTAGTGTTAGACCCCATACACACTATACAACTTTTGTTGTCCAATTTCCTTTAGGCCTGATTCACACTTGTGCAGGTTGCAGTTTGCATATTGAAGGTGCATTTTGCGTATTTCAATACACCTCTTTAAAACCACTGAAGTCTATGGAACAAAAAAATAGAAAAAAAACCCTAGCCCTTTCCAAAAAATGCACTACATCCATAGGAAACCATGTTAAATGGACTGTAGTGTGTTTCTGCAAAACTCAAAATGCAATAAAATATGCATAGGTGTGGACCAGGGCTTAGATTTACCAAAACCATGTAGTACAAGGGCCTGCCTGATTGCATACAAATTTAAACGCCTAAGGTTTGACCTCATATTACATGGTTTTGGTAAATCTGAAGGGAAAAATCAGCAGAAAATCTGATGATGTGTATGAGGCTTTACTGGGAGGATCAGCAGGTTGGTAAATCTGAAGGAAAAAAAAATACAGAAAATTGTATAGTGTGTATCCAGATTTACACCCTGTTCGAAATTATTATGCAAATTCTATTTCAGTGTCACAAAGATTAAATATTTTGTTTTTTAGTTTAAAGCGGTTCTGCACCTAAAATAAAAATATTAAAAGCCAGCAGCTACTAATATTGCAGCTGCTGACTTTTAATAAAATCACACTTACCTGTCCCAGGGTCCAGCGATGTCGGTGGCAGATGACGAGCGAACGCTCGTCTCGCTGCTGCCCCGGCCGCCATCCTCTGTCAGGGAATCGGGAAGTGAAGCATTACAGCTTCACTACCCGGTTCCCTACTACGCATGCGCGAGTCGCGCTGCGCATCTCTTATGGTCCCCCGCTGTGTCTCTGGGAACTGTGTGTTTCCCAGAACACAACGGGGGGGGGGTCTGCGGCGGTCTGCCCGGAAGTGGGTGCAGTTACCTGGATTATCCAGGTAACTGCACCCCCTTCCCCCCTGAAAGGTACTGATTGTGGCACCGGAGGGGGGGAGGGATCAGATTAGCGGAACTTCACCTTTAGGGTGAAGAACTGCTTTAATTCATGGATGGCATTGTGTGTCAGGGCTCTTTTGATCACTAAAAACAATCTCGGACACTTGTGATAATTAGATTGCCAGGTGAGTCCAATTAAAGTAAAAACTACTAAAGGAGGGTGTTCCACATTATTAAGCAGAGCACCATTTTCAAGCAATATGGAGGAGAAAAAGGATCTCTCTGCTGCCCAAAGGAGTGAAGTTCAATGCTTTGGACGAGGTACAAAAACATTAGATATTTCACAAAAACGTAAGCGTGATCATCGCACTAATAAGAGATTTGTGGCTGATTCAGAGTTTGACGGGTTTCATGCAGATAAAGGCACATTGAGGAAGATTTCTGCCAGATCCATGCATCGGATCAAGAGAACAGCTGCTAAAACACCATTACATAGCAGCAAACAGATATTTGAAGCTGCTGGTGCCTCTGGAGTACCACAGACATCAAGGTGTAGAGTCCTCCAGAGTCTTGCAACCTTCCATTCAGCCACCACTAACCAATGCTCACAAGCAGAAACTGCTGCATTGGGCAGAAAAATACATGAAGACTAATTTTTAAACATTTTCCATAATAAAATCATCTTCATGCATGACAATGCACCATCTCATGCTGCAAAGAATACCTCTGCATCAATGGGTGCTATGGGGATAAAAGGAGAGAAAGTCATGGTGTGGCCTCCATCCTCCCCTGACCTCAATCCTATTGAGAACCTCAAGCAAAAGATCTATGAGGGTGTGAGGCAGTTTACATCAAAACAGCAGCTCTGGGAAGCTATTCTGACATCTTGCAAACAAATTCAAGCAGAAACTGTCCAAAAACTCACAAGTTCAATGGATGCAAGTCTTGTGAAGCTGCTATCAAATAAGGGGTCCTATGTTAAAATGTAACGTGACCTGTTAAAATGTTTAAAAAGTTAAAATGTTGTTCAAAGTTTGATTGAAATAGCTTTTTATTTCAGTAAATATGCTGCAAACACAACAAATGACAATTTTCACTTCTTTACAATTACAACCTATAAAGTGTTTTGAAACTTACTGATAATTTGGAAGAGTGCATTGTAAGTTTTTTATTGAGAAAAAAAAACTGTTATCATTAGGATGTTTGTTCAATAAAATGTGAATTGTACTCTTAATAGTTGATAACATTAGAATTATGCTGACTGTTGTTTACATCAATTATTTAGGTAAATTAGAAAAATATCATTGGCATAATAATTTGAAACAGGGTGTAGAATTTGGATGGACTTGACTAAATCCTCATACACATAATCGGATTTTCCGCAAAGCGTCAGACTTTTGTCCAAAGGCGTGTGCCTGGATTTTGTCTTGCATACAAACTGTGCACAATTGTCAGGCGCCACCCTTTGGGCTCCTTCTGCTAATTTCAGAAGTTTGAGTGTTGATTTGCGTTTTTCATTTTGCGGTTTTCAGTTTGTTTCTGAGCGGTCGTTCGTCAACCAGCCATGTTGCGGAATCGGAGGAGATAAAGTGTTATTTATTATTGGCCTTGGCGTTATTGCTTAGACCCACGTTCAGTTCAGGAACAGGAGGATTCGAATTTATTGGACCAAAAATTGGTTGCTTTACCAGTCGTGACCAATTATGTCATATGCCTTTGCTGCGGGAGCTCCAGGAGAATAATGGTTTTCGGAATTATCTCCAGATGGTGGACCCCTGCTTTCACCAACTCTTGGCATTGGTGACCCCCTATATGAAGAAGCAGGACACATGCATAAGGTTTTTATTTTATTTTTGGTTGAATAATGATTTGATTTGGTATATTTTCTATTTTTTGGATGCATAGAAGGCAGTTTTTTGTTAAGTTCTATTAGCAGATAGCATGTCTAATTTTCTTTGTTTTCTTTTTTTAATGCACGATAAAAAAAATGTGTAGAATAATACTTGGCTATGTGTTTAATTTCAAATGACAGTTTGGGAGTAGGCAGTTACATTTAAAAAATACAATGTAAAATGAATAAGGGACACCAACATAGTTGTATCTTTGATCTTAAAACTACAGGATAATGGTGTTCTGGTAACTTGTACCAAAAATAAAATAAAAAGCATAATAATATTATTCTTGATATCACTAGAAAAAAAAAGCCTTTGAAAATTAGTTTTCAATAACTCCATCAGTATCACCAGCAAAGCTGCTTCATTATTGTCCCATTAAAGAAGAAAATTGTGCGCTGCATTTCTAGATTTCATAATTTGCCACGTCACGAATGTTAATTCTCCATTACGAATGCTAGTTTACAAGATCGACCACTTCCGGCTCATCCTTGCTTCCTAGCATGCGTGCTTGTACTTTGGACTTTTGTATGAAGGACTTGTGTACACATGCTCGTAAAATCCGACAACAGACATTTGTCTGCGGAAAATTCAACAATTGTCAGATGGAGCGTACAAACGGTCAGATTTTAGGCCAACAGTATGTAATCACACAATTCCCGTTGGAAAATCCGATTGCATGTACGAGGCTTTACAAATCAAAGTTGTACTCCATCTAACACTTTATAAGCCATTATCCCATGAGGCATAGCAAGCTACTGACAGTTACAAGCGTGACTCCCAAAGGCAGAGGTATGATGGGACTTGTAGTTCCACAACTGCTAGAGGGTCACAGTTTGAGCACCCATGAGTTACAGCAAGCCTTTTTTTTTACTTTTGGGATAAAGGAATATTTAGAGAAAAAAAAAGTGTATAAGTACGTTTTCTTCACTGGCGAGCACTGATGAGGTGGCACTGATGGTCACTGATGGGCACTAAAAGGTGGCAGTGATGGGCAATCATAGGTGGCACTGGTGGGCACTTATAGGTGGAACTGCTGGGTACTGATGGGCGGCACTGATAGATGCAATTGATAGGCAGCCCTAATCAGGAGGCACTGGAAGGCATCACTGATGGGCACAGAGTGCCATCCTAATAGGCAATGATTGGCACCCCTGGTGGTCTGAAGTGGGCATCCTCGATGGGTCTGCACTGATAATCAATGCAGACCCCCGCCCCTCCCCCCGTTAGGAGAGGAGCAGCCGATTGGCTCTCCTCTACTCGTGCCTGTCAGTGCATGTGAGGAAAAGCCGATAAACAGCTCTTCCTGTTTACACTGTCATCAGCTGTGATTGGACACAGCTAATCACATGGTAAAGAGCCTACGTCAGAGGCTCTTTACCTAGATGGGAGATGCAGTTTGTCAGACTGACACACCACACCACCAAGTGCAGCGCTGTGCACCCTGCGGGAGCGCGATATCGGCTTATTCTGCTGGATGTCATATGACGCCCAGTTCCTGGCCTTCATTTTGCTATATGGCAAGTGGGAAGTGTTTAAAGTCTAATGCCGTGTACACACAATCGCATATTCTGACAACAAAATCCGTGGGATTTTTTTCCGACGGATGTTGGCTCAAACTTGTCTTGCATACACACGGTCACACAATGTTGATGGAAAATCTGACTGTCAAGAACGCGGTGACGTATGACGAGCTGAGAAAATTGAAGTTCAATAGCCAGTGCGGCTCTTCTGCTTGATTCAATGCACCATTTACATCAGGCCTTTAGGAGTTTGCTATCTAATATCCCCAACTCCAGTTATATATGTGTGAGTGATGCAGCTGTAAATAAAGTATATTTATAACATGTTTATTTTGCTTGCCTGCTGTAAATAAAGTATATTTATAACATGTTTATAACATGTTTATTTTGCTTGCCTGCTAATTTAATATCCCTAGCAGAATTGCAAAACAGCCTTTCAAAACTAACCACAAAACAATATATGTATCCACTAGGTGGCAGTGTGGTAGAGCTGGTCTACGTAGGTACATATATATAGCTAGTCAGTAAGGCTGAAAAAAAGACAATAGTCCATCCAGTTCAACCCTTGTAGGTGTACGTGTATCGGTATCTTCAAGATGCCCTTGAAGACCAGGCCTTTTTCTGACATTTTTCCTTTACAAGTAAAAATCTGTATTTTTTGCTAGAAACATTGTATATACACCAAGGGGTAAGATTGCCCTGTATATGGCTGGAGGCTACAAGGCTCTGGGACTGATCTGCGAGAGATGTTCCGGCCTGACATGCAGTTGAGGCCTTGGATCGTCCGTGGAGGCTGTGGAGAGCAATCGTTTGAGGTTATCTCCCCAACTCAACCTGTCACAGATCAGCTGCGGAGCTGATCTGTGTCTTACCTTTACTGCTGTGGGCCGGCTGGCACCTGTTGTTCCACTAGCTTGTGTTCAGCTCTGCTGCACTCTGCAGCTATGGGTGTCGCCGGCTCCACAGGTTGCTTAATTATATTATTCCTTCCTGCTACTTCCTGTCCAGCCCCCCATGTGCTTCTCTATTTAAATTCCTTCCAGACCAGCTTCTGGTTGCTTGAACATTGCTTGTTTCTGAGCCCCGTTTATGTAACCTGCTTTAACCTGACCTCTTGTGATCTGATCTCTTGTGTACCGACTCAGCTTGTCCTGATTACGTTGTCTGCAGCTCACCCTGACCTTGGCTTATTATCCGACTCTCCTTTGCGTCATCCATCTTTGTCTGACTGTGTCTTCTGGTACTCCCCTAGCGAACAGGGTGAACCCGGGGTCAACACGTAGCTAAGCCCAAACCCTTGTGAGGGGGTCCCTGGCAGAATACCGGCTGGCCCTTAGACTCCACGCACTGTGTCATCTGCTTGTTCTGTGGGCTCACTGTAGTAGTACCGTGACAGTTGAAATAACCCTCACGGATCCTTCAGGTGGATTGGGACAGGAACGTCGCTATTCCAGCTGGGAGTGGTATCCCAAGCCCACCTGTCATCACCAGAGTTGTGCCAGAGGCTGCTGCCCTTGCCTCGGTGATTGCCCCAGGACCCAACTCACAGATCGCTCCTCAAGCCACGGTCAGGCCCAACTGCTCCCTCTGATATAGGGAGAGCTTATATATTCGGGTGGAGTCAGGTGAGCTAGGTTCTGTGCCACCTGGACGGCTGTCTGGGTAGATGTGTGGTGCTCGGGCTGCTAGGCCAGAGATTGGGCCTATCCCGGGCACATCTGGCTGCTGGGCTGTCTGAGGGCCTATCCAGAAGCAAGAGAGCAGCCAAGGGTTGGGACTACGGCTTGCAGTTCAACCAAAAGTGACAGTTCTGAGGGCCGGAGAACCTGTCATGGTCAAAGGTAGAGGGGAAGCTGTCGCCAGTAAGTGACAATCTGCCTAATTACCAGGGAACACAGTGAGTAACCTAAGCAAGTACCAGAGCAGCATTCTTACCAACCCAACCGGGAACGGTGAAGAATCAGGAAAACTTCAGTGGGAATCAAGCCAGGGACCCAGCCAGTGGAGGTGATGCTTGCAGAGCAGCCTTGTGTGTCAAGCCAGGGACTGAGGAGGCCAGCGGGGGTGAAGATTGAGAGGTATCAAGGGTACCCATCTAGGGACCCAGCAGAGAAGTGGGGGTGACGATTGAGGAAGTAACCACCGTAAAGATTAGAGGAGCTCAACGGATTCAGTGGCAGTGAATCAGTGGGTCTAGTGAGAGACCGGGAGCTCAGTGGGCTGAAGAACTACAGGGAGCAATTGTAGTGAAAGTGAAAGAACTGTTACTTTTGTGTTAGGAACTGTTAAAGACTGTTGCCATAGGAGACAGCATTCCTGCACATGCAAATGTAGTGTCTTGCTGGATGCCTTTCCCTGCATGGCTATCTACCTGTTGAAGTCTCTGAGTCTGCCAATTAATCTTGCAACTACCTAAGGGTGTCCTGACCCTAACCCTCTGCCCCAAAAAGTTTGTTAAGAGAAATAAACTTTCTTTTGCATTCAAAAAGTGTCTGCCGCCCAATAACTTTAACCACTCTGCACCCACCAGGCCTCACAACCCACTACATACAGAAGGATGTGAGCTACCTCTGGTCCTGGAGGTTCTCATTAGATCAAAGGAGGCCTGGGACCTTGCTACAATAATATTAATCATACACTCCAAACGACTGGCAAAACATTCTCTGTATTGCAATTAGCTGAAGTAAAATTGGGTTGGATTCAACTTCTGTGACCATAATGTCTGGACATACTGGGTCTAAGGAGGTATGGTGATAAGTGGCATTTAAAACAAACCAATTGTACATGTGCCACTGTATTATGCCACGTACACACGACCGGACTTTTTGACAGACTAGGTCCGACGGTCTTCCCAACGGACTTTCGGCGGAGGTCCAACTGACTTTTTGAACGAACGGACTTGGCCACACACAACCGGACTAAGTCCATTCAAAAGTCCGTTCGTTTTGAACGTGATGACGTAAACAGGACTAAACAAGGAAGTTCAATAGAAAGTAGCCAACAGCTGCCCTTGCGTCGTATTTGGTCCGTCGGACTAGCACACAGACGAACAGTTTTCCCGTTTTTTTTGTTCTATTTCTAGGTCCGTCTGATTTTTTTTATAAAAATCGGTCGGTCTAGCCCACACACGATCGGATTGTCCCGTCGGACTTAGTCTGTTGGAAAGTCCGGTCGTGTGTACACTGCATTACTTGTTGGTGTCAGTACTGCCCTCCCGGTGCGACACATTCAAGTGAATAGGGCTTAGCTGCCACTGCCCTGCAACTGCATAAACTGCACATAGTTGTTGCAGGGTGGCGCAGGCTTTTGAGGTTTCAGCCACCTTTTGAAAATAGATCCATTGTCACATGTGTGAGCGAGCCCTAAAATGTCTTAAATTGTGGATAGGTTAACAAATAAAGGCTGTCTAGTCGTTATATCTAAGGTTTTTGTTCCCAGTAACTCAGTAAAGCAAACATTGGCAACTAGGTTTAAAAAAAAAAAAAAAAAAAAGCTGCCATGGGAAAGTTTTGTATTTCAGCTGAAAGTTTCAGGCAAGCAGCTGTTGGATTAAAGGGGAGGTAGACTGTGATAATGTGTTATCCTGGGTTGATAGTAATTATAGTGATGCGATCCGCAGACTGAAAGGCCGGCGCGCGGAGCTGTCACTAACGCTTCACACTCCACCGCATGCTGAGTATACACCATTGTCTATCTCTATCTCTTCTCCCACATGCAGAACACTCTGTGAAGGCTGAATCCTGCCCTCAACACCTGGCATGCAAAATAAGCCAAGCAACAGTTTAAAAAGGCTGAATTTTGTTAAATTAAACCCATAGTAGTCCATTTTTTATACCCAAAGGAGCCGCTGATGTTTCGGTTCCCCTGTTGTTGGTGTTAATGACTCAGTAGGCAGTACCACGCTCCCTGAAACATAGAGACTGAAAGGACAATATTTTATTCGGGCAACACACAAAGCAGAGTAAAATTTTGGAAACTATACCCAGGGCCTTTTTTCTCAGAAAATATGTGCAGGAACTCAAGCATGACCCCTCAAAACCCCCACATACAAATTTCACTAACAGTGGGAGGGTCTTAAAGGGGCATTAAATACCAGGAGTGCATTACGTGGTGGGTTGTTAGTGCAGAGTTCAGTAGTGTGCTACATACATAGTGCTGAGTTCACGGGTGCACTATGTACATAGTGAAGAGTTCAGGGGGGTGCTATGTACAGAGTTCAGGGGTGTTCTATGTACAGAGTTTAGGGGTGCGCTACATACATAGTGCAGAGTTCAGTAGTGTGCTACATACATAGTGCTGAGTTCACGGGTGCACTATGTACATAGTGAAGAGTTCAGGGGTGTGCTATGTACATAGTGCAGAGTTCAGGGATGTGCTATGTACAGAGTTCAGGGGTGCGCTACGTACATAGTGCAGAGTACAGGAGTTTGCTACGTACATAGTGCAGAGTTCAGGGGTGTGCTATGCACATAGTGAATAGTTTAGGGGTGTGCTGCAGAGTTCAGCCTTCTTACCCAGTTGCTTACCTCTGCACCCCCATCCACATTACACTTTCACCCCTCTTCAGGTCTGACCTCTGCATACAACCCTCCCCCAAACCACATCAAATAGTAAATATGGGAGGGTCTTAAAGGGGCATTAAATACCAGGAGTGCATTACGTACAAAGTGTGGAGTTTGGGGGGGTGATAGTGCAGAGTTCAGGATTGCGCTACATACATAGTGTAGGGGTGCGCTATGTACAGAGTTCAGGGGTGCACTACGTACATAGTGCAGAGTTCAGGGGTGCGCTCCCTACATAGTGCAGAGTTCAGGGGTATGCTACATACATAGTGCAGAGTTCATGGGTGCCCTACACACAGAATGCAGAATTCAGCCTTCTTACCCAGCTGCTTACCTTTGCATCTCCCATCCACATTACACTTTCACCCCTCTTCAGGTCTGACCTCCGCATCCAACCCTCCCCCTCCACTGCCCCCCTCTTCTCTCCACCCTCCTTAAAAACTCCACCATCTCTTATGTGTCTTACTTTTGTTGCTGTATTAAACTGAAG
Source organism: Lithobates pipiens (assembly GCF_037356315.1). Classification (NCBI taxonomy): domain Eukaryota; kingdom Metazoa; phylum Chordata; class Amphibia; order Anura; family Ranidae; genus Lithobates; species Lithobates pipiens. The sequence goes on along the minus strand of NW_027507764.1, from coordinate 55,703,936 downwards.
CACCTAGTTGGCTCTAGTACCTCCTGCAGTTCCAGCATCCGCACTGCATCCTGGGCACCTGCATCCCCCTTGTCTCCATCCTGCACTCAGAGGGAGCCGCTCAGGAGATCAGATCTGTGGGAGCCATTGGGAGACAAGCTGTCACTTGTAAACACAGAAGCCAGACTTCTGTATTTACTAGTGATAGTGGTGAGCAAGGAGCAGAGGGCCTGAGCCAAAAGTGGTGGGACTGAATTCCACCAAGTGCCAGCTGAGAAAAAGCCCTGACCATACCTATAAACAGTATATACAATAACACAACTTACAAACAAGATTGTTCAAAATTAATGTATAATGGGTACATACCTCCAAAACAGTTCCGGATTGTGCGGGACTGGCCCACATGTCCTGCTGCCCTGTGTACAGGGACTTTGTCCTGGAAAGATAACTGATACAAAGACAGAGCTTAGTGCCGCTACAGGTGGGAATGATTGCTCCCTTCAACCTTGTGGGGCAGGTCCACTCTGTAGTCTGAATAATAGCTAATGGTTCAATAAAGGTTGACCGCACTCCCAGGTATGGACTTCTATGCAGGCATAGCAAGATTAACGAGTTTCACGAATCAAGGTTCGCTAAGCGGAAGTGCGGTCAACCTCTCTTCAACCATTTGTCCTGGAAAGGCTCTTCCCCTGTACATTGTGCCCACTGTGCATTCATATGCAAATTGCAGTGGGATTTGCATATGAATAGGGTTATAATTTAATTGGCATATTAACAAGCTATAGTGTTTGGCTCTTTCATATGTAAATACTTTTCCAGGATACATATGCTGAGTCCACGGAGGCTACTTGTCAGCTGGGGTCAAATCCATACCGTTAGGATGACTTTCCTCTACCACTATACATCAGGTCTCCAGCATCTGATAAATGAGTTTAAAGGGGGAAGGGGTCTGTACTGAAGGGGTGATCTGTACTGGGGGTCTGTGCTGAGAAGGTACTAGAAGTGGGGTCTGTACTGAGGGTTTGGGCTTGGGGAGAGGTCTACAGTGGTCTGTACTGATAGGGTGAGCTGAGGAGGGAGTTTGTGCTGAGGGGATTTAGGGAGCGGGGGGGGGGGGCTGAATTGAATTGGTGGGTAACTGAGGATGTTGTGGAAGATCTATACTGTGGGGGGGGGGGGGGATAATAAACCCTCTTGATCCCTGCACTGTGTATTACACACTCCTGAGCCCTGCACACTATGCATTAAGCACTCCAGACTCCTGAACTGTGTAATGTGTTGTACTTTTCATAATCCTGACTAGTGCACTCTGTACGCTGGGCTTTATATGACATAGTTTGACCAATGCACTCTATGTGCATAATATACTCCTTAAAAGTGATTGCAAAAGTAGAAGGTTTTTTACCTTAATGCATGCCCTGCATTAAGGTAAGAAACCTTCTGTGAACAGCTCCCCTAAAGCCCCCCTCTATGCTTACATGAGCCCAATCTGTATCCAGCGTGGCGCCTGAGAGAAACAGCTCTGTCCATTCTCTCCTGCCTCACAAGACACAGAGACAGCAGTGGGAGCCATTCCTGATCACAAATCAGGGTAATAAGCCAATCACGATGGCTATTTACCACGTGATCAGCTGTGTCCAATCGCTGACAGGGCATGAGGAGTGGAGAGCCAAAAACTGGCAAATCCACACAGGGGACATCTTCACTGACAATCAGGGCACTAATCATCAGTGTCTTGTTAATCAGTGCAGCCCTAGAAGTGGCCACCAGTGGTGCCAAACTGTGCCCACCAATGCTGCCAATCAGTGCCCATCAGTGATGCCTGATAGTGGCAATCAGTGCCACCTATCAGTGCTGCCTATTACGTAGAGGGAATCAGTGCTGCCTATCATTGCTGCCTATCAGTGCCAAATATCAGTGCCACTTCATCAATGCCCATCAGTGACACCTTATCAGTGCCCATCAGTGCTGCTGCTGCCTATCAGTGCCCATCAGTGAAGGAGAAAAAAATACTTATTTACAAAATATTATAACAGAAACAGAAACAAAAAAAATCTTTTTTCTTTAATACTTTGTCTTTTTTCGTTTGTTTAGCAAAAAATAAAAAATTCAGTGGAGAATAAATAGCACCAAAAGAAAGCTCCATCTGTCTCAAAAAAAAAAAATTATAAGAATTTTGTTTGGGTACAGTGTTGCATGACCGCACAATTGTCATTCAAAGTGTGAGAGCGCTGAAACAGAAAATTGTTCTAGGCAGAAAGGGGTTGAAAGTGCCCAGTAGGCAAGTGGTTAAATGATTATTTTTTTTAAACTGTCCATTTGGGTTTCAGTTTTCGGCCCAAGTGCATCCTGAAATTCAAGTTTCAGTTTCGGCACCGGAATTTTAATTTTACCGCTCCAAAACTAAAAAACACTTTCTGTAATTTAGATATACAACATACTTCAATGCCACTGATTTCGTTTCCTTTTCACGATTCTAGTTCTAGGAAGACCAAGGAGAGTGAAAGGAAGGATCCAATTGGTCCCTGCATGCACCTGGAATATGACTTCCTTCAGTCCAGTTCATTCCCATCTTTGAAGAATATTCCAAGGACCCCTGTTGTTTTTTATTAAATTGGCATCATTATTCCCTCTATGTAAATCTCCTGTACTCTTGACCATCACATTTATTTCAGGCATCTCAGCTGATGTGACCCATTAATCCCGAGTCTGCTCATATAATCCCGGCACTGCCATATGAACACCTAATATAGAAGTGACCAAAGAGAGGGACATTTGCCCAGTAGGGTAAAGGTAATAAGTACAGTGCACTGATAGTAAACAATAAGGCTTCAGCTCCTTCCGTCAGCAACAGCTGGCCTAGTCATCAGCCTCTCCAGGTTATTATCGTAATTATAGTTGTGAACGTATGCTCTTTTCATGGAAAACCTATCCAGAAGAGTCACTTGCTGATATTTCCATCATTGAGCCAATGCTTGGAACTCTGGAAGGGAAGACGATGTTCTTTTCGTATAATAGACGAGTAAAACAAGCAATCTGTTCAGGCAGGCAGGTCATGATAACACTTGTTTGTCACATAATGCTGGCTAAATATTTTCCATGCGTTATTATTCCAAAAGATTACATGAAATATTACGCACATCAAACTAATTATGGACGATACTTTAAACTACCAAGCCCTATTAATATCATAAACAAGGTAATAGAGGAATCGAAATTACATTGTCATTGGATGAGAATTGGCAAATCACAGAAGCTGAGAAATGGGACTAGAACCTCTTTACAAGAGCTGTCTGATCAGGTCTGTTTGGAATTAGTTTTTTAGTCTGAACTCATTGGAAGTTGCATGTACAGTGGTTTGAAAAAGTATTCATACCCCTTGAAGTTCTCCACATTTTGTCATGTTGCAACCAAAAACGTAAATGTATTTCATTGGGTTTTTTTTGTGATAGACCAACACAAAGTGGCGCATAATTGTAAAGTGGAAGGAAAATGATAAATGCGTTTCAACATTTTTTACAAATAAATATCTGAAAAGTGTGGCGCGCATTTGTATTCAACGCTCTTTACTCTGATACACTTAACTCAAATATAGTGTAACAAATTGCCTTCAGAAGTCACCTACTTAGTAAATAGAGTCCACCTGTGTGTAATTTTTTTTTTTGCAAAATCGTTTTTATTGAGTTTTTTAATAGTACAGAAAATCGCTCACACACGGGCCAACAGTACCCACACAGGGGCAAACGCTCTGATGCGGCTACAGACCGCAGCAAAACACAAAATATTCGGTCTCACCTGTGTGTAATTTAATCTCAGTATAAATACAGCTGTTCTGTGAAGCCCTCAGTTTGTACAGCCCCATACACACTATCAGTTTTTCTGCTAAGTTTTTCCTTCAGGTTTACCAAAACCATGTAGTGCAGGGGCCGGCCTGATTGGATACAAATTGAAACTCCTAAGGTTTGACCTCATATTATATGGTTTTGGTAAATCTGAAGGAAAAACTCAGCAGAAAAACTGATAGTGTGTATGGGGCTTTAGAGAACGTTAGTGAACAAACAGTATCACGAAGGCCAAGGAACACACTAGACAGGTCAGGGATAAAGTTGTGGAGAAGTTTAAAGCGAAGTTAGGTTATAAAAAAATATCCCAAGCTTTGAACATCTCATGGAGCTCTGTTCAATTCATCATCTCAAAATGGAAAGAGTATGGCACAACTGCAAACTTACCAAGACATGGCCGTCCACCTAAACTGACAGGCGGGCAAGGAGAGCATTAATCAGAGAAGCAGCCAAGAGCCCCATGGTAAATCTGGAGGAGCTGCGGAGATCCACAGCTCAGGTGGGAAAATCTGTCCACAGGACAACTATTAGTCGTGTACTCCACAAATCTGACCTTTATGGAAGAGTGGCAAGAAGCTAGCCATTGTAGAAAGAAAGCCATAAGAAGTCCCGATTGCAGTATGAGTACTTTGGGGGGCACAAACATGTGGAAGAAGGTGCTCTGGTCAGATGAGACTGTTTTGCCTAAAAACATAATGCTATGTGTGCCGTAAAACTAACTGCACATCATTCTGAATACACCATCCCCACCGTGAAAAATGGTGGAGGTAACATCATGTTGTGGGGATGCTTTTCATCAGCAGGTACAAGCTGGTCAGAGTTGATGGGAAGATGGATGGAGCCAAATACAGACAAATCTTATGCCGTGTACACACAACCGGACTTTTCGACGGACTGAATTCCGTCTGACTTTTCAACGGAGTTTCGACGGACTTCCGTCGAATCGGGCTTGTCTATACACAATCACACCAAAGTCCGATGGATTTAACCGTGATGACGTACGTCCAGACTAGAATAACTAAGTTCATAGCCAGTAGCCAATAGCTGCCCTAGCGTCGGTTTTTGTCCGTCTGACTAGCATACAGACAAATGGATTTTACGACCGGACTCAAGTCCGTCAGAAAGGTTTGAAACATGTTTTAAATCTAAAGTCTGTCTGATTTTTCGACAGCAAAGGTCCGATGAAGCCCATGCACGAATTGTTAGATGGATTAGTTCGTCCTTTGCTGTCGAAAAAGTCTGGCCGTGTGTACATGGCATTAGAAGACAACCTGTTAGACTGCAAAAGACTTGAGACTGGAGTGGAGGTTCACCTTCCAACAGGTCAATGACCCTAAACATACAGCCAGAGCTACAATGGGATGGTTTCGATTAAAGCATATTCATGTTTTAGAAAGTCCAGACCTAAATCCATTTGAAAATTGTTGTTCACAGACGCTCTCCGTCCAATCTGACAGAGCTTGAGCTTTTGATGCAAAGAAGAATGGGCAAAAATGTCACTCTCTAGATGTGCAAAGCTGGTAGAGACATTGCCAAAAAGACTTGCAGCTGTAATTGCAGCGAAAGGTGGTTCTAAAAAGTATTGACTCAGGGGGCGGGATACAAATGCACGGCACACTTTTCACATATTTCATTTTAAAACATTTTGAAAACCATTTATCATTTTCCTTCCACTTCACAATTATGTGTCACCCAGTGTTGGTCCATTACAAAATCCCAATAAAATACATTTACATTTTCAACCCCTAATCAACATGCAGGGCGATAGATGCATGGATTTCAATTTTTTTTTAAAGCAGATGACTAGAGCCTGAGGCTTTAATTGGCTTCAAAAAGGGTGGGCTCCGGGTGCAAAGCACTGCACCCTGAGCCCACCCAGTCGTGTGACAATTAGCAAATTAATAATCTCTAATGTCTTCCTACTTCTCCTCCCAGCTAATCAGGAAACGGGTCCTGAGACCCGATTGGCCAGGGAGTCTTAAAGGAGGAGTCTTAGGACTCCCGGCCAATCGGGTCTCAGGACCCACTTCCCATTCGGCTGGGAGGAGAACCAACGCCTGTAGGACCGGGAGGAGAAATAACGGCCCTGCCTCTTCCCTCGGCAAGCTGGAGCGAGGAGCAGCAGGATGAGGGGAGGAGGGTCAGCAACAGCCTCTTAAAGCTTCTAGGAGCCCTACTCCAGATCCAGCAACAGATTTGTTTGCCACCCCCCCCCCCCCTTGTCTTCAAGGGATATACCACCCCAACAGTGCATAGAATTTATATAGATTGTTTTCTTAACCATTTTCTATGGACATTTATATTTAGTTCACATGTTGCCATCTAGTGACTTTTTGTGGTAATGCACTTGTTTTCCCATGTTCCCTTTCCTAATGTTATGACATACTTCCTTTGTATGTAATGCTCCACCCTTCTTCCTGAGTTTGTACTTCCTGTGTCATGGATGCAGCTAACAGGCCACATGTAGCGGGGCACATGTATTCTGCATAGTAAGCTACAGACACTATCATCTTTTGACCACATAAATACTACAACCTATTCATCTGTTTGTATCCTGTCATCTGCTGTAACCTGATGTTCAGAATAAAAACACCTTTGTGGATGGAATCGGTATTTGGTGAGTTCAAGCTATCTGATGAGGATTGTCCTTGTGATTAAATCTTATACAGGCCAGGCGTAGAGGTCTCATATGGGATAAATCGCTTTACAACAATCGGAATCAGAATAAGGGAGACTAGCTACATGTGGCAGTCTCGCTACTTTGTTAGTCCCCACAGTGTTCCACTACTCAATCTGTCCTCTCTTGCTCCTGTGCCTCCAGGAAAGCTTCTTCCCTTTGTGTTTTTAGCAGGATACTTACTGCACCCGAGCCCAGGCACTGAAGCAGGACACCACCCCTCCCAGACTAGGAGGTTCACCTCAAGGACCACCGACAGCCTCCTCAACATTGCATCTCCATCTTCTATGCGACTGCCCCTGCTGGCATGGCCTATGTCTATTTATGAGGTGAACTCAGTCCCCTGCCAGCCCACTCCTGGGGGATTGGTTGAGGCCTCATAAATATTCAAGACAGCTCCTCCTAACCCCCACTCTCTAGTTCTAGAAGATTCTCCAACCTTCTAGACCAGGGGGAGGCACCAGAGAGCTGCCAGGAGTCATCCAGCCATGTCCTCTAATAAACCCTGACCCAATTAAGAACCAGCTTAAATGTGAGTCAGAGTATGGTTTTCCCACACTCACGTCTAGCACACACTAGAGGGTGCTACACATACAATTTTCCAATAGATTTAACAAAACCAACAATGGAAGTAAAGTAATAGGGGGTTTACTAGGCTTCCCTAATTTGGGCCTGAGTCAGTCAGCAGAATAAATAATGAAGGATTTCTAATCTCTGATTGCTATCTCTTATCCCCCCCCCCCCCCCCATTTGTTTCACAGCTGCTCCATGCCAGGTTAGTTAAAAAGAAAATTATATTCTTAGTTAATCATTTGTGGAGTTAGACTTTAAATATACGTGTGGAACACTAAGTTATCCTCTAATGATCAATTTAGCTAATAGATGGACAAACTTTCCAGCTGCAGATTACAAATATGACTTCCATTAAGTATCACTAATACAGTAGCATGCTCCTGGTCAGGACCCATCTCCTCTGTTGCCAGGTAAGTCTGGTGGTCACCATTCAGGCAAGTCTCATACTTACCAACATTCTGAGATAAGAAAAAAAATTAAACATATTAGTACAAATTGTGAAGACAAAGTACACATCCCCGCCATGCAATGACTGTATAGAATGAATATGCAAACATGTATTAAACGCGCAAGTGCTTTTTTTTTGTTCACCACTACTATTTTTTTATACTGGCTTTTCAAAATAAAAATTGCCTTTTCTTTGTTACGCACTTTCAGCAGCTGATTTAGGCCCCTTTCACACTTGTGCGACTTGTCCTGTCACTGCAAAAGTCGCATGATAAGTCGTACCCCATAATTTTTAATGAGTACCGTTCATATCTGTGCGACTTCAAAGTAGTCCCTGCACTACTTTGCCTGACTTTGATGCGACTTGAGGTCCGTAGACCTCAAGATTACACAGTCATTGCTTCAAGTTGTGTCTAAGTCATGTCAAAGTCGCGTGACTTTCAGGTTGTGAAAGGGGTTGTAAAGGCAAACTTTTTTTTTTTTTTAAGCTTACTTGCTCTGTGCAATAGTATTGCACAGAACACCCCCGCACCTCCTCTTCTGGGGTCCCCCGCAGGCTCCTCCTCTTTTCCGTGTGCCACCATAAGAAGCTGCTTCCTATGGGGGGCCCACATGCAGGCTATTTCCCGAGCCAGGCTGTGTGCATTGATAGACACATACAGCGTGGCTTGGGCCCACCCCCCACTCCCTGCTCACAGGATTTGATGGACAGCAGCAGGAGCCACCGGCCTTTGCACAGAGCAGCCCAGATCCTCCTCTTCTCAGGCCCCTCCCTCCTACCGAGTGCCCCCACAGCAAACAGCTTGCTATGAGGTAAATAGAAAAAATACTGCACTAAACAGTGCACAGTCAAGCAGCAGCTCTACCATGAGATACAAACAGAAAACAGATACCCAAGTATTGTAGCTGCGCTAATACATTAACCACTTTCAGACCGGACCAATTTGCTGGTCAAAGACCAGACCACTTTTTGCGTTTCGGCACTGCGTCGGTTTAACTGACAATTGTGCGGTCGTGCGACGTGGCTCCCAAACAAAATTGACGTCCTTTTTTTCCCACAAATAGAGCTTTCTTATGGTGGTATTTGATCACCTCTGCGGTTTTTATTTTTTGCGCTATAAACAAAAATAGAGCGACAATTTTGAAAAAAACGCATTATTTTTTACTTTTTGTTATAATAAATATCCCCCAAAAATATATAAAAAAACATTTTTTTCCCTCAGTTTAGGCCGGTACGTATTCTTCTACATATTTTTGGTAAAAAAAAATCGCAATAAGCGATTATTGATTGGTTTGCGCAAAAGTTATAGCGTTTACAAAATAGGGATAGTTTTATAGCATTTTTCTTAATAATTTTTTATTATTTATTTTTATACTAGTAATGGCGGCGATCAGCGATTTTTATTGTGACTGCGACATTGTGGGGGACCCATCGGACATTTTTGACACATTTTTGGGACCATTGTCATTTATACAGTAATCACTGCTATATAAATGCAGTGATTCCTGTGTAAATGACACTGGCAGTGAAGGGGTTAACCAGTGGGTGGCATTGTAGGGGTTAAGTGTTCCTAGGGATGTGTTACTAACTGTGGGGGGGTTGGGCTTTCATTTAGTGAACACTGATCTCTGCTCCAATCACATGGAGCAGAGATCAGCGTCACTAGTTGCTAGGCAGAATGGAGAAATGTTGTTTACAACGGCACTTCTCCATTCGGCCGCTCCGTGAGACGATCGCGGGGATGCCCGCGGCGATCGAGTCCGCGGGTCCCGCGACCAGACTCACGGGGGTCCCGACCAGCATGGGAGCGCGCCGGCGGCGGCGCGCTCCCGATGGCAGGGCGGCAAATTTAAAGGGACGTACATGTACGCCCATTTGCCTGCCCGTGCCATTCTGTCGACGTACATCGTCGTGCGCTGGTCGGCAAGTGGTTAAAGTGGATGTAAACCCACTCTCATCCTTTCTAAACTACTGCAAAATTGTTTATCTAGAAGGATATACATGCCTCCTGCATGTATACTTATCTGTCAAATGTCTCCCCTTTGTCTGCAATGAGACCCGAAAAACTGCAGATTCTGTGGGTGGGTCTGTTTTCCAGGGCTCAGTGGGTGGAGTCGTGATGTCAGTAGAATCCCCGCCCACCTCTACACTCCCCTTGTCAACATGCATTTTCTCCTGTGTATTTCTTACACTGAACTTCTGCTATGATCACTAACATCCAGTCAAAACCCAGAAAAGTCCCCACATGACGTCAGCATGCCCAATTATGCTGAGGTGGGGAACATCCAATCCTGGGAGAGCAGCTGAAGAAAGGAGTGGGAGGGAATTAAAACATAATGCATGTTTCTTAGGCTAGTGCACGAGATATGTAAATCACCTGTCACTCACGGCAAGGGGGAGGATTTGACAAAGATTTTCTCTTTTTGTCAAGATTTATCTGACTGAACAATAAAAGAGGATTGCTTAGAGCTGGATTAACTCTTAGTGGCAAGACTGGGCTCAAATGATAGGAAATATTCTACTCTACATTATGACATAAAAAAAAAAACATTTCGGGTTTACATCCACTTTAAATAAATTAAAGTGGTTGTATACCCACATTTTTAACTTTTACCTACAGGAAAGCCTATAATAAGGCTTACCTGTAGGTAAAAAAAAATATCTCCTAAACCTGTACGGTTTAGGAGATATTCCCCTCGGTATGCGCCGCTGACTGCAGCGGCGCATGCGCACAAGGGGTTTCTCGCCGTCAAAATCCGGCAGCGTCCGAGCGGCCGGACTGAAATCTCCCGCGCGCATGCGCGGGAGTGACGATATCGCGGCTCCGGCCACTCACAGCGCCGGTGCCGCGATACCCGGAAGAAACGCAGAGGGAGCATGTCAGCCAGGGCATTTTCCCAGAGAAAGAATCAGGTAACGGTTCAAGGAAGACTCCTTCCAACCACTGAGGCCAGGCATCGGTCACAATATTCTCATATGGATATAGAAGGGACTCCGTTTTCAATGGTCATAGACATCAGAGCAACCAGAGTGACCCAAAAAGAAGAAGGCTCACCACAGTGTAAAAACCAACCGCACCTTTATTAGAAATGGTAATGCACTTACACAAGGAGCAGGTAAAAAAGCATCAATATAAAAAAGCAGGCCAGCTTACACGAACACCAGTCCTTCCGGGATCAAACAACGTGGTGACGTCAGCGCGGCCCTCCTGACTCTGCGTTGTTTGAGCCCAGAAGGGCGAGTGCTCGTGTAATACGGCTAGCTTATTTATATTGATGCTTTTTTACTTGCTCCACGCGCGCACAGAAGCAAACACAAACGTAAGTCGTGTCCGCATATGTAAACGGTGTTAAAACCACTGATGTATCGTCACGATCATTAGAGCGAGAGCAATCATTCTAGTGAAGGACCCCCTCTGTAACTCTAAACAGGTAACTTGTAAACAAATTTAAAGCGTCGCCTATGGAGATTTTTAACTAACGTAGTTTGTTGACATTCCATGAGCGTTCCCAATTTTAAAGCGTTTAATGTTAGGTATCCATTTACTCAGCAACACAAAACTCCAGCACTAAATTTTTTTGGCCTTATTGGAGACAACCTATCAAAGTCCTTGAACAGACCAAATTTATTCAGGCCTGGCGAGGGAGAGAAACCTAAACCCTTCTTTAATAAACATAATTCTGCCACTGTTAAATTATGTGAAGATAGGTTAAATATTTTTATAGTACTATCACCTCCCTCGTGTCTATCCTCTCTTTTTTGTTTGATCTCAAAACGTCTACCACCTCTTCTACCTCGTCTAGTTTTCTTTTTTCTTTCTGTGATAGTCCTCCCTTTTGGAGATCTGGGAAAAAAAGTATCATCGACTGGTAGTGTAGAACTTTCTGTTTGAGGCGAGTGAGTGGACATTGGAGCAGAGCAGGGTCGTCTTTAAGTCAGGGCAATTGTTGTAGGGCCCAAAGCAGCTGCCTTATACTTGCCAACTATCCCAGTTTAAATTCCCTCCTCCCTTGAAGTTTTAGTCCTGTGCTGTGTCCCAATATCTCAGTGTGAAGTGTTAGGACTAATGCTGCCCAGCTCGGCCCTCTTGTTGTGTACAGATGACTCACCTGCAGACCCTGTGTTTACATGTAAATAACCAGCATTCATATATAAGTAGCAGTAGCATTCATATGTAAATAGCTGCATCCGGCAGCATAGATATGTAAATAAAGGCGGCATTCATATGTATAGCATGCCCCCTGCAGTGAGGAGGTTGTGCTGTTACCTCTAGCAACCAATCAGTGAGCAGTATCACTGTACAGTAATCTCTAGCAACCAATCAACCAGCATGAATCATGCATGAATCATGTGCTGTAACATCTAGCTAATCAGTGAGCCGTAATGTGTGCTGTAACCGCTAGCAACCAATCGCAATCGCTGCATGATCTGATACAGTAAACTGATATTAAGTCTAGTTGCTATTTATTGTGGGTGGAGAGCGAAATTGTATGGGGGGGGGGGCAAGAAAATGTTTGCCCAGGGTCCAATCAATATTAAAGACGGCCCTGGGCCCCTTCTTTTATATATTTGTCCAAATCTCTAGAGAGAGGACTATATCTATTGGATAGTGGCACTGAGGGATCGATACATAACAGATCTGTCTCAGCTCACATCGTATTTGAGTTTGGGGGAGAGCCCATAGGAACCGATAGTGATTGTGAAAGACTAGCTTCACTCGAAATCATGGGATTGACACAAGGAATAGGTTGTACATTAGATGAAACCAGGTCACCATGTTAATAATGCGTTTGTTTTTTCATCTGTTGTTTACTTTGTTTATTGTTATGTTTATTGTTCCTTCTATTCTCCACTGGGTTTTTCTTTTTAGTTTGTCTCATTTCACCTTTTTTCTTTTGAACTAACTGTATGGATTTTTTCACCTTATTGTTAGTTGAGGGTTGGTGGAAACCCCTAGCGTTTTCACACTCAGATGGCCTATTTCCATCTGATAGATCCAACGTCTGGCGTTTCCACTCGTAAATGTGGCCGGATTTGTAGTCCAATACATCTCTCTCTAGCTTTTTCGTTCTAACAGCAATCATAGTATCCTCATCTTTTTGTATATTATTAAGCCACCCACTATCCAGTATATCTTACATGAAAAATATATAATTTCTTAAATCTAATTTATATGTTTTTTTCTCTCACCAATTAATTTAACCTTTTAGATTCAGCTTGGTTCATATGTATATGAAGCATCTAACAAGGGGTTAAGTCTAAGGTCACTTTAGACAGCTGATCGGTCCTCCCCCCAATGATGGTTATGCTTTATATTCCACCCTGCCAGTGACTCCCGTGACTTTGACAAAGCGCAGGCGCATGAAACATGTCAGTCATGGTCGTCACGGCAACTGACTGAGCTTCACTGACCGCCCTCTCCTTCCGAACGGCAGCTCCTTCTTTCCGAATGGTAGTGGTCGGCCTTTTCCGCCCGTTTCCGGCGACTCAGGCCGCGTACACACGCGGGGACTGTTCGCCCAACTTTGTCCGTCAAACAGTTTCGGCAAACAGTCCGCTCAAAATTAGCATGGACGGACATGGCCACACACGACGGACGAACAGTTTGCTGAAACCGTGCGCGATGACGTGAACGGCACGTACGACGGGACGAAAAATACGACGTCCTATACACTGCATTATAACTTTCGGCGTGAAAATCCTTTCTGAGCATGCGCGCAACTTTGTTTGACGAACAAGCCTACACACGCGGGGACTGTCCGCTGAAACAAGGTTTCAGCGGACAGTTTTTCGGAATTTCTGAAAAACCTTGTTCAGCGGACTGTTCGCTGAAACTGTCCGCTGAAAGCCCACACACGAGCGGACTGTCTGCTGAAACTTGGTTTCAGCGGACAGTTTCAGCGAACAGTCCCCGCGTGTGTACGCGGCCTTAGGCTTCTCCCCCTCTTCACCACACGGCGGACATCATGGGACGCTAACCCGATGTCTCCCGGGCATATACTACAGGACACCGATAATCGCGAATAGAGGTACTCTGTTAACTGTCTTGGTGCGGCGCTGTCTGATCCCTGGCCATCCCAACCTGAGTCTAAAATAGCCCACATGTTTTCTAAGTGGACAGCGGCCTGCGATAAGTGAATTGCCAAGTTACTGCAACATGGAGCTATGAGTCCTCTACGCTTTGACTATCTGCTAATATATCTATAGCCGAGAGTTAACCCCTTGTTTTCTGAAGGAACTATTGTTTTTGCTTTATTCCTACATTGGATTTTTATCTGACTGAACAATAAGTGTATCCCTCACTGTTATGCTGGATATTAATGATTTTACTTCTGTGCTTTTCTTTTGATTAAATGTGATATTTTTAATTAATTTCTTTAATTCATGTTGAGTTCCATTGATGATTTTAAATTGTATCCATTTACTCAGCGTAACATCATAACATCATATTTTATATTATATAAAAAATGGACTAACCTTTTTCTTTTTTTCTTTTTTTTTTTTTAAATTCAAGTGTATTTTAACCACTTCAATACCGGGCACTTAAACACCTTCCTGCCCAGACCAATTTTCAGCTTTCAGCGCTGTCGCACTTTGAATGACAATTGCGCGGTCATGCTACACTGTACCCAAATGAAATTGTTATCATTTTTTTCCCACAAATAGAGCTTTCTTTTGGTGGTATTTGATCACCTCTACAGTTTTTATTTTTTGCGCTACAAATAAAAAAATACCGAAAATTTTGAAAAAGAAAATGTTTTTTTTTGTTTCAGTTTCAAAACTTTGTAAATAAGTACGTTTTCTCCTTCACTGATGGGCACTGATGGGGCTACACTGATGGGCACTGATAAGGCGGCACTGATGGGCACCAATGATGTGGCACTGATGAGGTGGCATTGATGGACACTGATATGTGGCACTGATAGGCGGCACTGATAGGCGGTACTGATAGGCGGCACTGATGGGCGACACGAATGGGCGACACGGATGGACACTGATAGGTGGCACAAATTGGCACTGATAGCTGGCACGGATTGGCATGGATGGGTGGCACAGATGGGCATGGATAGGTGGCACAGATGGGCATAGGTGGGCACTGATAGGCGGCACAGGTGGGCACTCATAGGCAGCACAGGTGGGCACTCATAGGCGGCACAGGTGGGCACAGGTGGGCACTCATAGGCGGCATTGGTGTTATACTGTACTAATGGATGCCAATCAGTGCCAAACAATAATGCATGCCAATCAGTGATGCCCATTGTGGGCACGGATTGGCATCCATTATGGGCACTGATTGGCATCCATTATGCTGACTGGCATCCCTGGTGGTCTAGGGAGGATTGCCTTTTCCCTGGTGGTCTGGTGGCGTCCCTGGTGGTCCAGTGTGGGCATCCTTGGGGGGGCTGTGCTGATAATCGATCAGCACAGACCCCCCCTGTCAGAGGATCTACTCGCGTCTGACAGACGCGAGTGAGGAAAAGCCGATCACCGGCTCTTCCCATTTACACTGTGATCAGCCGTGATTGGACGGAGACTCTTTACCGAGATCGGAGACTGACACCCCGCAACAACGATCGCCGCGATGCGCACCCCCGGGGGCGCGCAGCGGCTCATAATCCTGAGGACGTCATATGATGTCCGGTCAGGATTATGCAACCACTTTGCCACCGTCAATTGCCTATAGGGCGGGCGGCAAGTGGTTAAAAAAAAATTGCTTTTGAAAGATTGCTGCGCAAATATGTTGTGACATAAAATATTGCAATGACCACCATTTCATTCTCTAGGGTCTCTGCTAAAATAAATAAATTGAGATATATATATATATATATATATATATATATATATATATATAATGTTTGGCATTTCTACGTAATTTTCTAGCAAAAAAAATACAGATTTTTACTTGTAAACAACAAATGTCAGAAAAAAACAGGGTCAGCTGTGTGATTATAGAACTTTGAGTCCTGCCAAGCGTTCACAACCCCTTGTATGACTCACTGCCAACTACTTATCCATCACCTTGTAGAAATGTTGGTTTGTTGTTTGGCCTACTTAACATAACTGACTCATAATAATGGGTGTTGATAAAAATATTCATCATAAACACCCATTAGGTTTATTGGTGGTGCTGATGTAGCATTTTCCACATTAGCATGTGCAAACCTCAGCATTGACTAATGCTGGCCAAACACTATACCAAAAATCTGTGAGCGCAAACGATAGCATGTAATGACCGATAAATCGTTCAGTGGACATAAATGATTGCATTTTTTGTTCATTTTTTTTACATATACCTAGTGCAAACAGTTCAGACAGCAAACACATTAACCTTTCAATTTATAGTTTGTTCGGCAGAAAATTTCCAAACTTGTCCTTCGTTTTTTCGGCTCAAAAACGTCCCAACGATTATTGATTTTGTGCGCATTAACTGGCTGAAAAACAAACAATCTGTCTAAATCACTGAATTTTGGCAGATTTTTTTGTATAGTGTACATCCAGCATTTTAGGCTGGCCGTACATGGTCGAATTTCGAAAGAATTTTCTTTCATAAATCTGAAATTTTGTGCGTTTTGTAATCTGATGGTGCCACCCTTGATTTCGAAATTCGGCCAACCAAGCCTTTAATTTCACCTCCTGTTGCTACAGAAAATAATTTTTGTGGCTGGGAATCTTCTTTTCTTTACGGGAATTTTCTTAACTTGCACATGCACATTTCTTTTTGGATTACATTTCTCATTTCTCTCATTTAATTCTCTCATCATGATTAGAAAATTGTTTGTTTGTCAGAAAATTTCCAACATGCCCAAATATTCAAATTCGATGGCAGCACAAAAATCGTCTGCTGCTGCAGCACACTAATGGTGCAAAATTCGAACGTAAATTCTTGTAGGATTTTCGAAAGAAAATTCTTTCAAAATTCGACCCATGTATGGCCTGCCTAAAGCAACTCCCTCTTATTGATAAATGGAATGTCATTAAGTAGAGCACTTATCAGTGCACGTTGATTGTGGTCACGTGCACTGCTCTATACACACTCCACATCCCATAGTCCATTTCAGGAGCGAGCAGGAGAGGGTGGCTACATTCCAACATACAGGGGCACAATGGTGAACAAACATAGCTACCCTGTAACAGTGTTGTCAACCCCCCGAAGTGAAATTTACTGGCAGAACGCCAAAATTTACAAACAGCGCCAATTTTTTACTGGCAAAAATTAATGAAATTTACTGCCGGATCCACATTCTTTACTGGCACTGCAAAAAAGTACCTAAAATGACTGTTTATAGTGCTAAACATTGCAAATATGAATATTTGAACTATAAACACATAGCTAGTGCTATTAGCAATGTGTTTAAGTTAAACAAAAGTCAAAAAACATATTTCTCAATTTACATGAAGGTCAGGATACTATAACCCAGCCAGCACAGAGTTCTCCCTTACATCAGAGTCTGCAGGATGGTGACCAGAGAGCACCTTCCGCAGAGTGAATACACTAAGGTAAGGGGGGGATTACTAATATAGGGGGGTAACCTTTATATCCGTGTCCCCTTACATTATTGTATTTACCCCACCCTTACAGACTGGCCTGGCGGCGCTGTCACTGACCTCCTCTGCGGACATGATACAGGATGTGGACAGAGGCTGCGGACATACTACAGGAGGTGGACAGAGGCTGCGGACATACTACAGGAGGTGGACAGAGGTTGCGGACATGATAGTGTCCCCCTTACAGTAGTCTCCTCCTCTGCCCACCATCATATTACTTCTCCACATCATCATCATGGCCGCCCACAAACTTTCAGCCAAGCAGGCATCAGACAATGCGCTTACATCCACTCTGTAGAAAAAACGTGCGATCAAGCAGGCATCAGATGATGCGCTTACATCCACTCTGTAGAAAGACTAAATCACCGCCTTACACACCAGAGCGACTGACACTCGATGTCGGAAGCCCGAGAAGCCCCAATTGTCCTGGTGGAATGGGCCATGGCAGGAAAGGGGGGCACCTGCCCCTTCAAGGCGTAGGAGCCGTGACAGACAAATATATCTTTGTAGCCCTGATCATGTCCAGGGAATAAAGGACCACCTCTTAGGATGTGTCGGTTTAGGACACAGAGATGGTAACAAAATATCATCATTGATGTGGAGTGCCGAAACCACCTTCGGCAGAAAGGAAGGTTGCGAACGCAAAACACCCCCTTATCCTTATGGTTAACCATATAGGGTGACTTGCAAGAAAAGGCTTCTAGTTTCGAAACCCTCCTGGCCGATGTAATGGCAATTCCTCTGATGTTCTCAAATGGCAGTTTCTGAAGCACCGATAACACCAGGTTCAGATCCCACGGGGTAACGGTGGACGCACTGGAGGAACTATGAGTCGGATCCCCTGAACAACAGTGCTCACTAGAAAGTGAGATGCCAGGGGTCGCTGAAAAAAGACAGCCAGGGCTGATATTTGATGGTGCTTGAAACCAACTTCTGGTCTACTCCTCGCTGTAGAAACAGCAGGATCCTGGAAACTGAATAGGTGCACGGATGCCATCCTTTCCCCTCACACATAGAGATGTATGCCTTCCAGGTACGACGGTATGTCTTCCGAGGAGAAGATTTCCATGCTCTCAACATAGTTGAGATCACAGTGTCCGATAGCATCTTAGGATCTGGCTCTCAACAGCCATAACATTAAAACCAGCTATGGTAAAACAAGATGGAGAATCGGACCTTGACACAGAAGGTCCTCTCGCAACGGCAGTTGCCAGGGAGCCTTCGCAACCAGGCGTACTAGGTCGGCGCATCAGGGACGCCAAGGCAAATCTGGGGTATTAGTATTACTGGAACCCCCTCGGCCTCCACTCTTCGGAGTAGACGTGGTAGTAGTAGCTTTTGCAGAGGAAAGTCGTAGATCAGCCGGTACTGATCCCATGGAGCCGCCAGCGCGATTGACGCATCTGTCCAAGGATCTCTTTTATCCTGGATACAAATCTCGGACCTTCCGATTAAGTCGGGAGCCAGGAGATCCACATCTGGTTTGCCCCACCGCAGGCACAATAGCCTGAACATGTCTGGATGCAATGCCCATTCTCCTGGTCCCAGCATATGGGACTTAGGTAGTCCGCCTGCCAGTTTCTTCCTCCCAGGATGTAATAGCCGACAAGGTCAGTACCTGTCACTCTGTCCACTGAAGGATGTGAACAACCTCCCATGCTGCAGCCGAGCTACTTGTTCCTCCTTGATTGTTGACATATGCCACCACCGTGGCGTTGTCTGACTGGATCCTGATCGTACGCCCTCGTAGTCTCATCGACTATGTGGAGAGGCAAGCCTGATCGCTCGGAGTACGAGCATACTGATCAGCAACTTGGGTTCCTCACCCAACCAGAGACCCTGGGTCGACAGTACTCCACCCAGCCGGTCAGGCTGGCATCTGTTGTGATCACAGCCCAATGCAGAGGTAGGAATGACTTCCCGGACTGGAGTCCCGGGGACCTCAGCCACCAGAGCAGGGAGTCCCTGTCTGACTGGCTCACCTGAATCTGCTGATCCAGGGATAATGGAGATATGTCCCATTGTGTTTACATCTCCTTCTGCAAGACTCTGGTGGAAAGTGGGCGTATGGTACCACCTCAAAGGAGGTCACCATGAGGCCCAGAACTCGCATGCAGAAACGCAGCGACGACCACCTGCAGTTCAGCGATAGTTTTACCGCGGCTCTGAGAGTCTGCAGTTTGTCTGAAGGGAGAAAACTCTCGCTTTCATGGAGTTCAGCAGTAAGCCTAGGCAATCCAGCGCTGAATAGGTATGAACACCGACTTTTTAGGTTCAACAGCCACCCAAATACCTGCGGTTACGCATCCTGGATGTCCAAAGACGCCAGGGAGTCCCCCTGATGGAGTGCAGCGACAACTGAGCGAACTGATTCCTCACTGAGCCTCTGCACTTAAACAAAGCAATTGAGGCTTTTTAGGTCCAAGATTGGACATACCCCTTCCTTCTTTGGGGATTACAAACAGATTGGAGTAGAACCCCTGGAAACTTTCCGACACCGGAACAGACACTATCAACCTGGGGTTTAGCAGGTCCCATACTGCCCCCATGGGGCCTCCCAGAGAGCCAGGAGTAAGGGTATGCTGGAAGGGAAGATCTGTTTGTTGGCCAAGAGAGGAACTCTATCTTGTAGCCAAGGAAATCAGTTTGCAGACCCATTGGCCAGATAGCGAGAGGCCCACCGGGCTGCAAACTCCTGAAGGTGACCTCCCCACTTGTATGACGGGCGGGTGCAAACCTTCATGCGGTAACACTTTTCACGCTTTCGTCCCCAAGGGTCATCCTGTTGGACTGGGAGCATTTTGCCGAAGTCCCGGACTGACGGAAAGCCTCTTTTGAGTGGAAAATGAGGGCCTTTGCCTGTGGCGTGGCTCCTTAGTCTTCCTGGCCTGTGTCCCACCTGTGACATTCTCAATAATGTCATCCAACGAGGCTCCAAAGAGCCGCTCACCGAGGAAGGGTAAATCCGTCAAAGCTTTTTTAAATTGCCTGGTCCGCCGACCAGCCTTTCTGCCAAATTAGGCGCCTCAGCACCACTGCTGACACTGAAACCCTGGATAGCAGAGGAAACGTATCCAGAGCCACGTTCCAATGTACTTACGACTGTGCACTAACTGGTCTGCTAGTTCCACGCAGACGGGATTCGCCTGCTGCTTCTCCATTTTGCGGTGCAAAAGTTTTGCCCATTCAGTAAGTGTCTGCGACACAAGTGCTGTGGTTAGTACTGGTCGTATTGCTGACCCCCCAACCGTGAATAAGGAACGTGGGGTCCTAAAACACAAGAACCTCTTCTACCGGGATCGTGGTTACTTTTATTTAACCTGGGTCCACAACCGAAGGAGCCGACGATTATTTAGGAAGGGTCTCCTCAAGGGGGAACGCACTGACATGCGTTTTGGGACCTAAAAAGGTCGGTTGCGGTCACCCCCATTTCTGTAAATGAACTTATCTAAATAAGTCAGATACGGAAACACCTTAGGTGTACGGGCTGGCTTACGGGACCCAACAGGGACCGCTACCTCAGCAGAGGAATCTGCTGTGTCCTGAATTTCCAGGGTATCACGCACAGCTGTGATAAGTGCTCCAACAAGCGCTTTTGTCGCGCGCGGACCCGGACGGGGACTCATCCTCACTGTCCGATTGGTCCTGGTCAGCGTCATCTGAAACAACAGAGCAGGGGTCACCAGCCTCAGCGGGGCCCGAGTCTGCGTCAGAGCTCTCCCTGGAGGACGGGGGGGGGGGGCAGGGGCTGCTTTTTACCACCCTTGCGCCCACGCACCGCCTCCATCTTGGCAAAGAACATGTTAAGGACCGCCGACAAGCGTCCAGAGGTACTGCACTGTCTGCAGGTGAACCGTTGCAATTGCCTGGATTTCGGGGGAAGAAACACCAGTTTCTGAAGCCATGCTGACCCTACCCTGTCTACCACCTGTTGGGGACTTAGGACAGTGGTGGTCCCACCCTCCTAACTGTTGCAGGCAGAGGGGCTCCCACCTCAGGACTCACCACCCTGTCTGAGTTCTGTGCTGTACAACTAGGTGTGCCTGTGTCCTGTGTCAGCTCCCAGGTGCTTGTAAGAGAAAACCGTGCTGTGCTGAGCCTCGGGGAACAGCGCTGAGGCATGAAAAATGTGCTTAGGCTACAACAAAATGGCTGCCGAGCGTCTAGTACAAAGGGCATAATCACAGGGAAAATGGCCGCTGAACTACAGAAAGATGGTTACTGACCATGCTTCTCCCTGGTCACGCCAAAAATGGACGCCGAACACTGTATACAGAGAGGGACAGTGAAACACAGGTAGAGGAAATGGCAGCAAACAGCGCTACAGCGATCAGCAGACACAGACCTCCAGACACCCAGGGGAGTGACAACAGACATCCAGGGCACAGCCACCCAGCGCAGCCCCCCACCAGGCCCCTGTCTATGTGGCACACACACACCGCTCAGCAGCCCATGCAGCATCCCCCACAGGGGGGAGGGAAGATAGGGACAGGGAGAGAGGAGAGGGACCCCCGAATCGACCTCCCAGGGAATGCCCAGCGGCTCAGCCCCACCGAGACAGGGAAAGCTGTACTTACCAGCCCTGACGAGCTGGGGAACATTCCATCACAGACCCACTCTCCGCTCAGTACGGGGAGGCTGCTGGCCCTGCACACTGTGACGCAGACATCATGTCAGGGCTGGCTTAGCCCTTCCTCCTCCAGGCTGGCCGCTCAGCTGTCAGCTAATTGCCAGTTCTCTTTTCTTTCCACAGTTACCAGCTGTTCCCGATGATGCTCGTCTGACCTGCCTGTTTAAAGCCTTCCTGCTCACTTTTTCATTTGCCTTCGCGTTGGTCACATCACAGGGAACCATCTCCTGCTGTTTGTTTCAAGACTGGCTTGCTGACATCCCACCTGGCTTCTTATCCTGCGGTTGCTCTCCTTGGATCCCTGACTTCCGGCCTGGCTGATTACCGATCTGTCTAATGAACTTTGGACTGGCTGACTACCCAATCTGGCTACAGGACTGTGGCTATGCTTGACTACGCTTTTTCTATTTACCTTTTTATTTTTATTAATAAACAAGTGTGATTTGATTGTACTTCTGTCTCAGTCTGTTTCATGGTTTTTGACACATCAGTAGCCTGGTCATCTGTGTGCCCTGGAGCATTACGCTCACCGGCCGCCACCTGGAGAATGGAGGGCATGTCGTGGCCAACCCGGTGCGGAGCTCTGGTCTGCACACGCTCGCTTGCCAGGCTGGGGAGACTACAAAGATAAGGGTATCCAGCCTGATACCCAGCTGGCTGTTGATAGCGGATCACAGGATCTTAATCTTGCACAAAAGGCAAACTGAGGCTGCAGGCAGCAGGCTGGAGGATTGTGGCTGAAGGGACCGCCTCCTTGGTCAGAACTAGAACGTTTTTTTTTGTACATGTTAACATGTTCTGCCTAATCCTCTCCTGAAGGTGGCGTAACAACCCAATGTTCAGGAATAAAGGAGCTGTGTCAGTCAGTGAACGTAAGAGAAATAGTGCCTGCAAAGCGTCTTGAAAGAGCCTCTCCTCTCACTCCAGTGTAAAAGCTCGAGTGCTTTCATACTGGAGCGGTGCGCTGGCAAGACGCTAAAAAAAGTCCTGCAAGCCGCATCTTTGCAACTCTGTAGGAGCTGTGTATACATCGCTCCTAAAGCACCCCTGCCTATTGAAATCAATGGGCAGCAACACTGAACCGCCAGTAATGCACCACTGCAGCGGCGATTTGGGGGCAGTTTTAACTCTTTTTCGGCCGCTAGCAGGAGTTGAAAGCACCCTGCTAGTGGCTGAAAACCTCAGCAAAAATGACAGTAAAGCACCGCTAAAAATAACAACTCTTTACTGCTGATGCCCCCAATGCCCCAGTATCAAAGTAGCCTGAGGCTGCTTTCACTCTGAAAGCGTTGGCCGTTAGCGCTAAAGCACCCCTCATTTTAGTGGCGCTTTATTGCTGTTTAAGCAGCCCTTTTGCACCGCTTTTCGCCCATTAGCGGGGCACTTTTACCCCCCAATAGAAGTTAAAAACTCATGTTTGTAGGGCAGTGATGGCGAACCTTGGCACTCCAGATGTTTTGGAACTACATTTCCCATGATGCTCAGACACTCTGCAGTGTAGTGGATCATCATGGGAAATGTAGTTCCAAAACATCTGGGGTGCCAAGGTTCGCCATCACTGTTGTAGGGCTTTGAAAGCGCTGCCCATTCATTCCAATGGACAGGGAGTTTTCTGAGCACTCCCAACCTGCCCCAAAGATGCGGCTTGTGGGACTTTTCGGAACGTCCCGCAAGAGCACCGCCCCAGTGTGAAAAAGCACACTAGAATGAATGGGAGGCGGTTTTCAGGCGCTTTGCAGAGGCTATTTCTTGCTCTAAAGTGCATGAAAACCGCCCCAGTGTGCAAGGGGTCTTATGCATTCCCTGCATTAACCACTTGAAGACCAGGCTTTTTCTGGCACTTTTTGTTTAAAAGTTTAAATCAATATTTTTTGCTAGAAAATTACTTGTAATCCCCAAAAATGTTTCTGCTATAAAACCCCCCTCAATAAAAACATTTTAAAAATCGAATTTATTCATCAATTTATTAAAAGTTGTGTAAAAGTTATAGCATCTACAAAATAGGGGATAGATTTATGGCATTTTTATTATTATTAATTCATTTTATTTTTTATTTTTTTACTATTAATGTCGGTGATCCGCAGATTTTAGAGGGACTGCAACATTGCGGCAGACAGATCGGTCACCTGACATTTTTGAAACTTTTTGGGGAACCAGTGACATTATTACAGTAATCAGTGCTAAAAATATGCACAGACAGTGTACCAATGGCACTGGCAGGGAAGAGGTTTACATCAGGGGCAATCAAGGGGTGAACTGTGTTCTTTGGGCGTGTCTACTAACTGTATGGGGGATGGCATGCACAATATTTATCCTATTTATTTATTTTTTTGTAAAACGTGAAAGACGTTATACCAAGTAAATAGATACCAAACATGTCATGCTTTAAAATTGTCACGCTCGTGTAACGGCAACAAACTACGGTACTTAAAAAAAATTAGGAGTTTAGGAGTTACAGAGGAAGTCTAGCACTAGAACTATTATGAAAAGTAGAATTATTGCTCTCGCTCGATCGTTCGCGGGATACCTCATGTGTGTGGTGCGAATACATTTTACATATGCGCACGAGAGGGACGAGGGTGCTTTAAAATAGATTTTTTTTTCTTATTTATTTTACTTTTTATTTTTACACTCTCCCTGTAATTTTCTTCTTTTTTTTGTTTGGATCACTTTTATTCCCATGTATGTAAATGTCCCTTGTAATAGAAATAAGGATGGCAGGTCCTCTTTATGGAGAGATCTGGGGTCAAAAAGACCGCAAATCTCTTCTTTACCTTTAACAGTTTGCTGACTGCTTCACGCACATATACTACAGCAGGAAACGTACAGGGAGAATCAGGTACCTGTACGTTGCCCTTTAAGAAGCGGCGTGCGGGTGCCCGTCGCGAGCTCCGTGAATGTGATCACGGGTCCCGCAGACTATGTCCGCGGGGATACCCGCAGTTGTCTCATGGTGAGGAAGAACGGGGAAATGCTAATGTAAACAAGCATTCCCCCCTTCTGCATAATGACACTGATCACCCTTCCCTGTGATCGGGAGCGATGATCAGTGTCGTGTCACACGTAGCCCTTCCCCCCCCCCCCCCCACAGTTAGAACACATCCCTAGGACACACTTAACCCCTACAGTGCCACTTAGTGGTTAACCCCCTTCACTGCCAGTCACATTTACTCAGTAATCAATGCATTTTTAATTGCACTGATCGCTGTATAAATGACAATGGTTCCAAAACAGCACCAAAAGTGTTTGATCTGTCTGCCATAATGTCGCAGTCACAATACTAGTAAAAAAGTAAAAATAAAAATGCCATACAACTTTCCCCTATTTTGTAGACACTATAACTTTTGCGTAAACCAATCAATATACGCATATTTATTAATTTTTTTACAAATCTAAAAAAAAAAAAAAAAAAACACAATATGTAGCCGAATACACATCAGCCTAAACTGAGGGGGAAAAAAAAGATATATATTTTTTTGCCGATATTTATTATAGCAAAAAGTAAAAAAATTTTCAAAATTGGCGCTATTCTTTTGTTTATAGCGTAAACAATAAAAACCGCAGTTGATCAAATACCACCAAAAGAAAGCTCTATTTGTGGGAAAAAAAAAAAGGATGTCAATTTTGTTTGGGAGCCACGTCACACAACCGCACAAATTATCAGTTAAAGCGACGCAGTGCCGAATCGCAAAAAGTGGTCTGGTCAGGAAGGGGGTAAAATCTTCCGGGGCTGAAGCGGTTAATAAAAATGCCATAAAACTATCCCCTATTTTGTAGACGCTATAACTTTTGCGCAAACCAAATGCTTATTGCCATTTTTTTTTAACAAAAATATGTAGAAGAATACAAACGGCCCAAACTGAGGAAAAAATAAATGTTTTTTTATATATTTTTTGGGGATATTTATTATAGCAAAAAAAATTGTTTTTTTTTCAAAAATGTTTGCCACTTTGTTTATAGAGCAAAAAATAAAAACCGCACAGGTGATCAAATACCACCGAAAGAAAGCTCTATTTGTGGGGAAAAAAGGATGTAAATTTTTGTTTGGGAGCCACGTCGCACGACCGCGCAATTGACGCAGTGCCGAATCGCAAAAAGGGCTCTGGTCTTTGGCCAGCCAAATGTTCCGGGGCTGAAGTGGTTAAAAGCAAATGATCAAAATAATAAAAAAAATAATAATGTGTTTACCTCAAGTCTGGACCACAAGTGACGTTATGGTGTCACTTCAGGCTTCCAAGGTCATAGAGGCAATCAAAGAAGATCTACTCTTTGATCACCTATGTGGGCAGCCAGCGGCACCATCTGATCATATCTCGGGGAAACTGGCGGTAAGCCCGAGAAAAAAATAATGGCGAGGGGGCGGGGGATGGGTAGGTCGCTTTAATGGGCGTGCCAGCCATCAGCTGTAAAAAATAATACCGGGTTTATGGCTATCTTCAGGCATAATCCCGGTATACCACAACATATGTATGTATTGCAGTCAGCAAGTGGTTAATGATAATGTTTTGACACTTGTTGTGCCCACGCCGCTCCCTCCAAACCGGAGTCCTGTATCAATTATCAATCTATGGACACACACAGCCCAGCTTAGGAGCAAACCTGCACACATCTGCCCCCAGAGCACACAGCTTGCTATGGGGGCAGACACAGAAGAGGAGCAGCAGACAGTGCCAGCGGGAGACCCCAGCAGAAGAGGTTCAGAACAGGCAAATATAAACTGTTATTTAATTTTTTATTTTTTTTTAAATGCTTTAGAAGCGCTTTAAGAATACATGCTGGGATGTTTTTTGTTTTTTTTTTATTTGAAAACAGTTTTGTGTCATTTTAAGTTTGTGAATTAAAATGTGCGAGATGAACAGCCACTTGTAGAGAGTTTGTGACACGGCGACACCCAATTCGATTTTCCATGTCCCCCCCCCCCCCCAGTGGTAGGTTAAGTAAAACATTTCTATTCCCTAGGAAAAAAAAATAAAAAACACAAATATTTAACCTTAGCAGTGCTGGCATAGCCCCGCTGCAAAAGGATAATTATAAAGTTTCATGGAATAGGACTTTAAAGGGTTACTAAAATGACAACAGTAAAATCAGTCTGTATATGCAGCAAAGCATGCTTGTTATACGCACTGTGGAACCTAAGGGGTTAATCCTCCAAAATTGTGTAAAAAGGCTGTTTGATCCTGTCTTCTCTGATCCTCCCCTTCTTCCAGTGTCCTAAATTCAGCTCCAGATAATACAGAGGGTAGGGGACAAGCTGCACATGCTCAGTTTGGTGTATATTGCTAGAGTTTTTCTTTCCGTGGGAGGGTGCATGTGATCAGCACTGGGCCAATCGGCAATGTCCAGACAGAGGGTCAGGGATCCTGCAGCCTCATAGGACAGTCAGAGGAGAATGAAAACTCCTCCAACAAGATTTAACCAGACACTGATAGGGGTCATAAGACTTTACTTCTGATGCAAAATGTTATTTAGCAGCTTATAATTATTAAAATAATTGCATTTCCATGTTCTGTGAGAGACCAGATATAGGGAAAGCAGGTTCCGGGTTTAGTAACACTTTAAGGTGGAACTAAAACTAAACCCTCTTGTTCACATTGTATTATTACCGGCCTCAATAAACTCTTTAAAGTAAAAAAAAAACAAAAACTAAACCCTCCTGTCTTTTTACAGCCATGGAAGCTGCCATTGCAGCCCATGTCTGATCTGCAGTTGCCCTGGTGCTGCACATTTGATCAGTTATGACAGCAGCCACTTAATGGCTTGATAGCTCAGTTGAGAGCACGAGCAACTGTGACCGTTGCCATTCACGGCATGGCTTGGAATGTAACAGTTTTGAGAAATATATAATTTAACTGTCCATGAAAAAAAAACCAAAAAAAGACAAATTAGATTTAAGTTAAGATAACTTTTATTTTCTATTGAAAACATCCTAACAAATCGCATAACAAAACATAAAACAAACTTTACAACGCAGTGACTGTATCAGCCAAAAAAAAAAAAAATTATGTTATGCAAGATGGAGGCAGACAAAGGATGCTGGATGTAATACCTTTAATAAATAAAACAAAACAATGACATCTGGTCATAAAATTAAAAATTTATTTATTTTTTTTAAATAAGAAAAAAGAAAAAGTAAAGTTGCATCGCGGGGCACTAAAAAGGCCTTGTGAAGCGACAATGGTAATGAACAAACGTATAAGGCTTTTTTGTGAAATGGGTAACATTAATTTTGTAATGGTTCCATTGTTTAACTAGATTTGAATGAAAAATACAGTGATGTGATTATTAGCAACCCACATTTCTATAGCTGCTGCAGAACTACAACTCTCAGCATGCCATGCTAGCTGGAGGAAAGACATGATGGGGCTTACGTATTCTACAACTGCTGGTGAGGCACAGATTGCTCTAGATATGGACAGTGTATAGGGAAGAGTCTATTCAAACTCCGATCACAGCTTATAAGTGACATTGATCTATTATATATACACGTTAATATCAACTTTCCAAATACTGATCCACTCCATGAACTTACGACAGCCAAGTTACTCTCAGCCAGCTAAGAACCGAGAGCCATATAATAGCGATGTTCAGCTACAGTTTAAAGAACCGCTAAACACAAAGCACAGGATTGCTTAATAGGAAAGAGCTGCTGGTAGACTTGCTTAACATTAACAAACAGATGTATAAATGCCTATACAAGTCTCTAAAGTACACCTAAAATAAAAGAATAGAAATGCAACAATTTCACAGCTTAGAAGTCCTTCCATTTGGTGGCGGCATTCATTTTCTGTTTATGGTCCAAATCAGAAGAGAAGCCCAGGGGTGACAACACGGCTTCTCCATAGATATGGTACAGGGAGTGTGGTCATTTGGGGGGGGGGGGGGGTGAGCAATCAAGAAAAAAAAAAGAGCCAGAAAAAAAATAAAATAAATCACCTTTCAGAGGCAATAGGTGTTCACGATGAGGCGATACTGCCCGTTTTAAAAAATTTTTTTTTTACAATACCAATGAAAATTTTACATTTTATTAAATAATAAACTGCCACGCAACATAAAGCACCACTCACTATATGTGCAATCTTACCACTAGCAACAATATTCCTCCCTAGACCATGCAAATAATGTGTAAAAAAAATGAATATATTATAAAAAAAAAAAATAATATACATACACACACACACACACACACACACTATTTATTGGCGTATAACACTCACTTTTTCACCATGAAAATCGGGTGCAAATAGCGCGTGCGTGTTATACACCAATACTACAATTTTAGCTGCCTTATTTAAAATTACATTTTTTTCCTGAAACTTTCCCCTTAAAATGAATGTGCGTGTTATATGCCGATAAATACGGTATATATATATATATATATTTAATTAATAATGTACTTGATCTAAATAGCGCCAACAGTTTGCGCAGTGCTTAACAAAATTAAGGCAGATATTACAGTTACATTACAATTTGGCACAAGAGGAAGTGCCTTGCTCATTAGAGCCTACAATCTAAAAAAAAATGTCAATAATTTTTTATTATATATATATATATATATATATATATATATATATATATATATATATACACATATACACATATACACATATACACACACACACACACACTTTGTTTACGGTATTCTAGTTTACATTTACGAACTATTGTATATATATATAAAATAATAAAAGTAAATATCAGCACACATATACACGCAAACACACACACACACACACACACGTGTCAATACTCATATGTGCAAGTACCATGAAGTATAATAGGAGTATCAATACATACAATACAGGTTTTCTTTTTTTTTTTGCAAAATTTTTCTACACCATAGTTGCATGGTTTTAGGAGGAATGCTGTTGCCAAGAATGATCAGAGGTGCTTTATGCTGCATGGCAGTTTATCATTTTTTTGCACTCAGCAGCAACACTTGGTATATAGGATATTCATTTTATTGCACTTGATATAAAAGTTATTTGCACCGGAGTATTTTACATAAAATAAAAGGATTTTACATATTAAAGCACTTGGAATGCAGTTGCGACACAGTCCTACTGACTTCAATGGGCGCCTTTAATAAGCGGAATGCCTGCTAAGCGCATCAAGCCAAGTTAAGTTTGCAGCACCATCATGGCCACTGCAACGTTAAAGGACCCGAGCATCCTCCAAGCAATTCTGTAGGTGGGCGGTCAGAGGACAATAAAAATGTAGATCAACCGTCAGGTTTTACTGTCCCCGTTTGACGTTAGCCATGCAGCCACCACACCTAAGGACTGGTAAGTTGCAATGTTTTTTTTTTTTTCTTTAAAGATAGCTAGGCAGAACCCCAGGCACAAATTCTAATGTTCATTATTAGTCATTATGTTATTTTCCCGGAAAGCTTAGAACCTCTGTATGGTGTTTATCACTGTCTGTGCCCTTTGCAGTGGCGACTGCCCCTCTTCCTTCCCCCACCTGGAGATCATACAGGAAGTGAAGAAATAGCTTTGAGAGTGGTCATCATACCCACATGCACATTGGGAATTTTTCTTTTTTGTCCTCCAGGAAAGGAGTATAAAATAAATGTGCTGAACGGGGGGGGGGGGGGGGGGGGGGCGGGATCACAGGCAGTGGCAACATCCCAAGAGCCTCACTACTCCCCCACCAATGCATGGGTGCTCAACCTGTGGGCCTCCAGCTGTTCACCAAGTCCCATGAGGCATTACAAGCATGATTCCCAAAGGCAGGGGCATGGTGGGACTTCTAGTTCCTCAAACAGCTGGAGAGGGCACACATTGAGCACCCATTAGGGTTTCATATCAATGTGCTGTCACTTGACTGCCAAAAATATATATTATATATATATATATATATATATATATATATATATATATATATAAAATTCATAGTAAGTCATGCTAGGCTTCAAAAGGCTTACTGCTTTTCTTAACAGCAACAGTACCAAGTATTTTAAAGCGGAAGTAAACCCATCCATTTAACAGTTTAAAAAAACAGTTACATTTCCGGCACATGCTGGCAATGTAAACCTCCCATTGGTCGGGTTCTCAACCAAACTGTCAAACCATCCAATGGCCAGTGGTGTCATAGCTGATCACATGTGCAGCATCATGGCAGTTGTAGATCAAACAGAGGCCAAGATGGCAGCTTCCTTGGCTCAAAACAATAGGAGGATTTACTTTACAATTTCATTAGTTTTGCTTTATTTGAAAATCTGAAATCCCAGATCTCCGAAAATCCAGAAATTTGGAAGTTAACGAGTTTGTAAAAATTTGTTAAAAAATGAATTCAGAACTAAAACATATTGCACATGTCTAGTTTACTTCCATTTTAAGTACACCAAAGAGAAGTCATACTGCAATACAGAATCTTCAGCTCAAGTAATTCTATTGAGAGGCTTAGGCTCATTCACACCAATTCAGAGACCAGTACAGCATGTGTTTTTATGTGCCAGATGTTCCATGCAGCTGGCGCTAGCTACCTGTTAAAAATCAGTGTTATGAATCTTTGTATAACTTCCCACACACCTGAGCATTTACATCCATAGGGGGACACTTGCACAACCCTGGACACAGAATGCACAGAACATCGTCCAATCCCGTGCACATAAAACCACGTGCTGTACGGGCCTCTGCACCCATGTGAATGAGCCCTTATAGGTCCAGCGATGAACACATTCAAGACTTTCACATAAGGTATCTTTGCTTATAGCGGTATTTCAGAAATAGGATTTTAGAACATCACAAAAATGGGAAAAGTTTCAAGGTGAACATCTCCTCTAATCCTACACAGGTTCGAAAGATGAGGCGTGTCCTGCTGCACCTAGTATAAGGAACGCCCTAGCACCATAGAGATGACTTCCTTTCATATAGATCTGTCATGTGGATGTAGGCCGTCTCTATGAACATCAGAAACATGAAAAGGCTAAAGCTGGCCATACATTATACAATTTTCTTATTCCATTTCCTTTTTTTTACCTTCAACTATGTAGTGCCAGGGCCTGCCTTACTGCATACATATTGAAAGGTTTTAGGTTTGACCTCATATTATATGGTTTTGGTAAATCTAAAAGATAATTGTATAAAGTATGGTCAGCCCAAGACAGAGGTGGACAAATGAATATGGAATTCATGAGCCAGTCTGTCCAATACAGAAACCAGTAGGATTTTTTTTTTTTTTTTTTTTTTGGGAGGCAACTCCATTGATGATTAGGCCTCATTCACATGGGGTGTACTAAAGCCGTGGAGGTCTGTGTCTACCCGCTCAGGACACAAAGGCATTGCATGCAGTTACCTGGTCCCAAACACAGACTGTGTATGTTTGGGGCTGTGCGCACACGTGTCATCAGATTTGGAGCAGCCTCTTTGTGTCAATATAAATGGCCTGCATGGGGATGCAAGGACCACTTGTGCTGATAAACACAGCCTTCTATGGGTAGTAGTACACCCTGTGTGAATGAGGACTTAGAGTAGTGGTCTCCAAACTTCTGCCCTATGCTTGCCTTTTTCCGGCCCTTGGAGTACTATTCCTCCGACCAACAACGAGGCATAATTCCTGTCGTTGGCACTTGTGATGGGGCACTATTCCTCCTACTGATACCAATATTGGGGCACTGTTCCTCTCACAGACGCCAGCGATGGGGCAATAGTCCTCTCACAGACGCCAGCGATGGTGTGTTACCGACACCAGGACATTTTCTACTCCCACTGGCCACAGTAGAGCCCCTGTAAAATCAGAGGGGTAGTATACGGGCCCCTATGTTTAGAAAGTTTGGAGACCCCTGCCTTAGAGCAACCATTCTCAACCACAGTTCCATGGAACCCCAAGGTTCATCCAGAGGTTGCCAAGGGTTCCTTGAGCTGTGGCTGGTTGACCTGCCATTTGATGGAGCCTGCATAGTTCCCAGAACAACAACACTTGGCAAAGCCAGCAAAACACCAATTATCTTTAGTTGTCTGTAAGTGTTGTATTATTCCTACTGACCACCAATATAAGGGGCCAGTGACTTCAGATTTGGTTTTAGTAAGGGTTCGTCAAAGGCCTGGCAACTCATTTAGGGTTTCCCCTTGGCTAAAAAGGTTGGGAATTGCAGTCTTAGAGAAAACCTCAAAAGTTGGGCGCCAGCTGTATTTTTAGGGAGGATTGGCTCCCTGGTTCCTGGGATTTGTCCAGCCCTGGGCTAAGTGAATGGGTGCCGTATTTATTAACCCAGGGCAATTCTCAATTGTGTATTAAATTGTGCATTGAATAAACTTTCTAGGTTGCTCATACGTTCTACACTTAAAGGGATTTTCGTAATGCACACACACTTGTGATATCTTTTTCAACCTAAGAAAAAATTTCAATTTTTATTACACTGCTCCATGCTTTTTTTATCTTCATATCCCACATCATTCTATGACCGCACAGTGGTGACCTAACTGGAACCCTACATACAAGAAAAACAAAACTAAAAAACGACTTCCTGAGAACCCTATATTCATTTTGGCAATAGTGAATAATTCTCCTTCCAGCTCTTACAGAGGCTGGCATATACAATTATTGACAGTTGAGGGAAGACAGGAAGGGGAATGACTATCAGTTCAAGAAGGGGTAGCTTCTTCAGAGTGATCTGTGGTTTGTCCAAACCTCGTTCCTTGTCGAAAAGGTTTCCAAAGAGGACAATAAAAATGGATGCCGTCAAATCTCATGGCACAAACCGTGCACTTGATTCTTTGCTGCTTTTTTTTTTTTTTTCTTAAAGGTGGTTTTCTTTGAGAATATGAATGCAGTGGTACACACTGCTACTATTCTGACTTCTGGACAATGAGGCACCAGAAATGAGCACAAAATACACAACAACTATGTTAAATGTTTTCATCCTCTTGTGACAATTTACTGTCTCTCCTTATTGCATCCCTGGCCAGCTCCAGCACAGTACAGTTTGCCTCTGTCTTCTCTGACACCCGCAGGTAGTGGTCCATGGCAATTTAAGTGCTTGATCCCTTTCTTCAGCTCCGCGCACTTTCTAAATGGCGAGGTTCTTTGGCTCGCTGCTGGGAATACACCAGTCGTCCGCTTCTGTGCAGAACTTATAGTGTTTCCAGGCAGACTTGTTGAAAACCGGTAACCGCTCGATGGATTCCGAGGACAATGCCTGTGACAATTCAATGACAAATCCATCAGTATTACAATGCGGTCAAACTAACTCTAGTTCAAAATAATATTAGAATTCAATATAGGAGTACAAGTTTTAAACGATTATGCCCTGTACACACGATAGGATTTTCCGACAACAAAACTGTGGATTTTTTTCCGAAGGATGTTGGCTCATACTTGTCTTGCATACACACAAATGTTGTCGGAAATTCCGAACGTCAAGAACGTGGTGATGTAAAAAAAAAAAGTTCAATAGCCAGTGCAGCTCTTCTGCTTGATTCCGAGCATGCGTGGACTTGTGCGTCGGAATTGTGTACATACGCTCAGAATTTCCGGCAACAGGTTTTGTCATCGGAAAATTTGAGAATCTGCTCTCAAACATTTGTTGGCGGAAATTCCGATAACAAAAGTCCAATGGAGCCTACACACATGGTCGGAATTACTAACAAGCTCACATCAAACATTTCCTGTCGGAAAATCCGACTGCGTGTACGAGACATTAGATCGTTTTCTTTTTACACAGAGCACATCAAGATGTATACAAGAATGCACATGACTCTTATATTTGAACAAGGATTATCCCAAAG
Source organism: Lithobates pipiens (assembly GCF_037356315.1). Taxonomy (NCBI): domain Eukaryota; kingdom Metazoa; phylum Chordata; class Amphibia; order Anura; family Ranidae; genus Lithobates; species Lithobates pipiens. Next base: position 55,669,513 of record NW_027507764.1, on the reverse strand, counting down.
TTCAGCTATAGAGAGATATAGATAGAGGGGGGGGGAAGAAAAATGTATATATATTTTTTAAAGCATTCTTACTTTATAGCCTTTCTTCACCCCTGCCTAAAAATGTTGTAATATCATATCTACTGTATTTTTCAGACCATAAGACACACCATCCCCCCCCCCCCCCCCCGAAATATGGAGTAAAATGTCTCTGCGTCTTATGGTGTGAATATAAGTCAGGCACCACAGCCCCCCCAACCACCACTTGGAGAGGCAGGGGAAAGACATTAAACCCCCCCCCCCCCCCCCCCCGTGGGCACCGGGCGGTCCCCTTGCTCTACCAGACACAGAAAACACAGAATTCGGCTGCTCTGTCAGCGGATGGGATGACATCAGGCAAGGCTGCGTTTGTGGCAATGGAAAATATTTTAATACACTATTTGGGTCAGAATATTTTTTTTCTCGTTTTCCTCCTATAAAACCTAGGTCCGCCTTATGGTCAGGTCCGCCTTATGGTCAGGTCCGCCTTATGGAGAGCAAACTACGATATATACACACACGCATATACCACATTGAATATACTAATTACCTTTAAGTAAATGACAGCATCTGTTCCAAAACCTTCCATCGAATGTAGCATTAAATCACCTTGGAAATATTTGGCATAAAGTCGAGAGATGGGTAAACCATATCCAAAGCCCGCCTAGAGGATTAGAAAAAAAACAGGTCTAAAATCTGCCTTTATTTCGTAACAAAAAGGGCAATTTGCACCCAGTCTAGAACTTATTTTGCTGGTCTTGTGTGCTCTAAAGCAGTGGTTCTCAACCCCGACCTCAAGCATTCCCAAAACAGGCCATGTTTGCAGGTTTTCCTTTATCATGCACCGGTGCTTTAAAATCAGACAAAATAGCTTTGCAAAATACCAAGCCATTGACTAAGAGCCCTTTCACACCGAGGGCATTTTGCAAGCGCTATAGCATTAGAAATAGCGCCTGCAATGCGCCCTCAAACTGCTGCACCATTCACTCCAGTGTGAAAGTCCGAGGGCTTTCACACTGCAGCGGTGCACTGGCAGGATGTCAGGAAAAGTCCTGCCAGCAGCTTCTTTGGATCGGTGAAGGAGCCGTGTGTTTACCGCTGCTCCCCATTGAAATCAATGGGGCAGCGCTGCATTACCGCCGGCAAAACACAGCTACTGCGGCATATTGCGGGCGGTTTTAACCCTTTCACGGCCACTAGCGGGGGGTAAAAGCGCCCCGCTAGCGGGCGAAATGCGCTGCAAATCCAACGGTAAAACGCTGCTAAAAATAGTGGTGTTTTACCGCCGACGCTATGGACTCGGCAGTGTGAAAGTGGGGTCTAAGAAATTCCCAAAACATGGCCTGTTGGGGGTACTTGAGGACAGGGTTGAGAAACGCCGCTCTAAAAACCTCTGAATTTTTTATGTTTTACTATCCCATGTCCCTGCTGGGAGAAACCCTCATTTCCTGTGTGGTCACAAGAAAATGAAAATCCCACTTCCTGTGTGGTCATGGGGGAATTTTTCAGTATTCCTGTTGGAGAGATTTATCTTCCCTTCCTGACTGGATCTCTGACCCGTCACCAGGACAGGAAGTGAGGAGAATAGAATAAAGGGGGACACAGGAGTGTCCTTACTCTAAAACTAAAAGATGTTGGCTGCAATTCCACTTTAAGCTGGTTAAAGGAACTAGGCTCTAAGGAGGACAATCCTTCCAAAAGTATCAGGCAGCAGGGGCCCCACCTCCCACTAGAGCCTGGCTGTCTTACTTATGCGCAAGTGTTTTTTCTGTCTCAAAAGGAAGAACGGACACGGCCCAAAACTTCCAGCCAGAGACTCCTGGAGTAAATCCTCCAACCTCCAGGACAAAAATAAATAAAAAATAGGTCATCCACCAGAGACAAAATCCAGGGAGAGATGGTTTCACAAAAAAAAAAAAAAAAAAAAAATCTGAGACAATTGTACCACAATCTCAAAGTATATAGATTAATGACAATCCCATTGGCAAGGCTTGGGAGAGAAGCACTGTGCAGAAAGAGCCAAGGGCTGGAACATTTAAAGTAGAACTATAGGATAAACTTTTCTTCATTTTGGATAGAGTAAGGGAGGGTTATAACCCCCGTCAGATATTTTTTTTCCCCCATGATTTGTGTCCCATTGGGGAGATTTCCCTTCACTTCCTGTAGCATAGCCAAACAGGAAAGGGAAAGAAACCCCTGCAAATTAAGGGAATTCCTTGGGGGCCCCCCAAATCACCAGAACTAGTGTCCCCGTTAAAGCGGAGTTCTTTGACCGGTATCCTGTTTCCACTTCTGGGAGTCCAGTCCGCGGCCCGTGACATGTTCCCACTTCTGGGAGTCCAGGCCGCGGCCCGTGACATGACCCTGGGGCTCCCCTCCTGTCGCCGGGCCAGTAGGAGAGAGGAGCGGGGCTTTGCGCATGCGCAGTAGGATTTCCAGCGTGTCGCCGTAAGGCTACATTGCCGGGTTCTCTTACCTGACAGCTGATGGAAACATCAGCTGCGGTGCCGACATTGCGGGACTCCAGGATAGGCAAGTGTCCTACTATTAAAAGCCAGAAGCTGCAGTGTGTGTAGCTGCTGACTTTTTTTCTTTTTGTGGCGGAACACCGCTTTAAGATCTCCCCTCTATTACTTTTCTGGGGACAACCCAAAATTTGGGATTTTCTTTTAATGATAATGGTAAACCAGACGAATAGAGAGGGTGAATTTCCCTAACGGGGACACAGACAGCAATAAAAACCTAACAGGGGTTCTAATTCACTTCCACTCTATCCAAAATAAAAATAAAAAAAGAGTTTGCCTTGTTATACATTAAAAACTAAGAGGGAAGCTGGCAGGATGTTGTACCGGGTGGGGAGGACCTCCCTACATGATGGATTGGCATGTGACATGAGGCATAATCCCGAGGATTTAATCGCTGAGAAATAGGACCAATTCCCCCGTGCCAGCTCAAGACTTACACACTAGCACAGCAGCGTATGACCTGTCCTCGGCCCACATCCCAGCTAAACAATTTATACTTATTAAATGTTCCTCGTCAACAAAAGGGCAATTCATTAGTGTTGGAACAGTCTGCATGCTTCTGGGAGGGAGTTGGAGCAGCTGCGCTCTGCTATAGCTCTGCACAATCACAGCTTCATTCATCAAACCACATAAACAAATCGGGATCATCAATGTGTGAGAGGAGAAAGCAAAATAACCATCGCTCACCAATGGTGCGTTACGAGCATTGTCCATCATGGGCATTGGGGCTGTGGAATACATATAGCTAAAAAGACGCTCTATTTTTCTTAAAGGAACTCCTCCTCCATTGTCAGAGATCTGGAAAACAAGCAGAACATCTGTTATAGATATTTATCATCATAAAATACAAATTCTTACCAAATGCAACCTAATCAACCAACATGTCTTTGGTGCATGGCATGCATAGTGTCCTGTATGTCATGCAGGAGAGGGGAGGACTATAATTGTCAAAAGTATGGTTGGAACATCTGCTTTTACATGAACTTTAATGACATCCCAGTCTTGGTCCGTAGGATTCAATATTGAGTTGGCCCACCCTTTTCCGCTATAACAGCTTCAACTCTTCTGGGAAGGCTGTCCACAAGGTTTAGGAGTGTGTCTATGGGAATGTTTGACCATTCTTCCAGAAGAGCATTTGTGAGGTAAGGCACTGACGTTGGACAAGAAGGCCTGCCTCACAGTCTCCGCTCAAATTCATCCCAATTCTATGGGGTTGAGGTGCAGGCCAGTCAAGTTCCTCCACCCCAAACTCACTCATTCACACTATATTGCCAAAAGTATTGGGCCACCCCTCCAAATCATTTGGTGGAGGTGAGATTATGGTGTGGAGTTGTTTTTCAGGGATTGGGCTGGGGTCCTTAGTTCCAGTGAAGAAAACTCTTAAGGCGTCAGCATACCAAGAGATTTTGGACAATTTCATGCTCCCAACTTTGTGGGAACAGTTTGGGGATGGCCCCTTCCTGTTCCAGCATGACTGCACACCAGTACACAAAGCAAGGTCCATAAAGACATGGATGAGTGAGTTTGGGCTGGAGGAACTTGACTGGCCTGAAAAACAACCCCACAATATAACCCACCCCACCAAATGATTTGGAGGGGTGGCCCAATACTTTTGGCAATATAGTGTGGATGACGGAACTTGACTGGCCAGCAGAGTCCTGACCTCAACTCGATAGAACAACTTTGGGATGCGTTAGAGTAGAGACTGCAAGCCAGGCCTTCTCAGCCAACATTGCTTGACCTCACAAATGCGCTTCTGGAAGAACGGTCAAATATTCCCATAGACACACTCCTAAACCTTGTGGACAGCCTTCCCAGAAGAGTTGAAAATGTTATAGTGGCAAAGGGTGGGCTAACTCAATATTGAACCAATAAAGTTCATGTGTGTGTAAAGGCAGGCATCCCAATAGTTGTGGCAATATAGTGTATTTTAGTGGTTAGCTCTTACATCTTGCAGACCAGTCAGGAGTAGGACACCATCTGCAAGCCAAATTTTGGTAGCCCAATTGGCTGTTTTGCAAAAATATATAAAAAAAAAAAATTGGCCCTAGAATGCATTTAGAAGTGGATTAGGACAGGATAGAGAGATAGAGGATAGAGAGAGATTATATATAGATAGACATCTCTGTCCATCTAGAGCTAGATATTTTCTATATCTTTGCATTATCTAGATCAGTGATTCTCAACCAAGGTTCCTCCAGAGGTTGCTAGGGGTTCCTTCAGCATTGGGCAATTTCTGCCTCTCAGATAAGTTCCCACCGACACCATTGATCTTTTTAGTCATCTGTAAGGAGGTAATTCTTCCCAATGACCACAAGTGTAAGGACCATGCTTCCCACTGACCATCACACTATTTTATCATGAGTTGTAGATTTCACATTTTTAGCCGGGGGTTCCCGAGACCGGAGAACTATTTCAAGGGTTCCTCTGTGTTGAAAAGGTTGAGAAAGGCTGATCTAGATCATATACCTGTCTTATCCATGACTTGACCTGGCCCAAGCCATTAACAATAGTGCTGAGGTGCAAGTACCCATGTTATTCCTCAAACCAATTCCCCTGTTTCTTAGGTCCGAATCCTAGTTGGGTATACATAACTTTTCCACCTCTCTGGTCTCCGCACCCCCCCCCCCCCCCCCCCGGCAGGGCTCACAGGAAGTGGGTTGAATAATGCTTGGAGTCATTTAACTTATAGGGGCAGTAGCTGGAGAAGGATGGAGACTAGCATATGTAGAATAATGCTGAACGAATTGGAGAGTATTTTTTCTTTTAAGAGGCACTGGGGTAAAATCTTCATTCTCTGCAAATCCTGGAGCTGGGCTTTAGCACCAATCAACTTTCAATTTACATAAAATAAGCTGAATACATTCAAAGTGCATCCAATCAAAATGTTACAAATCTGACAGTTTTGTTTTCTTCAGAAAGCAGTCAGAGTCTGTAGAAAAGTCTGATCCCTGCCAGCATGCTGCCAAGACGGATCCTTGCTCTCTGCGGGTAAGCAGTAGTCTTTTTCCACAGGTCTGACACCTCCAACCAGAAGACGTAGCAAGAGATTTGCTGAATGTAGAGCTATAGGTCTGATTCAGCAGGGATGAGGTGGATCTCTGCAGAGAGGTGACCGATTACGTACAGAAACCAATGGTCCTACTCCGCAGATGCTGGCAGGAGAAAGTTTATTTATGATATTTTTTTTTACTGCAGTTGTTGCTGAAACAAAACTAAAATTTTTGTCCACCTTTTGTTTTGATGAACCTAGAATGCAATTATCTGATGGATTTAATTGGACTTTAAAGCAGGAATTCTGCATTTTTTTTTTTTTTTTTAAAAAGCAGCTACAAATACTGCAGCTGCTGACTTTTAATAAATGGGCACTACCTTTCCTGGAGTCCAGCGATGTCGGCAGCCGAGGCATCGCTCGGCTCTCGGCTGCTGCCGGCGCCATTCTCGGTGAGAGAATCAAGAAGTGAAGCTCTGCGGCTTCACTTCCCGGTTCCCTACTGCGGATGCGCAAGCCACGCAGTGCAATGGGAATAGCGGCTAAAAATAGCGGCGTTTTACCGCCGACTGGCCCACCGCCCCAGTGTGAAAGGGGTCTAAAAGAACTGCCTGTTAGTATTCTGAAGGTAAAGTTATATAGAAGTAACACAGCTTATTTGTGATCTGTCATAGTAAAGATCTGTTCACGGATCTGGTCATTAGTAAAGCTGAACTGATAATGCACCATGCGTGGGGACAAAGAGCAAATGTGTTTGTCTAGTGTCATTCTTCTAGGCAGTCACTTACCTTAATCGTCAGATCTTCATTTCCTAGAACAATATTGACTTTAACAGGTGGGAGGGACACACTGTTTTCATGGCTCTCCACGGTGGCTCGCATGGCGTTCTGCAGAAACAAAAATATTCCCATGTAATGACTTGTATTGCAATTGTAATGTCTGCCCTCATGTTGTAAAGCGATGCGCAAACTGTTGGCGCTATATAAATCCTGTATTATACTTTAATATTTATTATCATCATCGGCATTCAGGGGAGCTGCATTAAAAATTCTGAAGCAGGAAACCTACTGCTGTTGCTCATGGAAAACAGACTCCACGGGGCACATCTAGAAAGAGTTTTAATTTGTTTTGCCCCCGTCACCTCCATTTTTAACTTATATATATATATAAAAAAAAAAAAAAAAAAAAAAAGTTGTTCAGGGGTCCCGTTCATTTTTTATACTGTATGTACACTACTAGATTCTGCATTTTGTTTCAAAAACACCGGTGCTTTGCACATGCCAATCAAGATCTTCAGGCAAACAGTATAATTTTTACATAGTTACATTGGTCCAGCTTGGATCAGTGCAACCATGCATATACCATACCTGGCCAATGCCCCGGAAGCTGGAAAAAAAAAAAAATAAATAAAATAAATCACTGACAGCACACACCGCTACTCCAGTGATCTCTACTTGCTTCCAGGTCCAGTGTCACAGAAGGTCACCCGCTCTGCACAAGGTGCCATTCATAGAATGGCATCATTGAGAGGATACAAAGCAAAGAGTTCTCTGATTGGATGAGATGCAGAGCGTGATGTTACCACCTTGCCTCTCCACCCCGTCCAATCAGAGAACGCTCTGTCTCTTCGAAACACAACTCTTTGAATGAATCCTTTCAGAAATTGCAAAACATTCTCTAAATGGCATCCAAGGCAAGTGGCCAACCTCCTGTGATCAAAATGCATTAGGCTCTGCCTTGGCATGGGACCTGGAAGCAAGCTGAGATCACTGGAGTAGTGATTTCAGTGGCATGGTATATACACGGTTACATTGTAAGAAACTGGACCAACGTAACAATATACCATTTTTGAAATGCATCTTTAAAGCGGAGTTCCGCTAAAAAAATAGAACTTCCGCTTTTCGGAATCCCCCCCCCCCCCCCATTTGGCACCTTTCGGGGGGGAGAGCGGATACCTGTCTAATACAGGCATTTTGCTCCCACTTCTGGGCATAGATAGCCGTGCCACCCGCAGGTATTTACGCCGCTGTCTTCTGGGAGACACACAGGTCCCGGGAGACAGCAGGGACCAGTGGAATCGCCCAGTGCCAGATGCGCATGCGCAGTAGGGAACCAGGAAGTGAAGCCTTGGTCCCTTACCAATGGATTGTGGCGCCTCCACCTGAGAGCCAGGTCAGCTTCAGGTGCAGACATTGCGGGCGCCCTGGACAGGTAAGTGACCTTATTTTAAAAAGTCAGCAGCTGCAGTATTTGTAGATGCTGACTTAAAAAAATAAAAATTAAAAATTTGGTGGAATTCCATTTTAAATACACTATTGAAAAGCATATACTGTACATAGGAGCTGTTTTAATCCAAGTGAATCTCAAGCAGTTCATCAGTGGGTGGTCTTGTCAGCCGCCTCCCACCCGACATCCTTCCATAAAAATAAAAACATTGAAGGCGTATGATGGAAAATTGCTGCCAATCAGATGCAGGCATCATTCAGGTATTTGGTTTACTGGAGGGGCCTGCTGTTAAACTGGATATTCATCCGTCCGCATTGTGTAGAATGGATGGAGGAATCTGTTCTATTTTTTCCATTCAGCACTATATGTGTATAGCCGGCTTTACACAGTCCATCCAGCCTTGTGACCAAACTCCTTACTGATGAAGTTCACCAATAAAACGAGGTCACCTCCCTGCTCCCAAGCCTGTGAGTGGACAGTGAAGCAGCAGCTGCAGACTGATGGTGGTCATCTTTCTGCCTTACCCTTCTGCCAGCAAGCTCTTTATGAACGCATATGAATGCGAGGCACGTAGTTATATTGTATGAGAGGTTGAAAAAAAAAGAATCAAGTCCAACCTATATGTGCGTTTATGTCAGTATTACATTGTATATCCCTGTATGTTGTGGTCGTTCGGGTGCTTATCTAATATTTTCTTGAAACCATCAATGCCCCCCCGCTGAGACCACCGCCTGTGGAAGGGAATTCCACATCCTTACCGCTCTTACAGTAAAGAACCCTCTACGTATAGTTACATAAACCTGAATGGTTCCCAGTACCTCCCCTCTCACCTCGGGTCTGAGCGCTGCTGCACAAGGGATTGCAAAGAGACTGATAAGTCAAATTAAAAATAAATTTAATGAATGATGTTTGAAACATCCAGAAATATAGTCACTGGGCTCCGAAAACACATTGAACTTGAATGTCCTCGGTTTGGCCCGCCTGTGTCACTATGAAATGCCAAGTATGAAAGCCAAGGCACTAAATTTAGCTGAAGGCAGCCAGATACAGGACAGGGCATGTGAATTGTGATGGCGTTACTCTAAGGACGATACGTGATATGGAGGGATCTTGAAAATGTCACCGACAGCTGACAGATAGGCCCAGCATGCAGGAGTAAATGTACTGAGCACACAAGCCCAAAGGTTAGCCATAGACCTGGTCCAATCCAACCAAATCATTTAAAAAGCCAACACACCAGGATAAGGATACCTCATTCTAATGATACACATTTTTAATCAGATTTTTTTGCATATGTATATTATTGCTATATTTAAGGTTGGACATGGGGGTATATGATTTATGAAGTTTGTGTAGTTATAGTGAATTATTATAATGCTGCAGTAGAGAGTACTATGAGAAATGTCATTGTATACATACAAGTATTTTATCTTGTTTATTTTTATATTGTTTAAGACAGTTATTTTAAGTTGAGTTCAGTTAGAATTGAAAAATCACATTTACATGGCTCTGTGTAATAATTTCTCACAAAGAAGCTCAGATCCTCCTATTCTGGGGTCCCCCCTGCTGCGCTCATGACTACCCGCCCCCCCCCCCCCGGCTGATTGTCCCAATAGCAAGCTGCTTGCTACTGGGACACCCGTGCATACTCGCTCCCGAGCTCCACTTTTGTGTCCATAAGACACACAGAATGGGGCTTGGCCCCACCCCCTGCTCCTTCAACACTCGTTGTGATTGACAGCAGTGGGAGCCAATGGCTCCCACTGATGTCTGAGCCAATGAGGAGGCAGAGAGCCGGGAGAGCAGTTACTCTTGTGCACGTTAGATTGAGCCCAGGACCCCCCGATCCTTCTCTTCTGGGGTCCCGTCAGCATTCCTGGCTCCTCTCCCCTTGCTGAGTGGCCCCATAGCAAGCTGCTTGAATGGGCCCCACCCCGCGCTACCTCATCACTGGTTGTATTTGTGAACTGATGTGAATGTACAATGTATATGTAAAGCGCTGCGTAAATTTATGGCGCAATAAGTAACTGAAATAAAAAATAATTGACAGCAGCAGGAGCAAATGGCTCCTGCTGCAGTCTTTGAGCTATTGATGAGGCAGAGAGCTGGAAGAGCATATGCTCTCATGCCCATTGCTGGATCAAGATGGGGCTCAGGTAAGCATTAGGGGGAGCTGGGGGGGGGGGTGGCTAAATACTGACTTTTTTTTACCTTCATGCATTTAAAAAAAAAATAATAATAACTTTAGTCTTTAGAATGACTTTAACCCTTGCAAAGCAGGCACAGCCCCACTGCAAGGGATAATTTTAAGTCTGGGCTTTAACAGGTCTTCCGTTTCACTCCTGACCAGTGAACGAAGAGATGGAAAGGGGAAAAAAAATTACAAAGAGGAGAAGAGCCAGCTAAGGCAGTGGTTCTCAAACCAGTCCTCAAGTACCCCCAACAGGCCATGTTTTTGGAATTTCTTAGATAAAATAGCTGTCCAAAATACCAAGCCATTGACTCGGATTTAAAGTAGCTGTGTAAGATAAAGGAAAACCTGCAAACATGGCGTGTTGGGGGTACTTGAGGATAGGGATGAGAACCATTGATCTAAGGAACTAAATCTCCCCCCTGTATGGGGAAATCACAGGTTCACTTTAGTAGTGAAGAAATCAAAAACAGCATACATCTACTTCAAAATATATTGTGCCCTATATAAACATTGCTCATTACAGCCTTACCTTAAAAAGCTCAAATAGCATGTGGTAGAGGTGAGACGGAACGTACACCATATTTATAGGCTGGTCGGGGGATTTTGCTGTTGGAAAATAAAAGATGAAGAATATAAATCTATGTAGAATATGAAACATATACTTTATCTACTATGAAATTCTGGAGCTCTTCTATATGTCAGTCATACATCATTGAACGTATTGCTGCAGGCCGGGCACAGGGACACGGGTAATTCTAGTGACCAAAACGTGTACTAAGGACTTATATAGAGGCTGAACTACAGGCAGAAATGAAAGCACCATTTAATAAATTACTATTTTACATTCATCTTGTAGAAGAACCTGAATTTTGTCCTTACACCAGCTTTTTTGTAATCATCCATACAACACCATAGAAGGAAAGACACCACTGTGAGCCAACCAGGGCGTTTTCTGCACTGTACAGTGCTGTCAGCATAGGCGTGCACAGGTGGTGTGCCAGGTGTACCCGGGCACACCCTAATCACTATGTGCAGTGTAGATTCCCCCTACTGCCTGGGCTTCCCCATGTTGACCCCACCTGCCCCCGCAGTGCTGCTGGCTTCCCTCCTCTCCTCCATTGAGGCTGGAGAGCAGGGGAAGGGGCTAGTAAATAATTTACCAGCCCCTTCCCTTTCTAAATGAACACACTCACTGTGTTCATTCATAACCGAAGCATAGTAAACTGTTTACTATGCTTCAGTTTGTGAATGAACAGGAAGCCATTCAGCACTTCCCATTTATTCACTGTCCATGTAGCTGAGCCTGCAGAGAAAGGCATGCGTGTTTGAGCTTTGGGGTGCATTCCCTAATGCAGTAGGCTGCGCACACCTATGGCTGTCAGTCGAACAATTTAAACACTGCTACAAGAAGAAAGAGTAAGGGGATGACTTCAGAAACATGCTGCTGCTGCCACACACACACACATACATATACACAGTGTGCAGGTATTCCCACTTTTTGAGTCACCCCTGTTGTCTGTCCCCCTACCCTTGCCTTCAACCGTACCCACCACCCAGTACTGCCCCTTTAAGAGACTACAGAACCAAGTATAATTTCTTGGTGCTACATAATTTGTATGGAATTTGTTAATAGTAGGAAAGGAGTAAAATGGATCCCCCTGCAGCCAGTAACAATAGACACAGCCGCCCCCCCCCCCCCCAGCAACTACAGAACCCCATCAGAAACATAAGATCCCTCAGAAACAATAGTCCCCTGCTGCAACAATCGACCTTGGGCAACAAAATAACCCCCCAGTAGCAATAGACCCTCGCCTAGCAACGATAGACCCTCCAGCTCACCCCAGTACCTCTTGCTATTACATATACTCAATGCTAGATGTGCCAGAACGGCTTTCCTGCTGAAAAAAAAAAAACCTCTCTGCACATACATACAAATACATTGTGTCTGTATGTCTCAAATGTGTTGGGAGTAATCTGGCTTGAGAGTTCAGCTTTAAAATACATATCCTAAGACCCCCTTTGATAAGAGTTCATTGAGACAGCAGCAGCCTGGTTCCTCACAGTAGACCCACAATTATATTTTAATTCCTATTTTTTGCTTTGACAATTCAACTTACCATTTGCCTGTTTTATTTGTAGATCAGGAGAAGCCAGATAATACTGCTCACAGAGCATTTTGGCATTCTCGAAGGCATCTGAAAAACACAAGAGCACCATAAATCAATTACTGAAATGACTTTTACAAATTACAGGAAATTCAGAAATTAGCAGTATTAGGTCTCCAGCAACAAAGGTTTTTTTTTTTTTTAAAGGCTGACTGGAGTTCAGCTTTAGAGAAATTATCCCCAATTATCTGCATATATATGCATGTCCTCAACCAGGATTTGTATTTTTGTATCCTTTAATTGTATTGTTGGCTAACGAATTCATTGTTTTCATATTTTTCCATCTTTGTTGCACTGCGATTTAAACACAGGAACACGAGTCGGCTTTACTTACCATGCACAACTTCCACTACTTCGCAGTTGGGGTCAATACTTCCGATGTGTTTTGGGTGGGCAGGGTTGGTTCCACCATCAAAAAGAAGAGCTAAAACAATGAATGAACACAGTTAGGGTGGCAAACATATATTTATGTAAACAAGACAAAAAATAAATAAATCGCTGTCTAAAGTGCAGACTGCAACAGCAATCCGGAATCATTTCACGGTTCTGAGGAGTGGATACATACAACAAAAATAATTTAGATCAGCGATGATGAACCTTGGCACCCCAGATGTTTGGGAATTCAATTTCCCATGATGCTCAACTACACTGCAGAGTGCAAGAGCATCATGGGAAATCTAGCTCCAAAACATCTGGGGTGCCAACGTTCGTCATCACTGATCTAGGTGGTCAGCTGGTCCAGTAGGACCAATACAAGGGTTCCTGTGCAACTAAAAGCTCCAAAAAGTCAGGAACCAGAAATGTGATTGGCTGTTTAGGATTACACACCATTTCTTTCTGCGCAGTTACTAAAGAGGAACTAAGCAGACAGGCTCTTTATTGTAGGAGACACATGATAGATCTCTTCTGCAATAAAACAAACTTACTTTGCCTGTTCGCAATCTTTATAAAAGATCGCCTTGGTGCCGAGGATTAGCAATTCCTATTAGCATGGGTGAAAGTTATGTCACCTTATCCAGGGATAAGACTGGCACTGGGAAGGGAGCTCACAGACATTGCACCAATAAGCGGAGGCCAGTATTTACGCATGAGTTACACCATCCCAGCCAATCAATATGGCTGAAGACCATGCACCAAAAAGAAGAGAAGAGATGTTGGCTACTGCAAAGGGAGCTCATGGATGGAGCCAAAGTATTTGCAAACTTTAGTTCTGCTTTAATCACTTGCCGAGCGTATAACATACATATACGGCAGTAAGGCGGCTCTCCTACGCCAGATCATGTACTAGGTACGCGATCTGGCTCTTCCGGATAGGAGGCGCGTGAACCCGCCGGCAACCTGGCTGTGCTGTAAAATTAAACACAGCGGATGCCGATCAATGGGCATCGGCCGATAGATGACCACCGGCGCCTGCCAATCATCAGGAATTCAGAGGGCAGAACCCTGCCTATGTAAACAAGGCAGAGCACTGTCCTTTCAGCGGGGAAGCAATGGATTTTCTTACCAAGCAGGGACTAAAATCCATTGCTTCCCTTAATAAAAGTACTGCACACACACACACACACAGTACACCAAAACACTAGCTAGGCACAGATAAAGCGGAAGTAAACCCTCCTATAGTTTTCAGCTAAGGAAGCTGCCATCTTGGGCTGTTTAATCTTCAACTGCCATGATGCTGCACATGTGATCATTTAGGACACCAATCATTGGATGGCTTGACAATTTGGTTGAGAGCACACCAATGTGACAGTTAGCCTTCCCGGCATGCCAGGAATGTAACCGTCTTAAGATACTGTTATATCAATGGGTTTACCTCCGCTTTAACCCTTTGAGCACCCCTGACTTTTAACCCCTTTCCAGCCATTGTCATTAGTACAGTGACCGTGCCTATTGTGTGTCAAAAAGTGGTCTAGGTGGTCAGGTGGTCCAGTAGGACCAGCTTGCCCCAATATCGCAGTCCCACTAAGTCACTGAACACCTCCATTATTACTAAAAAAATTAAATGAAAATTCCAGTATATACACACCAAAGTTTGTAGGTGCTATTACTTTTGCGTAAACCAAACAATACAAGCTTATTGGGATTTTTTTTTACCACAAACATGTAGCAGACAGAATATACGTTGGCCTAAAGTGAAGGAATTGGATTTAAAAAAAATAAAATAATAAATAAAAAAAATTGGATATGTTTTGTAGCAGAAAGTAAAAAATATTTTCTTTGTTTTTTTTAATTGGTCTTTTTTTATTTATGGCACGAAAAAATAAACTCAAAGGTGATCAAGTACCACCAAAAGAAAGCTCTATTTGTGGGAAAAGACCATACACGTTATTTGGGTAAAGTGTTGCATGAATGTGCAATTATGAGTTAAAGTAACGCAGTGCCGTATCGCAAAAAATGGCCTGGTCATGAAGGGGGTGGGGGGTAAATCTTCCAGAGGTCATGTGGTTAAACACCACAAAGTCAGCTAAACAATCCATGAACAAGGTTGCCTTCATTAGATTTATTAAATATAGTGACAGTTCATAAAGTCAAAAAGGCTCTTTACAAAAATCAAGGAGTTTATGAATGATCAATATATATCAAAACACAAAATAGAACTGCCTTATACCTTGACTTGTTTTGGATGCAGAACCAGACAGGAAAATAAAAAGCTACTACTAAGCAATAAAGCCACCCCCAGGGTTTCCTAGAAGGATATGAGATATGCACTTTTAGCTGAAAACAAGGTGATTAAACTCTGTACTATGCCTAGTCTTAGAAACACTCCAACATGATAAAGTTGTTTTGCAGAACTTTACAATCTGACGTGATAAGGGCCCAGAATATTAACGTGTTCCTACAAAGCACTGATGCCATTTCCCCACCAATCAGATTTAAGCTTCTAGCACAGCCTTTAATCTGATTTGGAAGCAACTAGGCTAATTATATATATATATATATATATATATATATATATATATATATATTAAAAATACAAATAGAGAGATACAATGGGTTCTATATGGTAAAGGGCATGCAAGAATAAAAGGCGGCAGCTACAAAAGCTGTAGCTGCTGACTTTTTAAAAAACGGGCACTCTCCTGTCCCATGATCCAGCAGTTGGTCTCACCCACGGTCTTTGGTCCCTGGCATCTTCACTTTGGGCAGCCAGGTGCCCACTGCGCATGCGACGAGCAGAGCTGCGCATCGTGAATGGGGGATGCAGTCTTCTGGGACCTGTCAGCGTCCTAGAAGTCTGCTGGGGGGGGTTAGAGAACTTCCTGTTTTGACTGCCTAGGCCAAGTTCGTTGCACGACCACCCAATTGTCAGTTAAAATAACGCAGTGCCATATAGCAAAAAAATGGCTTGGTCATGAAGGGGGGGGGGGGGGGAATCTTCTGGAGGTCAAGTGGTTAAGGAAAGAGGGAGCTTTCACTGTAAAATTTAGGCAATTCTGGAACACAGCATAAAGATAAAATTATATATATATATATATATATATATATATATATATATTATACATATATATATTATACATACATACATATACACACACACAAACCAACGACTTAGCAAGAGATGGATTTTCCTGCCCCTTAGCACAGTCAGTAAAGATCATTGCCATAGATTCATGTCTGCAAAGCAGAATCATGGGTTGTGATTGTGCTGTGATTCAGTAGTCTGGGAACGTTTCAGGCAAGCTGCAAGCAATAAAAAAAAATAAATAAAAAAGATTTGGAAGGCAATATCTAAACTACAGCATGCGGCCTCATACTGTAGCTCTTCAGTAAAGCAAAAGAAGACATAACTACCATGATGTGGTTAAATTGCAATTCAACCCCATCCTGAGATACCGGGTTCTTCAATATGTAGCAAGCCGCTACACTACATTTATACAGAGATATGCAGCTCTAAAGAAAACTAGGTAAGCAATTAAAGTATCATAAAACAAATTTCATTTAACTGGTTTATATAATTAGAAAAAAAAAAAAAAAACTCTGCAGTGAGACCACAGCTGGACCGGCCTTAGATTGGTGGCTCTCCGCTCCTTATTCCTGCACCCCCAGACATAACGAGTGGTTACCCTTGCAGAGAGTCCCCACAAGGGCAGATTCTGTCCCATTACCGGAGTTGGGCTTCACAAGTAGTGTGCTCTACTAAACAGGAACATTGGACATGTGCCTCGATGGAAACAAAAAGTCAATTTTTCCATCTACAATACAGGGCAATCGATCAAATGTGCCGCTGGGAAACTAGGTCAGCAGTGATCTCCGGACAAAGAACAGATCCTTACTGTGTTGGTTAATTAACATCCTGATGGAGATTCGGCTCATGTAGAAACGGTCTAGGAAGTACTGGACGTTCTGATTGGTCACGGGATCCACCCCGAAGGCTTCTTTGTATTCGATAACCCCTTGGGCCATTGTGGGGACAACGTTGTTGTGCCGGTTCCGGATGTGGACCAAAGTCTCTGTAAAACTGGGAGGTGAAACGTTCGCATTTAGTGGAATTTTATAACAAGAATTTTAGATAGCAGCCGTTTAACATTTAGAGATGAGAGACTTCTTTATGCCGTAATAAATTGGAACTTTTCTGTGGACAACCCAAGATTTGGGGTTTTTACTTTCACTTTCAATAATAATGGTAAAAAAGGACAAATAAAGAGGGTGGATTTCCCTAATGGGGACAGACAGCAATAAAAAAATAAAATAAAAACAACTGACAGGGGCTCTAAACCCTCTCCACTCTATCCAAAAATAAAAGTTTTGCCTTCAGTTATATTTTAAAGTGGTTGTAAACCTTCCTTCTTTCATGAAAAGAACAAACATTCCAAACTTACCTGCTCTGTGCAATTGTTTTGCACAGAGCAGCCCCGATCCTCCTTCTGGGGTCCCCATGGGCACTCCAGCCCTCTTCATCGGGTGCCCCCCCACGAAAAGCCGGTTTCCCTGGGGTCATCTGTGCAGGAGCGCACACGAGTCCTGTTGCTGCATCCATTGACACAGACAGTGGGACCCGGCCCCAATCCACCCTCCCGTATCACAGGAGTTGATTGACAGCAGCGGGAGCCAATAGCTCCTGCTGCTACTAATATGTCCAATGAGGAGAACATATGACTTGAGCCTCTCTCTGGGCTCATGCACATGGCTGGATTGGTATGGGCTCCGATCAGAAGGAGGGGGTGGTCTGGGGGGAGCTGCACAAAGAAGGTTTTTCTCCTTCATGCATAGAATTCATGAAGGTGAAATACCTTAGGGCTTTACAAACACTTTCATGTTTGCACCTTCTGAATCCTCCACATATTCTAATAGACTGTAAACTCCTTCACCTTCTGTATCCTCCTCATACTGCAGTACATTTTAAACTCTTCTGCCTTTTAAATCCTCCGTATACCCCCAATAAATTCGAAGCTCTTCCACCTTCTGTATCCTCCTTTAGACCCCAACAGTTTGCAAGTTCTTCCTTCTTTTGAATGGTCCTATACGATTGTGATCCAGTTTGCCTTTTGAATCCTCTTTATACCCAATAGACTATAAGCTTCTGTATCCTCACTTATACTATAAATTATTGTTAACTTCTCACCTTCCATTTCCTCCCTTAAAGAGATACTAAAAGGAAATTTCACGGGTCTGCAGGTGCACTAGGCTCCTCCCCCTGCTCAGTGCCTCCATAGCAGGCTGCTTACTATGGGGGCACGAGTGTGTACTCTCTCCCAAGCCCTGCTGTGTGTATCTATTGACAAACAGAACGGGGCTCAGCCCCGCTACCCCCTCACTGGCTGTGATTAACAGTGACAGCCAAT
The DNA here is from genome assembly GCF_037356315.1 of Lithobates pipiens. Taxonomy (NCBI): domain Eukaryota; kingdom Metazoa; phylum Chordata; class Amphibia; order Anura; family Ranidae; genus Lithobates; species Lithobates pipiens. Next base: position 55,651,610 of record NW_027507764.1, on the reverse strand, counting down.
AGCTCCCGCTGCTGTGTCTGAGCCAATGAGCAGGGAGAGAGCTGGGACAACAGCCCCTCTTGTGCACATTGCTGTATCGAGATCGGGCTTAGGAAAGTATTAGGGGGAGCTGGTGTGGAGCTGCACACTGGTGGGCATAGAATATATGAACGTAAAAAACCTTCAGCCTTTAGAAATTTAACCGGTTCCTGCCAGTGCTATAGTAGAAAGCCGGCTACAGCACGGGCTACACTTTGCCAGGAGGGCGTCCTCCTGTGATTGCACTGCCCACACACCCCTTGTGGCACGCTCTGTTACTGCTGTATCCTTTGCTGGTCACAGATTGGGGTAAAGGGGCCCTTTACCGCGTGATAAGCTGTGTCCAATGGCAGCTGATCACAATGTAAATGCAAGCCAGTTATCAAAAATCCATTCCTCGTGCTGACAGCCTGAGGAGAGGAGAGCCGGTAACTGTGCACACTATGTAAAAAAAAAAAAAAATGTTTTCCAAAATGTTTTTAAGGTGGTGATTAAATACCACCAAAAGAAAGCTCTATTTGTGTGAAGAAAAAGTGATAACAATTTCATACAGGTAAAGTGTAGCATGACTGCGCAATTGTCATTCAAAATGTGAGAACACTTAGGCCCCTTTCACACTGGGGCGGTGCGGGCGTCGGCGGTAAAGCGTCGCTATTTTTAGCGCCGCTTTACCGTCGTTTTAGCGGCGGTATGCGGCTGCTAGCGGGGCGTTTTAACCCCCGCTAGCGGCTGAAAAAGGGTTAAAACCGCACGCAATGGGTAGGGGCGGTTTAGGAGCGGTGAATACACCGCTCCAAAGATGCGGCCAGCAGGACTTTTTTCACCGTCCTGCTAGCGCACCACAATGAAAGGGGCCGGTTTTTTCAGGCGTTACACAGGCGCTATTTTTAGCGCTGTAGCGCCTGAAAACCGCCCCAGTGTGAAAGGGGCCTTAAAGCTGACAATTGGCCTGGGCAGGAAGGGGGTAAAAGTGTCCAGTAAGCAAGTGGTTAAACAGATAGCAGGTTTTATCATATTTTGAACCATTATACCCCAATGAATTGCGAACTCTTTCCCCTTCTGTGTCCTCCCGATACCCCAATAGTTTGTACTCTCCCACCTTTTGAATCATCCTTTTACCCTCCATCTTCATTATCACTCACATGTAACCCAATAGATTGCAAGCTCTGTATCCTTCCTTCTATCCTAGAGGACTGCAAGCTCTCCCATCTTCTGCAACCTCCCTTCTACCCTAACAGACTGCAAGCACGTCCACTAGAGCTGCACAATTATCGTCAAGAATTATCGCGATCTTGACTAAAGTGCAAAGAATTTTCTCTGCTCTTCTGAAGCCACAGCCTTCAAAAGAAAGGAAGAGAAAAAACTCGCAGTCTGCCAAGAATCAAAACATTCTTTATCAGTTGAACTGAAGTATAAACATTGTAACAATTTGTCAATGGAATAGACTTTGTGTGCAAGTGAAAAAAGTTTAACCACTTAAAACACTAAATCTTTTTCTGACATTTGTTGGTTTCAAGTTAAAATCAATCATTTTCTTTGCTAGAAAAGTAATTGGAACCTCCAAACACATTATATATATATATATATATATATATATATATATATATATATATATATATATATATATATATTCATATACACACACACACACATATATATTTTTAGTAGGCATCCTAGAGAATAAAATGGTGGTTGTTGCAATATTTTATGTCACACTGTATTTGCACACAGGTCTTTCAAATGCAAAATTTCTTTTGAAATAATTACTTTCATGAATTAAAAAAATAAATAAATAAAAAAAAACTAACCAGTAACAGTAAAGGTAGCCCATTTTTTTGGTATAATGTGAAAGATTTTACGTTGCGAGAATCGTGATCTTTTTATACTAAGCAAAGAAATTGTGATTCTCATTTTGGCCAGAATCGTGCAGCTCTAACGTCCACCTTTTCAGCTGCTCCCTTCTGATCAAAAGCTCTTTGAGGCGGCAGCGAGTCTGCTCACAAGTCATGAAATGCAGGCAGTCCCAGCATTGGTCCAAATACAGTTTGTCATATTGGCTGCATAGTGTGTAATAGCAAAAGGACAAATTAAATATCAAGAACACAAAAAATAAAAAATAAATATGAAAAAAATAAATAAAACTAAATACAAAACAAAAACACAAAATAAAACAAAAAACACAAAATAAAACAAAAAACACAAAATAAAACAAAAAACAAAATAAAACCAAAAACACAAAACAAACAAACAAAAAAATAGGGATTTAGAATCAGTGTCTTCCTGACACTGAGAAAGGTCATGGATTACCCTTTGTCAGTACCATGAACTTGGCTTTCCACAACCCCCTTCCTACCTTTCATATGACACCGCCTTGGGGAAAAACAGGAAGCATGAGGCTACATAGAAACAAGTCTGTCTTATTGTGTAAACACTCAACTCTCTCTTTCTGAACTGATCCAATCACTCTGCGGATTGGTACATTCTTGTGACAAAGTGACATTTAATCTCCTGTGCCTCCGGCGGTGACAACGTAACAAACAACTTAGTCTTAATTTACAAAAACAAGACACTTACTCAGACAGAACCCTCTGGTCATCTGGGCACTTTTCCACAAATTCTATTAGTTCCATCAAACTCTGGATGTACCTGAAAAAAACAAAAAAACACATGAAATTTAAAAGGGGGGCAAATCAATTATACAAAAAAGTTAAGATAACCTGCCAGGGAAGTAAAATAGGAGCTGCTATTACTGACTTGCACATGGTGCCTTCTAGGAGCAGTACATCCCTCCTGGCACGTTAGTGCACCTACAAGGGACAGGTGCAGCGCCCAGGCCTAGTGCAGGCAGCCTGGCAAAATTTATGGCAGGCTGCAGTTTTATGGAACTGAACGCGGCACCAAATGCATTCAGGGATAAAAGCAGAAGACCTGCATTCAGAACCTTCGTCCACGAATCAACAGGGCCCTAAATGTGGGTACAACTCGGTACACTCCATGCAAAAACGGGTAAGAAAAGAAAAGAATGGTGCCATGAAAGTCGGCTAAAACTTTTTTTTTTATTGCATGTGAACAGCCAAAAAAATGTGTTTTGGCTATCAGGCCTTAATCATGGCTGACACAGTACACCGTTTAGCCCGAGTGCTTTCACACTGGAGCGGTGCGCTGGCCGGATGCTTAAAAAAAAAAAATAATAATAATAATAATTATGAATACACCGCTCCTAAAGCACCCCTGCCCATTGAAATCAATGGGCAGCTCTGGCAAAGCAACTATGCAGCGGTGCTTTGTGGGCGCTTTCAACCCTTTTTCGGCTGTTAGCAGGGGTCAAAAGCGCCCAACCCCCGCCCCCCTCCCCGCGGCCAAAAAGCGCCGCAAAAACAACAGTAAAAATAGCAGCACTTTACCGACGATGCCCAGGTGCTGCCAGTGTGAAAGTGCCCTAAAGGTTATCATTAAAACAAAAGGTGGTCCAATAAAATACTGACATAAAGGGGAGATCCTTTTTCCAACACAGTGATTCTGTTTTTGATTCCCCCCCCCCCCCCCCCACCTCTGACATGTTGGCATTCTATCTTTCACTTGGATGCAACAAGTAAATACAGTTGGATAAAACAAAAACAGTGCGTCTTCATTTCAGGCTGCAAAGCAACAAAAAGGGATTTTAACCACTTCCCGCCCACCATACAGCAATACGATTTCGGCAAAGCGGTTCCGTTATCCTGAACAGATGTCGTATGACGTGGTCAGAATAACAAGTCGCCACGCATCTGCGGGGCAGCACTGCACAACGATCAGTGGTGCGGCATGTCAGTCTGACAACGCAACACCGATCTTGGTAAAGAGTCTGACGGACACTCTTTACCATGTGATCAGCTGTGTGTCCAATCACAGCTCATCACAATGTAAACAGGAAGAGCCGTGCATCGGCTCTTCCTCACTCGCGTCTGACAGATGTAAGTAGAGGAGAGCCGATCAGGTGCTCTGTTGGGGGGGGGGGGGGGGGTGTCTGTGCTGATTATCAGCGCAGCCCCCCTCCCCAGGATGCCCATCCAGAACCACCAGGGATGCCAATCAGTGCCCACAAATGGTGCCGCCTCATCAGTGAATGAGAAAACATACTTATTTACAACATTTTATAACAGAAATGAAGAAAAAAAAAAGTTTCAAAATTTTCGGTCTTTTTATTTGTTTAGCAAGAAAGAAAAACCCCAGAGGTGATCAAATATCACCGAAAGAAAGCTCTATTTGTGGGAACAAAATGATAAAAAGCGTAGCATGACTGCACATTTAAACAGCGACAGCTCTGAAAGCTGAAAATTTGCCTGGGCAAGAAGGGGGCAAAGTGCCCGGTATTGAAGTGGTTAAGGGGGGCGATAGATAGAGATATAGATATATAGATATATAGAGATAGATATATATATCTCTATCTATCTATCTATCTATCTATATCACACATCATTTAATATATTTTATATAGAATATGAATACTGAAAAAGGATTATAAAGCAAAGTCTTAAAATGACAATTTCCTTTAAGAGAAACCTGGCATAGCACGGCACTACACCGCAAAGAATTTCAATCTACTCGCTTGTATAAAACCAGTCTGCTGCTTGCAAGATTCCTGGAAACATCCCAGCTTCATTCAGAAACCTAAGATAAGGCGTTGGGAACAAAATGTTCATTACCACCTGTGCCCGTGTGCCAGGTTAGATATGGTCTACACTACACAAGCTGTTTACATGGAGACGGCCTCAGAGCTGGGCGTGTGCCCTTTATTATTACGCACTCAGTCATGGAACAATTCCCTTGTGAATTATAGGCCAGCATTAGGATCTGGCCAGTTAAACAAGTCTATAAAGATGAACCCTGCATGCTGGGTGCATGTTGGTTTATCGGTGTGCATCACTAAGTGTGCACCAGATTAGTACCCCCCCCCCCCAGTGACTATGCAGCGTTCTCATCCCTGCCTGCTGGACTACAGAACTCCACCTATAACCCACCACTCTCTGATACATCAATTTCTTTGTTCAGCAAATCAATTCTGTTGCCTTGACTCCCAAGAGCCTGCACACTTACAGTTTGTAGGGGAAAGGGCCCTCTGGAGCTGTAGTTCTGGGGGAGGTGTACCTACCAGCCCATGCAAGGGTCTCACAAACTTGGTGATGATGTCACAGGGAGCAACAAAACCAGTGTCACCAATTCACTAGGGTAAAAAATAAAAATATTGCTCCAAAGGAGGGAGAGGAAGGTTTGGGGGTAAATTTGGGTAATCCAAAGACATACTATATTACCAAAAGTATTAGGACGCCTACCTTTACACACACTAACTTTCCCAATCTTAATCCGTAGGGTTCAATATGGAGTTGACCCACCCTTTGCAGCTATAACAGCTTCAATTCTTCTGGGAAGGCCGTCCACAAGGTTTAGGAGTGTGTCTATGGGAATGTTTGACCATTCTTCCAGAAGAGCATTTGTGAGGTCAGGCACTGATGTGGACAAGAAGGCCTTTGCTGGAAGTTTATTCCAAGCATCATCTACCCTTTCAGTAAAATACTTTCTAAGAGTACTGTATCTATTGGTGTAAAACACACATTTCCCCCCTGAAATTAGGGGGCAAATCACAGGTGCGTGTTATAGTGTACCTCGGAGGGCAATGAGCGCCACCGGAGTTCACAGAGCCGCCATCTCCTGTTTACTCGGCTCTCTCGTCACACACACACACACACACACACACACACACACACACACACACACACACAGCCCCGCCTTCTCCACCAGCATTGGACCAGTGTTCTGTCTATCACAGGAGCTGGTCCAATGGCAGAAATGGACCCGTGTATGTGACTGCTGACAGAGCCGAATAAACAGGAGATGATGGCTTGACGATTTCCTGCATTGATGAAAGATGGTGAGGTTGCAGATGGGCATTAATCAGGCTGCACTGATGGGCACTGATCATTATTTTGCTTCAAAGTGGTTTATTTAAAATATGTTTTTTTTTCCTGAAACTTCCCTTTTATAATGAAGGTGCGTGTTATATGTCAATAAATACAGTAGTTATGAGCTTTCGTCCAGTTAGTTTAAGGACATGTCCCTGTGTTCTTGATTTTGGTTTCATATTGAAGCAGCCTTCCTGAACCTTATTCACCCCCTTGATGTATTTAAGGGTTTCAATCACTTGCACAGTTTAGGAGATATTTACAGTACCTGTAGGTAAGTCCATAATCGGGCTTACCTATAGGTACAAACACACCAGAGGAGTTTACTTCCTCCAAGTTCCTGAAGACGCTCTCGATAGGTTCTCCCTGTGCCTGTGTGGGTTTCCTCTGGGTACTCCGGTTTCCTCCCACACTCCAAAGACATGCTGGTAGGGCAATTAGCTCCTGTCTAAATTGGCCCTAGTATGAATGAGAGTTAGGGTCCTTAGATTGTAAGCTCCTTGAGGGTAGGGACCGATGTGAATGTGCAATATACATGTAAATTGCTGCGTAAATTGACGGCACTATATACAAGTACCTGTAATAAGACAGTCCTGTGACCCAGATTCAGCCAACAGCGGGCTAAAGCCTGTTGTCTGACATCATAGATCCGCTCCAGGCTCTGGAAGGATCCCACCCAGATGCCCAATTGACAGCTGGCTCGGACTCTCAGTCAAGAGCCAAATACAGCTGGCTCCTGCCCGATGCAGCAGTGGGCAATGGAGGGGCAGAGCAGTGGGGACTAAAAGTCACTGCTCTCTGCTCAAAGCAGATGGAGAACCGAGTGATCAGGGGTCATATGATCGCTCAGTTCTCAGGCTGGTGGGGGGGGGGGGGGGGGACAGCTGCAGCATCACACTGATGCTGTAGCATAGGGGCGAGTGAGTTTTTTTTTTTAAACCCCCAAATCTCTCCTTAAGACCCCTTTCACACTGGGGCAGTGCGGGCGCCGGCGGTAAAACAGCGCTGTTTTTAGCGCCGCTTTAGGCCTGATTCACACCTATGCATTTTGCAGATTTGCACTACAGAACGTGTTCCATAGTAAACCATGTTAAATGGACTGTAGTGCAAATCTGCAAAATGTAAAAAGCACTAAAAATGCATAGGTGTGAATCAGGCCTTACTGTAGTTTTAGCGGCGGTGTCTTCGGCCACTAGCGGGGCGGTTTTAACCTCCTGCTAGCGGCAGAGAAAAAAAAAAAGGGTTTAAACCAATGCAAGGCGGCACTCTGCCCGCGGTATAGCCGCGCTGCCCCATTCATTTCAATGGGCAGGAGCGGTGAAGGAGTGGGGTACACACAAAAATGCTGCTAGGACTTTTTTTTTTTTTACAGTCCTGCCAGCGCACCACTCTTTCAGGGCACTTTGCAGGCGCAGGGTTTAGCGCTGTAGCGTCCGCAAAGCGCCCTAGTGTGAAAGGGGTCTAAAAGGAAATCCTCCTTATAATACCATTGTCTTGACAACATGCATTTCTTTTCATCTTATTCACTCCTTTAGAAGGGGGGACCTCTGCAATCCTCAAAATGTGTTGGATTTCCCTTGGCAACTGCAAATAAAACCTTATCCTGGAATTTAATTGGAGAGGCACTTCTAGGATGTATCTTGCATTCATGTTTTCCTAAGGACTGACTACAAAAGTCCTAGGAGAAATAAAGCAGTCGGTCTACTTCAATATAAAAAAAGAATAGATTAAAAAAATTAAAAATATTTTAACTTTACCTTTCTAAACACTGTTACGTGCATTCTAAATACAAATGTAACATATGTTCAGTGTGCTCCTCCCGTGACAGCAGATGGGGGGGGATCATCTTCCTGTACCCGCTGTCACAATATGAAAACAGTGCAGCTGTGCGGAGGTCCACTCTCACAGCCAAGCCATTTACAGTTTCCTGTGAATGAATAAACTACAAGTACCATCATCCATTGCAGCTAAGAGCTTCTAGCACTCAATGAACTGCGAGGGTGCTGGGGAGCGCTCATTGATCTTCTGGCTCTCAAGAAACTGGAGGTACAGGGCAGGCAGCCATCCTGAAAGTCTGCAGGAGCCTGGCATTGCACCCACTATCTGCCGATCGAGGATGCAATGCTCTGCAAGCTCCTTAGGAAAATAAAATGCACTTTAACTGAAAGAAAAATGTGCCTTTATTATTTTATTTCTTCAAAAGGTGAACTGATCTTTAAGTAATCCAGATCACTTCACCACTTGAAAAAATATGGACTCACATTTTGAGCCGCAACTATTTAAAACTCAAAATTCTTGAAATATGTTTTTGTTTTTTAGCACTTTCAAGGCTACGTGATGATTTTCACCTCCCCTTTGCACTTCTGTGCTGAACTCAGAGAAAATCACCAGGTGTAGAAGTGTTCCTGTCCAAGCAAATTCCGAGTCCTCAGTTCAGTATTTTGGACGGATGGACTGATCTAATGAGTAACCAGAAGGTCAGGGAGGCGGTGGCTGGGAGCACCGGTGTGCCTGAACCCTGCCTGTCAAACATTAAATGGTTTTCAAAAACAACTTACCTAGAAAAGAGTTTTGTAAGAGTCTGCTTATTTAAAGTTGAATGTCAGATAAATCACTGAATACATAAAGGGGAAATTACTTTCCTGCCAATGAATTTGTATTTCTGTCCATGCAGTACAGTTAAGGGCTTGTTTACACTAGCATTGCCTTCTGGAGTGTAATCCACATGGATCGCTCTTCAGAGGGCGCTTGACAGGTAGCAAGGAGACCTATGTTTTTAACCCTTAAAATAGGGCAATTTCAGCAGGCTGTATTGCCCACCAAATAAGACAGAGGGGGTATTTTTTGCTGCACCACACCTCGTGGTCACGGTATGTGTATAGCCCCATATGGCTGCCTTTGCAGCTTGGAGGGGAGCGACTTAAGTGCAGCAAAAATGTGACTCAAGCCAGAGTTTCTACCCCACTTGCAAGTGCAAACAAGGCCATTCAGTCCCATCACACAGCACAGCCAAACCTAGTGACCTTGTTTTTCAATGCTGCAAAAAAAAAAAAAAAAAAAAAAAAAAAAAAAAAATCGCTCCGTCTATGGCCAGCTTTAGTAGCCTTGCTGGGTCACATCCCTGCCCCCAGTCTGTGGCTGGACAATGAAAGAGCAGCAACGGACTTCATAAGATCAGCTCTCTGTTCTCTTCACCTGTCAAAAAATTCCCTGTGAACACAGCACACCCGAGAGTGCTACCGCTACGCCTCCTACCCAGAGTCAGACATCTGCTGTACAGGGGTTTACGATAGAGAGATAGAGATATATATATAAAACTTTTTTTTTTTTTTTTTAAAAGATGAGAGATAGCGATCTATATATACACATATACTAGTTTCATTTAAAGTAAAAAAAATAAATAAATGTACTAATTTTAACAAATATATTTAACAACATTCATTGAGCATTTTCCTCATCTCTGCTTGGCGTTCAGCAATAGCAAACAGATGTTCCCATTACACCTGAACTCTCCTTTAGGAAATTCTAGCTGCCTGGCTGTCATGCTGACTCTACTGTGCTTTCACTGACACCTTTTGCCACACTACTGGGGCTATGACAGAGTCAGTGTCTGTTGGGCCGCCTAATGCCCCTAAACGCATTAAGAAATTCCACCAGCCAGAGTCCGATGAGAGCTTTTGGACGGAAAACGTGATCGTGTGTACACTCCATCAGACTTTTGCTGGCAGAATTCCCGTCAGCAAAAGATTGAGAGCAGGTCCTCTATTTTTCGGTCGGAAAAAGCTCCAATCAGAAATACCGATCGTCTGTACAAATTTGACGCGTAAAAGTCCTACGCATCCACGGAAACAATTAGACACATGCTCTGAAGAATTGAACTTAGTTTTCTCGGCTCGTCATAGTGTTTTACATTACTGCGTTCTTGACGGTCGAAAGTTCAGAGAACTTGTGTGACCCGTGTGTATGCAAGACAGCTTGAGCGGAATTCCGTCAGAAAAACCCTCAGAGCTTTTTCCAACCAAAATTCCAATCGTGCGTTCACAGACAAATTTTACTTTTCGCCTGAAACTGTTCTTTTAAATAGGGAAGATGTAAAGACATTGCCCCTAAAGGAAACAGTCTCTTGCGCCACAACAACCAACCAAATCCTTCCTTTAATATTCTATATGGCACAGAAGACATAAGAAAATAAAAAAAAAGAAGGAGAATTTTCCAGTTTCCACTGGCTCCAAACAGAACATGAAGTTTTGCACAACTGCATCATTATATTCTAATTAGATCCAATGATACGGTTTTTATAATTCTTTCAGTCATAATTTTTTTATGCTTGCGTTTCCTGTTCTCCACATAGGCTGAAATTTCAGCACAGTTCAGGCTAAAAATGAAGGGCAAATGCCATGGAGGTAAATAAGCAGAATGTGGTGGGGCAGCCAGTTCTGGGGCACATTCCCATTGCATTACTTACCAGCTCTGCACAAGCTGAACCGACGGGGTCCCCAGCAGGGGGTCTGGAAGGATGTAGATCTCACGCATGATATTGGCCAGCCTCACGGGTAACTCCTGCCGCAGGAAGACAAAAGAGGTCTTCTCACATCCATTGGCAGATCCTACAGGAACAAAAAACAAATCTGCTTTATTAAGACGTTACCTACATGTCAAAAGTATGCAAACTCAAAAACAAATCTAATATATTGCAGCTCATCAGTCCTTCAATGTGGTGGCTACATTAGTTTTTTTTTTTTTTTCTTCAAGCTTCTTTTCCCCTTTTATATTATAACCTGCGGATTCTCCCAGTAAAGCCCCACACACACACACCATCAGATTTTCTGCTGATTTTTTCCTTCCGATTTACCAAAACCATATAATATATGAGGTCAAACCTTTCCAAACTGAAAAATTCAGAAAAATACTAAAAAAAAAAAAAAAAAAAAAAAAAAAAACCATCAATTGCAGCCTCACTATGCCTATCAAATTCAGCCACTGTGCCCATAATACGCAGCCACTGTGCGACTCTGGCAGCACCCCCAAATCCCCCCCCACTCTCTGCACCCCAAGCCCACCCGATTTTGAAGCCCATCAGAGCCTCTACAGAATAGTGCCCCATCACTGGCGTCTCCAAGAGGAACAGTGCCCCATCACTGGCATCTCCAAGAGGAACAGTGCCCCATCACTGGCATCTCCAAGAGGAACAGTGCCCCATCATTGGCATCTCCAAGAGGAACAGTGCCCTCCCCCCATCATTGGCATCTCCGGGAGGAACAGTGCCCCCCCATCATTGGCGTCTCTGGGAGGAAGAGTGCCCCCCCTCCCCATCATTGGCATCTCCGGGAGGAACAGTGCCCTCCCCCCATCATTGGCATCTCCGGGAGGAACAGTGCCCCCCCCATCATTGGCGTCTCCGGGAGGAACAGTGCCCCCCCCCATCATTGGCGTCTCCGGGAGGAACAGTGCCCCCCCCCCCCCCATCATTGGCGTCTCCGGGAGGAATAGCGCCCCCCCCTCCCATCATTGGGGTCTCCGGGAGGAACAGTGCCCCTCCCCCCCATCATTGGTGTCTCCAGGAACAGTGCCCCCCCCATCAGTTTCATTATTACTTTAAACAAAAACAAAAAATGGCATATATAACTATTTTTTTTACTGATTTTATCCGACTAATCGATACAATAAATCGGACAACTAATCGATTCTGAAAATGATTGTTAGTTGCAGCCCTAGGGAGATTTACATCACAGATGTGCAGACGATAAATCTGCAGCAACTGTGTGATGCCATCATGTCAATATGGACCAAAATCTCTGAGGAATGTTTCCAACACCTTGTTGAGTCTACATCACGAAGAATGAAGGCAGTTCTGAAGGCAAAAGGGGTCCAACCCGGTACTAGCAAGGTGTACCTAATAAAGTGGCCAGTGCATGTATGGCGATATTGGAGACGTTCCTGTTCACAAGGAAATATCTCATATGTTACTCAGGAAGATCTGGATAACACAGCATATTCCTGGAGATGCCCTCATAAAACTTGGCCTTGAAAGCCAAAGCTGCACTTACAACTGGTGTCCAAACTTCACCCAGATAAGATTATAGAAGCGGTGTCAGCCAAGTGTAACCAGGGGCAGAAACTCAGACTGAATGCCTATAAACTACACCTCATGTAATCACATCTGTTGCTTCAGTTCTTGTGCCAGTTATTTATGGTGAGCCATCTTCAACCAGGGCAATCCAGACTAAGCACACAATGAAAATGAATTCATAAGGAGAGGCCATAGTCTGGGAAAAGCCACCTATCAAAATGACCAGTAGGTCTAAAGAGGTGAAGATAAATGCTAACCTTGAGTTTTCCTGTAGAAGTCAAGCTAGGTCTTGCCCCCATTTTCTGCCACAACCCCTCCATCATTTTACCTAAATGATAGCGTGTGCCCCCCCCCCCCCCCCCCTTCTATTTTTGTCCTTGGAACAGTCCCCAGTGAAGACACCCTTGCCTATCGCTCTACCACTCAGTTTCACTTTCCAAGCAGACAGGCCTTAGGAAAGTTGTGGTCTTTAGGATCGTACACACTATAAGAAATATCTGGCAAACATTTTCACCTTCCGAACGATCCTACGATTTTCTGATAGTGTGTACGCAACTTTCGACAGCCAATTTCGACCTTCCGAACGAAAATTTCCAAAAAGCGACAAACTTCAAAATTTTTATCGTATGGGAACCAAAACGAACATTTTATTTTTTTTAAGGTGTAAAATCAGAAACAAAAGACTGCGCATGATCAAATACCAAAAAAAAAAAAAAAAAAAAAGCCTTTGTCGCACGAGAATTTATCGTTTCCTTCCTCGGTTCCGACTTGCTGTAACAACAATGAAGACAATCGAACAATCATTCGCCTGATTTTCTTATAGTGCGTACCCCACTTTACACTTTAAAAGACTGGAAAATATACTAGGTACTGCACTTATCTGAAGCAGAATTGCTCTGGATTCAGTTTGTGCGTCTTAGCGTAGGTTCCCATGAATTGTGCACATCTCCCACAGCACCTTCAAAGCGCACTGCAACTGCGATCTACGGGGAGGGGGAGGGGGGTGTGTCAATGTTAAGTTAATGACACCCCAAATGCAGGTCACAAACGCAGTGCGCTTTCCCTGAACCGGGTCACATGGTAGAAAGTACCATGTGATCCTGTTGCAGTGCGTTTCCAAAAGTAATGCATGCACTACTTTTGGTGCGATGCAGCACGATTTGAGCCCATTGAAAATAAAATGGGCTCAAATTGCACCACAATAAATCGCATGTGACTTGCACAGGAAGAACAGCCCGTTTGAGCGATTCAAGGTCAGTTGCTTGTGCGGTCATGGCTGTCCATGCATATTGACAGGACCATCACGTACACAACTTGCATTTCCAGTGGAACTCGTAGCGGTGAGAATGCGTCACTCACGTGTCTACCAGGGGTTAAGGTCAGCTGAAGATAGCGGGATTCACATATCTAAACGGCAACCTTACTGGATGTGAAAGGCTTATCATAGCACTGGATTTGAACTCCGATCTCTTATCTCAGGTCAGTTCTTATACTTGTGAACCAGAACAGATTACGTAAATGGTTTGGACAGCAGGATGAGCAGATCAAAAAGCGAGAGGTTTAGTCTGTGGTGCTACTCAACATACAGCAAATCACTAAGGATGTGTGAAAGTTTACAAGGTCGAAGACTACTTTATAGTGGTTGGACTGAGGATAAAGGCTTCTTATATCCCCAAAATCTTTGAGATAAAAGGGCTAAGTAGAGTCAGAGAACCACACCTAAGAACTGAAGAGGAATTCCGATTATATTTTTATAGGTTTGTTTTTAATTATATTGAAGTGGGAGTAAACTCCTATACATTATTATATGAAGTGGAGAAGGGGGATTGTTGTGGTGGGTTGAGGGAGGTTGAAGGTCCCCTAACTGCAGCCTGTGTACATGGACACATAGGCTTTTATGGAGTTGAGTTTAGGAGCTTTGGCAAAAAAAAAAGCTTCTAAACTCAAGTTTAGGAGCTGCTAGTGTACATGAAGTCTTACAAAGCCAGCATACCAACATGAAATTCAAGAGGACATTTTACAGAAGTCCATATAAAAAATAAAAAAAATAACACACTGATGTTTTGAAGGTATTTGGACCTGCTTTATCAAGGTCTCCACTTGTCACCTTTATAAAAGAGGGTCCACACGCCCGTGAAAGGTTGATGTTTGGGACCTCAGTAAAAGCGTTGCTTGGATTTTACATTAGTGTGCCGGCTATTTCCTGTATTTAGATTTGTACAGAGCCGCCGATTAGACACACACACCCACCCAACCAATACATGTGGGTCTACACGAAGCTTGTGTGGTATGGTTTGAACTGCTGCAAGCCAATAAAAGACCCGACAAAGGCTCCAACCCTTCTCCACCTTACCCAAAACTATTCAAAAATAAAATTGCCTGCAGGTCCGCTTTAAAGTAAGAACTGTACAAAACAGCTTCCGACTTGGTGTTATGAGGAATGTACTTTGCTCCCGGGGGGGGGGGGGGCGGTTTGCTGGACGGATCACACAACTAGGGATATAAGGTTACAAGAACGGACCTCTTGTAAACAAGCTACGCCAAACTTAGAGGTTCACTTATCACGGCGAGGACGTCAGAATAACTGCGGCAGCTGAAAGACACATCTGCTGTTTTTCAGCGAGTTGTATTCCCTGGAATACTTGGTCGGGGTTACTGGCGGAACATCAAGTCATTCCACAGACAGACTAGAAGTACAACTGCCCAGAAGTTTTCTAAGAAAAATGGAAAAAAAACAAAATGAACAAACCAAAACTCATAATTACGCCCATGTTTCCTATGCTGTTGAGGGAATTTGTCACAAAGTAAAACCCCTGAGGGAGATATATATATATATATATATATATACACACATATACACACACTTTTTTTTTTATCTGTATATAGAGATACATCTCTCTCTCTCTATATCGATATCTATATCGATATCTATATCGATATCTATATCGATCTCTATATCGATCTCTATATCGATCTCTATATCGATCTCTATATCGATCTCTATATCGATATCTATATCGATATCTATATCGATATCTATATCTATATATATATATATCTATATCTATATATATATATATATCTATATATATCTATATATATATATATATATATATATATATATATATATATATATATATATATATATATATATATATATATATATATATATATATATATATATATCTATCTATATCTATCTCCCCCTCTCATATATATATCTATATCTATCTCCCCCTCTCATATATCTATATATCTATATATCTCTCTCCCTCTCTCTCCCTCCCTCCATATCTCACACACACAAATTTATTTTTTATTAAAAATGAATAAAATAAATTGATGCTCCTCTTTAAAATTTGCTGAGGCCATGGCACGTGTGCGATTCCCTTTAGCTGCCATGTGTGAACAAATCCTTGGAATATTCTGACTTTATATAAATAAAATGAGAACATGGGCTCATCAAAAGTATTTTGGGACAATCAATGAAAAACCAAGAGCTGTGTGAATATAATTCCAGTAACATGGCCGGTATTGAATATCTCCGGGTGAGGTATGCACAGATGTCAGCACAGAGGAGAAAAACTTGTTTACTCCACAAGGAGCAGGAAAAAAAAAAGGCTTGACGTAGAGGAAGCTGCAGGTACAGCAACTGAAGCAAAAGAGAAAAACAACTTGTGTGCACAAGACATGCTGAGACAGCAACCAGGTCCTCGCTCTACACCCAGCTAACAGATTGGAACAAAAACATCCTTCTTTTATCTATGGAAGGTCCTGGTAATAGTATTAAAACTCAACTTTAACCTTGAATTTTACTGAAAAAGCATAGAATTGTGCTTGCACTGCCCCCCCCGAACAGCTGGATACAATGGGGGTTATTTACGAAAGGCAAATCCACTTTGCACTACAAGTGCACTTGAAATTGCACTTGATAGTGCAGTCGCTGTAGATCCGAGGGGGACGTGCAAGGAAGATAAAAAAAAAAAACATTTTAACTTGCACATGATTGTATGATAAAATCAGCAGAGCTTCCCCTCATTTCAGATCTTCATATCTACAGCGACTGCATTTCCAAGTGCACTTTGTACTTGTAGTGCAAAGAGGATTTGCCTTTTGTAAATAACCCCCAGTGTAACACACATAAGAATTAATTTGCAGGTCTTTAAAATGTGATTAGCTGTGAGTAAATGATAGATTTCTGCAGACGAGGACATTGGATGAGGCACAGTATAAATGTATCTGCTCATTCACAATTCCTATGTAATAGGAGAGACTCTGAAGCGGGCTATTAATATACACTGACCCAAGCCTCTCTCTAGGTTTGGAATAAATGTAGTGCTATGGTTTTGATGGAGCTACAAGGTACAGCACCCTCTTGCTGTGAGGGCATGCTGATATTTGTAGTGCCCCCGCAGCCAAAGGGTAGCAAGTAACACAACGAGTAAAAGCTGGCCATCCATTACACAATCCGATTGTACAATCTCTGACAACCTTCTTTAAGGCTTATTTACATTAGAGGCTGAGAAAGGTGGTAAAACCCCCACGGCTGAGCCATGATTTTTTAACACTTTACCCAACTTGCCCCCCCCCCCCCCCCTCCCCACCTTTAGCTGTAGAGGTAGCGGCCTGTGCTGTACACTTGTTCCAGCATCACAGCTGTGGCAGGAATTATACCCTCGCTTCGTTGGGCCGGCGTAGCGCCTGCCAGGAGCGGCACATTCAAGTGAATGGGCTCACTCTACAACAGGGATATGCAATTAGCGGATCTCCAGCTGTTGCAGAACTACAAGTCCCATGAGGCATAGCAAGACTGACAGCCACAAGCATGACACCCAGAGGCATGATGGGACTTGTAGTTTTGCAACAGCTGGAGGTCCGCTAATTGCATATCCCTGATCTACAAGCTCCCTGCGACTGCATGCAGTGCGGTAGTGATGGGTTCAAGCAGGCGGTAAGAAAGCGATATTCCGCCTCCTCGCCATCTGTCAAATCTTCTCTGAAATGGTTCTGAACACGAATCACTCTTCAAAGTGCGAATGAGCCCTTGGGGTTACCAAAACGATGTAGTAGAGGACACGCCTAAACAACCAATCCAAAGTAGTTTTAAACCACACACACCACTCACACTACTTTAGGCCCCTTTCACACTGTCAGACCATTTAGGTCCGCCTGTCATTTTTGTTGGCGGACCTGAACGAGCGATCCATGTTAGTCTATGGAGCGACGGATGTCAGCGGTGACATGTCCGCTGATATCTGACCCGGTCCGATCCGCTAAAATCGGACGGATGCCCTACGTTCACATCCGTCCCTGGCAGATCAGATCGGGTGAGATTTTCGTCTGATCTCTCGATAGTAACTAGAGGCGCTGGACAAGCCCCTCCCCGCTCAGTGAGCAGAGAGGGACCTGTCATCCACCGGCTCAGCGGAGATCAACGGAGAGATCACCCGCTAAGCTGGTGGACAGAGGCAGACTCCAAAACAGCGGATACGCCTTGTGAGACTGATGCCTCAGACAGGAACCGATAAACCCTCTAGGCTATTTGTTGAGTGTAGGAGAAACCCACAAGCCCAAGGAGATTGTGCAAACTCCATGCAGACAGTGTATAGACCAGGTTTTGAACCAGGAAACCCAGTGCTGCAAAGCAGAGGTGCTAACCACTAAACCACAGGGCTGTTCTCATCTCTGGCTTAGTGACCTTTAACTAGCAATGTGATTATTCAAAAGAAGGGTTTTCTTTTGTAGGGTTTACCGCGGTAAAAGAAAACTACTTGATTCCCTTGATAGAGGAAATCCCTCCCTCAGCACTATTGTGTTCTGCCACCAGGGAGCCTTCCTGGCTGGCAGAGCACAATGATTGCTGCTAGCGGCTATAGCTGCCGACAGTAATTGCATGCAAAAGATCTGACAGGCTGGTTGTCGATGGATTGACTTTGGTACAACCAGCCTGCCCATAGATAGGTCGAATCAACAGGAACCGGCCTAGATCCGATCTATCTATGGCCAGCTTGGGTGGCATTGATGAGGCATCAAAACATCAGTTTAGGGTAGTTTGATCAGCCAATGATATGATTGCTAATGGGGAGGGGGGTGGTGGGCGCCACTGCCTGTCATCACTGCACTGCCTTAGGCCTCATGTTCACAGGCACCTGTGTCCATACAGCAAAAAAATGTGGGCATATTTCCCTGCCTAATAGCCACAGGGTGCTGAGTATCTGCCTATTGTACTCAATGGCTGTACATGGGTATAGGCTGGTACTTGCTGAAATGCACATGCGTACACCCCTGGAGTCCAAGGTTGTATGTCCCTATGTATGCACGTTTCTACAACTATTGATTATGGGTGTCCATTTGCACCTTTGGCTCCAAGATGCAGAAATATGCCCCAAACTTCGAATGGCGGATGCCCCCTTGTAGGACTTATTGATTAAACCCACCAGAAACCTGAAAAGGACTAGAAGCTGGAATACCCTAGGTCAGTGATGGCAAACCTTGGCAGCCCCAGATGCTTTGGAACTAAATTTCCCATGATGCTCAACTACACTGCTGAGTGCATGAGCATCATGGGAAATGTAGTGCCAAAACATCTGGGGTGCCAAGGTTCACCATCACTGCCCCAGGTCGTGCTTTAAAAAAGGAAACTGAGCTTACCGAAATCAATGAACTGCTTCATGGAAAGAGGAGATGGAGAGTAACGGCTGAACCTCTCAATCTGTTTCGGCGCATTGGCCAGAGCCGCATTCTTCAGCAAGAACCTGGCGAACTTCATGGCTAGGCACCACGGCGGCCGATTTCACCTATAGGGAAAAAAATTATTTAAAAAGTGTTTATATAAATCAGATGATACAAAATATACATCACTAGATGAAAGGACACTGCGGATGAGTGAACAAGCATGGTGCAGATATCTACAGCAGCAAAGCGCACACCTGTCTTCTACGGCTGCCCGGCACATTACCGGGTTCCCTGGCACCTTCTACGTCTCCTGATCTATGACCCCTGATTCAGCGCCGTGTCGCAATGCTGAGCGCGCTCTGACAATGTCACTGTGATTAGGAATTGATTGGGAGACGCACATAAAATTAACGAGGCGTAAAGTTCAACGTCAAACCTGCGCTCCATACAGAGGCAGAGCCAATCATTGACAGGACCAGTCGAAGGATTATGGACCATGTGACTGATATCGCTCTATGTACTATAGTGTGCGCAATACGCCACAACCGCCCATCGTGTAATGAATGATAGGACCGGGCAAAGTGTGCGATAAATCATTTCTTCCCAAGATCAGATAGGTCATGAGCCGGCCAATGGGAGGGAGGGAGAAGGGGGTTGATCTTCATGGGTGAAAAGTTTCACACATGGACGTCAGTGTGAGCAGCAAGCTCCAGATTAGTGTTGGGGGGTTGTTTTTGCATTGGCCTCCCCGCAATGATGACACCATACCACTAGAGGTCCCCCACAAACATTTTACCTCCAGAGATCCCCCAACTATCGATTCTGGGTACCCCCAGACTTCCCCTGACCCTCGATTCTGGGTACCCCCAGACTTCCCCTGACCCTCGATTCTGTGCACCCCCAGACTTCCCCTGACGATCGATTCCGTGTACCACCAGACTTCCCCTGATTGATTCTGTGTACCCCCAGACTTCCCCTGATTGATTCTGTGTACCCCCAGACTAATGGGGGGGTTCTAATGGGACTTTTTAGTGCCTTGATTTTAGACCATATGCATACATATTATTTAGAAGGCCCCGCCCCCACATACACACCATGGTATTTCACTACCTTGATTTGGGGGCCTCCTGGAAGGAAAAGTGTGTGTGGGGTGGGGAGGTTGTACATTGGAGGGACATTTGTGCTCAGGTGTAAATCATAAATCATGGTGTTGCATGTTAGAATTTCTATCCCTAGAACACCCATCCCCCCCCCCCCCAATCCTTCGCCGGACCGTCATGTCTCCACTTCTGCATGCTTAACTTGTGGTGCTTATTGGGGTAAACTGCTCCCCACAGATACCACCTTTACCCGTCTGCTCCAGTGACACCAACAACCCCCCCCCTCCACCTTCCTTCTGCACCGGTGACAACAACAACCCCCCCCCTCCACCTTCCTTCTGCACCGGTGACACCAACAACCCCCCCTCCACCTTCCTTCTGCACCGGTGACACCAACAACCCCCCCTCCACCTTCCTTCTGCACCGGTGACACCAACAACCCCCCCTCCACCTTCCTTCTGCACCGGTGACACCAACAACCCCCCCTCCACCTTCCTTCTGCACCGGTGACACCAACAACCCCCCCTCCACCTTCCTTCTGCACCGGTGACACCAACAACCCCCCCTCCACCTTCCTTCTGCACCGGTGACACCAACAACCCCCCCTCCACATCCTTCTGCACCGGTGACACCAACAACCCCCCCCTCCACATCCTTCTGCACCGGTGACACCAACAACCCCCCCCTCCACATCCTTCTGCACCGGTGACACCAACAACCCCCCCCTCCACATCCTTCTGCACCGGTGACACCAACAACCCCCCCCTCCCCATCCTTCTGCACCGGTGACACCAACAACCCCCCCCTCCCTTCTGCACCGGTGACACCAACAACCCCCCCCTCCCTTCTGCACCGGTGACACCAACAACCCCCCCCTCCCTTCTGCACCGGTGACACCAACAGCCCCCCCCTCCCTTCTGCACCGGTGACACCGACAACCCCCCCCTCCCTTCTGCACCGGTGACGCCGACAACCCCCCCTCCCTTCTGCACCGGTGACACCGACAACCCCCCCCCTCCCTTCTGCACCGGTGACACCGGACAACCCCCCCCCCCCCCTCCATCTTCCTTCTGCACTGATGACACCAAGATCCCCTCCACTTGCCCCGGTGACACCAACAATCCCCCCTCCACACATACAGACAGGTTACCTGTGGCACAGTGAAGGGTGAGCAGTGTCAGGCTTCTCAGATCAGCTGTTGGAAGAGTGACAACAATCAGTCCTCAGTGTACAGATGACAGGCGGTGTCAGACTGGTGTCTCCCCTGTATATGATGTAACCTTCCCCCGGGATGACACCTCCTCGGTCCTCCTGAGTCTTGGGTCCTCCTTCCTATCCGATCACAGCTCAGCTCTCTCCTCCTTCCCTCTCTCTACTCTCCCCTCTTACGCCTCTCTCCCTCTTATTATCTACTTCCAAGGGGCGTACCCGCAGCCCCGGGCCCCGCCCAGCACCTCTGAAGGCCAATCGGGAGCGAAGCCGGGAGATAAAACATCTGCGGACGGAACAAACAAGTACAAGGAGCTGCGTGTGGGGGTCGTCTGAGAGGAGGCGGCGGGGGGCGGGGCTACGGAGGAAGATGTTGCCGGTGTTCTGCCTAATAGAGTCCGGCCATCCATATGTGTCCGTTCCGTACTGCGCATGCGCAGTACGGAGCAGACGAAGCTTCGGAAAATCTCCGAAGCTGAACGGCGCCTGCGCCGTGAGTGGAGGAGGTAGCCCCACTATCCAAGCGGACATAGGGTTTAGAATTTTAGAGGGCCCCTCGCGGGCGAGCTTCGCTCGCCACGCTTCGGGCTCGGCCTCGCTGCGCTCGGCTCTTTTTTATTCTAACTCTATGTCCACTTGGATAGTGGGGATAGAACCTGGACTCACGGCGCAGGCGCCGTTCGTCCTCGGCAATTTTCGGAATCTGTGCTCCTGTGTACTGCGCATGCGCAGTACGCAGGGGACAGCATCTGATGGAGGACCCTATTTCACAAGACACCGGGGCACAGTGTCAGCTGCGGGGCGCTGATTGGCAGACGGGGGACTAGGAGGAGGGACTCTGCGACAACACCGGGGGTTCCTGTTTGTGAGGGGGATGGGGGGCGGGGAGAGTCAGTCCTGAGGTGAAAGTTATACTGAGGAAATAAGTGACGTCACCGACTAACGTTCTCATTTCTGAGGTAAATTGTGAGGTGAAGAGTACATAGAGAGCTGTGAGGGGACTGGGGGGGATTTACTAAGACTGGAGCACTGGGAGGGTGGCGCACTCTGTGCATGGTGACCAATCTGCGTCCAACGTCGGCTTCTTCTATTCAGCGCTGACAATCGGCCCCCCATTCATATCACCACAACCCGACACGTCAAACCGCAGCCTATTGCCCTCGGTGAAGTCCGCACCGATTTCCACAAGTAGTTCCTGCACTACTTCTGGTGACTTGGGGGGCAATGTGACCACTTGCCGCCCGCCGTCAAATGACGGGGGGCGGTGCGGCTCTCGTTCTGGGTGGACGTCATATGACGGCGCTCCTGAGCACCCGCGGCTCTTTAAACACGCGATCAGCTGTGTCCAATCACAGCCGGTCACACGTAAACTTGTAGGTGCTGGTAATCGGCTCTCCTCTCCTCACACTGGCAGAGGGTGTGGCGAGGAGAGCCGACCGTAGGCGATGTAATCAGTGCACCGATTACATTAGAGGGCCATCAGTGCCCACCAAAGCCAGAAATCGGTGCCCATTAGTGATGCCAGTCAGTGCTAGCTTTCAGTGCCACCCATTAGTGCTGCCCATCAGTGCCGCTTATCCATGTCGCCTATCAGTGCCCGCCAGTGCCACCTATTAGGCCCCCATTCACACCTGAGTGTTTTGTAGCTTGAAGCCTTATGCTACAAAACGCTGGAGGGGAAAAAAAAATCTATTATTCTCAATGGAGACGGTTCACATCTCCACTCCATGTTGCCTGGAGCCGAACGCCCTGAAGCTCAGACAAGTTCTGGACCCTTTTTTTGTCGCACAAATCGGGCAGGTTTATGGGTTTTTCTTCTTTTTACATTGGCGATCTTTTGCCCTACACAATATCGCGGCAAAACACCCTAAAAAACCGTCGTAAAAAAAGCTGTAAAATTGCACGATTTTCTGCCTGGAAACGCTATGCTCAGGTGTGAATGGGACCTTGGTGCTCATCAGTGAATGAGGAGAGGAGAACAATTGCTTATTTACAAAATTTACTACCAAAAAGAAAGCTATATTCGTGGGGGAAAAAAAAAAAGACATGCATTTTCTTTGGGTACAGCATGGCACAACCGCACAAAAAAGCAACTTGCACATTTTTATACAGTGTTTTTGAGCTTTGGTGTTTTTTTTCATTAGCCAATTAGCTAGGTGTTTCAGCTTTTTTTTTAACTTTTCCATTAGCTTTTATTCATTTTATTATTATTATTATTATTATTATTATTCATTTTTTTTTTTTTTTTCTCGTTAAGAGTAAGGGATTGGAGTTAACTACTTCCAGACCGCTCCGTATATATACACTGCAGCAGGGCGGCCCGGCTGTGCAAAATCGCGTACCTGTATGTGATTTCACATGCCGCTTCTGCTGTGATTGGATGGCTGCCACGACCATTCAGTGGTGAGACGGCACAGCGGTCTGCCCATGTAAGCAAGGCAAACTGCTGATCTGTCGGGGGAGCAAAAGGGAGATTTTGTGTTTCAGCTAAGCTGAAACGCGGATCTCTCTTTTCCTCCAGTGTATCCGCTACCCCGACACAGTTAATAATCACCTCCCAGCGACACCCTTAACCCTATGATCACCCCTGGTGCTAACCCCTTCCCTGCCAGTGTCAGTACAGTGACAGTGCATATTTTTTATCACTGTATTGGTGTCACTGATCCCTCAAGTGTCACTTGGGTCTCATATACACTGCTGCTGGTAAACGGACGTTTAGGAGCAGTTGGACATTTTTTTTTTCAGCTGCCCCTGAACTCTCCTCTGTTATCTTATCAGTACATGTACACAAAGGGTCGTTTAGGCTCCATGCACACTAAAGCTCATAAAAGCCAGTTTTTTTGAGTTTGGGCATTTTATTTATTTTTTTAACAGCCCATAAACTCCCTTCTCTGTGTCCATGCACACATGGATGTTTGTTATTATTATTATTATTATACAGGATTTATATAGAGCCAACAATTTGCGCAGCGCTTTACAACATGAGGGCAGACAGTACACTTGCGATACAAATCAATACAGGAGGGATCGGAGGGCCCTGCTCATCAGAGCTTACAATCTAGAAGGGAGGGTCAAGTGGAAACAAAAAAGGTAATAACTGTGGAGGATGAGCTGATGGAGAAAATGAAAATACAGTTGTTAGGTGTGGGTAGGGTAGGCTTCTCTGAAGACGAGGGTTTTCAGTGATTGTCTAAAAGCTAATAAAGCAGGAGATAGGTGGACAGATTGGGGTAAGGAGTTGCATAGGATTGGAGAGGCTTTGGAAAAGTCCTGGAGGCGAGTATGGGAGGAGGTGATGAGGGATCTAGAGAGCAGGAGGTCTTGAGAGGAACAAAGAGAACGAGTAGGTTGGTATTTAGAGACTAAGCTAGTGATGTAGCTGGGGGGCAAAATTGTGGATGGCTTTCTACGTAGTTGTTAGTATTTTGAATTTAATTTGTCGGGTGAGCGGAAGCCAGTGGAGGGATTGGCAAAGAGGGGTAGCAGTAGAGTTGCCACCTCATCCCTTTAAACCCGAACACATATGAATTACACGGGTTCTGAGACTAATTTAGTGCAGATAAGGCACCAAGTGAGTTTAATTACCACCTTAATCAGCCACAGAACCTGTGTAATTCATAGGTGTTCGGGTTTAAAGGGATGAGGTGGCAACTCTAGGTAGCAGAGACAGAGCAATTAGTAAGGTGGATGAATCTGGCAGCAGCAGTCACGATGGATTGAAGAGGTGATAGACTATGTAGAGGTAAGCCAATGAGAAGGGAGTTGCAGTAGTCGAGGCGGGAGATGACCAGCGAGTGAATTAAGAGCTTTGTTGTGTCGTTGGTTAGAAAGGGGCGTATTTTGGAGATGTTGCGGAGGTTGATGCGGCAGGATTTGGACAGTGATTGGATGTGGGGCTTAAAAGGAGAGTTTAGAGTCCAGGACTACACCTAGAACCTTGGCATGTTGGGATGGGCTTATAGTTGTGCCATCGATTTTGACAGAGAGATCAGGGGAAGGGAAAGGGGCAAACGGGGGAGGGAAAATTATAAATTCGGTTTTGGACCGATTGAGGAAGTGGTGTGACATCCAGACTGATATATCTGATAGTATATTAGTGATACGTGAGGAGACAGAGGGAGTGAGCTGAGGGGTAGAAAATAGATTTGGGTGTTGTCAGCATAGAAGGGGTATTGTAAGCCATTGGAGGCTATCAGCTGCCCCAGGGAGGAAGTGTAGATTGAAATTAGGAGTGGTCCAAGAACAGAACCTTGTTGGACCCCGACAGAGAGGAGAGGAGGAGGTAGAGTTGTAAGAAATGCTAAAGGTGCGGTTGGATAAGTAGGAAGAGAACCAGCAAAGAGTACAGTCACAGAGACCAAAGGTGTGGAGTTTTTTTGAGGAGGAGTGGGTGGTCAACCGTATCAAAGGCAGCAGAGAGGTCCAGCAGTAGGAGTACAGAATAGTGTCGATTGGTTTTGGCCGTTCTTAGTTCATTTTAGGAGAAATGTTTCTGTGGAGTGCTGAGGATGAAAGCCAGACTGAAGGGGATCAAGAAGGCTATTATCAGCGAGGTGGACGCTCAGACAGTTATAGACCAGATGTTCGAGGAGTTTGGATAAGAGGGGGAGCAAGGAGATGAGGCGTAGGTTGTTAGGATTGGATGGGTCCAGTGAGGGCTTTTTAATTATGGGTCTGACAAGTGCATGTTTTAGGGAGTTGGGGAAGATACCAGGAGAGAGGGAGCGATTGAAGATGTGGGTTAGAGAGTGTAGCATAGAGCCAGAGGGTGAACGTAGCATTTGCGAGGGAACAGGATCCAGATAGCAGTGGAGTTTATGGGCTGTTGTCTGAACGCCCTAAAATCGCATTCAGGAGCTGTTTTTCTGAACCACAAAAAAACGCTTAAAAAGGTTAAATGCACAATGTCGATAAACACTCAAATGTGGCTCACCAGTGTTTTTGATCCATTAAAAAAAACAAAAAACCGCTATTGCAAAAACTTTGAAAAACTCACTTAGTAAATACTCCCCCCACCATGGGTTGTGTAGTGCGTACAGAGCACACCATGGGTTGTGTAGTGCGTATAGAGCAGCACACATGACCACTGCTGCTCGTTCCAGACAGACAGCAGTGAGGAGGGGAAAGGAAGACGTTCAGAAGCTCAGAGATTGTTACAAGGAGGCAGCAAACCCCAGTAAGAAAATATTTCAGGAAAAATGAATTACAGTGCCAGTCAGTAGAGGATGTGTATGGAATATTTTTGAAGAATCAGGACATTCTTTAGTGTCACTTCAAGCGGACTGCCAACACACAACAATGGACCCAACAACACACCTGCACCATTTTGCTGACAAAGTGCACCAGAGCACGCGGCAAGTGTTTGGTTTAGTGCATAGCCATGCCTTGCGGTAATACGTTACCACAACACATACACTCGAAGCCAGCCAAATACTGCATGCTTCTCACAACAATCTTCCCGTCCCCCAGCCAGTATTATCCTCCCCAGGTCCAGCAGTTGGATAGGCCAGCCATCTGGTGTTTTGTTTTAAGCGGTGCTCAATTATCTTCGGTCATTCTAGTGCATCAGTTGTTTTTTTCGCATTCCCTCAGGTCTGGGTTTTTTTTTCTCACTGACCAACTGCTGTGAAGAGACATCCAGACCTCAGGGGAAAAGATGGGGCATCCGATAGGATGGTCCTAGTATCAGCCGGCCACCATTTCAGATAGTGGGGATGATTTACTAAAGGCGAATAAAACTGCACACTGCACTCATTTTCCTTAGTAAATGTAATGTGGTAAAGCTTCACTTTATAAAGAATACTCAATTAGGCTCAAGGGAAAAAAAAAACAGTTTTGCTTTTCATATTACATTAGATGACGAAAATTGGCAGTTTCCCCTCATTTACTAATCTCTGAGGAAAATGAATGCAACAGCACTAGAAGAGTGCGCAGTCTATTTGCCTTTAGTATATAGTTACATAGTAAGGTTGAATAAAGACACCAGTCCATCCTGAGCCCACAATCCAAGGTCCCCAATTTACATTCATATACTAGGGCCAACTTTTTGGATACAAGCCAATTAACCTACCAGCATGTCTGTGGAGTGTGGGAGGAAACCCATACAAGCTCCAGCCAGGTAGTGTCATGGTTGGGATTATGAACCTGTGGCCCTTTTAACTGCTAGGTGAGAATGCTGCCCACTACACCACTGTGCCGCCACAAATCCTCCCCAGTGTGTTTAACTGTAATATGCCTCTTCCTGACAGCAACACAACGTACATAGCCATGCTTCTTTGAATATAAAGCTTTATTAGGCTTAAAAGAGAAGTTTTTTTTTTTTCCCCTTTTATACTAAGGCCCCATGTACATGGGGCACTGCAAAACGTACGTTCAGAGGCAGTTGGACGCTTTTTTTCAACTGTCCCTGAACTCATTCAATGTTATCTTATGTGACCATGTACACAGTCTCGTTTATTGCCGTTTTTAGGCAGTTGCGTTTAACAGCGTTTCTTTGAAAGCAAAAAAATGGGTTCAGATGATGAAGATTTGCACATTTCAGATGCCAAATGCGCCTAAACATGGTACCGGCGGGGGACAGATGCAGCATCCACCTATGTAAGGCTCCATGTACATGGGACGCTCATTGGAGCGCTAAGCTAAGGAGGGGTGGGGAGCGGCTGTCTCAGTGGCTTGCTGAGTGGCTGAGACTGCCATTAGTTCAGGCACCTGGTTGATCCAGACTTCATTGTGGTAGCACGGTGCCTGGACTGATCTGTGTGGTGTCAGCAGAGAGGGGACTTCAGAGAGCTCTCTGCTGAAAACGGGTCACAGGAGTGCAAAATGAATTGCACTCCTGTGATCCTTAGGAGAAGCCCAGTCAAAGGAGCTCAGGCTGGACTTCTCCTTTAAGGCTGTATTAAACCCGAGAGAAAACATTTATTATATTGCAGCAATTCTTAATTTTCTTTTTTAGGATTTCTTTCCTTTATTTTCACCTGGGGATTCATCCAGCAATTTTGTTGTTTTTCATCAGAACAAGATGTCCTGCAGATGTAGCTGTTTAACGGGAGGAAACAAGCCATTTAACACTGACAGGTGCGCTTACAATGATCCGCTTTTATTTATTTATGTAAAAAGCTTTATTCCAAAAGGAACAAAACTGTTGTAACTGCCCATCAAGTATTAGTTGACGTTTGGCTTAAATTTTTTAGCGTACCTAAAGCAGAGTATACTCGCTACAAGCGATGTGTATGTAGGGATCTCTCACACTGCGCTATTGTATTCTGATAGTGGGGCCTCCTTCCGGGCAGAATACACAGATCAGCACTGCAGGTATTGGCTGCAGGTATTGGCTGCAGGCACTGATTGAAAGCTGATTTTACAGCAGGACTGTTCAACAGATGCTGGTTATTATACCAGCTTTGGTTGAACTGAGAGCGGTACACAGTTCCTGCTGAACTGCCCAAATTTCGGTACACGTATACCCAGCTTTAGGGGCCTTTAATAGCGAACGCAGTTGGATGCATTTTGAACTGCACTCCAACTGCATAGACAACCCAAAATCAAGGTAATCCTATGGACATAGTTCACATCATTGCAGTGCAATTCAGTGCAGTTAAAAAAAATAAAAAATAAATAAATATCGCATGCTGCATTTTTATGCACTGCAAAAGCAGGTAACACACCACAAACACACTTCAAATGCACTTCACCGTCCCCCTTTAAGCCAAGCCCAAAATCATATAAAAAAAGCACTGCAAATGCAGCACAAAATGCGCACATCAAATGCATGTAAACATGCAGTCAGAAACACGCAGTTATGTGCAGTTTCTGGTGTGAATGGGCCCTAAATCTGCTAGTCCATCTAACACTTCCCTCCCGCCATATTAACAATGCTGCTGTTCAAAAGTGTCCCCTGTTCTCCTCCATCCAGAATGGAGGCCCTCTAATACAGGAGGCTCTCTGTAGGGGCACCCGATGAAGAGGAGGGGCCAGGAGTGCTGCCAGGGCACCCCAAAAGAGGAGGATTGGGGCTTCTCTGTTAAAAAACCTTACATAAAGCAGGTAAGTATAACACATTTTATTTAAAAAAAAAAAAAACATTTACAATCACTTTAAAGCGGAGTTCCACTCATTTGTAAGTTTATTAGGTCAGCATCTACAAAAAGTGTAGCTGCTGACTTTTAATAAACAGCCACTCACCTGTCCCACAGTCCAGCGATGTGGCTGCCCGAAGCCTCGCCCATTCTCCTCCACCTCTCCGCGGCATGGGCATTGCAAGTGTGGGCACCCGGCTGTGATAGCCAGGCAATCTTCTGTTACCTGTGACGTGCCCCAGAAGTTTGCAGGGGGGGGGTGGAGGAGTTGCCGACATAACGAGAGTAGGAAATGGGAGCTGGGTACCTGTCATAACTAGGAAGACGTGCCCCCCCCCCCCCCCAAAAAAAATTACATGCCAAACTTGCCATTTAAGGGGGCGAGGAGCGCTTAAAGTGGAAGTTCCACTTTTGGGTGGAACTTTGCTTTAAGGCAACTTCAGTCTGCAGAAGAGTTTAGCGAAGAAAACGTAGTTAATAAATGTGGAGCACACATCATGTATTTACTATTTGAGTGCTGACATCCCATTAAAAAACTTTATAAACTGTGCATATTAAAGCACTTGAAACTTTACAGTTTATTTTTCTCATAAAAATCATAAAGATTTATAAGTCACATGAAGTTTAAACACAAGTAAACAACATATACAATAAAACTGATTACCTGGAACATTTTCTGTGCAATTTATAGTTCCTGACCACATCCATAAACATTTTGAATGGCATTTCACCAGTTTACAAAAACTGATGTTAACACATTTGACAAACTACGTCTACTTCAAGACTAGAGAAGGCTGCAATTCTCAGATAATGTTAGTCAGTGGAATTTACACATATCTAAAAGGAATATGCAATAGATATATATATATATATATATATATATATATATATATATATATAATACACACACACACAAAATTGTGAAGTGGAAGGAAAATGATAAATGGTTTTCAAATTTTTTTACAAATAAATATATGAAAAGTGTGGTGTACATTTGTATTCAGTCCCCTTTACTCTGATGCCACTAACTAAAATCTAGTGGAACCAATTGCCTTCAGAAGTCACCTAATTAGTAAATAGTCCACCTGTGTGTAATTTAATCTCAGTATAAAAACAGTTGTTCTGTGAAGCCTCAGTGGTTTGTTAGAGAACAAACAGCATCAGGCCAAGGAACTAACCAGACAGGTCAGAGATAAAGTTGTGGAGACGTTAAGACCCCATTCACACCTGAGCGTTCTGTAGCTTGAAGCCTGAAGCTACAAAACGCTAGAGGGTAAAAAATCGATTATTCTCAATGGAGATGGTTCACATCTCCACTCCATGTCGCCTGAAGCCGCACGCCTGAAGCTCAAACAAGTTCCAGACCCTTTTTTGTCGCTCAAATTGAGCAGATTTGGGCGTTTTTCTTCTTTTAACATTGGTGACCTTTTGCCCTGCACACAATTGCGGTAAAAAAACGATGTGGTAGAACGCAGCAATATCGCAGGAAATTTGTGCGATTTTCTGCTTGAAAACGCTACGCTCAAGTGTGAATGCAGCCTCAACGCAGGGATTTGTTATAAAAAATATCCCAAGCTTTGAACATCTCACGAGGAGCCCTGTTCAATCCATCATCCAAAAATTTAAAGAGTGCCTACCAAGACATGACCATCCACCTAAACTGACAGGCCGGGCAAGGAGAGCTTTCATCAGAGAAGCAACCAAGAGGTCCATGGTAACTCTGGAGGAGCTGCAGAGATCCACAGCTCAGGTGGGAGAATCTGTCCACAGGACAACTATTAGTCGTGTACTCCACAAATCTTCCCTTTATGGAAGAGTGGCAAGAAGAAAGCCATAGAAAGTCCTGTTTGCAGTTTGGGAGAAGCCATGTGGGGGACACAGCAAACGTGTGGAAGAAGGTGCTCTGGTCAGATGAGACCAACATTGAAATTTTTGGCCTAAAAGCAAAATGCTATGTGTGGTGGAAAACGAACACTGCACATCACCCTGAACACACCATCCCCACCGCGAAGCATGTTGGTGGCAACATCATGTTGTGGGGGATGTTTTTCTTCAACAGGGACGGGGAAGCTGGTCAGAGTTGATGAGAAGATGGATGGAGCCAAATACAGGGCAATCTTAGAAGAAAAACTGTTAGAGTCTGCAAAAGACATGAGACTGAGGCGGAGGTTCACCTTCCAGCAGGACAACGTCCCTAAACATACAGCCAGAGCTACAATGGAATGGTTTAAAACTTTAAATCAAAGCATATTCATGTGTTAGAATGGCCAAGTCAAAGTCCAGACCTAAATCCAACTGAGAATCCGTGGCAAGACTTGAAAATTGCTGTTCACAGACGCTCTCCATCCAATCTGACAGGGTTTGAGATATTTTGCAAAGCAGAATGGGCACAAATATCACTCTCTAGATGTGCAAAGCTCGTAGAGACATCCCCAAAAAGACTTGCAGCTGTAATTGCAGAGAAAGGGGGTTCATCTTCAGTGTTGTCACATGAAAAGATATAATAAAATATTTACAAAAATGTGAGGGGTGTACTCACTTTTGTGAGATACTTTGTGTGTGTGTGTGTGTGTGTGTGTGTATGTGTATATATATATATATATATATATATATATATATATATATATATATATATATATATATATAATATAAAATATATTTTGCACCTATCAGACCATAAATAGTCATAGTATATTTACATATACAGATCAAATACATGATAACATTCTCATGTATCTTAAAGCGGAATATAAACTAAATTTTGAAAAACCAGCAGGGTTTTTTTTTAACAATACAAAGAAATTGCCACTGCCCCCACCTAAAACTGGCCTTCAGAGCGAGGAACATATGGAAGGGTGACGCATGTCAAACAAACCCAAAGAAGATACACTGATCAGTTGCTGTGGCCAATTGCCTTCAGCTGCTGATCGAGAAACGTTTTTATAACATTCTTCTTTAACAGAAGTCAGAGTTCCATGGAGCAGGGACAGCCACAGCCGCTCCCTCCTGAACCAGGACAAATCTCTATCTGTTTCTGGCCACCTTTATACATCAAAAAAGCCTAATGATCCTTACAAAGTGCCCCACATAAAATAAAGTTCCTTATCTCTGTTTCTCCTTTGGGATTTCGTGAGTGTCATTTGGCTTTTTACATATGAGATGTATGTGGATGTTCTGCTGCCTCTGATCTACTGTGGTTCTGTTTATGATGAGTATGTGTTTGGTAATTGGCGAATTGGCTAAATGCCATTTAGACTGTTTATTGATGTACAAAAACGATATATTGTACAGAAAATGCACCTGGATTCCCATTTTATTGTATATGGGTGTTTAGCTGTATTTTTACAACCTATTGTGACTATCATTGCATTTTAATGAGAAAAAAAAACATTTTATAAAATTTGAGTGCTGTGGTAGTCCCTATAATTTATATTTATATATACACACCAGTCATAAATGTTATTTGCTTTTAGTTTTGGTTCGCTGTGCTGCAACTTGCCATGTGCCTCGTGACACAAAAAGTCGCATGACAAGTGAACACACATTTATTTCAATGGCGGCCGTTCCAATCATTGAGACTCTTAAAAAGGTTTCTGCACTACTTTGATGCCATTTACGGTCCAAAAAATTCAGTCGCATGAAACTCGTACGTCATAGTTGCACTGGAAGTCGCACGACAATGGGGGGGGGGGGGTCATAGCAGTGTGAACTGAGCCTTACAGTAATGCTGTTATAGTACTGTCGCATTTCATGTAAAGGTTGTACCCCAGGCATGGTAAGTAATATTAGAAATATAGAAATCTTACCCTAAAGACAAACCCTGCCTAGTCGTACAGATGAAGGCTGGTAGGCTTGGATGCAGAAGATCTGGGATCAGAGGAAGTTTAGGGCTTTGTGTGCATCATATCTTCTCAGCGTGCAGGGTGTATAGAGCTGAACTGGCATCATTACTCGGGACAACATTGGACAGTGACACAGTCATTGTAAAAGCAGAATAAAGGCAGTCATAGGTAGTGGATTGTTAAAGCTGGCCACACGTAGATTTTTCTAGATTTCATGTGATAGATCAGCAAAATTTTGCAACAACTCTGTAGTGTGCCGAATCCTGTTCAGTTTACAAAAACCCCATTAGGGTACCCCCCATGTATTAAAGTGGACCTTCACTCTCAAAACAAACCTTTCCCCACTGCAATCCTCTCCCCTCTCTGCTATTTAAAAAAGTGTTGTTGTTTTTTTGTTTGTTTACGTTATTTTTTTTCTCTAGCCAGCCCCACGTCCCTATTTAGGCCCCGGCAAGAATGACATGTCCCCTTCATACATCCCAGGTATCTGTAGGAGCGGGGACACACAGCAGCCGGAGGGCAGATCTGGTGGCACGTCATTACGGACTGCCAAAGCCTGGAAGAGACAGCCGGCTCCTAGGGACGTAGGAAAGGAAGATGGCAGCGTGGGACCTGGCGTGTGGTGGTGGATTGCAGCAGAACATTGCTTGATTTTCTGTGTGAAGGTGCAAAATAAAAAAAGGGGGGAGGGGGGAGATAGACAAGAAGAGCACGGGCAGAGGAGACGTTTCTTTTAGGCCCGGTTCACACTGGTGTGACATACTTCGAGAGCAAGACATGTAAAAATCAATGTTTCCCTATAGGAACCGTCTTAACTGGTCCGGCTTGTGTCGGTCTGACTTTGGAAAAGGTTCCGGCACTGCTTTGGTCCGACTTCTGTCCGATTTTATCCCATAGAATTGAATGGAAGTCGTATTCCAAGTCAGATGCTTGATGTGATTTGGATCCAACATTACAGGAAGATTACGCAGGCATTCCCTAAAGTCGCACTGAAGTTGCCTGGCAAAGTCGTGTCGGAACAGTGTGAATCCTAAAAGTGTTTGTAACCTTAATTATCCATTCCACTGGCAGCCCCTCTCCTTTATACAGTGATAACTCACAGTGTTAGTGTTAAATACCTTTTTTCTTTAAGCCAGTCACGTTACTCCCGGCTGCTCTGTTACTCTGATGCCCGGGCTACAGCGGGAGGGACCGAGATCTAACTCTGACCTCAGCCGGTAGGTCATGTGACCACTGTGCTGGCTGCTCAGGCCCTCCCGTTGTAGTCCTGGAATGGAGTAGCAGAGTGGCTGGGAGTCACGTGACTGACCTGCAGAAAAAGATATTTAGAGGTATTGATTTCAATATACATGTGCTCTGACGATTATCGCTGTATAAAAGAGAGCAGCAGGCATTGACATTTTTTAAAGTTTTTAATGTACTGCTAATAGCGGTGGTGGGGGCGGAGACAGCTCACACAGACTGCCAGTCTGCAGCTCTCTGCTCTGCCTCCTCCGCACTCTGCTGTGGAGGGGTGGGGGTGGCTGGCTCGGGCTCTTAGCGGCTCGCTTAGAGGCTGAGCCGGGTATCAGTCCAGGAATCTGGCAGATCCCGAATCCGTGGTTGCGATGACATGGAGCCTGGACTGACAGCAGTGACGTCAGTAGAGAGCAGACTTCAGCCCGCCCTCTGCTGAAAACAGGTCACGGGAGTGCAAAATTAACTGCATTCCTGTAATCCATAGGAGAAGTTCTCTGGATTAAAGTGAAAAACATTCACAGTACAGCTCCCCCCCCCATATTTACTTAAGCCCGGTCACGATCCAGCAATGTGTACAAGAGAAGTTTCTCTCTTGGCTCTCTCCCTCCTCATTGGCTCAGAGACAGCAGCCAGGGCCATTGGCTCCGACTGCTGTCAATCACAGCCAGTGAGCAAGGAGTGGGAGGCAGAGCCAAGCCAAGCTCTGTGTGCCTATGGACACACACAGCTGGCTTAAGCACGAGTCCGCACAAGTGTCCCCAAAGCAAAGGGTTTCCTATGGTTGACATGCGGCAAAGGGAGGAGCGCTGTCAGGGGACCTGAGAGGAGAATTGGGACTGCTCTGTGCAAAACCACTGCACAGAGCAGGTAAGTATAATATGTTTGTTATTAAAATGTTTATATATATATATATATATATATATATATATAATATGGGTTTACAATCACTTGTTTTAGGTGCTTATAACCGCATGCTGAAAACAACAGTGTTTGGATGTGGAAGGCATGAAGACAATGTACTTCTTTGTTCTGTAACAATATCCATAATCTGACCGATTGAATCTCTCAACGTTATGTGTTTGACTGGCTGCTGAAATTAGAGAGTCCAATTTGTGCCAAAGCCTGTGGATTTTTTGAGGCTAAATAAAAATAACATCATTATTACAGAATACAAAACTTTGATAAAATTTAAAAATGTACTCTTTTTTTTTCTTTTAAGCTGTATGTAAAAAAAAAAAAAAAAAAAAAAAAAAAAATATATATATATATATATATATATATATATATATATATATATATATATACATACATATCTCTATCTCTGTGTCAGCACTTACTGTACTGTTTATGTTCCCATCACACCAGTTGTTTACTGAACTATTATGACGGAGTGAGGGGTGTGGAGGGTACTTTCAGCTCCTGTCCACTTTAACATTATAAACTGAAGTTTATGAATGACAAGAATGCAGCACACAAGTTCACAAGGGCAGAGTGAGCTAGGCGGTCAAGTATCCTCTATGTCACTGCTGCTTCTACTGCCTTTCCGTCATTGTCCTCAGGATTTCCAGGAACTCCAACCAATATTTGTACAGTCTCTCTCCAGAGAAACCAATAAACAAGCAGAGGCTCAGAGCCACACCACTCATCCTTGTGTCCAAATAAACCAATGGCATGTATCCTGGCAGTACAGAGAACCTGATTGGATACACAAAGTCAGTAAACATCTTCTGCAGCACACACCCTCTTTCTTCTCGCAAAGGGGGGGAAAAAAAGTGCCTGCAGCACATGTAACGATAACAAGTATAATGGAGTTTACGTGGAAATAGGTTTTCAGTCATGCCACGAATAAAAAATCCACTTTAGTTTAATAAAAGAAGCGTGGGTGGTTAAAGAACAGCTGCAAGTCAAACATCACTGTGCAACAAACATAGAATGTGAAAAGCATGTGGCTGTAATTTGGTTTCAGGTGAACTGTTAGAAGAAAATTAACGTTCTGAAATTTAGTTGACATTCAGCAGCAAAAATCAATCTGCAGTAGGATTAGAGTTGCCACCTCATCTCTTTAAAGTGGAACACATCTGAATTACACAGGTTCTGGGCAAGGATGAGCTCCGGCGTGTTCGCACACGCCACGTGCAGAGCCCACCAGGAAGTCAGCGCAGCGCTGCGCTAATCACAGGCAGTGAGACATTGTCCCGATGTGCGGCTGCAGAGATTGGGAAATGTCTCACTGCCTGTGACTAGCACAGCGCTGCGCCGACTTCCTAGCGTGCTTTGCACATGGAGTGTGCGAACACGCCGGAGCTCATCCCTAGTTCTGAGGCTAATTTAATGCAAATGAGGCACCACATGAGTTTAATTACCACCTTAATCAGCCACAGAACCTGTATAATTAATATGTGTTCAGGTTTAAAGGGATGAGGTGGCAACCCTAATATAGGATGCTGCTCCTGTATATTTATAATATGATCTAGATTCTTCACAATGCAACTTTTCCAGTAAACACCAAACGCCATCTTGCATCTACAAACTGGTGACACAAGGACTTTGAGGGCATACAGTTATTTAATTAACAGCTCTTAATCAAAGCCCAGATGCCACTTTGTATATTACTATTGTAATGCAGATAAGCTGCATGAACTGTAATAAATGTCGGCATGGTGTATCCCAAAATCAAAGTGGTGAGATATCGCGCATACACTGATAGTGGTTTACACCCTGTAGAATCTGCATTAGGGCTTGTTTACACATGCTTCAACATGTGGCATTGGACAGACTTTTTTAAAGCACTCTGAATGCCAATGAAAGCACCTCTCACCAAATAAAGTAGTAAGCTTACAGTCATGTTCACGCATCGCATTTGCTTTGCTTCGCTTCAAAAATTATACTCCATATTGCTTTCTTGGTGCTTCAAAGCATCTCCAAAGCCTCCATAGAAGTCTATGATAACGCCCACTAGGGCTAAGACATTGGCATTAAGAGCAGGAATTTGGGAGGCTTTTGACAGGTGTTAAAAAGAGACAGGACATTGTGCTGTTCACACTAAGCTTTTGGGGTGTTGCGTTGCTTCAAAATTGAAGGCTCATGTCAAGTCAGGAGGCGTTTGAAGTCTTTCAACGCCTCCCTTTCAAGTCTATGGCAATGCTCCGCAAACATTTGGCAGGCGTTTTCAGTGCAGTTTTGGTGCGGTTTCGGTGCGTTAAAACATGTTTATTTCTGTCACTTTCCATTGTGGAGAAGTTGTAATGCTCGTCAAACGCTACAAAACCACACATAGGGCATTTAGGGAGCGTTTTAACGCTTGTAAAATGACCCATTCTAAAGCTCATTGATGCCCATACTAACACCATAAAAACGCATTTGTCGAGCGTCAGAAATTTAGTCAAGTGTTAACAAGCCCTAACAACACCTGCAGCTTTTATGGGGCTTTTATTTAGAGTTAGCTTTTCTTTGTTTTGTAGGTATTGCAGGTATAGGATATCCCAGGATGCACTGGAAAATCAACAAGTGACCCAGAAAGACATCATCACTAGTCTCTTCCGGTTCATGTGTATATATTCTCAAAGTGTCTGCTGCAGATGTCACATCTGGTGTGCAGCGTGGAGCAGCAGGAAGGTTAGCGGGGTCGGGACTGGAGAAGAGATGCTAACAGACAGCACATGGTGGTGTGCAACATGGGAATGCTATAGTGGAAGGTGAGTGAGGATCGGACAGAGAGGACTGAACGGTAGAGGGTCAGCAGAGCTGGGAGACTGGAGCAGGAGAAAAAAGCAGATGTTACACGGGGTGCACAGCATGGGAGCAATATAGCAGGAGGTGAGAAGGGACCAGAGAGAGAGGCGGATCAACAAACCAGAGGATGAGCAGAGCTGGGGTTTACTACTGAGTGGGGGATCAGCAGTGCTGGGAGTTACTACTGAGTGGAGGATCAGCAGTGCTGGGGTTTACTACTGAGTGGGGGATCAGCAGTGCTGGGAGTTACTACTGAGTGGGGGATCAGCAGTGCTGGGAGTTACTACTGAGTGGAGGATCAGCAGAGCTGGGGATGCTACTGAGAAGGGGTCAGCAGAGGGGGGGGGGTTACTACTGAGCAGTGGTTTAGCAGAGCTGGGGGCTACTACTGAGCGGGGGATCAACAGAGCTGGGGATTACTACTGAGCGTCGGATCAGCAAAGCTGGGGGTGCTACTGAGTGGGGGATCAGCAGACAGCAATTCTGAATACTGTAATTTTTTTTTTAAATTGGCGCCATTGGCAGCCAATTAAACTAGAAGTGACGTTGTGACGTCGCTTTGGAAGAGGCTCTGGTGGTAATCTGGGTTGAAATAACTGTCGGAAACAAATCACAGGCAGTCAGAATATTATCTTTTATGGAATTGACAGCATTATTTTTGGCAGCTGGAGCCTAGATGAAGCCGATCACTCTGTCATGGGGTGTGGTGGAGTTGTTTTTCCACAGACTTTATTAGGACTTTGCCAGTTATACACAGCTTGATATAGGGAAGTAGGACAAAGGTGAAGCATGTATAAAAAGGAGTGCACTGATCCAGTGTGATTCAGCATCCTTCAGCCTTCCTAATGTGACAGCACTGCCAGCAACATGTACAATTTATTGCCAAATAAGTAGGATCTCCCTCTCAAATGATTAACTTCAAGTAAAGGGTACTGTTAATATTACTGCATAAAGTGCAAAAGCATGTTAGACAAATGTGCTCTCCCACATTTGTGGGAACAATTTGTTGACGCCCCCTTTCTGATCCAGCATGACGTGCCCCTGTGCACAACGACAACGCCATAAACAATAGCTTAGTGTGAAGGAACTTGAGTGACCCGCACAGAGCCCTGACCTTAGCCCTACTTAACATCTTTGGAATAAGTTGGAACGCCAATTGCAAATCATTTCGTCTAGCATCAGTACCTCACAAATGCTCTTTTGGCTAAACAGACACAGATTCCCACAGACAAGCTCCGAAATCTTGGGTAAAGCCTTCCCAGAAGAGTGTAGGAGGTTATAGCTGCAAAGTGGAGGGGGAGCTCTATAAGAATGCCAATGGCTTTGGAATATGATGTCCAACAAACCATAGATGGGATGTTCAGGTGTCCACAAACCTTTTGACAGCTGTCTGTTGCTGTGTGTTTTGTAAATAGCAGATTGGGAGGCAGAGAGACGACACCAGTCCCAGTGTCCAATGGATGTGCAGCAGTAAAGTCACAGTGAACCAGAAGTATAGCGGTGGCTGTACTGTCCGGTAGAGCTAAGATATCACTTAGAAGATATTTAGCTGCATATCACTACAAATCTGATATACAGACTTCCTTACAAATATTATCACAATTAATCTATTGGGCCCACAGTTGGACTTTAACCTTTCCTCGTAGCGGATGTCCCCCATGCCCCTTATCTATTTTGTTGCCCCTGCTTTTTTTTTGTTTTGTGAACTGGTTCTTACAACTGAACTGCACGTCCAAGATGGGATCTTACTAATATTTTCTACAGCAAATGTGTCAAACACAGGGCCATTGGCCAAAAGTGGCCCTCCAGGCCATTTCATTTAGATCTCACACCCAGGGCTTTTTTTCAACTAGAACTCCAGCTCTTGCCCTCTGCTCACCACTGTAACTTGTAAACACAGAAGGCTTCAAGGACAACTTTATTCTCAGCAGCTCTCACAGATCCCTGCCTGGCCTACACTCATGGCGGGGACAAGGGATATGCAGGTGCAGTGTGAGATGGGGGGTGGGGGGGAATCACGTGGTAAGCTCCATTGTGATCCCCATTTGTGCCTGGGGGCACAGATGCCAACCAATGATCTTCCTGCAAGTGAGAGAGAGATGGAGCCATCTACACTCCCGGGAGGTACTGGAGCCGCGCTGGTGTTCCGTCAGATTAGGCGACCCGTCAGAATTGGTAATGGAAGTGACGTTCTGTCACCACCGTCTTGCTACACCCCGCACTCCTCCACAGTAAGGATACAGTGAGAAGGGGCAAGCGGACATCTTGTTACACCCACCAGAGTTTTGCATTTGACACTTATTTTTAACAGTTGTAGTCAGAGTCTTCAAGCGGGAAATGCGATACTCCTAAGAACCAAGGCCTGAGGTGTGCCTTGGCCTAGCTGGTCAGTATGCCTGAGAAGAGGGCATACCCTGAATGTAAGAATAAGAACAAAATACTATGAGAATGTATGAAACTGGGGAACGGGTGGGTGGGAACCCAGAAAACCTACCGACACTGGCCCTGACAGAGGAGGAGGTTTAAATAGCCCTCTCAGGCTCCTCCTACAAATACAGGCTGGCCTGCAGCCAGCCTTCAACTTGTAGTCAGAGTCTTCAAGCGGGAAATGCGATACTCCTAAGAACCAAGGCCTGAGGTGTGCCTTGGCCTAGCTGGTCAGTATGCCTGAGAAGAGGGCAAAAGACACAAAATTTAGGTGAAGAAGGGAAGGTAAAGAACCATCAAGGATAAAGGTGTGCTCCCGGACGGCAGCAGTACGTATCCAGCAAATGACTGGAAAGTGTTTGCCATGGCAAAAGAACACACCGACTCCTGACTTGGCGATGAGACGGAACCCCCTATCGAACCTGTGACACTACCCTGAACCCAACTGAACATCCCCTAAAAGATTGAATTGAGCCGGATGCCTGTGACACCCAGACCCGAGAATGAACTGCTTGTGAAATGAGAGGATACGAGAGGGGAATGGAATAAGGCCTGCCCCTGCAAAAGATCGCAAAATACCCCAATGAACACCAGTGAAATAGCCCAGACATACCCCCCCAAGAGGGTGAGTGGCAAAAAGACCACTAACAGGAGTGCTAAAATCTAGAAACCTGATGGATGTGACGGAGTAAGCGGACAAGGCCCATGGCAATAATACTGTCAACCTGGAGAAACCATACCGGGCACAGGACCCAGGTCCCACCGGATACGATCGGGTCATGCTACAGCCTGAACCCAACAGCTGGGACAGAATCCTGAACCAAGGAGGGCCAAACTCCCTCCCAGGGAAACAGTCCCCATGGCATGATACAGACATACCCAAGCCCCCCCTACTTGGAACAAGCTGGGGATCGGAAAAGACGACTGGACTGATGTCCCTAAGTGGGACTCCAGGCAATAAGTTCAAACAAGATCAGAGCCAAGAGTGGAATCCAAAACCATTGTGACATCTGCCCAACCTACCCCCCAAGGACCGTCACGTGGACGTGGCTTAACAAACACCCTGAGAGAGACTATACATCCCTGGGCAGTAACCAGGGCCTCAACACAACAGGACATCAACTGAAGGAAAATTTTTCCGACTGCTTCTGACCCAAGGGTGAGCACAGTGGTGAAATGACATCAGCACCAAACCACTAGCCCCTAACAACGGCCGGGCTGAAGGAGGTGATAGCAAGCATGGATGATATCGGTATGGATGCCAAGACGGCCCAACCTGAAACACAAACTAGAGAAATGACAGACAACCAGACATGAGAACAACAATACCCCCTACCTAACTAAGAATGAAACATGAGCAGAAAAGTCAAGACCACTGCGCGTGAAAAGAACCTGCCGCACGGACCCCCCCCCCCCCCAACATGCAAAGTGGTAAGTGAGCCCGAGTAACCTGCGGTGCAGAGGCAGGTAATTAACTGAAAACTCAGGGCTAGTGTACCCATGGACCGTGGTGGGTAGTCGTGTAGATGTGGTGAATGAACATGCAACGTATGACGTATGGTATACAGGCGAGAAGATTGAGGACAACAATCAATTAACAAACGAAAACCTCAGCCCGTATGGATCTGTAGACGTGACAGATCCTGACGTGTGAGCCCTAGCTACCTGACCCAGGTACAAACATGACACAGACACAATGAGACATGACAATCAACAAGGACGAACGACTACCAGAGTATGCCATGAGTGAACAATGCCCCTCTGAGAAACTCTGAGACTGAACACCAAGTCTGAAATACCAAGACAGGCATGCTGGCAGTAACACAAAAACAGAAACGCTGAGACAGAAAACGCTGAGACAGAAAACGCTGAGACAGAAACGCTGAGACAGAAAACGCAACATGCCATGATGAAAACCCATGACGGAAAACACTGAAACTTCATGCTGAAGCAGAAACATAGTGACAGAAACAGAGGCAAAACGCTATAACAGCAACAACCAAGACTGAAACGCTGAGGCATAAATGAAATGCCAGAAAAACCTGGGTCAGAAATGCTATAACAGAAAAACTGCGACAGCAACGCAACAGCAGAATCCTGGCCAGAAATGCAAAGGCCAAAAACACGCTGAGACTGAATGCAAAGACAGAAATCCTGGTTCAGAACGCCATGACAGAAATCCTGGTTCAGAACGCCATGACAGAAATCCTGGTTCAGAACGCCATGACAGAAATCCTGGTTCAGAACGCCATGACAGAAATCCTGGTTCAGAACGCCATGACAGAAATCCTGGTTCAGAACGCCACAGCAGTCCAAGGGCAGAACGCTACGACAGAAATCCCGGGGCAGAAAGCTACAACAGAAATCCCGGGGCAGAAAGCTACAACAGAAATCCCGGGGCAGAAAGCTACAACAGAAATCCCGGGGCAGAACGCTGGCATCCAGGCAGGAACGCTATGACAATAATGCCGGACAGACCGCTGACAGGAGATGCTGCGCAGAACGCTGTGACGGAAAAGCAGCGCAGAAACACTGTGACGGAAAAGCAGCGCAGAAACGCTGTGACGGAAATGCAGCGCAGAAACGCTGTGAAGGAAATGCAGCGCAAGAAACGCTGTGACGGAAATGCAGCGCAAGAAACGCTGTGACGGAAATGCAGCGCAAGAAACGCTGCGACGGAAATGCAGCGCAAGAAACGCTGCGACGGAAATGCAGCGCAAGAAACGCTGCGACGGAAATGCAGCGCAAGAAACTCTGTGACGGAAATGCAGCGCAAGAAACGCTGTGACGGAAATGCAGCTCAGAACGCTGTGACGGAAAAGCAGCGCAGAAATGATGTGACGGAAAAGCAGCACAGAAACGATGTGACGGAAAAGCCGCGCAGAACGCTGAGACAGAAACACTGTGACAGAAATGTCACGTGGAGCTAAGGCGGGGGGACGACCCGCCACATGGAGCTCAGGCGGGTGGGGAGACCCGCCACATGGAGCTCAGGCGGGTGGGGAGACCCGCCACATGGAGCTCAGGCGGGTGGGGAGACCCGCCACATGGAGCTCAGGCGGGTGGGGAGACCCGCCACATGGAGCTCAGGTCGGGTGGGGAGACCCGCCACGTGGAGCTCAGGTCGGGTGAGGAGACCCGCCACGTGGAGCTCAGGCGGGTGAGGAGACCCGCCACGTGGAGCTCAGGTGGGTGAGGAGACCCGCCACGTGGAGCTCAGGCGGGTGGGGAGGAGGAAGCTCAGGAGGCCCACCCTGTGGAGCTCAGAGGGGGGGAGGGGGGAGACCCAACACGTGGAGCTCAGGAGGCCCACCACGTGGAGCTCAGAGGGGGGGAGGGGGAGACCCAACACGTGGAGCTCAGGAGGCCCACCACGTGGAGCTCAGAGGGGGGGAAGGGGAGACCCAACACGTGGAGCTCAGGAGGCCCACCACGTGGAGCTCAGAGGTGGGGGGGGGGGACCCAACCCGTGGAGATGATAGTTGTAAATGGCCTGACGAAAAACGCCAATGTGAGGGGGAGGGGGTGCCGGCGACGGCCGACAACCTCCCCCTCCAGGAGAATCGGCGGGTACCCTGCACGTGTGAGGGGGGGAGGGGGAGTCGACGTGGCCGAAAACCTCCCCCACGCCAGGAGAAAATATTTTGTCAGCATGGAAAAAGCAGGCTCTTCTTCTTGACTTCCCCATGCTCCAATTCAACCAAGTAAGGGCCTCCTTATATTGGTGGCTCACTATCTTAGAGCTAAGAATGGGGAAGTATTCTTTCTGTAGTAAGAAAAATCCTAATGACAGATACTAATCTATCAGACAGTAACGAAAACACCCCCCCTCCCCCATGAGCGCCGGGCAGCTGCACGCTGGCCACCCGGAGCAGAAGGGAGATCGCAAGGCGGAGGACAACCGCCCCTCCCCACCCGGTGGGAAACCGGGGGGAGGGGCGGACTGCACGCAGGAGAGCTGAGGGAGGGGAGGATGTGGGCGAAGAAACGGTCGATCGCCTCCCCCTGGCAGGAAACACCGAGCGTACTGCCTGCTGGAGAGCAGAGGGAGGGGAGATTGAAGGATGGCCGAATCCGCCGGTGTACTGCATATGTGGGGGGACGGCGGCGCGGCCGTTTACCTACCCCACCAGGGGAACCGGCGGGTGCACAGCATAATGTGGTGGGGGGAGGGGGAGCCGGCGTGGCCGATTACCTCCCCCTGCCAGGAGAATCGGCGGAACACGGCATATGTGAGGGGGGGGGGCAGCGCGGGCGATTATCTCCCCCTCCCCCCCACGAGGAGAAACGGCGGGTGCTTCGTACCTGCGAGGGGGAGGCCGAGAGGCCGACTATCTCCACCTCCCCTCACCAGGAGACACATGTCCGAGACCCACCAGGCATGCGGCTCCCTAGTGGAATGATGCCTGGAGAGC
Source organism: Lithobates pipiens (assembly GCF_037356315.1). Lineage (NCBI taxonomy): Eukaryota > Metazoa > Chordata > Amphibia > Anura > Ranidae > Lithobates > Lithobates pipiens. The sequence goes on along the minus strand of NW_027507764.1, from coordinate 55,606,866 downwards.
GGAGCTGGCGGGCGATCCCCAGGCGGGTGGCTCCCTCATGGAGCTGCATGCAAGGGGAGTAGTTGAACAACCCCCCCCCTGATGCGAAACGGAACATAACGGAAGGACTCCCCCCCCTCTACCCCTGGCATGAGTACCAGGAGAAGGGGGCGGGCGGCAGCCAGAGCTGTGGGTGGTGAAGGGAGGAAGTAGGACGGATGGATGGATGCATGAACTGTCCCCCCCCCACCCCCACCCAAATGCCGGGAGAAGCAACCGCCGACACCCCCCCTCCCCGCTGGAACATGGTTGAACAAAAAGGGGGGGGGGGGTGACGGTAGGGCGGCCACCACCAGCCAGGGGAGGGAGGGAGGCCGACCGCCGCTCTGAAAAGACATGCTCCCCACCCAGAAAACCTACCGACACTGGCCCTGACAGAGGAGGAGGTTTAAATAGCCCTCTCAGGCTCCTCCTACAAATACAGGCTGGCCTGCGGCCAGCCTTCAACTAAACGGAGCATATTTTACATCGTTTACATGTTGAATTATAAAAGCAGAGGTTTTCTGTCAGATTAGCAAACCTGTGAGATCAGCAGGTTTGCCACTGCTTTTAAAATTCAACATCTAAACAGTCCATCGGATTTCTAAATACTGTATTTGACCTTATAAGCTGCGTTTACTGTTAAAAATAAGGGTGAAATGCAAAACTCCGGTGGGTGTAATAAGATGTCCGCTTCCCCCCTTCTCACTATATCCTTACAGTGAAGGAGTGCGGGGTGTAGCAAGATGGCGGTGGTGACAGAACGTCACTTCCATTACCAATTCTGACAGGTCGCCTAATCTGATGGAACACCAGATAGGTGAGATGTGAGGAAGCTTTTGGGGGGTGGGATAGAAATGAGGGCTGTAGAGGCAGATGTGTGCAGAGGTGGGGGATGGAAGAGAGTGGTGCAGAGGTCAGAGCCAAGGAGGGGTGGATATGAGATGTGGACAGCTTGTAAAAGATAGCTGAACCCTGCACACTCCTAAACACTGAACTCTGTATCCCAGATAGCAAGGATAAGTTGCCACAAATTTGTGGTAGTGTTGAATTGTAAGTCTAACTTGCTGCACATTTTCCTTGGCAAGTTGTACACTTGCAGAGCAGTGGAAGTACAAGTTCTAGTTGACACATTTTCAATTTGTGGCAAATTTGCATGGCAAGAGCAAAGTTGCATTGGTGAGTCTACAGCAAGAGCACTGCAAGTCTACAGCATTAAAATTCAGCCACAGTGACCCCTGTGGTGGGATGACTATTGCACAACATTACTGAACCAGAACTTGCAGCACACGCACAGAATATTTGCCAAGCAAGTTGATCTGAAGTCATGCAATGCAGACTTGCTGCAATTGTGCAACAAACTTTGTGAAGCCTGTCAAGTCTAGCAATAGCTTAGCAAGTCATTTTCAGACTTGCAGCAAAACTTCTTCCTATCTGGGATGTAGCACACTCCTCAACCCTGTAGTCTGTACATAGCCCAACCCTGAGCTCTACATTCTGTGCATAGGGCACCCTTTAACCCTTTCCCGCCGAGCGTACGCAGATATGCAGGCATCATCCCGGTACCGTTTTTTTCAGCAGGCGATTGGCTATCCAGGCATAACAACCGATGCGGCTAAAAGCCGCTCGGCTGTTATGCCGGAGGAGCAGGAGGGGACGTCCCCCCTCCCGCCGCCTCCCGCCTCTGTTACCGGTGCTCCTGCTCGATCGGGAGCACCGATTCAAGTTGCGCTGCCTCCGGCTGCTGGGGAGGAACTGGAACGAAGCCGTAATCGGCTTCGTTCCAGTCTCCTCATAGTAAACACGGAAGCGACGTCATGACGTCACTTCCCGTTTACTCGGCTGCCAATGGCGCCGGTTTTAAAAAGATATACGGTATTCAGAATCGCCGTTTTCGGCGATCTGAATACATTGAAGTGTAAAGGAGGGGTGGGGGGTCTTTTAGACCCCCGGTCCCTCCATAAAGAGTACCTGTCACCACCTATTACTGTCACAAGGGATGTTTACATTCCTTGTGACAGCAATAAAAGTGATCAAATTTTTTTTTTTTTTTTTAAAACAATTTAGTAATTTTAAAATAAATAAAATATTTTTTTTTTAAAAGGGCCCGCCATCCCCGCGAGCTCGCGAAGCAAAGAAAACGCATACGGAAGTCGTGCATGCGTATGTAAACGGTGTTCAAATCACACATGTGAGGTATCGCCGCGATCGTCAGAGCGAGAGCAATAATTCTAGCACTAGACCTCCTCTGTAACGCTAACCTGGTAACCGTAAAAAATGTTTAAAGCGTCGCCTATTGAGATTTTTAGGTACCGTACTTTGTCATCAATCCACAAGTGTGCGCAATTATAAAATGTGACATGTTTGGTATCTATTTACTCGGCGTAACATTATCTTTCACATTACGCAAAAAAATTGGGCTAATTTTACTGTTTTGTTTTTTTTTAATTCATGAAAGTGTCCCTTTTCCCAAAAAGTTGCGTTTAAAACACTGCTGCGCAAATACCGTGTGACATAAAATATTGCAACAATCGCCGTTTTATTCTCTAGAGTCTCTGCTAAAAATATATATATAATGTTTGGGGGTTCCAAGTAATTTTCTAGCAAAAAATATGGATTTTAACTTGTAAACACCAAATTCCAAAAATAGGCTTAGTCATGAAAGGGTTAAATTGCATTCTGTACATAGAGCACCCCTGAAACCTGCACTTGGTACGTAGCACACCCTTGAACTCCACACCTAATGCACTACTGATATTTATTGCCCCTTTAAGATTCAAGCAATGTTGTTGATAAACATTGCCCAGCTGCTTTTTTTTTCCACAGCTCCAATTGCCACTTCAGCTCTTAACAGGGGAACCCCACTGACTACTGAATGAGTCACCGGTTGTTAAGGACATGGCAGCCCTGCTCCTTGATAACCGATAATTTCTGTCTTTCTTTTACATTTCAGCTGTCCGTGGGGGAATCCCACTATCAGCTGAAAGAACCAAGCCTGAAAACATTGGTTTTATGTATCGGAGCATTTGCACATGTACCGATACTAAGCATTTGCACGAGTATCGGTACATGTGCAAATGCTCCGATACATGAAACCAATGTTTTCATGCCAATATCGGTACAACCCTATATAATATGTGGTCTCACTGGCATCAAAATAACTGTATACGGATGCTGGGTTCACACTATTGTGATGTCAGACATCACACATGATTCACACTGCATTGCTGTGCAGATCACATGCGATGTCGGTGCGATGCAAATTCAGCCATACAGATTGTATGGCTGAATTCGCATTGCATTGGGACCAAAATGGTGCAGGACCCTTTTTTGGGTCCACACTGGAATCAGATTGCATAGGTGTTTACACCCATGCGATCCGATTCCTGCACAATTTCACAGTTTGCTCTGCGAACCGCTCTGGGGGTGTCATTAACTTTGTATTGATACCCACAGCAGTTCGCATAAGGCAGTGTGAATTGCCTGCGAGAGACATGCGATGTGGGAACCCGCACTGGAAGCACGCATGTGTAAACCTAGCCTTACAGTATGTTATTGTAGACCTTTCAGTAACCTAAAGCCGTACTCAAAAAAGGCAATCAAAAGGCAAAGGACTGGTCACCAGTATTGCCTGTGATCTCCCTGCAACTAATATTTTCCACATTACTGACTTAGCATGCGTTGTTCTCGCTCAAAGTAGAAATGGCCATCTTGGTAGAGGGACTTTGCATCTTCTTGTCAGAGCTTTCTGCTGATGACCTGAATCTGGTGGAGTAATGCCGTGTACACACGGTCGGACTTTCCGGCAGAAAAGGTCAAATGGGATCATTCCATCGGATATTCCGATCGTGTGTGGGCTTCATCTGACTTTTTCTTTTAAAAATTCTGACGGACCTAAAAATAGAACATGTTTTAAATCTTTCTAACGGAATCAATTCCTATCGGGAAAACCATTCGTCTGTATGCTAGTCCGACGGACCAAAAATGACGCAAGGGCAGCTATTGGCTACCGGCTATTTAACTTCCTTTTTCTAGTCCTGTCGTCTGTGTTGTACATCACCACGTTCTAAGCGATCGGACTTTGGTGTGATTGTGTGTACGCAAGTCCGTTTCAGCGGAACTCCGGCAGAAAAACCGTCAGAGTTTATTCTGATGGAAAAAACGGTCGTGTGTACGCGGCATAAGAAGTAGTAGAAGTGGTTTAGAAAGCTCAGAATGAGATTCTTGCTTTGCAGGTCCCTGGTTACAGCTTCCTCCTCAGCAAGCAGAACAATGATAAGCACTTTAGTAATATTAAATCTCTTTCCAAATCTGGCAGGACTAGCAGTCAGAGCCAGCAGTGCCTCTCACTTCATTTATACAGCTGTGAGGCTGTAGACCAGTGATTCTCAACCAGGGTTCCTCCAGAGGTTGCTAGGGGTTCCTTCAGCAATTTCTGCCTCTCAGATAAGTTCCCACTCACACCATTAATCTTTTTAGCCATCTGTAAGGAGGTAATTCTTCCCAATGACCACAAGTGTAAGGACCATTCTTCCCACTGACCATCACACTAATGTATCACGAGTTGCAGATCTCTCATTTTTAGCAGGGGTTCCCCGAGACCGGAGCACTATTTCAAGGGTTCCTCTGTGTTGAAAAGGTTGAGAAAGGCTGCTGTAGACACAGGGAGTTCCTAGGAACACTAACATGCCAAGAAGTGCACTGATAATTTTTCAGGAGAAATTCAAGACAAATGGTCTTTCAGGCTTAGGCTCAATTACCATTTCTAGAGGTTTCCTATAGAAATATCTAGCACAGACGACTTCTTGCACGTTACAGCCCTCTCATCTTCTAGAAGTACCGTATCTTATTACTGTCTGTGCTGAACCAGCTTGCCCATCCTTATGTTTATCCCCATATAACCTTTTATGTAGCTGCAGAGGGAGGAATGGAGGAGAATATTATGGGGCATCCTGTGATAGGGCTGAGTTTACTGGAGCTGCTGATAACACATAACTGAACATAATGATAACACTAAAGCCCCGTACACACGAGAGGACTTATGTCCGACAGACTTCCGAAGGAGTTCCGTCGGAGTTCTGCTGGAATTCCGACGGAGTTCTGACAGACTTTTCGGCTGAGCGGACTTGGCCACACACGATCACACTAAACTCCGACGGATTCGAACGTGATGACGTACGACTGGATTCGAATAAGGAAGTTCATAGCCAGTAGCCAATAGCTGCCCTAGCGTCGGTTTTAGTCCGTCGGAGTAGCATACACACGAGCAAATTTTTCGAAGGGACCGGGTCCGGCGGAGTTCCTTCGGAAAAATTTGAAGCATGTTCCATATTCTAAAGTCCTTCGGACTTTGGCGAGTCAAAAGTCCGTTGCAGCCCACACACGATCGAATAGTCTGACGGACTCAGTCCGTCGGACTTTGGATGTTGAAAAGTCCGCTCGTGTGTACGCGGCAATAGATGGCTATTGCCATCAGTCTCAGGGTTTTTGGATGAATATATAAGTGAGGTTTTTACAAGTAAATAACACATATAAAACCTACTAGAAAAAACACATATTATTTTTGGAGGATATTTGTTAAGAAGAAGGGTCTGGCAGAAGGGTCTCTTTAAGGCAGCCTTGGGCTCCCCATCCATCTCAATTGACGTGAATAAGAATTGCTATATAAGAATGTGAGATATTAATTAAATAATGTGATATCCCTTTGAGTGACACAAAAAACACACTGAAGTGTGCAGGCACACAAGTCTGCTGTGTAATAACTGTAAAGAAATAAAGTGCTCAAGTGCCAATGATATAAAGCAATAACAACTAATTTTAGTTCAGAATTCCACATATATACAATCATCTTCAAAAAAAAGTGACTGGTGCTGGAATGAGTATTGTAATATATGAATTAAGAAAAATGGTGACTCTTCACACGTGCTCCCCCTCAGGTCCACACTAACCAAATAAATGTACCCCTGCATGGGGTAAAAAGCCTCACAATGGAGTCAGCTCTGTCCTATATTCCTTCCTCATCATCCACAATCGTAATATGCGGTCACATGTAAGTGGGTAAAGAAAGAGGACATCCCATTGTGTAAATCCGTATATAGTTAAGAGAAGTATGGGTTTCTTTTTTTTTTGCTTACACCTATTCTAAGTGAGCAGCTGATATCTAAAAATCCTTCCAGCCCTCTCAAAAACTTTTGAGAGGGCAGGAGGATTGAGGATTGACCACAAGTTCTCAGTGGGATTAAGGTCTGTTGAGTTTCCTGGCCATGGGCCAAAACCTTTGATGTTTTGTTCCCCAAGCCACTTAGTTATCAATTTTGCCTTATGGCAAGATGCTCCATCATGCTGGAAAAGGCATTGTTCCTCACCAAACTGTTCTTGGATGGTTGGGCAAAGTTGCTCTCGGGGGATGTTTTTGTACCATTCTTTATTCATGGCTGTGTTCAAAATTATGAGTGAGCCCACTCCCTTGGCTGAGAAGCAACCCCACTCATGAACAGTCTCAGGATGCTTTATTGTTGGCATGACACAGGACTGATGGCAGCGCTCACCTTTTCTTCTCTGGACAAGGTTTTTTCCAGATGCCCCAAACAATCGGAAAGGGAATTCATCAAAGAAAATGAATTTACCCCAGTCCTCGGCAGTCCAATCCCTCTACTTTTTTCAGAATATCAGTGGCTTCTTTGCTGCCCTTCTTGAAACCAGACCATCTTCCAAAAGTCTTCTCCTCGCTGTGCATGCAGATGTACTCACACCTACCTGCTGCCATTCCTGAGCAAGCTCCACACTGGTGGTGCCCCGAACCCGCAGCTGAATCAACTGTAGACGGTCCTGGCGCTTGCTGGACTTTCCTGGGCGCCCAGAAGCCATCTTCACAGATGCAGTGGAAATGTTTTTTATGGGATTAAAGAGGGATTCCACCTACAAAAAAAATATTAAAAGCCAGCAGCTATAAATACTACAGCTGCTGACTTTTAATAAATGGACACTCACCTGTCCCAGGGTCCAGCGATGCCGGCAGCCGAGGCCAATCGATCGCTCGGCTCTCGGCTGCTGCCACCACCATTCTAGGTGAGGGAATCAGGAAGTGAAGCGAATCGGCTTCACTTCCCGGTTCCCTACTGCGCATGCGCGAGTCGCGTAGCGCAATAGGAATTGTCTGCGCTGTCTCTGAGACCCGTGTGTGTCCCAGCAGACAGCGCGGCAGGACAGGAAGAGGCATAGACTCCCACGGGAGTCTATGCCCGGAAGTGGGTGTAAATACCTGTCTTTGACAGGTATCTCCACCCCCCTCCCCCCTGAAAGGTGCCAATTGTGACACCGGAGGTGGGGAGGGTTCTGATCAGCGGAAGTTCCACTTCAGGGTGGAACCCCACTTTAAGTTAATTTTCATGGCAAAGAGGGACTTTGCAATTAATTGCAATTCATCTGATCACTCTTCATACCATTCTGGAGTACCGTATATACAAATTGCCATCATAAAAATGGAGGCAGCAGAATGTGAAAATTAATATTTGTGTCATTCTCAAAACCTTTGGCCACGGCTGTACATCCCAACATCCCATCTGGTTTATGTCAGAGCATAAGAATTGTAGCTGGACCCACTAAACCTTCTCCCTAGATAACCCTGTAGATGATCAAACTCTGCATTAACCTAAACAGCATTTATTTCATTTTTTTTACTCAAGTGAACTTGGGATTTCGTAGTGCCTTGTGCTTAAACTGCACAAGTATTACATCACTTGCATGCACAAGAGGTTTGCGTTTGTGAACTCTTCACTATGACTAATTGTGTGTCTTTGCAGGATGCTCTTTCTTCCACATTTGGTGGTAATCTTGATTGAAATAACACTTTATCAGCAAAAATCACAGGCAGTCAGAAAATATCTTTTATGAAACCGACAGCATTATTTTTGGCAGCTGGATCCTAGATGAAGCAGGTCACATTCTCATTGGGTGTGGTGGAGTTCTTTTGCCACAGACTTTATTAGGACTTTGCCAGTTTGTACACAGCTTGGTATAGGGAAGTAGGACAAAGGTGAAGCATGTAAAAAAGGAGTGCACTGCTCCAGTTTGTTTCAGCATCCTCCAGCCTTCAAAATATAACAGCACTGCCAGAAACACATACACTTTATTGCCAAAAATATGAGGATATCCTTTCAAATAGTAAGTTGAGCTGGGAATTTCTTTGGTTTTGTTTTGTGTATCTTTCCAATGATTGACTTCAAATGAAGGGTAATGTTAATTATTACAACAAAAAGAGCAAAGCTCTTGTAAACCCTTACAGACCACTTTGGCCAACAGGTAAACCTAGATTAAGGCTTACCCATAGGTCCTACATGGTTTAGGAGATATTTGCAAAAAGGAGTGGGAGCGTGAGTGTAGCATGTCCGCAGTCTCTGATTGCCACCTGTAGCATATCCGCATATTTCTATTAATGTGCTGCTTTACTTGCTCAATTATTTGGGATTGCTCTACTTCTCAGTGAGTGGTAATAATGTGCATTAACCTGTGGCAACCAATCAGTGAACAGTAGTGGTCTGTTATAATCTCTAGCAACCAATTAGTGAGTGGTAATGATGTGCTGTAACCCCTAGCAACCAAACAGTGAACGCTAATAATGTGCAGTAACCTCTAGCAACCAATCGGCAAGCAGAAATTATGTGTTGTAACCTCTAGCAACCAGCCAGTGAGCGGTAAGGATAGGCTGTACCCTCTGGCAACCAATTGCAATTGCTGCGTGATTGGCTCTAGTAAACTGATTCTGAGTCCACTTGCTATTTTTTGTATGTCTCAGAATGGGGGGGGGGGGGAGAAAATGTTTGCCCAGGGCTCAATCAATATTAAAGACGGCCCTGGAAATGGCAATTTAAATGGGAAAGAGGGCCTGAGTTAATCAAACCTCTGAAACCAGCTGTATAGGATTCCTGCCCCCAGAAAAGGATGATTATACCCTATGGCTGCCCCAGAAGGAGACAGCCACAGCACAGACTGAGGGACAGACACAGAAAGAAGGAAAAAAACGGAACCGTAACACCCCCATAACGACCAAACAGTGAGTCTTAAGAGCTACAGAAAAACAAGCTGTCCCTCTCATTAGCGCGTTTAGAAGCCCAAGTGGCGGGACCTCATATCAAGAAAGCATGAAACTGAATGGCGACGCCATGAGGGTATGACAGTTTCCAGAAGCTTTATGAACGTTGCCAAAAGTGTGTTGTGATGGCAATTATTTTGACGATTATTATTTTGGTGATTATTTTGAAAGCTAATAAAGGTCATTTGTTTGTATTTTCTTTTTTGTTTATTTTCTGATACCATTCATCAAACTTTTTAGACGCACATCGTACCTCTGTTGGTGCTGAGCTGGCAGTCCCCACACAGCCTGTGTAGCACTCCGGGGGTTTGAAACCACGGCAGCTTTCTGCAATGGATCAGAGCGATTTTGATTGGTCAGTGCCAACACAGAGCATCGCTCTGAACCATTCCGAAAGCATTACAGAGAGAAGAGGGAGAAGAGCCGGGGTATCAAATCCCCAGAGTGCTACAGAGTGTGGGGACTGACAGCTTGGCACCCCCAGAGATAAGTACAGCAGGGACCGGAGTGGGGGTGGGGGGCTGAAGGTGTTACGGTGTTAGTTCATCCTTTCTGAAAAAAATTAACTAACCCTTTAAGCATCTAACAGCATTTTCAAGATTGCAAAATTAAATTATACTACAGTTTTTAGAAAAAAATGCCTTCATTCACAGTTTTTTTTCCGCTGAATTGGATTGTGTGTGGATATCATGAGCAGAGGCTGTGTGCTGCTCTGTAGTTGTTCTTAAAAGGAGCTGATTCTGTTCTTCCAGGCCAGACTTTGTCAGCCAAGTAGGTGAGAGGTCACCCAGAGCTGAGCTGTTTATGAAGAGACACAATGAGAAAAAAACCATACAACGTGTGAACATATTTCCTGCACCGCCCCAACGTGACTCTGACGAAAACAAAATACTATTATAATCTCTGTCACCAACCAACCGCTTCCAGAGCCATCTTAACTCTTTCTGGAAGCAGATGCAAGGAATGTTCTGTGCTCTGCTGCTTGTTTATGTCAGAACTTTCCATTGTGTTAGCACAGCCCCGAGTATTAAAATATCACTACGTCTGACGCAAACAAAAACGACAGTGGGATGTTCCTTTTACATGATAAAATATGTATATTTGCAACTATAGTGGGTTCAAATAAAGATAATAAAAAACTTTTGTTATATAGAAATCAAGCAACACAATCTTTTGTTAAATGTTTATTGAAAAGTAGGCAAAATAAGAAGTCTATTTATGACCAAAAATAGAATAAAACAATCCATTTCCATTTAATTCGAAATCCAGTTAGATTAAAAGACACAAATGAATGCTGGTTTGTATTCATTAATACATTATTAAATATATTTGTAAATGCAAGCTGTGTAGGTACCTAAATTTGACTTCATATCAGCCTAATTTTTTATTTTTTTATTTTTTTGTTACATAGTTACATAGTAGGTGATGTAAAAAAAAGTCCATCAAGTTCAACCTATGTGTGTGATTATATGTCAGTATTACATTGTATATCTCTGTATGTTGTGGTCGTTCAGGTGCTTATCTAATAGTTTCTTGAAACTATCGATGCTCCCCGCTGAGACCACCACCTGTGGAAGGGAATTCCACGTCCTTGCTGCTCTTACAGTAAAGAACCCTCTACGTAGTTTAAGGTTTAAACCTCTTTTCTTCTAATTTGAATAAGTGGCCAGGAGTCTTGTTAAACACCTTCCGCTAAAAAGTTTTCTCCCTATTGTGGGGTCACCAGTACGGTATTTGTAAATTGAAATCATATCCCCTCTCAAGTTTCTCTTCTCCAGAGAGAATAAGTTCAGTGCTCGCAACCTTTCCTCATAACTAATATCCTCCAGACCTTTTATTAGCTTTGTTGCCCTTCTTTGTATTCGCTCCATTTCCAGTACATCTTTCCTGAGGACTGGTGCCCAGAACTGGACAGCATACTCTAAGTGCGGCCGGACCAGAGTCTCTCTCCTCGAGCAGGAGAATTATTGTTTTATCTCTGAAATTAATCCCCTTTTTAATGCATGCCAATATTCTGTTTGCTTTGTTAGAAGCAGCTTGGCATTGCATGCCATTGCCTAGCCTATCATCTGCTAGGACCCCCAGGTCCTTTTCCATTTTGTAAAATGATAATTATTCTGATTCTCTTTAAAAAGAATTCCGGGCTAAACCTAACTAGTCCTAAAAATGTCCCCTCTCCTAACACCTATGCTGACTAACCTGTGTAAGAAAGGTGTCTATACTTTCCCATTTGCAGCCCGTTGTGGTCTGTTCATGTGATCTTTACTTTATGAGCCAGTGGCGGCTGCAGGGGAGAGGAGGGCGTGTTTGACAGAGTGATGACATCGCCCATCTGTGGTCAGCGCTCCCTCCTCCTCCTCCCTCTAGCCATTGATTGACACTGGGAGCTAGATCATGTGACCAGACTGAAGTGGTCTGAAAATAGGTAAATACATATTTACATCTTTCTTACACAGGTTCATCAGCAGAGGTGTCAGGAAAAAGCATTTTTAGGACTAGTTAAGTTTATCTCAGAATTCTAGTTTAAGCCCAGTGCACATGGGCAGAACGTCTAGCGGCATCGGCCGGTTACATAGAAACTGACCGACCTTTGGCCCGTGTGTGAGGCAGCTGGTTCAGCCTGCTTCCGCTGAAGGGGCATAACCGAAAAAGGTCTGCCTATTTGCATCTGATCAGCGCGGAGAACGCTGACCAGGGTGTACTGGCACCCCCCTGTCAGAACACAATAGCTCAGCAGGGAGATCACTGTACTAACATTGCATAATTAGTACAGTGGCTCCTCCTGTGCTCTTCAGTTTCTTTTCTTTCAGCCCACTGGATTGAATGAAAAAAAAATTAAAAGTGTACCAGGCTCTAATAGAGACATTATAGCAGTATTTTTCACGATGAGACAAGGTAGTTAAAACATCACAGATGCATATCTTATTGCTCTAAATCTCACAAAGCACCAACACTCAAGTATACATGTGTGGATACTCACTCTCTCTTTTAAAGCCAGATGTAAATGGTTATAGGGTATGTATGGGGCCACGATTGTGAAAGATATCTGCAGGGAGTCCAAGATGAAAGGATTGGGGAAGCCGAAGGCATGTGCAGGTCCTGCATCAGTGTGTCAGGCCGTTGGAACGCACACCAGCCAAATCTCCAGAAGGATATCAAACTGTGCATGCCAAACCACCGACCTGTAACCCGCAAACATCACTTATGGTATTACAGTGCAATGTGATCTCCGGCGGTTCCACTAGGGAAGTCGGGAACCTCATTTCCGGTATGCAGATTACATACAGCAGTACATGGGGCAACCGGAAACCAGAAAAGTGACAGTCACCGGCTCTCTGCTCATGGAGTTCTGAGAACTGAGCAATCGGCGGTGTGTGATCACTCACGTTCTCAGCCTTAGAGCTGGTGGGGAACAGATGCAGCCTTAGACTGATGCTGCATCCACCTAATTAGGTATGATTCTTGAAAAAGGAAAAAAAAAAATATATATATTTCTCTAATAAGCTTCTGTACAGCAGAGCTCAGAATGGCAGGAGGGGGGGCACAGCACAAGGAGCCAATCGATTGGGCTGCAGTGCTCTTGTGCTAGCAAAGGATATGCTAATAGGAGGAGAGAGTTGAGTGACAAGAGAGATAAGCTCATCACTCTGCTGCTTCTCATTTACTGCCCTGTCACAGGCTTGGAGAGGAACAAGGACCTGCAACTGCAGCAGAGAAATAACAGGCCCCCTGTCCCCTAGTAAAGCTCTATAAATCTTTGGATTAGATGGATAGAAATGCAAATTCTAATGCTGTGTACACACGACCGGACTTTTCGATGGACTGAATTCTGTCAGACTTTTCAAGGAGTTTCGACAGACTTCCGTCGGATCGGGCTAGTCTACACACAATCACACCAAAGTCCGATGGATTAGACCGTGATGACGTACGACTGGACTTGAATAACGAAGTTCATAACCAGTGACCAATAGCTGCCCTAGTGTCGGTTTTCGTCCGTCGGACTTGCATACAGACGAATGGATTTTTCGACTTGACTCAAGTCCGTCGGAAAGATTTGAATCGTTCTAAATCTATAGTACGTCTGATTTAAGGTCTAATGAAGCCCACACACGGTCGAATTGCCCGACGGATTCGTTCCGACGGACCTTTGCTCTCTCAAAGTCTGGCCGTGTGTACGCGTCATTAGACAGTTAAAGCAACTCCAATATATAGTAAATGTGAGAAACAAAAAATGTTTTCCTTGCACGTTTTCTCTTAATACTCTTGACAGTAATTTTAGATATAGCTTGGCTGATTGTGACCTCTTTTCCAGGCAGAAATCAACAGCGACCCGACTTGAAGACATCTCGTACCTGTTTGTACCTCTGTCAGCCTATAAAATGTCTTTGTTACTCTGGAAAAGGTAATGTACTCTTGGACTATGAAATGCTATCTCAATGAACAGTCAAGGTCAGGAAAACAAGTTTCTCCATTCCAATCAGCATAGATATGTTTATTTCAGTTACTGGGGAAGTAAACAGTAGAGATGGATAGGTGGTGCAACTGCTAGACACATCATCCCTGAGATAATGGTAAAGTTGGGTACACATAAGCATATTGTGCTTTTGCTTTCCCAGTCACATAAAGGTTTGTTGACGGTCTTGCTTTTTCTGTTTGACGTTTATTGGAAGCACTCTGCAATCTTAAAGTGGAGGGCCACCCTGAAAAACAAAAGTACATAAAAAATTAGCAAAAAACTTACCAGAAATGCCTGTTGCTAGGCATATCATCCTAATCTGCCTCTTCCTCCTCCACGGTGATGTTCTGTCTTCTCTCCTCCGTGCGTTGTCTTCTGGGTAATGGGTCGTGCTGTGTTCTGGGAACTGTGTGTCCCAGAACACAGCGAGCCCCATTCACAAAGCGCTGCGTGACTCGCGCATGCCCAGTAGGAAAGGGGCAGTGAAACTGTCTGTTTCCCTTAGATAGAATGGCAGCGCCGGGACCCGAGAGCCGAGGGACGGGTCCGCCTCGGGCGGCCGACATCGCGGGCGCCCTGGACAGTTAAGTGCTTATTAAAAGTCAGCAGCTACAGTGTTTGCAGCTGCTGACTTAAAAAATTTTTTTTTAAAGCTGGCCCTCCTCTTTAAGAGTCAGTTCACACTAGATGCAGTGCGAATTCGCTTCAAATCCGCACTGCATCTAAATCATAAACCTGTTAATGCAAACTGATTGCGGAGTGTATGTTAAGTTAACGAAGCCCCGCAATCAGTTTGCAAAGCGCAGCGGGATTTGCAGAACACCCATGCGATCCGATTCTGGTGCAAGCAAAATAAGAGTCCTGCATGAGTTTGGTCTGAATGCAATGCGAATTCAGGCATACAGTTTCTATGGCTAAATTTGCATTGCACAGACATTGCATGTGATCTTCACAGCAATGTGGTGTGAATCACATGCGGTGTCTGGCATCGCACTAGTGTGAACCTGGCCTAAAGTATAACTAAAGGCAAAACTTTTTCTTTGGTTTTGGGTAGAGTGGAGAGGGATTATTAGAATACCTGTCAGTTTTTAATTGCTGTCTGTGCCCCAGTTAGGGAGATTCACCCTCTCTATTTGTCCTGTTTACCAATATCATTGAAAGTAAAAGAAAACTCCCAATGTTGGGTTGTCCCCAGAAAAGTAATAGAGGGTAAATCTTCCAATGGGGACACTAGTTCTGGTGACCTGGGGGTCCCCAAGAGAATCCCTTAAAGTGGAAGTCCACCCTAACACTAAAATCTCTAAATCTACAGGCATCCACAATCTAAGACTAACTTATCTAACCCTGTAAAGAAGAAATCAGTATAAATACCTTTTTGGAAGCTGCTCCAGTCTGGTCTCTAGCGGCAGAAGCTCTGCAGAGGACACATCCAACAACAGCTGTGAAATGAATGGGAAGTGACATCACCCATAGACTTACTATGGGGCTGCTATTGTTCGCTGCCTCCTCTGCACCTGTTTTTTCTTTTGGGTTGTTGGGCTCCGTGATTGACGATGGATGTACATTGAGGGACACTATTTATTTATTTATTTTTTTAAATAAAGGACTTGTCAAAAACTGTTTCTTGCAGTTATCTCTTTTGGACACTTTTTAGGTGAATAGGTATGGGTACGATGTACGAGAAATCAGCGGTCATGTGATCAGGTCTTGGGCTTAGAGCTGGCGGGGGACCATTACAGCATCAGACTGATGCTGCAGCATGGAGGTCAGTATGTATGTTTTTTGTTTTTTTTTCAAATACCACACATCTCCTTTAAGTTGACCTGTTAGCATGCTTTGAATGGGCAAACTACAGGTTCAACGTCAAGTATTTCACCCACCAGCTGGGTATCTTGTTTACTTGCCCCTGGCTCCTGTGGCTCTCAGACAGATAAGAACAGCAGAGGTGTTGGCTGAACAACCTGCTGTCTTTGGACTGGGAATATAGGGGAATACTGCAGGCTGCCCTATTCTCCTCTCGTTGGCCTAAACACACGTTCAGCTTCATGATGACTTATTACCCAGTTTGGTTGACCTACCCATTTGAGCGGCAAGGTGAATCATATGATCTCATGTGTCTAGCTAGAATTTCCCTTTTCAGTGTACCGTCACCCTGAAAGCACCAATGCTATGGGGTCAGTTCACTAAGATGAGTGTTTTCTTAAAGTGGAAGCCCACCCTAACTCTAAAATCTCTACATCTACAGACATCCTTGATCTAACACTAACCTATCAGACGCTGTAAAGAAGAAATCGCTATATATACCTTTTTTAAAGCCGCTCCGGTCTCCAGAGGGGGAGGCTCTGTAGAGGACACAGCCGGCTGTGAAATTAATGGGCAGTGACGTCACCCATAGACTTACTATGGGGCTTCCTTGTCACCCACCTCCACAGTGAAGCCTCTGCTGACAGCTCAGCATGGGACCGGACTGAAGCAGGGGTTAGATAGATAAGGCCCTTTCACACTGGGGCGGTGGGTGCGTCGGTGGTAAAACGTATTTTTAGCAGCGCTTTACCGTCAATTTCGAAACGCTATTCGGCTGCTAGCTGGGCGCTTTTACCCTCACTAGCGGCAGAGAAAGAGTTAAAACCACCGCAAAGCACTGCTGCAGCAGCGCTATGCTGGTAGTATAGCCACACTGCCCCATTGATTTCAACGGGCAGGAGCGGTATACACCGCTCCAAAGATGCTGCTAGCAGGACTTTTTTTAGCGTCCTGACAGCCCACCGCTCCAGTGTGAAAGCCCTCGGGGATTTCACATTGGAGACACAGCAGCGGCTCTTTCAGGGCGCTTTTCAGGTGCTATTTTTAGCGTTATATCGCCCGCAAAGCGCCCCAGTGTGAAAGGGGTCTAAGTTTTAGATCGTGGATGTCTGTGTAGATGTAGATATTTTATCGTTAGGCTTTAAATGTAACACTGCATAGCAGACCTGTCATTTCACCTGCTCAGTGGGGATCAGCGGAGAGATCTGAGCTGAGCAGGCAGATTCTGCTCGGATAGATCTGCCCTGTGTGAAAGGGCCTGAACAGGGACATGACCACAAGAGCCTACAATCTGGGGTACATGAGGAGATACCTGCCACATGACTGCGCACCAAGCCTGTCAATACCAAGCCTGTCAATGCTGACCTTCTTTTGAAAGTGCTAGTTGCCTCGCTGTCATGTTAAGTTCGATGCCTAAAGTACTCTATCACTTACACAAAACAGGCTATTAACCTGCATTGAACATGTAGAGAAGGTGGGCATGTGACGACGCCCCGACCCCTGTGATGAGGACGGTCATGTCCTCTCTCATTCTCTGGTCCCTCAGTTAAGACTCGGGCAGGGAGGAGAAGTCGGGCACAGGCAGCCATCTCAGCACTGTCATTAGAAGAAGAAGATCACACACAAGTACCTGCAGGCTGCAACACTCCCTCCTTGAAAGCATGCCACCAGACCGGAGAAGAGGAGGAGGTGGGTGGAGCTAAGCACTCGGCGCAGAGGAGGAGGAAGTTAAATCCTCCTCCGCTGTGAATGCTGGGGCTGCCTCAGCCTACCTCTGTGTCTGTGTGCCTGATGTCACTGGTTGCTAGACGCCAGGCGGCAAGCAACCAGTTTGGGAATTGGGCAATATAGCTGATATGGCGCAGGCTCTCACTTGTGGGAGCCGACTTGTGCCTGTGTCAGCTCATTGGCGAGCAGGGGAAGATGCAGGGCCGTGGGCTCTTGCTACACAAAAAAAGCTGTTTTTAATAGGGGGGGCACAGTATAATGTTGGTGGGTCCATTGCCCCCTCTGCCCCCCCCCCAAGTGACGCCGCTGTGGAAGAATGGTCAAACGTCCGCATAGACATACTCCTAAACCTTGTGGACAGCCTGCCCAGAAGAGTTGAAGATGTAGCTGCAATGGACCGCCTGTCTGTTTTCATCTAATCCACCCGACAGATGAAAAGTGGGGCTACCATCTGTCTGAATTTGGTGGACAAGATCGGATAACAGCGGGTGTCAACGGACATGTCACTGCTGACATCCAGCGCTCCATAGAGGTGAATGGAGGGTCCTTATCGAATAGCCCGTGTGAAAGGGCTCAAACAGACACACACATTTTTAACATTCCTGCTGATTATTTAAAATTTTTTTTGTTTTAATGTTTAAAAAAAAAAAAAAAAAAGAAATAAAGCAGTTTTGTAAACATGCCATTGTTCTTCACTATACCACACATACAGTTGTTCTTTGCATGATTGTTTGCTGAACGGGAAGGTCTTGCACACACACGTGATCTTGTGGTTCACATCTCAGCTCAGAAGGGGGAGCATGAGAAGCTAAGTAGGTAAAAGGTCATAATAAAACCGAATGTGCTGTTTATAAATAGAACAGACAATTTAAAATGTGGAGACGCCTACTGGGTACTTCATGAATTACACATTATAAGGAAAACAACTTTCTGATGCAATATTATCATTAAACAAAAAAAATGAAGTAGTACTTTGTAGACAATAAATTATACTGACATAAAACATATGTTATTTTTTTAATCCTGGACCAATAGAACTAATCTTTTGATATTCTGAAATAATCAATTTCATGGAAACCTGTTCAGGGAGATAACTGCCACTGCATTGCTAATTGCCTGGCCGAGGAATGGACCGCATTATCAGCAAGTTTTATTTTCACTAAAGACTCCCCCAGCCTGAAGCGGCTTAGCTCATGTAACCCAGAACCAGCCATTCTGAACAGAACCATAGAATCTTTGCCCTTGTACACACGGTCGGACAAATCCTTTGGATTTTGTCCAAAACTTGAGTTGCATACACACGGTCGGACAAAGTTGTCGGAAAATCCGATCGTATGTAACGTGATGACGTTATTTCATTACAACGGGACTACGTTCAGGCTAGTAGCCAATAGCTTTGGTCTAGGAATTTGATCTGAGCATGCGTGGCACTTTGTCCGATCGGAATTCTCTACACACAATCGGACAAAGTCCGATCGGATCATGTTGTCGGAAAGTTTTATAGCCCAGCTCTAAAAATTTGTCGGTCAGATATTCCGACGGAAACAGTCCGATGGAGCCCACACACAGTTGGATTATCTGACAACACGGTCCGATTGGACATTTTCCGCTGGAATGTCCGACCGTGTGTACAAGGGCTTTGTCAACATTAGTAGGGTGAGGTTATATTGAATCTAATACTTCTATTCATCCTCCCTATTTGTATATATGACCTCCCTTTGTTTTATTGCACTGTCCTTAGCTGGCCCCCTAACCTTTTCAAAGGCTCTGTTCACACCATGGCATTCCGGATCACGGGCGGAATCGCCGCGATTCTGCCCACGATTCCAGATCGTCGCAAAACGCGGGAGCCGATTGTGATTCCTATTACGTTCAGTGGCACCCCAATCGCAGCAAGATTTTGCCACGATTGTCATCTGAATAATTATAGTCAAATCACAGAAGCAGAATCGTGGTACGCATGTTGCCCAAAATAAGTACCAGAGCAGTGGACATGTAAGCAGGGCAGATGTTTGTGTCAGTAGGGCAGAGATTGAAGTCAGTATGGCAGTTAGGGTTGCCACCTGTCCAGGATTCACCCGGACAGTTCGGGTTTGGAATCATGTGTCCGGGTTTCAGACTGCCTGAAACCCAGACACATTATTTAGACCGGACAATGGCTTCCCAGCAGGGTTGCTGGCTGTAGTTGTCTAAGCTGAGAGTGTCTGTTAGACTCTTTCACACTGCCCAAAGCCAGCACTAACAACCCCCCGAAACACACACACAGATGGGAGAGGAGAGAGGGCTCGATCTGAACCTCTTTCCCTCATTCCTCTGTGTCTGCCCACACTCCAAACCCCGGTGCTGTGCCTCAGAAAAGGAAAGTTGGTGCCGGAAATTTGAATCCAGCCACCTAAAATACATCTGGATGAGAGGTGCTGACTGCCAAGGGGTGAATGAGCTCACCATCCATCCCTGCCTGTTACTGAAGTCTACCCCTTCTCTCTCATGCCTCTGAGTAAGTACACTAAGGTAAATCAGGGTTCTCAGAGCACCCCTTACATCAGATTTCCCCTTTAAACCAGAGGCCACAGTGTTCCCCCTTACATCAGAGTCCTCACCGTACATCAGAGTTCTCAGTGTTCCCCCTTAAAATCAGGGTTCCCAGAGCAGAGATTGGTGGCAGTAGGGCAGCGGTCAGTGTCAGTAGTTTTATTTTATTTTTTAGGAGTCCTGTTGGGGGGCTTTGGTGAAATATGTGGGTCTAAAAAAAAAAAACCCTGATGTCTCACCTTTGAGACAGAGAAAAGGACTGAAAATAAAAGGACTGAGGACATTCCCCAGTCCCTATATATAGATGTGTAATATAATGTGATATATATATATATATATATATATATATATATATATATATATATATATATATATATATATATAAATATTTTAAGTTCCTTAAAGTGTATTTTTTTTTTTTAAATTGTGTTTGTAAAACTGCTGCGCAAATACTGTGTGACATAAAAAATGTTAACAATTGCAATTTTATTCCGTAGGGTCTCTGCTAAAAAATAAATAAATAATAAAAAATAATGTTTGGGGGTTATAAGTAATTTTCTAGCAAAAAATACTGATTTAAACTCAAGTGGTTGAAACACAAATCATAAATCACTGCTCCATTCACAAGAAGAGTATGCCACGGGAGAGACACCTCTTTGTTAGCATACATATACGTTCAGGAATGTGGAGCCGAAGGCAGAGGGCTTCTCATAATTCATGTCATGGCTACATGTCATTCTACTCGTACACACAGGCCCGGCTCACATGAACAGCACCATGTCACCTAACTTGATTCAAGTGGGAAATTCAAAGTTAGCTATATAGCAATAAACTAAGACATAAACAATCCATATAAATCTGTGGCATAAGCCAAAAGCCATTCTGCAATAAAATATTGAAAATTACCTTTTCCTTTAAAATCTGTAAAGGCTGCAATTTTCTAATATTGTCAAATTCAATTGTCGAATACTTTCAATATGGTGTCCAGTCCTTTTGTGACTGTTCCCTCAAATATCAGCCCTACATATGTGATTGGATTGTTGCTTTTCTCAGAAGCCTACACTAGGCTACAAAACAAAATTCAGCCATCTCCCTTGTTTTTTAAAAGGTACCTTTGTTACTGTAGTGGGAACAGGGCTGAGGCAAGGGGTGGGCATAAGGGGAAGCTGCCCTGGGCACTGTGGTATCATGTGAGGGGTGGGGGGATGGCACCTCTAGCAGATTGGGGAAATTTGTGTTGGGAGGGGAAATTTGGAGGGTGGCAGGAGATAAGAATTGTTCAAGGAGGGGAAATTAGGGGTGCTAGGAACAGTGATTTGGGGGGGATGTGTGCTAGAAAGGGCAATTTGGAGGTTTGTGCTAGAAGAGGTAATATGGTAGAGGGGGAGGGAATTTGTGCTAGAAGGGGTGATTTCTTTTGGGGGGGAGCTGTGCTAGGGGGAGTTGAAACACGAGACTATTTGAGCTTGGAGGGGGGATGGGAGGACAAAGATTAGTGCTGACAGTTTAGATTTGTACTGGGAGGAGGGAAAATCTATACTTAGGGGTTAAGCAAGCAGATTAATGCCCAATTTATTTGGGGGGGGGGGGATTTTTTCTGACACATAATGCTCATACATCTTGTGGGGGGGTTGTATCAGTGTGGTATATTTTCCCTGGGGCTCTAGATGACCTTGTCCCGGCACTAAGTGGGAAACTGAGTTTATTACTGCCTGTGATGGACAAAGGGCCAGTTGTATCTGTATGACTAGATGTCCAGAGAACCCCACTCCCCCCTTACATCAGATGTCAAGAGCCCCCCCCACCATCAGAAGTCAAGAGTCCTCCACCCTCTCTTACATCACAGCGCATGCCCTCACCTTATGCTGCTGCAGGGGAGAAGCTGGAGGCAGAGATGGGAAGAAGAAAGTGCAGGTTCTGGAGGAGGACTGGTGTCAGCTGACAGAGTTTGCTGAATGCTGAGACCAGGAAAGGTATGAGGCGAGGGGGTTCTGTGGCTGCACGGAGGAGCATAGGATCTAGTGGAGGAGTTCTGGCCTCCTCTCTGCTTCCGACTGCTGAGACGAGGTGGGGGTAGAGACAAGGGGGGTTCCCCAGCTGCAAGAGAGGTGAGAGGGCCACATAAAATGGTCTGGTGGACTGGATTCATCCCGCGGGCCTTGTGTTTGACATATGTATTTCAGAAATGATGGGGAAGCTGGCAATCACTGTAGTAGTCAGACCTATTACAGTGATAGCCAAGATCTTTCAGGTCAGGTTCTGTACAAGTAGTTTCCCCTCTGCATACTGACTACAGGAGGTTGCTTGCTTGGTACTTCCACCTTTCATAGAATGCTGTGGGGGAGATTGTAAAGTCTTGTTTTTTTTTTTTTTAGTTAAACAAACATGTTATACTTACCTGCTCTGTGTGATGGTTTTGCGCAGAACAGGCCCGATCCTCTTCTTCTCGGGTCCCTCTTTGGCGCTCCTGGCTCCTCCCTCCTGATGAGTGCTCCCACAGCAAGCAGCTTGCTATGGGGGCACCCGAGCCGCAGCTGCCTGTGTCCCCTCAGACATTGTCTGACTGACTTTGATTGACAGCAGTGGGAGCTAATGGTGCCTTGCTGCTGTCTCAGCCAATGAGGAGGGGAGTCCCAGGCAGCCAAGCCACGCCTGAAACATCGCTGGATCTAGAGGGACCTCAAGTAAGTATTAGAGGGGCTGTTGCACACAGAAGGCTTTTTTATCTTAATGCATAGAATGCATCAGGATAAAGAAACCTTCTGCCCTTACAATCACTTAACATTCTAAAACCTGTAAGCTGATTGGTTTCTTTGCAGATCTGCACCAGATTTTGCACTCTCCAGTTTTAGTAAATCTCCCCCATGTATTTTTTTTCAATGAATAAAAGGTGTTCCTGGATTGAATGAATAGGAAAATGTTACATCACTGCCTCTCATCTCCATCTTGTGCAGTCAGAGGCAGGGGCATAGCTATAGAGGTTGCAAGAGTCACGATAGCGACTCGGCCCCTGGCTGCAGGGGGCCCATGCGGCTTCCCTGTCAGTTTTGTCTACACTTGACTGAGCCGGAGTCGGGGGGGGGGGCAAAGCTGGTGGTCTTAGGTATGGAAGACGGCTTGCCTCTTGACTTTACACTCTGGTTGCAGCTAGCACCAGGCTGGATAGGAGGGCCGGTGGGGCAGCATATAGGAGAAGCAATCTCCTCTGTTCTCCTCTTCTGCAGGTCTTTCAACAGCTGCAGGAGTAGGATCGGTTCTCCTATATGCCGCCCCACCCACCCTCCTATCCAGCCAAGAGGCAAGCAGTCATCCGTACCCAAGACCGCCAGCTCCACACCCGACCCTGGCTCTCCTCTCCATCTTGTGCAGTCAGAGACAGGGTGTAGCTATAGAGGGTGCAAGAGTCGCGATAGCAACTCGGCCCCTGGCTGCAGGGGGCCCATGCGGCTCCCCTGTCAGTTTTGTCTACACTTGACTGAGCCAGAGTTGGGGGGACGGAGCTGGTGGTCTTAAGTATGGAAGACTGCTTGCCTCTTCACTTTACACTCTGGATGCAGCTAGCACCAGACTGGATAGGAGGGCCGGTGGGGCAGCATGTAGGAGAAGCAATCTCCTCTGTTCTCCTCTCCTGCAGGTCTTTCAACAGCTGCAGGATGATCGGTTCTCCTATATGCCGCCCCGCACACTCTCCTATCCAGCCAAGAGGCAAGCAGTCATCCATACCCAAGACCGCCAGCTCCACGCCCCGACCCTGGTTCCCACTTCCTATCTCAAGGCTGTTCCTGCCGCTGGAATGGTAGGAGAAAAGCTCCCTGCCCGAGGCCGCTCATGGTAAGCCACAGATTCTCTGTCACAGCAGAGTAAAAGAATACACTACCCAGCGAGTATAGTGTTCCAGGTGTGCTGCTGACTATCACTCTGCTCCCTCCCATACTACCCCCCCATCATGCTGTCCCCCCGCACGGTCCTCCACTGCTTCCCTCCCATCAAAAACTGTAAAAAAAAAAGAAAAACTATAAAAAATAAAATTATAAAATAAAATGGAAAAAAAAAAAAACTACTGACCCCATTCTCTGCCCTACTGACCCCATCCACCACCCTACTGACCACGTCTACTGCCCTACTGACCACATCCACCGCCCTACTGACCCTGTCCACCGCCCTACTGACCACATCCACTGCCCTACCGACCCCATCCACTGCCCTACCGACCCCGTCCATGACCTACTGACCCCGTCCACTGCCCTACTGACCACATTCACCGCCCTACTGATCCCGTCCACCACCCTACTGATCCCGTTCACCGCCCTACTGACCCAATCCACTGCCCTACTGACCCCGTCCACTGCCCTACTGACCCCGTCCACTGCCCTACTGACCCTGTTCACCGCCTTACTGACCACACCCACTGCCCTACTGACCACGTCCACCGCCCTACTGACCACGTATTTATATACACATCTATGCACATAAGCACTTTGAAGTGAGTTGTGTAATCTACTTATCTGTTATATTTTATGTTTATATCTGCCTATTTACTTACTATTTTATTGATCACACCGGATATACTTCATATTTATTTATGTATTAATGTATGCACTTTGGCACCTACACTGAGTGTGCATCACATATAATACGATATATTTCTTCCAGCACAGAGTATTCTATTTATATATTTGCTTTGGCACGATTTGTGAGACGTGTTTCACGCTAACAGCTGGTTTGCTTTTTTATTCTATTTAAGCATCTAGTAGTGGTGGCTCACAAGACCCCCCCCCCCTTTTTTATTTAGTAAAAAAATATATATATATATATTTTTTTTCAAAATTGTCTGTCTTTTTTTGTTTATAGCGCAAAAACAAACAAACACAGAGGTGATCAAATACCACCAAAATAAGGCTCTATTTGTCGGGGGGGGGGGGGGGAGGGGGAGGACATACATTTTGTGTGGGTACAACGTCGTGCGATCACACACAATTGTCAGTTAAAGCTATGCAGTGCCCTAACGCAAAAAATGTCCTGGTCATTAAGGGGGCAAATACATCCGGTCCTTAACTAGTTAAGGGGGCGTGGCAGGGGTTGCATCCTATGCCTACAAACTTTTGCTAATATTTGTCCCTCATTCCCATCTCAGAATGTTAGGAGGTATGAGCTTGCAACATTTCTATATCAGTATATTCATTTCTCTTTTGTTAGAGTTTGAAATATTTGGGTTAGCAAATCCTTCAGGGTCGGTAGATGAGGAGACATCCATTCCTGAGCAGGTGTACAAGCTTGGAATGGCACCCGAGTACAAGGCCATCTTTAAGGCAGGGCAAAAGGGGCAGCTGCCCTGGGCCCTGTCATTGTTGTGGGGCCCAAAGCAGTTGACCCATACTTGCCAACTATCCCAGTTTAAATTCCCTTGAGGTTTTAGTCCTGTGCTGTGTCCTGATATCTCAGTGTGAATTTCTATTAATAATGCTGCCCAGCTCTAAATTGTTGTGTACAGATGACTCACCTACAGACCCTGTGTTTACATGTAAATACCGACATTGATATGTAAATAGCAGTGGCATGCATATGGAAATAGCGGCAGACCGGCAGCATTCATATGTAATTAGAGGCGGTATTCATATGTATATCATGCCCCCCTGAGGTTATATCCACCATCACCTATACTGAATGCTGCCCACTGGGGAGATAAAGGGGCATACTTGAAAGTTCTGAATACAACTGTGGTCATTAAGCCTACCATCAGTCTGTTCTGCAAAGGTAAACAAATTAGTGGGGAGAAGGGTAGTGTTGGGTGTGCAGAGGTAGGCAGAGAAGGAATTACAGTTTGGGTGCAGAGGTGAGCAAGTAGGGGAGGTAAAGAAGGTGGGTGCAAAGATGAGCAGAGGAGGCAGGTAGAGTTAAAGGGGAGGAGGATTGGATTTAAGAGGATGAGGGAGGTTTGGGGTGCAGAGGTTAGCATGGGTTTTAGGATGCAAAGGTGTACTGACAGGGTGGATAAAGATGTAGGTCACGTGTAGGGCAGGCCATTCATTTCAATGGGCCGCTCCATGTGCTACAAATGCAGAAGAATGTCCCAAACCCTTTTTCAAAATCACACAGTGCCAAGGCACATGTCAGCAGATGCGTGAGGGTGTCATTAACAAATAATGGCACTGCTGTGTATCTGCTAAAGGGCAGCACATTTCTGTGGTGTCAGGAAAGTGATTTTGCATGCGTTCCCAACACACACAAATGTGAACGCAGGCTAAATGTCTCAGTTACATTGGTGATCAGTGCAAATTTTCTCATTGCATCAGTTCTTGGTGTAGAATCTTTTCATTCACACAAGTGGCCAGTGTGAATGTCCCCCTTACATTGGTGGTCAGTGTAAATCCCTCCTTACAATGGTGGTTACTGTGAATGCTTCTATTACATTAGTGGTCCTACTTACTTACTACTAGGATCCTTAGTAGTTTTCTGTCTATTAATGTGTCCCCTCACATCCCCAGTCCATGGTGTGCAGGCAGTGAGGAGATGATGTGCTGTAACCTCTTGCAACCAATCAGTAAGCAGTATTGATGTACAGTAATCTCTAGCAACCAATCAACAAGCAAAAATCATGTGCTGTAACCTCTAGCAACTAATTAGTGAGCCGTAATGTCTGCTGTAACCTCTAGCAACCAAGCGGTAATGATACACTGTAACCTCTGGCAACCAATCACAATGGCTACCTGATCTGATTCAGTAAACAGATTTTGAGTCTAGCTGAGCAGGTGAAGAGGGAAACTGCATGGAGGGGGCCAAGACATTTTTGCCCAGGGTCCAATCATTATTAAAGACATGCTCTCAGGCAAAGCCGTTTCCTTCAACATACTCAATAGGCAAAGCCCAAGATACTCCTTCAGAACTACTTGGAAAGTCAAATTTAATATGGCCAATACATGCCAAAGACAGGGACTCAGTTATACTGGAGCAGCAAAGAGACTTCACCAAACTATTGTATGATTTAACAATAAGGGTATCCTTCACAAGAAACACCTGAATTCAATAATATGGAGTGATGTCAACGTACTTGGTCATATAAGGTTAGTTAACCTCCATGGATGTATATAGCGAAGTAGAGCCATCTAGTGGTAGCAATACAAAATAGGTTATAATTTGGAGGCTGTCCACTAAGAAGTTCATCTATTCAGGAAATTGTCAGGGAACATTGTGTTCTTTCAAACAGATTAGAAATACTGTAATGATTCTCTCTCTTATTTGTTCCAGGTAATTTTAGATTCCAAGGATTGAGGCGGTTTCCATTTCACATATTGTTATTGAACAGACTCACTGCTAGAGGAAACTTTTAATGGGTGAGCTTTCTCAGAATGTCATTATGTCTAAATTGTTCTGCGTCTTGCCTAGGGTTTCATTTGTCACTGAACTTCAGTAAATGTAGGTTTCATGATTAAGCGGCCCACTAATAAGATCAGTTCGCAAAGGTCCTTCTTTTTGAACAGACCGTCCTTAGGCTGGGTTCACACTGAGGCTGGGTTCACACTGCTGCGGCTAGGAGACCCGGATGTGATTCGCACTGCACTGCAGTGCAAATCACATCCGATCTCTGTGCGATGCGAGTTCAGCCATACAGATAGTATGGCTGAATTCACATCGCACCCGCTCCAAATTCGCACAGGACCCTTTTTTTTGTCCGCAGCAGAATCGGATCGCATGGGTGTTCACACCATGCGATCCGATTCCTGTCCGAGTTTGAAAATTGCACTGCGATATGCGAACTGATCTGGGGGTGTCGTTAAGGTTTCACTGACACTCCCAGCAGTCCGCATAGGGCAGTGTGAACTGCCGGCGGGAGGCATGCGATGCGGGAACCCGCTGCGGATTCACGGCATTCCCGCATCGCTTCAGTGTGAACCCAGCCTTAAGTGATGCGGGAACGCCGCAAATCCGCGGCGGGTTCCCGCATCGCATGCCTCCCGCCGGCAGTTCACACTGCCCTATGCGGACTGCTGGGAGTGTCAGTGAAACCTTAATGACACCCCCAGATCAGTTCGCATATCGCAGTGCGATCTGCAAACTCGGACAGGAATCGGATTGCATGGTGTGAACACCCATGCGATCCGATTCTGCTGCGGACCAAAAAAAGGGTCCTGTGCGAGTTTGGAGCGGGTGCAATGCGAATTCAGCCATACTATCTGTATGGCTGAACTCGCATCGCACAGAGATTGGATGTGATTTGCACTGCAGTGCGGTGCGAATCACATCCATGTCTCCTAGCCGCAACAGTTTGAACCCAGCCTAAAGCTCTGTTTAAATAACTGTTTTAAGTGTAACCCCGACTATTTTTTTTTTTCAAAGAAATATTAGAACTTCTGTTAGGGTTTTATTGTTGTCTGTATTCTTATTGAGATTTTCCACACTTCCTGTCTCAGTGACCACTGTCAGTGATTGCTGCAAATCCTCTGCAACGGGTACACAGACAGCTATACAACCTGACAGAGGTGCAACCCTTAAACAGCCCCCTCACACAGCGCAGCCCTTGCCTGGCAGAGGAAAGGAGTTAATTTTCTCTACTGCAGTTCAGTAACATATGCCTTATATCTTTCCCAACCTGTGACTGGACAGTAAAAGGAGGAACAGTAGACTGATGAGCTCCGTGGTCTCCAAACTGTGGCCCATTGCCTGCTTTTATCCAGCCCTTGAGGCACTATTTCATCCACTGATACCAACAATGGAGCATATGTCCCCTCACTGACACCAATGAAGGGAGCACATTTCCTTCCAATGACACCAACGATGGGGCCCAATGACATCAATAATGGGACACATATATATATAACTAAGCCCCTGTACACACGGTCGGAGATTTTGCCAACCAAATCCATCGGATTTTGCCCGTCGGATTTAGTCCGACGGATTGTGTCCGAAACTGTTGTATACACACGGTCGGGCCAAGTTGGCGAAAAATCCGATCTTTCAGAACGTGATGACGTAATTTCGTTACGATGGGACTACATTCAGGCTAGTAGCCAATAGCTTTGATGTAGGAATTTGATCTGAGCATGCGTGGCACTTGGTCCAATCAAAATGCTCTACACATGATCGGATTAGGTCCGTCCGGCCCAGTTGGTCGGGAAATATTTCCAACATTTTGGAAATTTGGATCGGACGGAATCAGTCCGATGCATACCACACACAGTCGGATTATCTGACGACGCGGTCCGATAAGACTCATTCCGACAGATTCTCCGACCGTGTGTACAAGGGCTATGAGTGCAGCTCAACCCTAAATCTACTCATACAGTAAATCTAAAAAATTATAAATATAATTACCATATAAACAGCTCATAAAGCTACACAAACATACACTTATTAATTCATATAGGTGAAAAAAATAAATAAATAAAAAAATATATATATATATATATATATAAAACACCATTAATGTGTAATAAACTCTGTAATAAATAGTTGGCAAATAATAAAAAGTCCACCAATATTATGTGATACAAGTGCATCAAACATGCATACTTTAATATAGATTTATGGTATGTGCATAAAGAAAGCATGCTCCACCGCTGTGTTCTACCACGTATTCAAGCTGCCTCTTATCTCACAGATAAACCCTCATAATAGTAAGGGCCAGTTCACACAGGGGGCGACACGAGGCGACATGACTTGCCGTGCCGCGACCTGACAAGTCGCCCCCGTTCTGTACAATGGAACCGTTCTAAGAGGAGCGACTTGAGTCGCTCCGACTCAGAAAAAAGGTTCCTGTACTACTTTTGGGCGACCTCGGGGCGACTTGCATTGACTTCTATACAGAAGTCATTTGCAAGTCGCCGCTGAGGTCGCGGCGAGGCAAGTCGTGTCGCCTCGCATCGCCCCCTGTGTGAACCGAGCCTAAGATCAAATATAGCTTTCCCAGAACATTGCAGCAATCTTCCAAGAACTCTCTTCACTCCACAATAATATTGGCTTCTCATTTACCATGGGATCTAAGAAATAAAGACTATTAGTGTAATATGTCAAACCCTTTAAAAGGAGAGTGCACTCATAATCCAGTGCACTAGATCAGTGGTCTCCAAACTGCAGTCCAGGGGCCGGATGCGGCCCTTTGCTTGGCTTTATCTGGCTCTTTGGGCATCAATTCATCCACTGAGTCCAGCCAGGGCCAGATTAAGAACATAATGGGCCTGGTGCTGAGGATTTTGGTGGGGCCTTTTATAAACAATAAATAAATAAAAATGCAAACTATTTTTTGTTATAACAAATTAAATTAAAGAGAGAGAGGGAGGATGAGAGAGAGAGAGAGAGAGAGAGAGAGAGAGAGAAAAACAGAGAAAGAGAAAGGGGATGAAAGAGGTGTGAGGGGTAAGGGAGGGAGGGAGGATGAGAGAGAAGGGGAGATGGGAGAGAGAGGATGCACATGAGCATGTGTGGGAATGACATCAACGCAGCCTGGCCAAGGCAAGTGACCGAAGGCGCAGAACCCAGAAGGAAGGCCGGGTGAAGATGGAAGTGCCCAGGCCCCGCTAGATTGATCACAGCACAGCACTGGAGGGCTCAGTCTGACAATTTAAGTGTACCCTAATGTGCTAATATGCTGTGCATATTTGTACATTATGGCATAACCTACCCCAGGGCCTCTAAAAAGTAGTAATGTTAGAAAAGTTTATTACCGCTTTAATATCACAGGAGTAGGGATGAGCTTCGTGTTCGAGTCGAACGTACGTTCGACTCGAACATTGGCTGTTCGGGCGTTCGGCGAAATCCGAACTCTTGGTCCGTTCGCGTCAAAATTCGTATGGCGCGCGTGGACCACAATGCACTGCGATGGCGCAGTGCATTGCTGGCTCATGATTGGCCACGCATGCACTGTGACCCCGCATGCTTGGCCAATCGCAGCGCCAGCAGCGAGGAGAGCCATGATTGGCCACAGGCATCCTGCCTGTGGCCAATCATAGCTCAGGCTGTGTAGTGCACGCCCCACACTATATAAGGCCGCCTTTGAGGCGGCCTCGTGTAGTGTGTTGGCATCTGAAGCAGTGGGTGTTCTGTGTACCTTCAACACAGTTACACACCAATCGTTTTTGGCTGATTTCCTATCTTGCTCTTGTGTAGTGGTTATTGTCTGTGCCCTGACCGCAGTATACACCACTATATTCACCTCACCTATATAGCTAGTGATCTAGCTTTAATAATAGAGCTTGCTGTCAGTAGTGTTAGGAGATAGTGCGTGCTGTCTGCGTGCTCTGTACCCAGTACATACCGCTATAATCCACCTACATAGCTGTTCTCTATTTGGGCCCAATTGCCATCTGCAGGAGTTATTGGAAGTTGTGTGTGCTTCCAGCACAGCACAGTATACATCTGTATATACCCCTTTAACTCTGCTGTTTTCTGGTTATTGTCTGCGTGCCCTGACCGCAGTATACACCGTGATATTCACCTCACCTATATAGCTAGTGATCTAGCTTTAATAATAGAGCTTGCAGTCAGTAGTGTCAGGAGATAGTGCGTGCTGTCTGCGTGCTCTGTACCCAGTACATACCGCTATAATCCACCTACATAGCTGTTCTCTATTTGGGCCCAATACATCTGTATATACCCCTTTATCTCTGCTGTTCTATAAAAAAGGCATCTGCAGGAGTTAGTGGGTGTTGTGTGCCTCCAGCACAATATAAACTACCCAACTACTGTTTTACCCAACTCCCTTCAGGCCATTACCATGTCTGGAAGGCCAGCAAGGAGAGGCAGACAGGCGCGAGCCGATAAAAGAGGGCAAGCAGGCTCTGTGTCTAGAGACAACAGTGCTGGTCGTGGACGCGGTGCATTGTCATCAGCACGTGGCCATGGGACATGCTTGTCCTTCTTTTCTGCAGCTGGACATGTTAAACCGCAACATGCCAACGACTTGGTAGAGTGGATGACCAAGCCCTCTTCATCCTCCTCATCCTCTCTCACCCAGTCTCAGGGTAGTAGCAAAGCAGCTGCCAACACATCGTCTTCCCTCCTCTCAATGTCATCATCAGTGACTCCTTCCCTAGACCCACCACGTCCTCCTGAGGAGTCTCCTGAACTCTTTGAGCACAGTGTTGGGTACATGCTCCCGGAGGATGCCCAGTGTTTGGTGGGCTCTGATGATGACACTCAGCTAGAGGAAGGCAGTAGCGTGAGCGCAGAGAGAGGGGATGCTCAAGAAGGACAGCAATCTGGCAGTCATGTTCCACAAGCTGCAGCATACTGCCAGGTTTGCTACAGCGATGAAGAGGGAGGGGATGATGAGGGTACTGACTCCACGTGGGTGCCTGGAAGGAGGGAGGAGGAGGAGGAGGAGGAGGCACATGTCCAACGAGGCAGGATGCCCTCCGGGGGCCAGCTTAGGGGCAGCACACCGACTGAATCACACCGCAGAGCTCCGCCTGCGCAGAGCGCTTCCTCTGCGCGTTATTCTAAAAGTTCTTTGGTGTGGGCCTTTTTTGAGACGAGTGCATCAGATCGCACCGCTACTATTTGCAACATATGTCTCAAGCGTATCTCACGTGGCCAAAACATCAGCCGCTTGGGCACCACATGCTTGACCAGACATATGTTGACCTGCCATGCAGCTCGTTGGCAAGCGTACCTCAAAGACCCACACCAAAGAGCAAAGCGGACCTCTCCTTGCCCCTCATCAGCTGGCATCTCCAACCCCACTAGACCTTCAGTCCTCTCTGAAACCTGCTCTGAGAGGAATGAAGGTGTAGAATTAGGTGTGTCACAGCCAAGTGCTTCCGGGAACTCTTCTAGTGGTACATCCACATCCGATTATAGCAGGCAAATGTCCCTGCCCCAGCTGCTGGACCGGCGGAAGAAGTTTACTCCCAGTCATCCACATGCCCAGTGGTTGAATGCTAGCTTGGCTAAATTGCTAGCACTTCAACTGCTGCCTTTTCAGTTGGTAGACTCGGCCCCCTTCCGTGAGTTTGTACAATGTGCGGTTCCTCAGTGGCAGGTCCCCAAACGCCACTTTTTCTCACGGAAGGCGATTGTCACGTACCTTTAAGCAGAGCCCGGAGTGCAGGGAGTGGCCTCTCGTAGACCTCTGACTCGAGAGACCCTGGTAGTGGTGACAGGGGCTTAGGAGCACAGAGGGGCACAAGTGCCTGACTGGATAGCAGGTGGTAGAGGCAGAAGACCGTTGAAGGAGGAGGTGTATTGTAGTCCGGTGTCAGAATGCAGGCAAAGGTGAGATAAGGTTCAGCAGACAGCAGAAGGGTTCCTGTAGTCCAGCAACGGCATACAAGTGATTGCAGGAAGTGACAAACAACGGAGGGGTATTGTAGTCCAACAACGGATGCAGGTGCAATGGATAAGCGGAAGTGGAAGAGTCCAGTAGTCTGCAGCCAGAGGTAGAAGGCTACAAACGCAAAAGGAGTACAGCCAAATATTGCGGAGGACTGGGAGGTGTCCTGTAGTACAACAGAAAGCAACTTACAGTTGACGGATGGTGTAACAGTCCAGGTCAGGCACAGGCGGGCAGATCAGGTACAGAAACGGAATCCAGAAGAGTAGTCGGGTACAAAGCCAAAGTCGGGGAGGCAGGCAGCAAACAGCAGAGTCGGGAACAAGCCGGGTTCGATACGGATCAGGATACAGGTACAGGTTCAGGTTCAGATACGGATCACCAGGAAGCACAGGAACGCTGTTGATCAGGCAGCAAAGCACTGAAGCATGGCTCCAGTTTAAATAGCGCTATTGGCGCCAATTTGCGTCAAACGGCCGCGCGTGCACCCGCGTGCGCACGTGCACGCGCACGCGCGCACCGCTGATCGCGGTAACGCTCCTGAAACTGGACAAAAGATCTTCTGCGACTTTCGCCGCTCGGACGTCCGTGAGGAGGATCTTCCTGACATTGCCCCCCCCCAATGGGCAGCCTCCGGATGCCCAACTGGGACATCTTACCTGGGTGAGATCTTTTAATTGCCAGAACCAACCTCTTGGCGTGGATGCCAGTCTCTGGTTCCCAGGAGTTCTCTTCTGGACCATACCCCTTCCACTTCACCAGATACTGGACCTGGTTGCGTCTCTTTCTGCAATCCAAAATTGCTTCTACTTCAAACTCTTCTTCACCATTAATAAGCACAGGTTCAGGAGGGCCCACGTTCCGATCAGTGAAGGGATCCTGGATTGAAGGTCTTAAGAGGGACACATGAAACACCGGGTGAATACGCAGTGATTCTGGTAATTTCAGTTCATAAGCCACATTATTAATTTTCCTGGTGATTGGGAAAGGACCCACAAATTTTGGGCCCAGTTTTCTAGATGGGCATGTTAATTTTAGATTCAGAGTAGATAACCAAACCAAATCTCCGGGTTTTAGATCGAGCTCCCCTCTCCTCTTTCTGTCAAAAACTGCTTTGTTGCGCTCTTGGGTTCTTGCCATCGTTTCTTGAAGCAACTTGTTATTGATGCAGAAAAAGTTCAAAGTTTCTTGAGCTGCTGGAACCGTGCATTCTGGGATATTGGCTGATAAGAACTGAGGGTGAAAACCATAGTTCGCAAAGAAGGGAGATTGATTAGTTGCAGAATGAACAGAGTTATTGTAGGCAAACTCGGCAAGTGGTAAAAGGGATACCCAATCGTCTTGCGAAAAAGAAGAATAACAACGCAAATATTGCTCAAGGGTCTGGTTTGTTCGTTCGGTCTGGCCGTTGGTCTGGGGATGATAGGCAGAAGAAAACGAAAGATCAATTTTCAAGGATTTACATAAAGCTCTCCAAAATTTTGATGTAAATTGTACTCCACGATCGGAAACAATGTTCGCAGGTATACCGTGGAGTCTTACAATCTCCTTAATGAAGATCCTTGCGGTCTCAGGGGCAGAAGGTGTACCCTTCATGGGCAGAAAGTGAGCCATCTTGGACAATCTGTCGACCACCACAAGGATAGTGGTAAAGCCTTCTGACGGTGGTAGTTCCACAATAAAGTCTATGGAAATCATTTTCCAAGGTCTTTCCGGGATGGGGAGTGGTTTCAGCAACCCCCAGGCTTTGGCCTTGCTACTCTTGTTCTGGGTACAGGTAATGCAAGATTCTACATACGGTTTACAGTCTCTTAGCAGCTGAGGCCACCAGAAGGTGCGTTGGAGAAGTTCGGCGGTCTTGTGTACCCCAAAATGACCGGCCAGCTTGTGGTCGTGGCAAGACTTAAGTACAGCAACCCGTAGTTGTTGGGGCACGTAGATCTTATTTTCATGCCATAACAAGTCATTGCTAGAGAGTAAGGTGGTGTTTGAGGGATGTGAAGCTGAAGATGAAGCCTGCTTAAGTTGGGATAGAAGATCTTCCTGGAGCATAAGGAAATTTCCGGGCGTAAGGATGGTGTCTGTGGGTTGAAGAACTTCGGGTTCGCTGAACATCCGGGATAGCGCGTCGGGTTTGGTGTTTTTCGATCCGGGCCTATAGGTAATGTGGAAGGAAAATCTTGTAAATAAAAGTGCCCATCTGGCCTGACGCGGCTTCAGCCTCTTAGCAGTCTTTAAATACTCTAAGTTCTTGTGGTCAGTGTATACCAGAATGGGATGGGCTGCTCCCTCCAGGAGATAGCGCCATTCCTCAAGTGCAGCTTTGATAGCAAGTAGCTCCCTGTCCCCGACATCATAATTCCTTTCCGCTTCAGACAACTTACGTGAGAAGAATGCCACCGGATGCAATAAAGCCTTGGGGCCCTGTCTCTGAGAAAGGACTGCTCCCACTGCAACTTCGGATGCATCCACCTCAAGGATGTAGGGTAGCGCAGAATTAGGATGCTTCAGGACAGATGCTGATACAAATTGTTCTTTAAGGGAAGAAAATGCGGCTTGTGCCTCCGGAGACCACTGGAACTTGATACCTTGTCTCGTTAATCTGGTGATTGGAGCGATGATTGTAGAAAATCCCTTGATGAATTTTCGATAAAAATTCGCAAACCCCACAAAGCGTTGAATTCCTCTCTTATCAGTAGGGGCTGGCCAGTCCAGGATGGCCGAAACTTTTTGCGGATCCATCTTGATTCCATCCACCGAAATAATCAGCCCCAAAAACTGAATGCTGCGACGTTCAAACTCGCACTTCTCAGGTTTTGCGTACAAGCCGTGTTGGCGAAGCCGAGTGAGAACCTTCTTAACGTGTTCCCTGTGAGCTGGCAGAGAGGGGGAGAAAATTAAGATGTCGTCCAGGTATACTATAACAAACAGGTCGAGAAAATCTCTAAAGATATCATTCACAAAATGCTGGAAAGTCGCAGGAGCGTTGCACAGCCCAAAGGGCATTACGAGATATTCAAAATGTCCGAAGCGGGTGCGGAAGGCAGTCTTCCATTCGTCCCCACTTCGGATACGGACCAAATTATAGGCTCCGCGCAGATCCAGTTTTGTGAAGATACTAGCTGATCCAAGGCGCTGGAATAATTCGGGTACCAAAGGCAATGGGTACCGGTTCTTGACTGTAACTTTATTTAAGTCCCGGTAGTCAACACAAGGGCGGAGAGAATGGTCCTTCTTTTCTACAAAAAAGATTCCTGCCCCAGCTGGGGACGTAGAAGGACGTATGAACCCCTTTTTCAAATTGTCATCAATGTAAGTCCTGAGAGTCTCCAATTCCACTTCTGTTAAGGGAAATATTCTCCCGAAAGGGATTTCGGCTCCGGGAAGGATCTCGATTGGGCAATCGTAGGGTCTATGAGGGGGAAGTGTTTCTGCCCCCTTCTTGCTGAACACGTCCAAGAAGTCATGGTAGGCCTCAGGAACGTGCTGGCACGTCTCAACGTCGGTCTCCATACACATTAAATGGGGTGAGACCTTAATTGATTCTTGGAAGCAGTGTTGACGACAATAGGGAGAGAAAAAGTAAATGTTTCCGGTGGACCAGTCTATTTGCGGGTTGTGTGCCCGGAGCCAGGGCATACCCAGTATGATAGGGAAAAGGGGAGATTCAATAATGTCCAGGCAGAGTTGTTCCTGATGGTTACCGGAAATAGTAGCAGTCAAAGGACATGTCTCCTGTGTCACCGGTCCTGATTTGATAGCTGACCCATCGGCAAGGTGTACAGACAACCCCTTCACCCTGGGCCGTAAGGGCACTTGGAACTTTTGGGCAAACGATAAGTCCATAAATCCACTGCACGCTCCAGAATCAACTATTGCGGGGACTTGAATGTTCCCTCCGGGTAGCTGAAGAGAGACGGGAACAGCCAGGTAAGTAGCATTACTAGGCACAGCAGGTAAAACAGGAGAAAGTACAGAAGAATGCTTACGGAATTTGGCAGGACAGGATCTCACATAATGTCCGGGTTCCCCACAGTAAACACACAGATTGTTGAGCTGCCAGCGTTGTCGTTCCTCGGTGGTGAGCGTTGGTCTAAGTAAGCCCAGTTGCATGGGTTCAGGCGTGTCAGCGGCAGGATGTGCAGGGGGATTAGGTACACGGGGTAACATCCAGACTGGTCGGGACGGCCCGGCAGTGCGTTCTGCTCTCCGTTCTCTCAAGCGTCTGTCTATCTGGATGGAGAGATTGATAAGGGCTTCAAGAGTTGCTGGAACACCCACCCGGGCCAATTCATCCTTTAGAGGTTCAGAGAGACCCGTGCGAAACTGGTATCGCAGAGCGGCATCGTTCCAGGTAGTATCTGAACTCCAGTGCCGAAATTCAGACGCATAGTCCTCTGCCGCTCTGCGGCCTTGCTGAAGAGAATATATAGCTGCTTCCGCTGTGGCCGCCTGTTGAGGATCCTCATAGAGCAAACCCATGGCTTGAAAAAAGGTATTCAGGTTGTTAAGGCAGGTTTCCTTTTGCTCCAAAAGGCGGTGGGCCCAAGCCTGGGGCTCACCCAGTAGGAGGGAGATAACAAAACCCACCTTAGTGGATTCTAGAGAGAAAGTTCTGGATTGAAGTGCAAAAAACAGTTCACAGGCATTGCGAAAAGCTCTATACTTGCTGCGATTTCCCGAAAACCTCTCCGGGGTTGGGACCTTGGGTTCAGGGGGCAACATAACCACTGATGGCGCAGAAGAAGTTCCCGACACGGTAGGGCCTGTGGTAGATAAGACCTGGACACGCTCTTCCAACCGAGAATAGCCTTCTTGTAGAGATTTAACAGCCTGGGTAAGTCCAGCAAGATGACGGCATAAATCATCCATGGCCGAATCTCCCTGCGTGGGCTCAGACATGGCTGCCTGATACTGTCACGTACCTTTAAGCAGAGCCCGGAGTGCAGGGAGTGGCCTCTCGTAGACCTCTGACTCGAGAGACCCTGGTAGTGGTGACAGGGGCTCAGGAGCACAGAGGGGCACAAGTGCCTGACTGGATAGCAGGTGGTAGAGGCAGAAGACCGTTGAAGGAGGAGGTGTATTGTAGTCCGGTGTCAGAATGCAGGCAAAGGTGAGATAAGGTTCAGCAGACAGCAGAAGGGTTCCTGTAGTCCAGCAAAGGCATACAAGTGATTGCAGGAAGTGACAAACAACGGAGGGGTATTGTAGTCCAACAACGGATGCAGGTGCAATGGATAAGCGGAAGTGGAAGAGTCCAGTAGTCTGCAGCCAGAGGTAGAAGGCTACAAACGCAGAAGGAGTACAGCCAAATATTGCGGAGGACTGGGAGGTGTCCTGTAGTACAACAACAAGCAACTTACAGTTGACGGATGGTGTAACAGTCCAGGTCAGGCACAGGCGGGCAGATCAGGTACAGAAACGGAATCCAGAAGAGTAGTCGGGTACAAAGCCAAAGTCGGGGAGGCAGGCAGCAAACAGCAGAGTCGGGAACAAGCCGGGTTCGATACGGATCAGGATACAGGTACAGGTACAGGTTCAGGTTCAGATACGGATCACCAGGAAGCACAGGAACGCTGTTGATCAGGCAGCAAAGCACTGAAGCATGGCTCCAGTTTAAATAGCGCTATTGGCGCCAATTTGCGTCAAACGGCCGCGCGCGCACCCGCTGATCGCGGTTACGCTCCTGAAACTGGACAAAAGATCTTCTGCGACTTTCGCCGCTCGGACGTCCGTGAGGAGGATCTTCCTGACAGCGATTCCGGCTCTCTACCGGCATGTGGAAGGCAATGTCCTTGCCTCGCTGGACAGGGCGGTCAGCGGTAAGGTGCATATTACCGCTGACTCATGGTCCAGCAGGCATGGACAGGGACGTTACCTGTCTTTCACGGCCCATTGGGTCACTCTTCTGGCTGCTGGGAAGGATGCAGGACAAGGTGCAGTAGTGTTGGAGGTTGTTCCGCCACCACGCCTCCAAAATGCTACTATTGGTTGTGACACACCTCTCTCCTCCACCCCCTCCTCTTCTTCTTCCTCCATGGCCTCTTCCAGTGCTCTGTCCTCAGAACCAGCGGTGCTCCGTAGGCGTTGCAGGGGCTACGCAAGTACGCAGGCAAAACGATGCCATGCCGTGCTTGCGCTGGTTTGTTTGGGGGACAGGAGCCACACTGGGGCGGATGTTTTGTCAGCTCTGCAGGGGCAGGCCGAGAGGTGGTTGACGCCACGCCAGCTTAAGCCAGGAATGGTGGTTTGCGACAATGGCACCAACCTCCTCTCCGCCCTCCGACAGGGACAACTGACCCATGTGCCCTGTGTAGCTCACGTCCTTGACCTGGTGGTGCAGCGGTTCTTGGGCAGGTACCCCGGCTTACATGATGTCCTGAAGCAGGCCTGGAAAGTCTGTTTGCATTTCCGCCGATCATTTAATGCCTGTGCTCGGCTGGCTGAGCTCCAAAAGGAGTTGAACCTGCCCAAGAACCGCCTTATATGTGACATGCCCACCAGATGGAACTCAACATTGGCCATGCTGCAGCGGCTGCACGCGCAGCAAAGGGCCATCAATGAGTACCTGTGCGACTACGGCACCAGGACAGGGTCAGGGGAGCTTGGTTTTTTCTCACCACGCCAGTGGGGCATGATCAGGGATGCATGCACTGTCCTGTCACCGTTTGAGGAGGCCACAAGGATGGTGAGCAGTGACAGTGCATGCATCAGTGACACTGTACCTCTTGTCCACCTCTTGGAGCATACGCTGCGTGGAATAATGGACAGGGCACTTGAGGCAGAACAGAGGCAGGAAGAGGAGGACTTCCTTGCCTCTCAAGGCCCCCTTTATCCAGACAGTGTTCCTGCTGTGCCACCCATCACACAGGAAGAGGATGAGGAGGTGGAGGAGAAGGATGATTGTGTCAGCATGGGGGTGGAGGCTGGCACTCAGCATCAGCAGCAGCAGTCTTATAGGGATGATTTACAGTCCCAAGAAACACGTGGACTTGTACGTGGCTGGGAGGAGGTAGCTGCGGATCATGTTGTCCTTAGTGACCCAGAGGACTCCGGACCGAATGCCTCAGCTAACCTACGCTGCATGGCCTCCCTGATCCTGCAAAGCCTGCGTAAGGATCCTCGTATTCTTCGGATCAAGGAGAGGGACCATTACTGGCTGGCCACTCTCCTTGATCCACGGTACAAGGGTAAGGTTGCCGACCTTATCTTGCCATCGCAGAGGGAGCAGAGGATGAGACATCTCCGGGAGGCCTTGCAGAAAGCTCTGTGCAACGCTTTCCCAGAGACTGGGAGGTCACAAACTCCTGGTCCTGGACAACGTGTTGCTGAGGCATCAGTCAGAAGGAGCGGTGGAGAAGGTGGCCGTCTGACTGATGCTTTCAGACAATTTTTTAGTCCGCAGCCCCAAGGTATGATTGGTTCCAGCACCCATCGCCAGCGTCTAATTTACATGGTGCAGGAATACCTAGGGGCAAGGTTAGACTTGGACACCTTTCCCACCGAAAATCCTCTGGCTTACTGGGTCTTGAGGATGGATCACTGGCCAGAGCTTGCACAGTATGCAATTGAGCTACTGGCCTGTCCTGCATCCAGCGTTCTTTCGGAACGCACCTTCAGTGCTGCTGGTGGCTTTGTTACCGATCACAGGGTGCGCCTGTCCACCGAATCAGTTGATCGACTGACCTTCATCAAGATGAATCAGTCTTGGATCACCCACAGCTACCAAGCACCTGAAGCTGATGTAACCGAATAATTTTTTTTGAAATATCACATCCCTTCAAGACTGCCTATGCTGATGCTGAGTGACTGTCCTGTTATGTTGATTGTCTATCCTCTTCCTCCTCCGCTGATATGTTGGAAGAACATTTTTGGTTCTGGGTGATGCCAGCAGCCCAATTTTTCTGCCCCTGTTTAACAGGGGCGTTTAAGTACAATTTTTGATGCAATGCTTTGCAGCAGGGCTAATTCCTGCAATAAAACTAGAGTATATGGCAGAGGTTGCAGTGTGATGGCACCAGCACCAGTGCCTAAGGCCCAATTTTTCTGCCCCTGTTTAACAGGGGCGTTTAATTACAATTTTTGATGCAATGCTTTGCAGCAGGGCTAATTCCTGCAATAAAACTAGAGTATATGGCAGAGGTTGCAGTGTGATGGCACCAGCACCAGTGCCTAAGGCCCAATTTTTCTGCCCCTGTTTAACAGGGGCGTTTAAGTAAAATTTTTGATGCAATGCTTTGCAGCAGGGCTAATTCCTGCAATAAAACTAGAGTATATGGCAGAAGTTGCAGTGTGATGGCACCAGCACCAGTGCCTAACGCCCAATTTTTCTGCCCCTGTTTAACAGGGGCGTTTAAGTACAATTTTTGATGCAATGCTTTGCAGCAGGGCTAATTCCTGCAATAAAACTAGAGTATATGGCAGAGGTTGCAGTGTGATGGCACCAGTGCCTAAGGCCCAATTTTTCTGCCCCCGTTTAACAGGGACATGTAATTACAATTCTTGATATAATCATTCACAGCAGGGCGCTCCAGCGCCCACCAAGAGTCACTTTGAGGGCTTACAATGTTGTGGCAAAACCAACACCATGTTCCGCCATTTCTGCAGAGCATATAGCCCCTACTTTCAAACATCCAACTTACAAACATCTCCTACTTGCAAACGCAAGGAGACAGCAGAAAATGAGATGAAAAAAGATGGACGACAAAACAAATTATACAGGGGTGATAACCCTTCCCTATGTTTTCCAAAAAGCTTAAACATTTTTTTTTTGACTGGAGCTACACTTTAAAAATGTACCAGTTGAAAATTACAAACAGATTCAACTTAACACAACAAACCTACACAGTCCCTGTCTTGTTTGCACCGCCTGTATACTGCTGTTCTGAGTATATAGGGCCTGGGGGCCACACGCATTTCCTTTTTTTAATATGGGTACAGGGTTCCCCTTAATATGCGTACAAGACCCAAATAGGCTGGTAATGGGCAGGGAGGGCTACCCATGCCATTTTTCTGAATGATTTTCAACCATATTGCAGGAACCAGATATAACATTAAAACCGCAAGCAGTTTTAAATGGTGTTATTTCCGTTTAATGTCATCTTGTGCAGGGACTGTTCTAAACACGGGAAACACGTGGCACTTCACAGGCATACTACAGACACCCCCAGGCACCATATTTAAAGGAATATTTCACTTTTTTTTTTCACTTTAATCGTCATTAAAATCAGTGCTCCCGCCAAAACGGCCGTTTTTAAAACTTTATTTTGCATTGACCCATGTCCCCTGAGGCAGGAGTCAGGTCCCCAAACCCTTTTTAGGACAATATCTTGCATATTAGCCGTTAAAATTAGCACTTTCCATTTCGAATGTTCGAGTCCCATAGACTTCAATGGGGTTCTAACGTTCGTAACGAACGTGGGGTCCGTTCGAAAGTTCTGGTGCGAACCGAACCGGGGGGGGGGGGGTTCGGCTCATCCCTACACAGGAGCCTCTCATGGGGCCCCCTACTGACCCTGTGGCCCTTAGGCAGTGCCTAAGTACATAGTTGTCAACATTTCAAAAATATTTTCAGGGATGCTTTTTTTTACAAGTGCTATATTTAGAGTAGCTGACATCCCCCGTGTTCCTCTATACATCACAATAGTAATTACAAAATTAAATAAGTACTAATAATGGGGCAGAACAAATATAAGGACTGTCAGATTTCCTTTAGTTGAACTAACAAAAGTGTGCCCATTCTAGAGC
This sequence comes from Lithobates pipiens, assembly GCF_037356315.1. Classification (NCBI taxonomy): domain Eukaryota; kingdom Metazoa; phylum Chordata; class Amphibia; order Anura; family Ranidae; genus Lithobates; species Lithobates pipiens. The sequence goes on along the minus strand of NW_027507764.1, from coordinate 55,564,227 downwards.
TGGTAACATTGAGGATATTCAGTATAATTTTAAAGAACAGTTTTTGTGGGTAAGAGGCATAGGGGAGGAGTATGGATGGTATAAAAGTGGGAAGTATGTGCAGGTGAGGGAGAGGAATGTGGAGGGTCTAACAGTGGGCACTATGTACAGGAGAGGAGTGTGGAGGGTATGACGGTGGGCACTATGTATAGGAGAGAAGTGTGGAGAGTATGACAGTGGGCACTATGTATAGGAGAGGAGGATGAAGTAATCTGGGAAGGAAAAATGTAAAGGTTTGTGGAAGGATGTTTAGGGAATGCGTAGTGGTTAAGCGGGCCATACATGGATTGAAATTACACCAATTAAGCAGAGACCAGCCATAGTCGATCTATGTATGGGCTAGCTGGTTTTACACAAGTCAACCTATTAACTGACTTGAGTACAACCAGCCTGTCAGGTTTTCCCCAAAACAATCAGTGCTGCCAGCTATAGTTAGAAATCATTGTATTGACTGGCAGAACACAATAACACTGCAGGAGTGATTGCCCCATTCACAGGTCAGCAGGTGAGAGAGTGTGTGGGGACAGGCTGGGGAGAGATACTAGTCAGTCCCTGGGTAGGCACTGGTTAGTATCAGAGCCAGATACACACAGGTTACATACGCCACGATCGTTAGAGCGAGAGCAATAATTCTAACACTAGACCTCCTCTGTAACTCTAAACATGTAACCTGTAAAAAAATGTAAAGTATTGCTTAGTACACAACAAAAATTTTTGCTAACTTTAGTGTTTTTTTTAATGAATGAAACAGTTTCTTTCCAAAAAGAACGTTTGAAAAATTGCTGCGCAAATATCGTGTAACATAAAAATTTGCAAAGACCACCATTTTATTCCATAGGGTGTCTGCTAAAACAATATATAATGCTTGAGGGTTCTGAGTAATTTACTAGCATAAAAAAAATGATGACTTTTACATGTAGGAGAGAAGTCTCAGAATGGGCCTGGGTGGCAAGGGGTTAATTATCATAAGTAATATACAAATAATTATTATAAGCACTGTGAGTTCATCCTCTCAGTCTGCTGCAGAGTGTTCCAGCTTGTATTTAAACTGACTGCTCTGTATATAGCTTCTGACAGGCTGCGCAAGCAGCCCTGTATCTCCGGAACCATAGATGATAGCAGCCCCATATTTTAACCAGTGCTGGAGTGGGTCTTTCGCTACCTACCCCCCCAAATGTGGGGTCTCTGTGACTCCTGATTGCCAAGCTACAATCCTCAAAGTCAATCTTTTTTATTTTATTTTTTTTGTTTTTTTTGGGCAAATGGGCCTATCTTGAGAAAGAGGCCTGGAGCTGCAGCTCCAATAGCCCCTATGTTAATCTGGCCCTGAGTCCAGCAATGGGACATAATTCCTCCCAACGACACCAACGATGGAGCACTATTCCTCCCACTGACACTTATGATGGGACACGATTCCTCCCAATTACACCAATGATGTGGGACTATTCCTCCCACTGACACCAATGACGGGGCACTATTTCTCCCAATGACACCAACAATGGAGTACTATTCCCCCCCCTAATACCAGAGATGGGGCCTTGTTTGAATCAAATCCTTTTTATTATTTTATATGAAAACAACATTGACACAATACAGACAAAGCCACAAAAATAGAGATCACACCAAACCAAAACCCCCCAGAGAAAAAAAAAATTATATATATATATATATATATATATATATATATATATAAACCCCAGACCACGCCCCTTCAACAAGCCCCCCCCCCCACGCGGAGTATATATGACACACAAAAAAATAAAAAAGAATGACAATATCCAGTATTACAAAGTACACAGTACCCATTGGTTTACATCATACCTAAGTCATAGATTGAAGCCATCTAGACAAGATAACATCAAACTTATACAGGGAGTACCTTAGGGAATATGTATGCTTTTCAAAAAGAATGATCCCATTGAGATCTACAATCTAATCGGACACAGTCGGTGGGGCCTTGTTTACTCCCACTGATGACAGTACATTTTCTACTACAACTTGCCCGAGTCCAGCCCCCTGAAGTCTGAAGGACAGTAATCTGAACCTTTGTTTAGAAAGTTTGGAGACCTGTTAAGAACCATAAACCAGACAGAGACAGAATGTACAGTTAAAATCGCACCTTTAATAAAATGGAAAAAACAACACAGTTAAAGAACGTAGTCAGAAGCAGAAGCCAGGGTTTGGATGCCAGAGCGGGTAATCAGATGAACCGGGATCAGGAAACCAGAAGTCAGCGTAGTCAGGAGCAAAAACCAGGAACAGGTATCAAAGGAAAGCCAGCCAGGCCAAGTCATGCACAGGAGCACAGGAAGGAAGCACTTAGAGATCATAGACCACGCAAGGGCAAGGAGGAAATGAGCTAAGCTGTTTAAATAGCAAAAAGGGGCTGGCTGTAGGCTGGACTACTGAGGCAGGTTAATGTAAACCTGGTGAGTCACTTTAGTAACAATGAGTGGCTGATAATTAACCGACAGCTGAACAGCTTCTGAGCACTGAAAGAAAAGAGCTGCTTGTTAAGTAGCAGGAGCCCTGCCCTGACAGTACCCCCTCCTCAATTACTCCTCCCCCTTGGGGGCATCAGGGTTGGACATATATGGTAAGCACAGAGGAGGGAAGGAGCATGTACGTCTGAGGATGAGACCCAGAAGCATTTCTCTGAACCGTAACCCCTCTAGTGAACTAGATAGTTTATCTGTCCACAAAACCTATGGGAGTCAAATATAGATTGTATCTCATATTCCTCATGGTTGTCAACATGAACCGGGCAAGGGCATGGTGCCAAGGTGGTATAGCAGTTACACAATTAGAAAGGTTTTAGTAAAGACACATGGCATACATTGGAGATATGCATGTTGGGAGGAAAATCAAAATCATAGGCTACTGGGTTACCCAAGGTCCAAAATACAGAGGCGCCAGTTTTAATGAGGGGACACAAAGTTTGAGGTTACAGGAAGACAGCCAGGCCCTATCCTCAACTTGGTAGGAGGGTGAAGGTAGGCATCTGCAGTCAGCATGAAGTTTGTACCTCTCCCTGGAGTATGGCAAAGATTCTTGAACCTGCACCCAAGTGGAACAGAGGAAACAGGGACCAGGAACCAAAGAAATCAAAACTTTATGCCCCAAGTGTATTACATGGACTATTTATTAATGATGGGGCACAATTCCTCTCAATGACACCAACGATGTGGCCCAATGACATCAATGATGGGGCACTATTCCTTCCACTTACACCAACGATGGGGCGTAATTACTCTCACTAAAACAAACAAGTTGGGACGTTTTCTACTCCCACTGGCCACAGTCCAGCCCTCCTAAAGTCCGAAGGACAGTAAACTTAGGAAGTTTGGATACCCCTGCTCTACCTCATTCCTCCTTGTCATCCTCTCTGCATGTTTTATTGTTAGCACATGAGTACTACAGCACAGTTGATTGGCTTCTTGTGCTGCTTCTTCATCTACTGTACTTAGGAACTTGAACCCAAAACTGTCAGGCAGAAAGCAAATCACCAGTATTAATAATTGGCCTGAGAAAGGAGAAGGAAGCTCCGAAATGTGTAGCCACTCCCACAGGAACATCCCTGTGTGACAACAATTCCGCACCTGTGCCTCCGTACTCTCCAGGGTGGTAACCAAAACTTCCAGTTTCGCTTCACAATGTTCACTGTACAGAACCGACGGCTGCTACAAGAGGGAAGATGCACCAGTAGTGGATGTAACGGTTGCTGTCCTGGATATGCGAATGTTATACAGTACAGAGTGAGCTGCCAATTGTTTTTAATAAAGTGGATATCTTTTGATGCTACATTTAGCTGGCGCCCCCTTCTTTTCTATTTGCTGGTCACCAGTATTGCCTGTGATCTCTCTGCAGCCCCTGAGTTTTCTTACTACTGACTTACCATATGTTGTTGTGCTGTGCCGTGGTAGAGGCAGAACTTTGCATCTTCATGTCAGAGCTGCCTGTTGATGATTGTCTATTGATCTGACAAATAATGGAGAAATAATCTAGCCAAATCTGCAGGAGCGGTTAAGAAAGCACAGATCCACAGAATGAACAAAAGCAGCAAGATCCATGCATTGCAGCTTTCTCTCCAGCAAGTAGGACAATAAGCACCACAGTAGTGACATCACAGAAAAAAAATAAACCAACCAGTAATGCCGCGTACACATGATCGGAATTCCGGCCAGAAAAAGACAGAAGAGAGCTTTTCGTTGGACAAAAATGCGACCGTGTGTATGCTCCATCAGAATTCAGCTGTCTGAATTTCCGCCAGCCAAAAATTTATAGCATGTTCTCAATTTTCCCAACGTAAAAACTTTCTATCTGAAATTCTGATCGTGTGTATGCAATTCCGACACGCCAAAAATCACGCATGCTCAGATTCAACTACGAGACAGAAGCTATTGACTACTGGCTATTGCACTTTCTTTTTCTAGTCCTGTTGTACGTGTTGTACATCACCGTGTTCTAAACGATCGGAATTTGGTGTGACTGTGTGTAGGCAAGACAGCTTGAGCGGAATTCCGTTGGAATTCCGTTGGGAAAACCATCAGAGCTTCTTCCGATTAGAATTCCATTCGTGTGTACGCGGCATTAGACTTTGCACCTTTTGTTTTTAGGTGCCTGGAATGTATTTAGCTTAGTTCAACTGAGATTTATATAAGAAACAGTTACAATTTAGTTAAAGCTTATCTCAACCTAAAAACAAAAATGTTTTTGGGTTATAAATAGTTAAAATGTATCTAAATCCAAAAAATAAAAATGTAATATATTGCAGCTTACCAATCCTTATGTTTGTTGGCTGCATTTGGTTTTCTTTTTAAGGATTTTTTTATTCACCTGATCATCCCGCCAGTAACACACTTCCTGTCTTAGGGTGACAGAGCAACATTGAATAGCAGCAACGCCAGCCTATGGAGAAGGTAGTTTTAGATGCACTAGCAAATTTAGATGGACTTGACTAATATTAAAACAGAATTCCAGCGAAAACTTTTTTGGCAGTTACAGCTAAATTTTTATTTTCCTTTTGGGGTAAAGGTTTTACATAGATCAATACAAGCTGTTCATTGTAAGCACCCCTGTCAGTGTCAAATGGTTGTCTCAACCCTCTAGCTGTCTGTTAAGGGGAGTTGAAAATAACAGATTACTGGCTCGATCACCAGGTGAAAGTAAAAGAAATACTAAAGAAGCTATCACATCTAAAGATGTGTAAGCTGCAATGTAGTTCTTTTCCTTTTGGGGTTAGAGATGCTTGACATCTTCAGCAGTACAGTATATGTCACATTTTTCTTGAATTCTGCTGTAACCAAAAGTGCTCTAGGAACCATTTTATCTTGTATTAAAGTGGAACTTTAGTCAGAAAATTCAAGCAGAGCTATGGGATAAACTTTTTTTTTATTATTTTGAAGGAAGGGTTATAATAGGCTAGGAAAAAATAAATTTTTGTTCCTACGCTTGGGCACTACTTTTTGAATGAAATGCATTTTTGCATAGACAACACCCCTATGGACTTTATGTTAAAAGTTCTCCACAAAATATCCTGCAGTTTTTTTGTCACAATCCATAAAATGTAAAACTCCTATCAAAATACTTACAGTAATTTTCCTTCCCTGATGGTCCTTGGCAGCAACGTGTGAGTTAAGTCCCGCCTCCATTACCCTATATGACACCACTCCCATAAATCTTTGCTCCCTGCCCACGGCCGTGCTCGGTAACTAGCCTACTCCAGCCATTTGGGAGGGAACTCCTGCTGCCATGGAGTCCATCAGCAAAGGAAAATTACAGTAAGTATTTTAATAGGAATTTTCCATTTTCCTGACAGACTCCATGACAGCAATGTGTGGGAAATAACTCGTCATACACACCCGGGTGGGCAAAATGCTGACCAAAAAGATTTATTTAACGCTGTCAGCCGACAGAACTTTCAAACCAAAATCAACAGAAGATAAGGACGCTGGCTCAACACAATAATGACATAAAAGTATGAATTGAAGACCAGGAGGCTGCTCTGCAGATTACTTCAGGCGCAACGTGGCGAGAGGCCACCCATGAAGTTAAGAGACTTCTAGTAGAGTGTGCTGTAACCGCCTCAGGAGGAGCCAAGCCCTTCTCTCTATAAGCCCATTGGATTGCCTGGACCACCCAAGCAGCGATGGATCTGATGGAAGCCCTAGAGCCTTTATTTTTTCCGTGGAACAGAAGGAAGAGAGAGTCAGTTTGACGAAAGGAAGCTGTAACATCCAAATATTGCTTTAGAGTAACTCCCATATCAAGAGGATGGGGATCCGGAATCCCAGCAGAATTGAAGGTAGGAAGTGTGATTTCCTGGTTCTCATGAAAAACAGAGGTAACCTTGAGGTTTGTTCCTAACATTGGAATTAGGACCACTCTATCTGGAAAAAAGGTGAGGAAGGGTTCCTTTGCACCTAGAGATTGAATTTCGGAAATTCTCTTTGTCAAAGTTATGACTACCAGGAAAGAGGTTTTAATGGTTAATTCTCTGACTGAGAGAGATTTGTCGAGTTGTGAGAAGAAATCCAGAACCAATGGAAGACCCCATTTGGGAAATCTAGGTTTCCTCTGTGGCCTAAGCCTGACTGCTCCTTTGAAAAACTGTTGGACCAAAGGATGAATGGCCCATGCTACTCCAGAGAATACTGAAATTGCTGACACCTGGACACGAAGAGAACTGACAGAAAGAGAGATATCCAATCCTGACTGCAAGAAACTTAAAACGTCCTGAACTGTCAGGGTATTACAGGAACTAGACCTTGAGGACATGTGACTTGTAAACTTCGCCCAAATTCTCTCATATACCGATTGGTACTACTTCTTCTTGCACTAAGGAGAGTGGGAATAGCCTCGTTGGGGCAGCCTAACGCCTCCAACCTACCCCTTTCAAAAACCAAGCCCTTAGGCGCAGGTGATCTGGGCAAGGATGTAATCTCGACCTCTGAGACAGAAGGTCTGGTCTGGATCGCAAAGGAATTGAATCCCTGACACCGAGGAGTGTCAGAAGTGGAAACCAAGGCCTGTTGGGCCAATAGGGAATTATGGCTATCACTTTTGCTGTCTGACCTGAGTCTCCTCAGGAACTGAAGAATGATAGGAGTTGGCGGGAAGGCATAGGCCCTGTGTAACCACCATTTCTTCGTCAAGCGTCCACCCCGTAGGGTTGAGGATCCCTGTACCTTGAATAGTACCTTGCCAGTTTCTTGTTGCAGGGGGAGGCAAACAAGTCGACTTCTGGGGAGAGCCCCAACGTTAGGATCCAATTGAATACTTCCTCGTGGAGAGACCACTCGTTGTCTAGAAGTATTCGGGAAAGGAACTCTGCCTGGATATTCTGAACACCGGAAACATATGTTGCTGTTAGGTCTTTCAGGTTCCTCTGAGCCCAGGTCATGATAGGTTCCACCTCTTGGAGAAGGGATAGACTTTGAGTACCCCCTTTCCTTCTTATGTATGCCACTGCTGTGGTAATGTCTAGTCTGAGTAGGGCCGAGGCTCCTGAAATCAGATGACGAAAAGATAGTAGAGCCTGGAAGGCTGCTCTTAACTCCAAGATGTTTGACACCGTTCTTCTAGAGGGAAGATCCCTGGTGCCCTGAGCCACTTCGGCAAGGCAGTGTGCACCCCAGCCCCTGTTTCTGGCATCCATTGTTATTGTTACCCACAGAAGAATGGAATGGCAGTTGCAAAGATTTTCCCGCTGGAGCCACCACGGAAGGGAATTCCTCATGGATGAAGTGATCCGAATCAGCTGGGCTTTGCTGCCTGACCACTGACAAAGGAAACCCTTCTGAAACGGCCTCATCTTCCACTGCGCCCACCTCACCATTGGAATTGTCGCCACCATAGTGCCTATAATTCTCAAGCACTGGAGAGCCTGGAGATTAGAGGCAGAGAGGGCCAGAGGGATTCTGTCTCTGACTATTGACATCTTCTCTTCTGGTAACTTGATGGTGCCTCTGACTGTTGAATAGGGCCCCTAAAAACACCAGGGACTGGGGCGGGTCTAACTGACTCTTCTCCATGTTCAAGATCCACCCAAATTCCTGTAGGGTGGAGATGACCTGCCCTCTGTGCACTAGGAGTTGTTCCTTGTCTTGAGCCAACAGCAGAAGGTCGTCTAAGTAGTGATTAAGATGAATCCCTTTGGTCCTCAGAAGACCCACCACTGCCAACAGTACTTTTGAAAATACATGCGGAGAAGTTGATAGCCCGAAGGGAAGGCACATGAATTGAAAATGGAGCTCGCCCAGGGAGAAGCGGAGAAATTGTTGGAAATTTTCTGCAATAGGAACATGAAAATAGGCGTCTTTGAGGTCTATGGAGACCATCCAGTCCCCTGCTTGAACAGACTGTTGAATTGTGGATAACGTTTCCATCTTGAACTTTTCTTTTTTTAATAAAACGGTTCAAGTGAGTTAGATCTATGACCAGCCTCCAGGCCCCACTCTTCTTCTGGACCATAAAGAGAGGAGAGTAGATTCCCATGCCTCGCTGGTTGACTGAAACATGGATAACGGCGCTTTGAGCCAACAAAGATTCCACGTAGGCTAGAAGAATTAGCCTTTTTTCTTCTGTAGCCGGAAGAGAAGTGGGGACCCACCTGAGTCTGGGAGTTTCTTTGAAGGTCCAAGCATGGCCTGAAGAGACCGCCTTGACGGTCCTGAAGTCTTGAATCGAGGCCGCCCAGACATGACGAAAGTGGAAAAGACGAGCCCCCACCTGACCTGTCTGAGCGGGCCCAACCTCAAAAGGGTTTGGTCGGCTCCCTCTCTCCTTTTGAATCGCTTTTTGCAGGTTTCTTGAAGGACGATTATCTTGACTTCCAGGACCTGGAGAATTCACAGCCTGGTCTGTAACTGTGACCTTCACTAGCCTGTTCCTGGTACTGTCTCTTTGGGAAAATACCTTCTCTGGCCTTGCAGATGCCGATCTTGGGGAAGGAACCCCGACTTCCCACCAGTGGCTCGGGTAATAGCTTTATCTAATTTATTGCTGAAAAGAGAGGACCCCCCAAAGGGGATTCGGCACCATACTTGTTTCGAAGCTGGGTCCGCCAGCCAGGGGCGGAGCCACAGGGCCCGCTTGGCAGTGACGGAAGAAAGCATTACTCGAGCCGCCAGGTGTATGATGTCAATAGAGGCCTCCCCAAGAAAAGCAGAAGCCAGCCTCAACTCCTGGATAGGCAAGCTATTGGCCATATATATTTCTGAGCATCTCATCTACATTATCCGCCCAAACCTCCATTTCTTTGGACATAGTGGCCAGAGCTAAAGCTGGCTTACAGGCCATACCTGCTGTAAGGTACACCCTCTTCAGATCGGCATGAATCCGCCTGTCCAGAACATCCTTAAAAGATACTGTATCCTCCAAGGGAAGTGTCACATGTTTTTTGCCAGCCTCATGATGGCTGCATCCACCAACGGAGCTGACTCCAAATTCTTCACCTCTTCCTCCTTGAAAGGATAGAGTTTTGAGACTTTAGACAGCATGGAATTTTTCTTCTCCACCTTGCCCCACTCATTTGTGATGATCTCGCCAAGTTCAGCAATAAATGGAAAATTAACCCGTTCCTTCTTTAACTGTTTAAAGAATTTTCTCTGTTTGGAAGGGGCATCCACCGGATCTTCCCAATTCAGTGTTTCTCGAATGGCTCTAACCAAAGGAGGAAGCAGAGCAAAGTCAGAATAGAACAAGTTCCCCCACAAAACGGGGTTTTTAGGCAGCAAAAAAACAGTACTAACGCATGTCAAAATAATATAAAAAGTATTTTAATATTTGGTAAAAAACATGAGCTCTACCTGAGCAGTTTAAAAGCGAACTCTTATATACAGAGTACAACGATATCCATGGGCGTACATTAACCGACACAACTATAAATTACATTGTATATTATAATAACAGTAAAAATATATATAAATCTAACGCGTTTCAACCCCCTAGGGGGTCTTCTTCAGAAAAATGGTGGTCTGTTGATAAAAGAAAATTACACTGAATGAATACATCAAGTATTATGTATTATTTGTGTTGGCAATACCTCATATTTGTTAATATCATTTACCCAAAGATGTACTTCCAAAGAGATAAAATGAGTTGTGATATTTTTGATGGAGTTCCCCCATACGGTGGTGCCTCGATTTCCTTCACATATCTGGAATGTTACCCGGTCCATATCTACCGCCAGGATACCAAGGGGAAAGGAGGTAGCGTCAGAGAACCAATGGCGTGGCTCACGAGAGGTCACACGAATACCACACCCCCCATAAACATAGGGAGTGGGTGCAGATATGGGCAACCGGATAATGTGGTAAGTCACACCTGCAGTGAAATCCCAACATGAAAAGGATTAAGAACATGTCCTTTTTAATATATGAGCACAGGGTGTGTATGTGGCATGAGATTGTCATCATCATACCCATAATCTATATAAAATAAAGAATGCACCCCTGGGTAACCCAAATGCCAAAAAAAAAAAAAATATATAAGGGAGGGACATGTGTATACAAGTGAACCTAATAATGACTGTTCCTGCAAGATATCAGAATAATGTGGTGAGTGAAAAGCTAAAAGATGATAAGGTGAATATATGATGAATAGACTATGTGATGCATGAGAGATAAATAAATAGGTGAAAATGTGCGAAAAAATGGAAGGAAATAAATAACTTAAAATGGTGGACTAAATGGAATAAATAACAGACAACACATGCATAAAAAACGATGAACCAACTAAAAAATAGTGTAATATGAAGCATGAAAAGAAATAACCAACTAAAGAGGGGGAGGGAAAGCAATAAGGGAGTGACATAGAAAAACAAAACCACCATATACATGAACTAGGATGAATAAGTGAAAGACAAGATGTAAATGAGATGTGAATGAGTGAGTGAGATGTGAGTGAGAAAAAAAAAAAAACTATTTATACTAGCCTAATTTAATAGACGGTATCGATGGTAAGAATAAAGACAAATTACCTGGATTTTTAGGCTTGATCAAAAGTGATCCGAGTGGGAGAGGAAAGGACTGCGACCAAAACAGGCGCAGTCACTAATTCGTATTAGGTAGAGTCACCAAATCTGAAATTTGATAAGTCAATCAAAATACAGCTCTACAGATTTCAAGAAATTACTTGAATGCAGTAAATCAACAGATCCAGATCAAACCAAAGGGGGAAATAGCCATGCTTACCATCTGACAAGTGGAAGTTCAAACAGTCCTTTCACATGAAGTAAATGTGCACTTCCTGTGGGGAGGGGTATGTTTATAAGGCCTGTGAATTACCTGCAGGTGTAGACCGTCCACCCAATAACCGGTATTTGCCCAATACCGCATGGCCGCCTAATCAGGTCAGCCACATGTGGCCGCCCCGGCATCCTGGAAGGCCGCAGAGCGGCCCCGAAATGACATCACTCCCGTCGCAACTGCGTGACGATCATTACGTCCTGCGGACGCACGCGAGGTATGTGTCCGGAAGTGTCCTAGGATGCCACCGGCAAGGAAGTGCGAATCCCTCGTATCCGGACGGGACCAGCCCGCCCATTATGACGAAGGGAGGCGTGCGGAGAGGCCTGTATGTAAAAACAAACAAAAGCCTCTCCTATCCTTGCCAGGGAGTCACGACAGAGCTCAACCCACCCCCCTCCCCCTCATCATTTGGGTACAATGTATCTCTATATGATCAGTTACCTAGAAATGTCACTCATGTAGTTGCTATACATAGTTGCTATAGTTGCATATCTACTGTGCTCACGTTCTAAATAAAGACATGTATTTGCATGTCAATAAACGCATGTCATATATGTGAAGTATGTGTAATTATATAAAATGATTGGTAAAACAAGTTTAGTTTATTGTGATTGTGATGTGATGTGATTGTGATGTTGTGCTTTGATTTGCCGCCTTTCCCCCCCCCCCCCCGGGCCCTCCCCCCCCCCCTTTTTTTTTTTTTCCCCATGTCCCTCACTGCCACACCCCCAACCTTATCCTAGTCCCGGTGGTTGGGAGGACACCTCAGCTTGGACACCCTGACTGCAACTTCCAAAACTAAAGCCCCATACACGCTATCAGTTTTTCTGCTGAGGTCCTCCTTCAGGTTTACCAAAACCATGTAGTGCAAGGGCCTGCCTGATTGCATACAAATTGAAACTCATATTATATGGTTTTGGTAAATCTGAAGGAAAAACTCAGAAGAAAAACTGATGGTGTGTATGGAGCTTAATACTTTGTTTTCCACTGCTCTGAGCCATACAACCCCTTTCGATCGAATCATGGCTGCTCAGTAGTTTGCTCTTTTACAGTGTTGGTAAAGGGCGTCACTTGTCGGAGGCATGGACAGTTCTGCCAAAACTAGCAAAGCCATGCTTTGTATCTTGCATCATTCACATTTTTGCAGATGACTGGAAATACAGGTGGCACACATATTTGCAAAGTAGTTCAAAGGTAGACTGGCCCAGGTTAAAATTGTACCCAGATTTGTAAATTCTGCCAGGTATTACTCTCTCACAAGCAACAGAAAATGCCTTTCTTTTGCCTTTGCTATAAAAGGTGCTTGTAGAGTCACAACCTGAGAAGGTATGGATCCCAATAGGTGTCAAACACACACTGGTGCCAAGAGCCAATGACATATTAGCTAAGTCACTGATCCTTGTTTTGTTGCCAACCCCTGTGAAAAAATACAAGCTGATAGACAGGCTACCTCATCCATCAGGTACAGAAACAACAGTCAACTGAGATAACTAGCCAAAGTGCTGGTGAAAACACCAAGTACGACAGCTGGTCTGCAAAGACCAAATTGAATGGCCTCTAGCAATACTACAGACAACACAAGGACACTTTGTAGTGCAGAATTGAGATATAAGATGCTTCTGTGTGACTCTTCCAGTATGACATGCCCGTGGCCACCAACGTCAGACAGATGATTTAAATGAAGCAAATTCGGTTGTGCCACTTGAACTGTATAATCTGATTTGCTTGATTACTGGTGCAACTGAGGAAGCAACATTGACCCATTATGTTGATATTCCTGATGCTTTGAACCTACAAATTCGATTTGTCAAGACATTGTGTTTCTCGCTTCCAAGGGCCGGAGGCAGACATCTAAATCATTATATCTTGGTGTAACCGTTTGCCATTTAACAGGTTCATCACAAATTGTGTCACTTTTAAATAGACTAGGACATTGTGCATCATGGGACACGAGACACGGTTGTCAGTCTAGACACTAGCCTTGCTCAACTTCAGCTAATAGAGGGCAGAGACAAAATGCCCAAGGGATTCTCAAAGGAGGTTCCTACAGTACTTGTGTGGGACAATATTGACTTTGGGGAGGAGACACTGTCAGCTCATGGAACTACCCACCACACAAATGGGATTATGCTGCATATTTCTGTAGTTGAAACAATGTCAACAACAAACAGACAATCATTACAGAAGGGTGCTTCCTCATTTAAAGTACCCCCTGGCTTCCCTGTAGAACAGTACCATCAGTCTAAAATATAAGGACCACAGAACTTGTTTCATTGTGAATGTATTCCATTACATGCGGACACATACAAATCGAACACCGTGCCTGCTGCACAAACTGAAATGGCATATGTTTTTGTAAAGGTCATAGATGCTGAAAGATGTATGATCCCAAGCTGGACAGGTTTCCATACATTGCTTCAAGGTGATGGCATTCTGCAAAAGTCAGTGCTGTTTTATCTTTCAGTCATTGAGGCTTCACTGACAAAGATGTCAACAGTAAACACAATCCTAAAGCGAAGTGTTGAAATTGCTGATCAGCTAGAACTGGGCCATTTAGTGTTAGTTTTTGACCAAGATATATATGCCAAGGCTTAGCAAATCCGCTGGAAAGACAATGACCTTACTTAGTGTTTAGTAATTAGACTAGGTGAATTTCACACATGCATGTCCTATCTAGGCATTCTAGAAAAAAGTTTTGGAGATGCAGGACTGCAAGACATACTCATTGAGTCTGAAGTTGTTGCCCCAGGATCCATCAATGGAGTGATCAATGTTCATCACTACAACCGCAGCATGAGGGCACACAAACTTCTGTATGAGAGTCTGCAACACATCAGACTTCTCACCTTTTTAGACTCTTTGCCACCAGAGGAGAGAGATAAATGTATGGATGTCATAAATGAGATCAAATGTGCATTCCAGGACAAAACAATGGATGTTTTGTGTGCAAATAATACATTGTGTTTTAAACATGTAGACTTTGTGAAAAGAAGAAGTACAGAAAACCCGTTTGCCTTTTGAAGTTCATATGTTGACATTGTACAGATACTCCTTCTGTTTGTGAGAGCAACATGAGAATCGGACTGGCAGCTTCACCTGTCAACAGTGCGCTTGATGATACCATTTTTTTTGAGTACGATCAAGTAAATTATGCTAGATGACCTGCATTCTTACCTGCATTCTGTCTGGAAACGGTCAATTTGCCCCTCACACATCTTTTAAAGTGTCCATGGATTTGCCTTGATTGTTTGTGACCAGGCCATTGAGCAAACATGCAACAGAGATGCCAAGACAAAGGGTGGTTTGACAAGGTTAACACAGAATCGAGCTGCAGTATGTCACTGGATGTTTCGCAAAATGAAAGGGCTGCCATAGCAAGACAATGTAAGTCAATGGCAGGTAAATTTCGTGTACAAGGAAGCAAAAAGAACTTGACAGCACACAAATTCATGCTGATGAAAAGGTTGTGACCAGAATAATTTCCACCCTAGATTCCAAGCCAAATCTTTTTGACACACACCAAGATGGCATTATTAGCTCTGGGATAGTCGCAGCTGAAGAAACCGTGAGAGATTTACTTGCAGCTTCAGTAAAGGGGAAAAAAGCTGTCAAAGAGTTTATGAACCAAAGACTGTTATCACCATCAGTTGACATATTTTCTCCTATGAAAACACAAAAATCTAAGACCTTTTGTGACCAAGCAAAAACAAAATAGAAATCTGCAGCAGGCACGGAAGTGATTCTGCTTGCCGACAAGAAGCTATTCTCCAGACTACTCATCATAGGTAAAAGTAGAAAGATAGACCTGCGGGAAAGTCTGTCCTACTCTTTGGGAACGGTATCATATCCTTCAGCTAGTGCTAGTCAGCTCTTCTGGATCCATTGGAAACCAAATGTGGATACTGTTTAGTTGACAAAGTTTCAAAAACTGGAGCTATTCTCTTAGGCCGCGTACACACGCGGGGACTGTTCGCTGAAACTGTCCGCTGAAACCAAGTTTGAGCGGACAGTCCGCTCGTGTGTGGGCTTTCAGCGGACAGTTTCAGCGAACAGTCCGCTGATCAAGGTTTTTCGGAAATTCCGAAAAACTGTCCGCTGAAACCTTGTTTCAGCGGACAGTCCCCGCGTGTGTAGGCTTGTTCGTCAAACAAAGTTGCGCGCATGCTCAGAAAGGATTTTCACGCTGAAAGTTATAATGCAGTGTATAGGACGTCGTATTTTTCGTCCCGTCGTACGTGCCGTTCACGTCATCGCGCACGGTTTCAGCAAACTGTTCGTCCGTCGTGTGTGGCCATGTCCGTCCATGCTAATTTTGAGCGGACTGTTTGCCGAAACTGTTTGACGGACAAAGTTGGGCGAACAGTCCCCGCGTGTGTACGCGGCCTTATGCCACGTACACACGATCAGAAATCCCACCAGCAAAAGTCAGATGGAAAATGTGTATGCTCCACCAGACTTTTGCTGGTGGAATTCCCGCCAGCAAAACATTGAGAGCAGGTTCTCTATTTTTCAGTCGGAAAAAATTTCCTATCTGAAAATGCGTTAGTTTGTATGCAATTCCTATGCGAAAAAAATCACGCATGCTCAGACTCAATTACAAGACGGAAGTGCTCGGTCTGGTAAAACCACCATTCGTAATGAACATAGCACATTCGTCATGTTGCAATTTTTTCAATAGTTTAATGCAGCGCATTCTCTTTTTTATAATGCTAGAAAAATTACGTTGTTTTGCTGCTCACATTCACACAGAGTTCTCACAAACTTCTTTCTTTATTATTTCACGTGATCTCCTGAATAATCTTTTTTGTTTTTAAAGCCAGATCTCCATAATAATGTTTAGAATTATTTTTTATTGTCATCTCAACAACATTATTATGTTGTATTTTTTAACTTCAAGGAGGTTGGTTGGTGTCCCTTGTTAATTAGACATTGTATTTTTGCCTACTCACAAACAAACTGTCCTATTTGAAGAAAAACACATACCCAAGGATTTTCATATAAAAAAAATCTCCATTTATTGTGGCTCATAACAAAATAAAGAGAAAGGCAACGCTGGAGAAACTGCTGGAATTTAGGGCACACATCAACTCTTTGGTAATAAAAATTGGTAGCTTGATAAGTCCATAGAATAGGGAGCACAATCTGGTCCAGGACTCCCAGAGATCAGGAACAGCAGCAGATGACATATATGTCCCCAACCTGTGGTACTACAACAGCCTGTGTCTTCTGTCAGACCAGACTGAACCCAAGCCATCACTTTCTTGTCTTCCCTACAGCATTCCCTCCACACTCCCCTGCAGCCTTCATTGGAGGCTGTGGCTCTGGAGGTGGACTTGTGGCAGGAGGAGGAGGAGGATGGGCGAGTGCACGTAAGTGCATGTTATCACTCATTTGGTTTCTCAACCCCTTATGAATGGCCTCAAAAATAATTTTCTCACATGCATTGTACCTCCTTCATTTTCTGCAATTTTGCAGCTATAAAGCAGGCATAGGCCTTTTCAGCGTCGGGGGGAGGGGGGGTTTCAGGGTCTCATTAACTTACTTAATGAGGCGCAGTGCTGCCTCTTACATGTTACTCCTCTTCCCTTTTTGTTCTAAGGCAGAGGGGAGGCACCTGGGATTGGGTGAGGCTGCAGGGCCCCCGCAAACTCCTGGCTGACACTTACCCCTCCTTCTGTTTGCCACATCCCAGCGCCTCGTCCTGGCTGAGGTCTTCCTGTGTATGAAAAAGGGACATAGTTTTAGTTTTTGCTTCATCAATCACACACAATTTTCAGCTTATGACTGTTGCAAATTGAATGTTAATAAATAGAAAAGACTATCATTCTGAACCCAGCATTTTTCATTCTTCTCACACTAATTTTTGGCCCCTACTTTCTATTGATATGCCAAACACTTTTTGTTAAATCATTCATTTGTTCACCACATTCACCTCAATGGAAAATCTCTGTAACTTTCGACAAACACAATGGCCACATATCACAGTTTTATGGTATTTTATGCTCAGCTTCTCAAAAGTTGGTTTACATGCATAAATTGGAGCAAGATATGGACACTAACTTAGAAATAGAGGAATGGAGCACAATAATACAAAACGCATCTAAATTGATTATTAATACCTCTCTGATAGAGGCAAACTATAAAGTCTTGATGAGGTGGTACATGGTTCCAACACGGGTAGCAACCTGTGTCCCGTTGGCGTCCCTGCGGTGCTTTAGAGGATGTAACACAGACGACACCACGTATCATACTTGGTGGACGTGTCTGAAAGTGAGACGGTTCTGGATACATACATATAACTTAATATACTCTTTGATCCAAGTGAACCTCCTTAAGTCACCTCTACATGCACTGCTGGGGTGCCAAGTGGAAGGGACATCAAAATCAATGTGAAGTCTTATAACCTTTATATTTTTTGCGGCAAGAATATCTATAGCCAAATCTTGGAGGTCCCCTACAATCCCTTTTTATCTACTGAAAGCAAAACTATCATGGATAATGGTGAATGAACACATAAGGAAAAATGAAGCTGCGCTACAAATGGTGAATGAACGCCTAGCAGCAATTCTGAATGACAAAGTCACTTGGTTTAATAAAATATGGGATCCCTGGATCAAATATCTCACAACTACATAATGAGTTGACCTGGCACTGGGGGATATTCCTCTAGAACTGGAGTGCATCCCTTTCCCTACTTTCTACCCTTTTTTTTTTCTAATTTATTTTACTATCTCTGTTTCTTCCTCTTCCTTCTTTCTGATTGAGTTGGACGTCACATGGACTCTTGTACCATATATGGTCCTTGAGCCCACGCGGAAGTTCAGTTAGTGGGTCACAAGTTTGGTTCAGTTTTGACCCAAATAGGTAAATGATGCAATAAATAGACTCCAGTATATAGAGGTTTAACAGTTAAGTAGCTGACCTACCATGTTTTGTTCATGTACAATTATTTTTTCTTTTACAACGACAAATGTTAATTTTGTATTTGAAAACATTGGAAACAAAAATCATTAATTTGTTAGCAATAATAACATCTAGTTAACAACAATCATTTTCGCACAATAAATATTTAAAAAAATACTATACCTGGCTCCAGCTGGGCTCCTCAACTTCTTCCAGGATGGAAGGCCCAGGTTGGTCCTCGGAAGCCTCAGCTGGGGTTGAGGGAAGGGTGGATGAAAGTGTAAAAAGTGATTCTCTGCCTTCAATCTGGTCTTCCAGAAATCGCATCCTGTTGTGGTACCACAGACTGGGTACATACACATCCTCTGCTGCTGCTCCTGATCTCATGGAAGCCTGGACCTTATTAAGCTCCTTCCTATACGTGCTTCTTAAGCTACCAATTTTCTTCTCCACAAACTCGATGTCTGCGTCAGGGACCTGCGTCTTCACAAATTCCAGCAGTTTCTCCAGCGATGCCTTCCTAGCTGGTATATTGTGATATAAGGGGTTTTTAACCTCCCACAAATTTTGCATATCCCTGTATTTGTCGATGAACTGGCTCATGAATTCAGGGTCTTTGAATTGTTTCATATTTGCTGAAAGACAAAACACAAGACCAAAACACTAATATCAGGCTAAACTCTCCTAATCTTATCCTAATATAGACCTCAATCTAGAATCAGTATAGGCCACTGATGTCCCAAGTTAAATTGTTACCTTCATTAGAAAGTTTGTCCTCCTTCCTCCGCACACAGAACGTACGTACGACACACGCGTGTTAACATTATGTACACTGCGCATGCATGAAACTCCGCCTGCATCTGACATTCTTTCTAGAATATTCCTCGCCCTTTCTCTTTTGTCGCAGTGGGAGAGGAACATGGTGGAGACACAGCAGGTGCTTAATAGCAGTATCGAGGAGGAAAGCCCAGAGCAAGAAACGTCACGATCCCAGAGGAGATTTAAGACGTCAAATAAGTCCTTTGGTGAGATGGTGGAGATGGTGGACATCTTGAAGTGGGCTGAATATGATGGGAAGTATGGACCGTACCTAAACCCAAATGTGAGAATGGACAAGATCATGACTAAAGTTGTGAAGAGTCAGCGGCAGAATTTTGGGGTATGGCGATCCAAGGAGCAATTGAGGAAACGCTGGTCAGACCTTGAAATTAATGGAGCAGGATCAGTACAGAAGGATCAAGAGAGTTCTTCTAAAAAGTAAGTAGTTGTGTGTTCCTATTATTATTATTATTATTATTATTCCTTGCATGGTGCTCCATGTGCTTTTCTCTACTGTTGTACAGTAATTGGTCGTAGGAAACATTGTTCTTTTGACAACTAAATACAATGTTTTTGGAAGATACAGGGTTAACTACATTTGGTCAATTTGGTTAATTTGTATTAAAAGAAGTTTAGGACATTGTTGTCTATATGTGTTTGAAACCAGAATGAATTGCAAAACTTGATTCGGTGTAATGTAAGGAGAGGACACTCAGCAGCTGTTTACACATCTGGATTCAGGAGCACTAGTGTGGGACACCAGAACAAACTTTTTAGGGTGTCCCACACAGGTGCTCCAGTAGATACATGGGCTATCTCCAGGTGTGAAACTTGTCCAAAAAAGGTAAGTATTCCAGCTTTGTTAAAGGAAACAATCATGTTTTCAGCTTGGAACTGTGCCAAAACAGACAATTGTACCCCACTTCCAAGCAATGTTTCATATTCCTATTTCTGGCCTCAAATATCTGTGTGCTAAGTATACCTTTTGTTTCATTCTCATAGGGGAGAAAAGACTTGGGACATCGGAGGACACCAGGGACCCTCCCACCTCTGAAAGAAGAGGAGCAGAGGACACAACAATCTTAGGATGTGGAGGAAGGAGAGGTGGAAGAAGTGGTTGAATTTGTCAGCACAACAGGTCAGTGTCTGACACCACAGATTCAGGTAATAGATGGATGCCTGCATATTTATAATACATGGTGTGTTTTTTTTATTTTAGGTGATGTGCATGTTGTGGACAAATGATCTCTTCATTTCACCACTGAAAGTGCACAAATAATAATCCAGGACATAATGGTGTGTTATCAGGATTTAGACATCATAAAGGAAAAACCCAAGGAGATTGAACATGATTGATGTATTAGGGAGAATCTAAACCCAAAAACTAGTACAGCTTTTTTTTTTTTTTTTTTTTTTTTTTAAGAACATTTAACTAAACTTTTAAAGTGGTTGTAAACCCTTACAAACCACTTTGACCTACAGGTAAGCCTAGATTAAGGCTTACCTGTAGGTCCAAGAAATATCTCCTAAACCTACACGGTTTAGGAGATATTTACTAAAAGACAGTCACCGATGTCTACGGCGCATGCGCCTTAGACAGTGGTGCGCAGGCGCACTATTGCCGTTAGCAGCATATGTCGTTAGCAGCGATATGCCGTTAGTGGCAGCTCACGTGCGCATGCGCGTGGCTGGAGCAGCGATACCCGGAAGAAGATGGACACCCTGTACCACAGGGGACAGCGGGGACATCGCTGGCTCCTGTGACAGGTAAGTGACACATAATGGGATACTATGCGCTGCATAGTAGCCCATTATGCTTTACCTTTGCAGGGAGACAAAGAAGAAGTAAACCCATCAGGGTTTACTTCCTCTTTAATACAGTTTAAAAGCCAAATTTGGAAGATGCACACAGTGTATCAACATGTGCTATCTGCCATCAGGGGATTTCAGTGTACGCGTTTTGTGGGTGCAACCCCTCCCTCCCAACTCTAGTAGGTAGGTTGCACCCCCAAAACACGTCCATTGATTCCTCATGATGGGAGATAGCACATGTTGACATTAGGCATGGGATCAGGAGGGAAATCCCCAGTTTGACTCCCAATTTGTGTGCATCTTCTAAATTTGGCTTTTACAGGGGTGACATCACCCCATCTGATGAAGGCAAGATCAAAACATTTTTGACACTATAATGTCTGATATTGCCTTCATTTTTTTCAATGTTGAACTTTGTAAATCCAGGGTTATGTATGTTATGTTTGCAAACATGCCTGTTTATGTACTTTTAAAAAAATTTCAAGGTAAAACTTTAAAAAAACAAGATGTGTTTTTTTTTTTACCACAAAATGTTTTAGAACACACATGTGCACGGAGTAAAAGGCTTTCTACTCAACAATGTGTGGCTTCTTCTTTCGATGCTCAATACCACTTTTTGTATTAAGTTGGTGTTTACAGTGACAATGGGTGTTATTTAAATAATGGAAAAAACACTTGCCACTACAAGAGCACTAGGAGAACCTAGGAGACAGCTAAAAGAAACACACGCAGTAACTCAAAATCAAGATTTTATAATATACATTTTTTTTATTTTGAAAATATTAAAAAATATGCTGGCATAGCAATGGCCCCCCTACCCGTAAAATAATCAACATATTTTTGATGCACTTCATGGGCGCTTTGGGGGGGCAAGCCAGGACGACCAGCTTCCAGGGCCATCAGGATCGTTTTATTAAGTCCGGCCTCAGGCCCAACTGAGACAACATAATTAGGAGAATTTTGCTTTAAAAAGTTGTGCAGTATGCAGCATGATAATATGATGTGGTTAAGTTTGTAGTCCGCCATATTTATTGCCTTTAGAAATAGGGGGAACTGGCTGGCCATTATCCCAAAGTTGTTCTCCACGACTCTTCTGACTCTGGCCAGCCGGTAATTAAAAACCCTGTTCTCTGGGGTGAGGGTCCTCTGGGGGAATGGCCTCATCATGTGATCACCCAGACCAAATGCTTCATCAGGGGAGTCCTTTGGCGTTCTCTTCAGCAGGTGGCAATCCCAAGCCACCACTCTGGAGACGGCGGTAGAACTCGGTCTGGGCAAAGACTCCATCTTCCGACATCCGGCCATTCTTCCCCACATCCACATATAAAAACTCATATGTCGCTGACACCACCGCCATTAACACAATACTATTAAACCCTTCATGAAAATATGCATGGAGGACAAAAAAGGACCATTAAAAGATTACAGCATGCATGAGGACAAAGAGGACATTCACAGCCAGCATATTACAATCATGGTAATTAGGGAATGATGAAAGAAATGGGGGGATGCCTGTCGAGAACTTGAGCTCCTGCAGAGTTCTCCCTGTCGCCAAGTACCGCAAAGTGGCGACTAGCCTCTGCTTGGGAGTGATGGTTTGCCGCATGCAGGTGTCCTGCTTCATAATATAAAAATAAAAAAACTGGAGGTAATCAATATAGTCCGCTAAATAAAGCCAACATCCCAACAATTAGAAATACTCAAAAATATTCCCCTCAAAAGGGCAGGACACCAAAGTCCGATTGTCTAGAATGCGCTGACGTACAACACATATGACGGGACTAGAAAATGGAAGTTCAATAGCCAGTAGCCAATAGCTGCCCATGCGTCGTTTTTGGTCTGTCGGAACAGCATACAGATGAACAGTTTTCCCGATAGGAATTGATTCCATCGGAAAGATTTAAAACATGTTCTATTTCTAGGTCCGTCAGAATTTTCGAAAAAAAAAAAAGTCAGATGAGGCCCACGCACGATCGGAATGTTTGATGAAAAGATTCCGTCTGACTTTTTCTGTCGGAAAGTCCGACAGTGTGTACACGGCATTAGTGAAATTGAAGATATGACATGTGATCATGAGGAATGTGATACCAGGGTGTTTTTTCATGTAAAACATGCTGCACAGAAGCATCAAACTGTAGTCAACAAGAGCCCTGATACTGATGTGGCAGTGATTGCTTAATTTATGCAGCAAGATTTAACATGTAGGTTTTTTTCACAGGGGTTGGCAACAGAACAAGGATCATTGACCTAGCTAATGTGTCATCAGCTCTTGGCACCAGTGTATGTGTTTGGCACTTATTGGGATCAATGCCTTCTCAGGTTGTGACTCTACAAGTGTCTTTTATGGCAAAGGAAAAAGAAAGGTATTTTCTGTTGCTTGTGAGAAGGAGGAATCCCTGACTGCATTTACAAATCTGGGTAGCAGTTTTAACCTGGGCCAGTCTACCTTTGAACTACATTGCAAATATGTGTGCCACCTGTATGGCCAGCCATCTGCAAAAAATTTGAACGATGCAAGATACAAAGCATTCTGCATGGCATCGTCAGCTTTTCCAGAACTATCCATGCCTCCAGCAAGTGATGCCGTTTACCAACACTTTAAAAGGGAAAACTGCAAAGCAGCCATAATGAGACATTCTCTGAAAGGTATCATGTGTGCCCTGTTACCCATTGGCAATGGATGGCACCTCGAGGATGGGAAGCTAACAGTGACCTGGATGACTAGAAATCCTGCCTCTGAAAGTGTGTTGCAGGTAGCCCACTGCAGTTGCAAGCAGGGCAAATGTGGGACTGGAAGATGATCCTGTATGTCTGCGAGACTGTCTTGTACTGATTTATGTTGGTGCAAAAATTGTGCAAATGTTTGCCAAGAAAAAGCAGAAAGAGCTACATTGGACGATAGCTCTGATGAGCATGATAGGGATGAGACTGATGAGTAAAGACACTGTTTCATATTTTAGGGTGATTTTTTTTTCTGTAATGAATCTATTGTAGAATTGTCAATTTTTGGCACTATTTGTCATTGGGGGGGGGGGGGGATGCATTTTGAGTAATTTCAGACAACTTGTGGCAAAGTATGCTGCTTTTTTTTACTGTCTTTGATTACACAGTGCCTACTGAAAATGTTGATGAATACAACATCTCAGTTTTGATACATTTACAATGTGTACATTTAATTTTGCTTGGTGCCAATCTGTGAAGTTGAAGCGTATTTTCTACAAATGCCATATTTCATGGTCTACATTCACTCTTGAGTATACTAATGCACTAGTACCTGTCTCAAATGTTAGGCACATGTGTAAATGTCAGTTTGAGAGATATTTTGTGTTACTTAAAGCGGAGGTCCACCCTAAAGTGGACCTTCCGCTCATCGGAACCCTCCCCCCCTCCGGTGCCACAATCGGCACCTTTCAGGGGGGAGGGGGGTGCAGTTACCTGGATAATCCAGGTAACTGCACCCACTTCCGGGATAGCTCTCTGCGGAAAGGGGCGTAACTTACGCCCCTTTCCGCAAGTGCCCGCCCCTTCCCGCAAGTGCCCCACTGCCTGCTGGGAAACACACAGATCCCAGAGGCAGCGGGGACCGTCCTCATTGCGCAGCGCGGCTCGCGCATGCGCAGTAGGGAACCGGGAAATGAAGCCGAAAGGCTCCATTTCCTGATTCCCATACCCAAGATGGCGGCGGCAGCACTCGAGTGTCGATCTAGAGATCGGCTTCGGGTACCGACATCGCGGGCGCGCTGGACAGGTAAGTGTCACTATTTTAAAAGTCAGCAGCTGCAGTATTTGTAGCTGCTGGCTTTTAAAAAAAAAAAAAAAACACGGAGTCCCGGTGGACTCCCGCTTTAAATGAATAGAAATAAAGTTACAAGCAAAACCAGCACCATAAGATTCTCAGTTTTTTTTTGGTTCAAATTACATACATTTATGGATCGTGACAAAATACTGCAGGATATTTTGTGGAGAACTTTTAACATAAAGTCCATAGCAGTTTTGTCTATGCAAACATGTGTTTAAAAAATAGTGCCCAAGTGAGGGAACGAAAATCATTTTCTAGACACTTTTTCCTAGTTCACCTTATGGCCTATAACCCCTGTCAGATTTTTTTCCCCATCTTTGTCCCATTTTGGAGATTTTCCCTTCACTTCCTGTCCCGTAGACAAATCAAAAGTGAGAGGAAATCCCTGCAAATTAAGGGAATTTTATGGGGATGCCCAGATCACCATAACTGGGTGTCCCCATTGGAAGATTTCCCCTCTATTACTTTTCTGGGGCCAACCCAACATTTGGGATTTTCTTTTTCTTTCACTTTCAATGATAATGGTAAATAGGCTAAATAGGCCAAATAGAGAGGGTGAATCTCCTTACCGGGGGCATAGAGAGCAATAACAATTGACAGGGGGTTCTAACCCCCCGCCACTCCATCAAAAATTTTAAAAAACAAACAAAAGAAAAAAACAGTTTTGCCATTACTTATACTTTAAGTGATGCTAGATCACTTCATGCTGGCGCCTTTTGCAGGTATATCTATGTAAAACATTACAAATAAGTGTCTATACTGTTTACAATCCAGTAAAATAACTGTCTGCTCTTCATATGTTCAGTTGATCTCTTTTTATTGCACTGTATATCAGAGCCACTAGACTGGAGGATGATCTGCTGACAGACAAAATGGCAGCCTCCAGCAAGAAGAAACAGGAACAATGCTGGGGGGATCAATTTACAGCACATTCATTTGTTAAGTTGTTATGGGTAAAGTTCCACTTTAAATGTTTATCCATATAATGTAATAAATAGTGTACTCACCTGTTCTTATTTCAGTGAGATAGCGCTTATTAGATCGCACAGTTGTTTGTCAAATTCTTTCCAGCTCTCATTAATTTCTTCCTATGGAGAGTTAGTTCAAAATAAGAGCTTGTACTCCAGTGCGCAGTATGAAATGCAACTAAACTGACGAAAATAGCCGAAGCTGAAGACCTGTGAGTCAGCTGTACACAGCACCTGTAATAGGGCCCCTCGTGGGCTCGCTTTGCTCGACACGCGTCATGCACGGCCTCGCTGCCCCTGGCATATTAATATTCTAACTCTATGTCCAATTGGATGGTGGGGCTTGAACTTTGACTTAGGGCAGAATGTAGTGCACAGGCACTGTGTAGAGCTGACGATCAGATGTTCATCTTCTGAGACTTTCGGCGGCTCCGTAGTCGTTTGTAATGCACAATTGCAAAGCATATGCACTACATGGGGGTCCTTATCCGCCAAGGGAACTTTCTCGGCAAGACACAGGCCTGAGAGGATGTTGACAAGCAGCTTTACAATCTTGCCTATGATATCCCGTTAGGGCCCTTTCATATGGGCTGCCCGATCAGGTCCGCCTGTCACTTTTGCAGGTGGACCTGATTGGACACTGCATTGTCCTCTATGGAGTGGTGGATTGTCCCCTGACACCCGCCACCACCCGGTCTGATCCTGTCTGCCAAAAACAGACAGATGGTGGTCCTATATTCCATCTGTCGGCGGATCGTATGGCATCGGATGGAAATGGACAGGAGGTTAGTTTCCACCTGATTTCCACATAGAGGAGAGCAGGACTGTGTCCATGTTTGCTCTGCATAGCAGAGCAGACAAGGACCTGTCATCTGCCTGCTCAGTTGAAATCAGCGGAGTGATCCCCCTCTGAACAAGCGGATTGCATTAAGCGGAGGTGCCCATGTGATAGGGGTCTTAGATTGGGAGCCACGGCAGTATAAGACTGGATGGGATGGAGGGGAAGGAGGAGTATGATATAACTATAGCTGCACAAGAGGTAACTAATGATAGAAATATAGAGTTTTCCATAATTAACATCTTCATAAGCATCTGAGATGGCTGACTGTCTATGGGTTAAATACAGTCCCTGATTCTGAATAATTATGCAGTAAATGAAGTCAAAGTAAAGTCAAAGATCAGAATTTATATAATTGTTCCAGGTCAGTGACTCAAAAAGGACCACTGAACCAGCTTTGCATCTAGGCAAGCATCTAGCATTTTCTATTTCATTATGTCTGTTTTATTGCTATCTGAATAAATAGGATTGAATAGGATAAATAGGAGTTGCACGTCTCAAGTGTATTGCCGAGTAGCATGTGACAAATCTGTTGCCTAGAAAACAAATTTAGACTTTCACTTTAAGATTACTGAAAGTTCCACACAGTTAGGTTTAATAGTCATAAGCCCACAAATGTTAGGCCCTACAGAATGTTTTGTATACAGTGCATCCAGAAAGTATTCAGAGCGCTTCACTTTTTCCACATTTTGTTATGTTACAGCCTTATTCCAAAATGGAATAATTTCATTATTTTCCTCAAAATGCTACAAATAATACCCCATAATGACAATGTGAAAGAAGTTTGTTTGACATCTTTGCAAATTTAGTAAAAATAAAAAATAAATAAAAATCCCATGTACATAGTATTCATGTACCTGTACATGAATACACAGCCTTTGCTCAATACTTTGGTGAAGCATCTTTGGCACCAATTAAAGCCTCAAGTCTTTTTGAGTATGATGCTATAAGCTTGGCACACCTATTTTTGGGCAGTTTCTCCCGTTCTTCTTTGCAGGACCTCTCAAGCATAATCAGGTTGGATGGGGAGTGTCGGTGCACAGCCATTTTCAGATCTCTCCAGAGATGTTCAATTGGGTTCAAGTCTGGGCTCTGGCTGGGCCACTCAAGGACATTCACAGAGTTGTCCTGTAGCCACTCCTTTGTTATCTTGGCTGTGTGCTTGGGGTCGTTGTCCTGTTGGAAGATAAACCTTTGCCTTAGTCTGAGGTCCAGGTTTTCATCAAGGATGTCTTTGTACATTACTGCATTCATCTTTCCCTCGATCCTGACTAGTTTTCCAGTTCCTGCTGCTAAAAAACATCCCCACAGCATGATGCTGCCACCACCATGCTTCGCTCTAGGGATGGTATTGGTCAGGTGATGAGAGGTGCCTGGTGCCTCCAGACATGACGCTTGCCATTCAGGCCAAAGAGTTCAATTTTTGTTTCATCAGACCAGAGAATTTTGTTTTTTATGGTCTGAGAGTCCTTCAGGTGCCTTTTGGCAAACTCCAGACGAGCTGTCATGTGCCTTTTACTGGGGAGTGGCTTCCGTCTCGCCACTCTATCATACAGGCCTGATTGGTGGAGTGCTGCAGAGATGTTCTCTCTCCACAGAGCTCTGTCAGAGTGACCATCGGGTTCTTGGTCACCTCCCTGACTAAGGCTCATCTCCCCAATTGCTCAGTTTGGCCCGGTAGTCCGCTCTAAGATGAGTCCTGTTGGTTCCAAACTTCTTCCATTTACGGATGATGGAGGCCACTGTGCTCACTGAGACCTTCAATCCTGCAGACATTTTTGTGTACCCTTCCCCAGATCTGTGCCTCGATACAGTCCTGTCTCTGAGGTCTACAGACAATTCCTTGGAGTCCATGGCTTGGTTTGTGCTCTGACATGCACTGCTAACTGTGGGACCTTATATAGACGTGTGTGTGCCTTTGCAAATCATGTCCAATCAACTGAATTTACCACAGGTGGACTCCAAACAAGTTGTAGAAACATATCAAGGATGATCAGTGGAAACAAGATGTACCTGAGCACCATTTTGAGTGTCATGGCAAAGGCTGTGAAAACTTATGTAAATGTGATTTTGTTTCTTTTCTATTTTTAATACATTTGCAAATATTTCAAATAAACGTCTTTCACGTTATCATTATGCAGTATTGTTTGTAGAATTTTGAGGAAAATAATGAATTTAATCCATTTTGGAATAAGGCTGTAACATAACAAAATGTGGAAAAGGTGAATCCCTGTGAATATTTTCCGGATGCACTGTACATATATAAGCTATAACAATTTAGGGAGTTATACTAGCTGAATTGTTTCTGCATGCAAACACTGCAAATGTGACACCTACTGGTTGAAAAAAAGAAGTGCATCCCAATTAAGTATGCAATTACTAAAATTGCAATGATAAAAAAAAATTACAAATATCTTTTATTATTATTTATTATTATTATACAGCATTTATGTAGCAAAGTCTTTTACCTATTGTGGTCTAATGAGGACCTCCAAGGCCAAAGATAGCTGACATCCTTCAATATGTGGTGGGTTGTGAGGCATAGTGGGTGCAGAGATAGTTAAAGTCATTGAGCGCCAGACACTTCTTGTTTATCAAATGTATTTTTTCTTTTGACAGTGCTTTTTATATATTTTTGGGGGAAAGAGGATTAGGGCCAGGACACCCTTAGTTAGTTGCAAACTCAATTGGCAATCTCTGAGACTTCAATAGAAGAACGCCGTACAGGAAAAGGCCCCAGCAAGAATCTACATCTGCACTTGCAGGAATGCTGTATCCTATGGTAACAGTCCTTTAACAGTTCCTAACTCAAACGTAACAGTTGTTTCAGCTTCACTACAACTGCTCCTTGTAGTTCTTCAATACTGAGCTCCTGGTCTCTCACTAGACCCTCTGATTCACTGACTCTGAATCCCTTGAGCTCCTCCAAGGTTAGCGATGGTATCTCCCTCAAGCGTCACCCCTGCTTCTCTGCTGGGACCCTAGCTTGGCACTCCAGATACTTCTCAAGCTTCACCCCTGCTAACTGGCTCAGACCCTGGCTTGACACACAAGGCTGCCCTGCAAGCGTCTTATCTGCTGGTTGGGTCCCTGACTTGATCACCGCCTGTAGGTTCCCGATCCTCCACCATGCCCTTTCGGTGAGAATATGGTTCCAGTACTTGCTTCAGTTACTTACTGTGGTCCCTGGTAAATGCAAGATTGGTCCCTTTGTGGCGAAAGCTTCCCTTCTACCTCCGACCACTGACAGGTTCTCCAGCAGACCCGTCTCTTCTGGTTTGACTGCAAGCCACAATCCCAACCCTGCGCTGCTCTCTCACTTCTGGATAGGCCCTCACACAGCCTAACAGCCAGGTGCCCCTGGGAAAGGCCCAATCTTTGGCCTAGCAGCCCGGGGAATACGACACACATCCACCCAGACAGCCGTCCAAGTGGCACAGAACACAGATCACCTGACCTCACCTGAATATATAGGCTCTACCAGCAGGCCAAGGGATTCAAGAAAACCCCTGCCCATTGGATGAGATACCCATATACCCATAACCTGACCTTGGGTTGCCCTTCTCGTATGTAGTATCACCAAGTACCCGGCCACCTAGTGGTAGCAGAGAAAAGTGCAACAAGGCCAAACTTAGGGAGAAATCAATAGATCCCTATCAATTGACCAAGATTACTACTCTTGGCAAGTAAATGTGTGAGGAGCTCCCTGACTAAACTCCAGGGTGCTACATCTATATAGTGCCAACAGTTTGCGCAGAGATTTACAATGTGAGGGCCGACAGTACAGTTACAATACAATTTAATACAGAAAGATTTAGAGGGCTCTGCTCATTAGAGCTTACAATCTAGGAGGGAGGTATCTTATCCCCACATACACACATCTTCTGTCCTAAGCATACACGAATGATGAGATCCTTACTTTTATAAAACCTAATCTTAGAATGTCCTACTGAGCTGTTTTTTTAAGAGCAATGCTGGATTACTTTTACAGGTGCTGGAAGGGGGGAAGGGGGTACTACCCCCCTGTCACCATTGCCGCTTTTTTTTTTTTTTTTTTTTTTTTTATATAATATTTTATTAAAAGTTTTTTGCAGTGTCATACAGCATAAGCAGTAGGTACAATTCTTATGGTACATAGTAACAAAGGAGTTATTAACAAACACCAACTAAAAAGAAAACAAAAAATGACGACATTGGTGATGTCCGTTGGTATAGAACAGCAGATAAAATAGTGATCAGGATTACCATTAAGTTCATATTAATAAACAAAGTACCTAAAACATGCAACATTAGAAAGTCTCGCTGAGGAAACATTGTGAACTTAAGAAGCTATAACTTTGAACATTTCAAATGTCTAAAAGAGGGTATAGTTACCCACATGACTCTCCGATCACCCCAATGGGGAGCAGACTGTGACCGGAGGGAGAACTTGATATCTGAACAGGGGGGTAACTGAGAGAGGGTAAGAGGTCCAAAAGAAATCTTTATAAATTCCATATCCAAAAAAGTGACTTGTGTTCCCAAATACTGACCGATTCATATTTGTTATAGATACATTTAAATGACTCCTTCGTTGTACCAAATAAAGGATTCAATGACAATCAAGGGTCAAAAAGGGAGAATATATCATGTCAAAGGATGTTAGGGGAATAATAGTTCTATGTATGGATGGGATCATATTAAACCTCTAATGTCCATAGGTATGTTCTGAACTGGTATTAATGTGATAAGGAAGCATGGGAGTCAGGAGGGTGAAGGGAGGATTTAAAGAGATTCCAGCACGCCCAAATTCGTCCATGTTTGGAAGGGTCATCCTTAGTCTGTGCTATCAAGCTTTCCATTTCAGCAATACGGTCTACTCTAGAGATCCATTCAGATATTGAGGGCGAGGAGGGGGTCCTCCAATGTACTGGGATACACAGATTCGCAGCATTGATTAAATGCATAGTCAAGGATTTAGCATATTTATGTTCGGGGCTAGGGGAGTAGTGTAGTAGGAACTGGGCAGCAGTAAAGTCCGGGGTGTACGTTGTAATGGTGGAGATATGTCGGTGGATATCTTGCCAGAACTGTTGGAGCAAGGGGCATTCCCACCAAATGTGAAGTAATGTCCCTACTGCGTTGTTGCAACGCCAACAGGAAGGGGAGATTGCATTTGAAAATTTATGAATTTTATCAGGGGTTCTGTACCAGCCTGAGAATATCTTATATCTGTTCTCCTGAGTGGAGACATTCAAAGATCCCTTATGAAGAATGTGAAATATACGGCACCAATCTTCCGAAGATATAGTGACTCCCATGTCAGATTCCCAACGCTGGGTCAGTTTATCTCGGCTGATGTCGTAGGTAGAGAAAAGGAGTGTATAGGTGAGAGATATGACATGTTGTTGAGGTTCAGAGGCGTTACAAATAGATTCCAGGGGAGTAAACTCCCTATACCAGTTGGATTTTGAGGTGGAACTTTGAAAGAAGTGTCGTAATTGTAAGAATTTAAAGAATGGGATTTGGTAATCAGGTAAAGACGTAACCATGTCTTGATGAGATAGCATTTTCCCCTTATGGAAGAAATGGTGAGCTCGGGGTATGAAAGTATTCGGACTAATACAATTATCGTGTAATGTAAGGCCCGTTGGGAAATCAGGGTTATTATTTAGTGGTGTCATGGGGCCATTGAGTGGATTCATCCTCAAGAAAGAGCATGCCGCTTTGAAACTTTGTAATGTAGCTGACAAGAATGGATTTAATTTAACGGGACCCTTGTAATGGGAAGAACTTATCCAGGGTAAATGCGTTAATGGAGATTGTGCAAGGTTCCGTTCTAGTTTGACCCAATCCTTATTAGATTCGTGTACGTGCCAATCTACAAGTCTAGTTAAGTGACAAGCTAAGTGATATTTTTGAATGTCCGGCACTCCCAAGCCTCCCAAAAGCTTAGGCAAAGTCAGACGTTCCCATTTGATTCTAGGAGATTTGGAAGACCAAATGAAAGTTCTACATAGGCGTTTATACGTAGAGAAAAATGCCGGGGGTAGGTTGATGGGGATAGCTTGCAGTAAATAGAGGAGCCTAGGGAGAACATTCATTTTTAAGATGGCAATCCTGCCGAACCATGAGAAGGGGCCTTTAGTCCATTTAAGTAGATCATCCTGAATTGTATTAAGTAGGGGTCGGAAATTTATATCGTATAGGTCTTTAAGATCGGGGGGTATAAGGATGCCAAGATATTTAATGGCCGAACGTTTCCATTCAAATGGGAAGTTCTGTTTACATTGTGACACCAGTGAGTTAGATAAGGATATGTTTAGAGCAGAGGACTTGGAAAAATTTATTTTCAAGTTGGCTAAAGTATTAAACAAGGAAAAATCCGCTAGGAGGTTAGGAATAGTGATAATTGGCTCAGAAAGAAAGAGTAAGATATCATCAGCATACGCTGCAACTTTGTAACTCTTGTTATGTATGGTAATGCCCTTAATATCTGAATTATCTCTTAGTTTACGGAGAAGTGGTTCCATAGTTAAAAGAAAGATCAAAGGGGAGAGTGGGCATCCCTGACGCGTTCCATTGGAAATGGAGAAGGTGTCCGATAGGTGGCCATTAACTCTGATTTTAGCTGTGGGATTGGAATACAGAAGCATAATCATCTGCAACAAATGTGAAGGCAAACCCACCGCACTTAGAGCCGCCTCCATATAGTCCCAGGCCACTCTATCGAACGCCTTCTCTGCATCAAGGGATAAGAAAAACCCGGAAGTAGAGGTATTATTAGATAGCCAGTGATGGATGTGGAGTGCCTTAATAGTATTGTCCCTGGCTTCTCTACCAGGGACAAATCCTACCTGATCAAGATTGATCAGAGAAGGTAGCAAGGGAGTGATCCGATTCGCAATAGCTTTGGCATACAGCTTTACGTCAACATTGAGGAGCGAAATTGGACGATAATTAGTAACTAGCATGTGATCTTTGTCAGGTTTGGGTATTAGGGTGATGTGGGCTTCCAAAAGTTCTTTATGAGTCGAGTGAGAAGGCGTAATTGTGTTAAAGGCATTAACCATGCGCGGAATTAAAATGTCTGTGAACGATTTATAGTAGCTAACCGAAAAACCGTCAGGGCCTGGACTTTTCCCCGGTTTCATTGATTTCAGAGCGTTTATAGTTTCTTCCACCGTCAATGGGGAGTTTAAACTAGGGTAATCATCAGGGTTAATAGGGTCCGGTGAATATTTTTGTAGAAATTCTTTAATAGCATTCGCGCGAACAGACGGTGTAGCAGTCGATTGAGCGGTAGGAAGGTTATAAAGGTTAGAAAAGTAATTTACGAATTGGTTCGCTATTTCATCCGTCTTAGAGAACACTTTGCCGGAGGCATCCTTTATAGAGCGGATGTTAAAACGAGCTTTCTGAGTTTGTATGGCTCTGGCTAACAATCTGCCAGATTTGTTTCCATATTCGTAAAAAACTTTTTGGGACAATGCAAATTTACGTTTCATTTTTTTATGTATTTCTTCTAGTAGAGCCTCTCTGGCCAACGTTAATTCCGTCAGTGTGTCTGCGGCTAGCGAGGCCTTATGTTTTTTTTCTAAGTCCTGAATACGTCTGGTCAAGTCATCAATGTGTGCTTTTCTAATTTTATGATGTCGAGCTGCTAGGGAGATAATTTCCCCCAGGAGTACACATTTGTGAGCAGCCCATAGCATATCTGGTTGTAAGTCGGTAGTGGAATTTTCAGAGAAATAGTTGGTTAGACAGTCGGATAGTTTTTGAATAACATCCAGGTCGGTGAGAAGCGAACTGTCCAGGCGCCAGATAGGTGAGCGCGGTGTGAATGTGGGAAGCGATAGTGTCATAGATATTGGGTTATGATCAGAAAGTATCATTGGGTCAATAGTGGCTTTGGACAGGTAAGGTAGTTCGGATTGAGAAATGAATAAATATTCAAGTCGCGAATATTTAGTATGAGGAGGGGAGTAGAAAGTAAAATCTTTTGTATTAGGATATAGTGTACGCCATGAATCATGTAGTAGGAGATCATGAAATTGGGATTTAATTGCGCGTAGGGCCCTGTGCGTTAAAGTGGAGAAACCATTAGAGGTGTCTAAAGCAGGATTCAAAGCTACATTGAAATCGCCACCTAACACAAGAAAGCCATTTTGAAAAGTAGTTAGTTGTTGAAGAGTGTTACGAAAGAAAGTAACTTGATGTGAGTTAGGTGCATAAATATTAGCAATAGTAATCTGTCTGTTAGCAAACGTGCCTTTCAGAAATAGAAACCTACCGTGGGAGTCTATGTGAGACTCTGTAATTTTTAATGGGCAATTGCGGGAGATCAAAATGGAGACTCCTTTCGATTTTGCCTCGATATTGGGAGCATGGTAGACCGTAGGAAAGTGTTTATTAAATAGTTTAGGGACTGCATCAGTTCTAAAGTGTGTTTCCTGTATAAGAGCGATATGTGCCCTAGAATGTTTAAGCGAAGAAAGCAATTTTGTTCTTTTTTCAGGTATATTAAGACCGTGCATATTAATGGAGTATATTTTGAGATGGGTGAGCGAAGGATCTGCACAGGACATGGACGCGGACATATTGCAAATTGTTTTTCGTATATGTGAGGCAAATTAAAAAGCTGGGACTCTTAAGTGTTTGGAATTGATAGGCAGTTACTTAGATTTAATACTGGGATATGAGGGAAGAAAAAAAAAAAAAAAAAAAAAAAACTTCAAACCGATGAAGCAGTGGGGATAACAATCCCCACTATCTCCAATGTGAGAGAATCGGTAGATGTGCAGCGTGACAAAGACAAGCCCACTCAAAAATGAATGAGGTTATCTAGTGTCACAACTGTATGGGGGTTGGCTGAAGCCAAACCAGGGATAGGTTGTAAATAATAAGGAGAAACAGCTATCTCCTGACCTTTAAGATAATTAATGATGGAGGAAGTCTACCCACCATATCAGATATGTATAGTATAGGGGAACATTACAAGTAATGGGGAAGTTAGAAGAGCAACATCAAAGCAAAAGGCTATATGATAATAATATAAAGACAGAAGTCTGTAACTAAGTACGGATAGTACAAAATCATTGAACTTAAAAATCAACTATAATATACCATCCTTATTATTACCAAAGCTTATGAGAAAGAAGGAAACCGAAGCAAATAAAATTGTAAATATAAGGGTAACTCCCCCTCAATGAATTATCTAGAAAGAGGAGCTATGGCAATACAACTATGAAATATTTGCTGCAGTAGTAAAAAGAAAAACAGGTTAGATTAATCGCTGGTGCGTTAATTACTTTCCTGCTTTAAGTCTGTGGCCCTTTCTGGTATCCTTCCTTCTTCTCCCTTCACTGCTGGAAGTATAGTTCATAAATAAAGTTCGTTGTGGGAGTAAGGTAGAAAAAGTGGCAGTATAGGGATGGAGGAGTAGTATGCACTCAGAGGCAAGATTCCCCCGTAAGCCTTAGAAGAAGTGGGAAGTCTGGTAAAGATGAGGTCCGGCAGGTAGGTAGAGGAAAATGGCAAGAGAGTGTTAAACATGTTGCGTCTTCAGTTCCTCGGGAGAGGATGCGTCAAACTGGTATCCCTGTCGTTCCGGAGTACAATCAGGAAGTTGGAGGTAATAGAGCAGCAGCGAGCACCGCAATGCATCGTGGTAGTTGTAGTTTATAATGAGGACCGAGAATTAAACTTAGACGTGAAATCTAAGAGCAGCGGTATAGATAGGGATGTAACTTGACGTGTTAGAGATTGCAATGTGAGCAATGATCTAGAAAATCAAGTGGAGTTTAAAAATAAAAAAAACAGAAACAAACCCACAGTTGGCTCTCGGAAGCTGAGGTGACCAACGTAACAGAACGAGTAGTGACTCCACAGATTAAAGCCTTAAATCTGTTAGCGTATCTGAATTGCAACGTCAAGAAAGAAAGCGAATAACCAAGTCTTATGCAACAAGCATGAAATTAGAGAATAACTCAGGCGGCAATAGTAAAGTTGGAGTCAGCGATCTCTCCTAGCCCTCCTTGAGCTGGGTGGATGGAACGGGCTGCGAATGCGGCCGTGGCTCCTAGGTGAAC
This sequence comes from Lithobates pipiens, assembly GCF_037356315.1. Taxonomy (NCBI): domain Eukaryota; kingdom Metazoa; phylum Chordata; class Amphibia; order Anura; family Ranidae; genus Lithobates; species Lithobates pipiens. The sequence continues at coordinate 55,527,727 of NW_027507764.1, read as the reverse complement.
CGTGGCTGTCTGCGGTGGATGGAGATCTGTGCCTTCTCAAAGTATGGTCCTGAGCCTCCATAGGTTCAGTAGGTGGCAGATCCTTGCGCACTGCTGAGCGACGAAACTCTGCAAGCCAATTAGGCACATCCACTAAAGGTATGTTTAGTGAACGACAAAATGGAGGCAAATCCTCGGGGACTCTGAGAAGTGCGGTGCGGCCCTGTGCCGAGGCCGCCAAGCCGAATGGGAATTTCCACTTGTAGGTTAGGCCATGAGAACGAAGAGTATCCAATAACGGTCGGAGATCCCTGCGGTGTTGCAGTGTAATACTGGATAAATCTTGATAAATCTGAATATTCGAACCAGCGTGAGTAATTTGTTGTACTTCTCTCGCTTGTTTGAGGATTTGTTCCTTAAGTTTAAAATCATTTAAGCAGCATACGATATCTCGTGGGGGATCCGTGTCCCTTCCTTTGGGTTTAAGGGCGCGATGGATCCTAGCCATTTCAATGGGCGTCTGAGGCGACCTGTTAAGTAGATTATTAAAGATGGCCGTTACAGCCTGAGGTAAACTGTCACCTTCGATCGTTTCAGGAAGGCCCCTGACTCTTAAGTTATGTCTTCTGCCCCTGTTGTCGAGGTCTTCCAGGTGTATATGGACTGCTCTGAGTTGGAGGGTATGCGTGTCCACCTGATGGGTTGTTTTCCGCAGTTGTGCCTCCTGTTTGTGGACAGTATCCTCCACCTCAACCATCCTGTCAGATAACGAACAAATGTCTAATCTGAGCTCTGAAATGGCGGCTGACAGGGTATCTTTTATGTCAGCCGCGATGGTTTTAAGATCGTGGATGCTGAGCTGAGGTTGAGAGTGTGGCGCGGTTCGGTCCAAGCTTTCTACACTGACAGATGTCTGAGGAGATAAAGCGGACGGTGCGGTATTCAGCGAGGGCGCCCCAGGCCTCGGATGATCGTCGTTGGCGGTAGCCATGTTCCCTCTATTCGTCCGGAATGGAGCCGGAATAGTGGTGTTAGATCCGCTCGCGTTCCTACGCGGGGAGCGGGATCTGGAAGCCGAAGACGTCCGCGATGCAGTCCCCATGAAGTAGCGAGGTGTAGTAGGTAAAAGACCTCCGTTAGGCAGATAATAGGTCGTGAGGTAGCGGGAGCTTAGGAACTAAGCGTCCATCTTCTAGTCCAGCTAGGCCACGCCCCCCCCACCATTGCCGCTTTTACAAGGAGCCCTGTTAGATGCTTTGGAGGGTAGAGGAGAGATATGGGGTCCAATAGACCCCAGATCTCTTCATAAAGAGGACCTGTCATGGCCCATGCTGTCATAAGGGATGCTGTTCATCCCTTCTCATAGCAATAAAAGAGTTAAATGTTAAAGCGCCCCTGTTCCCCCCCATGTTCACGCGAAAATGTGAATGTGCACATAGGTCCTGCACACATATGTTACATAGTTACATGGTTACATAGTTAGTCAGGTTGAAAAAAGTCCATCAAGTTCAACCAAGAAAAAAAAAATACAATCATATACACAAACCTATACCCACAGTTGATCCAGACGAAAGCAAAAAAAAAAGAAAAAATAGCAAAGCATGAACCAATAATTTGCTCCATCAGGGGGAAAGGTGCCTTCCTGAGAGGTAATCGGATTTTCCCTGGATCAACTTTACCTATAAATGTTAGTACCCAGTTATATTGTGTACATGTAAATGGTGATCACACCACACATTATTTTAGCGGCAGATCTCCTGTGTAACTCTAACTGGTAACCACTAAAGGCTTTTAAAAGCATCGCCTATGGAAATGTTTAGGTACCGTAGTTTGGTGCCATTCCACGGGCTGACGCAATTTAAAAATGTGGCATGTTTGGCATCAATTTACTCGGCATAACATCATTTCTTTCTCGTACATCACGGGACACAGAGACTCAGTAATTACCGATGGGTTATATGGTATCACTAGGTGATTGGACACTGGCACACCCTAAACAAGAATTTCAATCCCCCATATAACTCCTCCCCTTACTGGAGGTACCTCCGTTTTTTTGCCAGTGTCTTAGGGATAGAACTAATAAAAAATTGGAATTCCTATTAAAAAACATTTTCTCCTTGGCAGGTCCAGTAGCTGAACCTGCAGTGGCAGCAATTGGAGTCTGTCAATATTTGAGAGACCATGTTAAACAGGTGCTCAAAGTTTTACCTGAACAGCAAGCTCGGGGGTTGGCCAACTTACCAGCGATTTTGTGTTTTGCTGTTGATGCTATCAGAGATTCTATCCTTCAGACCTCTCGCCTTACACTTGGATTGGTATGTATGCGTAGAATCTTATGCTTGAAAAATCGGTCAGCCGAATCACCATGTAAGAAACTCCTGGCTGGATTTCCCTTTCATGGTGCAAGACAGTTTGGAGAGGATTTGGACAATTATATCCAAAGGATCTCTAGTGGGAAAAGCACCCTTTTACCAGTCAAGAAAAGGAGTAAATGTCCCTCCTTTAAACAACGTCAGGCTCAAAGGTTAAAACTCAGAGTCAACCCCAGGGACAAAAGAAGTCCTGGGGGAGAAGGGCTTCAAAACAAAACGCTAAGGCCTCCTTATGAAGGGGCGCTCCCGCTTGCTCGAGTGGGGGGAATACTGCTAAAGTTCTCAGGGCTCTGGCAGGAGGAATTTCAGGACAAATGGGTGGTCTCCACAATAACTGTAGGTTACAAACTAAAATTCAGAGAATTCCCTTCTCCTCGTTTCTTCAGATCAAATGTACCCAGAGAAAAAGAAGTCTCTCTAGCGTTGGAGCGACTATTGTCGCAAAAAGAGCAGGGATTAGGGTTTTATTCAAAACCTTTTCACTGTACCAAAGCCAAACGGAGATGTCAGACCCATTCTAGATTTTAAAGATCTAAACCGATTTCTAAAAATACGGTCCTTTCGCATGGAATCCATCCGATCAGTAGTCTCCATCCTGCAGGGAGGAGAACTTCTGGCGTCAATAAACATCAAGGATGCGTACTTGCATGTACCTATTTTCCCTGCTCATCAAAAATACCTGCGTTTCAAAGTAGAAAAACGCCACTTTCAGTTTGTGGCTCTTTCTTTCGAGCTAGCTACTGCACCTTGGGTGTTTACAAAAATCTTGGCACCTCCTCTGGCCAGATTAAGGGCCCAAGGTATAACGGTAATAGCATACCTAGACGACCTGCTCTTGATAGACCGGTCGGTAGCCCACTTGGACCAAAATTTGGTCACCACAATCAACTACCTGGAATACCTAGGTTGGGTCCTCAACTTAGAGAAGTCTTCTTTAAAACCAGTAAGAAGACTAGAGTATTTGGGTCTGGTCATAGATAGAGCCCAGCAGAGGGTATTTCTAACCCAAGCAAAGATCAGTGCTATAAAAGAACTGATTCAGGTAGTCTTCGCAAAGATGGGTCCTTCTATTCATCTTTGTATGAGGTTGCTGGGGAAGATGGTTGATTTGAAGCAGTTTCCTATGCTCAGCTTCATTCGAGGCTGCGGCAAAACAGTATCCTGTCTGCCTGGAACAAGAAGGTTCAGGCGTTAGATTTTCCAATGCATCTGTCTCCCACAGTGCGTCAGAGCCTCAGTTGGTGGTTGATACCCGAAAATCTGCGAAAAGGAAAATCCTTTCACCAGTTACCTGGACAGTGGTAACAACAGATGCCAGTCTTTCGGGTTGGGGGGCAGTCAACTGTCCAAGGGAGATGGTCCAAGACTGAGAGGACCTTACCCATCAACATTCTGGAGATCGGGGGAAGTTCGGTATACGACTAGCATGCAAAAAAAGACTCAGATTGTGTGTATGGGGAATAAGCAAACAATGTGGCTGAAGAAACATTTGACAGAGTCTGTTTACTGGACTTTTATACGTTTTATCTTCCTAAAATAAAATCTCACACTCTTCACAATCACGCCTTATTCAGGTCATCAGTGTTCGGCAGCACCTATATTTGTGAACAACTATTTTCAAGGATGAAGCACACGTAGGGGCAAAACAAAATTGAAATATCCAATGAGCAACCTTGAGAATGAATTCAGAATTGCTACTCCATCCATCCTACTAGATATTATTGATGTGTTATGCCGCGTACACGCGATCAAACAAGCGGGTGGAAAAGTCTGGCAAACTCAAGTCCGCCAGACAATCCCCCCGTGTGTAGCCTCCGGCATATTTTTTGACCCGAAAGTACGGCGGACTTAGAAAGAAGTTTTGCACTCCAATCTTCCCGCCGGACTCGCATTTCGGCGGACATTCCGGCCGTGTGTATGCCAGTCCGCCGTACTTTTGAAATGAGCGGACTTTTCCCGCCCGGGGAAAAGTCCGCTCATTTCGAGCGGGTCTGCAGGTAGGCGGGGCCCGCGAAGGAGACGCCGCTGGCCCCGCCACCTGGTATGGACTTAAAAGGGAACCCCAACGCCGAAAAAAATCGGCGTGGGGGTCCCCCCCAAGTCCACAACAGACCCTTGTCCGAGCACGCTACCCGGCCCGCCAGGAAAGGAGGGGCGAGCGAGCGCCCCCCCCTCCTGAGCTGTACCAGGCCGCGTGCCCTCAACATGGGGGGTGCCTTGGGGAAGGGGGGGGCCGCGCGGCCCCCCCACCCCAAAGCACCTTGTCCCCATGTTGATGAGGACAAGGGCCTCTTCCCGACAACCCTGGCCGTTGGTTGTCGGGGTCTGCGGGCGGGGGGCTTATCGGAATCCGGGAGCCCCCTTTAATAAGGGGGCCCCCGGATACCGGCCCCCCCACCCTATGTGAATGAGTATGGGGTACAATGTACCCCTACCCATTCACCTGTCAAATAAAGTACAAAAAAAAAAAACAACACACAAGATAAAATAATTTATTGCACAGCTCCGGGGGTCTTCCGTCTTCAGGGGTCTTCTCGCCGGACTCCTCCGCTTTCTTCTTGTAGCTCTTTTACTAGCGGAGGAGCCCGGCATTCTTCTTCGTTGCCGCGGCCTCTTCTTCCGACTTCGGGGGTCTTGTCCCCCTCTTCGGTTCTTCTGCCGGGCCACCGCGCCTTCTTCTAGCTCTTTTACAGGCGGTGGCCCGGTCTTCTGTCGCCGCCGCCTCCTTCCGTTCTTCTGTTCTTGTCTTCTTCTTCTTCTTCAGATGTTGCCTCGCCGAGTCCTCCGCTCACAATGACGGGGAGCGGGCACGCGGCGACTTATATAGGGACAAGGGGCGGGGTCTTCGGTGGATGTCACATGGGTGGATGTCACATGGTGACCCCGCCCCCTTACGATGTCACAGTCCCGGAGGATGCTGGGACTGTCGCCATGTGACATCAACCCATGTGACATCCACCCATGTGACATCCACCGAAGACCCCGCCCCTTGTCCCTATATAAGTCGCCGCGTGCCCGCTCCCCGTCATTGTGAGCGGAGGACTCGGCGAGGCAACATCTGAAGAAGAAGACAAGAACAGAAGAACGGAAGGCGGCGGTGGCGACAGAAGACCGGGCCACCGCCTGTAAAAGAGCTAGAAGAAGGCGCGGTGGCCTGGCAGAAGAACCGAAGAGGGGGACAAGACCCCCGAAGTCGGAAGAAGAAGCCGCGGTGACGAAGAAGAATGCCGGGCTCCTCCGCTAGTAAAAGAGCTACAAGGAGATAGCGGAGGAGTCCGGCGAGAAGACCCCCGGAGCTGTGCAATAAATTATTTTATCTTGTGTGTTGTGTTTTTTTTGTACTTTATTTGACAGGTGAATGGGTAGGGGTACATTGTACCCCATACTCATTCACATAGGGTGGGGGGCCGGTATCCGGGGGCCCCCTTATTAAAGGGGGCTCCCGGATTCCGATAAGCCCCCCGCCCGCAGACCCCGACAACCAACGGCCAGGGTTGTCGGGAAGAGGCCCTTGTCCTCATCAACATGGGGACAAGGTGCTTTGGGGTGGGGGGGCCGCGCGGCCCCCCCTTCCCCAAGGCACCCCCCATGTTGAGGGTACGCGGCCTGGTACGGCTCAGGAGGGGGGGGGGCGTTCGCTCGCCCCTCCTTTCCTGGCCGGCTGGGTAGCGTGCTCGGACAAGGGTCTGTTGTGGACTTGGGGGGGACCCCCACGCCGATTTTTTTCGGCGTTGGGGTTCCCTTTAAGTCCATACAAGGTGGCGGGGCCAGCGGCGTCTCCTTCGCGGGCCCCGCCTACCTGTAGACGCGCTCGAAATGAGCGGACTTTCCTCCGCATGTGTGGGCGAGTCCGTTCATTTCAAAAGTAGGGCGGATAGTACGGCGGACTTAGTACGCCGTATTAGTCCGCTGAAAAAGTGCCGTGTGTGGGCAAGTAGCCCGTTCGGAAAGTCCGACGGACAGTCTGGCGGGAAGTCCGCCAGACTAAGTACGTCAGACAAACGGCTACGTGTGTACGCGGCTTTAGTTTATCAAAAAGTGTAAAATATCAGACTAGTTTTTTGCTGCCTGCTTTTACTTTTATGAAAAAAATAAAAATGACGTTTATTACTCAGATACATTATCTATATCAGCGATCTGGCCAAATTTATACTCATCAGTCATCCTTATCGTTAGTGCATGCAAGTAATACTAATAATAGGACCACACGACAAGTACTTACTTTTAGAAGCAGTTTCCTGATCTTGCTGTACTGATCCTGCTACCTCAATGCTTCCCGTCATAGTCGGCCCTCGTCAAGTTGTCCACCATCTCTATAAAGGACATATTTGAGGTCTTAGATCTCCTTCGGGATGGGGACGTTTGTGGCTCTGGCCTTTCGTCATCGCTGCTCTCCTCTGCATGCACCTGTTGTCTCTCCACCATGTGCTCTCCCACTGCGCTGAAAGAAGATAGGGCGAGGAATATACTAGAAAGAACGTCGGGGTGGGTGGAGTTTCACACATGCGCAGTGTATATAAAGCGGAACACGTGTGCGTCATACATACGATCTGTGAACAGAGGCTGGAGTAATGAAAGCGACGATCGTTATAACGAAGGTACAATTTTAACTTGGTGCATCAGTGGCCTATACTGCTTATAGATTGAGGCCTATATTGGGTCAAGATTAGGAGAGTTTCGGCTGACATTAGGGTTTGTCTTGTGTTGTTTATTGCAAGGGCTTGGCAAATTTCACCAGTTTCTCCAGCGTTGCCTTCCTCTTTATTTTGTTATGACCCAGAATAAATGGCTATTTCTTGTTTAGAAATACTTGGCTATGTATTTTACTTGAAACTACTAGCAAACATAACTATGTTATTTAAAGGCCTGCATTTGTGGCAGTTGTTTGGCCTAAGAACATGCCTGAATCTTTCTTTGCAGTGTATATATTGGGTTACAAATAGATACGGTTTTTGTACTTTTTGGGGGTGTGCATAATTCTCGAACCACAGCCTACTACGGCTGTGGTTTGATGATTGCTTCTAAATCTCACATGCATGTTAGATGAAAAGGAAGGTTCCTGCTAATTCATTCCTGCTGTGTGTCAATGTAGCTTGTGCGCTGCCTTTTTGGCTTTTGTATTAATTTTTTCTGTTTTTGCTGATGATAATCCTGCAATGTAAATTTTTTGGGGTTTGGGGCGAGGACTTCTTAACACCACAAAGGTTAAGTCAGACTTGTTATTAGCTTGATTTGTATACCTGCCATGTAACTTTTTTGGGGGTTTGGGGGCGAGGACTTTTGATCACCAAAAAGGTTAGTCATGCTTGTTATTAGCTTGATTTGTATCCCTGCTTTTCTAATTTTTAGTGCTCTACCCTTATATATTGTAAAGCTCCTTTCAGCAGGACCTTCTAGTGTAATGGGGGGGGAGGGGGACGAAAACCCCCCCAAAAAACAAAAAAAACAAAAAAAAAAAATCCCTGCTCCAATGCTGAATTTCAGGGCTCTATTAACCACTTGTCGACTGGCTCACGCCGATATACGTCAGCAAAGTGGCATGGGTGCGCAAAACAACGTACCTGTACGTTACTGTCTGTAAAATTCCATTCTCTCACTGATAAGTCAACTCCGGTCATGTTGATTAGAAGACAGATTTATTACAGATGTACCAGTACAAAGGGGTGATAGAACTCTTACAGCAAGGAGTTCCACAGCAGAATCACACATGAAATCTGTACACAAAGTTATTTTATAGCAGTATTTGGCAACCTGCCATTGGCTAAGGCACACTGGTGACTCATGGGGCATTGTCAGCTTTATTGCCAAATCCAGCGTGCCTTTCACAAGGTTTCCTATTATGGTAACTTTTGCTAGTTCTTTAAGTATTGTTTTAGGCGTTGGTCAGAACTAAGCAAGTTGCATGAACAATAAGTCAGCGCCATTTTAGCTAGAAAAAGAGCATATAAGGAACAAGACGAATGTTGATATCACCTGTAATTCTTTGCATATTTCTTATCATTCCCTCCTCTGATATCTATATTTGCTTCCTCAATTTATTACTTCAGTGCAGGTCCATTCCACAACTGGGTTTTCAGACCTTACTTAATTGAGAGGAGTACTCGTGTCATCATAGATATCTTCTCCTTGGGGAAATGTGTGGTACATTATCCTGGTCAAGGCTGTCTCAATTAATCTTTGAGAGCGTTCTCGGAATCCACAAGGTATAAGATGGCTAAAGCCACGGCAATAGAGATCCAACATAAGGTGACAATCCAGTCCATTTCCCAAACCAACCTTCAAGCCAATTTGTGAATGGATCATTAATACCCAAGTTTTCTGCTAATTCATTCAATAAAGCTGTCAATCCTTTGAGGGCTCTAATCATGGTTCCTCCAGAAGCTGTATTGTTAGGAATAAAGGTGCAACACATACCGCCAAACATTTTACAGACCCCTCCTCTTTCTGCTAGAACCATATCTAATGCCATCTTATTCTGCCATGCCATCAGGGAGGTAGGGGCTATTTGTTCTGCCAATCCCTTAACTGCATCCCTGGTGTAGTTTACAAACCTTTGTTGGTTATAGTATATATAGTTAATCCAGTCAACATTTTTGTTTACTGTCACCCACCATAGAAGAGACTCAAATCCAGCTGCCACTTGGTTCCTAGCCTTAAACTCGCTCGGCACTCCACGCGGAACCCCAATCTCATCTATGTAGATCTGGGGGTCAAAAGACCATGCAGGAGAGGTGTCCCTTCTGCTCCTCCGGTGACCCTTCTTCCAAGGGGACTCTGACAGTAAGCGCAGAGGCATTGCCAGCTGTACCAGGGCCCAATCCCCTCAGGAATTGGCTGGGATTCTCGCTCTGAGCCTCTTATCTCTGCATAACCACCAGACATCCGCCCTCTGGGTGTCTCAACCCAGTCGTCACCCTCTCCCTTGACAATTTTGTTAATCCTCTGCATGCAGTAGTCATCCAGTAAAGGCCCCAAATCTGTGCCACTCTCATTCCCGGAAGTGCAAAACGAGTAAAGTTGCCAGGGTATGCCATGACAGCAGGGGGTATCTGAGGTCTCTGAACCCAGGGAAACAACAAACTTAACGTGTGACAGGAAGTGTTGGTGTCAGGTTTGCATGTTTTTTGATACAGCTTTAGCATACACCCTAAACCATCTGAATCTGTATTGTTATTTAAGGGAAAAGGCACTGTAGCCAGCTGGGGTCTGGCCCCTGCACAGACCAAGCAGTTCTCTTTTTTAAGGGTGTTAGCAGTATATATTAACCATTCAAACCATTCATTCTTATCCTGTTTCTAATGTTAAGGCTTCTTTCACTGTGAGATTGGTGAAGCTCACTGTGGGTCCTACTACCTCTACTGTTAGTCGGTCCTCATTAGCTAATTCTTTCTTCTTGTTTGTCTCATTCTTTGGTTTGACTTCAAGGAAGAATTTTCCCAAAGGGTCAGTTCCCAATATCCAAGCTCCTACACGGTATAACCTCTGATCCTCTAGTTTGGGGTCCTTCAGGGAAATCAATAATATATTGCAATTCTTTTGGTTCTGTACAGGGAGAGTGGGCCCCTTTAGTTATGGTTAATCTATTCTTTACATCTCCTGCTGCTGGGATCTCATATCCCCAATACTGGGCTGCAGTTGTCCACATGACTGAATCCCAAGTAATACACCCGGTAGTTCCAGCCAGGTAGCACACGTATTTGTCTGCCCAGGTCAGCTTACTTGCTTCTACCTTATCTCCACAATCTGTAATCTGGCAGAAATCCACCTGTATAGTACTGGTGGTTCCTTCAACAAAGGTGAGGTTCAATGCTCTTCCTGTCTCTTCCCAAATGATTAGTTCCACTATCCTCCATTCTGTCCTATAGAGGCCTCTCCTAGAGTCACCAGTGCTCCCACGAGGAACACAATCCCTACTATCCTATCTGCAGTGAGGGGGGCCTAAATAGGGCCTTTTCTTCACCAAGGTTGAGACAAGCAGACCTTTTATTTGCCTCCCGTCCCTTTGTAGTTAGATTTTCCCCTCCTTCAGTCTTTCTGTCCCTACTCTGCCTATGTTTACCTTTTTACAGTGGGATTGGTGAATACAGGTAGTCCTTTCAGCAATTCTTACTTTGGTGGGAGTAGTAACGAGTACTTGATATGGCCCGTCCCACTTAGGGGATTGCCAATGCTTCCTTTTGATCACCTTGATGAGGACCCAGTCTCCAATTTGTACTTTATCTTCTCCTATGGGCTCTCCTTCTGGAATGGAACACACTTGGTTAATTTATTTCTATTTTAATAATCGTGACAAGTATTCTGATAAGGTTCTCTCCACTTCCTCTGTGTGGGTTTCCTTTGGTATTAAAGGTATTTTATAAAGTCTACCATACATCATTTCAAATGGACTCAGCCCCTCTTTAGTGGGGGTGATGTGCATGCTTAGAATAGCTAGTGGGAGACAGTACATCCAATTTTTCCCTGTCTCTTCCATAGCCTTTTTTTTTAGCTTGCTCTTTAATATCCCATTATGTCTTTCTACGAGCCCTGCTGACTGAGCGTGATATGCACAGTGATTTTTTACTTCTATACCCATCACATGTGCATGCTTTTATGGTCTGGTTTACAAAATGTGGACCATTATCACTATAAATCTTCTCTGGTATCCCAAATCGTGGAATGATATATTTTAGTAAAGCTTTGGATACTGTTAAGGCGTCAGCACTTCCTGTGGGGAATATTTCTACCTATTTGGTCAATGCATCAAAGATTACCAAACAATATTTCTTCCTTTCACATTTGTCTAATTCAATAAAATCCATGCAAATATGTTGGAATGGATATTGTGGTGTGGGGAACTTCCCTTTCCATGGTCTTATGCCTCTCTAAGCATTGCGTCTTGCACATATAATGCATTGAGAACAAAAAGTTTTTTTTAGTACTTTGTGAAGGCATAGCCTGTACATACCTTAATTAGCATCTCAGTCATCCCCCTGTTTGACACATGAGTTACTCCATGTGTCAATACTGCATCATACCTAAATAAGGATTTTGACAATACCGGCTTTCCTTCAGGTGATGTGTAGATGTTATCTATTATTGTGCAACCTTTTATTTTCCAATATTGTTCCTCCCCAGGGGATGCATTCTGCTGCATATCAGTAAGGACTGTATGATCTATCTCTATGATTTCCTCTTCTGTCATTATTTGATGTGTTTCTTGTGCTGCTATTTTAGCTGCTTCATCTGCCCTTTTATTTCCTTCCGAGATGGGGTCTGTATGTTTTGTGTGTGCTTGACATTTACAGATTGCAAGCTCTTTTGGTAACTGTATTGCATCTAGGTAGTCTAGAATGAAGTCTGTGTGTGAAATTGGCTTACCACTGGAGGTGATCATCCCCCCGTTTTTCTATTGTTGTGCAAAAACATGTACTATTGAAAATGCATATTGACTGTCAGTGTATGTATGGTTACAGATTTTCCTTTTGATAGTATGCATTCTCTTGTCAGTGCTACAAGTTCTACTACTTGTGCTGAATTATGTTTTGGTAATGGCCTAGCTTCTAAGATTTCATCCTGTGTCACTACTGCATATCCAGTTGCATTTGTGCCATCTGGATTTTTCTTACTGGAGCCATCAACAAAAAGTGTCATGTTAGGGTTAGATAACGGTACATCTTTCAAATCCCTTTGTGGCAGTACCTTTTCAGCGACGGCAGCAGTACAGTCATGTTTATGACCATTAGTAGGAAGTGGTAGTAGTGTGGATAGGTTTAATGTAGTACATCTCTGTATTGTTAAGTGAGGTTGTGTCAAAAGTATTTTCATATAGGAAAGGTGTCATGCTGGGCTCAAAAGGTTTCCTATTATAGTAACTTTTGCTAGTTCTTTAAGTATTTTAGGCACTGGTCAGAACTAAGCAAGTTGCATAAACAATAAGTCATAAGTCATTTTAGGTAGAAAAAGAGCATATAAGGAACAAAGCAAATGTCGATATCACCTGTAATTCTTTGCATATTTCTTATCAGTTACTCCATCATCAGCGGCTAGCGGGCGGCTAGGCATTTCCCTGTTCTGCCTAGCTACATGACAGGGATCTACTGCTCCCGAGCAGTAATCTCTGGCATGTTCTAGTGAGCCCATCCCCCTACAGTTGGAACACACTGAGAGAACACACTTAAACCCTTGATTGCCTCCTAGTGTTTAACCCCTTCCCTGCCAGTGACATTTACACAGTAATCAGTGCATTTTTATAGCACTGATCGTTGTATAAATGCCAATGGTTCCAAAATAGTGTCTTCCCGACAACCCTGGCCGGTGGTTGTCAGGGTCTGCAGGTGGGGGCTTATCGGAATCTGGAAGCCCCCTTTAACAAGGGGGCCTCCAGATCCCAGCCCTCCCCTATGTTAATGGGTATCGGGTAAATTGTACCCCTACCCATTCACCAAAAAGGTGTACAAAATTCAAACTATTAGAGACAATATTTGACAAATCCTTTATTTAAAAAAAAGAAAAGTGGCCCGCAATGTACATCCATCGTCAATGATGAGGGCATGTGGCCTGGAATGGTTCGGGGGGGGGGGGGGGGGCGCTCGCTCATCCCCCTCCATCCTGACCTCCAGGCTGCATGCTTGGATAAGCGTCTGGTATGGAATTTTAGGGGGACCCCACACCAATTATTTTTTACATTTTGGCGTTGAGTTCCCCTTAAACTGACTGGGGGGGGGACCCCCACTCCATTTTTCCCAATTTTTTTTTCCTAATAGCCAATGCCACATCAGCATGAGCATGGTTGTTTCCATAATATTAATTATTCATTTGCAAAACATTATGGTATAGAATTAAAATAACAAACACTAGTAAATGCATTTTCTGTGTATGCTTGTGCTCAGCTCAGTAGGCCAGTGGTCAGCGCTTCTACCTTGAAGAACTCATGGGTTCAATTCCTACAGAGGGTATCGCCTATGAAAGATTGCATTGGACTCAGCAGCATAGGCTGAAAATAGGCAAAGACCAATTAGCCATTGCACTTTAGTTTGGTTGATTCTATTATATTAACTTTTCAAATGCATGCAGTGGTATGCAAGTATTCGATAATATTATGGTGTGGAATTCTAAACATCACACACTAGTTAACGAGCAGTTACCTTTTTTTGTTTGTTTATTTTAATTTGCTTGTGCACTGGAAAAATAAACACAGCTGCCTTAGGTCGGTGATAGATTGGCTGGGATTTGAACTCATAACTTGAGTGCTTGTGCTAAGTACACTGAGATAATACACAATACACAAGTACATAATAGTGTAGTATGATTAAAGAATGAACATAAATACTTACTGCTTTATAGTCACCGAAATAAGAATAAAGAAATGCACAACAGGCATGACAGGCATGAAACTTAAATGTTTAATACATGTAACTTTACAGAATTGCAGACATTACTCTGCAATACTCATTCATAACTGCATTTGTTAGCAAAAGAAGATAACAAACTAGGGATACTAATTGGAATATACATACATAGATGCACACGAGGTAGAGCACATCTCACATAAAAATGTTTTATTCACATTCATGGATCATGGTTGCAGTGCTATATGATAACTTGGTAGCAGTTGGCACTTGCAGATCTGTGAAATCGCCGATTAGCGCAGATTCCAAATTTACTAAGGCATGTTTGACGCTAATAAAAAAAAAGAAAATTTGTTGTGCTAAAATATAAACATCAAATAAAAGAAAATAGCTGCTAACACAATATTGCTGGATACAATAGTTAAAATAGGGGGTAAGAGGTGTAGCGCTAAAAAAATTGTAATAATAAACAAAAAGTTAATTGATAATATAAAATTGCTGTAATTTTATATTATTTAATTTAATAAGAAAATTTCCTCTAAACTCACATTTAATGTGTAAAATACAGGCAAAAGGAAAGCGTCCAGCGCTTCCTAGCGACAAAATGGCAGCCACGTTGAGTAAGGGATGAGTGACATAGCAATGTGGACGGAGGAGTGGCTGCCATTTTGTCGGTAGGAAGCACTGTACGCTTTCCTTTTGCCTATATTTTACATATTAAATGTGAGTTTAGAGGAAATTTTCTTATTAAATTAAATTGCTTTTTTACTGGATGTCTGCGCAATGAGACTTTCTCTTCCATCTTTTATCTATGTGACCGCCATACTACATTTGTGGAAGCACACTGTTTAGCCAAGCCTTTAACGGGATTGGAATGATTGCATTTGGTGGGTCAGTGGAAGAAGGACTTCTTGCTGTAATCAAGCGGATTGTGTGATGAGTAGGAGGAAATGAGTATTTAACCAATCTTATATCCATTTATTGTGCATATCCAATGCACTGGCGGTAAGAGTCAGTGATATCGGGTGTTGGTGGCGGTCTTTCCTCTTTAGCCTTCTTGAGCAATCCTGATGGACTTTGTTGTGATCATTACAGCAATTTTATATTATCAATTAACTTTTTGTTTATTATTACAATTTTTTTAGCGCTACACCTCTTACCCCCTATATTTGCCACTAATAGTGTGATTTTTCTTTCACATGTTCACCTAGCTGAACTTAATTGCCTGTAATGGGAGCTATTACATGTAGAGTGCCTAGTACTTCCCGGCATTCTTAGTAGATTACCATTACCCCCTATGTGACACTTTTTGGGGACCAGTGACACTAATACAGTGATCAGTGCAAAAAATGTGCACTGTCACTGTACTAATGACACTGACAGGTAAAGGGTTAACATCAGGGGCGATCAGAGGGTTAAATGTATGCCTAGGGAGTGCTTGCTAACTGTGTGGGGGAGGTGCTTTTACCATGGGACAGCAAAGATCTGTGTTGCTGCTTTGTAGAAACACAGGATCACAACCTTCCCTTCTCACCGAACGTTGATCTGCCTTGTTTACATAGGCAGACCTCCGTTCTGCCTGTCTCCCAAACGATCGGTCCTGGTAGAAAATGCATTTTGCCGGACCCGCTGATTGGCTACCGCTGTGTTCAATAACAGTGGGAGTGGGTTGCCAGTGCCGTGTGTGTGCCATTGACCCGGAAGTGCAGGATTACGTACAGGTAGATGATCCTGCCCAGGGGAGCCACCTTGCTACCATATATTTACAGTATAGGGTTGGTAAATGGTTAAAGTGATTGTAATGCATGAAGATAAAAAACTTTTGTGTTCTGCTTACCCAACAGCCCCTCTAATACTCACCTGACCTCTATTCAGCAATTTGCACAAGACCCTCTGCTGTCCTGGGACTCCCTCTCCCTATTGGCTGAGACTGTAGCGGGCGTAGGGTTGCCACCTCATCTCTTTAAACCCAAACACATATAAATTACACAGGCTCTGAGGCTAATTTAATACAGATAAGGCACCAAGTGAGTTTAATTGCCACCTTAACCACTTCCCGACCAGCGCACGACGATGTACGTCGACAGAATGGCACGGGCAGGCATATTGGCGTACATGTACGTCCAATATTCGTTGCCGCCGTGCCATCGGGAGCGCGCCGCCGGCGGCGCGCTCCCACGCTGGTCGGGACCCCCGTGAGTCCGGTCGCGGGACCCGCGGACTCGATCGCCGCGGGCATCCCCGCGATCGTCTCACGGAGCGGCCGAATGGAGGAAATGCTGTATAAACAACATTTTTCCATTCTGCCTAGCAACTAGTGACGCTGATCTCTGCTCCATGTGATTGGAGCAGAGATCAGTGTACACTAAATGAAAGCCCAACCCCCCCACAGTTAGTAACACACCCCTAGGAACACTTAACCCCTACACTGCCACCCACTGGTTAACCCTTTCACTGCCAGTGTCATTTACACAGGAATCACTGCATTTATATAGCAGTGATTACTGTATAAATGACAATGGTCCCAAAAATGTGTCAAAAATGTCCGATGGGTCCCCCACAATGTCGCAGTCACAATAAAAATCGCAGATCGCCACCATTACTAGTAAAAAAAAAAAAAAAAAAAAATTATTAATAAAAATGCTATAAAACTATCCCTATTTTGTAAACGCTATAACTTTTGCGCAAACCAATCAATAATCGCTTATTGCGATTTTTTTTACCAAAAATATGTAGAAGAATACGTATCGGCCTAAACTGAGGGAAAAAAATGTTTTTTTATATATTTTTGGGGGATATTTATTATTACAAAAAGTTAAAAATTATGTGTTTTTTTCAAAATTATCGCTCTATTTTTGTTTATAGTGCAAAAAATAAAAACCGCAGGGGTGATCAAATACCACCAAAAGAAAGCTCTATTTGTGGGAAAAAAAGGACGTCAATTTTGTTTGGGAGCCACGTCGCACGACCGCGCAATTGTCAGTTAAAGCGACGCAGTGCCGAATCGCAAAAAGTGGTCTGGTCTTTGACCAGCAAATTGGTCCGGTCTGAAAGTGGTTAATCAGCCACAGAACCTGTGTAATTCATATGTGTTCAGGTTTATAGAGATGAGGTGACAAACCTAAGTGGGAGCCATTGGCATCTAACTGCCGTCAATCACAGCCAGTGAGCCTATGAGGAGAGAGTGGGGCAGGGCCAAGCCACAGCTCTATGTGCCTTGTGGACGGATAGAGCAGGGCTTGGGAGCGAGCACTCACCAGTGCCCTCATAGCAAGCTGCTTGCTATTGGGGGTATTGGTCAAGGGGCAGGTGCCAGGAGTGCACACAAGGGACCCCAGAAGGAGAGGATTGGGGCTGCTCTGTACAAAACCACTTCACAGAGCAGGGAAGTATAACATGTTTGTTATTTTTATTTTTTAAACCTGAACCATCAATACCACTTGAAATATGTATGAATCCATATTATTTACACCAAATTTCTTTGCAAACCCGAATATTACAATGTAAATGTTGTGAAGACATTATCACTGTGCTGTATGTAGCTGTATGTAGCAAGTAAGTAAATAAATCTCCCAGTAATGCTAATACTAGGCTGCAACTAGAGGGAGCTCTAATGTTTGTGGTGTGACTCCAGGAGACTGAGACCAACAAGTTCTCATTTACTTGGAAAGCAAGTGAGCAAAATTGTGTTGTGTCTTCTCTTTGATACGGGTTAGTCACACTTAGTTTATGCTATCTTTGTTCAGTTTTGTGTTTATTCTAACATCCATTTTCTCTGTTAGTACCTTATGTGTTAGTACGGGTAACTCGCTAACACAAATTGATGTGCGTCTCCACATGCTTCTGCACTGTCATTATAGAGAAAGTAATCATCAGTTGAATGTGTGTTCATTCAATTGTTCTTCATTTCTGTTTAAAGTGGTTGTAAACCCTTACAACACATTGTTTGCTACAGATACGCCTATAATAAGGCTTACCTGTAGCTACCCTGGATATTGCCTAAACCTAAACTGTGTAGGCGATATCCCCTGTATTTGCATGTGCCGACATCATTGGCACATGCGCACTGAAGCAATGGCACATACGTGCCATTGCTTTAGTTAGGCAGTGCCGTCAACGTGGCACCGGCCAATCACAGCACCGGAGCCCATAATACCGGAAGTAACTCCGGGAGCGATGTCGCCGGATCGGTGAACGAGGACTGCTGCGGGGGCTTCAATCTCAGGTAAGTAATACATAATGAGCTAGTATGCTATGCCTTTTGTCTTGCAGGTGTTTTTTTTTTTTTTTGGGGGGGTTTACAACCACTTCAACGCAATAAACTTGGAAAGCAAGTGAGCAACAATGTTTCGTGACTCCTCTCTGCTACGGATACTGCAGGCTGCATCTTTGTCATACCTTTCACTCAGATCACTGATAATCCTGTAGAGCTGATGGAGGGACCCAGAAGGTGTAACCCCACTACAAGAGGAGACAGAGACAAGACCAGCGACCCTAAAAAAGGAGAGAAAGCAGTCGTGACTGGTCTTTAAAACAGGAAGCTACTTCACAAAGGCAAATTAAACCAATATTAACCGCTTACCAACCGCATCACTTAGATATAGGGCAAGGTAGCTCTGCTGTGCCACCTAGGTACATACCGGGTAGGGGGGTGATTAAACTCAGCAGTCAACAGATGCCGATCAGTGGGTGCCAGCCAACTGAATGCCATAATTGTATCTTGAGTTGCACATACTAGTGACTCAGTCAGTGGCGGCCCTTCCATAGAGGGCACGCGGTCGCCGCCTCCCCTATCCATTCGTCCGGTCCCCTGATCTACATATCAGTGGCGCCGGACTATGGATTTCAATGCTGGGTGGCTGTTTTTTTGAAGCACCTGATTAGAGCCAGAAGCTCTAATAGGATTCAAAAAAGGGTGGCCTCGGACCCAGGGCATTGCGCTCTGAGGCCACCCAGTTGTGTGACCATACCGAATGGATTTTCACACTAAAGTTCCTTTCTTGCCGGTCAGAAGGCAGGTCTGTGAGACCTGTTTCCTGAATGGCCAAAGTGTCCGGCGATCCTATTGGATGCCTAGCGCTTTGGCGGATATGGAGACACATGGCGCAGGAAACCGCTGGAGGAGCAGACACCGGAGCCGCTGCCCGCACTCCAGGAGAGGAGGAAAGGACACCACAGCATTGCGGGTAATGCCGGACCGGGGGGGGGGGGGGGTAGAGGTGTTTCAGTGCCATGCCACGCTTCCGGGGGAGGGAGTGTTTTTTGTTTGCCAACCCTTCCAAAAGAAGAACCCGCCAGCTGCAACTGGGCTCGGTATACAGTCTTTAGAAACTTGCAGGCCAAAAGTAAGAGGCTTTTATGTTATGGCATATTTTGGAATTGGCTTGCATCACTGGGTAGGTGCATAACTCCTACCGTCCCTGATTTAGGCCACGTACACACGCGCGGACTGTTGGCCCAACCTTGTCCGCTGAACAGTGTTTGGGCGGACAGTCCGCTCGTGTGTGGGGCTTCAGCGGACAGTTTCAGCGGACAGTTGGACGAACAAGGTCTTACGGAAATTCCGAAAAACTGTCTTGTTTCAGCGGACTGTTCGCTCGTGTGTAGGCTTGTTCGGCCAACTAAGTCTCGCGCATGCTCAGGATTTTCACGCCGAAAGCTATAATGCAGTGTATAGGACGTCGTATTTTTCGTCCCGTCGTACGTGCCGTTCACGTCATCGTGCACGGTTTCAGCAAACTGTTCGTCTGTCGTGTGTGGCCATGTCCGTCCATGCTAAGTTTGAGCGGACTGTTCGCTCAAACTGTTGGACGGACAAAGTTGGGCCAACAGTCCGCGCGTGTGTACGCGGCCTTAGAGGGACTGTCCCTGATTTGGAGCAATGTCCCTCTGTCCCTCATTCCTCCTCATTTGCCCCTCATTTTGGTATAATCTATATAGTTGTATCTAAAATGCACATTTTATCTTTCAAAAAGTGTTTCCTAGTGCTAAAACTTTCATCCAAATTCTAAATTGCTGCATTTTTTTCAATTTTAAAAGCCAATATAAAGGAATAATAGTAGTAAAAAAAAGCACTTGTGGATTTAATTAACCTTTTTTTTTTGTTATTGGGGGGCGTGCCCTATGCGTACATACGTTTTCTAGTAGGTGTCCCTCATTCCCATCTCAAAATGTTGGGAGGTATGCAATGGATAATCGCTGATCGTCCGGAACACACACACACAAGGCAGTGCTCTGTCCTGTCAGCGGGGAAGTAAAAGCACAACACAATTACTTCCCCTAGTAAAAGCACCACACATAGTACACAAAAACACTGGCTAGGCACACATTGATTGTCCTAGATATTTTACCCCTTCCCAGTCAGTGTCATTAGTACCGTACCAGTGTATATTTTTAGCACTGATCACTGTATTAGTGTCACTGGTTCCCACAAAGTGTCAGTCGCTGATCGCCGCCATTCCTAGTATAAAAAAATCAATAAATATTCCAGTATATATACCATAGTTTGTAGAAGCTATAACTTTTGTGCAAACCAATCAATAAATGCTTATTGTGATATTTTTTTTAACCAAAAATATGAATACATATTGGCCTAAATGTATGAAGAAATATTATTTTTTAATTGGATATGTTTTATAGCAGAAAGTAAAAAATATTATTTATTATTATTTTTTTTTCCTAGTCAGTCTTTTTTTGTTTATAGTGCAAAAAAAAAGAAAGAAAATAAATGCAGTGGTGATCAAATACCAACAAAAGAAAGCTCTATTTGCAGGACGCTATCAGCACAGAAATGTTTACATTTGGGACGCATATATGCGGCCCTATGCGTTATAACCCACCCACCGAACGGCTGCATATATGCAGTGCCGGGACAAGGTCATCTAGAGCCCAGGGAAAACATGCCAAACTGTGCCTCCCCCAGATGTATAAGGATTACATGTCAGTAAAAATCCCCCCCCCCCCCCACCAAAACAAAATTGAGCACTAATCTGCATGCTTACTCCCTAAGCATACATTCCCCCGCTCCCAGTACAAATCTGTGCCTCCATTCCCCTTTCAAGCTCAAATACTCTCAATCCCCCCCCCCCAAATAAAAATCACCCCTCCTAGCACAAATGCTCTACCCTTGAAATGTACCAATTTCCCATTCAATCACAATTCCTCTCCCACCACACTGAATCCCCTCTACTAGCACAACCCCCCCCAAAAAAACACCCCTTCTAGCACAAATCGTCTACCCCTGAAATCTTCCTATCCGAAATCCCCCACCCAGCAAAAAATTCTCCCCCCAATCCCCCCTACTAGCACAACCCCCCCCCCACGATTTCCCCTCCTAGCATAAATACCCCCAATCACCCCTACTAGCACAAATCCCCCACCCCAAAGAAAATTGCCTCCTAGCACAAATTCCCTCCCCCTCTTTACCTCTTATAGCACAAACCCCTCAAATCCCGCCTCCTAGCACAAATCACCAGTCCCAAGTAGCAGGAACACACGGGAACGCTGTAGAGCAGACAGCACCGAATCTGTGCAGTATTTAAATAGGCTGTTGGGCGCCAAAGCTGTTAGCGGGCGCGCGCGCATGCGCACATGTGTGCGCAAAGATGCGCTCATGCACACACGTGTGCGTGCATATGCACGTGTGCACACATGTGCGCGCACAGGCACGTGCAGATGCACCGAAAGTGTTCGTATTCTTCGGCCGCCACCTTGGATATTGGCTAGCCCTTCCAGACACCCTGGGAAATGGCGCATCCCTGAGCTCGGTAAAGAGCCGATGATGTGCCTCTTTACCCATGTAACCAGTCGTGACCAATCACAGCTGATCACATTTAAACAAGGAAATGGAGGTTATCGGCTTTCCTCTGCTCACACTGACAGCGTATGAGGAGAGGAGAGCCGATCACTGGTATTTCCTCACAGGGGGAGACCTGCACAGATACGCAGGGCACTGATGATCAGTGCAGCCCCAACAGTTACATAGTAGGTGAGGTTGAAAATAGACACAAGTCCATCAAATCCAACCAATGTGTGTGATTATATGTCACTATTACATTGTATATCCCTGTATGTTGCGGTCGTTCAGGTGCTTATCTAATAGTTTCTTGAAACTATCAATGCCCCCTGCTGAGACCACCGCCTGTGGAAGGGAATTCCACATCCTTGCCGCTCTTACAGTAAAGAACCCTCTACGTAGTTTAAGGTTAAACCTTTTTTCTTCTAATTTTAATGAGTGGCCACGAGTCTTGTTAAACACCTTCCGCTAAAAAGTTTTATCCCTATTGTGGGGTCACCAGTACGGTATTTGTAAATTGAAATCATATCCCCTCTCAAGCATCTCTTCTACAGAGAGAATAAGTTCAGTGCTCGCAACCTTTCCTCATAACTAGGGATGAGCCGAACACCCCCTGGTTTGGTTCGCACCAGAACTTTCGAACGGACCGAAAATTTGTGTGAACTCTAGAACCCCATTGAAGTCTATGGGACTCGAACGTTCGAAATAAAAAGTGCTAATTTTAATGGCTAATATGCAAGATATTGTCCTAAAAAGGGTTTGGGGACCCGGGTCCTGCCCCAGGGCACATGGGTCAATGCCTACATTTTTTTTTAAAACAGCCGTTTTTTTGGGAGCACTGATTTTAATAACGATTAAAGTGAAAAAAATAAAATGAAATATTCCTTTAAATATCGTGCCTGGGGGGTGTCTGTAGTATGCCTGTGAAGTGCCACGTGTTTCCCGTGTTTAGAACAGTCCCTGCACAAAATGACATTTAACGGAAAAAAGAGTAATTTAAAGCTGCTTGTGGTTTTAATGTAATATCTGGTTCCGGCAATACGGATGAAAATCATTGAGAGAAATGGCATGGGTAGCCCCCCTGCCCATTACCAGCCCCTTTGGGTCTTGTACGGATATTAAGGGGAACCCAGTACCCAAATCAAAAAAAAAAGAAAGGTGTGGGGCCCCCAGGCCCTATATACTCAGAGCAGCAGTATACAAGCGGTGCAAACCAGACAGGAACTGTGTAGGTTTGTTGTGTTAAGTAGAATCTGTTTGTAATTTTGAACTGGTACATTTTAAAAGTGTAGCTCCAGTCAAAAAATCTATTTTAGGAAAGGGTTATCACCCCTGTATAATTTTTTTGGACATCCGTCTTTTTTCATCTCACTTCCTGTTGTCTCCTTCCGTTTGAAAGCAGGAGACGTTTGTAAGTTGGATGTTTGAAAGTAGAGGCCTGCCCTATATACTCTGCAGAAATGGGGACCTAAGGTGTTGGTGTTGCCACAACACTGTAAGCCCTCAACATGACTCTTGCTGGAGCACCCTGCTGGGAACAATCATATCAAGAATTGTAATTACATGCCATTGTTGAACAGTGGTAGAAAAATTGGGCCTTTGGTGGTTGTGGTGGTGATGCTGGTGCCACAACACTATAAATCCTCACAGTTACTCTCGGTGTTCACAGGAACGGGCCCTGCTGTGAAATATTATATCAAGAATTGTAATTACATGAAATTGGGCCTTAGGCACTGGTGCTGGTGCCACGACACTGCAAAGTCTCCCATATACTCTAGTTGGAGTGCAGGAATGAGTCCTGCTGCAAAGCATTGCATCAAAAATTGTATTACATGCCCCTGTTAAACAGGGGCTGAAAAATTGGGCCTTAGGCACTGGCACTGGTGCTGGTGCCACGACACTGCAACCTCTCCCATATACTCTAGTTGGAGTGCAGGAATGAGCCCTGCTGCAAAGCATTGCACTCTAATTACACGCCCCTGTTAAACAGGGGCTGAAAAATTGGGCTGGTGGCATCACCCAGAACCAAAAAAGTTCTTCCAAGATATCAGAAGGATCATTGAGGAGGAAAAGGATAGTCAGTCAACATAACAGGACAGTGTGTCAGCATCAGCATAGGCAGACTTGAAGGGATGTGACATTTCAAAAAAAAATATTCGGTTACATCAGCTTCAGGTGCTTGGTAGCTGGTGGTGATCCAAGACTGATTCATCTTTATGAAGGTCAGTCGATCAACTGAGTCGGTGGACAGGCGCACCCTGTGATCGGTTACAAAGCCACCAGCAGCACTGAAGGTGCGTTCCGAAAGAACGCTGGATGCAGGACAGGCCAGTAGCTCAATTGCATACTGTGCAAGCTCTGGCCAGTGATTCATCCTCAAGACCCAGTAAGCCAGAGGATTTTCGGTGGGAAAGGTGTCCAAGTCTGACCTTGCCCCTAGGTATTCCTGCACCATGTAAATCAGACGCTGGCGATGGTTGCTGGAACTGATCATACCTTGGGGCTGCGGACTAAAAAATTGTGACTGACGAAGCCTCAGCAAAACGTTGTCCAGGACCAGGAGTTTGTAACCTCCCAGTCTCTGGGAACGCATTGCACAGACCTTTCTGCAAGGCCTTCCGGAGATGTCTCATCCTCTGCTCCCTCTGCGATGGCAAGATAAGGTCCACAACTTTACCCTTGTACCGTGGATCAAGGAGAGTGGCCAGCCAGTAATGGTCCCTCTCCTTGATCCGAAGAATACGAGGATCCTTCCGCAGACTTTGCAGGATCAGGGAGGCCATGCAGCGTAGGTTATCTGAGGCATTCGGTCCGGAGTCCCCTGGGTCACTAAGGACAACATGATCTGCAGCCACCTCCTCCCAGCCACGTACAAGTCCACGTATTTCTTGGGACTGTAAATCATCCCTAAAAGGCTGATGCTGAGTGCCAGGCTCCACCTCCATGCTGACACAAGCCTCCTCCTCCTCCTTGTCCTGTGTGATGGATGGGACAGCAGGAACACTGTCTGGATAAAGGGGGCCTTGAGAGGCAAGGAAGTCCTCCTCTTCCTGCCTCTGTTCTGCCTCAAGTGCCCTGTCAATTATTCCACGCAGCGTATGCTCTAACGGGTGGACAAGAGGTACAGTGTCACTGATGCATGCACCTGTCACTGCTCACCATCCTCGTGACCTCCTCAAATGGTGACAGGACAGTGCATGCATCCTTGATCATGCCCCACTGGCGTGGTGAGAAAAAACCGAGCTCCCTGACCCTGTCCTGATGCCGTAGTCGCACAGGTACTAATTGATGTCCCTCCGCTGCGTGTGCAGCTGCTGCAGCATGGCCAATGTTGAGTTCCACCTGGTGGGCATGTCACATATAAGGTCGGTTCTTGGGCAGGTTCAACTCCTTTTGGAGCTCAGCCAGCCGAGCACTGGCATTAAATGATCGGCAGAAATTCACACAGACTTTCCTGACCTGCCTCAGGACATCCTGTAAGCCCGAGTACCTGCCCAAGAACTGCTGCACCACCAGGTTAAGGACGTGATCCACACAGGGCACATGAGTCAGTTGTTCCTGTCGGAGGGCGGAGAGGAGGTTGGTGCCATTGTTGCAAACCACCATTCCTGGCTTAAGCTGGCGTGGCATCAACCACCTCGGCCTGCCCCTGCAGAGCTGACAAAATATCTGCCCCAGTGTGGCTCCTGTCCCCCAAACAAACTAGCGCAAGCACGGCATGGCATCTTTTTGCCTGCGTACTTGCGTACCCCCTTGAATGCCTACGGAGCACCCCTGGTTCCGAGGACAGAGCAGTGGAAGAGGCCATGGAGGAAGAAGAAGAGGAGGGGGTGGAGGAGAGAGGTGTGTCACAACCAGCAGTAGCATTTTGGAGGCGTGGTGGCGGAACAACCTCCAACACTACTGCACCTTGTCCTGCACTGTTTCCAGCTGCCAGAAGAGTGACCCAATGGGCCGTGAAAGATAGGTAACATCCCTGTCCATGCCTGCTGGACCATGAGTCAGCGGTAATATGCACCTTACCGCTGACCGCCCAGTGCAGCGAGGCAAGGACATTGCATTCCACATGCCAGTAGAGAGACGGAATTGCCTTCCTTTAGAAAAAGTGGTGTTTGGGGACCTGCCACTGAGGAACCGCACATTGCACAAACACACGGAAGGGGGCCGAGTCTACCAACTGAAAAGGCAGCACTTGAACTGCTAGCAATTTAGCCAAGCTAGCATTCAGCCGCTGAATGGCTGGGAGTGAACTTCTTTCGACGGTCCAGCAGCTGGGCAGGGGAATTTGCCTGCTACAGTCAGACTTGGGTGTACTGCTAGCAGAGTGCCCGCAGGTACTTGGCTGTGACACACCTAATTCTACACCTTCATTCCTCTCAGTGCAGGTTTCAGAGAGGACTGAAGGTCTAGTGGGGTTGGAGATCCCAGCTGATGAGGAGCAAGGAGAGGTCCGCTTTGTTCTTTGGTGTGGGTCTTTAAGGTACGCTTGCCAATGAGTTGCATTGCAGGTCAACATATGTCTGGTCAAGCATGTGGTGCCCAAGCAGCTGATGTTTTGGCCACGCGAGATACGCTTGAGACATATGTTGCAAATAGCAGCGGTGCGATCTGATGCACTGGTCTCAAAAAAGGCCCACACCAAAGAACTTTTAGAATAACGCGCAGAGGCAGCGCCCTGCACAGGCGGAGCTCTGCGATGTGATTCAGTCGGTGTTCTGCCCCTAAGCTGGCCCCCGGAGGGCATCCTGCCTCGTTGGAGATGTGTCTCCTCCTCTCTCCTACCAGGCACCCACGTGGAGTCAGTGACCTCATCGTCCCCTCCCTCTTCATCACTGGAGCAAACCTTGCAGTATGCTGCAGCTGGTGGAACATGACTGCCAGATTGCTGTCCTTCTTGAGCATCCCCTCTCTCTGCGCTCACGCTACTGCCTTCCTCTAGCTGGGTATCATCATCAGAGCCTTCAAAACGCTGGACATCCTCCTGGTTCATGTAACCAACACTGTGCTCAAACAGTTCAGGGGACTCCTCAGGAGGACATGGTGGGTCTAGGGAAGGAGTGACTGATAATGACATTGAGACGAGGGAAGAGGACGCGTTGGCAGATGCTTTGCTAGTACCCTGAGCCTGGGTGAGAGAGGATGAGGAGGATGAAGAGGGCTTGGTCATCCACTCTACCAAGTCTTCGGCATGATGCGGCTCAATGCATCCAGCTGCCGAAAATAAGGACAAGCGTATCCCATGGCCGCGTGCTGATGACGATGCACCGCGTCCACGACCAGCACTGTTGTCTCTAGACACAGAGCCTGCTTGCCCTCTTTTATTGGCTCGTGACTGCCTCTCCTTGTTGGCCCTCCAGACATAGTAATGGCCTGCAGGGAGATGGGAAAACCAGCAGTACACTACACAGTAGTGTATATTGTGCTAGAGGCACACAACACCCATTAACTCCTGCATATGCCTGTATGAGAGAACACCAGCAATAAAGGGTAGATACAGGTGTATACTGTGCTGTGCTGTAGACACACAACACCCACTAACTCCTGCAGATGCCTGTATGAGAGAACACCAGAAATAAAGGGTAGATACAGGTGTACACTGTGCTGGAGGCACACAACACCCACTAACTCCTGCAGATGCCTGTATGAGAGAACACCAGCAATAAAGGGTAGATACAGGTGTATACTGTGCTGGAGGCACACAACACCCACTAACTCCTGCAGATGCCTGTATGAGAGAACACCAGAAATAAAGGGTAGATACAGGTGTACACTGTGCTGGAGGCACACAACACCCACTAACTCCTGCAGATGCCTGTATGAGAGAACACCAGCAATAAAGGGTAGATACAGGTGTATACTGTGCTGGAGGCACACAACACCCACTAACTCCTGCAGATACCTGTATGAGAGAACACCAGAAATAAAGGGTAGATACAGGCGTATACTGTGGTGGAAGCACACAACACCCACTAACTCCTGCAGATGCCTGTATGAGAGAACACCAGCAATAAAGGGTAGATACAGGTGTATACTGTGCTGAAGGCACACAACACCCACTAGCTCCTGCAGATGCCTGAGAAAAGAACACACTGTCCCTGCCTATCTAGCTCTTTCCCTGCACGCCGGAACACACTACACAAGGCCGCCGCGCTGGCGGCCTTATATAGTGTGGGGAGTGTACTAAACCACCCTGAGCTATAATTGGACACAGGCATCCTGCCTGTGGCCAATTATCAATTATTGCTCTCTTCACTACCGGCGCTGTGATTGGCCAAGCATGAGCCAGCAATGCACTGCGATGGCGCAGTGCATTGTGGGCCGTGAGCGCCACACGAATTTGGCGCAAACGGCCCATAACGTTCGGTATTTGCCGAACGTGCAAACAGCCGATGTTCGAGTCGAATACCAAGCTCATCCCTACTCGTAACTAATATCCTCCAGACCCTTTATTAGCTTTGTTGCTCTTCAGTGCCCATCAGTGATGTGAGTCAGTGCCAAGCAGTGTTGCCAATCACTGCCCATCAGTGCTGCCTTTCAGTGCCCATCAGTGCCTGCTCATCCGTGCCCCCCATCAGTGCTACCTATTAGTGCTTCCTCATTATTGTCACCTCATCAATGCCCTTCAGTGCTGCCTCATCAGTGCCCATCAGTCAATGAGAAAAATTGCTTATTTACAAAATGTTCTACCAGAAACTAAGAAAAACTATTTTTTTTTCAAAATTTTCAGTATTATTTTGTTTTTTTAGCAAAAAATAAAAAACCCAGCGGTGATTAAATACCACCAAATGAAAGCTCCATCTGTCTCAAATAAATTATAAAAATTTCATATGGGTACAGCGTTGCATGACTGCGCAATTGTCATTGAAAGTGTGACAGCGCTGAAAGCTGAAAATTTGGCCTGTCCAGGAAGGTGGTAAAAGTGCCTGGTATTGAAGCAGTTAACAGCAAGCCATCTAGCAATGCATGTTGGTACTTGCAGTTCCCCAACAGCTGGAGGGCTGCAGGTTGCCCACACTTGCTAATAGCTGTCTCATTGAGATAAACGTGTGCCCCTTGTGCAAGGAGCTGGCAGATCCAGGGCTCCCCTCCCGAGCAGAAACAAGGGGAGGTGGAGGAGAAGGGGGTGGCTTATGGTCTGATGCTAATGAGACAGAGTCCGGGCCAGCATGATACAGCGGATTCTCAAGCAGCATCATGCAGTAGTTACTGTCAGCATCTCTTCTGCTGTATCAAGAACTCCAGGCTCATTCCTTCCTTCCAGCAGCATTCTCACCCCACCCAACAATCCATCCTAAGAAGCTCCACATAGCAGAGAAGGAAGGTAAATATCACCATGGCAGTGTCACTGTGAATTCTGCATGTAGCAGTGAGTAATGCATGTAAGCCGCTCTGCAGCACCGTATTATAAATTGATGCTTTTATATTTCTATCAGTGCACACTATTTTCACTGCGTTTAACTGTCTGGCTCTTTAATCTTTCTCTGAATGCTGGCTGCGCCCTACTGACCTGCCTATCACCCGGAGCTTACATCCAATAGGAAGGCTTGCTGGGGCGTCAGCATTTTCTTAGTATACTGTATGTGACTCATCACTTGTGGACTTACTGTAAATGTATTTACTGTTACTGTATGGATTGATTTGTATTTTACTAATGACATCTGATTGCTGCTAATTAGTTGTTGATAGTTTGGCCTGTTCTCGTTAGTTTTGTTCTACCATGTAAAATCTGCATAATATACGTAACCAACACTATATACAGTGATTAAACAGGAAAGGAGGTGTCCTTCATAGGCTGTAGACTGTCTGGGCATCACTATAATATGATACAGGTATAAGAGACCTTGTTTCTCCATATAAAGGGACTTTTGGGGATTTGGAGACCTGAGCCTGGAAAAGCGTAACGAATTTGTTACCCCAACATTTCATATTCATAATATGTGTCTGCTGTACCATGTACTTGTATGAGAAAGTCTCCTTTTCTCTCTGTATTGCTCCCTTTGTGTGAAATCCCTGGTGTTCCTGCCAGTCTCTCTGTTTTCATATCAAAAATTGACCACACTAAGTAGGAAGAGCACAGCGTGGTCAGTTCTCTAGCTATGCTGGTAACTAAAACCCCATACACACTATTCGATTTTCTGAAGATTTTTGTCTTCAGATTTACCAAAACCATGTAGTGCAAGTGCCTGCCTGATTGTATACACATTGAAACTTTTAGGGTTTGACCTCAAATCATATGGCTTTGGTAAATCTGAAGACAAAAATCTGCAGAAAGTCTAATGGTGTGTATGGGGTCTAAGCCTGCTCTCCTCCAATGTTCAGACTGACAAACCCCCTCTGCACAGCCAAGTTTTGGGAAGACCAGTGGACTGCTGTTTCTCCTCCCCCCAGCTCTAATGTAGCTGAAAACAGAGGCAATGTAATCACCTTTTTTAAAAAAAAGGGCTTTATAATATTTTTTATATGTATATGTAAGGTAACCGGCAAACTTCTCTGTCATGGCCCACACCAGGGCAAGGAGCTCTAGCCGGAAGGAACTATAGTTATGAGGGTTTCGCTCCGTATCCCGCAGGGACCTACTGGCATAGGCAATCACTCTTTCGTGTCCGTCCTGCATCTGTGACAACACTGCCCCGAGTCCGTAGAGACTACCGTCAGTAGATAAGAAGAATGGTTTGTCAAAATCAGCATAAGCCAAGATGGGGGCCGATGTCAGAGCCTCTTTCAAGGTCAGGAAGGCCTCCTCTTGCTTCTGTCCCCAGGGAACACTTTGACTCTTGGATTGCCCAGCAGTTCCTCTCAAAATCTCATTCAGAGGGCCCGCTATCTTTGCATAGTCTTTGATGAACCGCCGGTAGTAACCAGTCAGACCAAGGAAGGCCTTCAACTCACGCAGCGTTCTAGGCTCCGGCCATTGTTGAATGGCAGCCACTTTATTTTGGGATGGCAGCACCCCGTCTTTGGACACCGTATGGCCTAAGTACTCGATCTCCTTCTTGAAGAGATGACACTTCTTTGGCTTTATCTTCAGGCCATGGGCCCGCAGTCGCTCAAGTACCTGTCCTAATCGGGCCAAGTGTTCTTCAAAAGTAGCAGAGTACACTATAATATCATCCAAGTATATCAGGGTAGCTTCAAAATTTAGATCTCCCAGACATTTTTCCATCAGCCTCTGAAAGGTTCCTGGGGCATTAGACAGCCCAAATGGCATCCTATTAAATTCAAACAGACCCATGGGAAGTATGAATGCTGTCTTTTCCTTGTCTTGTTCAGCCACCGGTACCTGCCAGTATCCACTTGCTAAATCCAAGGTGGAGAAGTATTTAGCCCGCCCTAGGGCTGTTAGGGACTCTTCGATGCGAGGCAGAGGATATGAGTCCCGCACTGTGCACGCATTCAATCTCCGGTAATCCACACAAAATCGAATGGTGCCATCCTTCTTCTTGACAAGCACCACTGGGGCTGCCCAGGGACTTTGACTACCCCGAACCACTCCTGAATCGATCATCTGTTTCAGCAATGTCTTCACCTCTTGATACAACTTGGGTGGAATCTGTCGATATCTCTCTCGGCTTGGGGGAGTGTCCCCCGTCGGTATCTCATGGGTGATAGCATCTGTGCAACCAAAGTCATTGGCATTGCGGGCAAACGCAGCTTGATTCTCCCACAGCATGGTTTCAACTGCTCGTAAATGATCCGGACTTAGAGCTTTCACATCTATCTCCATTTGTTCCAAGATGACTGTCCCATTCCATTCTGGGGTCGGTGCCTCTGCAGGCTTTGCAGTAACTGCCAAGGTCCAAGCAGAATTGCCTATCGGAGCTAGAGTCACTTCTCCCTGACTCAGCACTTCTCCCCGATGTAGGTACACGCGAGCCAGTTCCACTCCTGGCACCAGAGAGACTTCCCGTTGTCCAACGTTTACAGCTCTTATGGGTACTCGTCCATTTTGGACTACTGCCAGTGTCCGGGCCACTAGGACATCCTGACCTAACTCTCCCAGGCCTGCAGGCTCAATGATCACCTCCATACCTTCAAGGTTGCGGGAGGTTCCCACGGGCAAAGTCAGTATAGTCTCCCGATCAGGAGGGAGGGTAAGGGTAGCCCTTCCCGGCACTCGAATATTTCCTACAGACTGATGTACTGGGACACTCTTCTGTGTCCCACAAAACCGGATTAACCGTTGAAATGCCTTTTGCGTTGGTTTGTGTGGAGTGGCATTCTTCCAATAGCCCGGCCCCCTTTTAGTGAACATAATTTGATCCAACTCTCGCAGGATATTCATGCCCATTATCACCGGTACATCTTCTTTGAAGGTTTCAGGGACCAGCAGGATACCTTTTTTTCCAACTTCCTGTCCACACAGACGTACATTCATCCATACGACACCTGTGACAGGGATTTGTTGCTGGTTAGCTGCTGTGACCCGGATCAATGTCCCCTGTTCTGGCTTGGCCAGTGCTTGAAAGTAACGGTTGAAATATGACTGAGGCATGGTCGTTACCTGTGATCCGGTGTCCACTAAACAGTTGACTGGAATGCCTTCAAACTCGGCTCTTATGGTGGGACATCCTGCAACCAGGTGTTCGGAGCTGTGCTGAGTGGCCTGACACTCTACTTCCCCCGCAGTGTGCCTCATTACTGCGGGGGCCTGAAGTTTAACGCCGGCTCTGGGCGTCTAGGCAGGTCCCTCCGGCATTCTCTAGCGAAGTGTCCTTTTTCTCCACACCGCCAGCACTGAGCCTCTCTGCGTTGTTCTCTCTGTCTGTGTGCGGGAGGCGCCCGTAGGCCTGGACTGGCCGAGCTCACTGGAGGATATTGAGGGACTCGGTAGGTGGGAATACGTGGGTAAGGATGCTCTGGTGCAGGAACCATCGAGGCAGTCTGATAAGGTTGTTGTTGCCCCAGATATGCAACCTCAGGGGGGTAGCTCAAATCCATCCGTCTCTCTATTTGCGTCAACTTCTCATGCATGAGACCCAGGGAGCTTTGTAGGTCCTGCACCACTCTAACCAGGACCTCTTCATTCTTCGCAACCCCGAGGGAGGCGGTCTGGGTCCGTATCACTCCAGAGGCATAAATTTCTTCTTTACTTCGCTCCACGGCCTCAGCCAATATTTGCCGAAAATTCAGTGTAGGGTCCACTCTGACTCGTTCCCGTAGGGCTTGTCTCAGGTGAGAGCTGTAGAGTCCCAGGATCAATTGTTCCCTCAGTATCCGGTCTGCGGATCCCATGGCGGTTATCCCGTCTGCCTCTTTTTTCTGTATCTCAGCCAGTACTTCCTGTAGAGCCGTTGCATATTGTGAGACCCCTTCATTTTCCTGCTGTACCCGGTAGAAGAACTTTGCCCGGAGGTGGCCCGCACTAGCTGTTTCACCGTATATTTCTTCTAGAAAGCGCACAATCTCTTTCAAGGTACTGCGCGTAGCTTCCGGTTGTAAGCAAACAGTTTTCCGCGCTTCACCCTCCAGGGCAGCCAAAGCAATTTCCACCTGTAGCTCTGGGCTGACATTGTAAATTCTAGCAACGCTCTGTAATCTCGTCACCCAGTCTGACAGTGACATGTTCTGGCCATCAAATTTTGGCAACAAGTTAAAAAGCATGCCCATAGGGAGGGTCCTTGTAGGGGTTCCACCATTACCTAAGGCATTCACATCAACATCAGGTACGTTGCCTTCAGCCGCCTCCATCTCTGTAACCGTACCCTGCTCGCAGCGCCACTTGTAGCGGTCAGAGGTATAGGAGACCGCAATGCAGGTTTCAAGTACGGGACAGCAGACAAGGAGGCTGAAACAAAAACCGGCTTTATTAAACAGTAAGATATAATGGCCGGAGGAGGAGGATAACAGTATTAACAATTCACAGTAGTTTACAGTAAGGCTAACTGGAATGTGGTACACAAAATGGCTTTCCCGCCAACACATGCACAGTGATACAGGCTACCCTCTTCTAATATGTCCTGCCTGATTCCCGCTTATCGGGACACGTTTCTACAACGTACTATCTCAGTAGGGACTGTACTATTCCCTATCACAATCCAGCACCGGTGCTCACTCACAGTTTGTTAGACAGCTGGAGGGTCCCTTGTCTTGGCCTCCTTCATGAGGCAGGTGAAGTCCAGTTCCTAGTGCTGCAGCTTGCCCGTCTGGGACGGATGGATGAACACAGATGCGGCCCAAAATCACCACAGCTCTCTCTCTCTGCCCGAGGTGCCCGATCTTTAGCTGGATACTGCGACTCTTTATCCACACAAAGTCTCCCTCTCCTCAGGACAGACTTGACTTTTCCTCAGCTCCGCACAGGAATTCCTCAGCTGCCCACACACTCCTCACAGATCTCTCTCACTGCCACTTCCTGTTTCCTCTCCTCTGAAGGGTCGGCAGCAACAGTGACATCTTGTGGCTAAACTGGAAATAGCAGGCTGTATATATTATAGATGGAACACAGTGCAATATAGTTCAGTAATCCTAGGGGCTGACCCCTACATATACACAAATTTTTTGTTTTTCATTTCCCCTTTCAGAAGGGTTGGCTCCGTCCAGCGGATCCGCCTGTTCAGCAGGGAATCTCTCCACTGATACCCCACTGAGCAGGCGGAGGACAGGTCTGTGTCCGCTCCGCTATGCAGAGAGCGGACATGGACACAGCCCACTGTTCTCTATGGAGCGGTCGAATGGAAATGGACTACCTGTCTGTTTCCATCCAACTGTCATCCAATCCGATATGCTGAACAGATGGGAAACGGATTCCCATTCATCTGTTTTTAATGGACTGGATCAGATCAGGTGCCGGTGGGTATCTGCTGCTCCATATAAAACAACGGGTGGTCCTATTGGGTTCACCGATTGGTCCGCTGGTGTAATAGGGGCCTTAATCTGAATGCATAGCTGCCAACTGTCCCTGATTTGGAGCAATGTCCCTCTGTCCCTCACTCCTCCTCATTTGTTCCTCATTTTGGTCTGATCTATATAGATGTGTATAAAATGCACTTTTTATCTATCAAAAAGTGTTTTCCAGCGCTAAACCTTTCATCTGATTTCTAAATTACTGCATTTGTAAATTCCAAAAGTCAATATAAAGGAATAGTAGTGGTAAAAAAAAGCACTTGTGGGTTTAGCCAATCTTGTTTTTTTCTACAATTCTGCTTTAAGGGGTGTGGCAAGGGGCGTGCCCTATGACTGCATACTTTTTCTGATATGTTTCCCTCATTCCCATCTCAAAATGTTGGGAGGTATGTGAATGGGTTCTTTTACAAGGTGAGGGTTTATGTATACTTTAAATTATAAATCAAAATATACCTCTGGTGTTCCTCAAACTGCTTTCAATTGTCTTAATCCATCCATGCTCAGGACAGTAAATGTTGAGAAATGTGCTGTGATGTTGTCTCTCTGCTCATTTACAGATAGATACCATGTACAGTACTTATTGGGACTTGTAGTTTTAAAAGAGCTGGAGGGCCGAGGTTGCCAACCCCTTTCCTAATGCATAGAATGTATTAAGATAAAAAAAAACTGGCTTTAGAATTACTTCAACTGATTGCCGCCCTCCCACCGTCAAATGACAGCGGGGCAGTGCGGCTCTTGTTCTGGGACGCCTTCATATGACGGCGTCCCAGAATGGCCGTGCCTAGTTGCTAGGAAACGGCACAACCCTGATCTGTGTAAAGAGCCACGTTTGCGGCTCTTTAACCATGTGATCGGCTGTGTCCAATCACAGCCAGTCACATGTAAACACGGAGATGCCGGTAATCGGCTCTCCTCACCTCACACTGACAGAGTGTGTGGCGAGGAGAGCCGATCAGTGGCATCTCCTCACAGGGAAATATCTAGGAATCTAATCAGGGCACTGATCATTAGTGCCCTGATTACAATAAAGAAATATAGTGTCACAATACAGTGCCCACCAGTGGCAGAAAGCAGTGCCCACAAGTGCCACCAATCAGTGCCCATTAGCCATGTCAGTCAGTGCTGGCAATCATTACTGTCCATCAATGCCCATCAGTGCCCATCTATACTGCCTATCCATGCCCACCAGTGCTGCCTATCAGTGCCCGCCACTCCTGCCTATCAGTGCCACCTATTAGTGCTCATCAGTGCCACATATCAGTGCCCATAAGTGTGGCATATTAGTGCCTCCTCATCAGTGCCACCTAATCAGTGCCCATAAGTGCCACATCATCAATGCCCACCAGTTCAGCCTATCAGTGCCCATCGGTGTCGCCTTATCTGTGCACATCAGTGAAGGCGAAAAATTACTTAGTTACAAAATTTACTGGCAGAATAAAAGTAAAAAACATTTTTTTTTCACAATTTCTGGTCTTTTTTTTTTTTGTAAAAAATAAAAAACCCAGCAGTCATTAAATACCACCAAAAGAAAGCTCTATTTGTGTGAAGAAAATGTGTTTGGGTACCATGTAGCAATTGTAATTCAAAGTTCGACAGCGCTGAAAGCTGAAAAATGGCCTGGGCAGGAAGGGGGTGTTAGTGCCTGGTAGGCAAGTGGTTAAGGAGTAGCATTGCAAATCAATCAAGCTTTGCTACATAGCACAGGGAGCTGGTTGACAGGAGGGAGGATTACAAGGTTGACCTCCTCAGCTTGTTTCTGTTCCTTCACTATCCAATCACAGGCTGAATGGTCCTTGACCAAGCTGTATTGTTTTAAATGGAGTAAAGAATCTTATTTTTTTTTTCTTTTGCAGTTTTGTTGAATTTAAGGTAAATGGTAAATTTTCTCAAACCCCTAATAGGTTAGTTCAAAGGTTAGTTTTGTCCAATCAATTCTCTAATCAGTTCTCTAAAACTATACTTTTGATTTCATCCCAGGAGAGAGTGAGCATATTTGAACATTAAAAATGTATGTAATCAATTGATTACCATTGATATGCTGAGGATTAAATGTTAATCTCGAACGACCTTTAATAAGCATTAAATAAGCATAAAGGAAAAACAGATGAATAGTTAAATGTAGTTATAATTACTAATTTCTACTTTAATAAACATGCACTGATTTTTTTAAACTGGAATTGTGACACAGTGAATTGAACACTAGTATATCCACAAACACCTGAGAGATAGGAAAGCATAACAGTGATGAAGAAATATCGCAGGGTCCATGACAGATTATCACTCGTATACATATTTTGCTGCAGTTGGACTTTCTGGCGGTGGCTGAATCTCTATTTAAGCCGCTAATCATATCTCATGAAACCAGGCTGTGAAATGGAGAGTAGAAATAATTACAGAACCTATTCAGAAACAGATTATCAATAAGGTGACAAATCCTGGATTAATTTCAGCTAAATTTCAGTTGGCACTGAACAGCTCTCTAAGTTGTCATATTCTTTAGAAGCTTCACAAGCGTCAGTAAATTTACTTTAGCCAAGAAGGGACTAGAATTTTACGGTGTTCCCATTTTCCAAGGGCAACAGAAATGTTCCATTTGGAAGAAAGTCCTTTTATTGTCTTCGCATATACAGTAGGTCTCTAAGGCAGTGGTCATCAACCCTGTCCTCAGGGCCCACTAACAGGCCAGGTTTTATATATTACCTTGGGGAGATAGACTAGAATACTGCAATCACTGAGCAGCAAATTACCTTGCCTGTTAGTGGGCC
The DNA here is from genome assembly GCF_037356315.1 of Lithobates pipiens. Classification (NCBI taxonomy): domain Eukaryota; kingdom Metazoa; phylum Chordata; class Amphibia; order Anura; family Ranidae; genus Lithobates; species Lithobates pipiens. The sequence goes on along the minus strand of NW_027507764.1, from coordinate 55,490,643 downwards.
CTGAGCACAGGGTTGATGACCACTACTCTAAGGCACCAAAGATATTTCCACTTCAAATCTGGGCCCTGCTAAAGACTTCTCTATGACTGTATTTACATGAAGACATTCGAGACCCTGTGTCTAGGGCTGAAGGATAATGCCTTTTACTAACCATGTTCAGATGCACACGCATCCCTCAATAACTCCTTTTTCTACGACTCCCTGGGTTCCAGAGACGTTAACTTCCCTCCCTTAGCAGTTCAAAGAGGCTATACCTGATGAGGCAGATGTACAGTAGATATAAAAATTGACATATCCCTGTTAAAATGTCAGGGTTCTGTGATGTAAAAAAGCGAGACCAAGATAAATCATTTCAGAACTTCTTCCACTAAAGGCCCATACACACGATCAGACTTTTTGACAACAAATATGCAAATTTGCTGTTTTGGAGCAACATCCGACCGTGTGTACGCTCCATCGGACAAACTTTTTTGGTTTTCATCAGACTTTTGTTGACTGTGCGAACGGACAAACTTTCTGGCAACAAAAGTCCGATGGAGCAAAGTCTGATCGTGTGTACAGAAAACCATAGGACTTTTGTACAAAGTACAAACAGGCATGCTCAGAACCAATGCAAAAGATCAGACAACAATACAGAAGTTGACCAAAGGTGGCGGTAAAGAGCAGAAAAACCACATGATTTGGTGAAAGTTGGCTGAAAAAGTCCTGCTGTGTATATACTAGAGGCCAGCCACTTCCACCTGGTGGTTTTTATAACCTCTCCTCTAAGCGTGGCTCCACCCCAGGCCCTATCAGGGAGCCCTATATTAACCTGTGCACTGCAGGCCATCAGTGCTGATCAACCATTGTGTATTCCTTTGTGTGTTAGCTTCCTGTTTCCTGCCGTGTGCTCTTCTACTGTTTTCCGTTACCGACTTTGGTGTGTTTTTGACTATCCCTGTTTGCCTGTGATCCTGACCTTTTGGCGTGTCCCCGACTATTCTTGTCTGCTTGTGGCCCCGACCTTGGCTTGGTCCCTCACCATCCCTATCCTCCTGTTGCTTACTGTGGGTGTGAGCTGGGGGACCCTGGGGGTCGCGACCTGGAGCCAGTTGCAGCCAAGTCCATCCTCACCACTGGAGGCGCTGGTGAACACCTGCTGGCTCTTAGACTCCGCGCCCCAGGGAATCTTACGCTCTAACCCCAGTGGGATCTGTCCCCTGTCTGCAGCAGTCAGCCGTAGGGTCCACAACCTTGCGGTGAACTCCTGATCCCTACGGTGTGCATCTGTCACCTCGCCTCAAGGTGACCTGACAATGGCACATCTGGTCTTGACAATATTTGCCCACTCTTCTTTGCAAAAACACTCCAAATTTGTCAGATTGCAAGGGCATTTTCTATGCACAGCCCTCTTCAGATCACCACACAGATTTTCGATGAGATTCAGGTTTGGGCTCTGGCTGGGCCATTCCAAAACTTTAATCTTCTTCTGGTGAAGCCATTCCTTTGTTGATTTGGAAGTATGCTTTGGGTCGATGCCATGCCGAAAGATGATGTTCCTCTTCATGTTCAGCTTTCTAGCAGAGGCCTGAAGGTTTTGTGCCAATATTGACTGGTATTTGGAACGGTTCATAATTCCCTCTACCTTGACTAAGGCCCCTGTTCCAGCTGAAGAAAAACAGCCCCAAAAGCATGATGCTGCCACCACCATGCTTCACTTTGGGTATGGTGTTCTTTTGGTGATGTGCAGTGTTGTTTTTGCTCCAAACATATCTTTTAGAATTATGGTGAAAAAGTTCAACCTTAGACCATAACACATTTTCCCACATGCTTTCTGGAGACTTCAGATGTGTTTTTTGCAAAATTTAGCCAGGTTTGGATAATTTTCTTCATAAGAAAAGGCTTCTGTCTTGCCACTCTACCCCATAGCCCAGACATTTGAAAAATATGGGAGATTGTTTTCACATGTACCACACAGCCTGTACTTGCCAGATATTCTTGCAGCTCCTTTAATGTAGCTGTAGGCCTCTTGGCAGCCTCCCTGACCAGTTTTCTTCTCGTCTTTTCATCAATTTTGGAGGGACGTCCAGTTCTTGGTAATTTCACTGTTGTGCTGTATTTTCTCCACTTGATGATGACTGTCTTCACTGTGTTCCATGATATATCTAATGCCTTGGAAATTCTTTTGTACCCTTCTCCTGACTGATACCTTTTAACACGGAGAGACCTCTGATGCTTTGGAAGCTCTCTGCGGACCATGGCTTTTGCTGTAGGATATGACTAAGAAAATGTGAGGAAAGACCTACTAGAACAGCTGAACTTTATTTGGGGTTAACCAGAGACACTTTAAATGATGGCAGGTGTGTACAGACTCCTATTTAACATTAATTTGAATGTGATTGCTTAATTCTGAACACAGTTACACCCCCACAGTTCTGAACACAGTTACACAGTTATAAGTGGATATGCACACTTATGCAACCACATTATTAAATTTTTTTATTTTTACTTCCCCCCTAAAAGATTTCAGTTTATTTTTCACTTGAGTTATGCAGTTTATAGGTCACATCAAATCTGGAAAAAGTTCTGAAATTATTTATCTATGTCTCATTTTATTTACATCAGAGCAACCTGACATTTTAACAGCAGTGTGTAGACTTTGTATATCCACTGTAGCTGAGCTGTGATCTGCAGCCAGGTTAAAGGAACTTCACTGTTCGAACTGGTGCATAGGCAGTCGGACCAGAGCCTAATGGCGTGTACCTTCTCTGGGAGACTTGGGTACTTTGGCCATACCATGTCCCAGCAGACATGTTCAGGCTCAGACACACCCATGGCCATCATAAGTGGGAAACTTCTAGACCCTCCTGCATCTGAACAGATAGCTCCATGGGAGGTGGTTATGTTGAAAATGATGACTTAGCTTCAGAAAATTTTATCTGCATTTAAAGAGGTTGTAAACCTCCATGTATACTTTATACCTATAGGTATGCCTAGAATAAGGCTTACCGTATATACTCGAGTATAGGCCGACCCGAATATAAGCCGAGGTCCCCAATTTACCCCCAAAAAACTGGAAAAAATTATTGACTCGTGTATAAGCCGAGGGTGAGACATGCCTGTCCATCCCTGTGTGTCGTCCATCCCTGTGTGTGTCCATGCATCCGTGTGTGTGTGTGTCCATGCATCCGTGTGTGTGTGTGTGTGTGTCCATGCATCCGTGTGTGTGTGTGTCCATGCATCCGTGTGTGTGTGTGTCCATCCATCCCTGTGTGTGTGCATGCATCCGTGTGTGTGTGTGTGTGTGTGTGTGTGTGTCCATGCATCCGTGTGTGTCCATCCATCCCTGTGTGTGCATGCATCCTGTGTGTGTGTGTGTGTGTGTGTGTGTGTGTGTGTGTGTGTGTGTGTCCGTGCAGCCTACCTGTGTCCAGCCTGCCTGTGTCCGTCCAGCCTGTGTCCGTCCAGCCTGTGTCCGTCCCGGCCTGCGTCCCGTCCCGGCCTGCGTCCCGTCCCGGCCTGCGTCCCGGCCTGCGTCCCGTCCCGGCCTGCGTCCCGGCCCGTCCCGCAGCTCTTCGTCGGTGGCCATTCTAGGATTCAAAAGCCGCGCCTCCGTCGGTGATAGGCGGAACACTCAATTTCCCACTGACTGCTGGGAAATTGAGTGTTCCGCCTATCGGATGTCCGTGATAGGCGGAACACTCAATTTCCCAGCAGTCAGTGGTCCGCCTATCATGGACGTCCGCTCATCCTCATACTACGGACGAGGATGAGAGGACGTCCGTGATAGGTGGAACACAGACTGCTGGGAAATTCAGTGTTCCGCCTATCACAGGCGAAGGCGGAGACGGAGGCGCGGCCTTTGAATCCTAGAATGGCCGCTGTCTGTCTGCTCGACACGCTGATCGGGCAGACAGACAGCGATGACTCGAGTATAAGCCGAGGGGGGCACTTTCAGCCTCAAAAAAGAGGCTGAAAATCTCGGCTTATACTCGAGTATATACGGTACTTATAGGCACTGTTAATATATCCTAACCATGCGCCGTTTAGAAGATGTTTACTGTATACTGCGTCGATAATGTCATCGGCACATGCGCTCTGAAGAAATGGACACCCGCGCCGTATCTTCACAAAACCGTGCCATGACCAGCAGCTCCCGCACGCATGCGTGGGAATGACGTCACACGGCTCCAGACAGTCACAGAGATGGAGTCCACAGCCCCAGAAGGAATATGGGCAAAGATGGATGAGGCCTGCAGCGGGGATAATGCGGGCTTCGTTTGCAGGTAAGTGTCACATAATATTCTAACATGGCATGCATGCCTTTTTTGGGAAGAAAAAATAAGACTTTTTTTCAAGAGTTTACTTCCTCTTTAACTGCAGACTGGAATACTTTTCCAAGAGGCAAGGGGAATGGCCCTTTGTGGAGAAAAGGCAGGCAAGGTCACTATCTCCATGCTGGAGCTGTTGTTGAGTTGGACTATCTCCAGAGAGACCACCAATAACACACAGTGAAATAAAGCTTTTAAACTAGAACACCCTGCTGTACGGAGTCAAGAAGTGGGGCGAAGAGAAACAACTCTCCATCCAAGAACCGAGCTATGGGTGAAGACGCTAATGAAAAATGCCTTAGAGCAAGCCTCAAGTGAGTACCTCTCAGGGGACATTGCACCATATCTTAGACATTCTCCTAGAATGCACTCTAGACTAGTTATAGTGTTTTTTTCATTGCAGTTAATATTTATATGCACTGTTTATTTTTGACATTGCTGAGATTGTTCTTGGAGCCGAGAACCCAAATTACCTAGCATCTCCTTTGGGGTAGAGCAATACTAGTGTAACATTTAAGCTTACGACCCTCTTTTTGAACCTTTTCCAAACAGTAAAGAGTCACGAGTATGACCATTGGCTTTCTGATAGGCGTTCTTTAGGCACTTTTTAATAGCCTGTCTCTTAGGGCTTTTGCTTCTCTTCGAAAAGTGTTTTTTTTGTAAGCATTTTTGTTTCACTAGTAAGTACTGACTGTATGGAATAGACTTAGATATGAGAAATGGAAGGGAGCTGCTAACTTGTAAAATTGTATTACCCACTGTTGATTTGCAGTAAAGCTCACTAGCAAGAGTGCAATCTTCCCTTTTCTGTATTTAAAAATCTAAGAAAGATCTTTTGTTGTTGACAAGCCATTGTGAATCCTAAATTAAAGGCGTTCATGTTCAAATGATTAATTAATTCATCCAATAAGGCTCTATCCTTTTCCAATATTATGAAAATATCATCAATATATCTATGCCATATCACCACATGGCTAGGAAATCTCAACATGTAATTATCCAAGAGCAGTTGGCATTCCCACCCTTCCAGGTACATGCTTGCATACGGTGGAGCACAACTAATCTAGCAGGGAATGGAACCAAACACTGCAGTCTAGTAGTTGATCAACATCGTGGCTATTAACGGTAAATCTGCAAAGTGCTATCAGCACTTAGCTTAGTTTCACACTGAAACCCAGAGAACTGGAATTAGCCTACGGAAGCATATTAATAGTATCCAAGTTTTGTGATGCACTGGACCTTAGGAAAATTAAGTTCATTAAGGATACCTGAAATACAATAACATCTCTTGCACTGTGCTAATTGATATCATAAAGCCATCTATATTGATAACCTGATATTGTAAAGCCATTTAGGCGATCTATATTGATAACCTGGGTTATATGACCTGTAAATATCCCCTCTTAAACTCACAATTCATATCAAATGATATGATAAAGCTATGTTCATAACAAGCATCTAGTTAAAAGTATTAGTATTAATAAAGTTTGGTTCCACTAACGCTTAGGCCATTGTATACAGGAGGTGGTATACAGTCAAGCAAGATGTGCTTTAACTGAAGACTTTCAGCTTTAATTTGAGGGTATTTACATCCACATCAGGTGAACGGTGTAGGAATTACAACAGTTTGTATATGTGCCTCTCACTTTTTAAGGGACCAAAAGTAATGGGACAGATTAACAATCACCCATCAAACTTTCACTTTTTAATACTTGGTTGCAAATGCTTTGCAGCCAATTACAGCCTGAAGTCTGGAACGCATAGACATCACCAGAGGCTGGGTTTCATCACTGGTGATGCTCTGCCAGGCCTCTACTGCAACTGTCTTCAGTTCCTGCTTGTTCTTGGGGCATTTTCCCTTCAGTTTTGTCTTCAGCAAGTGAAATGCATGCTCAATCGGATTCAGGTCAGGTGATTGACTTGGCCATTGCATAACATTCCATTTCTTTCCCTTGAAAAACTCTTTGGTTGCTTTCGCAGTATGCTTCCGGTCATTGTCCTTCTGCATTATGAAGCGTGTCCAATGAGTTCTGAAGCATTTTACCCGAATATGAGCAGATAATATTGCCCGAAACACTTCAGAATTCACCCTGCTGCTTTAGTCAACAGTCACATCATCAATAAATACAACAGAACCAGTTCCATTGGCAGCCATACTTGCCCACGCCATGACACTACCACCACCATGCTTCACTGATGAGGTGGCATGCTTTGGATCATGAGCAGTTCCTTTTCTTCTCCATACTCTTCTCTTCCGATCACTCTGGTACAAGTTGATCTTGGTCTCATCTGTCCATAGGATGTTGTTCCAGAACTGTGAAGTCTTTTTTAGATGTTGTTTGGCAAACTCTAATCTGGCCTTCCTGTTTTTAGGCTCACCAATGGTTTACATCTTGTGGTGAACCCTCTGTATTCACTCTGGTGAAGTCTTCTCTTGATTGTTGACTTTTACACACGTAGCCGACTATCCGGCGGACTTAGTCTGGCGGACTTCCCGCCGGACTGTCCGTCCGACTTTCCGAACGAGCTACTTGCCCACACACGGCACTTTTTCAGCGGACTAATACGGTGTACTAAGTCCGCCGTACTACCCACCATACTTTTGAAATGAACGGACTCGCCCACACACGCGGAGGAAAGTCCGCTCATTTCGAGCAGTCTCCAGGTAGGCGGGGCCCGCGAAGGAGACGTCGCTGACCCCACCACCTGGTATGGACTTAAAGGGGAACCCCAACGCCGAAAAAAATCTGCGTGGGGGTCCCCCCAGGTCCACATCAGACCCTTGTCCGAGCATGCTACCTGGCCGGCCAGGAAAGGGGGGGAACGAGCGAGCGCCCCCCCCTCCTGAGCTGTACCAGGCCGCGTGCCCCCCCACCCCAAAGCACCTTGTCCCCATGTTGATGAGGACAAGGGCCTCTTCCCGACAACCCTGGCCGTTGGTTGTCGGGGTCTGCGGGTGGGGGGCTTATCGGAATTTAATAAGGGGGCCCCCGGATACCGGCCCCCCACCCTATGTGAATGAGTATGGGGTACAATGTACCCCTACCTAGTCACCTGTGAAAAAAAAGTACAAAAAAAAAACAACACAGGGTAAAAATAGTTTATTGCACAGCTCCGGGGGTCTTCCGTCTTCGGGGGTCTTCTCGCCGGACTCCTCCGCTATCTTCTTGAAGCTCTTTTACTAGCGGAGGAGCCCAGCTTTCTTCCTCGCCGCTGCCCTCTTCTTCCGACTTCGGGGGTCTTGTCCCCCTTATTAAAGGGGGCTCCCGGATTCCGATAAGCCCCCCCGCCCGCAGACCCCGACAACCCTGGCCCTTGTCCTCGTCAACATGGGGACAAGGTGCTTTGGGCTGGGGGGGCTGCGCGGCCCCCCTTCCCCAAGGCATCCCCCATGTTGAGGGCACGCGGCCTGGTACGGCTCAGGAGGGGGGGGCGCTCGCTCATCCCCCCCTTTCCTGGCCGGCCGGGTAGCATGCTCGGACAAGGGTCTGATGTAGACTTGGGGGGGACCCCCACGCCGATTTTTTTCCGCCGTTGGGGTTCCCCTTTAAGTCCATACCAGGTGGCGGGGCCAGCGACGCATCCTTCGCGGGCCCCGCCTACCTGGAGACCCACTCGAAATGAGCGGACTTTTCTCCGGGCGGGAAAAGTCCGTTCATTTCAAAAGTACGGCGGACTGGCATACGCACGGCTGGATTGTCCGCCGAAATGCGAGTCCGGCAGGAAGATTGGAGTGCAAAACTACTTTCTAAGTCCGCCGTACTTTTGGGTCAAAAAAGTCTGCCGGAGGCTACACACGGGGGGATTGTCCGGCGGACTTGAGTTTGCCGGACTTTTCCACCCGATTGTTTGATCGTGTGTACGCGGCATTTGACACACATACACCTACCTCTTGGAGAGTGTTCTTGATCTGGCCAACTGTTGTAAAGGGTGTTTTCTTCACCAGGGAAAGAATTCTTCGGTCATCCACCACAGTTGTTTTCCGTGTTCTTCCAGGTCTTTTGGTGCTGCTGAGCTCACCGGTGCATTTTTTCTTTTTAAGGATGTTCCAAACAGTTGATTTGGCCACACCTAATGTTTTTGCTATCTCTCTGATGGATTTGTTTTGTTTTTTCAGCCTAATGATGGCTTGCTTCACTGATAGTGATAGCTCTTTGGATCTCATTAAGAGTTGACAGTAAGGCCTCTTTCACACTGACGTCCCGTTCAGGCCCGCCTGTCAGTTTTTCAGGCGGACCTGAACGGGTGCTCCATAGAGCTCTATGGAGCGTCGGATGTCAGCGGTGACATGTCCGCTGACATCCGACCCGCTCCGATCCGAAAAAGTGTAACGGAGGAAAAAGCTATTTTTCCATCCGTCTGCGGATCGGATCGGGTGACGACGGGCACTGCGGTCCGTCGTCATCCGATCTCCCATAGGGGAGAGCGGCGCTGTGACAGGTCTGTCCCTGCGCAGTGTGCAGAGACGGAGCTGTCATCTCCCTGCTCAGCGGGGATCGGCGGAGTGATCCCCGCTGAGCAAACGGATATCCACGGGGCGGATCAGAACTGATCCGCCCCGCGTGAAAGGACCCTAACAGATTTCAAATGCAATTGCAAATAGCACACTTGAAATGAACTTTGGACCTTTTATCTGCTCCTTGTAAAGGGGATAATGAGGGAATAACACACACTTGGCCATGGAACAGCTGAACAGCCAATTGTCCCATTACTTTCGGTCCCTTAAAAAGTGAGAGGCACATATACAAACTGTTGTAATTCCTACACCGTTCACCTGATTTAGATGTAAATACCCTCAAATTAAAGCTGAAAGTCTGCAGTTAAAGCAAATCTTGTTTCATTTCAAATCCATTGTGGTGGTGTATAGAGCCAAAAAGATTAGAATTGTGTTGATGTCCCAATATTTGTGGACCTGACTGTAAATGCATTCTACCCCCTGTATGAACCTGTATTATCATCATCAGATATACACTATATTACCAGGAGTATTTGAACACCTGCCTTTAGGCACACATGAACTTTAATGGCATCCCAGTCTTAGTCTGTATAGTTCAATTTTGAGTTGGCCCAACCTTTGCAGCTATAATAGCTTCAACTCTTCTGGGAAGGCTGTCCACAAGATTTAGGAGTGTGTCTATGGGAATGTTTGACCATTCTTCTAGACACACATTTGTGAGGTCAGGCACTGATGCCTGGCTCACAGTCTCCATTCTAATTTACCCCAAATGTGTTCTGTCGGGTTGAGGTCAGGACTCTGTGCAGGCCAGTCAAGTTCCCCCACACTAAACTCACTCATCCATGTCTTTATGGGCCTTGCTGTGTGCACTTAAAGTTAATGTGCGTGTAAAGGCAGGCGTTCTAATACTTTTGGTAATATAGTGTATGATTCTTAATCTGTATGGAATAATAATTGAATGCTACACAATAATATGTGATTTATCAAATTGTACTATGTGGTACAACGAAAACATGACCAAGTTTAGGAAAACTGACATCATGGAAAGGTCTACTGTATTATTATGACACATTTCAGCATGCCTGTCTCCCATCCCTTAACCCTGGTGATAGGATGAAGGGTGTGCTTACTGACATCCCCCAGAAGGTCCACAAAATGCTGCTACATCAACAATCTGGAGCTCTCCTTTACAATTGAAAAAAAGAGCATTTACCCACAGTCTTATTTTCTGAGAACCCAAAGACTCAGAATCTTGTACCTTTGCCGGAACCAAAGCACCCAGGAGTTTTGTTAAAAGAAAAGTATGTCCATGGCTTTTTTTTTGCTCAGCTGTGCTAATCACTGTACCGGTATGGCGATATGTGCACTAGCTTCTGCAGGCGCGCACGCCGATTGGCCTGCAGCCTGCGAGGGAGCCAATCAGCCAGTCCGTCAGATTCAGTGTCCGCCGACCGCCTACAATCGTTCCCCGCAGAGACAGAATGGGGATCTGCCGAAGTAAACAAGGCAGATCTCCGTTCTGACGGGATTGCACTGAGAGCTTGTCTTTCTGCTATGCTGTGTTATCCCAGGTAGCCAATCCCCCATACAGTTAGTAAACACACCCAGGGAACACAGTTAACCCCTTGATCGCACCTGATATTAACCCCTTCCCTGGCAGTGTCATTAGTACAATAACTGTGCATATTTTTAGCACTGATCACTGTAATAATGTCACTGGTTCCCAAAAAAGTGTCAAAAATGGCAGTTAGGTGTCTGATCTGTCCGCCGCAATGTCGCAGTCTTGATAAAAATCACTGATCGCCGCCATTACTAGTAAAAAATAAATAAATAAAAATGCCATAAATCTATCCCCTATTTTGCCAAATCAATCAATATACGCTATTGTTTTTTTTTTTCTTTCACCAAAAATATGTAGCAGAATACATATTGGCCTAAATTGATGAAAAAATGCGTTTTTTTTTTTTTCGTTTTTTTTTTAATTGGGTGTGTTTTATAGCAGAATGTAGAATTTTTTTTTTCAAAATTGCCTTTTTTCTTTATAGCGCAAAACATAAAAACCGCAGAGGTGATCAAATACCAACAAAAGAAAGCTCTATTTGTGGGGAAAAAAGGACAGCAATTTTATTTGGGTACAGCGTCGCACAACCACGCAATTGTCAGCTATAGTAATGCAGTGCTGTATCGCAAAAAATGGCCTGGTCATTAAGGGAGTAAAAACCTTCTGAGGCTGAAGTGGTTGCTTTGATACTTCTAACTAAAATCTAGTGGAACTAATTGCCTTCAGAAGTCACCCAATTAGTAAATAGAATCCACCTGTGTGTAATTAATTCTCAGTATAAATACAGCTGTTGTTGTGTGAAGCCCTCAGAGGTCTGTTAGAGAACCTTAGTGAACAAACAGCAACATGAAGGCCAAGGAACACGCCAGATAGGTCTGGGATAAAGTTGTAGTGCAATTTAAAGCAGGGTTAGGTTATAAAAAATTATCCCAAGCTTTGAACATCTCACAGAGCACTGTTCACTCCATCATCCGAAAATGCAAAGAGTATGGCGCAACTGCAAACCTACCAAGACATGGCCGTTCACATAAACTGACAGACCGGGCAAGGAGAGCATTAATCAGAGAAGCAACCAAGAGGCCCATGGTAACTCTGGAGGAGCTGCAGAGATTCACAACTCAGGTTGGAGAATCTGTCCAAAGAACAACTCTTATTGGTGCTCTCCACAAATCTGACCTTTATGGAAGCATGGCAAGAAGAAAGCCTTTGTTGAAAGAAAGCCATGAGAACTACTATTTGCAGTTTGCGAGAAGCCATGTGGGGGAAACATGTGGAAGAAGGTGCTCTGGTCAGCTGTGAGCAAAATTGAACTTTTTGGACTTAAAGAAAAACTCTGTGTGGTGGAAAACTAACAGTACACATCACCCTGAACACACCATCCCCACTGTGGAACATGGTGGTGGTAGCATTATGTTGTGGGGATGCTTTTCCTCAGCAGGGACAGGGAAGCTGATCAAAGTTGATGGGAAGATGCATGGAGCCAAATACAGGGCAATCTTAAACCGTCCTTTTTGTTCCTCCCAAGACCTCCTGCTTTCTGGCTCCCTCGTCACCTCCTCCCATCCTTGCCTCCAGGACTTCTCCCGAGCCCCTCCCATCCTTTGGAATTCCCTACCCCAATCTGTCCGACTATCTCCACTCTATCCACTTTTAGGTGATCCCTGAAAACTTTTCTCTTCAGAGAAGCCTATTCTGCCTCCAGCTAACAACTGTACTTTGATTTTCTTCATCAGCTCATCCCCCACAGTTATTACCTTTTTGTATCACTTGACCCTCCCTCTTAGATTGTAAGCCCTAACGAGTAGGGCCCTCTGATTCCTCCTGTATTGAATTTTATTGTAACTGTACTGTCTGCCCTCATGTTGTAAAGCGCTGAGCAAACCGTTGGCACTATATAAATCTTGTATTATAATAATAGTAATAATTTAAATATTTTTCTGTTTTGCACTGCACTTGCCATATGCCTGATGAAGGTGTCCTGTAAGGCTTTATGAAACACTGCTTTTGTTTTATGTGATCGCTGAATAAAGGTTTGGACCCTTACTAAAGATATCTGGTATGCTGGTGGCATATTTCTTGCTTTGAATGTCTTTGGTTTCCAGCCAGTGGTCGCTACAACACCCACTTACATTTACAGCCAGTTCCAGGAACATGTGCATTGAGAATATTGTACTGGAAAGAAGAGGTTCAAACCGCTACACACCAGAATAGCCCAAATACAAAGTCAGTAAAACTCGGCTCCATCCAGACCACATGCTGACGCACTTCGCCCTGCCCACAGGGCTTATTAATAGAGGCGGGGATCTGGTGTAGCGTTAGGCACTTATGCATCATTGCTATTGCCTATCGATACACTGCACCGCCTCCATGACTAAGCCCTGTGGGAGGGGTGAAATGCATCGGGGTGTGGCCTGAATCGAGCCAGGCTGAAGCTGAGTTTTACTGACTTTATATCTGGCCTGTTCTGGTGTACAACAGTTTGAATTTCTTCTTTACAGCAATGTTTGTATAGAGCTGGGACGAGCTCTGTCTTTTCTCCACCTGCACCCATCAGTGAGAGTCACCAGACTTTTGGATGTTTATCTGGGGCGGTGCCCCAAGTTCATGTATGGTCACAGAAAATATTGTTCTTACATGTTCATTCTCATACCCAGACCCCAGCAGCAGAAACCACGGAGCCCCATACAGCCAACCACACAGGACCCCCTAAATAAACTCAGTTTACTATGAACAGAGTGAGTGATGTAAGTACCGACCACTCATTCAGGAAAGGAAGAGGATCGTAAATATGACATATTTACCGGGCCCTTCTCCCACTTTCCATCCCAAAAGATTTTATTGAGTGCTTGCAGCTGCTGGCAGAAAGGAACGGAACAAGGCACACAGGGGGAGCCTGGATAGCAGGGGGAAACGTATGGTGCAGAGTGAGGGTGATTGGTGTGGGGGGGGGGGGGGCAGGCAATTACAAGAACCGATCACGTGTACGTCTCTCTCTGCAGCAGCTGGAAGCTGGCATGAGGGAGAGGAGAAGAAGCCAGCTCTCAGCTGCCGATCACCTTCCCTGGCCAAATATGGTTTAGCCTGCTGCCTGGGCCCCCCCTGCTGGCCTGGGCCCCGTACAGGAGGACTGGGGGTATCCCCTTATCTGCGACCCTGCCTAGCAGTATATATTTGTCTTTGCTTTTCTCCCCCGCCACTTTGGTAAAAAAATAAAAATACCTGTTATTTACAGGTATGGGGGGGGGGCATGTGACTCACCATAGGTGTGCGCAGCCTATTGCATTAGGGAGTGCACCCCAAAGCTCAAACACACATGCCTTTCTCTGCAGCCTCAGCTGCTCTTGACAGTAAATGAATGGGAAGTGCTCTGTGCTGAGTGGATTCCTGTTCATTCACAAACTGAAGAATAGTAAACACAGTTTACTATGTTTCAGTTATGAATAAACAAAATCAGTGAGAGTGTGTTCAATGTGATCATTTAGAAATGGAAGGGGCTGGTAAATTACATATTGATTAGCCCTTCCACCCGCTTTCCATCCTGAAACATTCCCTGCAGCAGCCGAGGGCAGAGGAGAGGAGGGAAGCGCCAACAGCACTGCCGGGGAAGGGGGGGGTATGGGTGTTACACAGGGGGAAGCCCAGGCAGTAGGGAGAGTTGGTGCTACACAGAGTGATTAGGGTGTGCCCAAGTACACCTGGCACACCCCCTGCACATGCCTATGTGACTCACTTAATGAGACTGTGCTAGTGTTTGCTGATTTGCCTGGTACTGTCACAGAAAGAGCTGTTTGTTTTGTGTTGGCTCCAACTGGAGCGCCTCTGTGCTTATCCAAGACTGGATTTCTTTGACCCAAGCAGCTAATCAAAGCTGAGGAATGATGATAAAAGATAAGTACATGTAGCTTGGGGGGGGGGGGGGGGGGGCACAGCGCCAGTTTACTTTTTATTGAGAATCATATAGTCAGCTTTGTTGGTTTCTATGGCTACATCACATGTGATTTCTGTACTATATAACTAAATGAGCCTGAAAATAAAAGCAAAGCTAATTACTCCAGATAGCGGGTTGTCCCGTATCGTAGTCTCACCCAGTATAATAATGGGGTGCAGTGTGTTTTGTCAGCTGAGCTGTGGAGTATGGGTTTAGAGGATGTATTGTTCAAAAGATAGGGGAGGAATGGCAGTGTCAGCACTGTATAGTGACACAAAGCCTCTCATATCTCTCTGCTGAATTTGTTTTGTAATGGGTTAGAGTGCATGAATGAGATTCTGGTAGTCTATCAGAACACCGCGGTGTGCTGTATGTCTGTGAGCAGTATTTAGATGTTGGAAGAGCACTTCAAAATCCAAAGGATGCAGGAAAGGTGAGCACTTCTTTGTGACATCCAGACTAATAGTTACAGCAAGAGCTTTACAGTTTGGAGGGAAAGTGAAATAATTTAAATGTAATCCATTATGCTAAAATACTAATGTTATTGCTTTATGAGTGTTTGAATATATATATTTTTTATAGTGATACATACGCATACAATCATAATTCAATCTTTGGAAGAATGTAAATACAGTATATCTTAAAGCTTAACTCTGGACAAAAAAAAAAAAAAGGTTTCCTGTGCAGTGGGGCTGTGCCCATCGGTATGGGTTCAAAGGGTAGTAAACCACCGTTTTTTTGTTTTTTTTAAATCCTGCAAGGCAATGCCATAATGTGCTAGTATACTATATATATATATATATATATATATATATATATATATATCTCATGTATCCTAAAGATCACTCAACCAGAGGATATTCAATCAGCGATTGCCCATTTAAATGACCTCCTGAGCCTTTTCAAGATCCAAGCTCCTGGGATTAAGGATCTGCATGGGAAAAAGAAAGGAAGGGGAAGAAAAAAACATTATAATATATATATATATATATATATATATATATATATATACATACAGTTTATATATATATATTTTTTTTCTTCCCCTTCCTTTATTTTTCCCGTGCATATCCTTAATCCCAGGAGCTTGGATCTTGAACAGGCTCAGGAGGTAATAGGTAGTAAGTATTAGTGTATTAGGTAGCAGCATTTATGATAGACTGAAGGGGGGGGGGGTAGCCTGTGTGAGGGTAGGCCAGTGAGGAGGTAGTTGCAGTAGTCAAGTCAGGAAATAACCAATGAGTGAATAAGTTGTTTTGTGGTATTGTCAGGAAGGTGTGAATTCTGGAAATGTGGAAGTTACATAGTTGGGGAGGTTGAAAAAAAATACACAAGTCCATCAAGTCCAACCTGTGTGTGTGTTCTTACCTCTGTATGTTGTGGTCGTTTAGGTGCCCATCTAATCGTTTTTAAACTATAGATGCTCCCCGCTGAAATCACTGCTTTTGGAAGAGAATTCCACATCCTTACCACTCTTACAGTAAAGAACGCTCTATGCAGTTTAAGGTTAAACCACTTCTAATTTTAGTGAATATCCACATGGTACGGAAAAGTTTTCTCCCTATTGTGGGGTCACCAGTATGGTATTTGTACATTGAAATCAGATCTCCTCTCAAGCGTCTCTTCTCCAGAGAGAATAAGTTCATTGCCTGCAGTCTTTCCCCATAGCTGAGATCCTCTAGTCCCTTTATTAGCTTTGTTGCCTTTCTCTGGACCCTCTCTGGTTCCGCACATCCCTCCTGACGACTGGTGCCCAGAACTGGATGTCATACTCCATGTGGGGCCGGACCAGAGTCTTGTAGAGCAGGAGAATTATCGTTCTATCCCTGGAGTTAATCCCCCTTTTAATGCATGCCAGTATTCTGTTGGCCTTGCTTACAGCAGCTTGGCATTGTTTGCCATTGCTGAGCCTATCATCTACTAGGACCCCCAGGTCCTTTTCCATCCTAGATTCCCCCAGAGGTTCTTCCCCTAGCGAGTAAATTGCATTCACGTTTTTTGGCACCCAAATGCATGATTTTACATTTTTCAACATTAAACCTCATTTGCCATGTAGTTGCCCACTCCATTAATTTGTTTAGATCTTCTTGCAAAGGTTCTACATCCTGCGTAGAAGTTATTGCCCTGCTTAGGTTAGTATCGTCCGCAAATACAGAGATTGAGCTGTTTATCCCATTCTCCAGGTCTTTATGAATAAATTAAATAGGATTGGTCCCAGAACAGAACCCTGGGGGACCCCACTTTCTACACTAGACCAGAGTATTCCCCATTTATTACCACCCTCTGAACTCGCCCCCGTAGCCAATTTTCAATCCATGTACTCGCCCTTTGGTCTATGCTGATGGGCCTTAATTTGTGCAGCAAACATTTATGGGGAACTCTATCGAATGCTTTTGCAAAATCCAGA
Organism: Lithobates pipiens; assembly: GCF_037356315.1. Lineage (NCBI taxonomy): Eukaryota > Metazoa > Chordata > Amphibia > Anura > Ranidae > Lithobates > Lithobates pipiens. The sequence goes on along the minus strand of NW_027507764.1, from coordinate 55,473,981 downwards.
TACACCCCGTTTATGGGCCTTCCTTTACATAGATGGCGGCTTTGTTTACTAAACTTTTTCACCCATCTGTATATTGGGGAGGAGGCTATTTCGAGGTTATATATATATTAACTTATTTATTTTCATTTGTTGATGTGCTCCTCCCTGCCTCTGAAAGAAGAGTGGGAGAGCCAGCCACTGAAGTTATGAAAGTTATCTGTTCTCACCCAATCCCTGGGAGGGGCACCCATAAGGTGGCAGATGGAGAAGATAAATGTTTGGGAGGCTTTCTCAGAGTGTTTTTGTCCTGGGGCTTCTACCCCTGGGATTCAGCCCATGTACTACAGAGCTAATGTTTGGTTTAGAGCCTGCAGGAATCTGAATTGTAAGATAATTGCTGCAGGGCATCACCTATGAAAGCTGACCTAAAGAGGGATCCTTTTATCAAAGAAGAGTGCTGCATGGAAGCTGGTCGTTGACAGTTGTCCTTGGATATTGTGAGTAGTACCCTTGCTTAACCACTTAAGCCCCGGACCATTTTGCTGGCTTAAGACCAGAGCACTTTTTGCGGTTTGGCACTGCGACGCTTTAACTGACAGTTGCATGGTCGTGCGACGTGGCTCCCAAACCAAATTAACGTCCTTTTTTCAAACAAATAGAGCTTTCTTTTGGTGGTATTTGATCACCTCTGCGGTTTTTATTTTTTGCGCCATAAACAAAAAAAGAGCAACAATTTTGAAAAAAAATGCATTATTTTTTACTTTTTGCTATAATAAATATCCCCAAAAAATATATAAAAAAACATTTTTTTTCCTCCGTTTAGGCCGATACGCATTCTTCTACATATTTTTGGTAAAAAAAATCGCAATAAGCAATTATTGGTTGACGCAAAAATTATAGCGTTTACAAAATAGGGGATAGTTTTATGGCATTTTTATTAATACATTTTTTTTACTAGTAATGGCAGCGATCACAGATTTTTATTGTGACTGCAACATTATGGCGGACACGTTGGACATTTTTGACACATTTTTGGGACCATTGTCATTTATACAGCAATCAGTGCTATACAAATGCACTGATTCCTGTGTAAATGACACTGGCAGTGAAGGGGTTAACCAGGAGGTGGCAGTGTAGGGGTTAAGTGTGTCCTGGGGGGTGTTTATAACTGTGGGGGGCATGGCTGTGATTTACAGAACATTGATGTCTGCTCCGATCACAGGGGGCAGAGATCAGTGTCACTAGTTGCTAGACAGAATGGGGAGATGCTGTTTACATCGGCATCTCCCCGTTCTTCCTCCCCGTGAGACGATTGCAGGTATCTCCGGGGTGATCGAGTCCACGGGAACCGCGGTCAGACTCACAGGGGTCCCGACCGGCACGGGGTCAATTTTAAATGGACGTACCTGTACGCCAGTTTGCCTGCCCGTGCCATTCTCCCAACGTACATCATCGTGCACCGGTCAGGAAACGGTTAAAGCGTAAGTAAACCCATCCATAAAACAGTTTAATTTCTGGCACGTGCCGGAAATGTAAGGCTACCATTGCTCTCAACCAAACTGTCAAGCCACCCAATGGCTGGTGTCTAAACTGATCAAATGTGCAGCATCATGGCCGCTGTAGATTAAACAGAGGCAAAGATGGCAGCTTCCTTGGCTGAAAACGATAAGGGGATTTACTTACACGTAAGACTCCAAGTGTGCATGTGGCTTAAAGTGTTGAAGGCCAGAAGTTGCTGCAAGGACTGGGACTGCTCATGAAGAGTCTCAGATTAACTAACCCCACTGCCTCCAACCGAGGCTGCTTCTAGAACACGTGTCAAACACAAGGCCAGCATGCCGAATCTGTCCCGTCAGGCCATTTTATGGCTTTTTTCAGCCAGAAAGTGGCAGAATGGAATTCCGCCACCTCAGGCTCTCATCCTCTGCTCCCTGCTCACCACTGTCACTTGTAAGCACATAAGACTTCTGTGTTTACAAGGACAGCTTTCCTCTTAGCGGCTCTCACAGATCTCTGCCTGCCCTGCACTCATGGTGGGGATAAGAGAGATGCAGGTGCAGTGTGGGGTGGGGGATCAGGCAGTAAACTGCACCATGATCCCCATCTGTGCCCGGCTGCCCAATGATGTCGCTGCAAGTGAGAAAGAGGCAGATCTGCCTACACTGCCAGGAGGTACAAGAGCCAGCTGGGTAGGTGAGGTTGGGGGGGGGGGGGGGGCTGTGGAGCAAAATGTGTGCAGAGGTAGGGGAAGGGGATAGGGGAGAGTGGTGGAGAGGTCATAGCCAAGGAGGGGTGAAAGTGAGACAGCCTGTAAAAGAGAGCTGGACCCCGCACACTTTGCATAGCATACCCCTAAACCTTTCACTCTGTATGTAGCACACTCCTTAACCCTGCAATTTCAACATAGCGCATCCCCAAACTCACCACATAACTCACTCATGGTATTTATTGGCCATTGAAGTTCCACCCTGGGCATGGTTCAGTTCCTGCACCTATTTTCTGAGAAAAAAAGAGCCCTGAATACATTTTATGAAATGGAGTTTGATACCCCTGTGCTAGAGGATTTGTGTTTACGAAACTGTTCCCCTGTGAATGTTGCTGTTTATGTAGACAAAAACTCACACAAGCTCTATGATTGTAGAATGATGAGCTGAATAATGGTGCTCAGGCTTGTTGTGCCCCATAAGCCTCAAAATAGTAAAAAATGCCAGCAACTCGATTGCTTCTTCTTAAAGGGGTGTTCCAGCCTTAAAAAATTTTTTTTTAAAAGTCAGCAGCTACAAACACTAGCTGCTGACTTTTAATAAGAACACCTACCTGTCCAGGGCGCCCCACGATGAGCACTAACGGTGTTTTAGATGTCACGCTGCTGTAAGTGCTCAGAAAAAGATTTAAGAAGAAGCAATCGAGTTGCCGGTGCTGTGACATATACAGTCTGGCCATCGAAAAGTGTCTGCCCCGTACTGCGCAAGCGCAGCGCTTGCACAGTACGGAGCATAAGGAGATGCGGAAAATCTCCAAAGATGAACGGCGCCTGCGCCGTGAGTCCAGGTGCAAGCCCCACCATCCAAGTGGACATAGGGTTGCACATATTAGAGGGCCCCTCGTGGGCTTGCTTCGCTCGCCACGCTTCGGGCACGGCCTCGCTTCGCTCGGCTCTTTTTATTCTAACTCTATGTCCACTTGGATGGTGGGGCTAGAACCTGGCCTCGCAGCGCTGGCGCCGTTCATCTTCGGCTATTTTCGGAATCTGCTTGTCCTGTGTACTGCGCATGCGCAGTACACAGCGGACACTATCCGACGGAGGACACTGGCATTTTTTGCTATTATGAATGTTGCAGTTTGCCTGGCAGCTGGTGTACTAGCTGGGACATAAATCAGCAGCCCTTACAGGAGGTCAGTGTTATATTTGCTAATTGTTTATTGAGTAACTCATTGATGTAGCTACTTCTGATTAAGAAATTTGTGTTTAAGAATAAGAATTATAATAGCTAAGAAAGCATTGCCTAAACTCTGACAACAAAGCTGCCTGGTTTTGCCCAGCATATGTAAAGTAGTTTTTGCCATTAGACCCAAACTGCTTGACTTTTCTCTTATCCTTTGATGTATCTTTATATACCCCTGAAAATGAAATGGAAAAAAAGGATTCACGTGGATCATGAGATATTTATGTTTGTTTGAATTTTTAATGTGAAAAATGGGACTTCTGATTAATTCATCAGGGTATTCATATACTAAATAGCTTCATGGGCTCTCAATGCACCATGCAGTTAGTATTTCCTAAGATTTCAAAGAACCTGGGGCACTGCCATTAACTGGGATTTTAATTATGTCTAGTTCAGCTATAGAAATACAATATAAAATCACAGTGAAAGATTCCAGGAGCATTTTACAAGCCTAAGTTTCTTGTTCTTCCCATGCACAAATGATTGGGGTGCTTTTCTTGTTCCTGTGAGAGTGCCCATAGCTTACAGCTGAAATACACAACAACGCAAACCTGAGACAAGCTCTGCTAAAAAGCTGTATGTTTGTAAATTTGCTATTTGCCTCATCTTACAGCATGCCCATGGCTTATATTGTAAGAAATGTATTATTGTAGTTATTATGATTTCGCATCCTCCTAGTTACCATAGGCTGCTAGGTAAATGTATCTGTCTCTTCTGTAGGCAGAGGAGCAGGGGGTTGATTGTTTTGGGCTGTTCTGTGTCTCGTAGACTGCTGTTATGTTACTTGCCCCTGTCTTCTAGATGTTTCTGAAAGTATAGAGGGAGGCCAGAACCAGCAGCCTGAATGTTTGTGGATCCCTAGGGAGTGAGTCCCTGGAGAGGTATGCCCAGTAGGTGGCTGGGGAGTCTATAAATATCCAGAGGCCTGGGAGGAGAGTTCCATGGTCCAGCCATCTAGAGAAGACCCCTATGCTGGGGGCCCTGCCCCTGGGAAAGAGAGGAGAAGGAGAGACTCCTTAGGAGTCTGGTACAGCCATTAAGGTCCCAGCTAGGCCTAGCTGGGGACTCTACCAGAGAGAGAGAGAGAGAGAGAGAGAGAGAGAGACTGGGTCAATATGTGGATAAAGAGACAAGATATCAGGAGCTCCATGTTCTGGGACTGAGTGAGTACTTGTTTTAACTACTCATTGGAGAAGTAACTGCTGTGATTCACACTACAAGTCAGTACTGGGTGCAACCAGGAGTTGTGCAAGACAACCAGGAGTGTGCCATTTTCAAAGACAGTGCTTAGTACAGCCAGGAGCAGTGCAAGACAGCCAGGAATTGTACTGCTTCTTCTACTACTACTACCCAGTATAAAGTGCATTGCAGCAGAAGTTGTGCAATACAGCTTGCAACTTGTACAGAGCAGCCAGACACCTAGAAGTCCTCAAGTTCTACAGTTTTTACAGTTTGGGTATCCCATGCTCCCCATTCAAGTTCCTTGTTTCCCAATAAAAACCCAAACCCAAACCTGGACTGTTTATTGAGCCAGTGGAAGAATGCTGAAAGGGCTGTGCGCCTGGCTGTGCATGCTGTGAATGAGGGAAATAGGCCAAAATACCAGCAGTTCCTGCAGGGATGGCACTACATATACTGTGTATAGGATTTATATAGAACCAACCGTTTGCACAGCAGTTTATATTATAAAAGGAGACATTACAGTTACAATGCAATTCAAATATCAGAGGGTTAGGAAGGCCCTGCTCCTGAGAGCTTACAATCTAATAGAATAGCACATTTTAGATTTAAAACACTGCTGTTTTCAAATTAAAGGACAATTCTAGACAAATGTTAGTTATCAGTGAGCTACTGATGCTATAGTTGGCATGTTTGCCTAGCAGCAAAAGGGTCATTGCTTCGAATCCCAACCATGACACTACCTGCCTGGAGTTTGCATGTTCTCCCTGTGCCTGTGTGGGTTTCCTCTGAGGTACTCCTGTTTCCTCCCACACTCCAAAGACAAGCTGGTAGGTTAATTGGATCATGTCTAAATTGGCTCTGGTATGTGTACATATGAATGTAACTTAGGGACCTTAGATTGTAAGCTCCACGAGTGCAGGGACTGATGTGAATGTACAATGTATATGTAAAGCTGTGCGTAAATTGACGGCGCTATAATAAGTATCTGAAATAAATAAAATAATAATTCAATTCACTGCAATTTTGCAAAATTCGAAAAGTTTTCTCAAATTATCCTAAAGGGTATATATAGGCAAAACCTTTTGGGAAATAATAAGAAACAAATTCACCCATGGGACTTTAAATGAGTTGGTCATATAGGTCATCTCAAATAGGTATAAAAAAATGTTTTATTCAGATTCCAAAAAACATGGTTAAATAAACATAAAGGCATCATCAGGCATGATTTAACCATTGACTTGTTAATTACAGTAGTAAAATAAATCATATACATATACAACTTAATACTCGCCGCGTTTCGCAAGCTTGGCTCGCTTCCCAAACCTTTTGGGAAGGATTACAAAAAATAAACTCACTCCTTATTACTCTAATCCAAAACTGAAAAAAATGTTTTGGCTATACATACAGATTATACATGAGGCTTTGTCATGTTTCACATGCTTGTGATATACCTTTAAATGTTATACGTATTCTCTTCCCCTGGTTCCTCCTTTTTCCCTTAGCTCAGTTTTATTCTGTATAGATAGCTCCACTCTTTGTTCATTTTTCCCAGTAATGCATCTCAGCCTCATGTCTCATTGAGTGGATCACATTATGATCTTTTGACCTATCTGATGTTCATTGTTGTAAGATCCTATTATGGATTAAACTTCACAAGATCTGCAAGGTGTCATCTGGATTGAGTCACTGTCTGTTTATCCAGCTAAGATTGGGTTTATCACTATCTCATTACAACTGTAAGTTACAGAGATCACACTTTCAATGCTTAGATTGGAGAGGCAGAACATGCTTCCTATTTGTAAAAGAGAGTTTGGAGCCAACCAAGGGTGTGATGTGGAACTACTGATCTATATCAAGCAGGATTTATCAAATCACCAAGAAAGTGGGCAGGTTGGTACACTACAGCTACATATGTAGAGTCAGAACAGTCAAAAGATCGTTAGAAAAGATCAGTGGAATGTCTTTCATAGGATCCTTGCTAACTCTGGATACACAGTCAGATGTTATATGGACACTGAAAAATGGCAGCTGTCAGTGCAGCCATTACTACAAAAGCCCGTATGTGTCTGCAAGCATGTCTCAGCATAGCACTCATCAGGACAATATTACTGCTGTGAATGTTCATACAACTGTGCTATACAAATAGTTTATACACTGCCTCTGTATGCAGTATCGCATGGCTTTTTGTCTGTGAAATCTTATAAGAAAGTCAAAGTAAACCTTTCTGCAACTGTATCCTAGGAAACCTGAGCTCAGGCACAGCAAATTGATACATTTGCTGCTGTAAGGACTTTACTATTGTAGCACTAACCCCCGAAGGAGCTGCTGAATTTTTATGGGCCTCCTCCAGCTCGCACTCGTTGTCCTTGTCTAGAGGTTCCCAGGGTTGATGACCCAGTAACTGTAGAGACCGACACTCGAATTCTTTGTTAGGATTTTTATTTTGCATAAAACAGTTGACCAAACTCACTCTCTAAGTTGGGAATAGAGGGTATCAGGGTAAAGTTTAGCTCAGGTGCTTGGAACTGCTGACTTAAAGAGGAAGTAAACCCTTACAAACGACGTTGACCTACAGGTAAGCCTAGATTAAGGCTTACCTGTAGGTCCAAGAAATATCTCCTAAACCTATATGGTTTAGGAGATATTTGCCCGAAAACGGGCACCGCTGTCTACGGCGCATGCGCCGTAGACAGCGGCGCGCAGGCGCACTAAACGCAGCAGTTCCAAGAATGGAGCTGCCGCATTTGTCGACTCCCGTGCGCATGCGCGGGAGTGACGTCATCGCGGCTTTGCCGAATGACAGCGGCGGAGCTGCGAGACGCCACTCCCGTGTGCATGCGCGGGAGTGACGTCATCGCGGCTTTGCCGCTGTCATTTGGCGGAGGTGCGAGACGCCACAAGCAAGATGGATGCGGCGGACTACAGGGGACAGCGGCGACTTCGCTGGCTCCTGTGTCAGGTAAGTGACACATAATGGGCTACTATGCGATGCATAGTAGTCCATTATGCTTTACCTTTGCAGGGAAAAAAAGAGGAAGTAAACTCATCAGGGTTTACTTCCTCTTTAATAAATAAAAGTCTCTCTTTCTGTACACAATCCAGGGAATAGCCACTCGCAACTAGATTCTTTAACTGTTGGATAAATCCTTAAAGGGATTGTAAAGTGAATTATCTTTTTTTTTTAAAATAACAAACATGTCATACTTACCTCCACTGTGCAGCTCATTTTGCACAGAGTGGCCCCGAACCTGCTCTTCTGGGGTCCCTCGGCGGCTGTCTCGAGTTCCTCCCGCAGGTGCTTCTCACGTTCATGCGAGCTCCCTCGCATGGTGAGAAGCATCTGCGGGCGCGCTCCCGTGATACAGCCGGCGGCTATAGCCGCACGCTGTATCACACGGCCCGCCCCTGGCGTTCCGCGTCAGTGGATGTGATTGACAGCAGCGCGAGCCAATGGCTGCGCTGCTTTACATCCATCCACTCCAGCCAATCAGCAGCCAGGCTGAATGGTGGAAAGGAGGTCGGGGGACGAGCGCGGGACTTTCGAGGGGTCAGGTAAGTAAAACGGGGGGGCTGGGGGTGCAGGAACTGTCAGATGTTTTTTCACCTTAATGCATAGAATGCGTTAAGGTGAAAAAACATTTACCTTTACAACCCCTTTAAGTTTGGGTTTAGCAGCCAACAGGTAATTCTAGCTTTTCAAAGTCTCTCACACAGACTTGGTTGGAAACTTAGTTATAACTGGAAGGATAGAAGTAGGAACCTTTCTTACTGTACAAGAATCTTTCAGCCGGTCTGGCGATACTGTAAGAATTGTGGATTTGATCAATGTCCATGGCAGCTCAGCTTCCAGGCTCTTACTGAACAGCCAGCCTTGTGCGTGGCTCTCTTACTGAAGAGTCCTCCCCTGGTCGCGTGTAGAGTTGCTGGGCCTCTCCAAACCCGAGACGGCACCGGAACACCTTAGAATCCTCCTTCCAGTTACTGCGCCAGTTCTGAGGCTCGGAAACAGATGGATCCGCACTCCAGGCCATGAGGGCCCCTGGGGGCTGGTCAGGAGGACCAGGACCATGGAGTCGGCAACAACTTCTGGACCGGAACCCCGAACCACGTGACTTTGGCACCTTTAGTACCCTCTCCCAGATTACGCAGTGAGACAAAGGCGCCCACTGATTGGCTCCGAGATGGAGATTGGTACCCAATGCATCCAACCACAATGCGTTTTAAAGCCTCCCACAGGTTTACAACCCCACCTATGACCAGGCAGAACTTCTATACAGCCCAGCCAAACGGATGCCAAAGTATAATTTAGCACAATTAACCCCAAAACTTACTATAGTTTTGAGCAAAAACGAAATTTAAATACATAGCACGTACTCGGTAGGAGTACCGCGCTACACTATTAAAGGAGTTTTAAAGGCAGAAAGTTTTTTTTTTATCGTAATTCATTCTATGCATTAAGATAAAAAAACCTTCTGTGTGTAGCAGTGTCCTCAGCACCCCCTAGTTACTTACCTGAGCCCCTTCTCTCTCCAGCGATGTACGAGTGTCTTAGCTGTCCCAGAGACTCCTCCTGATTGGCTAAGACAAAGCAGCGGTGCCATTGGCTCCCACGGCTGTCAATCAAAGTCAGTCAGCCAACAAGGGGGGGGGAGAGGGACGGAGGCCATGTCAGGGTGTCTGAATGGATACACGGATCTCTGCCTCGGCTCGGCTGTCCACTGTAGCAGGCTGCTGGCTGAGGGTCACTTGATAGGAGGAGGAGCCAGGAACAGCAAAGAGGGACCCGAGAAGAGGAGGATCCGGGCTGCTCTGTGCAAAACCAACTGCATATAGTATAACATGTTTGCTATTTAACCACTTTCAGACCGGACCAATTTGCTGGTCAAAGACCAGACCACTTTTTGCGATTCGGCACTGCGTCGCTTTAACTGACAATTGCGCGGTCGTGCGAAGTGGCTCCCAAACAAAATTGACGTCCTTTTTTTCCCACAAATAGAGCTTTCTTTTGGTGGTATTTGATCACCCCTGCGGTTTTTATTTTTTGCGCTATAAACAAAAATAGAGCGACAATTTTGAAAAAAACGCATTATTTTTTACTTTTTGTTATAATAAATATCCCCCAAAAATATATAAAAAAACATTTTTTTCCCTCAATTTAGGCCGATACGTATTCTTCTACATATTTTTGGTAAAAAAAATCACAATAAGCGATTATTGATTGGTTTGCGCAAAAGTTATAGCGTTTACAAAATAGGGATAGTTTTATAGCATTTTTATTAATAATTTTTTATTATTTTTTTTTTTACTAGTAATGGCGGCGATCAGCGATTTTTATTGTGACTGCGACATTGTCGGGGACCCATCGGACATTTTTGACACATTTTTGGGACCATTGTCATTTATACAGTAATCACTGCTATATAAATGCAGTGATTCCTGTGTAAATGACACTGGCAGTGAAAGGGTTAACCGGTGGGTGGCAGTGTAGGGGTTAAGTGTTCCTAGGGGTGTGTTACTAACTGTGGGGGGGTTGGGCTTTCATTTAGTGTACACTGATCTCTGCTCCAATCACATGGAGCAGAGATCAGCGTCACTAGTTGCTAGGCAGAATGGGAAAATGTTGTTTATACAGCATTTCCTCCATTCGGCCGCTCCGTGAGACGATCGCGGGGATGCCCGCGGCGATCGAGTCCGCGGGTCCCGCGACCGGACTCACGGGGGTCCCGACCAGCGCGGGAGCGCGCCACCGGCGGCGCGCTCCCGATGGCACGGCGGCAACGAATATTGGACGTACATGTAGCACAGTGGTGTAGTGGTTAGCACTCTCACCTAGCAGTAAGAAGGGTCGCTGGTTCAAATCCCAACCACGACACTACCTGCCTGGAGTTTGCATGTTCTCCCTGTGCCTGTGTGGGTTTCCTCCGGGTACTCCGGTTTCCTCCCACAATCCAAAGACATGCAGGTAGGTTAATTGGCTTCTGTCCAAAATTGGCCCTAGTATATGAATGGGGACCTAGGATTGTGGGCTCCTTGAGGGTAGGGACTGGTGTGAGTGTGCAGTGTACAGGGATGGGGACAGTTGTAGACACTCACTCAGGTTGAACTGGATGGACTGGTGTCTTTATTCAACCTTACTAACTATGAAACTATGAAACTATGTACGCCAATATGCCTGCCCGTGCCATGCTGTCGACGTACATCGTCGTGCGCTGGTCGGGAAGTGGTTAAAAAAAAATATATATATATATATATATAAACAAGCCTTTACAATCACTTTAATGCTCTCACAATATTTGAGCAAAGTAATATTCAATCTGCGGAAACAAATGCACAACCAGAAACAGAAATCCTTCCAGATCAGGAATGAAACCCTGACTCAAATAAAAGAGAAAAACGCTTAACAAAACCAACCTGGAAAGTGCAAGAGAATAGTAAAGCTGACAAGGAAGAACAGCTGTCTAATATCAGTGACTTATGGTCTAATACTGTTAAATGCATGTCTGCTCTCTCTCAACAATTTCATGAGCCAATACAAGTAGAGGGCACTATCAATTTAATGTTGCTTATAAGAGTTATCAAAGACTTGTGTGTTAAATATACTGATCTCTTAAAGCGGTGCAACACTCAAGGGTCATTGGATGATTTAAAGGGATTTGAGAAGCTCAATCTTGAAAGAGACAATTTTAGTGCTGCAAATAAAGACAAAGGCAGAAATGAAAATAATACAGCTTCATGAATCCAGATTTTATTGCTCTGCATCTACTAGGTGCTCCACAAGATCTTCCAAATCCCTGACATCAAGATTTTCTACACTCAGTCAACAACTCATAACAGCCCATGCAGATACTGAATCTTCTAAAATTCAGGCAGCTTTTGCCCAAAATAAAGCAGAAATGGAAGCTGAAGCGGCATGCATGGAAGCTGCATGCATGGAAGCTGAAGCTGCACGTCAGAAAGAAGACAAGGACGTTTTGGAAAACAATATGAGCATGCCACTGCCATGGCAAGGTTAAGGGTCTTATGCCCCATACACACGGCCGGAAATTCCGACGGAAAAAGTAAGATCAGATTATGTTGTTGGAAAATCCAATCGTGTTTTTCTGTCGGAATTTCGGACGGAAAAAGTATGAGAGCTGGATCTAAAATTTTCCGACAACAAAATCCGATCAGACTTTTTTTTCTGATCATGTGTAGAGAATTCCGACGCACAGTTCCACGCATGCTCAGAAAAAATTTGGAGACGAAAGCTATTGGCTACTGGCCTCTATGTAGTCCTGTTGTACGTGTATAACTTAACTTCGTTTGGAACGATCGGATTTTCCGACAACTTTTGCGACCGTGTGTATGCAAGACAAGTTTCGGTCAAAATCCGTCTGAAAAAATCTGACAGATTTTGTGGTCGGAATGTCTGACTATGTGTACGGGGGCTGAGTGAAAGCAAAAAAGACAACAGTTGCAGACACACAGCTGTATCTTATGCTTCAGATTTTTCAAACGCCTCTCCAGACGGTTACCTACCTGTCACAGCAGCCAAAGCACTCAGTCTCTTCTTTGCACCTACTGTACCTCAAGACAATTTGCCTTTCTGCCTGTATCTTCCAGTACATCAGACTGCAGCATCTCAGCAAGCAGCAGACACTGGCAAGCGATATCATTTTGACCCTGTACGAATCATTAGTAATACTTCATCTGGAATATGCAGTTCAGTTTTGGGCACCAGTTCTCAAAAAGGATATCAGGGAACTGGAGGAAGTGCAGAGAAGGGCAACCAAACTGATGAGAGGCATGGAGGAACTCCGCTATGAAGAAAAATTAGAGGAACTAGATGTATTCTTTCTTGAGAAGAGATGAAGGGGGGATATGATCAACATGTACCATTATTTAAGGAGTCCATAAAGTGAACTTGGTGTTGAGTTGTTCACTTTACAGTCAACACAGAGGACAAGGGGGCACTCTTTACGCCTAGAGGACAAGAGATTTTATCTCCAAATACGGAAAGGTTTCTTCGCAGTAAGAGCTGTGAAAATGTGGAATAGACTCCCTTCAGGGGTGGTTCTGGCCAGCTTTAAGAAAGGCCTGGATTCTTTCTTAAATTCACACAATATAACTGGGTACTGCCACTTATAGGTAAAGTTGATCCAGGGAAAATCTGACTGCCTCTTGGGGGTCAGGAAGGAATTTTTTCCCCTGCTGTAGTAAATTGGTTCATGCTTTGCATGGGTTTTTCGCCTTCCTCTGGATCAACTGTGGGTATTTGGGATTGTTTGATATTATTTTTTATCTATTTATTTTTATGGTTGAACTAGATGGACTTGAGACTTTTTTCAACCTGACTAACTATGTAACTATGTAGGTACATATGCCTACATGAATAACTGACCAGCACACCTATATGAGCTTGTTAAAGAGGAAGTAAACCCTGATGGGTTTACTTCCTCTTTGATTCCCTGCAAAGGTAAAGCATAATGGACTACTATGCATCTCATAGTAGTCCATTATGTGTCACTTACCTGACACAGGAGCCAGCGAAGTCACCGCTGTCCCCTTGTGTACGGAGCCTCCATCTTCTTGGTGGGTCTCGCTGCTCTGGCGCTGTCATTCGGCGGAGCCGCGATGACGTCACTCCCACGCATGCGCACGGGAGCTGCCACTCGCGGCATATCACCGTTAACAGCGGCGCGCTCAGTCCCCGCATGCGCCGTAGATAGCGGTGCCTGTCTTTTGGCAAATATCTCCTAAACTGTGTAGGTTTAGGAGATATTTCTTGGACCTACAAGTAAGCCTTAATCTAGGCTTACCTGTAGGTCAAAGTGGTTTGTAAGGGTTTACAACAACTTTAAACATCTCTCTTCCAAAATCATAGGTGATAATAAATAGATGGCCCCCCATTTGGTGCTCCAACAGATTTCTTCTGGAGCATTGGTTATTAGCATTATCTGAATTACCGCACAAAGTAATTTAATCAGTCATTTTAAATTGGTTGTCCTGAAGGGCTTTATTCAGGTAATATCGCAGAATAATAATGAAAATGTGACTCTTAATGCTACAGTATTTTATAGCGATTTTTCTTTATATTTTTTTCACAAATTCTAGATTTTTGTGATGCCCCCAAAAAGAAGAGTTTCAAAGGAGAAAAAGGATCCGAAGAAGCCAGAAAACCAAGCGGCTGCAGCCAGCAGCAGTCAAAACAGGGCCACCAAATCACAGGAGAAGCCAGGCCGCACTGTGCCATCCAAGGCGAGACGTATAAAAGAGGAAGAAACAGAATCTCTCCCAGTGACAAAGGCTAGTGCTGCAGAGCTAGCTCTGCCTGAGAAAATCCAGGTAAGAACATAGTGATAATTACACAAATATAGACCGCATAAAGCTAATTTTAACCAAGAGACAAATTTAGTGACTAGGTACCTAAATCTGCAATGTACCTCCAAAACTATAGTTGAGTTTGTTAACTTCTTCTCAGCCAGCATTATGTATGGGCAATCCATGCTAAATGTTCAACTCCAACATCTAGAGAAATCTTAATGTATATCTAAAGCCAAAAAATGTTTAGTTTTGACTTGAGTAAAGAAAAGTGAGACCATGTGTTAGGTTTTTATTGTCTGTTTCTCCACTGGGTGGATTTACCCTTTCTATGTGCCCTGATGACCATTTTCCTGGGAGAGAAAGTGATGGAAAACCCAAAATTTTGTTGTACAGTTTTTAGTGGAGAAGTTGGGGAAATCTTTTTCTGTAAAACTGTCGAAAGGTTCATTTTCAGGAGCGGCAGCCCTTTCCCACCTCCTCACATTCTGAAAACACAGTGCCGCAACCCTGTGCATTGCATTGCATTGAGAGTGACGTTGAGATGCATAACCACCAGTGACCCAAACACAAAGACAGTGGTGGTTTATTCGACACACCAGTTTCTATGAAAAATTTACCAACTTTTACCAAAAATTTACCAACATATGACAAACGTAAACAAACTTGTGCTTGCAAGCGCCACATACCCAGGTACTCAGGTGAAGTTTAGACTGCCAAAGTTCACCTATGCTCAGGATATCTAAGTGATCTCATGGGGTAAAAGAAATCGCTTGAACACGGCACTGGCATTTCTTTGAATTTAGTCCTTATTCCTAGGGGTCACCTGTTTTTTCACTTCCTCATTCTAATTCTAACTCCTAAAAACATCTGTAGAATTATTTATCCAGGAAATAAAATATTGAGAATATACCTTACTACTCAAATTACAGCCATCTGCTGTAACATTCCAGATGTATTAAAATTCCCAATGGTGTTGCATTCCCTGAGATAGCAATATGCTACTAATTTTACAAGAGAATATGCCCAGTTATAGTGTCAGTGCTAGTAATTAATGTAGAGGTACACACAAATACAAAAATCTCATGTAAGCTTTAGCCTTAATCTTAACCGCTCCTTAAAATTCTTCATGGTGACCATGCCATGAAGGTCTTTGTTTAGGCACTTCCTGTTATGGGATGGCAGTGCTCTGTCCCTATGTAAGTTGTTCCTCGCGCATTGTCACTCTGTGACAGGAGTTTTCATTAGACTACAAGTGGCCATTTTGATGTACATTACAGAGACATAGTCTGCTGTTGTCAGCTTCTGGAAACCCGCCCTTGAGAAATGCCATGCAGCTATTTCAAGAGTGCAGGGAAACAGTAGGTGACTTCATCAGAAGCCCTTGTGACCACACAGGAGCACAATGGGTATACAGGGGAAGATTACTGTGCCTGAACAAGAATCTTCATGACAAGATCACCAAGTATTATTTTAATAAAAGCTGCAGATTTAAAAATATTGAAAAAAGTCTTCTGAGATTACCCTAACATGGTGATAAATTGTGACAATGAGAGACTCTACCAAGTCGAAAATGTAGGTGAATATGACACAAGATTCACATTAAGGGTTATTGCAACATCCCAGACAATTGTTTGGAGTGGAGGCTTTGGCTTTCTCTGGCTTCTATCATTCTGGATTAAAGCCTGGAGCTTGAAGGTTGCAGAGTGTATTGGGTGGGACAGAATCTTCAATCTTGTGCCTGGATTTTACCAGGTGCCTGCAGCCTGGGTGAGTACACATGTGTGCAGAGTCATTATCAGGTCTAAGGATAGTTTGGGGCTCCCAGTTTAGAGACAGCTTCCAGTTTGGGAGACATAAGGTCTCACCCAGGTGTCACAGGAGCCCCAGCCAGGAGCCAAGACACAGAAGGTTTCACCCAGGGGTCAGATGAACCCCAGCCAGGAGCCAAGACAGGAGGTCTCATCCAGGGGTCAGAAAAGCCGCAGGCATGAGACAGATGTATCGTTCGAGGAGCCCTAAGGCCAGGAGTGGGGTGTTCAGCAGGGCACTGTGACTAAAGGCTAAGTGAGTCAGAAGAGCTGTACAATACAGTCAGAGGGGTCTGGTAAGAAGAGCAGTGGTGCTGCTCACAAGGCAGCCAAGTGGCTCTCCATTTTCAGTTAGCTTTTTATGTTGATGGTGAAAACCCATGCGTGGGCAATTGATGTGTATGTGAACTTTCCATTTTGTTCAATAAAAGTAGGCTGCCACGCCCTAAAATACAGTTTGGACTGGCACAACTCATTGCAAAAGCACCTACCACATGAGTGTAATCGCCCCAAAACCACAAAGTCTATATGAAATGTTAATGATTGGGTTTGCTTTATACTTTAACCTCTTGCCGACTGCCAGCTGTTAAATGTTTGTCTGTGGCAGAATGGCTCCCCTGCACGAATTGCTGTAGCTGTACAGCGGGCACTGTAAGGACTATAGGGGGTGGGCACGCGTGGCGGCCGCATCACTGGGGAGCCGATGTGCGTACCCGGCAGCCGCGATGTCCGCCGGGCACCTGCGATCACTCTTGACAGAGCCAGAACGGGGATGTGTGCATGTAAACACACAAATCCACGTTCTGGCAGGGGAGAGGAGACAGATTGTGTGTTCCTAGTATAGAGGAACAATAATTGGTTTCCTCCCCCAAGCTGTCCTATCCCCCCTACAGTTAGAACACACTGAGGTAACACATTTAACCCTTTGATTGGCCCTAGTGTTAACCCCTTCCCTGCTAGTGACATTTATACAGTAATCAGTGGCTATCTTTAGCACTGTTTAAATGTCAGTGGTCCCAAAAAAGTGTCAAAAGTGTCCGATCTATCTGCCGCAATGTCGCAGTCCCAATAAAAATAACAGATTGCTGCCATTACTAATAAAAAATAAAATAAAAATAAAAATGCCATAAATCAATCCCCTATTTTGCAGATGCTATAACTTTTGTGTAAACCAATCAATATATGCTTATTGCATTTATTTATTTTTTAACAAAAATATGTAGAAGAATATATATCGGCCTAAACTGAGAAAGAAATTTTTTTTTTTTGGGGGGGGGGGGGGGGGTATATATATTATAGCAAAAAGTAAAAAATACTGTGTTTTTTTTTTTTCAAAATTGTCGGTCTTTTTTTGTTTATAGCACAAAAAATTAAAACCGCAGAGGTGATCAAATACCACCAAAAGAAAAGTCTATTTGTGGGGGAAAAAGAACAAATTTGGTTTTTGTACAACATTGCACGACCACGCAATTGTCAGTTAAAGCGACGCAGTGCCGTATCATACAAAATGGCCCGGTCAGAAAGGGGGTCATTTCTTCCGGGGCTGAAGTGGTTAATGTTGCCACTATTATAAGCTTGAAAATACTATACCTACCAATAAGCCCTGAAGAGCAATGAAGGTGAGGCCAAGGGTTCCCGCTACAGGGTGGCACATAGCTAAGGCCCAAGGTGATCCTAACATATTCATATTTTTTTTGTGGAGGAGATTGATCTGTAGATTAGGAACGTGATTACATTTTGAAATCACGTTAGTTTGATTTTTGTGCTTGAACATTAATTTTTTTCCAGATGGTTGCCATTGTTTTGAGGAACCCTGCAGCTGTCACAGAGAGAATGAATTATGTATTTAGCTGCTATTTGCTTTATGCTATCACATTTTCTCTGTAATTACAGGCTGAAGTAAAGTTTTTTCACTTCACTGCTTTTGTTTGTTTAAGTGTATGATAGGCAAGCATTAAACAAAATAGTAATTTAATCCAAATTTTTATAGGAAACTGATTGATTTTGGATACACAATTAGGTTTTTCTTTCAACTTCTTACTAGGTCGCTTAGCAGGTATAAATTGTAAAAAAAAAACAATAAAAAGGGACCAAAGTCAGTTTGTATGTATACTCAATCTGAAAAGAACTCCTTTTCCTCATTCACTGTATCAGTAAAATCAAGAATTAGG
Organism: Lithobates pipiens; assembly: GCF_037356315.1. Taxonomy (NCBI): domain Eukaryota; kingdom Metazoa; phylum Chordata; class Amphibia; order Anura; family Ranidae; genus Lithobates; species Lithobates pipiens. The sequence continues at coordinate 55,456,092 of NW_027507764.1, read as the reverse complement.
CATAGTTCAGACCTTTGCATGTTGGAAAAGTGTTCAAAATTGCATGCCTTCCCGACATGCAGAGAAACGCACTGCCATTTACCAGATGTGTGGTGGTGCCATTAATTGGTAAAGGCACCACCATGCATCTGCAAACGTGCTGCATTTCCACACGCGCCCAACTGCATGGTGTTACAGCATAGTTTTTCTATATATTTTTCATAATAGTGCCTCTAATGTACTGTGTGTGTGTGTGTGTGTGTGTGTGTGTATATATATATATATACCTGACATTTAACCACCTCAATACTGGGCACTTACACCCCCTTCCTGCCCCGGCCATTTCTCAGCTTTCAGCGCTGTCACACTTTGAATGACAATTGCGCGGTCATGCAACACTGTACCCTGATTAAATTTTTATATATTTTTTTCCCACAAATAGTGATTTCATTTGGAGGTATTTCATCACCTCTGCGTTTTTTATTTCTTGCGCTATAAACAAAAAAGAGTGACAAGTTTTAAAAAAAACAAAATGTTTTACTTTTTGCTATTATTTCCAAATTTTTTTTTTAAACAAATTTTTTCCTCAGTTTAGGCCAATACGTATTCTTCTACATATTTTTGTTAAAAAAAATCACAATAAGCGTATAGTGATTTGTTTTCGCGAAAGTTATAGCGTGTACAAAATAAGGGATAGATTTATAGCATTTTTATTATTATTATTTTTTTACTAGTAATGGCGGTGATCTGCGATTTTTATCGTGACTGCGATATTGCGGCAGACACATCGGACACTTTTCGCACATTTTTGGGACCATTCACACTTATACAGCGATCGGTGCTATTAAAATGCATTGGTTACTGTATAAATGTGACTGGCAATGAAGGGGTTAACACTAGGGGCCGATCGAGGGGTTAATTATGTTTCTAGGGAGTGATTCTAACTGTAGGGGGAGGGGACTCAGCAAGTGGGGGAAGACCGATTGGTGTTCCTCTGTACAAGAAACACACCATCGGTCTCCTCTCCTCTGACAGGACGTGGATCTGTGTGTTTGCACACACAGATCCACAGTCCTGCTCTGTTACTGGTCAATCGCAGGTGCCTGGCGGACACCGAGGCAGCTGGGCGTGCGCATCGGGTCCCCAGTAATGCAGCGGGTGCTCGCTCCCCCCCTGGGGGCCTGGGAAGTCAATCAGGTCATATGACGTCCGTTCAGAACTACAGCTGTACCGTCCCACCGTCATAAGACAGTGGGTGGGTGGCAAGTAGTTAATCACTTCTGTGTTTTTTATTTTTTCCTAAAATTGTGGGGAAAAAAAAGTAGTTTCTGTCACTAAATTTTGTAAACAAGTAATTTGTTTCTGTCACTGATGGGCACTAATGAAGTGGCACTTATAGGCACTGATTAGGTAGCCCTGATGAGGAGGCACGAATATGCCGCACTTATGGGCACTGATAGGTGGGCACTAATATGTGGCACTGATGAGCACTGATAGGCGGCACTGATGGGAACAGATGGGCACTGATAGGTGGCACTGGTGGGCACAGATTGGTGGCACTGATGGGCAGCACTGATGGGCATTGATGGGCAGCAGTGATAGCCAGCACTGACTGGCATCACTAATGGCCACTGATTGCTGGCAATTGTGGGCACAGAATGGTGGCAATTGTGGGCACTGGTTGGCACTGATTGCTGGCACTGGTGGCACTTAATTGTAATCAGGACACTGATGATCAGGCGCACCAGAGCATTCGTTCTGGGAGGCCATCATATAACGTCCACCCAGAACGAGACACGCACCGCCCAGCCATCATTTGACGGTGGGTGGGTGGCAAGTGGTTAAACTACAACCTGCCTTTGGTAAAACTTTAACTGGTTGCCGCCCACCCACAGTACATTTACTGCAGATGTATAACACAGCCTTGATGTTAACCCCTTCCTATCCAGTGTCATTAGTATGGTGTGCAATATTATCACTGATCATTGTATTAGTGTCACTAGTGAAGTCCGTGTTAGTTAGTGATCCTCCCAACAAGGGTCTGTTTGCGCCAGATTAACCGCCACACTATCCCAGTCTCAAGTATAGCGTCTATAGCTGCATAAATTCCAGTATATATACCAGAGTTTGTACACGCTATAACTTTTACACAAACCAATGCATTTATTGGGATTTTTTTTACCAAACACATGTAGCAGAATAAATCTTGGTCTAAATTTATGAAGACATTTGATTGCATCGGATACGTTTTATAACAGAAAGTAGAAAATATCAATATTGTTTTGTTTTTCAAAATTTTTTGTCTTCATTAACCAGTTGCCGACCGCCGCACGACGATGTACGTCGATAGCATGGCACGGGCAGGCATATTGGCGTACATGTACGTCCCTTGCCTCCCGCGGGTCGGGGGCCCGATCGGGCCCCCGCCCGGTGCCTGCGGCGGTCGGTATTCGTGCGGGAGCGATCCCGGACGAGGGGACGGCCATTCGTTCATGGCCACCCCCTCGCGATCGCTCCCGACGAATAGGAATCCCCCGTGACATCACTTCCTCTCCTGTAATGTAAACACAGGAGAGGAAGTGATGTATTCTCTCCTCCGTGTCGGTATTTTTCGTTCCGACACGGAGGAGAGCGGATCGGTGAGTTGCACCAACACTCTACACACACAGTAGAACATGCCAGGCACACTCACACCCCCCCTTTACCCCCCGATCACCCCCCCAATTACCCCTGCCCCCCAGTCACAGTGACACCAATGTCATTTTTTTTTTTTTTTTTTTTTTTTTTTTGCATTGGTGTCATTTGTGACTGTAATAACTGTTAGGGCAGTTAGAGTTAGCCCCCTTTAGTTCTAATGTACCCCCCTAACCCCCCAATAAAGGTTTAACCCCGTGATCACCCCCCGTCGCCAGTGTCACTAAGGCTGGGTTCACATTGCAGCGGTTTATGAGAACGAATGTGATTCGCACCGCACTGCAGTGCAAATCACATCCGATCTCTGTGCGATTCGAGTTCAGCCATTCGCCGCACCCGCCGCACCCGCCACACCCGCCGCACCCACCGCAAATTCGCACGGGACCCTTTTTTTGGCTCGCAGCAGAATCGGATCGCATGGGTGTTCACACCATGCGATCCGAGTTTGCAGATCGCACTGCGATATGCGAACTGATCTGGGGGTGTCAGTAACATTTCACTGACACTCCCAGCAGTTCGCATAGGGCAGTGTGAACTGCCGCCGGGAGGCATGCGATGCGGGAACCCGCCGCGGATTTGCGGCGTTTCCGCATCGCTCCAGTGTGAACCCAGCCTAATAAGCGATCATTTTTCTGATCGCCGTATTAGTGTCACAGGTGACGCTAGTTAGGCAGGTAGGTATTTAGGTTCGCCGCAGCTTTTTATAGCGCCGGGGACCCCCATATACTACCGCATAAAGCCCCCTGATTGCCCCCTAGTTAACCCTTTCACCAGTGATCACCATATAACTGTTACAGGTGACGCTGGTTGGTTAGTTATTTTTTATAGTTTCAGGGCACCCGCCATTTATTACCTAATAAAGGTTTAACCCCCTGATCACCCGGCGGGTGTCATTTGTGACTAATAACTGTTAGGGCAGTTAGGGTTAGCCCCCTTTAGTTCTAAGGTACCCCCCTAACCCCCCCAATAAAGGTTTAACCCCGTGATCACCCCCCGTCGCCAGTGTCACTAAGGCTGGGTTCACATTGCAGCGGTTTATGAGAACGGATGTGATTCGCACCGCACTGCAGTGCAAATCACATCCGATCTCTGTGCGATTCGAGTTCAGCCATTCGCCGCACCCGCCACACCCGCCGCAAATTCGCACGGGACCCTTTTTTTGGCCCGCAGCAGAATCGGATCGCATGGGTGTTCACACCATGCGATCCGAGTTTGCAGATCGCACTGCGATATGCGAACTGATCTGGGGGTGTCAGTAACATTTCACTGACACTCCCAGCAGTTCGCATAGGGCAGTGTGAACTGCCGCCGGGAGGCATGCGATGCGGGAACCCGCCGCGCATTCGTGGCGTTCCCGCATCGCTCCAGTGTGAACCCAGCCTAATAAGCGATCGTTTTTCTGATCGCTGTATTAGTGTCACAGGTGACGCTAGTTAGGCAGGTAGGTATTTAGGTTCGCCGCAGCTTTTTATAGCGCCAGGGACCCCCATATACTACCGCATAAAGCCCCCTGATTGCCCCCTAGTTAACCCTTTCACCAGTGATCACCATATAACTGTTACAGGTGACGCTGGTTGGTTAGTTATTTTTTTATAGTTTCAGGGCACCCGCCATTTATTACCTAGTCTCACTAGTGTACCCCTAAATTTAGGGGTGTCTACTTTCCAAAATGGGGTCATTTGGGGGGGTTTGTGCCATCTTGGCATTTTATGGCCTTCAAAACTGTAACGCCCTTAGAAAGCCTGAAGGCGGTGCTTGGTTTTCGGGGCCCCGTACGCGGCTAGGCTCCCAAAAAGTCCCACATATGTGGTATCCCCGTACTCAGGAGAAGCAGCAGAATTTATTTTGGGGTGTCATTTCACATATGCCCATGGCATGCGTGAGCAATATATCATTTAGTGACAACTTTGTGAAAAAAAAAAAAAAAGTTTGTAATTTTCCCGCAACTTGTGGCAAAATATAAAATATTCCATGGACTCAACATGCCTCTCAGCAAATAGCTTGGGGTGTCTACTTTCTAAAATGGGGTCATTTGTGGGGGTTTTGTGCCATCTTGGCATTTTATGGCCTTCAAAACTGTAATAGGTAGTGAGAAGTGAACTCAAAAATGTACGCCCTTAGAAAGCCTGAAGGCGGTGCTTGGTTTTCGGGGCCCCGTACGCGGCTAGGCTCCCAAAAAGTCCCACATATGTGGTATCTCCGTACTCAGGAGAAGCAGCAGAATTTATTTTGGGGTGTCATTTCACATATGCCCATGGCATGTGTGAGCAATATATCATTTAGTGACAACTTTGTGAAAAAAAAAAAAAAAAAAAAAGTTTGTAATTTTCCCGCAACTTGTGGCAAAATATAAAATATTCCATGAACTCAACATGCCTCTCAGCAAATAGCTTGGGGTGTCTACTTTCTAAAATGGGGTCATTTGTGGGGGTTTTGTGCCATCTTGGCATTTTATGGCCTTCAAAACTGTAATAGGTAGTGAGAAGTGAACTCAAAAATTTACGCCCTTAGAAAGCCTGAAGGCGGTGCTTGGTTTTCGGGGCCCCGTACGCGGCTAGGCTCCCAAAAAGTCCCACATATGTGGTATCCCCGTACTCAGGAGAAGCAGCAGAATTTATTTTGGGGTGTTATTTCACATACGCCCATAGCATGTGTGAGCAATATATCATTTAGTGACAACTTTGTGTAAAAAAAAAAAAAAAATTTTTTTTTTTGTCATTATTCAATCGCTTGAGGCAAAAAAATAAAATATTCAATGGGCTCAACATGCCTCTTATCAATTTCCTTAGGGGGTCTACTTTCCAAAATGGGGTCATTTGGGGGGGTTTTGTACTGCCCTGCCATTTTAGCACCTCAAGAAATGAGATAGGCAGTCGTAAACTAAAAGCTGCGTAAATTGCAGAAAACGTACCTTAGTTTGTAGATGTGACAACTTTTGCGCAAACCAATAAATATACAATTATTGACTTTTTTTTTACCAAAGACATGTGGCTGAATACATTTTGGCCTAAATGTATGACTAAAATTGAGTTTATTGGATTTTTCTAATAACAAAAAGTAGAAAATATCATTTTTTTTCAAAATTTGCGGTCTTTTTACGTTTATATCGCAAAAAATAAAAATCGCAGAGGCAATCAAATACCATCAAAAGAAAGCTCTATTTGTGGGAAGAAAAGGACACAAATTTTGTTTGGGTACAACATTGCATGACCGCGCAATTACCAGTTAAAGCAGCGCAGTGCCAAAGTGTAAAAAGACCTCTGGTCATTTACCAGCAAAATGGTCCGGTCTGAAAGTGGTTAACAAGGTGGTATCAAAAAGCTGGGTGAAATTTTTTTGGAACATGTCAACAGATGGCAGCACAAGGCTGCATGCACAGTCACAGGGAGCACCGACCAGTGTTAACTTTGGCAGCAAATTTCGATTTAGTTTTAGTCTTAGGACTAAAATGGCATTTTAGTTTTAGTCGCATTTTAGTCTTTTGCAAGTGTTTTTTAGTTTTAGTCATAGTCTTTGACTAAAATGCCATTTTAGTTTTAGTTCCATTTTAGTCATCGTATTTTAGTCGACTAAAATATCCAGTACATTTTAGTCTAATAAAATCATTTTAGTCATCGAAAATTAAATGTGCATAGTACACAGCCCCCTACCCTCTGCACAATGAACAGCCACCCACCCTCTGCACAATACACAGCCCCCCCCACAGTACACAGCCCCCCACAGTATACAGAGCCCCCCACCCTCTGCACAGTACATAGCACCCCCATAGTACACAGCACACAGCCCCCCCCACAGTACACAGCACACAGCCCCCCACCCCCTGCACAATACCCCCCCCCCTGCATTCCCAGGAGCCCCTCAGTCACCTGGGACAGCACTGCCAGCATACTCTAAAGTTAAGAATTAATTACTGCTAGCCCTTTCTCATACCCAGCTCCTCCTGTGTTACTCTCATTGTAAATCAAAGTCTCAAAATATACCTCAATAGTTTCATTCTTGCATGGACCCGGTCACATTACTGCTCTCCTTTGAAGTTTCATGGACCACTTATGTGACCACTCTCCTTCTCTAATCTAAAGCAACACTCGGAGGAAGGGGAGGAGCGGGAAGAGCAGAGCGGCCGACAAGAATGGAGCAATTGAGGTATTTAGAAGCTTCAATTTACAATGAGAGTGACATAGGAGGAGGAGCTGTGTAGGAGAAGGGGCTTGCAGTGATTTTTTCCTAACTTTAGGCTTTGCTGGCAGTGCTGTCCAAGGGCTAGGAGAGGCTGGACGGCCAGCTTGACCCCCCCCCCCCAATGTGTGGCACCCGGGGCTGACCGCCCAATCCCCGCCCCCATTGGTAAAAAATAAATATCGGCATACAACATACACACACATGTTATATGCCGATAAATACAGTAATTCATGAGTGTTAACGTCCCTCCTTGCCATTAACGTAAAACGGATTTGATTTTCATCATAGTTTTCGTCAGTTGACGAAAATTTTCTGTACTTTTAGTTTAGTTTTTGTCACTGTAAAAAAGCCACTGACGAAAATTATGACGAAACCGTTTTTGTTGACGAAATTAACACTGGTAGCGACCTTCATAAGTCAGTGTGTCAAAAGACATCATCCTGTGTACATCGATTGCTTGGCAACTGGTGATAATCCGACCACATGCGTTACCATGTCTGCTCTTTCATCAAGGACAGCTAGAACAAACATGAGTTTCTCGCCAGAAACATGATCTCGCTTCCGCACCCAACCTACTCGCCAGATTTGGCTCCTGCAGACTATGCAAAGATGAAGATCCAGCTGAAAGGTCGTCATTTTGACACCATTGCGGAAATCCAGCACGAATCGCAGAAGGACACATTCCAGAAGTGTCAGGAACACTGGGAGCGCTGTATTGCTGTGCAAGGGGACTATTTTGGTGGTGATAGTGAGTAAACCTAGATAATAAAAGTACTTTCTTGTAAACAGAGCTAGTCCCAAAACTTTTTGATACCACCTCATATTGTCATGCAGATGGAGCACAGAAATTCGCAGATGTAGGAGTCAAAGCTGTAGTCATAGCGAGCCAGAATCAGCAACTACCGCAAAGAAGAGGTATCAATTTGGAAGGCAGAAGCAGGATCAGAAGACAGCCCAGTGCTTATAACAGGCAGAAGAAGTATGAAAATAGCAAGCAGGGGGATTCAGAACACAAACTATGGTCAGCAACAGGAGATCAGAATCAAAGCAGTCAGCTTGATTTCTAGAGTCTTGCAGAGCTCTCTCCAAAATCTTTGATGTGAACTGTACCCCACCATCAGACATGATACTGGCAGGAAACAAATGAAGTCTTACCACCACCCTTAAATGTGTGAGCTGTTTCTTTTATGCTTTTTGGGTTTGCCTTCCATGGGTACAACGTGTGCCATTTTGAAAGTGTGCCAGTCTGTCCACAATCGCAAAACTGGTTTTATAGCCGTCTGAGACTATCAACTCATCAAATCCCCCAAAAAAAAATTCATGGTCTTTTAGGCACCAGGAGTGGCCACAGCAGGCCCTAGGACATTCTTGGTTCAGACACAGACCGCACACAGTCTGACATAATTTTCACAGTCTCTTTTCAGCTTAGGCCATCAAAAGGATTTTTGTACCAATTCAAGAGTCTTTTACATATTGAAGTGCCCAGCCAGGGGGTGATCATGATATTACTTTAAGAGCCATTGGTTTTCAGGTAGACTGAAGACTTTATTTTGAAAAAAGAACAGTACAACTTTTTACTGTAGAGTTATCCCCTGGGGAAGCGAATCCTGTCCTGAATCTTGCTTGATGCAAGAGATCAGATCTGTCAGGAGGAACAAAAAGATTTGGGTAGATAAAATGGTATCGTGCTAAGATGATTCCTTTATTCCTGGAAACATGCGAGAAAAAAAACTAGACTTGCTACTATTTGAACCAGGATTAAATGCAATGGAAAAAACAAATCTGGAGAAAATAATGCCCATATGGTGTGATGAGGCCACAGTCTCTTGGCTGACCTGAGATACTCAAGATTCTTATGGTCTGTAAAAATTAAGATTACCGTACATGAAATGCACCCTCCAGCAGATATCCCCATTCCTCAAGGGCAGATTTAAAGAGGACCCCAGTCTCAAGCAAAAGACAACAATATATAAAACATTACATATAGTCAAGTACACTTAGCTGTTTCCATGCTGCATTTCCTTCTTATGTATCCCTTTTCAAGCTGCCTCTATTCAGCCACATCTGTTCTCATGTGCCACCATTTTGAAAACGATGCCGTCCTGCGTGAAGTGCAACGCATAACATCCTGCGCCCTGTCTCCAGCATGCACTGTACACTCAGCTGTGTTTACAAGCCCATTTACAAAATAGTTGAGTCGCTGTGAAATATCTTCATAAAAACAGAATGCAATGATTTGCAAATCTCATAAACCCATATTTTATTCACAATAGAAAATAGAAAACACATCAAATGTTTAAAATGGGAAAATGTACCATTTTAAGAAGAAAATTAGGTCATTTTGAAATTGATGGTAGTAACTCATCTCATAAAAGTTGGGACAAGGCAACCAAAAGCTGCAAAGTAAGTGGTACTAACAAGGAAGAGCTGGCAGAACATTTTTCAACTAATTAGGTTAATTGGCAACAGGTCAGTAACATGACGGGGTATAGAAAGAGCATCTAAGAGCCGGTTCACACTGCATTGCTGTGTAGATCACATGCGATGTCTGTGCTATGCAGATTCGGCCATTCAAACTGTATGGCTGAATTTGCATCGCATTTGGACCAAACTTGTGCAGGGCCCTTTTTTTGTCCACACTGGAATCGGATCGCATGGGTGTTCACACCCATGCGATCCATTTCTGCCAGTCGCACTGTGTTTTACAAACTGATTGCGGGGTGTGGTTAACATACAACCCACAATCAGTTGACATGAACAGGTTACAATTCTGATGCAGTGCAAATTTGCAGGGAATTCACTGTGATTTTTCACCGCATTTAGTGTGAACTGGTTCTTAGAGAGTCAGAGTGTCTCAGAAGTAATGATGTTCAGAGGTTCACCAATCTGTGAAGAGCCGTGTCTAAAAATTGTCGAACAATTTCAGAATAATTTTCGTCAATGTAAAATTACAAAGACTTTAAATATATTGTCATCTACAGTATATACAATCATTAAAAGATTCAGAGGATCTGGATAAATCTCTGTGTGCAAGAATCAAGGCCGAAGCACAGTATTAGGTGATCTTCGGGCCCTCAGACAGGAATGATTCTGTGATGGACATCACTGCATGGGCTCAGGAATACTTCCATAAATCACTGTCTGTGAACACAGTTCACTGTGCCATCCAAAAATGCCAGGTAAATCTATATTATGCAAACAAGAAGCCATATCTGAACATGATTCAGAAAAACCACTGTCTTCTCTGGGCCAAAGCTCATTAACCACTAGGCGTCTGCGCTATAGCAGAAAGACTGCTGCAGCGCGGACGCCAATTGCTGGGAGGCCGTCCCTGGACATCCTCCTGTTTACTTCCGCAATGAGCGCTCCTGCAAGCGCGCATCGGGGAAGTTCTGTGCTGCCCTTGGACACAGCCAGTCACAGATTGCTGTAAATTGGCAATCACAGCAGCCGTTTACAGCGCGATCAGCATGTCCAATGAGAGATGATCTCATATGTAAACATATGAGATCATCTCTCATCGCCGGCTCTCCCTCCTCACATAGAGACAGCGTATGAGGAGGGAGAGATGCGGTTAGTAAAAAAAAAAAAAAATATTTAAATAAAGTGCCATCTGTCCCCACTGCCACCTGTCCTTATATCCACCTGTTCCCGGTGCCACGTGTCAGTGCCATCTGTCCCCAGTGCCATGTATAAGTGCCATCTGTTCCCAGTGTCACGTATAAGTGCCATCTGTCATCAGTGCCACGTGTTGTCAGTGCCACATAGTGCCATCTGTCATCAGTGCCACATAGTGCCATCTGTCATCAGTGCCACGTGTTGTCAGTGCCACATAGTGCCATCTGTCATCAGTGCCACCTGTCAGTGTCACGTGCCATCTGTTATCAGTGTCGCGTGTCTTCAGTGCCGCGTATCAGTGCCATCTGAGTGTCACGTGCCAATGTCCTGGTGCTCCAGGGCCTTCAAAAGTGTAATAGGTGGTCAAGAAGTTAGATGTGTAATTCATGCTCCTAGAACATGTTACAGTGCTCCCTGCACGTTGGTCCTCTCTATGTGGCTAGGCTGTGGAAAAGTCCCACACATCTGGTATCGTAATACTCAGGAGGAGTAGCAGAATGTATTTTGGGGCATTATTTGTGGTATACACATGCCATGTGAGAGAAAAAACCTATTACAGTGACAATTTTGTGGGAAGAAAAAAAATCTTCATTTTGCAAAGAATTGTGGGAAAAATGACAACATCAAAAACCTCACCATGCCTCTTACTAAATACCTTGGAATGTCTACTTTCAAAAAAGGGGTTATTTGGCGGGGCATTTGTACTTTCCTGGCTTGTTGGGGTCGCAAAAAAATGAGATAGGCCACCAGTACTTGATTTGCACCACAGCTTGTGGACTCTCTAACTTTCACAAAGACCAAATAATATCCACTAATTTGGGTTATTTTTTACCAAAGATATGTAGCAGTATAAATTGTGGCCAAAATTTATGAAGAAAAATTAATAATTTGCAAAATGTTAGCACAGAAAGAAAGATAATTTTCTGTCTTTTTTCATTTATAGCGCAAAAAATAAAAAACCCAGAGGTGATCAAATAGCACCATAAGAAAGCTCTATGTGTATGGAAAAAAAGGACAAAAAAATCATTTGGGTGCAGTGTTGCATGACTGAGTAATTGTCATTTAAATTGTGAGAGCACCGAAAGCTGAAAATTGGTCTGGTCACGAGGGGGGTTTAAGTGCCCTGTTGTCAAGTGGTTAAAAATGGTCTGTTGCAAAGTGTAAAACTGTACTGTGGTCAGACAAATTCAAATTTGATATTCTTTTTGGCAACCATGGGAGGCACGACCTCCAGACTAAGGAGGAGAGGGACCTTCTGGCTTGTTATCAGTGCTCAGTTCTAATGGCATGGGGGTTGCATTGCAGTGTGTATGGAATGGGCAGCTTGTACATCTTTAAAGGCACCATAAATGCTAAAAGATAGATTCAGGTTTTAGAGCAGCATATGCTCCCATCCAGACGTCTTTTTCTGGGAAGGCTTTGCATGGTTTCTTAGTAGAAGAGTCCAGATGCTTAACTGGCCTGCCTGCATTCCAGACCTTTCACCAACTGAAAATATTTGGAGCATCTTAAAAAAACACAAAATATGACAAAGAAGGACTGTTGAGGAGTTAGAATCCTATATCAGGCAATAATGAGACAACATTCCTCTTCTGCTTTATATTGTGAATAAAACATGGGTTCATGTGATTTTCAAACCATTGCATGCTGTCTTTTACACAGTGTGCCAACTTTTTTTTGTAATTGGGTTGTTAAAAAGATTTAAAAAAAGCCTCCCCCTGAGATATTGAGGAGAAAATAGTTTTTTTTTTATTTTTTTTTTTTTACATCAAGTAAGTTAAATGCCATACAGCGCAAGCGTGAGAGGGAGCGATATTGTTGCGTACCTGGTAGTGGCCAAGATGATGGGAGGGCTTCCCTTACACCTCCTGTCCTATAACCCCTGGGGTTGGTGGCATTGTGTAGCAGAATGAGGAGTGGCACAGGTACCTGTGGTAGGTCCTAACACTATGGGTGACCGGATGACAGTCTGGATACTGCTGGATTGCTGTGGATGCAAGACTGGAACTTGCAGACGCAGCACAGGAATTTCCAGATGCAGGAGTCAATGGAAGCCAGAGTCAGCAACAACTGAGCAGAATCAATTTGGAAATTTGGAATGCAGAAGCAGGGTCAGAAGCCAGGCCGAGGTCGATAATAGAGGGGCAAAAGAAGTACGAAAACCCAGGCAGAGGACAGTCAGAACACAAGCCAAGGTCAGCAACAGGAGATCAGAATCACGCACAATAGCAAACACGCGCGGATGCATGCATGGTCCTGATTCTGTGTACTGGTCCACAAAACTGCTCTGTGCACACAATCACAGATCTTTGGGCAAAGTCATGCACTTGATCTTCCTGACAGCTGCCTAGGAGGCGCAGGCATCGTAATGTAATTTCTTTAGATCTCTTTTTTTTTTTTGCTTCATTATTGTGATCTTTGTAAACATTTTAAAGTCCTACTTTACCTTGATCCCTGCATACTTATTATTATTTCCATATAAAGTAAACCAGAGACTCAAGACTGTCACACCAATTACTGTCAAAACAGCTTTATTCATTGTAGATAAAAGCACTTCTGACAAGGGTGTATGCAAGACTTCAGAATTCTCTCCACGCTATTTTCCAGATCATAATGAGTCTTTAGAGCTATAAAAGAGCCACCTCTGTAATGTCAGGGAGCAGGAATTACTATATATATATATATATATATATATATATATATACACACACTCACCGGCCACTTTATTAGGTACACATTGCTAGTACCTGGTTGGACCCCCTTTTGCCTTCATTCTTTGTGGTATAGATTCAAAAAGGTGTTGGAAACATTCCTCAGAGATTTTGGTCCATAGTGATATGATCGTACTACGCAGTTGCTGCAGATTTGTCAGCTGCACATCCATGATGTGAATCTCCCATTCCGCCATATCCCAAAGTTGCTCTATTGTATTGAGATCTGGTGACTGTGGAGGCCATTGGAGTACAGTGACCTCATTGTCATGCTCAAGAAATGATTTGAGCTTTATGACACAGTGCATTATCCTGCTGGAAGGAGCCATCAGAAGATGGGGACACTGTAGTCATAAAGGGATGGACATGGTCAGCAACAATACTCAGATAGGCCGTGGCGTTTTAAAAGATGCTCAATTGGTACAAAGCGCGCCAAGAAAATATCCCCTACACCATTACACCACCACCACCAGCCTGAACTGTTGATACAAGACAGGATGGATCCATGCTTTCATGTTGTTTATGCCAAATTCTGACCCCATCTGAATGTCGCAGCTGAAATCGAGACTCATCAGACCAGACAACATTTTTCCAATCTTCTATTGTCCAATTTTGGTGATCCTGTGCTAATTGTGGTCTCATTTTCCTGTTCTTAGCTGACAGGTGCGGCACCTGGTGTGGTCCTCTGCTGCTGTAGCCCATCTTCTTCAAGGTTCAATGTGTTGTGCTTTCAGAGATGATATTCTGCATAGCTTGGTTGTAATAAGTGGTTATTTGAGTTACTGTAGCCTTTCTATCATCTGGAACCAGTCTGCTCATTCTCCTTTGACCTCTGACATCAACAAGGCATTTTCATCCACACAACTGCCGCTCACTGGATATTTTCTTTTTTTTTGGACCATACTCTGTAAACCCGAGAGATGGTTGTGTGTGTGAAAATCCCAGTAGATCAGTAGTTTTTGAAACATGCAGACCAACCCATCTGGCACCAATGACCATGCCACATTCAAAGTCACTTAAATCCCTTTTCTTCAGATGCTCAGATTGAACTTCAGAAAGTCGTCTTCACCACGTCTAGATGCCTAAATGCATCAACCAAGAAAAAATTTATATAAATGGGCGCTTGGGTTTAAAGCTGGTTGCTGCCGCCCTAAAAATCTACAGCCCCCTAAAGGGCTGATGATGTACAAATTATATGTATGAAAAAAATATAGGGCCCAAGGCGCTACCTCAAATTTTGTAGGCTATATCAGTATTAGAAGGGTCTCCAAAAACAACTAATCCACAGGGTCCTCTTAACCACCAAGAGAAAAAGCCCTCTAGGGACATTTTGGCGGGGGCGTGGCCAGCGCATGAGCTGAATGGAAGCTCTGTGAGAGAGCTCTGTGACACGAACGGGCATATTAGCGACAATTCACAGCGAATATCGGTAAAAAAGATACGAACAGACAACGGAAGAGTTCCTGAATCCGAAGGTGATGTCAAAAAAGCGGAAAGACGAACGGAAAATGAAAAAAACTAACGACATTCTCCTCTCAGTCAGCGGGAGGGAGAAAAAAAGATGGCACAGATCCTCTCACAGCTGCTGTACCAGCAACAGCCTCCTCAGGGAGAGCGCAATACACTGACAGGCCTGATGCTGCTCTAGAAGAATCACCTCAGAAAACATATCTGGAATCTCCTCATGAGGAAGATTACCTCAGCCCTACATGTCGCAGCCCGGCTAAAACTCGTATCAAACTGGATTTCACAGGCCAGGAGGTAAGCTATAAAATACCTCATATTAGTCAAGATAACACAGTCATAACTCCTATAGCTTCACCTATAGCCGCATTCCCCACTAATAACCAGCCTATTCTGGACACCCAATTAAAAGAAATGCTATTAACTTTACATACTTCGCTTCATACGGATATTTTACAACTCACAAATCAATTCTCCAAAGCAGTGAACTCCTTAGGTGAAAGAGTACACACTATTGAGAACTCTATGGGAGACATGACCAATACTATTAATGATTTAATAGATGCTCATGAAGAAAATAAAGCTGAAAAAGAGTGGCTTAAATTTAAAATCGCAGATTTAGAAGACCGCTCAAGGAAGAACAATCTCAAAATCAGGTGTATCCCTAAAAATATACAGCAGTCTGATCTTAAAAAATATGCCACTGACTTATTCTCCAACTTGCTGCCAGCTATACCAGCCTTAGAGCTCACAATTGATCGTATCCATCGGATTCCGAAACCGTCATTTCTCCCTCCACAGATACCACGTGATGTACTACTTAGAGTACACTTCTACCATGTTAAAGAACAAATCCTATATAAAGTGTGACATCTAGGACAACTTCCACAACCATATAATACAATCCAGATTTATGCTGACTTGTCTAAACATACTCTAGATATGAGAAGACAACTTTCCACGATTACAAAAGCTCTGCGTAATCATACAATTGAATACCGTTGGAAACAACCATCTAAACTACTGATACAGAAGAACGACACCTACCATACAATCACTTCTGTGGAACAAGGCATTAAGTTACTTCACGCATGGGGTATTATCCCCGAACCAACTCCACCTATCGGAGCTAAGAAGAATCTGGAGAAACTTACGCCACAATGGCATTAGCTTTCATTGACTAGATCCGGTCAAAATACAATCCTATCTATAGGAAACCGATCTATCAGCTTGCCCGCCGTGCCATGCGATACTAAATCTTTGGAACAGCTGACCTTTGAACTAATTCCCCATTCTAATGTTGCAGTATACATTGAAATGTTTACCACTGCAAGTTAAGTTTAATGTTTGGTTATATTTTTGTTTGTGCTTTTACTTTTATTTTTTTCTTCACAGTATCCTATATACAACTCATAGCATTCAAAGGGACAGGTATGTTGTGAACTTACAAAATTTGAATCAAAACTTTTCAGTCACTAAATTTTTGGACATTCATAGTCATTTCAGACTACAGATTGTTCACATGGAAGTAGAATTTAAAGCTCTTATCAGGCTAGTATGTACTTACTTTTTCCATCTTATTAATATCCTTTTAAGAGTATAAAGTTAATATCTTTAAATACTAATGGTCTTAACCATCCAGCAAAAAGAGCGTCGATGTGGCAAATGGCTAACACCCAGCGATGTCAAATATTGTGTATACAAGAAACCCATTTCAAAACAGGCGCTACTCCCACTTGCACCCATAAGAACTTTCCTCACATATTTACAGCATCAGGCCAACAGAAAAAAAGAGGAGTACTTATTGCCATACATCATTCAGTTAATTTTCAATTGCATGAATCTATTGTAGATACCAATGGACGATACCTCATATTAATATGTACCATTGATAATACACTTACTACATTGGTAAATGTGTATGCGCCTAATAAAAGGCAATCCCATTTTCTGAATGGCCTGATGAGAAAAATAGGTAAATGCCGAAAAGGTGCCTTAATAATTTGTGGAGACTTCAACACAATACATGAACAAGAACTAGACACTTCTAATCCCAAAACCAGAACCAACTGTGCACTTAAAATTTTTTTGAATAAAAGCGATCTCTATGATGTATGGAGATGCCATCATCCTGGAGATCGTGAATACACATATCATTCCCTGGTACATAATACCTATACTCATATCGATTATATTTTTACGGATAAGTGGTTATTGCAGCGGGTGAGGGAGTCTGACATTGCACCCATCACTTGGACTGATCATGCCCCAATTAGTATGACTATTCTACCTAAACACTCTCAAACGACCCATTTTCTATGGAGAACGAATGCATATCTTATCAAAATGCCTACCTATGCTACAGCTATACAAAACCAGATAACTGAATTCTTTAAATATAATGTGGGATCGGTGTCAGACTCCGCCACCCTATGGGGTGCTCATAAAGCATTTAGTAGGGGAATCCTAATGCAACTGAATGCTCAATTCAGGAAAAATAAAACGAAACTCATTGAGAAACTTACTGCTGACATTAAAACATTAGATTCCCAAAACCAATCTCACCCATCACAACAACTGAAAACTAAACTACAAATATTACGACAGGAATTCAGAACGACTTTATTGGATACATTTGAAAAACATAAAAGAAAACTTAAAGCTAAATATTACCATACTAGCAACAAAGCAGGAAAAAACATGGCACTTCGGATCAAAGGCAGATATTCCAAATCAAAGATTCCATATCTATACCACCCTATTACTAGAGAAAAATTGCAAGACCCCCAAGACATAGCGAATGCATTTAGCTGTTATTATAGCTCACTTTACAATCTTAAAGATGATTCTCAAACTCCCACACCTACCCCAAAGATAATAAGTGATTTCTTAGATACTATTAGTCTCCCATCATTAACTACTGATCAAATCTCTGATCTTAATGTCCCATTTTCAGTGGAAGAAATTGCTAGAACTATAGACTCCCTGCCCAACAATAAATCTCCGGGCCCAGATGGAATGATAGGAGAATACTATAAATTACTTCGAGATATACTGGCTCCCCACTTATGCTCACTTTTTAACGAAGCGGCATCCAAATCAGAATTTCCGGCTGAGATGCTTCAGGCCTTGATCATAACACTGCCGAAACCAGGCAAAGATCCCAATGCTCCCCAAAATTTCAGACCGATTTCATTATTGAACATTGACATCAAAATATACTCCAAAGCAATAGCGAATCGACTGATGAACTACATACCAGACCTCATTCACAAAGATCAATCTGGCTTTACTAAAGGTCGACAATCTTCAGATGCAACAAGACGTCTGATTGATATTATACACTTCACTGAGAGACATCAAACGCCTTCTCTGCTCCTTTCTTTAGATGCAGAGAAGGCGTTTGATAGGGTCCATTGGGGCTATTTACAGTCAGTGCTTTTAAAATTCGGCTTTCATGGAAATATTTTATCGGCAATTTTTGCACTGTATAAGGGCCCCTCAGTGAGAGTATACACAAATGATATGATGTCTAGGCCCTTTGGCATCTCGAATGGAACACGACAAGATTGCCCCTTATCTCCTTTAATATTTAATTTAGCCATCGAACCTCTAGCAGAACGTATACGATCTGACACAAAACTATCTGGTATAAAAATTGGGCAAATAGATAATAAAATAAGTCTGTTCGCAGATGACATAGTGCTTATAGTGTCTGATCCTATTTCATCTCTCCCGAATCTCCAAAATATACTAACGACATTTGGAGCAGCATCATATTATAAAATCAATGAAACTAAGTCCAATATTTTAGACCTAGGATTAGATAACACAACCAGGCAGTTATTATCTAATAAATACCCCTACCACTGGAAAGACGAGGGGATTTCCTACTTAGGAATCACTCTCACTAACAAAACAAAACAGTTATTTAAAACAAACTTTTTACCATTTAAGAAACATTTTGAAACAGATCTGACAACACTTAGTAAATTCGAATTTACATGGGCTGGTCGCCTGGCAGCTTTCAAAATGATGACCTTACCAAAATTATTATATCAACTCAGGTCCCTTCCAATATGTATCCCTAAATACTACTTTAAATCCTTACAAAGCAGTTTGGGAAAATATCTATGGAATGGCAAAAAATCCCGTTGCGCATACCATATACTAATTAAACATAGAAATATAGGTGGTGCGACCGTACCTGATCTACAGGATTATTATGACGCAACTCTTTTGACCCAATTGCTGACCCAAAATGGTTCTTGCCTACTCCTAAAACTTTATGGGGACAAATTGAGAAAGACATCACACGACAGCCTAATATGCAATTCTGGTTACTTAGTAGGAAAATTAAGTCCACAATTACAGCTCAATACCCACCAACGGTGAAAGCGACGCTACACTCTTGGCAGAGAATCATCACATACAAATGGGATAAAACTCCAATCACGGTGTTAAACCCTCCTCTAACAATTATACCAACATTAATTCCTGGCGTACAAATACACGACTGGAATTTGGGTGGGGATATCAAACTTGGTTCCTTCTTCCAACAGGGCTCATTAAAGTCTTTTTCTCAGTTAAGTAATGAATTACAGCTTCCGAATTCTGAGCGATCTACATATATTTAAATAGAAAAGTGTCTGCTACACAATCCACAACTCAGAGCTTCAATCCCGGTTAAAATATGGTCTTTCCTCAATAACCATGCCACCTCACAGAAAGGAGTAGCTACAATATACCCAATTCTAGGGGAAAAAAACATACCCAGCAAACTACCTTCCTTCCTTAAATGGGAACAAGATTTGGGGCAAGACTTTTCAATTAAACAATGGATGGCTTCCCTACGAAGCATATATAGGGCCACTGCATGTGTTACACTATGGGAACTGGCACAAAAAATTGTTCAAAGACAATACCTGACTCCACATATCCTAGCAAAATTCAAGGGGAACTCGTCACCTAATTGCTGGAGAAATTGTACCCAATTGGGGACCCTATTTCATATTATGTGGGACTGCCCAAGCTTACATAACTACTGGCAGGCAATCTCCCATTTACTCACTTCCGTAACAGGTATTGTCCTTCAACTTTCACCAGAACTAGCCATTCTGAATATGAATTTACATACGATTCCCAAACAATATCGTAAAGTAGTAACACATATACTTTTAGCTGCGAGACTATCCATAACTAGAAAATGGAAAACTGACTCTCTTCCTACTATGACAGAAGTTATAGAATTAACCCAACTCCACCACTCCTATGATTTGCTATTTCCTAATGACAAATCCCTATATATTAAGGAACAACAACTATGGGAACCTTGGAGTACATGGTACAAAAATTATACTTCCACAATTTAGATAATGCTGATTCTTTAATCATATAGAAGAAAGAACTCCTGTGCGTTTTAATATTCTTTTTTTGGATGGCTTTAAAAATAATTTCATAGCAAAGTGACAAATATATCACATATTTGTTTATCTGAATTGAGCTGCGGAGTAAGAATAGATCTTTATTTTCCTTCATAAAAGATAACTACTGTGTTTGAATTTCCTTTAGGATGTTGGCCTAGGTACTCCAAGACACAGATAGATCCCTGTGAGGGGTGTCTTGGGGTCCAGAAGTGGCCATTATCCATATCGCTATTTATAAATCTTACAATAATTATATTACGGACTTTATTATACAAATTCTAAGAGACTTACTCTTGTTCGAGTCCCTTTATGACTATGAATATTAGATACTTAGGAATACTACTTTATTCTTTATTGTGGATTATTTGTTTCTATGCTATATTATGCTGAGAAAACCCTGTCACTACATTATACTGTGTTATGTTACTTTTATTACTATATATATATTTTTTTTGTTTTGTAACCCTTGTTGTAACTAACTCTGCTAAAAATCTCAATAAAAACATTTGAAAAGAAAAAGCCCTCTAGGTAATGGGGAGACAAGATCACCCAATTTCTCCTATGTTGTTGGAGGTACGAGAAAAGCATGCACCACGTGCCCCCTTAGACTAGATTGTCACAAAAATAGATATGTTAAGCTATTATGTCCAGTATAGATATCAAGTCATATGCAGTATGCCCTAGCCTATATTAATATATACCATACACTCTAAATAGGCTAGGGTTAGACACATCATCCTATACATGCATACTGCCCCATAATGTTATATATAGGCAATTACAAGGTCTGAATTGAATAAATGGATATAACCTGTAAAATAATTCAATAAATATAAAAAAATTAATATGAAAAAAATAGGTGTTTAACACACAATAATGATGCTCCTCTGTCAGCCAGCTAGTCCACAGTATGTATCTACCAAAGATAGTGTAGAATTAGATTTCTTATGTTTGTAAAGTGCAAAAAATGTGCAAAAAAATGTGCAAAAAAATGTGCAAAGAAAATTATTTATATATACCATAAAAATGTGTTTGATTTTGCACATTTTTCATATACATTTGCAATGTGTATCAGTTAAAAAAAACTATAAAGTAAATCCAGAGTAATAAGGCAGGTTAAAGGTGACTTCAGTGCTTGGTCAGAGTAATCCAGTGACTTCCGTGCTCCCCCACTCGGGTCCCCACTCACCGGATCCTTGTACCCCAAAGGGGGTTAAGTGCATGTAGTCCCTCTATGTCCGACTGATTCCGTTCAGCCCCTCCACCTCCTTTCTGTAATCCGTATGCCTTATACCTGGGATCAAACACTTTATATTTGTGGCTTGTAGCAATATGATGGATCCTCAGAAAAAAACAAAAAGCAGCTCCCATGGTGTAGTATTTTTTAACCACCAAAATTCATTTATTAAAAAATACCACAAAACATGATCAGAGATACAAAATTAAAAATATAGTGGCCAGCAAAAAAATATAAAAAAATATAATAATAATAAAAAAAACATTTTTAAAACCAAATGTTGAGACACCTATCAGGTTCCAATAGCGCCCCTTAGTGAGACTATTCACCAGCGTTAAGCAAACACTATTAGCTATTGCACTGTGAAACACAATATCTCACATAGTAGGTGAAAAAAAAACAAGCAAAAACCGGTAATAAGGTATCCCGGAATAGGCGCTAGATCTGTGGAGGAGCGGCGTGCGCTCCAGCTGCGTTCCACGCGATCTGCTGCCCCGAAGTGACGTAGTGTGCTTGGCTCCATCACTATTTAGAGTCCTATTTAGAGTATACTAGAGTATACTAAATGCATCAATGTCATGTGGTTGGCTGATTAGCAATTTGTGTTACCAAGCAATTGAATAGGTGTACCTAATGAAGTGGTCAGTGAGTGTAAATTTCAGGACTCTAACATTCCATATAGCAGAAGCAACCTAATGATGTTTGGTGCTGTCATGAAGAAGAGAGGACCTTCTCCATGACCAGCAATAGCTTAAGTTCTCTGAGGAGTTCCTTGTCTGTATTAGAGGTGTGGAAGTATTGATTTGCCTGAATGATGCTACCATGTGGTAATTCTTGACTTTTCCACACTGATGTCAGCTGCTGTTGGGAAAAGGAGACTAATACACACGAGCGGAATTTCCATTGGAAAAATCTTGAATGGTTTTTCCGATGAAATTCCCATCAAGCTTGGCTTGCATACACACGGTTCGCTGAACTTTTGACCGTCAAGAACGTGGTGACGTACAACACTACGACAAGCCGAGAAAATAAAGTTCAATGCTTCAGAGCATGCGTCGAATTGTTTCCGAACATGTTGAGTGTCGGAATTTCCGATCGGAGGTTTTTCCGACCGAAAAATTGAGAACATGCTCTCAATCTTTTGCTGGCTGGAATTCCGTCAGCAAAAGTCTGATGGAGCATACACGGTCGCATTTTCGGACCAAAAGCGCTCATCGGACTTTTGCTGGCGGATTTTTCGCTCGTGTGCACGGGGCATAAGGCAAAGAACCAAAGCGATAGGCAAGCGAAAAGTCAGACTCCTCAGTCAGACAGAACATGAATGAAACAAACATTAGAATGGGACTAACAGTGGCATGAAAGGGGCTGAAGTCCAGGTAGGTTGCAAGATACAGGAAGAGAATATAAGGTCAGAACAAATTAACAGTCGCTCAGCATATGATAACAGAAATGGCATTCATAGACATTTGCCTTCTGCTATATATCCACTAGATGGAGTGTGTGCACACCTACAGGAAGTATGATAAGCCGCAAGGTAAACCCTGACAGAGGACACTGGACCCTCTGTTGACAAGATGCCAGCTTTAGTAGCAGTACGGTACATCAGTAGGGTTTATTATTGTATTTGTAGATGTTTCAAGCAGATGTCAGCATTTTTGCATCATAATCACACATTTTGTAAAAGTATATACAGTATATACCATGCATCCTGAAAGAATTCACAGCGCTTCACTTTTTCCACATTTTGTTATGTTACAACCTTATTCTAAAATGGATTAAACTCAAAATTTTCCTCAATATTGACAATGTGAAAGAAGTCTGTTTAAAGTCTTTACAAATTTATTAAAAATAAAAACGAAAAAAGTCACATGTACATAACTATTTACAGCCTTTGCCATGACACTTAACCACTTGCCGACCGCCGCACGACGATATACGTCGGCAGAATGGCACGGGCAGGCATATTGGCGTATATATAAGTCCATGCCTGCCCGCGGGTGGGGGGCCCGATCGGGCCCCCCCCCGGTGCCTGCGGCGGTCGGCATTCGTTCGGGAGAGATCAGGGATGAGGGGACGGCCATTCATTCATGGCCACCCCCTCGCGATCGCTCTCGACGAATGGAAATCCCCCGTGACATCACTTCCTCTCCTGTAATGTAAACACAGGAGAGGAAGTGATGTATTCTCTCCTCCGTGTCGGTATTTTCCGTTCCGACACGGAGGAGAGCGGATCGGTGAGTTGCACCAACACTCTACACACACAGTAGAACATGCCAGGCACACTCACACCCCCCCTTTACCCCCCGATCACCCCCCCAATTACCCCTGCCCCCCAGTCACAGTGACACCAATGTCATTTTTTTTTTTTTTTTTTGCATTGGTGTCATTTGTGACTGTAATAACTGTTAGGGCAGTTAGAGTTAGCCCCCTTTAGTTCTAATGTACCCCCCTAACCCCCCCAATAAAGGTTTAACCCCGTGATCACCCCCCGTCGCCAGTGTCACTAAGGCTGGGTTCACATTGCAGCGGTTTATGAGAACGAATGTGATTCGCACCGCACTGCAGTGCAAATCACATCCGATCTCTGTGCGATTCGAGTTCAGCCATTCGCCGCACCCGCCGCACCCGCCACACCCGCCGCACCCGCCGCAAATTCGCACGGGACCCTTTTTTTGGCCCGCAGCAGAATCGGATCGCATGGGTGTTCACACCATGCGATCCGAGTTTGCAGATCGCACTGCGATATGCGAACTGATCTGGGGGTGTCAGTAACATTTCACTGACACTCCCAGCAGTTCGCATAGGGCAGTGTGAACTGCCGCCGGGAGGCATGCGATGCGGGAACCCGCCGCGGATTCGCGGCGTTTCCGCATCGCTCCAGTGTGAACCCAGCCTAATAAGCGATCATTTTTCTGATCGCCGTATTAGTGTCACAGGTGACGCTAGTTAGGCAGGTAGGTATTTAGGTTCGCCGCAGCTTTTTATAGCGCCAGGGACCCCCATATACTACCGCATAAAGCCCCCTGATTGCCCCCTAGTTAACCCTTTCACCAGTGATCACCATATAACTGTTACAGGTGACGCTGGTTGGTTAGTTATTTTTTTATAGTTTCAGGGCACCCGCCATTTATTACCTAATAAAGGTTTAACCCCCTGATCACCCGGCGGGTGTCATTTGTGACTAATAACTGTTAGGGCAGTTAGGGTTAGCCCCCTTTAGTTCTAAGGTACCCCCCTAACCCCCCCAATAAAGGTTTAACCCCGTGATCACCCCCCGTCGCCAGTGTCACTAAGGCTGGGTTCAGATTGCAGCGGTTTGAGAACGGATGTGATTCGCACCGCACTGCAGTGCAAATCACATCCGATCTCTGTGCGATTCGAGTTCAGCCATTCGCCGCACCCGCCACACCCGCCGCACCCGCCGCAAATTCGCACGGGACCCTTTTTTTGGCCCGCAGCAGAATCGGATCGCATGGGTGTTCACACCATGCGATCCGAGTTTTCAGATCGCACTGCGATATGCGAACTGATCTGGGGGTGTCAGTAACATTTCACTGACACTCCCAGCAGTTCGCATAGGGCAGTGTGAACTGCCGCCGGGAGGCATGCGATGCGGGAACCCGCCGCGCATTCGTGGCGTTCCCGCATCGCTCCAGTGTGAACCCAGCCTAATAAGCGATCGTTTTTCTGATCGCTGTATTAGTGTCACAGGTGACGCTAGTTAGGCAAGTAGGTATTTAGGTTCGCCGCAGCTTTTTATAGCGCCAGGGACCCCCATATACTACCGCATAAAGCCCCCTGATTGCCCCCTAGTTAACCCTTTCACCAGTGATCACCATATAACTGTTACAGGTGACGCTGGTTGGTTAGTTATTTTTTTATAGTTTCAGGGCACCCGCCATTTATTACCTAGTCTCACTAGTGTACCCCTAAATTTAGGGGTGTCTACTTTCCAAAATGGGGTCATTTGGGGGGGGTTTGTGCCATCTTGGCATTTTATGGCCTTCAAAACTGTAACGCCCTTAGAAAGCCTGAAGGCGGTGCTTGGTTTTCGGGGCCCCGTACGCGGCTAGGCTCCCAAAAAGTCCCACATATGTGGTATCCCCGTACTCAGGAGAAGCAGCAGAATTTATTTTGGGGTGTCATTTCACATATGCCCATGGCATGCGTGAGCAATATATCATTTAGTGACAACTTTGTGAAAAAAAAAAAAAAAAAAAAAAAGTTTGTAATTTTCCCGCAACTTGTGGCAAAATATAAAATATTCCATGGACTCAACATGCCTCTCAGCAAATAGCTTGGGGTGTCTACTTTCTAAAATGGGGTCATTTGTGGGGGTTTTGTGCCATCTTGGCATTTTATGGCCTTCAAAACTGTAATAGGTAGTGAGGAGTGAAGTCAAATATTTACGCCCTTAGAAAGCCTGAAGGCGGTGCTTGGTTTTCGGGGCCCCGTACGCGGCTAGGCTCCCAAAAAGTCCCACATATGTGGTATCCCCGTACTCAGGAGAAGCAGCAGAATTTATTTTGGGGTGTCATTTCACATATGCCCATGGCATGTGTGAGCAATATATCATTTAGTGACAACTTTGTGAAAAAAAAAAAAAAAAAAAAAAAGTTTGTAATTTTCCCGCAACTTGTGGCAAAATATAAAATATTCCATGAACTCAACATGCCTCTCAGCAAATAGCTTGGGGTGTCTACTTTCTAAAATGGGGTCATTTGTGGGGGTTTTGTGCCATCTTGGCATTTTATGGCCTTCAAAACTGTAATAGGTAGTGAGAAGTGAACTCAAAAATTTACGCCCTTAGAAAGCCTGAAGGCGGTGCTTGGTTTTCGGGGCCCCGTACGCGGCTAGGCTCCCAAAAAGTCCCACATATGTGGTATCCCCGTACTCAGGAGAAGCAGCAGAATTTATTTTGGGGTGTCATTTCACATACGCCCATAGCATGTGTGAGCAATATATCATTTAGTGACAACTTTGTGTAAAAAAAAAAAAAAATTTTTTTTTTGTCATTATTCAATCGCTTGAGGCAAAAAAATAAAATATTCAATGGGCTCAACATGCCTCTTATCAATTTCCTTAGGGGGTCTACTTTCCAAAATGGGGTCATTTGGGGGGGTTTTGTACTGCCCTGCCATTTTAGCACCTCAAGAAATTAGATAGGCAGTCGTAAACTAAAAGCTGCGTAAATTCCAGAAAACGTACCTTAGTTTGTAGATGTGACAACTTTTGCGCAAACCAATAAATATACAATTATTGACTTTTTTTTTACCAAAGACATGTGGCTGAATACATTTTGGCCTAAATGTATGACTAAAATTGAGTTTATTGGATTTTTCTAATAACAAAAAGTAGAAAATATCATTTTTTTTCAAAATTTGCGGTCTTTTTACGTTTATATCGCAAAAAATAAAAATCGCAGAGGCAATCAAATACCATCAAAAGAAAGCTCTATTTGTGGGAAGAAAAGGACGCAAATTTTGTTTGGGTACAACATTGCATGACCGCGCAATTACCAGTTAAAGCAGCGCAGTGCCAAAGTGTAAAAAGACCTCTGGTCATTTACCAGCAAAATGGTCCGGTCTTAAAGTGGTTAAAATGGTGCTCAGGTGCATCCTATTTCCACTGATCATCCTTGAGATGTTTCCACAACTTGATTGGAGTCCACCTGTGGTAAATTCAGTTTATATGATTTGGAATGGCACACACCTGTCTATATAAGTTCCCAAGGAATTGTCTGTAGACCTACGAGACAGGATTGTATGGAGGCACAGATCTGGGGAAGTGCACAGAAATATTTCTGCAGCATTGAAGGTGCCAATGAGCACAGTGGCCTCCATCATCCATAAATGGGCAACAAGTTTGGAACCACCAGGACTAGAGCGGGCCATCCGGTCAAACTGAGCAATCGGGGGAGATGGGCCTTAGTCAGGGAGGTGACCAAGAACCTGATGGTCACTCTACAGCCCCATACACACTATCAGTTTTTCTACTATGAGTTTTTCTTTCAGGTTTACCAAAACCATGCAGTGGAAGGGCCTGCCTGATTGCATACAAATTGAAACTCCTAAGGTTTGACCTCATATTACATGGTTTTGGTAAATCCGAAGGAAAAACTCAGCAGAAAAACTGATATGGGGCTTAACAGCTCCAGCGTTTCTCTGTGGAAAGAGGAGCAACTTCCAGAAGAACAACCATCTCTGCAGCACTCCACCAATCAGTTCTGTATGGTAGAGTGGCCAGGCGGAAGCCACTCCTCAGTAAAAGGCACATGACAGCCCGGGTGGAGTTTGCCAAAAGGCACCTGAAGGACTCTGACCATAATAAGCAAAATTCTCTGGTCTGATGGTTTGACATCCCTGTCAAATGAACGAATTACCACAGCTCGCTGTACATTTCCAAATGGCCATTATTAGTGTAGCGCTGGCTCCTGACGAGCAGGCACTATGGCTTTTTCAAAGTTTCCTGAAACCACAGTTGGGTTTTGGGGCTAGTTTTCCAAATTTCTGTTTTCAGTACCAGTCTAGCTGGGTTGCACTGGGTTCTCCTTGACCGCAGATGTTGCTGTCACCGTCACTGCTGGCAAGGTTAAGAACACAGTCTAGCTGGGTGTATTGAATGCCACTGTTCTTTCTGAACCAGCCCAGTGGGAGTGTTCTCCTGCTGTGCATTCTGGGAGGTGGTATTTAAGGTACTGACATCACGTTCTTCGGGGTTTCCGGTCTGTCTGTTCTGTTCTGCTCTGTTGGAGAGACAATTTTCTCTTTGTTTCTGGTCCTCCAGACCAGCCCTCCTGACCTGGGGTGCGGAACCATGCAGTTCAAGTCTCGGGGCTGGCTAGCCCGAGGCAGCGCAACTGCAGGGACAGGCCTGAATGGATTTCGGGGCCTGGTGATCCAAAGGTGGTCCGGTGCCGTCTCATCTATGGGAGAGGCCCAGCAACTGGAGAAACCCCAGGGGAGGACTCTTCGGGAGGTGGCCATGCGCAAGGCTGGCTTCCCTGAAGGAGCCTGGAGGCTCAGTTGAAGGACACTACATGGATCTACACTCATACGGTATTGCCGGATCGGCTGAGAGATACTGGTACCGTATGATAGCTCTTTAAATTTGTCTACGTCCCTCAATAAGTCTGTGGCAGAGACTTTGCTTAACACCCTACCGGTGTCTTGTCAAATAGGGTCCTCCATCAGATGCTGTCCTCTGCGTACTGCGCATGCGCAGTACACAGGAGCACAGATTCCGAAAATTGCCGAGGACGAACGGCGCCTGCGCCGTGAGTCCAGGTTCTATCCCCACTATCCAAGTGGACATAGAGTTAGAATAAAAAAGAGCCGAGCGCAGCGAGGCCGAGCCCGAAGCGTGGCGAGCGAAGCTCGCCCGCGAGGGGCCCTCTAAAATTCTAAACCCTATGTCCGCTTGGATAGTAGGGCTACCTCCTCCACTCACGGCACAGGCGCCGTTCAGCTTCGGAGATTTTCCGAAGCTTCGTCTGCTCCGTACTGCGCATGCGCAGTACGGAACGGACACATATCGATGGTCGGACTCAATTGGGCAGAACACCGGCTGCTAGTCCTAGTGAGAGGAGGTCTATCCGGGGGTTGTAAAATCCAGGATTTTTCCTATAAGAGACTTTCCATTTTTTCAGTCTAAAGTACCTGAGCTTAATCCTAACCCTCTACCCTTGTCTAAAGACTCTGTTTCTGGTTCAAATAAATAACCCAAAAGATTCAGTGTCAGTTTCCACATTTATTTGGGCCATCTTCCACAGGAACCTCTAGATGGAGAAGAGGTCAAGACGGTAAGCCCAATAAAACCAGCAGCTCCTTCAGGGGTCAGTGTATGTGTATATAGGTGACACCATAGTGTATGGCAGTTAGTCCTGCAAAGGAGATAAATACATCAGGGATCCTGTGTTTAAAGGGATTGAAGAATTCTGGCCAGTTCTCGATTGAGCCTCTGAAGCAGCCGGCGGAGACCAGTGAAAATGGTCAGGCCATCCAACTGATCCCCTCCGATGTCGTGACTTTGTCAGCCACACACCGACACCAATGAATTGTCAAACTGCATAAGAAGGACATTGATATACCACAGGATCCGATAAGTACTTTTCATGCTTTACCCTGGATTACAAAGGGCCCTATGGGATTAGACTCAATAACGTGTCATTGGGTGTGGATCCACCTTACAGTGTGAGGGAGGTAGCTCAGGACATGAATTGCTTTAAAGCTGACCATGTGGATCTATGTATCCTATGCCATTTAATTCTACTCCTGCTGTCGCACTTCCTCCGGACCACTGCTACAACTCTGAACACAACAGGCTGTTTAACCACACCCTCTTGGGCCTTTACATCGTTTATATTGCATGTATATTTGGGAAGCCAGAATTCAGTCCTCAATCCTTTAAAACACAGGATCCCTGATGTATTCACCTCCTTTGCAGGACTACTTGACTTACACTATGGTGTCACCTATATACACCTATACCTGCTCCCCCCCCCCCCCCCCACATGGCCTGATCCACACATCTTTAGGAGGTGGTCATGGTGTTTTATAAGAATACATGTTTTTATTTGTATGTCGTTTTTATTGCAGATTTTTGATACTAATAAATAATTGCCATTTGGAAATGTACAGCGAGCTGTGGTAATTCGCTCATTTCACCGGGACGGTTGAGCTAAATCTGTTTTTTTATTTTTGAGTTGCATATACATGTTTTTCCCTGAAAGCTCCCACCCCCTTTCCTTTCCCACTCTTATCCATGTGAGTAGAATTATGGTTATTTCTATACTGTGATTTATATTAGTTGGTACCTTGCGGGTTATTTTCCTTTAGTGTTTCAAAGCATGGTAGTGGCAGCATCATGCTGTGGGGATGTTTTTCAGCTGCCGGAACTGGGAAATTAGTCAGGATTGAGGGAAACAATTAAATCGACGCAGTGCCGAATCGCAAAAAGTGGTCTGGTCTTTGGCCAGCAAAATGGTCCGGGGCTGAAGTGGTTAAAGCTGACCATGTGGATCTATGTATCCTATGTCATTTAATTCTACTCCTGCTGTCGCACTTCCTCCGGACCACTGCTACAACTCTGAACACAACAGGCTGTTTAACCACACCTTCTTGGGCCTTTACATCGTTTATATTGCATTTATATTTGGGAAGCCAGAATTCAGTCTTCAATCCTTTAAAACACAGGATCCCTGATGTATTCATCTCCTTTGCAGGACTACCTGCCATACACTATGGTGTCACCCATATACACCTATACCTGCTCCCCCCCCCCCCCCCCCACATGGCCTGATCCACACATCTTTAGGAGGTGGTCATGGTGTTTTATAAGAATACATGTTTTTGTTTTTTATGTTGTTTTAATTGCAGATTTTTGATACTAATAAATAATTGCCATTTGGTAATTTGCTCATTTAACAGGGACGGTTGAGCTAAATCATTTTTTTTTATAAATAATTGCCATTTGGAAATGTATAGCGAGCTGTGGTAATTCGCTCATTTCACCGGGACGGTTGAGCTAAATCTGCTGTTTTATTTTTGAGTTGCATATACATGTTTTTCCCTGAAAGCTCCCGCCCCCTTTCCTTTCCCACTCTTATCCATGTGAGTAGAATTATGGTTATTTCTATACTGTGATTTATATTAATTGGTACCTTGCGGGTTATTTTCCTTTAGTGTTTCAAAGCATGGTAGTGGCAGCATCATGCTGTGGGGAACTGGGAGACTAGTCAGGATCGAGGGAAGGATGAATACAGCAATGTACAGAGACATCCTTGATGAAAACCTGCTCCAGAGTGCTGTGGACCTCTGAGTGGGGCGAAGTTTCGTCTTCGAACAGGACAACAACCCTAAGCACACAGCCAAGATAACAAAGGAGTGGCTAAGGGACAGCTCTGTGAATGTCCTTGAGTGGCCCAGCCAGAGCCCAGACTTGAACCCGATTGAACATCTCTGGAGAGATCTGACAATAGCTGTGCACCGACGCTCCCCATCCAACCTGATGAGCTTGAGAGGTTCTACACAGAAGAATGGGAAAAACTGCCCAAAAATAGGTGTGCCAAGCTTGTAGCATCATACTCAAAAAGACTTGAGGCTGCAATTGGCGCCAAAGTGTTGAGCGAGGACTGTGAATACTTCTGTATATGGGATTTATTTCTTTTAATATTTTTTTTTTTAAATGTGTGAAGATTTCAAACAAACTTCTTTCACGTTGTCATTATGGGGTATTGTTTGTAGGATTTTGGGGAAAATAATGAATTTAATCCATTCTGAAATAAGGCTGTAAGATAATAAAATGTGGAAAGAGTAAAGCGCTGTGAATACTTTCTGAATGCACCGTACCTACTAGGCACTCTGAGTGCCAGCATATTTTTGAAAATAATTTGGATAACATTAGCAATTGGTTTAAACAGGCAACGTCTACTTGTTTTTGGTTTTATGTTGTTGGTGGTGGTGGTGTATATCTAAACCATAATTGGATGACCTTTTGCTAAATTTTTGACTGTTACCATTTGTTAAATAAAATACTGCTTTCTCTTTTCTTAATAAATTTTTTTTTCAAGTGTTTGTTACCCCAACATTTTATATTCCTGATTTGTGCCTGCTGTACCACGTACTTGTATGGAAAAGTATCCTCTTCTCTTTGTATTGCTTCCTTCGGGTGAAATCCCTGGTGTTCCTGCCAGTCCCTTTGCTTTCCGATTAAACACTGACCACACTAAGCAGGAGAGCACAGCATGGTCAATCCTCTAGCTGTGCTGGGAACTCAACCTGCTCTCCTCCAATGATCAGACTTGTCCTGACACCCCCCCCCCCCGCACAGCCATTCACTGGGAAGCTCAGTGTGCTGCTGCTTCTCCTCTGTCAACCCAGCTCTTATGCAGCTGAGAACAGAGGGAATGTGATCACTTATGAAAAAGATAAAAAATGTATTTATAATTTATTTTCTATATCTATAGAAAAATGTTTTGCTTTTCATTTCTATTTTAAAATGAATGGGTTGTTTTATAAGGTGATTGTTTACAATTATTTAAATTTTTTTCTATTGCTCTCCACCAACCTCTTTCAGTATCCAGCAACACGTCATTTCTCATGACTGGCTTCCCAGTAGTGATAACTAGGGACCATGCCTGCGCTGTCAAGTGACACGGCTGCTTGAAGCCTTCACAAAGGGTTCATGTGACAATACAGGGGCCCAGTTGCCACCTTATAACAGAAAGTGTCTGAACAAGAATCTTCATGACAGGGGCAGCCCATCCATTAAGGATGCATGGGCGCCGCTCCCCCCCCCCCCCGGTCCTCCCCCATCCATGTGTCCGGCCCCTTTCATGACAACGGTGCATAGATTCCAATGAGGGAGGGCTGTTTTTTTGAAGCACAAATTAGAGCCAGAGGTGTGTTAAAACGGCGAATCGATATTCACCGTTGTAACGCTGATCCTCCACCCGGCCAATCAGGAAGCTGATTTTGACACCGGTTACCCGATTGGCTGAAAGGACAAGCGATCCTATTGGACGCCTAGGAGGAGAAGGGAGGAGCCGCACAGCAGAAGCCACCGGGATGCAGTGAGGACACGAGAGCCACTGCCCACCGCCCATAGGAGCCTGCAATGCACCGCCTGTAGGAGCCCACAACCTGCCCATAGGAGCCCGTCCGTCTTCAACCGATGGGGTAAGTGCTGGGGTGGGGTGGGGGGGTGCTACCAACTAACCGGGGAGAGGGGTTCGTGGTTGTTTGCTGCCCCCCCCGCCCCCCAAAAAAACCCAGCCGCCATTGAATTTTACCAGGGATTATATATAAAGCTACAGATTCAAAAAGGTATATTTTGAAATTACTTGAACATGTTTAATTACAGGTATACCCCACTTTTAAGTACACAATGGGGTTTATTTACTAAAGCTGGAAAGTGCAAAATCAGGCTCCTTTCTGCATAGAAACCAATCAGCTTCTAACCTCAGCCTGTTCAATTAAACTTTGGTAATAAAACCTGGAAACTCATTGATAAATCAACATATGGGCAAGAAATAACAAATGGGTAAATAACATTTTCTGAAAGAATAATGGCCAATCCTCTGGAAATATACCCAACAGGGCAATTTTTTAATAACACTTTGGTGACTGGGCTTAGATCTACTTTATAGAAATTGAAAAATGTGTAAAAGACGTATGTATCGCAGGGTGACACTGCGAACACACCAAAATTAATGTGCCATCGTCCCGATATGAATTATGGAAGAAGAAGACTAGTATTAAGTGGACTTTATGAGGCACATAAGTACTTTATCTATAAAACAGTTTTATTACAAATATAAATATTGTTACACTTTAACCCCTTTTATACAACTATTTTAAATCCTACGTATGAACTTCTCCCGAAGAAGCACTGACTAAGCGTGGAACATGTCAAGCTTTTTCTTCAACTAAAATAAAGTCTGGACCCCTATGCCTCATATCATTCCTGTGGAATTTTGAACAAGCCTCGGCTATTGGTTATTAAACTATTGGCTTTGTATCTCTGATTTTTTGTACTATATGTTATAGAATAAGCTTCACTGGATAATAACATTGATCAGGCAGTTTGGGTCACAGTGATATTAAAAAATCTTTTATGTAAACAATTGTTGTACCATACCTATGTGAAAGTGTAACAATATTTATATTTGTAATAAAACTGTTTTATAGATGAAGTACTTATGTGCCTCATAAAGTCCACTTAATACTAGTCGTCTTCTTCTTTAGATCTACTTTAAATGTAAAAATAAAATAAAAAAACATTCAGGTCAGTTATGTGACATTAAGTAGATGCCATCACTTGTCTCGATTTTGTCTCATATAGGAGTACATAATGTCTGACAAAAGTGACCTGAAAGCTGAACTGGAACGCAAAAAGCAGCGTTTAGCACAAATACGGGAAGAGAAGAAACGTAAAGAGGAGGAGCGGAAAAAGAAGGAGGTCAGTGAACTGTTGTTTCAAATTTGTATGTTAAACAACAACAAAAGAGAACTACAAACCATAAAGCCATGGAGTGGAAAATGCCCACTAATGCCTCATACACAGTGGGGGCTGGTGCCTACTATTTTTTTTGGGTGGGGGGCGATCACCTTACCTGCTAATGGAGGCATGGAGGAGACACGGAGGCAGGGAGAAGGAGGAGCCGGGCCGCTTAAGCGTGGACACAGGCATTCCCCTTCCTTGCCGATTGGAACCCAGAAGTGTGTCCTGAGACACGATTGGTCAGGGAGTCATAAGACTCCCTGGCCAATAGGTGCTTCCTGATTGTCGGGGAGGAGAATGTGGCAGAATAGCGAATATTCGCTAGTGTCACATTACTGGGTGGGATCAGGGCGCGCTCTCTGTGCCCCGAGCCCTATTTTGAAACCTATTAGAGCCTCTGGTTCTAATCAGGTGCTTCAAAATACACACCCACGCCTATCCCTGCAATTGTAATTCATGTGTCCTGAAAGGGGCCGGGTACATGGATAGGGAGGGCGACGGCGGTGTTAGGGTGGGTGGCAGCCCGTGCATTGTGGGCGCATCATACAATACATTTTCAGATACAGTTTAAAAGTATATCTGTAGCAGGCTATGGACATTTAAAAAATGTATATATTCCTAACAGATAGTAAATGAGCTTCAAAATAGACTACATTCTGTAGCAGTAGTGACTGTGGAGTAATTTGTCCAAAAATTGACCGCAGAAGCACTAAACTCCCTCATAAGTCAAGTTGTGGCGGGTTCTCTTTCAACTCAGGTGTGAATAAAAAAAATACACTACATGGCTAAAAGTTTGTGGACACCCTTCCCGGAAGAGTTGAAGCTGTTATAGCTGCAAAGGGTGGGCCAACTCAATATTGAACCCTACGGACTAAAGCCGCGTACACACGGGTGGACTGTATGGCCTACTTAGTCCGTCATACAATCCGACGGACAGTCCGTCCTACTTTCGAATGAACGGACTTGACCACACACGGATGCACAAACAGTCCGTCGAAAGCTTGCGCGATGACATGTACAGCACGTACGACGGGACTAGAAATAGGAAGTCCAATACACAGCAATGCAACCTTTCGCCGTATAAATCCTTTCTGGGCATGCGCCATTCTTAGTCCGTTGAACTAGCCTACTGACGAGCGGATTGTCCGCTGAAACCAAAGTACGACGGACAGTATTTCGAAAAATCCGAAATACTTAGTACGCCAGACTGCACGCTGAAAAAGTCTGCTGAAGCCCACACGAGCGGACTGTCCGCTGAAATGTGTTTCGACGGACTAAGTAGGCCATACAGTCCGCCCGTGTGTACGCGGCCTAAGACTGGGATTCCAATAAAGTTGTTGTGTGCAAAGGCAGGCGTCCCAATACTTTTGGTAATATAGTGCATGTTGTAGATATAACGGTACCCTTCTCTGGAAACCCCCTGAACTCATTTAGAGGCCTGTTCACATAATTTGGCATATAGAGGGTTATTTACAAGAGCTAAATCCACTTTGCACTACAAATGCACTTGGAAGTGCAGTCGCTGTAAATCTGAGGGGAAGCTCTGCTGATTTTATCATCCAATCATGTGGAAGCTAAAATGCTGTTTTTTATTTTCCTTGCATGTCCCCCTCGGATCTACAGCGAGTACACTTGAAAGTTCACTTGTAGTGCAAAGTGGATTTGCCTTTCGTAAATAACCCCCATAGTATATTGTTAATTGGTATCTTTATTTTCATAATTTAGTGATGTCACTTATTGGTTCTCCTGCCTCTTTACTACTTCCTGCTGTTAATACAAAAACGGTTCAAGCATCGTGTCTTTATATTGTCCTCAGATCTTTGGTAAATCTTTAACACATTTCTTTACACAGGCAGAACAGCAGCTACAAATAGAGCCAATTCATGAAGATTCTGATCTAGACCGCAAGAGGCGTGAGACAGAAGCTTTGCTGCAGAGTATTGGGATCTCCCCGGAGCCACCTCTAGGTATTCACAGATATGCAATTTCATTTATTTTAGGATATCTGTTCACAGCTTTCTACCAGAATCCAGGCCTGCTTCGTTCAGGCCTTTCCTGATTGGATAATAATTAATTGGATCAGGTATATCATATTTCATAGATTTAGTAAATCAAATGCCCAGTACACATTATGATAAAATCGGGTGAACGATCGGCCAGGTTTCCTTGATGTTTTACAGCAAGTCGGAACTAGACATGTGCACTACCGAAAAATGTCGGATCATTCGTTATGATCGGCATTCGTTTCTTCGGATAAATGTTTTTTTTTTTAAAGTCAAAAATGTTCCTTTATTGAGGCAAAAGGTCAAACTTCGGATTATTTGTAACTTTGGATGCATTTGTATTCGTTCCGTTCCATTCGTTTAGACGTGGCATTCGTTACTTCGAATCATTCGTCATTTCAGGTGCATGCATATTCGTTACATTCACTAACAGTTACTTACGTCAAATTGATAATTTAATAGTTTATAATAATAATAATAATTTAAACCTTTAAAAATAATTTATAATTTAATTATAATAGAAAATATGAAAAGCAAAATGATCCGAATGTAATCGATTTGCTAAACTCTTGGGTTGAATTATTTTTTCGTTCTTTTGGATTTTCATTATTTCAGATTTTCGTGGTTTTGGGTTTTCGTTCTTTCTGAAAATTCATTCTCTTATGCATTCAAAAGAGTCTTTCGTTTTATTTGAATGCTACAAAAACAAATTTGTAAGGAAGCGAATCGCACATGTCTAGTCAGAACCGAGGACAGAAATAATGTACGAAAATTCTCATGTGACAAAGGCTTTTTTTTGGTATTGTTTCTGATCATGCGCAGTCTTTTGTATATCTAATATTTCTTGTATGAAAACGGTCACATTAAACGTAAATCGTTCTTTCTGTTCCTGTACAAGAACATTTTTGGAGTTTGTCCCTTCGGGAAATTTTCATTCGGAAGGTCCGGAGTC
Source organism: Lithobates pipiens (assembly GCF_037356315.1). Lineage (NCBI taxonomy): Eukaryota > Metazoa > Chordata > Amphibia > Anura > Ranidae > Lithobates > Lithobates pipiens. The sequence goes on along the minus strand of NW_027507764.1, from coordinate 55,418,827 downwards.
CGCTGTAGAAAGTTGTGTATACACTATCAGAAAATGGTACGATTGTTCCTCGGGCAAAAATGTTTTCCTGATTTTCTTAATGTGTACAGGGCAAAGGCCTCACTCACACATGAGGTGGATAGGTACTAAAATTCAGGTGGTTGATCTGAATTTTCCATTCTATCCCATTCTATTGTTTTTTTTTTAATTCTATTCCTTTCTTTTCTTTTCTACTCTATTATTTTCTATTCTATTCTATTCTTTTATATGCTATTTGAATTTATTATATTAGAAATTCAAATTTTGGAAGAAGGTTATGTTCTTTCTTTTATTCTATTCAATTTTTTTCTTTTCTTTCCTATTATATTCTTTGTTTCTATTCTATTCTCTTCTATTTTATTATTTTCTATTCTATTTGAATTCAAATTTATTCTATATTGAAATTCGAATTTCAGAAGATAGTTATATTTTGTCTGTTTTATTCTCTTCTATTTTTTTTATTCTATTCTGTTGTGAATTTTTTTTTCTATTATATTCTATTTTGTTCTGTTTTACTCTATTCTTTTCTATTCTACTGTTTTATTTTCTATTATATTCCTTTATTTTCTATGATAGCCCTTCATTTCTATTCTAGTTTTTTTCTACACTTTTCTGTTCTGCTTTGTTCTGATTTACTCTGTTCTATTCTATTCTATTTCTTTATTTGAATGCTACAAAACAAATTTGTAACAAAGCGAATCGTACATGTCTAGTCGGAACCGAGGACAGAAATAATGTACGAACATTCTCATGTGACAAAGGCTTTTTTTTTTCTTTTGGTATTTGTTGTTTCTGTTAATGTGCAGTCTTTCATATATCTAATATTTCTTGTATGAAAACGGTCACATTAAATGTAAATCGTTCTTTCTGTTCCTGTACAAGAAAAATTTTGGAGTTTGTCCCTTCGGGAAATTTTCATTCGGAAGGTCCGGAGTCAGCTGTAGAAAGTTGTGTACACGCTATCAGAAAATCGTACGATTGTTCCTAGGGCAAAAATGTTTTTCTGATTTTCTTAATATGTACAGGGCAAAGGCCTCACTCACACATGAGGTGGATAGGTACTAAAATTCAGGTGGTTGATCTGAATTTTCCATTCTATCCCATTCTATTGTTTTTTTTTTTATTCTATTCCTTTTATATTCTATGTTCCTTATATTCTTTGTTTCTATTCTATTCTCTTCTATTTTATTATTTTCTATTCTATTTGAATTCAAATTTATTCTATATTGAAATTCGAATTTCAGAACATAGTTATATTTTGTCTGTTTTATTCTCTTCTATTTTTTTTTTTATTCTATTCTGTTGTTATTTTCTTTTCTATTATATTCTATTTTGTTCTGTTTTACTCTATTCTTTTCTATTCTACTGTTTTATTTTCTATTGTATTCCTTTATTTTCTATGGTAGCCCTTCATTTTCTATTCTAGTTTTTTTCTACACTTTTCTGTTCTGTTTTGTTCTGCTTTAATCTGTTCTATTCTATTTCTTTATGCTCTATTCTATTCTCTTTGGAAATTCGAATTTGATTTGAAAAAGATTTGTTTTTGATTCGAAAGCGATTCAAATTCAAATTTAGTCTGAAAATTTTAGTTTTGTTGTTTTTGATTCACTCCTATTGTAATTCAGAAATTTTGGATACATCCGAATTTCCAAATAACTAAAAATGTGTCCCAATTTTGATTCGGAACTCTTGTGCAGAGATATCACCAATGGAACCAATGAGAGAAGTAAGATGGCAGAAAGTGTTTGAACGTGCAGGCTACCACCCAGAACTAAAACTCAAGTTTCTAGTGGAATGTCCCTTTAAAGTAGATTGACACCTAATTACTAAAACCTTATATAAGCATTAACAGGTTTTGTAATTTCAGAAGTTATCTTTTTTCTTTTAAATATGCAGCTTTCATTAAAATGGTACCTGGTGATCCTGCCATGAAGATCCTTGTTCAGACACTTCCTGTTATGGGCTTTTATTGTGTTGCTTTGTCACTTTGTCACATGCTGCCCTGGCTGACTATACAAACTGATGTAACGACACACATTGCTCAGGCATGATCCACCATTGTCACTATGAACAAGCTGGTCCAGAGCAAAGATGTGTGACCATTGGAGTGCATATAGACAGGAAGTGACTGCAAGAAGCTGGCGGAGATCAACAGCACTGATATGTAAACTAGGGTGAAGAAAGTGAAAATTATATTTTATGAAAACAAAACAAAAAAAACTTTCAATTGTGTATGATGCACAGCAAACTAATTGTCTTACAGTTGGAGAGTTACAGTTTTGATCTACTTTATATAATTAAAGCCTAGTAGAAGTATAGTATACACCAGGCATCACTAAATGGTGGACTGCGGTCCGGAGTCAGATTGCGTCAATGTCCAATCCAGAACGCCATGGTTCTGCGATTTAGGAGCCGTTCTGCCCAGCAGCCATCACCACCACCGCTGTGGTTCTCACAGGGCTAACAGCAGGAGGCAGGACAGCTCTGGACGGAGGGGGGGAGCTGCCTGAGTTAACAAGCAACTAGCAAACAATCACCAGCTTTCAGCTCCCACCCTCTGTCAAGGCCTGCTGTGCCTGCCAACTGATGACAGGAATGGGGGGGGGGGGGGGGAGTGGAAGAAAGAGGTGGAAGGCTTGTGCATCAAAACGATAGTTTATTCATACAAAATAGATAAATGCATATAGAAGCATATAAAAAGTTTCTACGTATTCATAAAAGCTGGGTTACAAAATATACACATTAAAATTAGAAATTGGACATGTCCATACAAAGGTGAGCCCACCTTTGAGCACTTGCCCTTGTATGGGCATGTCTAATTTTAATGTGTATATTTTATAACCCAGCTTTTATGAATACGTAGAAACTTTTTATATGCTTCTATATGCATTTATCTATTTTGTACGAATAAAGTGTATCGTTTTGATCCAAGCGTCAGATTACTCGCCTTCTACCTCTTTCTTCCACTTGGCCTTCTTCGGACCACCCCTGGTCAGTTTAGGCAGCCTGTCCCCGGGACACGCATGATCATTCTCTATTATCCTTTCTTTGAAGGTACTACCACTCTATACCAACAACGCCTTCACGGGTCGCAGGAGAAATTCTTTCTTTGTTTATAGGGCTGAAGACGGTAATAAGGAGGAGCTGATGACAGCAGTGGAGAGGGTCTGAGGACAGTAATGGGGGGGTGGGGGGCTGAGGACAGTAATGGGGAGGAAAGGGGTTAGGGCAGTAATGGGGGAGCTGAGGACATTTTTGGGGGTGGGAGAGGGCTGAGGACAGTAATGGAAGGAAGGGGTTATGACAGTAATGGGCAATTGGGGAGCTGAAGACAGTGATGGAGGGGGGCTGCGTTCAGTAGTGGAGGGAGGCTGAGGACAGTAATGGGGGGGGAGGGTGGCTGAGAACAGTAATGGGGGAAGGGGTTATGACAGTAATCTGGGGATGAGGACAGTAATGGGGGGAAGGGATTATGATGATATAGGGAGCGGCTGAGAACATTAATGGGGTCACTGAAGACAGTAATGGGGAAGACTGGGGACAGTAACTGGGGGAGCTGAGGTCAGTAATGTGGGGGAGGTGTCTGAGGACAGTAAAGGAGGGAAGGGGTTAGGACAGTAATAGGGGGGCCTGAGAACAGAGTAATGAGGGGCAGGGGTTAGGACAGTGAGCTGAGGACATCAATGGGGTCACTGAAGATGTTAATGGGGAAGCTTGAAAACAGTTTTGAGGGGTTGGGGCTGAGGACAGTAATGGGGCAGGCTGGGGACAGTCATGGAGGGGGTTGCTGAACACCGTAATAGGGTCACTGAGGACAGTAATGGGTTCACTGAGGACAGTAATGGAGGGGGTTAAGAACAGTAATGGAGAAGGTTGAGAACAGTAACGAGGAGGCTGAGGACAGTAAAAGGGGGGGTTGCGGAAGACATTATTGGGGTCACTGAAGACAATAATGGGGGGCTGAAGACCGTAATGGGGAGGGGGATTTTGATGCGAGAGGGGGAAGAACTTAGGAAGCTGATGTAAGAACAGGATTGTGATATGAGGCTTAGTTCAGATCTGTGCATGTGCCTTTTGCAATTAAAATGAATTGGCTATCCTACCCAATAGAAACACAGGCAAAGAAGTCCCGACTTGCAGCACAAATGTGCCATAGGTGCCGATATGTGAGGGTATCATTAAGAATTTAAAAAAGAAAAGAAAATCTGCGCTACAGTGAAAAAACAAACACAATTTTTTTGTCATGCAGCAATTCAAAATATATACCAAAAATGCTATATAAAAAAGACTTGAAAAAAGGAAGAAATAGAACTGCGCAATCCTTAATATTTAAATTAAGGTGTGAATAAACAATGAAGTGCATGTTTGCTCAATGTTGTGCAAAGTATTAACATAAACCCCAACATAGAAAATGCATTAGCAACATATACCCATACAGTGCAAGTAAAACCACATATAAAATAACACCAATTGTTGTAAATAAGCACTAATAAGATCAGTACTGAAATCTCAATGGTACTAGTGCTCCAAAGAAATATGTGCAAAAAAATACTAAATAAAAATCAAAAATCAAAAATAAATAAAAATAAAAAACTCGTTAAAAAGTCCAGGTAGGTGAGTTCAAAACAAACAAATGTCCACAGTGACTTGTCAAAAAATCCAAAACAGGTGTAGTCGTGAGGCAAAGATTAAAGTGCAGCACCACCGTGTAGATAACAAATGGCTCCTTACCAGTTTTGTTTTGAACTCACCTACCTGGACTTTTTAACGAGTTTTTTATTTTTATTTATTTTTTATTTTTGATTTTTATTTAGTATTTTTTTGCACATATTTCTTTGGAGCACTAGTACCATTGAGATTTCAGTACTGATCTTATTAGTGCTTATTTACAACAATTGGTGTTATTTTATATGTGGTTTTACTTGCACTGTATGGGTATATGTTGCTAATGCATTTTCTATGTTGGGGTTTATGTTAATACTTTGCACAACAATGAGCACATATCATTAAGAATTAATGGCATGCCGCACATCTGCTTAAGTGCAGCGTGTTTCTCTGTGGGTCGGGAATGCATGCGATTTTGCTGATGTTCTTCAGCCACAGAGATGAACCTAGCCTAACAACAGAAGGGGTCTGTGATGTGAAGGATCTGAGGCATCGCACAATCATGCGGTTCAGACCTCTATTGGAAAAATATTTTACTAACTGGATCTCTGTGAATTCTAATTCAATATCCCTGGTATAGATATTAGCATAAATATATTTGATTTATTGGAGTTGAAAAAAATATGTTTTTTGTTTTTCTTTATTTCTTAGTTCCAACCCCAATGTCTCCTTCATCAAAATCATTGAGCACGCCCAGTGAGACTGGAAGCCAGGACTCTGTTGATGGTACAATAATGGGACGGTAAGATGTGTATCTCAGCCTTATTCATGTGGATATTATGAATACTACAATGTATGTATGTATGTATGTATGTACTCACCGCACATAAGAGCCCTGATGAGCCTCTACAGAAGTCATTTTGAGCCTAGCACTTGGCCTACATGCCTCAAACTAAACATTTCATGCGCTGCATCATTTTTATTTTTGCATGTGGATAAATCTCTCATAAACTGCAGTACCAGTGTCATAATAACCATAATTCCCAACAGATTTTTGTAACATGCAACAACACAATAAAGCCTTCTTACTACAGAAGGTATTCACTTGTCCAAATCCAGCGCACATCCCAAACAAATAAAGAGTATACCTCAGTTCAGGACAGTGGGTGAAACCATGCCTATCATTCCTTTATGTCTCAACAGCCAGATGCACATTCAAAACTTAGAGAAAGAATCCGGCGGCATGCAATAAAATCCTTTGTAAGTGAAACTGTATTATAACAGAAGGACAGCATGAAGCCCTACCTGGGACCTACTCCTGTGATGAGTGTTTTATCCCAAGCTGGATGAGGTCCCAGAGGGAGCTTCGAGTTGTTCATCTGCCACAATAAAGTTTTGTGCATGAAAGGCCTTATGATGTGCCTATGGATTGAAGTGAGAATCATCTTCTGCCTGGTTTTAGCAACTAGCTAGCCAAGAGTGGTAGCCAGCATACAGGGCCTGGGTGTGGCAAATAATAATTTTTCATGTCCAGAACCACTGTTTTTTTTAGTTCAGATACAGCCTAATATCTATAGAACTGTATATTCTAGATTGCGTGCACCTATTTCAGGCTTTTTGGCAATTATTAGTACGGTGTATGGAAACGATGGCTTATATGGAATGGGGCTTGGAACCTAATAGAACAGTATAATGATAAGTGACAAAAGGAATCCAAAAGTCCTCCAAACGATCAATACGTAGCATAGTAAAGCCTTCTTAAGCCCCATACACACTATCAGATTTTCTGCTGATTTTTGTCTTCAGATTTACCAAAATCATGTAGTGCAAGGGCCTGCCTGATTGCATACAATTTGAAACTCCTAAGTTTTGACCTCATATTATATGGTTTTGGTAAATATGAAGACAAAAATCAGCAGAAAATCCGATAGTGTGTATGGGGCTTAAGGCCTGATTCACACCTATGCATTTTTAGTACTTTTTGCATTTTGCAGATTTGCACTACAGAACGTGTTCCATAGGAAACCGTGTTAAATGGACTGTAGTGAAAATCTTCAAAATGCAAAAAGCACTAAAAATGCATAGGTGTGAATCAGTCCCTCATCAGTTGAAGGACTTTTTTAAAGGGGCTGTAAAGATTTGTTTTTTATTTTCAAAATAGGTTCCTTTAAGCTAGTGCATTGTTGGTTTACTTACCTTTTCCTTCAATTTCCCTTCCAAATGTTTATTTTTTATTTTTCTTGGTCTGAATTTCTCACTTCCTGTTCCTCCTCAGTATGCTGTTCAGTAAGCTGTTCTGGCTGACTAAACACCGCTCGGATGATGGTGTGAAGTTTACTGAGGAGAAACAGGAAGTGAGAAATTCAGACAAAGAAAAAAAACATCTAGAAGGGAAATCGAAGGAAAAGGTAAGTGAACAAACAATGCACTAGCTTAAAGGAACCTATTTAGAAAATAAAAAATGAAGCTTTACAACCCCTTTAAGCAAACTTTGTCGGAAAGCGATGTTCACCTCCTAGTAGATTCCTCCCCTTTCAGAGGCCACCATTATGGTGCCTGCGCAGCTCTACCAATGGGCTCTGCCCGGCCTAGCCAGGCAAGAATTCTGGATGTGCTGCTTTGTAGCACACATAAAGCTTTTTAGAAAAAGGCAGGGGTGTCAAACTCAATTTCATTGCAGCCGCAGTATGGCTGCCCTCAAAGGGCCGGTTGTATCTGGGGTGCGCTACGTACAGAGTGCAGGGTTCAGGATTACATTATGTACAGAGTGCAGAGTTCAGGAGCGTGTTACATAAAAAGTGTAGAGTTCAGGATTACTCTATGAACAGAGTGCAGAGTTCAGGGATGCACTACATACAGAGTGCAGGGTTCAAGAGTGCATTATGTACAGAATGCAGAGTTCAGGGGTGCACAGTGTACATCGTTTAGGGGAGTGCTACATACAGAGGTAGAGTTCAGGGGTGTGCTATGTACAGAGTACAGAGTTCAGGGGTCACTACATGCAGGGTTGAGGGGTGCGCTATGTACAAAATGCAGGGTTTTGGATTGTGCTGTGCAGAGGTTAGGGGTGTGCTGTGTACAGACTGCAGAGTTTAGGGGTATGCTGTGTACAGAATTTAGGGGTGTGCTGTATACAGAGCTTAGGGGTGTGCTGTGTACAGAATGCAGGGTGTGAAACCCCAACCCCCCACCCCCCCCAAAGCTTCCTCGCATATTTCTCCTACCCGGTGGGCTCTAGTACCTCCCAGTGTAGTTGGGGGGCACCTTGTAGGGAGATTGTAATCTGTGGGAGCAAATATAAGCTTATTAGAGTTTACGTATACTTCAACTTGCTGCATGCGTGTTCCAAATCAGTGACAGAGAATGGATTAGGTTCAGAGAATCAATATGGCAGCCTGTCAGCTATAATTTTAAGGAAGAAATCGGCAGTGACAGCCTCCATATTTTTCTTGGTATCAGTTTCTTTTTAATGTGTTTGAAATGGAACTATCCATCACCCAGCTTGGGTGCCTCCATGAAGATATAGCTTTCTCCAGTCTGGTATTATAGCTGAATATTGCATCCAATATACTAGACAACACTAGCTTAGGTGCAAACTTCAACTGTTTATTGAAAATTCACATAGAGTACTGTATATAGCACACAATTTAAAAAAGTAGAGTCTGATCACATTACCCCAACAATGCAATCGGGAATATATTTAACATAGCTAATGAACAGCCAACATACACATAATGCTAATTCACATCTAGCAACTAATAGCTGACAGTGATCTAACTAACAACTATCCACTTAAATAAACCAAGGTGCCCAGACCGTTTGGCACCCAGCCCAAAAACGCTGGATACACAATGTACATTACACATTATTATAAGCATTAACACATAACATCCCATAATGGTTTGATAACAAGCTAAAGTGGACACAATACTAATTACATCTCCAAGAGATGGGCAGACAGACAAACAGTAGGTGACTCAATTAACGATGGGAACGCACACCTAGGAGGCAAACAATGGGAGAGACATACAATGTCTTGAAAAAGTATTCCCCCCCCCCCCTTGAAATTTTCCAAATTTTGTCATGTTACAACCAAAAACGTAAATGTATTTTATTGGGATTTTATGTGATAGACCAACACAAAGTGGCACACACAATTGTGAAGTGGAAGAAAAATTATAAATGTTTTTTAAAGTTTTTTTACAAATAAATATGTGAAAAGTGTGATGTACATTTGTATTCAGCCCCCCTCAGTCAATACTTTGTAGAACTGCCTTTCACTGCAATTACAGCTGCAAGTCTTTTTGGGGATGTCTCTACCAGCTTTGCACATCTGGAAAGTGAAATTTCTGCCCATTCTTCTTTGCAAAATAGCTTAAGCTCTGTCAGATTGGATCTGTCTGTGAACAATTGTTTCTTGCCGCAGATTCTCAATTGGATTTAGGTCCAGACTTTGACTGGGCCATTCTAATACTTGACTATGCTTTGATTTAAACCATTCCATTGTAGCTCTGGCTGTATGTTTGGGGTCTTTGTCCTGCTGGAAGGTGAACCTCCGCCCCAGTCTCAAGTCTTTTGCAGACAATAACAGGTTGTCTTCTAAGATTGTCCTGTATTTGGCTCCATCCATCTTTCCATCTTCTTTGACCAGCTTCCCTGTCCCTGCTGGAGAAAAGCATCCCCACAACATACTACCACCACCATGTTTCAGTCAAAAAGTTCAATTTTGGTCTCATCTGACCAGAGTCCCTTCTTCCACATGTTTGCTGTGTCCCTCACATGGCTTCTCGCAAACTGCAAACGGGACTTCTTATGGCTTTCTTTCAACAATGTCTTTCTTCTTGCCACTCTTCCATAAAGGGCAGATTTGTGGAGAGCACGACTAATAGTTGTCCTGTGGACAGATTCTCCCACCTGAGCTGTGGATCTCTGCAGCTCCTCCAGAGTTATCATGGGTCTCTTGGCTGCTTCTCTGATTAATGCTCTCCTTGCTCAGCCTGTCAGTTTAGGTGGACGGCAATGTCTTAGTAGGTTTGCAGTTGTGTCATACGCTTTCCATTTTTGGATGATGGATTGAACAGTGATCCGTGAGATGTTCAAAGCTTGGGATGTTTTTTTTAACCTAACCCTGCTTTAAACTTCTCCACAACTTTATGGAGTCACCTGTCTAATGTGTTCCTTGCCCTTCATGGTGCTGTTTGTTCACTAACAAACCTCTGAGGGCTTCAAAGAACAGCTGTATTTAGACTGGGATTAAAGTACACACTCTGTTTATAAATTAGGTGACTTCTAGAGGCAATTGGTTCCACTAGATTTTAGTTAGGGGTATCAGAGTAAAGGGGGCTGAATACAAATATACCCCACACTTTTCATATATTTATGTGTATAAGAATTTTGAAAACCATTTATCATTTTCCTTCCACTTCACAATTATGTGCCACTTTGTGTTGGTCTATCACATAAAATCCCGATAAAATACATTTACGTTTTTGGTTGTAACATGACAAAATGTGGAAAATTTCAAGGGGGTATGAATACTTTTTCAAGGCACTGTATATAATAACATTTTCTGTTTATGTCGTTTTATTTTATTTTGTTTTATGACCCCTTGCCTAAAACTGTTATCTAAAAAAGGCACTGTACTTAACAATAAACACATAACACCTTAATAAACAGACTATAGCAGGAGACCACACCCTCAGGTTGCTTTGAGCAGATGATATTAAATTCTGCTTCTGCTCCCACAGTCTAAAGCAGTCATTGCTGGTTTGGGCACATAGGCCCCTTTTCTGTGTGTTTCAGGGAGACGTACCCAAATTCGAAGCCCACTCCAATGGTCCTCCAGGCACACACCTACCAAAGATTAGTGTTCCCTTAAAAGCTAGGGCCCATAGTCAGTAGGCGAAAGGCTTCCCTATAGTCCCCTTCAAAAGTCCCTGGCCTGGTTGGGTCTGTCACAGAGGAGAACCAGTAGTGGAAACAAGTTTTTGGTTTTGAATCTAGTTGGGGCACCCATATTACCCGCCACTGTTTGAAATAGTTTCTTAGGTCTTAGAAGACAGAAGATCTGTGTTTTATTTTAGTTTTATTTCATTTGGATTAATAATAAACCATTCTTATTTCTTATTCTTAGGAATATTCAAAGTGGCCTTATGGGGTAAGAAAGCATTTGTGTGTTTTGGCAAAGTGTGTGAATATTCTGTAGCAAAAGCAACTCTATCAGCAGAATAAGTCTCGGTTTACACTGCTGCGATGCGATTTTGATGCGCTTTTTTGATGTGGTTATGTGGTACAACTTTGATTGGCTTTGCATATTCCAAACTGTAAATCGCACCAAAGTAGCACAGCAGCCTTTTTCAAAGTCTCACCGTGCCAACCCGCATTGATGAGAATGGGCACCATTGAATATAATGTGTTTTCCTTTGTCATGTGACTCCGGTAGCATCAGATGTCACACTATTGGGAACCAGCACTAAAACCTTTATATGTTAAATAAAGGAAAACCAGTCTGCAAAAAAAAATATCTTGCATATATTTTTATTCTGATAATATGATACTTCAAAAATCTTATTCTACAAATAACCACGGTCAATTATTTTAATAAGAGTGAACTCCAGACATATCTTCCGTCTTGCACAGTTGTACAGACTTCTCTCCTGTAATGAAATTGCTAATGCCGCGTACACACGACCGGACTTTCTGGTAGACTAGGTCCGAGGGACTTTCCAAACGAACGGACTTGGCCACACACAATCCACACCAAAGTTTGACAGATTTGACCGTGATGACGTACGACCGGACTCAGAGGCGTATCTAGTGAAAATGGCGCCTATGGCAAGCACTGAAACTGCGCCCCTGTCAAAACAGGTGGGTCATGGCTAGCAACCAGTTTCGGCAGTGAGCCAGGGGCTAACGACCTAAAGTAACCTCCGCCAGCCAGGATCCCACCCCAGGCTGACAGTGAGCGATACCAGGGCCATTTTAAGAAGAGAACTCTGTAAATGCCTTGCTACCCAGCCACTCAGGAGAGCCCCCTTCATATGGCGCCCATGGCACTTGCCATATCTGCCATACCCTGGATACGCCACTGACCGAACTAGAATAAGAAAGTTCATAGCCAGTAGCCAATAGCTGCCCTAGCGTCAGTTTTACAGATGGAATACAGACGAATGGATTTTTCATTCCGAGATTCAAGTCCGTTGGAAAAATTGGAACATGTTCCAAATCTGAAGTCCGTCTGATTTTTCGACAGCAAAGGTCCGATTAAGCCCACACAGGATCGAATTGTCCACCGCATTCGTTCCGTCTGACCTTTGCTGTCAAAGTCGTGAGGGAAAATTATTTTGCCATCATGTTATGACTGAATTTTGATTGATAAATCATTCAATGGACATAAATGAATCAATTTTTCGTTCCCTTTGTCACATATGTCTAGTGCAAACTGTTGGAGCAAGAAACACATTAACCTTTCAATTTATCCTCTGTTCTGCAGAAGTTTACCAAACATTTCCTTTTATTTTTTTTATTTTTTTTGGGCTCAAAAACATCACAACCAATTTTCAATCTGAGCCCATTACCTGGACGATAAAATGAAAGAACTGTCCAAATGACAGATTTTCAAACTATTTTTCGCCTAGTGTATGGGTGCAATTTGAACCCAAAAATCGAAGGAAACGTTTGGAAAACTTCTGCCGAACGGACGATAAATTGAAAGGTTAATGTTTTTCTTGCCCCAAACAGTTTGCACTAGACATATGTGACAAAACAAACCAAAAAAGGATTCATTTATTTTTTGCTCTCACGACCATGTGTTGGTTTTTCCCGAAAACGCATTTAAACAATTTTTTGACAGGTGTATGGCTAACATTAATGTTCCCGGCCAACCTATTCATTTATTGTATTTCAGTTCTTTCAATCTTGAAGGTTCAGCATCACATGTTGGGCAGCCCCTTAGTTTTCTGTTTTCAGGAAACTACTGTATGGACAGAACCCTGCCAGCCTCTGCCACCAGCTATGATGTGTCTGCATTGCGAAACACAGAGCCCTAGTGATGACACTGGGTCTAGTGATGACGCTGAGTCTAAACTAAGATATATAAAAAAAAACTAAAAGGTTTTATATAATAATTGTATTAACATGTTGAGGAGGGGGGCACCAGAGAAAGAAAACTATAGGCAGATTAGGTATGTAAATAATAGACAGCGCCTGCTCCACCTAAAAATACTAGATCCCAATGTGATACTCTCTATCTATGACTGGTACCTTATCTATAGCATATGGATATCTATATCCGATTGAATGTGACAAATAAATGATACAACAGTGAATGTAAACATATAAAGTGCATACAGTATATAGGGGACTTTTTGCTTTTGATAACGTCGCACATAGATGACTAAATGCGTCAAGTTGATTCTCCCATATGTCACTACCGGCCAAGAGGGTAGAACGCACGCTATGCAGTAAGCAGCGTCCACGTCTCTCACACGAGTAGGGCTGATGTTTTGTTTTTTGTGACATCCAGTTCTGTCATATTAAAAGTTTTTTAATAATATTTGCATGATTTTTTTTTATTATGTATGCTGCTGTTTCACAATAACTCATCTGAGGATATTACTCTGAGGAGTTTCTTTTCCATATACTACACATTGCACAATTTTTGCCCTTGGAGTCCCGGAATCACCATTGGATGTAATCTACTATAGAGGGAGCAACCGGAGGATATCCTACTGGGATTGGTCCCCATTAATGATCTAAAAGCACAGTGGACTCGTTTTGCTATAAGGCAAGGGAGTCCAGGATATCTGGTGAGTGCGGATCTTTGCAGCCCCCATGAGGTGGATGCATTGACATTGATGAGACACGGAGCACCACAGCACTGTTTATATAAGGAAAATACTTTTGCACAGCTATCACTATATGCACGTTTAAAGAGGAAGTAAACCCTGATGAGTTTACTTCCTCTTTCATTCCCTGCAAAGGCAAAGCATAATGGACTACTATGCATCGCATAGTAGCCCATTATGTGTCACTTACCTGACACAGGAGCCAGCGAAGTCGCCGCTGTCCCCTGTAGTCCGCCGCATCCATCTTGTTGGCGGGGTCTCGCAGCTCCGCCGCTGTCATTCGGCGAAGCCGCGATGACGTCACTCCCGCGCATGCACACGGGAGCCGACACGCGTGGCAGCTCCGTAGCTGAGTATGCCGCGCTCAGTGCGCCGCTGTCTACGGCGCATGCGCTGTAGATAGCGGTGCCCGTTTTCGGGCAAATATCTCCTAAACCATATAGGTTTAGGAGATATTGCTTGGACCTACAGGTAAGCCTTAATCTAGGCTTACCTGTAGGTCAAAGTGGTTTGTAAGGGTTTACAACCACTTTAAATTGTAACTATATATATATATATATATATATATATATATATATATATATAAATGTATTTGTATTATCTGATTATTCACATTGGACTTTGGTTTATACAGTCCTCTATATATGCACTTTATATGTTTACATTCACTGTTGTATCATTTATTTGTCACATTCATTAGGATATAGATATCCATATGATATAGATAAGGTACCAGTCATAGATACGGAGTATCACATTGGGATTTAGAATTTTTAGGTGGAGCAGGTGCTGTCTATTATCTACCTATTTTCAACCTGCCCTTTAGTGGGGACAGTATTGACAGCAGCATCTTAAATATATTGCTATATATTACCTAGGCACGAATGGTTTACATTACTACAGGCAGATTAAACTACATCTAAGCCCTTGTACACACGCTCGGAGATTCCGACAACCAAATCCGACGGATTCTGTTCGTCGGATTTTGTCCGACGGATCTTGTCTGAAACTGTTGCATACACACGGTCGGACGAAGTTGTCGGAAAATCCAATCGTTCAGAAAGTGATGACGTTATTTTGTTACGACGGGACTACGTTAAGGCTAGTAGCCAATAGCTTTGGTGTAGCATGCGTGGCACTTTGTCCGATCGGAATTCTCTACACATGATCGGAGTATGTCCGATCAGACCAGTTTGTCGGAAAATATTTCCAGCAAGTTGGAAAATTTGGTCCGACGGATATTCCGATGGAAACAGTCCGATGCATACCACACACAGTCGGATTATCCGACAAAACGGTCCGATAGGACACATTCCGACGGATTCTCCGACCATGTGTACAAGGGCTTAGATTATGTGGCTGCTGTGAGATGAGCTTTTTGACCTACATATTATAGGAGTGGACAGTGAGCAGTCAATCTTACTTCTGTGGCGGCACAGATCCAAATGCCCAGAGTATCCCCATCAGCTATAATAAAGCCTGAAAATATTTATTTACCGTATTATGATATTGCTTTAAAAGTGACAGCAATCTTATAAGAATCAGTATTGAAAGGCATGTTTGCCACTTATGGAATGCATGGACTGATAAAGATTTGTGCATATTTTGTGGCACATTTGAACTATATTATTCTATTTAGGTGGTGCCCCCATCTGCTTATATAATGGGTTAATGTCTTTAACATTTATTGAAAACATAATTGATATTAATCAAATATATATTGAGTGTTCCCATTGCTATGAAAGTCTATGAAAGTGTTACAGCTGAAATTTTGCTGCTACAAGAATATAATCATAGTAAACATAGTAAACAATTTCCAGATCCTTTGCACAAAAATAGGAAGGGTGTAGAATCTCTGTACGTTTTTTGTCTCTCCATTATATACTTTATATAGCTGGTTGTTAAGGAGTGGCCCGGGAAGTCGGCCACCGCGTCCTTAACAACGGATAAGTTATCAGCTGTCAGCGGGCTTCCCCGCTGTCAGCTGAATGTAAAAAAAAGCATTTCCGGCAATAAAAAAAAGCAAAAAAAAAAGTGTTTCCTTGGGTCTAATATGGATTTTATCGAAGCCCCACGTCAGTGTAAAAAAAAAAATGGCGTTGGTTCCCCCCCGAAATCCATACCAGACCCTTATTGGAACAAGCAGCCTGACAGGTCAGGAAAGGGAGGGGACAAGCGAGCACCTCCCCCCCTGAACCACATTAGGCCACATGCCCTCAACATGGAGGGGTTGATTTGTCCATGTTGATGGGGAAGAGGGCCTCTAGGGGTACTATACCCCACTATGTGAATGAGTATGGGGTATAGTACCCCTACCCATTCACTATAAAAGTATAAAAAGTGGCTAAAGACGCTACACAAGTTTTTGACAAATCTTTCATTATAAAATGGTGGCACTGCCCCCCCGTTCAATGGCCTCACAGGGGGGAGGTGCCACCAGGTGAAGTCGCGGGGTGGCCCTGCCTGTTAGCTATTCAAGAATTGAGCAAGCAGACAGAGCCTTCGGCACGAGCAAAGCTTTTTATTTCCCCTGGTATTAATTTGGAGGGGAACACCACGCCAATTTTTCTTTTACATTTTTTTTTTTTTTTTTACATTTTGCTGCGGGTTCCCCTCAAAATCCATACCAGACCTGAAGGGCCTAATATGGATTGGGGGAGGGGCCCCACAATGAGTTTTTCTTTTTGCCAATTTTTGTATTGCTGGCAATGCTTGTTTTTTCATTCAGCTGTCAGCGGGGAAGCCCCCTGACAGCTGATGACTGATCAATTGTTAAGGACGCGGCAGCTGGCTTCCTGGCCCACTCCTTAACCAGTTATACACAGTTTGTTAGAGACAAGCCACAAAGCGCATGTTCAAAAATGCACCGCAAAAACGCACCTGAAAACCGCATCAACCGCAGCTGCATAGATGTGAACCTAGGGTCGGGGGACATTTTTCCCACTGACCCCGAATTAATTGGTTTCAGCAATTATTTCAGTGGTTCCTCAGGGATAGAAAAGTTGAGAATGGCT
The DNA here is from genome assembly GCF_037356315.1 of Lithobates pipiens. Lineage (NCBI taxonomy): Eukaryota > Metazoa > Chordata > Amphibia > Anura > Ranidae > Lithobates > Lithobates pipiens. The sequence goes on along the minus strand of NW_027507764.1, from coordinate 55,402,344 downwards.
GGTATAGAAGGTAAAATCAATATGAATTTAGACACGAATTTCTGCAATTTCTCTGCCATCCTATAGCTTGCAGAAATCATTGTATTCAGTGGGGAAGTAGTGTTTCAAGGCAGCAAAGTACTTTTTTTTAATGCCCTTTTTAAGTCAGTCAGTCTGCTTGTCTCCCATTTCAAAGTCTTGTATAAATTAGATACAATGGAAAAAAGGTCTTTAGTAGCACATCTAGACAAGGTATGGTAAAAAAAAAAATCTATAATTTTGCTGATTACTCAGCCAATTTATTGTAAGGCAGATTGTTACTCTGCATATTTAGATAGTTACCCATTAAGGCTGAGGAATTACCATCTCTGACTCATCTCATCCATCAGTTCATGCATGCTTTCCTTTGTATTTTCTGTGAATTTTCTTTATATTCATTAAACATTGTTATTTCAGGAATTAAAATGTCTACTTATATTTTTTAAACTGCTTTCTGGATGATGAGCAGGACCCTGCAGTGGGATACTGACCCGTCTGTACTGCAGCTGCATTCAGAGTCTGACCTTGGGTACGTTCCCTCCTTTATATTATAATGTGGATTTCATCTGCTTCATGAGCAGTACGAGACATTTCTTCATTTTCCTCTGTTCATGCTTCGTTTAATGTTTTTACTACAAGAAAAAAAAAAAAGGATCTTGCAGGATGCGAAGGACAGAAAAGTGTCTTTGATACCAACAGCAATCAGAATTTTCACTTTTTAAAGTGTTACTAAACACACAACAGTACAATCAGTCTGTACTGTACCTTGAAAAAGTATTCATACCCCTTGAAGTTTTCCACATTATGTCATGTTACATCCAAAAATGTAAATGTATTTTATTGGCATTCTATGTGATAGACCAACACAAAGTGGCACATAATTGTGAAGTGGAATGATAAATGGTTTTCATATTTTTTTTTACAAATAAATATCTAAAAAGTGTGGCGTGCATTTGTATTCAGTCCCCTTTACTCTGATACCCCTAACTAAAATCTAGAGGAACCAATTGCCTTCAGAAGTCACCTAATTAGTAAATAGAGTCCACCTGTGCGTCATTTAATCTCAGTAGAAATACAGCTGTTCTGTGAAGCCCTCCGAGGTTTGTTAGAGAACCTTAGTGAACAAACAGCATCATAAAGACCAAGGAACACACCAGGCAGGTCAGGGATAAAGTTGTGGAGAAGTTTAAAGCAGGGTTAGATTATAACAAAATATCCCAAGCTTTGAACATCTCACGGAGCACTGTTGAATCAATTTTTTGAAAATGGAGAGTATGACACAACTGCAAACCTACCAAGACATGGCCGTCCATCTAAACTGACAAGCCGAGCAAGGAGAACATTAATCTGAGAAGTAGCCACGAGGCCCATGGTAACTCTGGAGGAGCTGCAGAGATCCACAGCTCAGGTGGGAGAATCTGTCCACAAGACAACTATTAGTCGTGCTCTCCACAAATCTGACCTTTGTGGAAGAGTGGTAAGAAGAAAGACATTGCTGAATGAAAGCCATAAGAGGTCGCATTTGCAGTTTGTGAGAAGCCATGTGGAGGACACAGCAAACATGTGGAAGAAGGAGCTCTGGTCAGATGAGACCAAAATGGAATTTTTTGGCTTAAAAGCAAAACGCTATGTGTGGCGGAAAACTAACACTGCACATCACCCTGAACACAGACACCATCCCCACCGTGAAACGTGGTGGTGGCAGCATCATGTGGTGAGGATGCTTTTCTTCAGCAGGGACAGGAAAGCTGGTCAGAGTTGATGGGCAGATGGATGGAGCCAAATACAGGACAATCTTAGAAGAAAACCTGTTATGCCACGTACACACAGCCGGAATTTGCGATGGAAACAGTCCGATGAGAGCTTTTCATCGGATTTTCCAACCGTGTGTATGCCCATCAGTCTTTTTCTGTCGGAATTTTCCGACAGTCTTTAGATTGAGAGCCTGTTGTTAATTTTTCTGACGGAAAACCTTTCTATCGGACTTTTCAATCGTGTGTATGCAATTCCGACACTCCAAATTCCGACACATGCTCAGAAACAATTCGATGCATGCTGGGAAGCATTAAACTTCCCTTTTATAGTGCCGTCGAACATGTTGTATGTCGCGGTGTTATTGACCGTCGGAATTTCGTGTGTAGGCAAAACAGTTTGAGCGAAATTCCGTTGGAATTCCGACTGGAAAACCATCAGAGCTTTTTCCGATGAGAATTACGATCGTGTGTATGTGGCATTAGAGTCTGCAAAAGAGACCGGGGCGGAGATTCACCTTCCAGCAGGACAATGACCCTAAACATACAGCCGGAGGTACAATGGAATCGTTTAGATCAAAGCATATTCATGTGTTAGAATGGCCCAGTCGAAGTCCAGACCTAAATCCAATTGAGAATCTGTGGCAAGACTTGAAAATTGCTGTTCACAGACGCTTTCCATCCAATCTGACAGAGCTTGAGATATTTTGCAAAGAAGAATGGGCAAAAATGTCACTCTCTAGATGTGCAAAGCTGGTAGAGACATCGCCAAAAAGACACAAACAAAACAAACATTGGTCCCATAATTTAGTGGGGAAGCTATTCCACTATTGGGCTCGGTTCACACTTGTGCTATGTGGGAACCCTGCAAATCTACTGCGGATTCCCACATTGCACCCGACTTGCACAGCAGTTCACACTGCCATATGCAAACTGTCGGGAGTCTCAATACATTGTAAATGACACCCCCATTTCAACTCGCATATTGCACTGCGAACTGTCAGTTCAGACATGAATCGGATCGCATTACCACTGTAACCCCCTGTTCTTCTGTCCCACCACTGTAACCCCCCTGCTCATCTGCCCCAGCACTGTAACCCCCTGCTCATCTGCCCCAGCACTGTAACCCCCTGCTCATCTGCCCCAGCACTGTAACCCCCTGCTCATCTGCCCCACCACTGTAACCCCCTTCTCATCTGCCCCACCACTGTAACCCCCTGCTCATCTGCACCACCACTGTAACCCCCTGCTCATCTGCCCCACCAATGTACCCCCTTTCTCATCTGCCCCACCAATGTGCCCCTTTCTCATCTGCCCCACCACTGTAACCCTCTGCACATCTGCCCCACCCATGTACCCCCTTTCTCATCTGCCCCACCAATGTGCCCCTTTCTCATCTGCCCCACGACTGTAACCCTCTGCACATCTGCCCCACCAATGTACCCCCTTTCTCATCTGCTGCACCAATGTGCCCCTTTCTCATCTGCCCCACCACTGTAACCCCCTGCACATCTGCCCCACCACTGTAACACCCTGCTCTTCTGTCCCACCACTGTACCACCCTGCTTTTCTGTCCCACCACTGTAACCCCCTGCTCATCTGCCCCACCAATGTTCCCCCTTTCTCATCTGCCCCACCACTGTACCTCCCTGCAATCTTCTCCACCGCCTTACCCCATGCTCTTCTGTCTCACCGCCAAACCATCTTTTCATCTGTGCAAACACTGAACTTATCTGCTCATCTGCCCCACCACTGTAACCCCCTTTCTCGTCTGCCCTACCACTGTACCTCCTGCACATCTGTCCCACCACTGTACCCCCTGCTCATGTGTTCCACCAATGTACCTCCTTTCACCCCTGCACCCCTTTGCACATCTGCGCCGCCTCTGTACCCTCTGCTCCTCTGCCCCAATGCTGTAACCTCCTGCTCATCTGTCCCACCAATGTACTTCCTTTCTCCCCTCTGCCCCAACACTGAACCCCCCCTGCTCATCTGCCCCATCATTGTAACCCCCTTATCATCTAGCTCAACACTGAACCCCCCCCCTCATCTGCCCCATCATTGTAACCCCCTTATCATCTAGCTCAACACTGAACCCCCCCTCATCTGCCCCATCATTGTAACCCCCTTATCATCTAGCTCAACACTGAACCCCCCCCCTCATCTGCCCCATCATTGTAACCCCCTGCTCATCTATCTCACCACTGTAACCCCTTGCTCATCTGCCCCATCACTGTACCCCCCTGCTTTTATGTCCCACCGCTGAACCCCCCTGCTTTTCTGTCCCACTGCTGAACCTCCTGCATATCTGCCCCACCACTGTATCTCCTTGCTCTTCTGTCCCACCACTGTAACCCCCCTGCTCATCTGCCCCATCATTTTACCCCCCTTTCTCATCTGCCCCATGCCGTACCCCCACCTTCTTATCTGTCCTAACACTGAACTCATCTGCCCTACCACTGTAACCCATTTTCTCATCTGCCCCACCACTGTACCTCCTGCACATCTGTCTCACCTGTGTAACCCTGCTCTTCTGCTCTCTACCTCTGTTCCCCCTGGTCTCCTGCCCCACCACTGTAACCCCCTGCTCATCTGTCCCACCAATACACCTCCTTTCACATCTGCCCCACTGCTCTACCCCCCTGCTTTTCTGTCCCAACACTGAACCCCCCCCCCCCCATCTGGCCCAACACTGAACCTCCCTGCTCATCTGGCCCAACACGGAACCTCCCTCCTCATCTGGCCCAAGACTGAACCTCCCTCCTCATCTGGCCCAAGACTGAACCTCCCTCCTCATCTGGCCCAACATTGAACCTCCCTGCTCATCTGGCCCAACATTGAACCTCCCTGCTCATCTGGCCCAACATTGAACCTCCCTGCTCATCTGGCCCAACATTGAACCTCCCTGCTCATCTGGCCCAACATTGAACCTCCCTGCTCATCTGGCCCAACATTGAACCTCCCTGCTCATCTGGCCGCCCAACACTGAACCTCCCTGCTCATCTGGCCGCCCAACACTGAACCTCCCTGCTCATCTGGCCACCCAACACTGAACCTCCCTGCTCATCTGGCCGCCCAACACTGAACCTCCCTGCTCATCTGGCCCAACATTGAACCTCCCTGCTCATCTGGCCCAACATTGAACCTCCCTGCTCATCTGGCCCAACATTGAACCTCCCTGCTCATCTGGCCCAACATTGAACCTCCCTGCTCATCTGGCCGCCCAACACTGAACCTCCCTGCTCATCTGGCCGCCCAACACTGAACCTCCCTGCTCATCTGGCCACCCAACACTGAACCTCCCTGCTCATCTGGCCGCCCAACACTGAACCTCCCTGCTCATCTGGCCCAACACTGAACCTCCTTGCTCATCTGACTTAACACTGAACCTCCCTGCTCATCTGGCCCAACACTGAACCTCCTTGCTCATCTGACTTAACACTGAACCTCCTTGCTCATCTGACTTAACACTGAACCTCCCTGCTCATCTGGCCCAACACTGACCCCCTCCCCCCTCCCCCCCCTGCTCATCAGCTGACGATCACAGCTAGAGCAAAGTTAGAGAACCAAACAATGTTTCCCATCTTTTAGAATGTGTGGGGGCGCAGTGCCTTCCCCTTGGTGCAGGTGTGGCCTGGGGAACTCTGAAATTAGAATGCATTAGTGTCTCACTGACACTTCCCTAAGCTGCTCTGCTGATGGGGAGGAGTTGAGTGGTGGCAAAAAGAGGCTTTGTATGCCGGGGGTGGCCTACCACTGGTCTATCACATAAAATCCCAATTAAATACATTTAAGTGTTTGGTTGTAACATTATACTTTTTCAAGGCACTGTATATGCAATAAAGCATGCTTGTTATAGTCACTGTGGAACCTAAGGGGTTAATCCTCTGCATTATGTAAAAAGGCTGTTTGATCCTTTCTTCTCTAATCATCCCTTTCTTCCACAGTCTCCAATCCATCTCCTAAAAGTACAAAGCACATGCTCAGTTTAGTGTGTATCGATAGAGCGTTATTTTTTTTCTTGGGAGGGTGCATGTAATCAGCAGAGGACCAATAAGTACTGTCCAGACAGAGGGTTAGGGGTCCTGCATCCTCATAGGACAATCAGAGTAGACTGAAAACTCCTCCTTACACGCTTTAACCAGACACTGATAGAAGTCACAAAACTGCTACCGTGTGTCCCCGAATATAAGCCTGGGTCTTATAATAATTTGGGCAACAAAAGACACAGTAGGGCTTATTTTCGGGGTAGGTCTTACCATGCAATGTGCTGTCTTCTCTCCCCCTTTCTCTCCCTGCCTGACAGGAATCCCCAGTGTTAACTGAGTTAAAATGCTTGTAAAATCCTATAATCCACTCTAATACAGTAGTATATAATGTATAATGTGTGTGTTTCTGTAATATAATTGTGCCAAATATTTTTGTTATAGCAGCGCTTCTGTGACTTGCCGGAGCTCTCTTCCCCGCATTTATATTACAGAAACACACATTGTACATTATATACTACTGTAATAGAGTCGATTATAGGATTTTACAAGCATTTTAAACTAGGGCTTATTTTCAAGGTAGGGTTTATATTGCAGCCCACCTGGAAAATAATGCTAGGTCTTATTTTCGGGGTAGGTCTTATTTTCAAGGAAACACGGTATATACTGCTGATGAGAAAAGGTATTTAGCAGTTTAATTTTACTAAAATAATTGCATTTCCATGTTCTGTGTACTGTGGGAGACCAGATATAGTGAATTCAGGCTACAGGGTTTAGTAACACTTTAAGATTCACTAGATCACTAGCTGGTGGCTGATTGCCAGCGACATCAAAAAGGTTATTGTTTGTAAATCATTCATTGTATTCCCTTTGCGTCATGGATCATGACTTCTAAGACTGTAGTAATATGTGTTTTCTAAAAAAATAGAGTGGAATCACACTTATGGCCCAATCAAAAAGAAAAGCAGCTAACACACCACTAGATAGAAATGGTTACAGAGCATTGAAAAAAAGTGGTAGCTAATTATAATATGTACTGTATATCATCATAATGCAATTCTGTACAGTGAACCAATTGTATGTGAATTAGGTCTTGGGGCTCATTCACATGACTGCTTTGGCCTGTACAGTGTGAATCAGCAGTTTGTTTATGTGGCTGGAACCGCCTGAAGCTGTGTGCTGGCAGCCTATGTTTTGCTATGGGGATGCAGCAGCTATATGAACACAGCCGCAAGTCCTAATTTAACAAAGGTTGAAATTTAAGTGCCACACCACAGCTAAGAGGTCCAGATACAACTGTATTCCATTAAAGGTTAGAGGTACAGATCAAGAAATAGCCAATGCGTTTTGTGTTCTAAATGTTCCCTTCATCAGGGCTTGACTGGCAACCAAGTGAGCAAACCAGTGTGAACTGAACATATAATGGTATTTATTACAATGTGAGTTGAAAGCACAGGTCTAATCAGCAGCGAATTTGGCAGTCTAATGCAGGTCCTAATTTTACAGGCGTGTGGGTGCAGTTGTACAGCCGCAAACGCAGAGAGTTTGCACTCCTCGGCCATCTACCCATACCTGCACACCTGTCAGATTAGGACTTGCAGCTCCAGCTGCATTAACAATTCACTTAATTACAGTACCTATGTGAATGATATACAAATAAATTGATGTGGTGCTTTCTCAATAATGAAAATATTCCAAAGTGCTGATGCAATAATGTGTAACCATCCAATATAATGCAAATACAAATAAAGTGCAATAAGAAGAGCATTTAAGAAAACAACAAAAATATAAAATCTAAAATCCATAAAGTGCAAAAATAGTGATGTCACCATCCGAAGTGCAAACAATTTTTACAGGCATGGCTCACTTTTAAGTACACAATGGGGTTTATTTACTAAAGCTGGGAAGTGCAAAATCAGGCTCACTTCTGCATAGAAACCAATGAGCTTCCAGGTTTTATTAGCAAAGCTTAATTGAACAAGCTGTGGTTAGAAGCTCAATGGTTTCTATTCAGAAGTGAGCCTGATTTTGCACTTTCCAGCTTTAGTAAATATACCCCATTGTGTACTTAAAAGTGGGGTATGCCTGTATCCAGTTCTTTTATAATGTGCTTCCACCATCCGTGACAAAAGTGTGCCCCAGCCTCTCACCTCAGGTAAAGACCCCTACAGGTCTAGTTGCACTTCTGGTATAGATCGCTTTGCGGCAAACTCTTTCTCTTTGAAGTCCTCTACCAAGTCAGAAAGACTCTGAAAAATAGGCAGAAAACTCCACTGGACGTATTAATCTCCTCAATCTCATCCACTTCCCTCCATTGCAAGTTCACATGTAATAAAAATGAATCACCATGTGTAGAATTCCAATAAAAGTATTTATTAAAAGGTAGTAACTTACATCACAGATCAAGTCACTTGATCTGTGACGCACCATGTCGGGAGGAGCCGGGCGACGTCACTTCCGGCCACGGATATATGTGAAGCTGATTACTGCAATTTTAGATATAAGTTACTACCTTTTAATAAATACTTTTATTGGATTTCTACACATGGAGATTCATTTTTATTACATGTCACATTGATTTATTTGTATATTATCACTGTGTGGGAACATATTTCGTGTTGACAGCTACTCACTGACTTATTTGAATTTTGGTTTGCGCATTAGTATACTTTTATTATGTATACCTGTGTGAATGAGATTTTAAGGATCTTTTACACGTGAGGTTAGGGGGTGTAAAACTTCATGGTTGAGTCTTTTAGTGCCCACCAACCGCTACCCCCTTTAGCAACAGAGGCAGCGGATAGGGGTCTACACATGCCATGGCTGCAGGGCCGCTGATAGGGCAGTACAACCAGCCCTGTTGTACCGGGCCTGGCCAGCAGGGGGGGCCCGAGCAGCTTTTAACCTCTAGCTAAAAAAAAAAGAAAAAAATAGCTAAATAACTATATTAACCCGCACCCACTTGATTACTAAGGTATATGAGGAATATATTTTCATTTCCTGGGCCCCATCAGGTTACCAGAGGGGCCCAGGAGGTGAAAGCAGAAGAGGGACTTTTTTTTCCATTTTCGGGTGCAGGGATACAATGCTGTTCTCAGTATACCTGCACAAACTAAAGTTCTTCCTGCTCACTGTATGCCTCTCCGGCGGATGGATATTACTGTTATACGGCTCCCTTCATTCAGTAAGTGCTGCAGCTTGAGGGACTTATCACTGAGGCGGCTGAGACAGATAGAGCAGCAGGAGTAATCTGGACAACGGCAGTGGTACACAGGCAACCAGTCCCCTGCACACATACACACACACTGACAGGTCACACTATTTTATAATGTGCAGTCCCCAGACTCTGTGTGCTCATGGTTATTATCATTATGATGATCAGGGCACATGACTGTGTGGTGCTGACTTTCCTGATATATGGCTGTACTGTGTGTTACAGACTATAACTCAGCACAGCCATAACAAAGTCAGCACCACACAGTCATGTTACACTAACAGAGCCATACATCATGAGCACATAGTGAGATGCTACTTTTACACATGTGATGGGGGGAAGGGGCAGTAAAAACACACAGCCAAGCTGCATTTTTACCACCCCCAAACCACTCCCCTTTGATAACCTTTCACCCAAGCTTTGCAATTAGGTCCTTTTTCATGCAGACCTGATTGAAAGCTCCATGTAGGTTTACAGGTATGAACTGACTTGTGTGCATTTAGATCCACCTTCCTCCGTGTCCATTCAGGTAGGAAAAAAAAAAAATTTGGAAAAGAATATAATTTTCTATTTTTCCAGACCTAAATGTGACAGATCAGAGGTAGCCTGATGTAAATGGACACAAGTCGGTGGTGTATGAAGACACAAACTGAAAGGGCACAGATGTCAAAACACTGACATCTCTCCCATTCAGATGCAGTTATGAATGGTGGGGCGCTATAAATGTTACACGTTCCAGCTCCTGCCTCCACACACACCCCCTCCCCCACCCTGACAGCGTGGAGGCAGGGGCGGAACGAGGGGTGGGGTTGTGGGCTGGAGCCAGGGTGGGTTGTGGGCGGGGTCAAGGGGGCCCCGTCAGGTAGGCTGTATGGGGCCCCATGATTTCTAACAGCGGCTCTGCATGGCTGCGATGCCATGCTTAACAGCCATGCCAGAAATTATACCCCAAGACCCATTCAAGTGAATAGTGCTGCTCTTCAAAGCACCTGATTGCAGTGCACTAGTGTGGGGTTAAAGCAGGGGGGCGAAAAGGCGATGTTTTCTCATTGCCTGTCAACTGCTTTCTGAAGATATAAATGCTGACTGCTTTTCAGAGAGCAAAGCACATGTGAATGAACCCTTTATTTATTTATTTTTTAATCTTTTTTTATTTTTTTTTATTTTACATTTTCATAGCTGCCCTGCTGTGGGGGAGTGGGGGTCTTTGGTCAGAGAAAGGGACATAGATTACTCTTCTTTATCACGAATAAATGAATAGGAAGCACTCAGAGACTCCTGTTCATTCACAAACTGAAGTATAATAAACACAGTTTATTCAGGAAAGAAAGGGGCTATTAAATATGACATATTTATTGGCACCCCCATACTCCATCCTGAAATGACCCCACTTGCGTATCCTCAGCAGCTGCCCCCAGGAGGGAGGGAGAGGAGGGAAGCTGGCAGCGCTGCAAGGGAAAGGGCACACAGGGAGGCCTGGACAACAGGTGAAAGGGTGGGACAAAGGTGGACCCGGACAGCAGGGGGGTGGGGGTGATCAGAGAAGTGGGGAGAGGGAGGCACAAATACTAGAATTCCCCTGCAGAGCAGCAGAAGGCAGGGAGAGGAGGAGAAGCTGGAAGCTCTGTAGGGGGAACCATAAAAGGATCAGTGTCAGTGATGAAGCCGTACAGTCAGCTCTCCTGTCCTTTTAAACTGATGGGGCCTGGGCCCAGTACAGGAGGGCTGGCTTTACTACCTTATCAGCAGCCCTGCCAGCAGACAATGAATCATCAGGCATCACATTGCCTGGCAATGGGTCCTGTGTGGCCTTGAAGTTGCACTGACACTGATTGTGTTGTGATCCTTCAGTATACTTATATGTTAAGAATCCATGGTGTTCTAGCGAGATATGTTCTCTTTGTTGCTAATCCTGGTTAACCAGCTGTTTGCATACAGCACCCCCCTACTTCAGGCTTTCTTCAGGAATGTGTGAGTTGGGGATATATTGCAGGCCAGGCTCCCATAAGGAGTATAGGGAACCCTATAGAAAACCAGGTGCCCACATAGAGTGAAGGGAAACCATTGTTTTTCTGCAGCATGTAATGGAATCTACTGATGTAGGGAATATGTATGTGAATGCTTATAGCTAAGGAGCAGGAGCCATCAGAACATCCTTCAGTTCACTGATCCTTCCATCCCTTTTCTTTCATATGTATTGAACATCTTTTTGATACTACCATTTTGCGCAGCACATGTACACAGGCAGTGTGCCTTTCTGTACCTATAACCATTGTTCTCTAACTGGCCACTATTCTCTGCAGTACAAACAGAGCTGAGAGCAATGGATCTTCTTATGAAAAGAAAATGAGATGGAAGCACTCATGATGTTTTAGCAGCTTCATCCTCCTCTTATGCCTAGTACACACGATCAGACTTTCCAAAGGGAAATGTTCTATGTCAGCCTGTTGGCGGTAAATCCAACCGCGTGTACGCTCCTTCGGACAATTTTTGTAGGACTTTCCGCCAACATGTGTATGTATGTGTATGTGTATGCAAGACAAATTTGGGCCAACGCCCTTCGGACAAAAGTCCATGGTTTTGATGGCCAATAATCTGATCGTGTGTACGAGGCTTAAGACTAACCTGGCATTGGTGTTTCTTTCCTGAAAGCGAGCACTCAAATTTATGAAAAACTTGTTTCACACAGGCTTCGGCCTGTAAAAGAGCAATGTGAACAGCAAACATCTACAAAGCATTTGCAGGGCTTTCAGCAAGATTTGTTGAGGCTTTTAACGAATCCTTCAGCTCCAGTTTGTAAATGTTGAATACGGATCTACATGGGAGTGCAGATTGCCACTTTAACCACTTCTCGACCAGCGCACCCCAATGTACGTTGGCAGAATGGCACGGGCAGGCATATTGGTGTACAGGTACGTCCAATCTTTAATGAATCTTTAAGCTTGCATGCTGGTCGGGACCCCCGTGAGTCCGGTCGCAGGTCTCGCGGACTCGATCACAGCGGGCATACCCGCGATCGTCTCACGGGGCGGCTGAACGGAGAGATGCCATTGTAAACAGCATCTCCCCGTTCTGCCTAGCAACACGTGACGCTGATCTCTGCTCCATGTGATTGGAGCAGAGATCAGTGTTCTCTAAAAGAAAGCCCAGCCCCCAACAGTTAGTAACACACCCCTAGGAACACTTAACCCCTACACTGCCACCCACTGGTTAACCCCTCTTCACTGCCAGTGTCATTTACACAGGAATCACTGCATTTGTATAGCAGTGATTGCTATATAAATGACAATGGTCCCAAAAATGTGGCAAAAATGTCCGATGTGTCCACCATAATGTCTCAATAAATATCGCTGATCGCCGCCATTACTAGTAAAAAAAAAAATGTATTAATAAAAATGCCATAAAACTATCCCCTATTTTGTAAACGCTATAACTTTTGCGCAAACCAATCAATAATCGCTTATTTTTTTACCAAAAATATGTAGAAGAATACGTATCAGCCTAAACTGAGGGAAATTTTTTTTATATATATTTTTAGGGGATATTTATTATAACAAAAAGTAAAAAATAATGCGTTTTTTTCAAAATTGTCGATCTATTTTTGCTTATAGCGCAAAAAATAAAAACCACAGGGGTGATCAAATACCACCAAAAGAAAGCTCTATTTGTGGGGAAAAAAAGACGTCAATTTTGTTTGGGAGCCACGTCGCAGGACCGCGCAATTGTCAGTTAAATCGACGCAGTGCCGAATCGCAAAAAGTGGTCTGGTCTTTGGCCAGCAAAATGGTCTGGGGCTGAAGTGATTAACCTCCCTGGCGGTATGATTCAGTCTGGAATAAGGTACTGAAAGCGGTACAATTATTTTGCATGGAAATCTGGCGTTTTATTTTGTAGTCCTGTAATTCTTAGGAATAACGCTCTTAAATCTGTTCAAACCAGAGTCTAGCAGACACCCCGGGTATGACAAAGTTTATAATATAATAAAGAATAATAAAAAATATTCAGTAATGTAATCAAATCGTAAAACACTGAAAAAGGGACACGTTTTGGTTGCTATGGACAATCTCCAAATTTCAGGCAGAAAAAACAGTATTTATAATATAAAAGTGCATGCAGGGCATTGCACAGGCCACTAGGGACAAAGGGGGTGTGCAATTTTGTAATGCAGCACTGTAATCTGTAAGATTACAGTGCTGTGTGTGTTTTGTGTACTTTTACTTTTTTGAATTTGCCACCGTTCTCCGCTCCCGTGCGCCGTAACATCGCAGGGAACGGAGCTCAGCGGCATTCGGCACTGTGAATCGAGCGGAGGACAGCTCGATCGCACAGCGCAGCGGACATCGCTGGATCCAGGGGACAAGGTAAGTAACTCTCCCTTTGTCCTCCCCTGCATCGAGCGATGCGATCCCGAGTCTGGCTCGGGGGTTACCACTCCTGTAATTAAAATCCCAACCCGAGCCAGACTTGGGATTACCGCTAGGGGGGTTAAGCAAACCACTAACAGGCTTCAGCACTACTTGATACTTGTTGAAAGCCTGCTAGCAGCTTGTTTATAGTAGCAATCAGCTCTCCAGTTAAGATCTGTGTAACATTCCCAAACAGGAGATGAGGAGCGCTTTAAAGGCTTGGAGAGAGCTGCTCAAAGCTTGCTGAAAGCTTCAGAAAAACTTGCTGTTCATAGTCCTCTAATACAAGAGGAAGCCCATGTGAAACAGGCATAAAGCAAAAGCCTTAGCTACAGCTAGATCACTTCTGCCAATGCTGTGTGCAGCGATTGAACAGAATACAGGTATACCCCACTTTTAAGTACACAATGGGGTTTATTTACTAAAGCTGGAAAGTGCAAAAGCAGGCTCACTTCTGCATAGAAACCAATGAGCTTCTAACTTCAGATTGTTCAATTAAGCTTTGGTAATAAAACCTGGAAGCTGATTGGTTTCTATGCAGAAGTGAGCCTGATTTTGCACTTTCCAGCTTTAGTAAATAAACCCCATTGTGTACTTAAAAGTGGGGTATGGCTGTATCCCTGCAGCTAGTATTTGCAGCAGTGTAAGAGGCCCTGGGGGTTATTTACTAAAGGCAAATCCACTTTGCACTACAAGTACACTGAAAGTACTTTGGAAGTGCAGTCGCTGTAGATCTGAGGGGAAGCTCTGCTGATTTTCATCATCCAATCATGTGGAAGCTAAAATGCTGATCTACAGCAACTGCGCTTCCAAGTGCACTTGTAGTGCAAACTGGATTTGCCTTTAGTAAATAACCCCCCCCCCCCCCCCATGTCCCCTTAGGTACTGTCCCTTTAGCAATGCCCCCCTGCTAGTACATTCCTCCTGACAATACCCTGTAGACCCTGAGGCTATTCTATTCTCTCTTCTGCCTCTCCTCAGACATTTTTGTAAAACTGAAGCAGAAAGCAGCAGGAGGGTAGAACTTTCATGGCCATCGGCCCAAATTAGCCTCCCATGTCTTGTAAAACTAATTTGTTTTCTATTTAGCTGGTAACAGTTAAACACATTTCTGTTTTCAGAAGAAGACTTATTAAACTTGGAGTCTCAAAGATCACCCAGGTGGATTTCCAACCCCGAGAAGTCGTTTCTTACTCCAAGGAGACACAGACTCCGATCACTACACATCAGGCAGAAGGTAGGAATGTGATGTACATTGCATTTCTTTTATTACAGACTTTTGTCAAGGAAAATATACCAGCACAACATTTTGAGGTTGATCTACTAAAGGCAAATAGAATGTACACTCTGCAAGTGCAGTTGTTCCAGAGCTTAGTAAATGAGATGAAGCTTCATTTTGCAAAGAATATCCAATCACGTGTAAGGAAATAAAAAGTAAAAAAAAACAGCATTTTTGCTTGCACATGATTGGATGGTAAATGTCGGCAGAGATTCTGCTCATTTACTAAGCTCTTTAGAAACTGAACTTGTTCAATGTGCACAAGTCTATTTGCCTTTAGTAAATCAACCCCTTTGTCTGTACATGACATGTCCAAAAGTACATGTCATTTTCCCTAGTCCGTTCAAAGTCACAAATGTAAATCACAGTTTGTAGAGTCACAGGGAGCAATTTACAATTCTCTACTGTAAATACATTTATGTTCATATTCCTACAGTGTGCACTTTATGATCTTTCCTGCTCAGTGTAGTTATAATCAGCTTAAAGAGGAACTGCGGTCTGCTCACATAATTTGTAATGCAAACATCTTTTACCATTCTCCCTTCAAACACTTTGCCTATTATTTTATATATACTGTGATTCTGTACTTGCCAAATAGGCTGCAGAAATCTCTCTGCACTGAGTCTGGCTGCATCCATTTTAACTGTGGGCAGCTGAAGCTGCTGAATGTTCACTTCCTGGATTTACACAGACACACAGAGGTACACCTCCTGCTCTGTAGCTCTCATTGGCCCCCTCATGACTCACCCCTTCCCCTCCTTCCCTGGCAAACTCTCACAAGAGTGAGAGAGAGAGCTGTGCATGATGTCATAAGCCTAGGCTTTTTACCAGACAAGAAACATGATGGGGGTTTACTGGCAGAAAAAAAATGCTTTACTATCCAAAGTTAAAACATCAAGGGTAGAAGATTTAATAGATGGAAAGATGAAAAAGGACTGAAGGTCCACTTTAAAGTATCATACTTCTACACACTATGCAGCCTGTAATAAAAGAGGCAATACAGGCATTTTGCCACTTTTAAGTACACAATGGGACCAGAGCATGTATGTAAAACGAAAATGTACTTAAAAAAAAGCAATACCTTTTTTCACTTCTGGGGGGGTCAGGGGCGGTGGGGCAGGATCTGTAGTGTGTGTGTGTGTGTGTGTGGGGGGGGGGGGGTCAGGGGCTGTAGTGGGGGAATCAGGGCCTATAGTGGAGGGCCATGGGCTGTAGTGGTGGTGGTGGGGGGGTTCAGGGAGTGACGTTTTTAGTTCTGTACAGTAATCCACCTACGTTCAGGCAGCAACTCTGGGCCTGGCGACAGCTCCGGGTGGCAGCTCTGCCTCTTCCAGGTTATACTGTGGCTGCAAGGCGCAGGATGTCTGTACTTGTGAGGTACTTTACGTACACTTGGAGGTATGTCCGTACTCACGAGTGTATGTAAAGTGAGTGTACTTAAAGTGGGGTATACTTACCTTTCCAGCGGCCGGGGTGCTTCCTCTAACCAGTTCATATGTCCTGTAGTGATGTACAAACCAGCAGGAGGAACAACAATGTGCGGCGGGGGAGCGGGGATTCTTACAAGCCTGGTGATGATGTTACAAGCAATAATAAAAGCTGTTTCCCTACAGGAACAAGGTAAAGGAAAAATTGGTTAGATGTGATCTAGAGAGGGAGAAGAAGGTTTGGTGGAAGATTTGGGTCATACCCATACAAATCCAATAACTTACACTATTATTGTCAGGACAGACAGTGACCTAAATACCTTTGCATAAACTATTATTCCAGTGAATTTATAAGGAACTATTAGAAACTACTAGTAAGACTTATTAAATGCAGTGTTATTCTCCCCATCCTGTCCATTTACCAAATATTAGGATGTTATATGTGGAGTTAAAGGAGAAGTGTGGGAAATAAAAAAAACAAAACAAACATACAGTACATACTCAGCTCTATGGCTGCAGCATCAGTGTGGTGGCTCTAAGCCTGAGAACTGAGCGATTACATGACTGCTGATCACTCATTCTTGGTCTGCTCTGCCCCTCCCGCTCTTATTGGAGTGCTGGGCTGTGCAGGAAGCGAGAGTGGCAAGCTCAGGCTCTCAGTGGCACGCTGAGGGCTAGAACCATATGCCGATCAGGCTTCTGGGTGAATCCTGGCAATAATGTCAGGATCCAACCAGATGCCTGATAGGCATATGGCTCTGGCTCTTACACAGTCTGAAGTGGCTCTGTGATATCAGCCGACAGCAGATTTTTAGCCCACTGTTGGCTGATTCTAGGTCACAGTAGAGCACAAGTAAGTGCACTTCTGTGACCCACAAGAGAAGTATGGCCAAAACAGCTTTGCTCATACTTCTCTTTTAAAGATGGTGCCTTTACATATATTAGGCCTCATGCACACTGGGCATAAAAAATGCTGCTTTTATAGGCATTTGGCATTTTTTTAGACTGTAGAAGCAACTCAGCCTGTATGTGTACATGCACTTTTGAAAAATTACAGGCATATTTGTAAAGAAGCTAAAAAACCCCTTCACAAGTGCATCTTTCATTGGATCTTTAGGTGTTTAGGTGCTTCAGGTGTTTTTAAGTGTACAATTTTATTTTACTGCTTTGGGGGAAAGCGCTTATAAATGCAAATGTGTCTAAACGTGTACAATATGCTTCATAGGATTGTTTTTTCTGCTGCTTTTTTTCCTACCAGCAGTTGTGGTGTTTTTTCTGCTGCCTAGTGTGCATGGACCCTTAATGTCACCTACAAACGCATCACTTGTTGGTTCCGCTCTTTCCTGTCAGCCGCCTGTATATTGCCTTTGACTTATTGCACATGCCAGTCACTGCCCAACCTTCTGATTCCTGCATTGAAAAATCGTATTTCAAACCTCAGCTCATGTTGCATTCGATATCTTCTTGCTATAAGAGATTAACAATTTCTTGATGGTTATTTTACAGTCATTATCATTTTCATCCTGTAGATGGCAGCAGAGGCCTTACTGAAATTCAAAGTGTTACTTGATAAATTCAATGAAAGGTTACAGTGGCAGTGCATGTTTCCTTTTTATACTTTATTTGAAACATTATGGTGGAACTTAAAGCATTTGTAAACCCAACATTTCATATTCTGATATATGGCTGCTGTATAAAAAAAAAGTCTCCTGTTCTCATTTTATTGCTTCCTTTATGTGAAATCCTTTGTGATCCTGCCAGTTCATCTGCTGTCCTATTAAAAATTGACCACACTAAGCAGGAGAGAACAGCGTGGTCACTTCACTAGCTATACCGGGAACTCAGCCTGCTTTCCTCTAATGATTAGACCATCCACTATCTGCACAGCCATTCACTGCAAAGCTCAGTGTTCTGCAGCTCCCCCCCAGCTCTTATGCAGCTGAGAACAGAGGGAATATGATGACTTAGATAAAAAAGGTAGTTATCTTTTAGTATATATATATATATATATATATATATATATATATGTATACAAACATATACACAAATGTTTTCCCTTTCATTTTTTTTTAAGCCCCATACACGCTATCCGTTTTTCTGCTGAGTTTTTCCTTAAGGTTTACCAAAACCATGTAGTGCAAGGGCCTGCCTGATTGCATACAACTTGAAACTCCTAATGTTGACCTCATAATACACGGTTTTGGTAAATCTGAAGGAAAAACTCAGCAGAAAAATTGATAGTGTGTATGGGGCTTTAGACTGAATGGGTTGTTTTACAAGGTGATTGTTTACAATCTGTGTTATTTCATTTTAACATCTTTGATACTAAACAAAAATTCAAAGGATGTTGTTAACCATAAATACAGTACATATAGCATATATGAGTCTTCGAGTCATCATACATGTTACAATCCGAGTGTGCAATGTTTCTACAATCAGCTTTAGATATACCAAAACTATGTAATTTGCTGACCTTCCTAAACTATCCAATTAAATTGTATCCAGTCAGGCAAGTCCCTGCACTACATAGTTGCTGGCAGATCTAAACGAGAATGTGCAATTAGTTGATAAAAAACTTCAAACTAAAATTCCTAGCTCATTAACTTCCCTGGCAGTTTTCCTGAGTGTGGCTGCAGGCTCTGTCCTCTGCCCGATGCCTCTGTGTGCCGGGCTCCGTTCCCTGTGAGTGTTGCGACGCACGGGGCCGGAGCCCGATGGCAAATTTAAAACATTTAAAATTCGTAACACATACAGTACACTGTAATCTTACAGATTACATTATTGTATGAAATAATTTCACATCCCTTTTGTGCCTAGTGCTTTGTCCAGTGTCCCGCATGCAGTTTTATATTCTATATACTGTTCTTTCTGCCTGGAAACTGGAGATTGTCCATAGCAACCAAAAAGTGTCCCTTTACGCCAAAAGTGGTTTTACACCAGCAAGAAAACAGAGATAGTAAATTAGAACACTTGCAGAATTGAGCGATAGTGAATCAATTGTGAGGAAATAAATTTTATTATTATTATTATATTATTATTTTTTATAATTATTTATAGTTATTTATTATATTATAATTTTAAGTTTCAAACGTTATCATACCCGGATATCTACTAGGCTCTTGTTTGGACAGATTTAAGTGTGTTACTAAGAATTACAGGCCTACAATATAAAACGCCAAATTTCTACGCAAAACAATTGTACCACATTGAGAGACAAAAATCTGACATAATCATACACCAGGGTGGTTAACAGTCAGCCTGCAACAAACCAAATCACAGCTCTACCTGCTTGGAGTTTGCATGTTCTCCCTGTGTCTGCATGGGTTTCCTCCCACACTACAAAGACCATTAACCCCCCCTAGCGGTAATCCCGAGTCTGGCTCGGGTTGGGATTTTACTAACAGGAGCGGTTACCCTGAGCCAGACTCGGGATCGCATCGCTGGATACAGGGAGGACACAGGGAGAGTTACTTACCTTGTCCAGCGATGTCCTCCGCGCTGTGTGATTGAGTTGTCCTCCGCTCGATTCACAGCGCCGAATGCCGCCGAGCTCCGTTCCCTGCGACGTTACGGCACACGGGAGCGGAGAACGGCGGCAAATTCAAAAAAGTAAAAAGACA
This sequence comes from Lithobates pipiens, assembly GCF_037356315.1. Lineage (NCBI taxonomy): Eukaryota > Metazoa > Chordata > Amphibia > Anura > Ranidae > Lithobates > Lithobates pipiens. The sequence goes on along the minus strand of NW_027507764.1, from coordinate 55,382,643 downwards.
CAAAACACACACAGCACTGTAATCTTACAGTACTGTATTAAAAAATACACACCCCCTTTGTCCCTAGTGGTCTGTGCAGTGCCCTGCATGCACTTTTATATTATAAATACTGTTTTTTTCTGCCTGAAATTTGGAGATTGTCCATAGCAACCAAAAAGTATCCCTTTTTCAGTGTTTTAGGATTTGATTACATTATTGAATAATTTTTATTATTATTTAATATAGTATAAACTTTATCATACCCGGGATGTCTGCTAGACTCTGGTTTGAACAGATTTAAGAGAGTTATTCCTAAGAATTACAGGACTACAATATAAAATGCCAAATTTCCATGCAAAATAATTGTACCCCTTTCAGCACCTAAAACCAGACTGAATCATAGCGCCAGGCAGGTTAATTGTCTTTTGTCTAAATTGGGCCTAGTATGTGTATGTATGAATGTGAGTTTATGGGACCTTAGAATGTTAGCTCTTTGAAGGCAGGGACTGATGTACAATATATGTGTAAATTGCTGCATAAATTGATGGTGTTATTTAAGTATTTAAGTGTTTTGCAAAATATTTTCTTCATAGGCTGCATTCACACCTATGAGTTTCCAGAACGCACGCAAAGATGCGCAGGAACGCTCGGTTTTGAGCATGTTTTGGAAATTAACAAAAAGTGCGCTACAAACACTTGTTGTGTTGTGTTGTGCATGCGATGCTATTGTTAATGGCACCCCAAGTGTGGTTAGCAGACACATTTTGCTATGCTTTTTGTTACGTGACAAGCGCCTGTTGAAAAAACACACAATGCTTCATAAGAAAAAGAAAAAGGTGCTACTATGCCATGGTGAACAAGGCCGTCATGGCTGAAACGCATTAACATCTGTTGTACCTACCTGTCTTTTATGGAGTATCAATAAATTTGAAAGGATTTAAGCGAATGTATGGCATTGCGGATCATCATCTATTAGTTTTTTTTTTATAATTGTAATTTTTATTAATTTTCAAAGCAAAGACAATACACTAGTGCATTGGAAAATTCAGTAAATAGAGAAAAATATAGATCATGGTGAAAAACATTAGTTACAACAGACAGAGAAGAATGTCCACAAACGCAGGCACAAAGGTGAACTGCGTATCCATATCTCGTACTGTAAATAACAAACAGTTTATGTAAATCAAACAAACTATTCCGTTCAACAAGAGGCCGGTGGCCAAAAGAAAAAGGCAAAACAACCGAACGTTCACATGGTCAGCATAGCAAGTCCCCGGGAGGCGGGGGACAAGTTACCCTGAGGACTGGGTAGGGAAAGTAGCTGCCGTCAGATGGATGTACCGACAGGGGGGGCCCCATATGCCGATCCCAGGGTTCCCACACTTTATCGAACTGGGGAACTAAATCATGTACCGAGGCTGTCAGATACTCCATTCTCCTAATTTCAGACACCAGTTGGAGCAATCTAGGCCAGGGGGAGTTGCACTGAACAGCCAACACAGTGGGACAAGCCTCTTAGCAGCAAGTAAAATGTAGGAAACCAGTCGATTGGTGTTTTTAGGTATACCTGGTATAGGGAGACCCAGCAAACAGTGTAGGGGATCGATCGGAAGGGACACCCCCGTCACCTCCACCACCAACGACTCCACCGCTATCCAGAAAGGCCGTATCAAAGGGCATTTCCAGAAGATATGAAACAGTGACCCAATGTCAAGTCCACATCGCCAACAGGATGATGAGACTGAAGAATCGTATTTGTGGATGACATCAGGGGTCTTATACCAAAACATAAGGATTTTTATTGCTGTTTCTCTTTGCGTGACACACTTAGAGGATTTGAAAGTAGAGGACCAAATCCTATCCCATGTCTGCAGGGAGATAGGTTTGTCCAACAACTGAGACCATCTACTCATATATACAGTGGTGTGAAAAAGTGTTTGCCCCCTTCCTCATTTCCTGTTCCTTTGCATGTTTGTCACACTTAAGTGTTTCGGAACATCAAACCAATTTAAACAATAGTCAAGGACAACACAAGTAAACACAAAATGCAATTTGTAAATGAAGGTGTTTATTATTAAAGGTGAAAAAAAATCCAAACCATCATGGCCCTGTGTGAAAAAGTGATTGCCCCCCTTGTTAAAACATACTATAACTGTGGTTGTCCACACCTGAGTTCAATTTCTCTAGCCACACCCAGGCCTGATTATTGCCACACCTGTTCACAATCAAGGCATCACTTAAATAGGAGCTGCTTGACACAGTAAGGTCCACCAGAGAATCCTTAAAAGCTACACATCATGCCGAGACCCAAAGAAATTCAGGAACAATTGAGAAAGAAAGTAATTGAGATCTATCAGTCTGGAAAGGGTTATAAAGCCATTTCCAAAGCTTTGGGAATCCAGCGAACCACAGTGAGAGCCATTATCCACAAATGGCGAAGACATGGAACAGAGGTGAACCTTCCCAGGAGTGGCCGGCCGCCCAAAATTACCCCAAGAGCGCAGCGACGACTCATCCAAGAGGTGACAAAAGACCCCACAACAACGTCCAAGGAACTGCAGGCCTCACTTGCCTCAGTTAAGGTCAGCGTTCATGCCTCCACCATCAGGAAAAGACTGGGCAAAAATGGCCTGCATGGCAGAGTTCCAAGGAGAAAACCACTGCTGAGCAAAAAGAACATCAAAGCTCGTCTCAATTTCTCCACAACACATCTTGATGATCCCCAAGACTTTTGGGACAACATTCTGTGGACCGATGAGACAAAAGTGGAACTCTTTGGAAGGTGTGTGTCCAAGTATATCTGGCGTAGAAGGAACACTGCATTTCATAAAAAGAACATTATACCAACAGTAAAATATGGTGGTGGTAGTGTGATGGTCTGGGGCTGTTTTGCTGCTTCAGGACCTGGAAGACTTGCCGTGATAAAAGGAACTATGAATTCTGCTGTCTACCAAGAGATCCTGAAGGAGAATGTCCGACCATCTGTTCGTGTACTCAAGCTGAAACGAACTTGGGTTCTGCAGCAGGACAATGATCCTAAACACACCAGCAAGTCCACCACCGAATGGCTGAAGAAAAACAAAATTAAGACTTTGGAGTGGCCTAGCCAAAGTCCTGACCTGAATCCTATTGAGATGTTGTGGTATGACCTTAAAAAGGCCGTTCATGCTCGAAAACCCTCTAATGTAACTGAATTAGGACAATTCTGCAAAGATAAGTGGGCCAAAATTCCTCCAGGACGCTGTAAAAGCCTCATTGCACGTTATCGCAAACGCTTGGTTGCAGTTGTTGCTGCTAAGGGTGGCCCAACCAGTTATTAGGTTTAGGGGGCAATCACTTTTTCACACAGGGCCATGATGGTTTGGATTTTTTTTCACCTTTAATAATAAACACCTTCATTTACAAATTGCATTTTGTGTTTACTTGTGTTGTCCTTGACTATTGTTTAAATTGGTTTGATGTTCCGAAACACTTAAGTGTGACAAACATGCAAAGGAACAGGAAATGAGGAAGGGGGCAAACACTTTTTCACACCACTGTAGATGTGTAAGTTCGTTTAAAGGAGTCTACTCATGGAGGATTCGGTGAATAGAGAAAATTAAATTAAGTTGATGTGGGCCTTGAGGGCAGAGATGCTCAAAAGCTGTGGGAGTGTCAAGGGTTAAAGTCGGAGACCTAGAGCTAAAGAAGTGTCTCACCTGTAGGTAGAAGTAAAAAGAATGTTTGGGGATGTCATATTTTTCTCGCAAGGTCTCAAAGGCATGGAGTCTAGAGGAAACAGGGTGTACCAGGTTTCTAAGTTTGAAAAGAGGGGGATCTAGCCACGGGGAAATCCTACCCATAGACAATCCATCAGGGATAGTAGGATTAAATAAGACATTCAAGAGGGGGGGCAGGCTGAGGAGAGGGAGTACTTTTTGTTACACTTTTGCCTTAAGTCCAAAGTGAAGGACATTGGGGCCGTACATTGACGTCTAAGGGTAGGGGGTAGTGGGGATGGGGCGCCCCAGATCAGGGAGCATGGGTGAACCGGATACAGGACCCCCTTCTCAATAGCAGCCCACCGACTCGTGGCATTAAGAGAGGACCAGGTAGCAATAATTCATAAATGGGTAGCATGATAATATTTCACAATATCCGGAGCACCCAACCCCCCCCCCCCCCCCCCCCGACCCGTAGGCGCAAACACCACTGAGCTGGCAAAGCGATGAGACCTGTCAGCCCATATAAATTTTAGGAAACGTCGTCTGAGAAGTTTAAGCTGTGGGGTTGGAATGGCGACTGGCAGTGTCTCAAAGTGGTAGAGTAGTCTGGGCAAGACTGACATTTTAAGGACGTTGATCCTGCCCAGCAGGGATAAAGGGTATTTAGACCAGGTCAGTAGTGAATTATTTATATCCTGAAACAGGGCAGGAAAGTTTGCACGGAACAGGTGGGAGTAAGAAGGGGTCAGAAAAACCCCCAGGTATTTGAGTGAATCACTGCACCATCTATAGGGATAAGATTCTTTTAGTCTAGAGAGTTGTGTGGCAGGGATGTGTATGGGGAGGGCCTCAGTCTTGGAGGTGTTAACCTTGTACCCAGAAATACCCCCAAAGGATGTTAGTAGCTTGTGCAATGAGGGGAGGGAAATCTGTGGATTGGTAATAGTTAGTAAGACGTCGTCAGCAAAAAGTGATCATCATCTATTAGTTAACGCAATGCCACATGCCTGAAAAGGTTCTGGAGCTTCTTTGGTGTGTTTGTCGTGCATAGGGAAGCCCCTTCAAATGAAAAATGCACAAAAAAGCGCCAATAACCATGTGCTGGAACACAGGTTCCCTCTACGCTAGGTGTGAATGGGACTCTAGTGTACACTGATTTGTGCATGTGCAGCTCAGCGTATGGGTTTCAGGATGAAGTCCTACCTGTGCCCATGTGCAGATGTTAACTTGTCTCCGCCCAGCCAGTGAAGATGGCTAAAGATCCCAAACCCTGAAGAAGACTGGATGAAGATGTCAGCGGTGGTGACAGAGTGACTGGGAAGATCGCTCAGATTGCATTGCTGGAGGTCATTCTACCATAATGTGAGACTTTGCAGCATATTATGGCAAAAGCCACCTACTATGATGCAGAATTTAAAGTGATTGTAAACCATAAATTTTCTGTGCCGTGGTTTTTCCCAAAGCAGCTGTGATCCTCTTCTTCTGGGGGTTCCCCGTTAGTGCTTTTGTCTCCTCCCTTCTGCCGAGTAATCCCCCCCCCCCCAAGCAAGGCACTTGTTATGGGGGAGTACTGTTGGGGCCTCAATTCTGAGCCCCGCTACCCGCATCCATAGACACAGACAACGGGGCTTTGCCCCCACTTCCTCATCATTGGCTTTGATTGACAGCAGCAGGAACCAATGGCTCCCACTGCTATCAATCTGCCCTGTGAGAAGAGAGAGAGAGTTGAGAGAGCCACTGCTCTCATGCATAGCACTGGATCACGATAAGGCTCAGGTAAGTATGGGTGGGGGATCCTGGACACACAAGGTTTTTTTGCATTAATGTAGAGAAGGCATTAAGGTAAAGGTTGGCTGCGTCAGTTTAGGTACGTAGTACATGATCTAAAACTTCCAGGTAGGAGGTGCGTGTGTGACGCCAGCGACCCAGCTGTGCTGTGGTTAAACACAGCAGATATCGATCACCAGGTGCCGGGCAACGGATTACCGCCGGCATCTGCCGATCATCGTGAATTTACACAGGACAGAGCTCAGCCTTGTTTACGGACTGTCCTGTCAGCGGGGGAAGTAATAGATTTTCTTTCTCTACAAAGCAGGGAATAAAATCCATTACTTCCCCTAGTAAAAGCACCACACACAGTACACCAAAACACTGGCTAGGCACACATTTAACCCTTTGAGTGCCCTAGATGTTTAACCCCTTCCCAGCCAGTGTCATTAGTACAGTGCATATCTTTAGCACTGATCACTGTATTAGTGTCACTGGTCCCCAAAAAGTGTCGGTGTCCAAATGTCCGCCGCACTATAAGTCGCTGATCGTCGCCGACATTAATACCTTGGTAAAAAAAAATGTAATAAATAAAAATAAAAATTACAGTATATATCCCATAGTTTGTAGATGCTATAATTTTTGCGCAAACCATTCAATATACGCTTATTGGGATTTTTTTACCAAAAATATGTAGCAGAATACATATTGGTCTGAATTGATGAATACATTTGATTTTTTTAATTTTTTTATTGGGTATGTTTTATAGCAGAAAGTAAAAAAATATTGTTGTTGTTTTTTTTTTAGTTTTTCAAAATTGGTATTTTTTGTTTACAGCGTAAAAAATGTAAAACCCCAGAGGTGATCAAATACCACCAAAGGAAAGCTCTATTTGTGGGAAAAAAAGGACGTCAATTTTATTAGGGTACAGCATCGCACGACTGCTCAATTGTTAGTTAAAGTAACACAGTGGCGTTTAGCAAAAAATTAGCTGGACATGAAAGGGGCGGGGGGTAAATCTCATGATGGTCAAGTGGTTAAATCAGAATAGCAGCATCCATATTTTAATCTTCATAGGCTCCGAATGAAAGGAATGATATTCACCATATTTACAGTCATTATTCATCTATCTGCCTGCTTGGGACTTTTAAAAAAAAAACATAAGTAACAGGTTTCAGCTAGTGCATACTGATATGTATAATATAGTAAGCTTGTTGACAGATGTCCTGACAAGGTATATAATCGCCATCTCTCCGTATGGAAACGCTGCCTATTGTTTGTGTATGCATTTGTCAAACTGTCCTTAAGATAAGCCTTTATTTCTTTTTATTATCGATCTTAAAAAAAAAAAATGATATATTGGCCCATTGTCTAGTTATTTTTACAACTTAAACCCCTCTTGGACACAAAGACTTATTAGTGATGGTGCTGTGCAACAAATTAGCCAGCGGGTCTCCAGCCTTCGTCCCGGGCAGAATGAGGTATGTGTGAATGTGTAATGACGTGTCTCCTATTTTACAGAACAATAAATGTATAAGTGATTTGTAACACCTCACAATTACTGTACCTTTGGGCTTCTTACTGATGAAAACACACGATAAACCACTAGACATGAAAAAAGAATATGAAATACGAGCATCGAAACACAGTTCTTGGCACCGGCTCCTTGTTATAGCACTTTTATTTTCCTTTATGTGTGTGTTTTGTTGGTTGCCTGGTGTTTTCTATAGTTCTCATAAGGTGAGTTGGGATAAAGTGCAATGAAGCCCTAATGCCCCGTACACACGTTCGGACATTGATCGGACATTCCGACAACAAAATCCATGGGATTTTTTCCGACGGATGTTGGCTCCAACTTGACTTGCATACGCACGGTCACACAAAGTTGGTCGGAAATTGCGAGCGTCAAGAACTCAAGAAATATGAAGTTCAATAGCCAGTGCGGCTCCTTCTGCTTGATTCCGAGCAGGCGTAGAACTTGGTGCGTCGGAATTGTGTACACTCGATCAGAATTTCTGACAACGGATTTTGTTGTTGGAAAATTTGAGAAACGGAACTCAAATTTTGTGTGATGGAAAATCCGATGGAAAATGTGCGATGGAGCCTACGCACATTTCCGACAAAAAGCTCCCATCGAACATTTTCCATTGGAAAATCCGATTGTGTGTACGGGTCATTATTCTTCTTTCTAAAGCCTTCCATAGATGGATCGAATCTCGGCAGGGACCGGCTGAGTTTTGATCTATGTATGGAAAGGCTGGTTGTACTGAGGTCGATCCATCCTGTCTGTTGGGGACAGTACTAGCGGAAGGGAAAGGTTCCTGGGGAGGAGGAAATGTGTAGGGTCACATTTTCTCTGGACATCTTCCTATTTGAGAATGAAACAGCCAGGCTGCATTCTGCCCCTCTCTATAGATGCTGTCATTCCGCTTGGAACTCCAGACATGTGCACAACAAAAAAATTTGTATCGCTTCTTTACGTTTCCGTTGATTCGTAGCGATTCTTCATTTCGGAAGACACGAGTTTTCATATTTAGACTCGTTTGTATTTTCGGAACAGTTATATTTTCGTTGATACGAAATGATTCATAATTTTGTTAATCTAATTTTCTTTGTTTCCAAATTTGTAATTTTGTTAGATAATAATTTTTGTTTATTCGGTACACTACTCGTAATTTAGTAATTGTTACTTTTGTGAGATTGCCTTTTTTGTTGGTTCGTACTTTCGTAGGAAATAAAGAATAATAATCCAATGCTTGCTCTTCTAATAAGTCCTGTACTTACTCCAGTCCACTCCCTCACTCACCAGACCGGACTCGGTCTCCTCCTCAACTGAATCTAAAAAGATTCAGGAATTCCGTGTGACTCAGACACAAAAGGGATAAGCTGATTGGCTTATTTTTAGCGCCGCTTTACCATCCTTTTAGCGGCAGTATTCAGCTGCTAGCGGGGTGGTTTTACCCCCTGCTAGTGGCCGAGAAAGGGTTAAAACCACAGCAAAGCGCTGCTGCAGCAGTATAGCCACGCTGCCCCATTCATTTCAATGGACAGGAGCAGCGAAGGAGCGGTATACACACCGCTCCTTCACTGCTCCAAAGATGCTGCTAGAAGGACTTTTTATACTGCCCTGCCAGCGCACCGCTCCAGTGTGAAAGCCCTGAGGGGTGTGAGGAGCGGCTCTTTCAGGGGCGCTTTGCAGGCGCTATTTATAGCGCTGTAACTCCTGCAAAGCGCCCCAGTGTGAAAGGGGTCTAAGTAAGATACATCACTCACTAACACACTGCCCATTTGAAAGAACAATTCGAGAACACGAAATTAGGAACATATGAAGGAAAATACGAACATACGAAATTACGAACATACATATTAAGATACACTTACACTGTCCATTCAAAAGAATGATTCGAAAACATGAACAAACATTATTAGGTACAGACAAAGAAAAGAAATTACGAACATATGAATGAAAATACGAACATACGAAATTACAAAAAGACAAAGGATTAAAAATCCGAAATGCAAATCATTCGTTATAGATGTTATTTTATTTCTTTTACTGTTTCGGAGTTTCGTATTTTCATAAGTTTGTCCGTTCGTATTTTCGCATGTCCGTTATTTTGCTTATTCGTAAATTTCGTATTTTGGTCCTTTAAGCTATTCGGATGTTCGAATTTATCTGAATGTACGAATACTAACAAATTTGTATGAAAATCTATTCGTTAGTTCACATTGCTTCACCTGTGACTGCACCCAAGTGGCCAGTCTTCTCACAGGGATTATTGTGGACTGTTGCTGCATTGCTTCAGTGCAAGCCTATTATTGCACCTGACTGTATGAATTAATGAATTATTGCTGCTGCACCCCACTTACAGGGTGAACTTGGCCTTTAAGGAACAAAAAACCTTCCATTGTCTGCCCCCCCCGCCCCCCCTACCCCTCTTTAACCACTTGCCTACTGGGCACTTTTACCCCCTTCCTGCCCAGGCCAATTTTCAGCTTTCAGCGCTGTCACACTTTGAATGAGAATTGTGCGGTAATGCAACACTGTACACGTATATGACATTTTTTTCACTCAAATAGAGGTTTCTTTTAGTGGTATTTAATCAACACTGTTTTATTTTTTATTTTTTGCTAAACAAAAAAAAAGCAAAGCATTTTGAAAAAAAAAAAACTAACATTTTTCATAGTTTGTTATAAAATTCTGCAAACAGGTGATTTTTCTCCTTCACTGATGTGCACTGATAGGCTTCACCGATGGGCACTGATGAGGTGGCACTGATGAGGCTGCACTGGTAGGCAGCACTGATGGGCTCTGATAGGCGGCACTGATGGGCACTGGTAGGCAGCACTGATGGGGACTGATGGGCAGCACTAATAGGTGACACTGATAATGGGGCACTGATCGGTGGCACTGGTGGGCACTGATTGGCAACACTGGTGAACACTGATTAGCAGCACAGATTGGCAGCACTTGTGGGCACTGTTGGGACTGTACTGATCATCAGGACACTGATAATAAGTGCCTTGATTATCAGTGTCGATGGCCCTTTAACAGAAGCTTTCTTTTTGGCTTGTGTTTACCTGCTGTGATCAGCTGTTATTGGCTCACAGCTGATCATGTGGTAAAGAGCCACTGTGATTGGCCCTTTACCCTGATCTGTGATCAGCTTAGTCCGTTGGAGGGTGCACAGGCAATCACGGGAGGACATCCATGTTCACCATTCCAGCAAAGTAAGTGTGCGCTGTAGCCGTTTTTTGGCAGGAAGTTGTTAATATTCACCTGACTCATCTATTCAGCGCTGTGCCCAGCTACAGGTCTTCTCTTCCCGCTCTTACAGGCTTTGCTGAAAGCAGCAGTAGCCACTGGCTCCAGCTGCTATCATTCCAATCCCGTGAGAAGAAAGCAAGGCTGAGCTGCGGTATGTGTGTCTATGGATGCAAATTTTATTATAAAATAAGACTGTTAATGGTATACCACATCCCTGGAATGTAAAATACAGTAGTTATAAAAAGTCTACATACCCCTGTTAAAATGTCAGGCTTCTTTGATGTAAAAATATGAGACAAAGATAAATGATTTCAGGACCTTTTCCACCTTTAACGTGACCTATAAACCGTACAACTCAGTTGAACAACAAACTGAAATCTTTTAGGTGGAGGGAAGTAAAAATAAAAAAATAAAATAATATGGTTGCATAAGTGTGCACACCCTTAAACTAAGGCCGCGTACACACGCGCGGACTGTTCGCCCAACCTTGTCCGCTGAACAGTGTTTGGGCGGACAGTCCGCTCGTGTGTGGGGCTTCAGCGGACAGTTTCAGCGGACAGTTGGACGAACAAGGTCTTACGGAAATTCCGAAAAACTGTCCGCTGAAACAAGGTTTCAGCGGACTGTTCGCTCGTGTGTAGGCTTGTTCGGCCAACTAAGTCTCGCGCATGCTCAGAAAGGATTTTCACGCCGAAAGCTATAATGCAGTGTATAGGACGTCGTATTTTTCGTCCCGTCGTACGTGCCGTTCACGTCATCGCGCACGGTTTCAGCAAACTGTTCGTCCGTCGTGTGTGGCCATGTCCGTCCATGCTAAGTTTGAGCGGACTGTTTGCCGAAACTGTTTGACGGACAAAGTTGGGCGAACAGTCCCCGCGTGTGTACGCGGCCTTATACTTTGTTGAAGCACCTTTTGAGTTATTACAGCACTCAGTCTTTTTGGGGATGAGTCTATCAGCATGGTACCTCTTGACTTGGCAATATTTGCCCACTCTTCTTTGCAAAAACACTCCAAATCTATCAGATTGTGAGGGCATCTCCTGTGCACAACCCTCTTCAGATCACCCCACATATTTTCAATGGGATTCAGGTCTGGGTTCTGGCTGGGCCATTCCAAACTGTAATCTTCTGGTGAAGCCATTCCTTTGTTGATTTGGATGTATGCTTTGGGTCGTTGTCATGCTGAAAAATGAAGTTCCTCTACATGTTCAGCTTTATGGCAGAAGCCTGAAGGTTTTTTGACTGCTATTTGGAACTGTTCATAATTCCCTCTACCTTGACTAAGGCCCCTGTTCCGGCTGACAAAAAAAAACAGCCCCAAAGCATGATGCTGCCACCACCATTCTTCACGGTGGGTATGCTTTTCTTTTGGTGATGTGCAGTGTTATTTTAGCACCAAACCTATCTTTTTGGAATTATTGCCAATAAGTTCAACCTTGGTTTCATCAGACCATAACACATTTTCCCACATGCTTTTGGGAGACTTCAGATGAGTTTTTGCAAAATTTAGCTGGACTAGGATGTTTTTCTTCAGAAGAAAAGGCTTCCATCTCCACACTCTACCCCATAGTCCAGACATATGAAGCCAGTACTTGCCAGATATTCCTGCAGCTCCTTTAATGTTGCTATAGATCTCTTGGCAGCCTCCCTGACCAGTTTTCTTCTTGTCCTTTCATCAATATTTGAGGGACGTCCAGTTCTTGGTAATGTTGTGCCATATTTTCTCCACTTGATGATGATGACGGTCTTCACTGTGTTCCATGGTATCTAATGCCTTGGAAATTCTTTTGTACCCTTCTCCTGAGTGATACCTTTTAACAATGAGATCCCTCTGATGCTCTCAAAGCTGTCTGTGGACCATGGCTTTTGCTGTGGGAGTCAACTAATAAAATATCAGAAAAGACCTACTAGAACTTTATTTGGTAATTTTAAGTGCTGGTTCACACTAGTGCGATGGCAGACATTGCATTTAATTTGCAGTGCCACTGCTGTTCACATTACATGCGATGTCTGTGTGGTGCGATGTCAGCCATACAGATAGTATGGCTGATATCGCATCGCATTCGGTCCAAACGCGCACAGGACCCTTTTTTCTGTTCGGACCAGAATTGGATCGCATGTGTGTTCACACATATGCGATCCCATTCATGTCCGCACTGTCAGTTGACAGTGCGATATGCGAGCTGAATTGGGGGTGTCGTTAACATATAATGACACTCCCCAGCAGTTTGCATATGGCAGCGTGAACTGCCGTGCGTGTCGGGTGCGATGCGGGAACCCGCAGTTGATTTGCAGGGTTCATCACACTAGTGTAAACCGGCACTCAATGGTGGCAGGTGTGTATTGACTTCTATTTAGTATGAGTTTGAATCTGATTGCTTAATTCTGAACACAGCTACATCCCCAGTAGGGATGAGCCGAACACCCCCCGGTTCGGTTCGTACCAGAACTTTCGAACGGACCCCAAATTCGTACGAACTTTAGAACCCCATTGAAGTCTATGGGACTCGAACGTTCGAAATTAAAAGTGCTAATTTTAACGGCTAATATGCAAGATACTGTCCTAAAAAGGGTTTGGGGACCTGGCTCCTGCCCCAGGGGACATGGGTCAATGCCTAAAATGTTTTTAAAAATGGCCGTTTTGGCGGGAGCACTGATTTTAATGACGATTAAAGTGAAAAAAAATGTGAAAAATTCCTTTAAATATGGTGCCTGGGGGGTGTCTGTAGTATGCCTGTGAAGTGCCACGTGTTTCCCGTGTTTAGAACAGTCCCTGCACAAAATGACATTAAACTGAAATAACATCATTGAAAACTGCTTGCGGTTTTAATGTTATATCTGGTTCCTGCAATATGGTTGAAAATCATTCAGAAAAATGGCATGGGTAGCCCTCCCTGCCCATTACCAGCCCCTTTGGGTCTTGTACGCATATTAAGGGGAACCCCGTACCCATATTAAAAAAAGGAAATGCGTGTGGCCCCCAGGCCCTATATACCCAGAACAGCAGTATACAGTCGGTGCAAACAAGACAGGGACTGTGTAGGTTTGTTGTGTTAAGTTGAATCTGTTTGTAATTTTCAACTGGTACATTTTTAAAGTGTAGCTCCAGTCAAAAAAACTATTTTTAAGCTTTTTGGAAAATATAGGGAAGGGTTATCACCCCTGTATAATTTGTTTTGTCGTCCATCTTTTTTCATCTCACTTGCTGTTGTCTCCTTCCATTTGCAAGTATGAGATGTTTGTAAGTTGGATGTTTGAAAGTAGGGGCCTGCCCTATATGCTCTGCAGAACTGGCGGAACAAGGTGTTGGTTTTGCCACAACATTGTAAGCCCTGAAAGTGACTCTTGGTGGGCGCTGGAGCGCCCTGCTGTGAACGATTATATCAAGAATTGTAATTACATGCCATTGTTGAACAGTGGTAGAAAAATTGACCTTTGGTGGTTGTGGTGCTGGTGCCACAACACTATAAGTCCTCACAGTTACTCTGGGTGGGAACACGAATGGGCCCTCCTGTGAAATATTATATCAAGAATTGTAATTACATGTCCCTGTTAAACAGGGGCAGAAAAATTGGGCCTTAGGCGCTGGTGCCACGACACTGCAACCTCTCCCATATACTCTAGTTTTATTGCAGGAATTAGCCCTGCTGCAAAGCATTGCATCAAAAATGGTAATTAAACGCCCCTGTTAAACAGGGGCAGAAAAATTGGGCCTTAGGCATCACCCAGAACCAGAAATGTTCTTCCAACATATCAGCGGAGGAGGAAGAGGATAGACAATCAACATAACAGGACAGTCACTCAGCATCAGCATAGGCAGTCTTAAAGGGATGTGATATTTCAAAAAAAATTATTCGGTTACATCAGCTTCAGGTGCTTGGTAGCTGTGGGTGATCCAAGACTGATTCATCTTGATGAAGGTCAGTCGATCAACTGATTCGGTGGACAGGCGCACCCTGTGATGGGTAACAAAGCCACCAGCAGCACTGAAGGTGGGTTCCGAAAGAACGCTGGATGCAGGACAGGCCAGTAGCTCAATTGCATACTGTGCAAGCTCTGGCCAGTGATCCATCCTCAAGACCCAGTAAGCCAAAGGATTTTCGGTGGGAAAGGTGTCCAAGTCTGACCTTGCCCCTAGGTATTCCTGCACCATGTAAATCAGACGCTGGCGATGGTTGCTGGAACCGATCATACCTTGGGGCTGCGGACTAAAAAATTGTCTGAAAGCGGGGGCGTGGCTAAGGAATGGCCGAGTAAGGCAGCATTTTTCTGGAGCTCCCGGTTCACGGCCTCCTGCCCCGGCGATAGCAGGCTTTTCTACCGGCATGAGCTCTTCCAAGAAGCACCGGACACGGGGAGCGACACGTGGGACCCCTCACAGCAAATCTGCCGGTCCGTTCCGCCGCTACTTCGGGCGCACCGAGGGATCTCCGCCGGGAGCGGTTGCGGCCTCTCCACGAGGCACTTTACAGGCCTCACCGCAGCGGCGGCGGACGGCACCCTCAGACCCACTTCTGCCTGACGAGGAAGCGCCTCCGGCACTCGATATGGCGGAAACAGAGCAAGGAGTGGGGGTGATGCCTGCCGCGGTGGCTCCTGTGCCCTCCATGCTGGACCAGGACATCAGAGACATGCTTCAGGCCCTCCCAACGCAGTCTGCCATTGAAGCGCTGATTCTGCGCTTAGAGGAAACACATAGGAGGGACATCCAGGAGGTCAGGGGAGAAGTCTCCAGCATTGCAGAACGGGTATCCACGGGGGAGTCATCTCTGACGTCCTTGGAGGCCAGGGTCGCCGCTCTGGAGCAATCGAGAGACCAGCATCGGGACACCGCCGTCTCCCTCCAACTACACATGGAGGACCTGGAGGACCGGAGCCGCCGCAATAATCTGCGGCTCCGGGGGGTCCCGGAGGCAGCGGGCCCGGAGGACGTGAGTGCAGTGGTGAGCGGTATCTTCCGCGCGGTGCTCGGGGACCCGGACGTGGTGGTGGCATTAGACAGGGCGCACAGAGCCCTCGGCCCGAGACCGGCCGACCCGGACAGACCGCGGGACATTGTGTGTAGACTTCACCGCTTCACGCAAAAGGAAGCCATCCTGAGACGTGCCTGGGAGCTCGGCGATGTGGAGGTTAACGGCGCGACTATCCGTATCCTGCAGGACCTGTCACGCTCCACATTGCGCCGGAGGGCTCTTCTTAGACCACTTCTTGACCTGGCGAGACAGCTTGGCTGCACATATCGCTGGGGGTACCCTATGTCCGTTATGTTCCGCAAAGACGATGCGAGTTTCACCCTGCAGACGGCTGCTGACCTGCCGGCTCTATTCCGATTCCTGGGAACGGAGCCTATCCAGATTCCGGACTGGCTACAGCTGCTTCCGCGACAGCTGGGTAGATCGGGCGCATCGCTTAACCGGGGCCCCCAGCTCCCCCGCCAGCAACGAGGCCGTCGGCGACGTCGCTCGGCTTCAGGAGGCGCTCCACGTGAGTAGGCCATGGGCCGCCCTCTCCGTCCCACCGTCCCGCTTCCATGAGGCAGTAACGGCAATGACATGTGCGGTAAGAATTTTTTGCACTAACTCTGAATGTGCCCTTGACTCCTTTGCTGCTTGGCCTTTTTGGGGGCTCCCCCCTTCCCGGTCGCACACCCTGTTGGCTAAGTGGGGCTCCCCCCAGGGGCCCGCAGTGCCCATACTGGAACGTGCGGGTGTCACGGACTTTTGGCCACTTTCTGGACAGGTCAACCTTTTACTTTATCCTGGGCAGGGCTGTGCCTCATTGACTATGTGACCCTTATCCTTTCTCAAGTCGCGGCCTGAAGGAACACATTGTTGGCCCTGATTATTGTTTGGCTGAGGGGGTAGGCCCGGCTGGGACTAACGGATGCACGCCAGTCACCCTCGGGTTCATCGGCCGGTCCTTCTTCTGCAGGAACTTTTCAAGCCCCAACCCAGGAGGAGCAAGTGGGATTTTTTTTTATAGGGGACTTGTTGACTACACTTGGCAAGTGGCTTACCTGTGGGTGATGGCGCGGGTTCTTGTGTTGACCTGATACATTTTTTGAGCTGGGGGAGGGGGGGGGGACCCACAGGTTTGCCGGGGAGCCATCAGAGATCTTTGCCCCTATTTGTACACATTGTCGGGTGGTGGTGGGGAGGGGGGTTCTCCTTTTATATTGGCCCTTGCCTATACACCAGGGCATGCATTTCCGGGGAGAGGCGGAGGGGCTGGGCGGGGCGGGTGGCCGCGGAGGGGGCACGTGCCCTGCTGGGCTTAGTGTCCGGTGCCGGGTGCTGGTGGCCCTCTGGGGCTTCCGCCTCCGCGTGGCGGTCCCTTCTGGTTCCGTATGACCCTCTGCCTTGGGTAGTTCTCTCCTGCTTTGCTATGCTTGCTGACTCAGAGATGTTTATGCTAACCTGTTGTCCTTAATATTTTTTGCTTTTTCTGATTATGCCGGTTTATATATTTGTCTGTATTTATTTCTTTTAGCATGTGCTTGTTGTTTGCCGGGGGGGGGGGTTCCGCACAGGACCGGGAGCTCACCTTTACTACTCGGTTCACCCCCTGCTCCCACTTAGGCTTACGCTCGGTGGCCAGAGATAGCTCTGGAGAGCGTTGCAGCCGTTTAGGCTACTTTAGTTCTGTTTAGTGGGTCACACAGTTTTGTGTCGGCCCCATACCCCTCATCCCCCCTTCGATACTCCCCCTTTTTTTTATACTTTACTTCCAACCCCTTTCCCCCTTGCTGAGGTTTTTTATTTCTCCTTCCTTCCCTCCCCCGTTCCCCTCCTCTGATTTGATATATTTTCGCTTTTAGCGATGGATACTATCCATGTAGTCTCAGTTAACGCAAAGGGTCTTAATATTCCTGAGAAGCGTAGGATCCTTGTACACGACATGCGCCGTGCCAAGGCGGATGTGGTGTATATCCAGGAAACTCATTTCAGGGACGGTAGCCTGCCATTACTTAAAAATCGACATTTCCCCCTGGCATACCACTCCTCATATACTGCAGCCAAATCTAGAGGGGTGACGATCTTGATCTCGGCACGGGTGCCATGGACCTTGATAGATTCCCAGACGGATGATGAGGGCCGCTTCCTGTATTTGAAGGGTTTGATTGGGGGGAGGAAGGTCACGCTGGCGAACCTTTATGCCCCGAACGACCGTCAGGATGTGTTCCTTCGCAAGAGACTGGATCACCTTCAGCGTTTTGCTGAAGGCCAGTTGATAGTAGGGGGCGACCTGAACATCCCCCTCAACCCTTCAGAGGACACTTCCTCGGGTACATCTTCTACCACGCGAGACATACGCAAGCGTATAGGCCTAACCTTACATTCGGCGCAACTTATCGACGTCTGGCGACTTCTACATCCAGGGGAGCGTGACTACACGTTCTTCTCAAAACCACACCAGACTTACTCACGCCTGGACTACTTTCTCATACCACACAGACAGCTACATGCCGTGGCGTACACTTCCATCGGGTTGATTACGTGGTCAGATCACGCCCCGATCAGCATGCAGTATAATTTCTCGGACACACATACGTACCCTCCAATGCAGTGGCGCCTTAATGAGAGTTTGCTTCAGGACCCTGTGGTTCTGGCTGATGTGGTCAAGGAAATAGGCCATTATTTTGCCACGAACAACACCCCGGGCAGCGATATGGGCGTGGTATGGGAGGCCCATAAGGCGGTAATCAGGGGGGTCCTCATAAAACACGGGGCTAGGTTGAAGCGACAGAGGACTGAACAATTGGACTCCCTACTTGCGAAGCTCCATGCTATGGAACAGACGCATAAAACGACCCCGTCGCGGGAACTTGGTGTGGAATTGGATGTCACTCGCTCTCAAATAACTGACCTCCTTCAGTATAGAGCTAAAGCTGCACTACAGCGGTGTAGGCGGACGGTGTACGAGTCGGGCAACAAATGCGGGCGACATCTCGCTCAGACCTTGAAAACACAACGTTTGGCGTCCTATGTCTCACACGTTATGACCCCGTCGGGACAAAGACGGTCGTTACCCCTACAGATATCACAGGAGTTCAAGAACTATTACAGCTCTCTATATAACTTGTCCAGGTCGCCGCCGTCCCCCGCGGATATCTCACAGTATCTTGTGGACTCTAAAATGCCATCCTTGTCCCCAGAGATGCGTGACTCCCTGGAGGGGCCTATTACGTTGACGGAAGTTCAGGCGGCCTTGAAAAGTGCGAAGCCGGGCAAAGCGCCTGGCCCAGACGGGTTGACACTCGCCTACTATAGGACCCTGCTCCCGTCTCTGGGTGGCCCCCTCGTGGATCTCTTTAACGGGCTGGGGACGGAGACCAGATTTCATGACACCACTCTGCAGGCGCATATCTCAGTCATCCCCAAGGAGGGTAAGGATCTGTCCCAATGCGGGAGCTATCGCCCGATCTCCCTCCTGAACTCGGACCTGAAGCTTTTTACTAAGGTTCTGGGCACGAGGCTACAGCAACATCTTCCTCAGCTGATCCATATGGATCAGGTGGGCTTTGTTCCTTCTAGGGAGGCGCGGGACAACACAACGAAAGTCCTTAACCTGCTCCATATAGCCTCTAGGACCCAGACCCCGAGCGTGTTTTTAGGCACGGATGCCGAGAAGGCATTCGACCGGGTTGAATGGTCATTTATGTTTGCTACACTGGCACATGCTGGTCTTGGAAACAAAATGCTACGCTGGATTTCAGCGGTATACACGGAGCCATCAGCAAGGGTACGGGTAAATGGGATGCTCTCTGATGGGTTCCCTATTGCGAACGGCACTCGGCAGGGCTGCCCCCTGTCCCCCTTGCTGTTCGCTCTGACCTTAGAACCCTTCTTGTGCCATGTCCGCGATAACGCTGCGATTACGGGTCTGGGAACCAGAGAGGCTAGGCATAAGGTGTCTGCTTATGCCGATGACCTTATGTTCTCCCTGGCGGAACCTGAGACTTCTCTTAAGGCCCTTATGCAGGAATTTCATGTTTATGGCCAACTATCTAACCTGCGGATTAATTTTTCAAAGTCCGAAGCGATGGGAGTGGGTGTACCGCATGCACGATTACAAAAACTAAAGAACTCTTTTACATTGAAATGGTCAGATACTGCCCTGAAGTACCTGGGCACTTTTATTCCCCCCTCCATGTCGCATCTTTATAAACTCAATTTCCCCCCTTTACTGAAATCGATACAGAAGCTTCTGGATAGTTGGGGGGGCGGCATGCACTCCTGGCTAGGCCGGTGTAATATTCTTAAAATGTCGATACTGCCAAAATTTTTATACTTGTTTCAGGCCCTCCCGATCCACATCCCCCGAGCCTTTTTTGGGCAGGCTCACTCGCTTTTCACCCGGTTTTTGTGGGCGGGCAGGCATCCACGCCTAAGTAGGACGATGCTTTCCAACCCCAAACATCGGGGGGGTTTGGCACTCCCGGAGCTTCGGAAGTACTATCATGCCACCCACCTCAGCAGACTCCTGGACTGGTGCCGCCATACTGACACCAAACTATGGACGCAGTTAGAGCAGGACCAATTTGACATACCCTTGGCTGGCAGTCCGTGGTGCTATGGTGTTTTACCTATGGAACTTAGACGTCACCCCCTGATAGGCAATACTGCGAAGATTTGCTCGCTCCTTCTGACTGACCCGGAACTGTCGACGCCTGACTCGCCGGTGCGACCTATAATTGGCCACCCGAATTTCACCCCGGGACTCAGAGACAAATGTTTCCGGGACCTGGGTAGGCGGGGTATATCCCAGGCGTCTCATTTTAGTCGCCTGGGTAAGTGGAAGACATATGCGGAACTGACGGACCCCGGGGGCCCATACCACCTAGATTTTCTGCGGGCTTCCCAGCTTACCCATTTTCTCCAGAACATACCGCCACCACCCCATGACTCACAGCGACCCCTTACACACCTAGAGAAGCTCTGCACGGAGACTGGGACCTTAACCCACGCTTTGTCCATTGCCTATGCGATGTTGATCGAACCCCCAAGAGATTCCCAACCCCCGTATCTTGCTAAGTGGGAGGGGGACCTAGCGGTGACCTTCACGGACAATCAGAAGCGTCATATACTTAATTTTACCCACAAGTCCTCACTATGCACCAGGCAACAGGAAACAAATTTTAAAATCCTTTCCCGCTGGTATAGAACCCCCGCTCTTCTGCATAAGCTCTTCCCGACGACCTCGGACAGATGCTGGAGGTGCCACTCGGACGAGGGTACCCTCCTACACATATTCTGGTCCTGTCCCCGTTTGTACAATTTCTGGAGGGAGGTGTGGCGTGTTACCCAGACATTCACTGACAGAGTGGTGCCGTTTTCGCCAGCCTATTTTCTTTTACATGTGACGGATATTCCTTCACGGAAATATGGCAAGTCTGTGATACGGCACCTTCTGGATGCAGCCAAGACGTGCATACCTCTCAACTGGAAATCCCCGAACCCGCCAACTGTGGCCCAATGGTTACACAAAGTAGACGACATCAGTCGCCTGGAGGACTTGATCCTCACCAGCCAGCACCGACAGGAAGCGTACTCTAAAACGTGGCAGGCTTGGAATGCCTTTCGGTTTTCTTCTGAGGGACGGGCACTCAGGAGCGTTGACTGAGGACCTTTGCGGGTTACTGACACTGTACCCTCCCTCCCCACCCGCCCCCTTTTACTATGTTTTATTTTTTCCCCCCTGTTTTTCTCCCTGAACGGCCCTTCTCCACCCCCTTTCACCACCCCATCGCCCCCCCCCCCCCTGCGGACCTTTTCCGGCCCTTTAGTAACTTTAGGGGAAACCCTGAAGGGTAGATTTAAGACTTTAGTTTAAAAAAAAAAAAAGAAAAAGGGGAAGACCATATTTACAGGAACGGTCACGTTACTGCTCCTCGTGTCTGGGTTGGCCGGTGCGATGTCGGCCGTGGGGCTCATATGTGTTTTAATAGCTTTGCACTCTAGACCCACCCAATGGTACAGTTTCAGTGTTGAGCGTTCTGTTTGTATTGGTATAGTTATGCTGTTTGTTTGTTTCTTTTTCTCTTTGTTTTTTCCTACAGCTGTACCGTCATCTATACTGTTTTTTCGTTCTGTTCCCTGTATGCTGGTCTTCTGGTATTAAATAAAAAAATTTAAAAAAAAAAAAAAAAATTGTCTGAAAGCATCAGTCAGACGGCCACCTTCTCCACCGCTCCTTCTGACCGATGCCTCAGCAACACGTTGTCCAGGACCAGGAGTTTGTAACCTCCCAGTCTCTGGGAACGCGTTGCACAGACCTTTCTGCAAGGCCTCCCGGAGATGTCTCATCCTCTGCTCCCTCTGCGATGGTAAGATAAGGTCGGCAACCTTACCCTTGTACCGTGGATCAAGGAGAGTGGCCAGCCAGTAATGGTCCCTCTCCTTGATCCGAAGAATACGAGGATCCTTCCGCAGGCTTTGCAGGATCAGGGAGGCCATGCAGCGTAGGTTAGCTGAGACATTCGGTCCGGAGTCCTCTGGGTCACTAAGAGCAACATGATCCGCAGCTACCTCCTCCCAGCCACGTACAAGTCCACGTGTTTCTTGGGACTGTAAATCATCCCTACAAGACTGCTGCTGCTGATGCTGAGTGCCAGCCTCCACCTCCATGCTGACACAATCATCCTCCTCTTCCTCCTCCTCATCCTCTTCCTGCGTGATGGGTGGCACAGCAGGAACACTGTCTGGATAAAGGGGGCCTTGAGAGGCAAGGAAGTCCTCCTCTTCCTGCCTCTGTTCTGCCTCAAGTGCCCTGTACATTATTCCACGCAGCGTATGCTCCAAGAGGTGGACAAGAGGTACAGTGTCACTGATGCATGCACTGTCACTGCTCACCATCCTGGTGGCCTCCTCAAATGGTGACAGGACAGTACATGCATCCCTGATCATGCCCCACTGGCGTGGTGAGAAAAAACCGAGCTCCCCTGACCCTGTCCTGGTGCCGTAGTCGCACAGGTACTCATTGATGGCCCTCTGCTGCGTTTGCAGCCGCTGCAGCATGGCCAACGTTGAGTTCCACCTGGTGGGCATGTCACATATAAGGCGGTTCTTGGGCAGGTTCAACTCCTTTTGGAGCTCAGCCAGCCGAGCACAGGCATTAAATGATCGGCGGAAATGCACACAGACTTTCCTGGCCTGCTTCAGGACATCATGTAAGCCGGGGGACCTGCCCAAGAACCGCTGCACCACCAGGTTAAGGACGTGAGCTACACAGGGCACATGGGTCAGTTGTCCCTGTCGGAGGGCGGAGAGGAGGTTGGTGCCATTGTCACAAACCACCATTCCTGGCTTAAGCTGGCGTGGCGCCAACCACCTCTCGGCCTGCCCCTGCAGAGCTGACAAAACATCCGCCCCAGTGTGGCTCCTGTCCCCCAAACAAACCAGCGCAAGCACGGCATGGCATCGTTTTGCCTGCGTACTTGCGTAGCCCCTGGAACGCACCGCTGGTTCTGAGGACAGAGCACTGGAAGAGGCCATGGAGGAAGAAGTAGAGGAGGGGGTGGAGGAGAGAGGTGTGTCACAACCAATAGTAGCATTTTGGAGGCGTGATGGCGGAACAACCTCCAACACTACTGCACCTTGTCCTGCATCCTTCCCAGCTGCCAGAAGAGTGACCCAATGGGCCGTGAAAGACAGGTAACGTCCCTTTCCATGCCTGCTGGACCATGAGTCAGCGGTAAAATGCACCTTACCGCTGACCGCCCTGTCCAGCGAGGCAAGGACATTGCCTTCCACATGCCGGTAGAGAGCCGGAATCGCCTTCCGTGAGAAAAAGTGGCGTTTGGGGACCTGCCACTGAGGAACCGCACATTGTACAAACTCACGGAGGGGGGCCGAGTCTACCAACTGAAAAGGCAGCAGTTGAAGTGCTAGCAATTTAGCCAAGCTAGCATTCAACCGCTGGGCATGTGGATGGCTGGGAGTGAACTTCTTTCGCCGGTCCAGCAGCTGGGGCAGGGACATTTGCCTGCTATAATCAGACGTGGGTGTACTGCTAGCAGAGTGCCCGGAAGCACTTGGCTGTGACACACCTAATTCTACACCTTTATTCCTCTCAGAGCAGGTTTCAGAGAGGACTGAAGGTCTAGTGGGGTTGGAGATGCCAGCTGATGAGGAGCAAGGAGATGTCCGCTTTGTTCTTTGGTGTGGGTCTTTGAGGTACGCTTGCCAACGAGCTGCATGGCAGGTCAACATATGTCTGGTCAAGCATGTGGTGCCCAAGCGGCTGATGTTTTGGCCACGCGAGATACGCTTGAGACATATGTTGCAAATAGCAGTGGTGCGATCTGATGCACTCGTCTCAAAAAAGGCCCACACCAAAGAACTTTTAGAATAACGCGCAGAGGCAACGCCCTGCACAGGCGGAACTCTGCGGTGTGATTCAGTCGGTGTGCTGCCCCTAAGCTGGCCCCCGGAGGGCATCCTGCCTCGTTGGACATGTGCCTCCTCCTCCTCCTCCTCCTCCTCCTCTCTCCTACCAGGCACCCACGTGGAGTCAGTGCCCTCATCATCCCCTCCCTCTTCATCGCTGTAGCAAACCTGGCAATATGCTGCAGCTTGTGGAATATGACTGCCAGATTGCTGTCCTTCTTGAGCATCCCCTCTCTCTGCATTCACGCTACTGCCTTCCTCTAGCTGAGTGTCATCATCAGAGCATACAAAACACTGGGCATCCTCCTGGAGCATGTACCCAACACTGTGCTCAAAGAGTTCAGGAGACTCCGCAGGAGGATGTGGTGGGTCTAGGGAAGGAGTCACTGATGATGACATTGAGAGGAGGGAAGACGATGCGTTGGCAGCTGCTTTGCTAGTACCCTGAGACTGGGTGAGAGAGGATGAGGAGGATGAAGAGGGCTTGGTCATCTACTCTACCAAGTCGTTGGCATGTTGCGGTTCAACATGTCCAGCTGCCGAAAGAAGGACAAGCGTGTCCCATGGCCACGTACTGATGACAATGCACCGCGTCCACGACCAGCACTGTTGTCTCTAGACACAGAGCCTGCTTGCCCTCTTTTATCGGCTCGCGCCTGTCTGCCTCTCCTTGCTGGCCTTCCAGACATGGTAATGGCCTGAAGGGAGTTGGGTAAAACAGCAGTTGGGTAGTGTATATTGTGCTGGAGGCACACAACATCCACTAACTCCTGCAGATGCCTTTATTATAGAACACCAGAGATAAAGGGGTATACTGTAATGGAGTCACACAACACCCACTAAGCCCTGCAGATGGCTCTATTAGAGAACAGCAATAAAGGGTAGATACAGGTGTATATTGTGCTGGAGGCGCACAACACCCACTAACTCCTGCAGATGCCTTTATTATAGAACACCAGAGATAAAGGGGTATATACAGATGTATATTGTGCTGTGCTGGAGGCACACACAACTTCCAATAACTCCTGCAGATGGCAAGTGGGCTCAAATAGAGAAGAGCTATGGAGGTGGATATAGCGGTGTGTACTGGGTACAGAGCACGCAGACAGCACGCACAAGCTCCTAACACTACTGACTGCAAGCTCTATTATAAAAGATAGATCACTAGCTATATAGGTGAGGTGAATATAGCGGTGTATACTGCGGTCAGGGCACGCAGACAACAACCACTACAGAAGAGCAAGATCGAAAATCGTCCAATAACGATCGGTGTGTACTGTGTTGAAGGTACACAGAACACCCACTAACTGCTTCAGACGCCAACACACTACACAAGGCCGCCGCGCTGGCGGCCTTATATAGTGTGGGGCGTGTACTACACAGCCTGAGCTATGATTGGCCACAGGCATCCTGCCTGTGGCCAATCATGGCTCTCCTCGCTGCTGGCGCTGTGATTGGCTAAGCATGCGGGGTCACAGTGCATGCTTGGCCAATCATGAGCCAGCAATGCACTGCGATGACGCAGTGCATTGTGGGCCATGAGCGCCACACGAATTTGGCGCGAACGGCCCATAATGTTCGGAATTCGCCGAACGGGCGAACAGCCGATGTTCGAGTCGAACGTATGTTCGACTCGAACACGAAGCTCATCCCTAATCCCCAGTTATAAGAGGGTGTGTACACTTATGCAACCACATTATTTATTTATTTAATTTTTACTCCTCCCCCCCCCCCCCTAAAAGATTTCTGTTTATTTTTCAATAGAGTTGTACAGTTTATAGGTCACATTAAAGGTGGGAAAAGTTCTGAAATGATTTATATTTGTCTCATTTTTTTACTTCACAGAAACCTGACATTTTAAACAGGGGTGTGTAGACTTATATCCATTGTATCTAAAGAAACTGGATTTTCGACTTACTGGTACACAGAGGGCAAACACATAATTAGTATAAAAAATTACTAAAAAGTTTATTACAAATATAAAAACACATGTAAAATACAATTCCACATTTTGGGCCCCGTAAAACCGGCAGATTAAACCAAAAAGAGCTACTCAGTTTCTATAATGTCCATAGTTACAACAAGGGATCTAAAATGTTGACGCGTTTCGCAATCCTTTCTTCCTCAAGACTTAGTATTTTTGGATATAACGATGAGTAGCCTGGCTAAAGAATATACATAATAAATACATATACTTACATTTTAGTATCTTGTAAAGTATAAAAACAATTGAACAGATATAAATATTTTTATGCATGTATATGGGCAGGATCAGACAAATTATATATTGCAAAGAAACAAAAAATGGTAGAATATGGAATATTGGGAGAAGAGCAACTGGGCATGTATGGAAGCCAAAAATTATAAAGCATTACTCCGATTACTTTGAAATGCTTAGAGTACTACAGCCCTGACCAAAATTTGACCAAAATGACACATATAATAATTTACACAAAGTCTGCTGCCTGAGTTTTTATGATGGCAATTTGCATATACTCCAGAATGTTATGAACAGTGATGGGATGAATTGCAATTAATTGAAAGTCCCTCTTTGCCATAAAAATGAACTTAATCCCCCCCCCCAAAAAAAACATTTCCACTGCATTTCAGCCCTGGCACAAAAGGACCAGCTGACATCATGTCAGTGATTCTCTTGTTAACACAGGTGTGAGTGTTGATGGGAACAAGGCTGGAAATCACTCTGTAATGCTGTTTGAGCTAGAATAACAGACTGGGAGCTTTAAGAGGAGGGTGGTGCTTGAAATCATTGTTCTTCCTCTGATAAATATGTTTACCTGCATGGAAACACGTGCGGTTATCATTGCTTTGCACAAAAAGTGATTCACATGCAAGGATATTGCTGCTACTAAGATTGCACCTAAATCAACCATTTATCGAATCATCAAGAACTTCAAGGACAGAGGTTAAATTGTTGTGAAGAAGGCTTCAGGGCACCCAAGAAAGTCCAGAAAGTGCCAGGACTGTCTTGCACAGTTGATTTAGCTGTGGAATCGGGGCACCACCAGTGCCAAGCTTGCTCAGGAATGGCAGCAGACAGGTGTGAGTAGGAGAAGACTTTTGGAGGATGGCCTGGTGTCAAGAAGGGCAGCAAAGAAGCCATTTCTCTCCAGGAAAAACATCAGGGACAGACTGATTTCCTGCAAAAGGTACAGGGATTGGACTGCTGAGGACTGGGGTAAACTCATTTTCTCTGATGAATCCCCTTTCTGTGGCATCTGTAAAAAACCCTGTCAGAGAAGAAAAGGTGAGCGCTACCATCAGTACTGTGTCATGCCAACAGTAAAGCATGCTGAGACCATTTATGTGTGGGGTTGCTTCTCAGCCAAGGGAGTGGGCTCACTCCCAGTTTTGCCTAAGAACACAGCCATGAATAAAGAATGGAACAAAAACATCCCCTGAGAGCAACTTCTCCCAACCCTCCAAGAACAGTTTGGTGACAAGCAATGAGGGGTTATTTACTAAAGGAAAATTCACTTCCAAGTGCACTGCCAGTAAAGTTACTGTAGATCCGAGGGGGACATGCAAGGAAATAAAAAACAGCATTTTTAGCTGGCACATGATTCGATGATAAAATCAGTAGAGCTTCCACTCATTTCAGATCTACCCCTTAGATTTAGAGCGACTGCACTACCAAGTGCATTTTCAGTGCAAAGTGGATTTGCCTTTTTGTAAATAACCCCCATGTATTTTCCAGCATGATAGAGCATCTTGCCAAAAGGCAAAAGTGATAACTAAGTGGCTTGGGGAACAAAACATTGACATTTTGGGTCCATGGCCAGGAAACCCCCCAGACATTGAATTGAGAACTTGTGGTCAATCCTCAAGAGGTGGGTAAACAAACCACCCCCCCCCCCCCAATTCTGACAAACTCCAAGCATTCATGAAGAATGGGCTGCCATCAGTTAGAATGCGGCCCGAAAGTTGACTGACAGCAAGGGTGGTGTGTTCAGGGTGATGTGCAGTTTTCTGCCACAAATAGCATTTTGCTTTTAAGCCAAAAAGTTAAATTTTGATATCATCTGACCAGAGCACCTTCTTCTACATGTGTGCTGTCTCACCCACATGGCTTCTCATAAACTGCAAATGGGACTTCATATGGCTTTCTTTCAACAATGGTTTTCTCTTTGTCACTCTTCCATAAAGGCCAGATTTGTGGAGAGCACGACTAATAGTTGTCCTGTGGCCAGATTCTCCCACCTGAGCTGTGGAGCTCCTCCAGAGTTACCATGGACCTCTTGGCTGCTTCTCTGACGAATGCTCTCCTTGCCCGGCCTGTCAGTTTAGGTGGACGGCCATGTCTTGGTAGGGTTGCAGTTGTGCCATACTCTTTCCATTTTTGGATAATGGAGTGAACAGTGCTCCGTGAGATGTTCAAAGCTTGGGATATTTTTTTTATAACCTAACCCTGCTTTAAACTTCTCCAACTTCATCCCTGACCTGTCTGGCGTGTTCCTTGGCCTTCATGATGCTGTTTGTTCACAAAGGTTCTCTAACAAACCTCTGAGGGCTTCACAGAACAGCTGTATTTATGCTGAGATTAAATTACACACAGGTGGACTCTATTTACAAATTAGGTGACTTCTGGAGGCAATTGGTTCCACTAGATTTTAGTTAGGGATATCAGAGTAAAGAGGGCTGAATACAAATGCACGCCACACTTTTCAGATATTTATTTGTAAAAAGTTTTGAAAAACATTTATCATTTTCCTTCCACTTCACTATTATGTGCCACTTTGTGTTGGTCTATCACATAAAATCCCAATAGAATACATTTATGTTTTTGATTGTAACATGACAAAATGTGGAAAATTTCAAGGGGTGTGAATACTTTTTCAAGGCACTGTAATTCTAGCTGAAACCATGAACAGAATTAATAAAGCTCTTATTAATGCTAAAATGGAAGCAATTAAAAGAAATCGAATTGGTCAATTTGAGAAACTCTGGCTTCCTTGGATTAAGCATTGTTTACCTCCAGACTTTGATGGCACACTATTACGGGCGGCACGGTGGTGTCAACCAGGGCCTGATTAACATAGGGGCTATTGGAGCTGCAGCTCCAGGCCCCTTTCTCAAGATAGGCCCATTTGCCCCCAAAAAAAAAAAAAAGTTCGACTTCGAGGATTGTAGCTCGGCGATCAGGAGTCGCAGAGACCCCACATTTGGTGGATATGTAGCTAAAGACCCACTCCAGCACTGGTTAAAATATGGGGCTGCTATCTTCTATGGTTCCGGAGATACAGGGCTCCTTGCACAGCCTGTCAGAAGCTACATACAGAGCGGCCAGTTTAAATACAAGCTGGAACACTCTGCAGCAGACTGAGAGGATGAACTCACAGTGCTTATAATAATTATTTGTATATTACTTATGATAATTAACCCCATGCCACCCAGGCCCATTCTGAGACTTCTCTCCTACATGTAAAAATCATCATTTTTTTTATGCTAGAAAATTACTCAGAACCCTCAAGCATTATATATTGTTTTAGCAGACACCCTATGGAATAAAATGGTGGTCTTTGTAACTTTTTGTGTTACACGATATTTGCGCAGCAATTTTTCAAACTTTTTTTTGGAAAGAAACTGTTTCATTCATAAAAAAACCCCACTAAAGTTAGCACGATTTTTTGTTGTGTACTAAGCGATGCTTTAAATTTTTTTTACAGGTTACACGTTTAGAGTTATAGAGGAGGTCTAGTGCTAGAATAACGATCGTGGCGTATGTAACCTATGTGTATCTGGCTTTGATACTAACCAGTGCCTACCCAGGGACTGACTAGTATCTCTCCCCAGCCTGTCCCCACACACCCTCTCACCTGCTGACCTGTGAATGGGGCGATCACTCCCGCAGTGTTATTGTGTTCTGCCAGTGAATAAAATGATTACATACTGCTCACTGTCATACCCTCCACACTTCTCTCCTATACATAACGCCCTCTGTCGTACCCTCCACACTCCTCTCCTATACATAGTGCCCACCATCATTACCCTCCACACTCCTCTCCTGTAGATACTACTCACTGTCATACCCTCCACACTCCTCTCCTATACATAGTGCCCACTGTCATACCTCCAACACTTCTCTCCTATACATAGTGTCCACTGTCATACCCTTCACACTCCTCTCCTGTACATACTACTCACTGTCATACCCTCCATACTCCTCTCCTATACATAGTGCCCACCATCATACCCTCCCTCCACACTCCTCTCCTGTAATTACTGCTTACTGTCCTACTCTCCACACTTCTCTCCTGTACATAGTGCCCACTGTCATACCCTCCACACTCCTGTACATATTGCTCACTGTCATACCCTCCACACTCTTCTTATATACATAGTGCCCAATGTCATACCCTCTACACTCCTATGCTGTGCATACTGCCCACTGTCATACCCTTCACACTCCTCTCATGTACATAGTGCCTTCTGCCATACCCTCTGCACTCCTCTCATGTACTTAGTGCCCACTCTTAGACCCTCCACATTCCTCTCCCTCACCTGCACATACTTCCCACTTTCATACCATCCATACTCCTCCCCTATGCCTCTTACCCACAAAAACTGTTCTTTAAAATTATACTGAATATCCTCAATGTTACCAGCTCACGAATGGGCACACTTTTGTTAGTTCAACTAAAGGAAATCTCACAGTCCTCATATTTGTTCTGCCCGTTATTAGTACTTATTTAATTTTGTAATTACTATTGTAATGTATAGAGGAACACGGGGGATGTCAGCTACTCTAAATATAGCACTTGTAAAAAAGCGTCCCTGAAAATATTTTTGAAATGTTGACAACTTTGCACTTAGCCACTGACCAAGGGCCACAGGGTCAGTAGGGGGCCACATGAGAGGCTCCTGTGATATTAAAGCGGTAGTAAACTTTTCTAACATTACTACTTTTTAGAGGCCCTGGGGTAGGTTATGCCATAATGTACAAGTATGCCAGCATATTAGCACATTAGGGTACGTACACTTAAATTGTCAGACTGAGCCCTCCAGTGCTGTGCTGTGATCAATCCGGCGGGGCCCGGGCACTTTCATCTTCACCCGGTCTTCCTTCTGGGTTCTGTGCCTTCGGTCACTTGCCTTGGCCAGGCTGCGTTGATGTCATTCCCACACATCCTCATGTGCATCCTATTTCTCTCATCCCCCCCTCCCTTTCTCTCTCATCCTCCCTCCCTTACCCCTCACACCTCCTTCATCCCCTTTTTCTTTCTCTCTCTCTTTCTCTCTCTCATCCTCCCTCTCTCTCTTTAATTTAATTTGTTATAACAAAAAATAGTTTGCATTTTATTTATTGTTTATAAAAGGCCTCACCAAAATCCTCAGCACCAGGCCCATGATGTTCTTAATCTGGCCTTGGTTTCAACAAGCAGTAAAAAGGGTCGCTGGTTTGAATCCCAACCACGACACTACCTGGCTGGAGTTTGCATGTTCTCCCTGTGTCTCTGTGGGTTTCCTCCGAGTACTCCGGTTTCCTTCCACACTCCAAAGACATGCTGGTAGGTTGATTGGCTTCTCTCCAAAAATTGGCCCTATTATATGAATGCGAGTTGGGGACCTTGGATTGTGGGCTCCTTAAAGCGGGATTCCACCCTAAAGTGGAACCTCCGCTGATCGGATCCCTCCCCCCCTCCGGTGTCACAATTGACACCTTTCTGGGGGGAGGGGGGTGGAGATACCTGTCAAAGACAGGTATTTTCACCCACTTCCGGGCATAGACTCCCGTGGGAGTCTACGCCATTTCCTGCCCTGCCGCGCTGTCTGCTGGGACACACACGGGTCCCAGAGACAGCGCGGAGATTTCCTATTGCGCGGCGCAGCTCGCGCATGCGCAGTAGGGAACCGGGAAGTGAAGCCGATTCGCTTCACTTCCTGATTCCCTCACCTAGAATGGTGGTGGCAGCAGCCGAGAGCCGAGCGATCGATCGGCCTCGGCTGCCGGCATCGCTGGAACCCGAGACAGGTGAGTGTCCATTTATTAAAAGTCAGCAGCTGTAGTATTTATAGCTGCTGGCTTTTAATATATTTTTTTTGGTGGAATCCCTCTTTAAGGGTAGGGACCGATGTGAGTGTGCGATGTATGTGTAGAGCGTTGCATAAATTGCCAGCGGTATATGGGTACCTTAAATAAATTATATATATATAATAGAGGAGTATCTTAATAAGACACAATGTGCAGGGATAGGGACAATTGTAGACATGCACCCACACTCACTCACTCAAACTGGATGGACTGGTGTCTTTATTCAACCTTACTAACTATGTAACTATTATTGCCTTGGTAAATTTACTCTTTTTGCACTGACTATACTTTCTATTCATTTGGGATAAACACTGCAAATATTGACTCTTTGCATACACTTAGGCTCCATGCACAAATAACGTTATAAAAACGCCAGCAGCTTTGCAGTGACCCCGCCCCCTTACCATGTGACATCAACCCATGTGACCAACCCATGTGACATCAACCCATGTGACACCGCCCCATTGTCCCTATATAAGTGGCAGCGCAGGGCGGCTCTGGCATTCCGGCCGGAGAGAGCGTCGTGTCAACATCTCCTGGAGAAGAAGAAGAAGAAGAACGGAAGGCGGCGGCGGCGGCGACCACAGAAGACCGGGCCACCGCCTGCAAAAGAGCTATAAGAAGGCGCGGTGGCCCGGCAGAAGAACCGAAGAGGGGGACAAGACCCCCGAAGTCGGGAGAAGAGGCCGGCGGCGGGGAGGAAGAAAGCCGGACTCCTCCGCTAGTAAAAGAGCTACAAGAAGATAGCGGAGGAGTCCGGCGAGAAGACCCCCGAAGACGGAAGACCCCCGGAGCTGTGCAATAAAATATTTTTTCCCTGTGTTGTGTTTTTTTTTTGTACTTTTTTTCCACAGGTGAATGGGTAGGGGTACATTGTACCCCATACTCATTCACATAGGGTGGGGGGCCGGTATCCGGGGGCCCCCTTATTAAAGGGGGCTCCCGGATTCCGATAAGCCCCCCGCCCGCAGACCCCGACAACCAACGGCCAGGGTTGTCGGGAAGAGGCCCTTGTCCTCATCGACATGGGGACAAGGTGCTTTGGGGTGGGGGGGCCGCACGCCCCCCTCCCCCAAGGCACCCCCCCATGTTGAGGGCACGCGGCCTGGTACGGCTCAGGAGGGGGGGGCCGCCCGCTCGTCCCCACCCCCTTTCCTGGCCGGCCGGGTAGCGTGCTCGGATAAGGGTCTGGTGTGGATCTGGGGGGGACCCCCACGCCGTTTTTTCGGCGTAGGGGGTTCCCCTTGGAATCCATACCAGACCTAAGGGCCTGGTATGCTCTCGGAGGGGGAACCCACGCCAAATTTTTTTCAGAAATTTGCCGTGGAGTTCCCCCTTCAGAGCTGATAATTCTGTCAAAGTCGCCTCCGTATAAACGGAGATCCGACTTGGAGGCGATCTCCATTGAAATCAATGGGTACCGGTCGCCTACAAGTCGGATAGAAGTAGTACAGGAACCTTTTCTGAAGTCGGAGCGACTTCAGTAGTGTGCATTAAGACGGCTCTCATTCACTTACATTGCTTTTTAAATGTTGTCCGACCTGAGGCGACCTGAGGCGACTAGGGGCGACCTGAAGTCGGATCAGGAGTTGCCCCTGTGTGAATGGGCTCTTAATGTTATTGTCAATAAAAGCCTTTGACACTTATTAAATGCTTGTAATTATACTTCAGTGTACCATGACAAAAAATATCTAAAAACACTGAGGCAGCAGACTTTAACAATAGATTCCAACATATTCCGGATTTGCAAAACTGTCTAAAAGAAAACCACCGTAAACCCATTTTTTATACAGGTATGTTGTTAAGATAATTCACAGACATTACACCATGTTCATTTACATATCATCACAGGTTTACCTGTATCTCATCAAAAGCAGCCATATAGTTTGTAGTATGAGATGTCCCAAAGATTTAACAACAGATCCAAATCAGCTCAAAGCACCAGCCAGTGTGTATGGATAACACATACAAAGCCACCACTTCATTAACTAAAGGCCCCTTAAGAGAGTAATAACATACAGTATATGCTCCACTAATAACTTGATTGTGGCTCCTACATGCCACATCATCCACCTCGAGAAAGCTTGAATAAGTTATTAGCAGTGGCAGACTTTCTGCGCCAAGAAATGATAGCTGGTATGTGTGAGGATCCCTGGAGTTAGAAGAGATCAGCAGCTCTTTAATTAAATGCCAGGCCCATATGGGGGGGGGGGGGGGGGGGGGGGAAGGTAGTGTACAGTCTTTGGGATAGCCCAAATGGTGCCTAGTCTGTATGGAATTCCACACTTCCGAAAGAGTCGATCTCCTTGGTTTCCCGCAGCTATCACTGATTCCTCTCTTTGACCTCCACCCATTAGAGCAGTGGTTCTCAAATCCTGTCCTCAGGACCCACTAACAGGCCTAATTTTAAGTATTACCTTGGGGAGATGCAGACTAAAATACTGCAATCACTGAGTAGCAAATGATATCGCCTGCGATGTACTTCAGTTACAGTATCTTGCAAACCTGGCCTGTTAGTGGGTCCTGAGGACAGGAGTGCATTAGAGGATATAGTAGTGACATAGAATTCAACAGGAAGAACCAGTGAGAGCTGTGGAGGACTCGGGAGATCAACACATGGGAAGTGTCACTTTCACAGGGGCTTTCAGTAAATGATTTCCCAGCATTGGAACTGCAGGGATGCGGACTGGAAAAAGGTTGAAAATGTCCTGTCCGGTTTTACAGGTATGCCTTGGTTGAAAATTTTTGGTTGCCAGACCATTCACGTTATTAACATTTTCCCATAATATTATATGTGCATTTAATTCAGTTATTACAGTACATGCTATTGACCTGTTGGCATCCAAAGGGCCTTAGATGTGATGTCAGCAGCCCCAACAGACTCTGGGCTGTCACTCAATTGACACTCTATAGCATTGGTCTCCAAACTGTGGCCCATGTTGCCTTTATCCAGGCCTTGGGGTACTATTCCTCCCACTGACAACAACAGTGGGGCACTATTCGGCCCCCTGACACAAACTATGGTGTATTATTCCTTCCAACGACACCAATGATGGGGCACTTTTCTTTCCACTGACACTAAAGATGGAGCATAATGCTTCCCCCTGATATAAACAACTGGGTATTAATTCTCCCAGTGGCGGGGGCTGGACCCCCAAATGGGTCCCCGAAAAGTCCCGGGTTTCAGGCATGCACCATTCCATTGTTAGCCCAGAGTACCACAGAGCGGGGACTGATCTTATCCCGGGCACCGGCGAGTGTGGCCGAGTGACATAGCAGGTCCCACCTTTTGGAGCCTGCAGCGCCTATGATGGACATCCCACTGGTCCAATTCCGGGACCGCAGGACGTGTGACATCCATCATAGGCACTGCAGGCTCCAGAAGACAGGAATTACAATGCGGCCGCTGCACCACATCACTGTGAGATCAGCGTTTGGGTGGGCGTTTCTCCTCTCCTCCTCTGGCTGCCTGCTGTGATGATGATGGGCGCACCGCACACCACGGCTGAGCTGACCTGCTGCAGGACACATGAATTCTGTCTCCTGGTCAGGTAGGTCAGTGTATGTATGTCAGGTAGGTAGGTAGGTCAGTGTATGTATGTCAGGTAGGTCAGTGTATGCATGTCAGGTAGGTAGGTCAGTGTATGCATGTCACTACCGTCAGTGTATGTATGTCAGGTAGATAGGTCAGTGTAGTTGTCAGTGTGTCAGGCAGATGAGTTTAGTGGTCAGCATTGATGGGCACTGGTAAGCCAGGCAGCAACCAGGAAGTGAGCTTACCCCCCGCCACACAACCCCACCACCCAGCCAAAAAAAAACCTTGCCACTAGCGCCCCCCATGCCGGCCTTGGACTTTGGGCTGAAGCCCCTGGTCTTTTTGCCACCTAGCAACACCCCTGAATTCTCTCACTAATGCTGCGTACACACGATCGGAATTCCGGCCAGAAAAAGACCAATGAGAGCTTTTCATCTGAAAATGCGACCGTGTGTATGCTCCATCGGAATTTAGCTGTCCGAATTTCCGCCAGCCAAAAACTGATAGCATGTTCTCAATTTTCCCGACGGAAAAACTTTCTATCGGTAATTCCGATCGTGTGTATGCAATTCCGACACGCCAAAAATCACACATGCTCAGATTCAACTACAAGACAGAAGCTATTGGCTACTGACTATTGAACTTCCTTTTTCTAGTCACCTCGTATGTGTTGTACGTCACCTCGTTATAAATGATCGGAATTTGATGTGACCGTGTGTAGGTAAGACAGCTTGAGTCGAATTCCGTCGGAATTCCGTCGGTAAACCATCAGAGCTTTTTCAGACGAGAATTCCGATCGTGTGTACGCGGCATAACACCATTTCTACTGACCACAGGCACTGTTTTATTTGTTGATTCCCACGGACCACAAAACCTGAAACACTGTCTACTACCACTCACGCTCTGTATTTTTTTATTTCTTTCCAAATATGATTTTATTACGTTTTTCATAGTTGGGGTAGAGCCTCCAGAAGTACAGTAGGAACTTGAATAGTGAAACCTCCTGAACATACATTACAATAAGACGTGTTATACAACATATCATTTCCGATATTCACGAAGAGTTGCCCAGTGTGTCCAATGCTTGTATTGCTGCCTAGATCCAGTAGAGTAACCACTCGACATCAGAGGATATCTCATATCTTTAAGACCCTAAATGAGCATCTGACACAAAGAGCAAGGTAGACGTGTAAAGGTAGGCTGCAGTCGAAGAAAAAGAAGAAGAGGATGAGAGATAAAGGAGGACAAGGATAGAAGGGGGGGAGGGATGGCGTTCCGGGTAAATTAGTTTGTGCGCTGTTTTAGTATGAACTCAGTTCCCATAAAGAGCTTTACCTTCCGCTGAGTTTAGGAATGTGTTCCAAGTCTTTTTATAGGCTTCTTGTCTGTCTTGTGATGTCAGTATCAAGTCTTCCATTTTATTTATATCTTCCACTTTCCGCAACCACATTGCCATGTTAGGTGGAGTCTGTTGCTTCCAAAGTAGGGGGAAGCAGAATTTAGCTGCATTAGTCAGGTGGCGTAGTATGGACTTTTTATATTTTCTAGGGACATCGTCGACCCACATGCAATAGGAAGAATGCTGGGTCATTCGGGATGTGGAACTCTGTAAATTTTTGGGATATGGTGCGGACCGCTGTCCAGAATGCTGTCAGCTTGGGTCAGGACCAAAAGATATGTAGTATTGTTCCTTTATCTTCTCGGCAGCGCCAACAGTGTTCTGGAGCGCCAGGGAAGATAATGTGTAGGCGGCTGGGTGTTAAGTACAAATAAAGATTGTTGCGCTAACTCAAAAAAAATATAAATAAAAAATAAAATAAATAAAATGGCAGCTCGCACTATATTGCAGGGAACAATATGCACAATATAAACAAAGAAAATGCGGCGCACAAAGCAAAAAATATAAACTCATTTAAAGTAACGCATTCATGTGTAAAAGTCCAAAACAGGTACTGAAAGTTCAGTGAATCCACAACAGATCTCCCTCCACCTCATTCAGCAGAGATAAGGATAGTAGGGGTCCCATCACCCAACACGACAGACCCTTACCATCAGTGCAACGATAATGCACAAATATAAAAGCCACTTTGCTCCACTACTCCTCACAAGCAGTACACTGGAACCAGGAATCTCTCCAATCATGAACAGGTATTAAGAGTCCCATGCAGTTCTGCAGTCATGTGGATATAGAAAAATAACAACGCTCATTGCGCAGATATATTAAAAAACGATGCCCAATTTATTAAGAAAAAACAATTCCACTCACATTTAAGTTGATTAAAATAGGCAAAACAACTGAAACGTCCAGCGCTTCAGTGATAGTCGCTGTAGTGCAGTCTGTCAAGGTCCCACGTTAAGCCAGGCTCTGCCCAACGTTTCGGCACTCAAAGTGCATCATCAGGGGCTGGGTGTTAAGTACCATCTCGTAAGAATTTTATAGTTTGTCTCCTGTATTTTTGTACATAGTGAAGACTTGAGGGAGAATTGGATTATGTTTCGAATTTGGTGCGCTGTGAAGGTGCGATCTAGTTCTGCTTCCCATTTCACAATACCCAATAGGTGTGGTTGCTGAGTCGGGGTATTCAATAGTGAGTACATTGTGGAAAGAACCCATGGTAATGGCTCCACTTCTGAACAGATTTCTATGAATGTGATTAGAGGTCTGGTGTAGCTTTGTGGTTTCGGAATTGTCTGAAGGAAGTGGTGCAGTTGTGCAGTATTCCAAAAGTCAAGTTGGAATGGGCCTGAGGGGTCCCTAAATTCAAGAATGAAGGGCCATCTATCCCATAATACAAACTGAGAGGCCGTGATATGACTTGAGTCTCTCAATTTCTGGAATTGTGTGGCAGGTAGTCCTGGGGAAAATTTGGGTTTTCCCAGAAAACCCAGAAAAGGTTAGTGGCGAGGTTTTGGTGATCAGGGAGTTTTGTAATGCAGCCTGTAGGCTTTGACGAAGGGTATTTCCTATCAGAGGGTGTAATTTAGTCTCCGTTGATAGGGAATCACTGCACCATAACGCTGTCTTTGGTGGGATACTACTCTGATGTTGTTCTATTTGTGCCCATAAATTAGCTTTTTGATGGCGACTCCAATCAATAACCCTGCCTAAATGAATTGCCTGGTAGTACTTTTTTATATCGGGTAGCGCTAAACCTCCATATTGTTTTGGCATTGAGAGCTGGGTCCGTGGGGTTCGGGGTTGTTTGTGCGCCCAAACGAAGCGTGTGAACAGAGCTTGTACCTGCTTAAAGTACGCAGAGGGTATTTTGATTGGCAAGGCTTGGAAGAGGTAAAGAAATTTTTGCAGTATGCACATTTTCAGCAGATTATACCTCCAAAACCAAGAGTGAGTTCCCTTATGCCACAAATCTAAAAGTAGCTTTACCTTTGTTAATAGAAGGGGGAAATTCCGGTCAAATATGCACAAGAGATCCGGCGGGATTTTGTCCCTAGATAAGTCAGGGCGGAAGACGTCCACTTGAACTGAAAATTTGATTGTATGGTAGGGAGCATGTTTGTCGCTATAGATATTCCCATAGCTTCTGATTTAGAGAAGTTTATTTTTAAGTTAGATAATTTCCCATATCTCTCAAATTCCCTTAGCAGATTTGGCAGGGACACTCCCGGGTTGGTAAGCGAAAAGAGCAAGTCATCGGCATATGCTGATATCTTGTGTTGTAATTTCCTGACAGTCACCCCCTGTATATCAGGGTTCAGTCTGATTGTGGCCAGGAAAGGCTCTAGGGATAGGGCAAACAAGAGAGGGGATAATGGGCATCCCTGTCTTGTCCCATTTGTTATTGGGACAGTTGTACTGTCCCTCGCTTCCCTGGAGGGGATAAAGCCTACCTGGTCGAGGTGTATTAGGTGCTGTAAATGTTGTGCCAGTCTGGTAGCTATGATCTTAGTATACATTTTTAGATCTACATTTAGAAGAGAAATTGGTCTCTAGCTACCGCAAGATGCTGGATCTTTCCCTTCCTTATAAATTACTGAGATATGAGCTCTTAAGTATTCTCTGGCGAACACACTGCCAGTCCCTATTATGTTAAACAGCGTAAGCATGCGTGGCCCCAATATCGCAAGCAATGTTTTGTAATATTACACGGTAAAACCGCCGGGACCCAGGGCTTTCCTGGCTTCATCGACCCTATGGCCTGCTGTAGTTCCAACAGAGTTATCGGGGATTCTAGTTCTTCTGGTGTGAGTGAGGGTAGTTGTGATGACGTAATGTAGTTTGCCATATCTTCTTGAGATGGTGGTTCTGCTGGAAGGTTGTATAGTTTGGAATAGAAGTTTCTAAATTCTTGTGTGATATGTGTTGACATAGTTACCCTCTGTCTTTCCTCCCTATTGATGTGGGGAATATATGTAGAGAGTTTGTATTCTGACCATTCGTGCAAACAACTTCCCACATTTGTCCCCTGATTCATACGTAATTTTCCGACAAAACTGTGCGGCCGCTTTAGCTCTATAGTGAAGGATGTCAGTAATCTGTTTCCTAGTATTTGTCAAGTCAGCCTCAGAGGATTGTGTGGGGGCGTGTTTGTGCCTAGATTCAATAGTGGTCAGTTTCTCTAATAATTGGGTGAGCTGTTTAGTACACCCGTTTGATGCGGGCCCCATGTTTAATGAGAATCCCTCTCATAACTGTCCCCGGATCAAAGTTTGGTTGGTCATTTTCATGGAAATAGTGATTCAAAGCTTCAGTTACCTCTGCGAGCACCTCTGAGGTCTGAAGTAAACTCTCATTTAGACGCCAAAATTTGTGTTTGGGAGAAGATACATCAGATAACTTATAAGTCAAGAATATTGGTGCGTGGTCTGACCACGTCCTGTTTCCTATGGACGTGTCTTCAACTGCGTGTAGCTGAGCGTGGGGGATCAAAAAAGAATCTATTCTGGTGTATACCTGATGCATGGGTGAATAAAAAGTTTCACGCTCTGTATTTTCCCCTCCCACCAGCCACAGTCTGTCCCCCTTAAATTCTGAAGGACATAAAACTGTCCCTTTGTTTATAAAGTTTGGTTACCCCTTCCTTATAGTATTCCCCTTCAGCCCTTCCCTGGAAGCTGCATAAAAGGGAGATGAAGAGCAGAGGGGCTGGGTCAGCACAGTCAATAATTGGATACTCTTAGTAGAGAGGAGAGATGGCCAAGACATGTAATGCCACGTACTGTGGCAGCACGCAGGTAAAATCACCTGGTTGTATTCAGGATGGGAAATATGTGTGTCCTAGATTCAGGCTTTATGCAGACTTTTACAATTAGAGGGGAAGAGTTAATGAGCCCAGCTGTAGTAAGTGGGCTCATTAAGACCTCTACAAAAAACCCCAGCATGCATAGGGAGATGCTCCATCCTGGAACCAGTTTTGTGTGTATAGACTGGGGAGTCTGAGATCTGTTCTGTGCGGTGAGTTAACGCCTGTGTGGCAAACCCCTACAATAGAGACAGGGACTGGGGCAGCACAAGGCTGCACCCAGTTGTTAGACAGGGAGTCTACGTGTGTAGTTAGAGGTCAAGCTGACCAGGACTTATTTTCTTGTTTTATTTTGTTTGGCTGTTATATGTATCACTGCATGTAGCCTAAATAAACCGGATCTTTTGTTTTTTGCACCTACACCGCTGTCTGCTGTGCCTGACTTTGTGTTGTGAACCCATCCAGGGGGTCACACACACCCGCTACAGAGCGAACCCCCTCACAGTTGGTGGAGAATTTTGGCAGTTTTTTTTTTTTTTTTTGTTAAGGCCAGCATGGAGGAGATACTGAGACAGCTGGCTCTAGCAAATGCAAACCAGCAGCAAACAAATGCAGCTTTACAAAAGAGCCTTGCAGCTCAACAACAAGCCCAGCAGCAGGCAAATGCAAATCAGCAGCAGACAAATGCAACTTTGCAGCAGAGTTTGGAAGCTCAGCAACAAGCCCAGCAGCGATCTGAAGCCCACTTCATAGACCTGTTGCAGAAGCAAGAGCAGAATTTTCAACAGCAAATAGAGACATTGATACAGCAACGTCCGCAGACCAATGAAGCAAGTGGGTACAATAATACCGCAACCTTTGGCGTGAGCCGTTTACTGACAAAAATGACTGGAGAGGATGATCCGGAGGTGTTTTTGACCACATTTGAAAGGACTGCTGAAAGGAAAAAGTGGCCTAAGGAGCAATGGGCTGGACTGGTGGCCCCTCTGTTAACTGGGGAATCGCAGAAAGCTTATTATGACCTAGAGCCTGACCAAGCAAAAGACTATGTGGTGCTAAAAGCAGAAATATTGGCACGGCTGGGTGTCACCCTGGCAGTCCGGGCTCAGCGTGTGCATAACTGGACTTTTCAGGTTGGAAAACCTCCCAGGTCTCAAATGTATGATCTCATTCACCTGAGCAGGAAGTGGCTGCAGCCAGAGATTTTGACCGCACCAAACATTGTGGAACGTGTGGTTATGGATCGTTTCCTGAGAGCTCTTCCTACTGCCATCCAAAAATGGGTAAGCCATGGAGACCCAGAAAATGCAGATAAACTTGTGGATCTGGTTGAGAGGTACTTGGCTACAGAGAACTTGACCACCTCTTCCAGGGACTCACGGACTTTCCCCCCTAAGACCAGATCATCCCCAGTGGCGGGTAAGATGACTCCAAGGGGTGAGGGTGGAGAGAGTGAGAGGGTGGGAGTTCTACCTAAGGTCTGGCGGGAGCAGCCCAGGAAGCCCATGCTGCAAGAGGCAGCGGAAAAAATTATTTGCTACCGCTGCCGGCAAGAGGAACATATTGCAGCCAATTGCCCAGTTGTGGATGAGCCTATGCAATGTGACTTTATAAGGGAGAGACGTCAGTCGCTGTTTGCGACAGTTGCATGCACTGCTATTTGGGGACCTGAGAAACATTTATGTAAAATGTGTATTAATGGTAGACATGTTGATGTGTTGCTAGATTCAGGTAGCCTGGTAACATTGATAAAAGCTGAATTAGTTACTACAGAGGTCTCTGGGAAGAATAGGGTGGCTGTTATTTGTGTGCATGGGGACACCCGAGAGTATCCTGTAACTTCAGTGTTTTTTGAGACCCCCAAAGGTAACCTCTCTCATCAGGTGGGGTTAGTGTCTCAGTTACCACATGATGCTATTGTGGGAAGGGATTTTCCAAAATTCTGGGAACTCTGGGATTGTCCTGAGGCCCCCATTGGTGCCCCTATAAACCAGGAAGATGACCAGAATTCCTCTGGGAGTGGTGAGGACTCTCCTGAATTTCCCTTGTCGGTATTGGCGGGGGAAACTCGAGAAACTGGGGAGGAGCCAACATCCTCAGATGAAAACATGCCGTCTGTGGAGTTTTCGGATCTTGAGGTTCACAGGGAAAATTTTGCCACAGAACAGTTAAAAGACCCCACCCTAATAAAGGCACGGGAAAATGTGTTGAAAATAGATGACGAGTTAGTGAACCCAGATAAGACTTGCCCTTATCCTTACTTCACTATGGAAAGGGACCTGCTATATCGAGTGGCTCAAAGGGCAGAAGAAACCATTGAGCAACTTGTAGTGCCCAAACCTTACAGGAAGTTGGTGTTAGAATTGGCTCATGGACACATTCTGGGAGGTCATCTGGGGACAGAGAAAACCAGAGAGAGGGTATTGCAGAGATTCTATTGGCCTGGGGTCATGAAGGAAATAGAAAAGTATTGTTCCTCCTGCCCTGTGTGTCAGAAGTCGGCACCTATGCCACATTTCCGTAACCCACTGGTACCTCTTCCTATCATTGAGGTCCCCTTTGAGAGGATCGCAATGGATTTGGTAGGTCCGATAATGAAGTCTGCTAGGGGGCATCAGTACATTTTGGTTATATTGGACTATGCCACCCGTTATCCGGAAGCAATTCCTGTCCGAAATATCTCGGCCAAAACCATAGCCAAAGAGCTATCCCTTGTTTTTAGCCGCGTGGGTATTTGTAAGGAGCTGCTTACGAACCAAGGTACACCCTTTATGTCCCGGGCTATGAAAGAATTATGCAAGTTGTACAAAGTGAAGCAATTGCGTACATCTGTGTATCACCCCCAAACAGATGGGTTGGTTGAAAGATTCAACAAAACCCTAAAACAAATGTTAAAGAAGGTGGTGGATAGAGATGGAAAGAATTGGGATTGTCTAATACCCTATCTGATGTTTGCCATTAGGGAGG
Organism: Lithobates pipiens; assembly: GCF_037356315.1. Classification (NCBI taxonomy): domain Eukaryota; kingdom Metazoa; phylum Chordata; class Amphibia; order Anura; family Ranidae; genus Lithobates; species Lithobates pipiens. The sequence continues at coordinate 55,339,284 of NW_027507764.1, read as the reverse complement.
TACCCCAATCCTCTACGGGTTTCTCACCCTTCGAGTTGCTCTATGGGAGACACCCAAGAGGGCTGCTGGATATCGCCAAGGAAACTTGGGAATACGTGGGGAGGTTCAAAGGATGCTGGAATTGGGTGTGATAGAGGAGTCCCAGAGTGACTGGTCCAGTCCTATTGTACTAGTGCCCAAACCTGATGGGAGCTGGCGGTTTTGTAACGATTTTAGACAATTAAATAAAGTTACAAAATTTGACACCTACCCCATGCCACGTATAGATGAGTTGATTGACCGGCTGGGAACAGCCCGATATATGACAACTCTTGATCTCACCAAAGGGTATTGGCAAATTCCCCTGGCCGAGTCGGCCAAGGAGAAAACTGCGTTTGTAACCCCAGATGGGGCATTCCAATATAAGAGAATGCCGTTTGGGTTACAGAATGCATCGGCAACATTCCAGCGAAAAATGGATAAGATTCTGAGGCCCCATTATAAATATGCTGCAGCTTACCTGGATGATGTGATTATCCATAGCACAGACTGGGTCTCACATTATCCAAAAGTACAAGCAGTCCTAGACTCTATCCGGGAAGCTGGGTTTACGGCCAATCCAAAGAAGTGTACCATTGGACAGGAGGAGGCCAAATATCTTGGGTACACTATTGGGAGGGGGGTGATAAAACCCCAAGTCAATAAAGTCGAGGCCATACAGAGTTGGCCACGTCCCAACGGCAAGAAACAGGTACGAGCCTTTCTGGGAATCGCTGGCTATTATCGACGATTCATTCCCCATTTTGCTTCTCAGGCTGTGCCCCTCACCAACCTGACAAAAGGGAAAGAGTCTGTCATGGTTAAATGGTCCCCAGAGGCTGAGGAAGCATTTCAGTCCTTAAAAACAGCCTTATGTAGCCAGCCAGTGTTGTACTCACCAGACTTCTCTAAGGACTTTGTTGTACAAACTGATGCATCAGATGTTGGGTTAGGAGCAGTGTTATCCCAGGTCTGGAACGGGGAAGAGCACCCAGTCATTTACCTCAGCAGGAAGTTAAAGTCCCATGAGGTAAATTACTCCACGATTGAGAAGGAATGTTTAGCAGTGAAGTGGGCTCTAGATTCCCTTCGGTACTATCTGCTAGATAGGCACTTTGATGGCTCAAAACAAGGAGACCAATAGAAGGGTAAATAGGTGGTTCATGGCCCTACAGGAATTTAACTTTACAGTTAAGCATCGCCCTGGTGTTAAAATGGGGAATGTGGATGCTTTGTCTCGGATACATGCGTGTCTGGCTGCTTGTGTTACAACCCCAAGGTTGAAACAAGAGGGGGGGGTATGTGGCAGCACGCAGGTAAAATCACCTGGTTGTATTCAGGATGGGAAATATGTGTGTCCTAGATTCAGGCTTTATGCAGACTTTTACAATTAGAGGGGAAGAGTTAATGAGCCCAGCTGTAGTAAGTGGGCTCATTAAGACCTCTACAAAAAACCCCAGCATGCATAGGGAGATGCTCCATCCTGGAACCAGTTTTGTGTGTATAGACTGGGGAGTCTGAGATCTGTTCTGTGCGGTGAGTTAACACCTGTGTGGCAAACCCCTACAATAGAGACAGGGACTGGGGCAGCACAAGGCTGCACCCAGTTGTTAGACAGGGAGTCTACGTGTGTAGTTAGAGGTCAAGCTGACCAGGACTTATTTTCTTGTTTTATTTTGTTTGGCTGTTATATGTATCACTGCATGTAGCCTAAATAAACCGGATCTTTTGTTTTTTGCACCTACACCGCTGTCTGCTGTGCCTGACTTTGTGTTGTGAACCCATCCAGGGGGTCACACACACCCGCTACCGAGCGAACCCCCTCACAGTACACACAATCGGAATTCTCGTCGGAAAAAGCTATGATGGTTTTTCCGATGGAATTCCGCTCAAACTTGGCTTGCATACACACGGTCACACAAAAGTTGGCTGAACATGCGACCGTCAAGCCCGCGGTAACGTACAACACTACGACGAGCCGAGAAAATAATGTTCAATGCTTCCAAGCATGCGTTGAATTGTTTCCGAGCATGCGTAGGAATTTTGCGTGTTGGAATTGCTACAGACGATCGGGATTTCCGATCGAAACTTTTTCCATCTGAAAAATTGAGAACATGCTCAGTCTTTTGCTGGCGGAAATTCGGCCAGCAAAATTACAATGGAGCATACACACGGTCTCATTTTCCAACGAAAGGCCCTCATCGGTCTTTTGCTGGCAGAATTTACGATCGTGTGTACACGGCATTAGGAGGAAAGCATACCTCCCAACTTTCTGAGATGGGAACGAGAGACACTCATTAGCAAAAGTATGCAGGCACAAGACGAACCCCCCAAAAAGGAGAATTATAAAAAAAAATAATGATTAGTTAAACCCACACGTGCTTTTTTTTTTACCACTACATTCTTTAATACTGGCTTTTGAAATTTACAAATGCAGCACTTTAGATATTGGATGAAAAGTTTAGCACTGGGAAACACTTTTTGAAGGATAAATTGGCAGTCCCTCAAAATTAGGGACAGTTGAGAGCTATGGGAATGGGTTGTCACATTTGCTAGTAAGTTCACTTTGCAAGTGAATAAAAGTGTTAATGGAAAGGAGAAACACTGCAAGTAAGCATTAAAATACATGATTTTTCTCTGCTTCTTCCTGTTAAAGTTGGTGGCATGGTCTCTTTAAAGGCTTGATGTACGTACTAGTGCACATAAATAAAGCTGTACAAACACTTTTGTTTCTTATATTGGGGACTTAGAATGTTTCCCTAACATCCAAAATCTGTAGCATCAGCCAAAGAAACCTTTCCGTTTATAAATGAGCACAGACAATATCCATATACAGTGCAGTTCCTTTTATCACTAGTCTGAATGTTACCACATGGAGTAACGTATGATGGTGTACACTGACCTGTGTAATGGTAGCAGCTGTTTGCCATGTGACTGAAAGCTCTCCGTCCGAATAATTGATGTACTTTTATTCCTGCCACTTCCTGAAGTCTGATCAGAATTAAAATTGCTGGTGGTATTTCCTGCCAGAGAAACCTGGGCCGCCCAGCTCTGTGATTTGATTGGACATTGCCTTCAGCTATGCCCAGTGGCTGCAATATAGGTTCCCCATTTACTGCACAGCACATCTGCCAGCGTACACAAATTATCCGTCATGTCGCTTAATAAAACTCATTAAAAAGCCACATGTAAAGGCTTTATGTTTTGAAAAGAAAATCAGAACACCTGCTGTTGTTCTGCTGTATGTGTGTGTATATATATGTATGTATATGTGTGTGTGCGTGTGTTTTTATATATATATATATATATATATATATATATATATATATATAGTATAAATCTCCATTCAAAGTCCCCTCCCCCCCTTTTTGTTGGATATTATGTAATAAACTCATACAAATAATACTGTGCTTTATATCCTATATACTTACTCTATATAGTGACATTCAAAGTCCTCCTGATCAAAATTCTCTTTCTTTCTGTCCAAATTTGGGATGGAGGCCAATTACTGATGGTGCCACGGACCACATCATTTTTCTCTTTCTATTTATATGTAGCGCTGGCTCCTGACAAGCATGCACTATATGTTTTTGAAAGTTAATATTCCTGAAACCACAGTTGGGTTTTAGGGCTAATTTTACTAAATTATGATTTCAGTACCAGTCCAGCTGGGTTGCACTGGGTTCTCCTTGGCCGCAGGTGTCGCTGTCACCGCGGGCAAGTGTGAGATCGCAGTTTAGCTGGGTGTATTGAGTGCCACTTTTTTCTCTGAACCAGCCCAGTGGGAGTGTTCTCCTGCTGTGCATTCTGGGAGGTGGTATTTAAGGTACTGACGACATGTGCTATGGGGTTCCGTTGCAGAAGATTTTTCTGTCTGTTTGGTTCTGGTCCTCCTGACCAGCCCCCATGGCCCTCCTGGCCTGGGGTGCGGTTCCATGCATTTCCAAGTCACGGGGCTGGATAGCCCGAGGCAAAGCAACTGCAGGGACAGGCCTGAATGGATATCGGGGCCTGGTGATTTAAGGGTGGTCCGGTGCCATCTCATCTAAGGAGAGGCCCAGCAACTAGAGAAGCATCCAGGGGAGGACTCTTCAGGAGAAGGCTGTGCGCAAAGCTGGCTTCTCTGAAGGAGCCTGGAGGCTCAGTTGAACTCAGCTCAACTCAGTTGGCACTTCATGGATCTACACTCATATGGTATCGTCGGACCGGCTGAGAGATACTGGTACCGTATGACAGCTCTATAAATTTGTCTATGTCCCTCAATTACATTCAAGTCTGTGGCAGAGACTTTTTTCTCAAGTATTGTATGCTCAAGTCTGTGGCAGAAACTTTTTCTCAAGTATTCTATGCTCAAGTCTGTGCCAGAGACTTTACATTACTTAGCACCCTACCAGCTGCTGGGCCTAGTGAGAGTAGGTCTATCTGGGGGTTGTGAAAATCCATCTTTGAAACGGTTATTCTCTGGATTTCTTCTATAAAAGATTTTCAATTTTTGGCAGTCCAAAGTACCTGAATTTCTTCCTAACCCTCTACCCTAAATTGAGAGACTCTGTTTATACTTCAAATAAATAACCCAAGGGAAGATTGAGTGTCAGTTTCTACATTTCTTTGGGCCATCTACCACGGGAAACCCTAGACGGAGGCTAGGTCAAGAAGGTAACGGTAAGCCCAATAAAACAAGCAGCTCCTTCGGGGGTCAGTGCTACATATATATATATATATATATATATATATATATATATATATATATACAGCGGGTGTAGAAAATAATCGCCTCCTTCAAAATAATCACGTTTTGTTGCTTTACAGCCTGAAATGAAGACACAGTTTTTGTTTTATCCAGCTGTGTTTACTCAATGCAATGCAATTTATAACATCCAAGTGAAAGATATAACACCAGCGTGTCAGAAAAAAATAAAAACAATTCAAAAATAGAATCCCTTAGTTAGAAAAAGGATCACCCCACTAAAAATCACTTGTGAACTTAATCAAAATGACAGGTGATCATACAGTTGAAAGTCAAATGGCCTTCTCAATGGCACACTAAAGCCCCATACACATAAGCAAAATGTCAGAAGACAATTGCCGGTACAAAAAATACTGGCTGACATTCTGCCTGTGTGTAAGCCTGTCTGTCCGACAGAACCCGAACTTTCGGCTCAGTGGGGGAGATCGCTGGACTAACCTTGCATGGTTAGTACAGCGGCACCCGACCAGAGCTGTCAGTGTGTACCTGGCAAAAGCCATTTGACTTTCAACTGTGTGATTAACTGTGGTCATTATGATTAGCTCTGTATGAAAAGAGCTATCCTGGAGCATTTCAGTCCCTGGTAGCGTGACTGAGGCAAACAATTGAGTATGGGTGCCAAAGCACTGTCAAAAGATCTTTGGGATAAAAGTTGTGGACAGGCATAACTCAGGAGATGGATACAAAAAAAAGTCAAAGGCTTTATCAATGCCCAGAAGCACTGTGAAGTCTGTTATTAAGAAATGGAATGTATTTGGTACAACACAGGATGGCTTTTTAATCGTAAATGATGGCTGTAAAATAGACTGACATCACTGCCCTTCTACTAAAAAAAAGTGACTTTGACTTAAGTAGTTTCTGAATTGCTAACTTGGATTTCATCTTCCAACTGACTTTTTTCACCAGTGGTGAAAATTCACATAAATATTCAGTTTTTCACCATAATTCCAAGAAAATTTTGGGTATTCTTACATAAGGAATAAGTACCAGTGAATGTCTGTAGAGTTCTTCAATTACTAGGTCTGGTGTTTAGAAAAACATCTCTCAGTGGCTATCATTTTAAATTCTGATAAACTCAAAAAAGCCAGGTCCAATAACCAAATTTACCTGTGTGTAGCCACTCCTCTTCTTCTGAATACTAAAATAAATCGGGTCAAAATCAGGAGCAAAGAGCTGTCCTTCATCAAGCCAACAGAAATAATCTTTATCATGCTTTATATGGCAGTTATGGAGGTAAATTCACAAAGAGTTAAATAACTTTGAAAGAAATGCTGTAAAATTAAGCATGCGGAAACAATTGTGCAAATGTTCAATTCACTAAGAATTGTGCGGTAAATAACTACTGCCATAAAGTTTTGATAATACAGTAAGTACCACATATTTACATGCAGTAAGTTATCACATTGAGCTGATTGCTAAGGAGTGGACTGGGAAGCCGGCTGCTGCGTCCTTAACAGATGACTTATCAGCTGTCAGTAGGTTCAACGCTGACAGCTAAATGTAAAGAAAACATGCCAGCACTTAAAAATTATTTTGGGGGAACCCAACGCCGAAAAATAGAAAAAATAATTATGTGGGTCCCCTACCCAAATCTATACCAGTGGGTGCTTTGGGGCAGGGAGGGGTTACTACTTCTTAGCTCTGAAGAGCAGTAGCAACAAAACTGAAGCAGATCTGAGTAAAGTCCTTAGGTTCAAAAGGGGGTTAAATGGACAAAGCTCATCAAGACATAAGCCAGTGTCTCCTTTAGACTAGACCCAGCAGCTGACGTCCTAGGACCAGAGGGGGTTAAAATTTGTCTCAAGGATCCCTTTAGGGTGTTTATACTCACAAGGCCCATACAGCAGATTGTCTTCCTCTGTGATACCAGACTGGATCTCCAGCAGACGTCCCCTCAGTCAGCATATAGCAGAACCCTGGGTCTCAGCATCCAGACCCTCAGGTTGCCCTCCTAAGGCCTCAGGCAGAATTCCAGCAGAAGTGCCTGGGAGGGCAGCGTGCCCTCTTCAGGCTTGGAACATTCCTCTCCGGAAAGAAGCCCCAGGCTTGCCGTGCTCCAAGAATCTGTACAGTTGCCCAGCCCCCTGCAGGCCCCGACTCCCTGGGATTGGCTGGGGCTGTATTAATATTAATACTGCTATCTGCATAGATCCACACCTATGATTCAGAAAGTTCTGCTGATTTCTGGGAGGCAGAGGGAGCTATAGGCAGCATAGCAGCAGCAGAGCACACTGAGAAGACCTAACTGAATGATCACAGCTCAAGTACAGTGAGTTAAATAAGCTTTTATCTACCAAAACACAACTAACCCTTACTTGTATTCGGAGTCTCTATTAGACCATATTTAGGAAAGGAATGAAGGGAAAACAGGAAGTAACCTGGGGAGTCCCGTAGTCATGTGGTCAGTATGCCTAAAGGCGGCATACCCAAGTATAAGAAAAAGAGAAGAAATAGAAAGAAAGGGGAAAGGGCGAGTGGGACACAAGATAAACAACAACAGGAAATGGAGGTTAGAGGATGGGCTTAAATACAGCCTGACCCCTACTACAAATTTAGGCTGACCTGAGGTCAGCCTTCCCACTTGTACCCGGAGTCTCTAATAGACCATATTTAGGAAAGGTATGAAGGGAAAACAGGAAGTGACCTGGGGTGTGCCGTAGTCACGTGGTCAGTATGCCTAAAGGGGGCAAAAATAAAGACAGTAAGATGACATAGCAAAACAGGTTTATTGAAAATCACCGTATGCAGCATAAATCAGCCAAAAGCATGAAAGTCCATGACATCTCCACATGTGGAACCGGGATATATATGAAGAAGCATCCTGAATTCCACCCACCTAACTTCGTATTTACGCGAACAGGGACCCCTTAGCGAGAAGCAGCAGAAGCCGCCCCTAACCTGAAAGAATGGCCCGATTAACCTTTGGGGGACCAACCTAGGTTTGACAGCAGGGTGCTGCAATGTTTCATGGACTGTGCCGTGGGGAGGGGAGTACTAAGGAAAGGTAAAAGTGGACTATCCCCTGGGTTTATCCGCAGTGATCACCATTGTATTGCTGGTCTTGAAAAATCTAACGTCAGTACCAGCTCCTGTCTGCTGCTTCTTGCAAGCATCCGGATGCAACAGGAAATAATCAATGTACCTAACTAACTGGTAGATCAAGAGTATACGGGATCTTGTCCCCCGTACAAGTGAACTCACCTGACTTGAGGAAACCATAGTGTGACAGTGGGGTCACTTTGGACACAGGGTGAATAAAAGAAACCCCCGATATGGTCTGTGATAGCCATATTCAAGGCTGTATATACATTGTATATAGATTGGATGTATACTGTATATGGGGGTTAAGTATCATTGCTGTGAGGAATTAAGTTGTTTTGCATTTCTATTGTTCATTTAAGTCTGTCCTTGTGTGTATTGTAAAGTGCCAGACAGACTGGCTGCCAACCCTTTGTGAAAAGATGTGTATTGGGTGGGATCGTTTGAAGCCTAGCAGACGTCAGGATGAGGTGTTGAGTCTTGGGATGTGTGGGTGGAGCTGGGCCCTTGTTCATGTTAAAGCATGTGCCTTGAATTGTGTATAAAGTTACAATGTTTCTCAATAATAAAGTCATTCCTACTACAGAAGAGACAGAGTGCGTCTTGTCTTCTTCCAGAGGGGTCGGCTCCTATAGGAAAGGGTCGCTTAGCTGTGGATATTGGTAGCGAGTGGATGTGTGTCTAGGAGAGGGAACATCGTAAACGGCGTTAACCCTCTTTATATTAGGGGTGCCGTTACACATAGAAAACCAGATACATAACCGTCTTGAGGACCAAACTGGGTAGCAGCTCAAAAGGAGTCCTGGAGAGTAAAACGGACATGTTCCAGACAATTTGCCAAGTAATGGGGAGTCTGCCATCTGTGGTAGGGGAGCTACTCTTCTGAATCTCCTTGAAAATGGCCTAGATGGGATGTGCTGCAAAAATGGATGGCCTATTAGGGTCCTGCAAGGCAATAATGCTGGACACCTGCCAGATATGTCTTGATAGTGCTGTAGGATAGCTTGAGCTGTGAGTGGCAGAAAGCAATGAAAACAAGTAGATATAGAATGTTGTGGCAATCACACCTAGGATACCCAGACTGAAAAGCCTGGAAGGTATTCATGGGACATGTCACAGGCCTTTCTGCCATTAACTGACAATGACTTGCTGATCAAAACTGCTGCGTCGGCCCAGTGGGAATCTAGTCCATTGTGAGCAGTGAGAAAACCGGGGACAGTGTGACACAGGTGTCTTAGTCTGGGACCTGTCAGAAAATAGCAGGTAGTTCAGAACAAGACAGAGCATCGGCTGCTGTATGCCCTACACCACAGATGAACCTACAGTGTATGTGGAAATGGAACTGAAGGGACAACCAAATCGGCCTAAGCACAAAAGACCTGGATCTGCCTTGTTAAACAATTCTGGGGTAGCCTGATTGTCCGTGGAGAAGACCACCGTTTCATCCATCCAAAAGTGACCCCATGCCAGCGCTGCCGACACTATGGGGTAAATCTCAAATAAAGCTTATATCTCTGCAAACCCTGGAATATCCAAGATCTTCTCTGATCATGGCGCAGCTGCCAGTGAGTGCCAATAAGAGGCACATTGGCCTTTAGTGGCTGCTGTTTCGCTCAAAAGCTTGAGGAGAATAACCGACTCTGCAAGGGTGAATATGGCGAACCCATTCCAGTGTTAAAGGAACTCATCCCACATATGCAAGTTAGATAGAGCCGCAGAATCTAACTTAACTTTAGTCTGAGTCAGGGCCAGGAAAAACTCTGAGATGGAAAGCTTATGGTTGAGCCTGTGGCCCCTGGACTTTACAACCACAAAAACGTCACCGCAAGCATACGACTTGTCGGCTACATCACGCGGCAATTAAGAGGGATGCCTAATTAACTGATTATCTTTGCTGTCTGAAATATCTTTTTTGATATTCCCAGGAATGAAATGAGCTGGGGTAATGGAGGGAGCACTTGCTCTTTTACCTAAAGCTAGAGCCTGAAGTACAGAGGAATAATAATCCTAATAGTTCCGCTTTGCGAGTCGAAGCCGGGTACGAACTACCCCTGTGTCACAGTTCCGCCATGAATCTTGGGACGGTCCAGAATATTTAAGGAGGATGTGCTGCCGTGTTCAGAACCCCAGGCCGGAGAAGGAGGGATGGAGTCAAAATCTTCGATATTCGCTGCCTGTGACATGACCTATGCAATTGACAACAAACTGTGAAAAGCAAGAAGTATAACCTAATGTACCCCAAACTAACTCTAAAGAAAGGAGTTCATGCAACAACCTTCCAACAGTCATCATGGTTAATGACAAAGTATATATTGTGTAAGACTGAAAACATGTCAGTCTCAACAACTACCAAGGCCGAGTTACCTGAGGCATATCAGGCAAATTAAAAACATAAACTCAGGCCTATGAAACCTGAAGACGTGTCAGGCAAGTGATATGAGTAGTGAGATGTCATGAAGTATGAAAACGTAACATAAGCCGTATGAGAAGCGGATGAGGAGACTTGCCACCGCACAAGTCAATTAGAAACGATCATCTTAATCCATTGGTACCCATAAACATGATAGGTAAACCTGCAGTGGAGTGTTGCCGTAATACCTACAGCGTGAAGATATGATCGCGTACCGTGTATGCGATGACAACGTACCTGGTGTTAGGGAAAAATAAAGTATGCGTTCCAAGACTAAGAAAGTGTTCACCATATAAATTACAGAGGCCGAGTAACCTGAGATGTAGCAGGCCAATTAAAAACGTACCGGAAGGTGTGTCAGATCAAATGTAGTGAATAGTGCAATAAGGTATAAAAACAGTCTAATGCAGTGGTTCTCAACCTGGGGGTCGCATGATGATTTGCCAGGGGTCACCAAATCCCCTGCTGTTCCTAAAGCCCACGCCACTCTCCCAGCCTTTTCACGGACCCCCAGCAGGGCTGTCCCTGGAGCCCCCGGCTGCCCACTCAGCCTCTTTGCAGCTGCCCATTCAGTTCACGGAATGGCTGGGGGCAGAGATTAGAGGTCAGCTGACTGGTAAAGAATGTGAAGTGGGAGGGGCTGGAGGAGACCCTATCTCCTGATTTTCGGCATAGGTGTCACTGCTGTGAGACATCACAAAGCCGGATACACAGTGAGTAAGCCTGCTATTATAGTTGCCAATTGCCATTAAAAGTCCCCACTACAGTTCTCAGATCACCTTGATCAAGAGCACCTAAGTTGGCTGATCAGAACTCCCCCCCCCCCCCCCCCCAGCATTGCAACTCATTCCATTCCCCCCCACCATAGAGTTACATAGTTAGTAAGGTGAATAAAGACACCAGTCCATCCAGTTCAACCTGATTGAGTGTCTACAATTGTCCCTATCCCTGTACATTGCACACTCACTTCGGTCCCTACCCTCAAGAATCCCACAATCCAAGGTCCCCATACATATGCTAGGGACAATTTTTGGACAGAAGCCAATTAACCTACCATCATGTCTTTGGAGTGTAGGAGGAAACCGGAGTACCCGGAGGAAACCCACGCAGGCACAGGGAGAACATACAAACTCCAGGCAGGTTTTGCCATGGTCATGATTTGAACCAGCGACCCTTTTTATTGTTAGGTGAGAGTGCTAACCGCTACACCACTGTGCCACCCAAATAAAAAAAAAAAAAAGAGAAGAAATTAAAAGAGAGAATACATGGAAGGGAGAGGAACAGAGGGGGAGTAACATTGAAAAAGGGAGAGAAAGAATAGGAGAGAACAAGAAAGAAGGCTAGAGAGAGGGATGGGGAAAAAAAAAGAAATTAGGATAGAGAGAGATAAAAGGAAAAGAAAGGAGAAGAAAGAGTGGTACATCCTAAAATGTGGAAGGGACTCGGGGAACGCTAGGTTAGGGGAGCAAATTACTTGCCTTGTCTTGGATGCTGACAACCCACGCTACAAAAATAATTTTACTGTTAGGGGTCCCCACAACTTGGGAAATTTTATCAAGGGGTCACGGCACTAGTAAGGTTGAGAACCACTGGTATAATGTCTATTGTATGAGAAACGGGCGAGGAGACTTGCCTCCCCACAAGCCAATTAGAAACGATCACCTCAACCCGCTGTTGCCAATATATGTGATAGGTAATACTTCACTGGTGAATGCCATGACCTTAAAACGTGAAGGCAAAACATGTACCAAGTATGGAAATTACCACGAGACACCGGTAAGCAGCGAACCAAAAGTACCAATATCTGAGCAAGAATAGTACAATAAAAGCAACCATAACTTACCTTTTGACCTAGATTTCCTCTCTTATCCTTTAAGGCCTGCACCTGGTGACCGAGGCCAACCCTGAAACACAACGTATCAGTAAGACAGAAAACGTGTCAACCATTGGAAATAAAGAGGCCGAGCAACCTGAAGCATGGCAGGCAAATTAAAACGCAGCTCAGACCTAAGGAAAACCTGAATGCATGAAAATATAAAATGAACCGTATTTAGAATGTCTAAAAACGAACATCTCAATCTGTTAGCACCCATAAACGTGATTGGTGACCCCGCAGTGGTAGAACTCCGTAAGGCATAATAAATGAAGAAAGGATCACATGATATGTATGAGCTTAGCAACCGGTATCAGGTTAAACAAACAATACCTACCAGAGCTGAACAAAGCTACCACCCAAATGATGCATAGATTGTCGAAATCAGGTTTGAACATGAAATCCTCATTGTGATGAACCATCGCATGACTAGTGGAGTAGTGGACACAGTGAGTGACCTCTGAGTGGAGGAAGTTTGGATAAGACTTGCCCTATGTGACTCCTGCCAACCGACCTGTGAGATGCCTAGGTATAACTGACAGGTGCACTTACTAGCTACTCCCCAGCAACGTGGCAGGATGCAAGCCGTGCCAACAGTAGGAACAAAGTGGTAAGCAGCACTGCCCCAAAATCCCATATATACTAACTGAGGCTCAAGCAAGCAACCAATAACTGCGGCAACAAGCCATGCTCCGAGGACCTGAAAAAATATAAAACCCATATGGCTGCAACAACACCCACCTCTTGTGAACATGGACACTGTGACCCAGTGAAGCTCTAACACAACCCCACAATTACCTCCAATGACCATACCAAACCCCACCCAGTGTCCTGCCTCCGCCTAACACCCATGCGACCATCACCCTGGGGAAGCGTGTGCTCTAACGCGAACACACAAGGAATGTTGAGGAATGTTGATGTGAGAAACCCGAACTGTGTATGACTGAATACATGCCACTTCTAGCTCACTAACTGAACTCTGATTGGCTGATCACATACAAACTCCAACCAGAAACCTGAAAAATAAACAGATATGTGGGAGATGCAGGCTATGTAAGATGCTTAGATACCACTTAGAGCCGTGAACTGCAGTAAAAGTACCTCAAACAGGGGGGTATAGACTGCATGAGGCCGATTGCATGACTCCCCACTTAACACCAAAACAAACAACCTACCTACAGTGTGAGGATATTATTTATTTTCTTGTATTTGAAACCACAGACAAACAAGAAGTGGTAGATAGCTTGAGCTTGGATGGGGATGGTCTGGATGCAGTGCATGCGCATGTGACCCCCTGAGCCATGATAAGTGGGTGGGGTGCCTAGGTGCTGAGTACTGGGAGGTACCCTTGCACTTAAGCCACTCCCAGGTATCCCATGGCTGGATGTAGGCTGCTCCTGAGCCATGTGGAGCGGACCCTGCTCTACCCCCCAATGGCACACCAAGATGCGGTGGCCCCTCCCCTGCCCGTAGTTCCCCCACCCAATACCCGTAACCCTGAGCAAAATACCTGCCAAGGTGCCAGGGTCCAGCAGAGACCCCACACCTGCAGCCAGCTGAACCAGCAACCTGAGGCCATCGTACCAGGACAGGAGCTCAACACCCATTCAGGACATAATACACTCATTTCCAATATACTATTTATACCCAAACCAGAACTGGGGGAGTACTGCTGATCAGCACCATAACTGGACTGGGGGGAGATGAGCATCAGAAGGACTACTGATCAGAACCAAACCAGGACTCGCACCAAGATGCGAACGGACCTAGCTTTGCCCCTCCTCCGCCCGTACTGCTCCTGACCGATACCTGTAGCCCTGAAGGAAAAAGTGAGGAGAAATGGCGCCCGCTGCAGCCACGTGACCTCCCTGTTGAACAGAAACCTGGAAGTGGTGTCAGCAAGTCGCCTGGAAATGATGCCTGTTGACCGTCCACGAGAGAAACGTTGACAGGAAATGGAGGCTAGAGGGCGGGCTTAAATACAGCCCAACTCCTCCTACTAATTCAGGCTGACGTGCGGTCAGCCTTCAGATTAATCCTAGCCTCTACCTGGGAGGGTGCTACTTATGCCTTGTACACACGATCAGATAATCATACGACTTATTATATGACTTATCGTACTTATCATCAAGACTTGCTGCATAATACTAATATCGAATACAACAGTGGAAAATGTGTTCTATGAATTGTACGATTTTTGTCGTACGATTCTGGAAAATCTTCCTGTTTGCGTAGCTACGTATCGGAAATTATGTCAAATACGTGTGACCCCTGTGTCTGCCATGCCTTTTGGCTATATCTGTTCATATTGTTCCCCCATCTCCTTCCGGGTTATTTTCGTGTTTCTGATCATGCAGTGTTTGTATCGTGATTTTTAGCGGATGCATACTGTACTGATCAAACGACGTTCCCTGAGCTATCGTCCAAACAGAGTTTTCGTGTTTGTCCCTTCGGGTATTGTTGGACGGACTGCCGTGATCGGCTGTCGAAAGCTGTGTACTAACGATCAGACTATCGTGTGATCAGTCGGAAAGCGATTTTTATCATCCGATTATCTGATCTTGTGTACGAGGCATGACATGATTGATTGTAAATCTAAGGGATCAATTTGACCAGCTACAACAGACATGCTGAATTTTTATGCACCTCTCTGCTTCGTTGTACTGTAAACGTGACACAGTCGGTGGCACAACATGAAGAGAAGAAAAAGTTAGGAAATCTACAGATCCAAAATGTCTATAAAAAATTATTTCTTTACTGTGATACTTTTCCAGCATTTTCAACTTTTTATAAATTAGGAAGATGAGGATCAGTAACGTGTGCTGTCATTGCTGCATCTCAGATCATCTGTATTTCTATGCCCGTGTCCAGGAAAAGTCATTTTGATTTGTTATGGGTTCAAATGTATTACAGCAACGCTCCCCTGACTGACATAAAAAAAATAAGAAGAAGCCTTTTCGGTGTACTTTTACATGTTGTGCATATCATAAAGGTCTTTTCAATCTCAGCTTAACATGTAATTAAGATGTGTCACGTCCATGAGTCTGTGTTAATTACTTGGGATGCAGACAACATTCTTCATGAATCAAATAATAGTATACCCTCAAGCTGAACTTTTAGCAGATATTCTGCGCAATAAATATGAATATTAATAAAAGTGACCCATGACTTTTCTGCTAAGCTACTATTATCCACATGAAAACCTATAATTTACTGTTATTTGACCTGTGTATTTGCAGTGAAAAGGCTCTTCAGGAAACCAGCAATAATTTTTGCAAGTGAAACCAAAATCTGTGGCTTAACATCAGATTTGATGCTTTCAAATAAAATTTACTGAATCACTAAGATTATAAAAAATGTATAAATGTTCTTTTACAAACATCATTAAACCATTTGAGTTAACTCCCTTAGGACCAGAAATCTTAGGAAGACCATTGCACCAATATTCCTGCACTGGTATGTTTTTTAAAGGCCTCTTAAAATAGATGTAAACCCTAAATGGGCAACATTTAGTTTGCTAAAGCAGGGGTCTCCAAACTGCACATGGGCCAAATTTGGCCTGCTGCAAGATGAAATCTGGCCCTCTGATGTAAAAGTGGCCTTTGATGGGATTCTAATATAAGGGGGCTCTGATGGAGCCTATAATAAGGTTTACTTATAGGTGCTAGGGTTGCCACCTTTTCTTCAAGTCAAACCCGAACACTTTAGCTGTGCACAGCAATTTGTTTTTATACATATATTTTGCTATTAAATAACATTTCTAATCATTTCACTATAAGGGGGACTCTGCAGACTCTGATGTAAGGGAGAACTCTGGGGAGTAAGGCATGCTCTAGGAACCATGATTTAAGGGGCAACACAGAGAACTCTGATGTATGGAGAGGACTCTGATGTAAGGGGAAACACTGTGACCTCTGGTGCAAAGGGGAACTCTGATGTAAAGGGTGACCTGAGAACCCTGACACTCTCAGCTTAGACAACTGTATGCAGCAACCCTGCTGGGAAACCATAGCCCACTCTAAATAATGTGTCCGGGTTTCAGGCAGTCTGAAACCCGGACACATGATTCCAAACCCGAACTGTCCGGGTGAATCCTGGACAGGTGGCAACCCTAATAGGTGCTGTAAATATCTCCTAAACGTGCACCATTTAGGAGATATTTACTGTAGATGCATCCGGTGACATCGGCGACACATGCGCTCGGAAAAAACGGCCACGCAAGCCGTTCCTTCAGAGTCCTCTGCAGTAAACGGCGGCACCTGCGCGCATGTGTGGGAGTGACATCATCGCGGCTCCGGCCACTCACATGGCTGGAGTCCATGCACCCGGGAAGGAAGACCGGGTGAAGTTGGAATGCCTTCAGCGGGGACAGTGTGCCACTGGAAGGCTTCATTCTAAGGTAAGTTTCCTATAATGTGCTAGTATGCAATACAAACTAACACATTATGACATTGCCTTGCAGGTTTAACCTCTTCCCGTCTGCGCTATAACCAAATTACGGCTACAGCGCAGACCTACAGCCAATGACAGCTGATCACGTGATGTAAACTTAAGATTGGTAATTGTTATTTTTTCGACATGAGGAGAAAAGAAAAAGCCGATCACTGGTTTCTGTATAAAGGACATCGGTCCCAAAGAGGAAGAGGCACAGCCACCTCATCTGTGCCTACCAGTGCTGCCTGCCAGTGCCCACAGTGCATATCAGTGCCCATGAGTGTATAACAGTGCCACCTATCAATACCCAGGAGTGCCACCTATCAATGTCCACCAGTGGTGCCAATTAATGCCTAATCAGTGCCACCTAGCAGTGCTGCACATCAGTGCCACTTTAGAGCCTATCAATGCCCATCAGTGCAGCCTCATCAGCGTATATCAATAAAGGAGAGAAATTACCTGTTTGCAAAATTTTATAACAAAATAAAAAATGGTTTGGTATTTTTTTTCAAAGTTTTCGGTCTTTTTTCAATTTTTTTAACAAAAAATAAAAAACCCAGAGGTTATCAAATACCACCAAAAGAAAGTTCTGTTTGTGAGAAAAAAAAAATGATAAAAATAATTAAATTAATTAATTTAAGTACAGTGTTGTATGACCACACAATTGTCATTTAAAGAGTGACAGTCCTGAAAGCTGAAAATTTGTCTGGGCAGGAGGGGGGGGTTTAAGTGCCCAGTTAACAAGTGCTTAAAAAAACAAAAAAAAATGTGGTTTACTACTGCTTTAAGGACAGCTTTGATAAGCTCGCGTTTTTTCTTGAATTTCTTTGCTTTGTTTTACTGAAGTTTTTTATGTTCTAAATTATATCAAGCTGATTACAAAACAAAACTGCAATTGAAACATATTTATTTATATTGTCTTCATTAATTTAAAAAATATATTTTATTTTCCACCCACAAAAATTTGTAAGATATACACAGTGGCCCCCACATCGAAAACATTTTTGGAGACCCCTATACTAAAGCATGGTGCATAATAACAATTGGGGTGTCTTTTTTTTTTCTTCAGAAATCCTTTTTTATATCCCAGTGATGGTGATCTCTTTCCTTCCTTCCACCTCTTTCAGCCGCTCGTTCATGCGGCATAGTCCCTGGATTTTGAACAACTTTCCTACAGTATCCATGTTCTGCAAGCTGTCCAGTTGAGTGCAGGACAATTGGTAACAAGGCAGCTGGGTGCTAGATCACTAGCCAACAAGATCTTATATGATGCTTAGGAAGAGCCAGGCCTGGGCATGACCTAATTAAATCCTAAAAAAAACTGATTACACGTTTATAGATTCAATTAATCTTGCATGTAGGTAACAGGTACACTGGTTTAAAGCTGACTGCCAGCCTTTCCTTCCTCCAGCCTCTCCTTCAGTCTTGCACAGTTATACAGGCTCCTCTCCTATACTAAAAGTGCTAACTCTGATTTCCCTGCACACTGTGAGCTTCTCACAATGTGCATTAGAAGCTGCAACAAGTCCGATAAAGCCCGCTGGAGGATGTCCAGTATCAGCTATCCTTTTCCTACCTAACCTTACTGTCCCTGTCCGACCCTTTCATTATTTGGATTTAGGTTCTTTCAATTACAGAGGCTGGGCATCATGTGTGAATGTTTACCCAAGGCTGTCTGCATGCAAAGGTAGCTTGCATAGGAACTACCACTCTTCCAGACTAGCATCCATCCATCAAGGCATTTTGATAATTGCATAGCTCCTCCCAAGAGCCAATCCTAGAGAGGGAAGGCTCTTGATGAAGTCACGTGTGCAGTGACGCAACGCGTCGGAGAGGGGCCAGGTATCGTCACTTCCGGTCGTGGCTGAGACCTGAAGTACTCTTATGTAGCTAGAATTTGAAAATTTTAAATGTAAGTTACTGCGTTTTTTAATAAATACATTTTTTGGATATACTGCACGATGTAGCCATCCCTCTTTATTACATGTCCTTACCTTATCTGATGAGCCTGAAGCCGCCTTCCAAATTATCGATACTGCCGTGGTGATCGCTGGAGGTCAATTGTTTTTTGGGAGCCTGCTTCCTCTCCATACTAAGGCTCGATCTGTAGGGGTCTTCATTTGAGGTGAGAGGCTGGGGGAAATGATTGGCGCACTATGGATGGTGATAGTTATTGGATGAAGTGGACACCAACCGAATATATCGCACATGCACTTTCTTTGTATGAACTGTTATATGGAGATCTGCTCCCTTCTCGTTGGAGCTTGATTGCACGTTTGGACATTGCCCTTTATTATGTTCTATGCACTTTATGAGATTATTGGACGTTAATAGATTATATATTTCATTGTTGGAATCCAATTGCACTTTATGAATTTTTGTATGATTATTACTCAATGCTTTATTGAAGATTTGTCACGTAGTGGTTTACACATTGGCTGCAGCACACCCCTGATAGTGGCTGACAGTGTGTTTTATTTATTTTTTTCATTTGATTTTGTTTAGTATTTTTAGTTAGTGCCACATACCTTCTTATATACTGAGGCACAGTGTTGTGATGTTTTCAGGAAGCTATGTACAGCACCCTGCCGGCCCCTCCTACCAGCCATGATCTGCCTGCATTGAATAGAGAGGCACAGATGCCCAGATCGGGAAATAAAATAGATTTCCTTTTATCTCCAGTTCACTTCCTCCTCCGTGTACCAACTATCCCACTTAGCCATTATCAACGTTGTGCTTTGCCTGCTTCTTGAACGCAGCCAACATTTAATAGCAATATATTGGAAGCCAGCACAAGTTCCTAGCTGTGAGGAATGGATCGGGAAGGTTAATGAGTTAATGGAGGCAGAGGACTGGATAGCGACTTGCAGGGATATGCGGGAACATTTCCGTAATACTTGGGCGGCTTGGTGGGGATACACTATTGACCCGGACCCTGCCCCACAAAGCCTAGATGTTGCCCTATTGGCATTAGCAGACCCCTCGTTCAGGTTACTAAGTCTTACAGAAGTGACTTGTTCACTTAAAGAGGAAGTAAACCCTGATGGGTTTACTTCCTCTTTCATTCCCTGGAAAGGTAAAGCATAATGGACTACTATGCATTGCATAGTAGCCCATTATGTGTCACTTACCTGACACAGGAGCCAGCAAAGTCACCGCTGTCCCCTGTAGTTCCGAGCGTCCATCTTCTTGGTGGGTCTCCGTGGGTCTCGCTGCTCCGGCGCTGTGATTCCCCGGAGCAGCGATGACGTCACTCCCGCCCATGCGCACGGGAGCCGACACTCGCGGCATCACGCGGCATCTTCGTCATTGACGAAGCCGCGCTCAGTGCGCCTGCGTGCCGCTGTCTAGGGCGCATGCGCCGTAGACAGCGGTGCCTGTCTTCGGGCAAATATCTCCTAAACCGTGTAGGTTTGGGAGATATTTCTTGGACCTACAGGTAAGCCTTAATCTAGGTTTACCTGTAGGTCAAAGTGGTTTGTAAGGGTTTACAACCACTTTAAGAATGCTATTGCTTTCATTTTCTTTTGCCCAGTGAAAGATACCTGTGTGAGCAGTGTTGATGCCTTGACATGGTATGGATTGCATCCAATTTTGTGGGGACTCACTTAGTTTTTATGCTTTCTTTTATTTTTTTATAATATATATATATATATATATATATATTTTTTTTTATAATTTAGTGCTTTTGTTATCCTGTATCTGTTAATGATAATTTATAATTGCTATGCTGATGTTCTAGCACTCGGCCAGTTGAGCCATGGACCTTAGGGCGAGCCGTTTTGTTGTGTTCACAGCCCACGGAATTCCGGCTGCTATTCTGACTGATATGGCCTCCTTCTCTCTGTTGGGCAAGATATTAACCACCACCTCTGCCAACAACACTGTAGATCCCTGGTTTACACTTATGCCAATTTTGCAAAATATATCATTGTCTTTTTCTTTCGTACATTCTTTTGGTGATGTGAGATACATGTTGCAGCAATTTTGTCTTGATACGATACGAATTGTAATTTATATATGGTCACCTTGTCTTTTGTATGTTATTTAAATGTTTTAAATAAAGATTATACAAAAAAAAAAAAAAGAATAGAGAGGCACAGAGACGCAATGATGACATAAATGAGACTAAAGTAAGGTATGTAATAAAAATGTAGAGATTTTATTTCAATAGGTCATAAGCATGTATATGTGGTGGGGGGTGGGAGCAGGGAAGGCAAAATATAAGCATATTCAATTTCAGCTTTAAAGTCATTACAAACACTAACTATGACATTTAATTTACTAAAGCACTGCATACCATAAATATTTTGAATTTTTTTTTATTAAAATACCTGTTTTCGCCTTTTTTTTTCAAGTCGTTGCACTTCAGTGCTGCTGGTCTCCTGCTAGTGTTGGCAGCATAGCACTTCTCAGGTACTGAAGGTGACAATTATTGCATGTACAATGTGTGTGGAAATGGCCTCCTTTGTCTCCACCGAAAACTTGTACAACAGAGCGACAACACAGGAGAACATCCTAAAGACAGGCAGAGAGTGCTGTCACCCTGTTACCCTGTCACCCTGTCACCCTATAACAGGAAATGCTTTAACAAGGACCTTCTTGGCAGGATTACTACATATTATTTTAATGAAAATTGCGGATTTAAAAAAAAAAAAAATTCTAATTTGTTTTTAAAACTACTTTAAACCTTACATGAGAGTTAGCGATTGGATTTACAGTTTTTTACATCTTCAGGTATTTTATTATTTGGTAAAGAATGCTAATAACGAGTAATAATCAGCTCATGATTCATATATTACATCGTTTCATACTAAAGCTTTTAAGCGGCCACGTCAGGTTGGCCAGAGACCAGCTTTATCGGGCTTAGCCAAAACCAGAGGGCCTGTGGGATCCGGTATGAGTATATTGCTGACACAACACAAATTTCATTCACTGCATAACTATCAGTTTCAGCTCTCGGCGATACTCTCAAGCAATTGTGTGCCGTCCACTAGACTGGGCAGTGGTCCTGCTGGCACAGGCACAGGCTCCTTTTAACTGGCTCCCTGTGCACCCAGCCAAGTTCAGGCCTGCTTGCTGGAGCCTGAAATGTCATTAAACAGAGCGGCAGTCGGGTGGGCATATGTTTGCTGTGCTATGCAATGAGACTTGTCTGCCACGTTAACGTTATTACAGCTGTAATTATAGGAGCTGAACCACAGAAGTGAAGCTGCTTCACAGTCCAGGCGGAATTTCATTGCTTTAGAAATGGCTTCATGAATTGGGTTAGAAGTTGAAAGGGTCAAGATACTTCCATCTTTTTTTCATTTTTTTATTTTTTTTATTTAAAAGTGTGCAACAGATACAATAAATCGTAAGACTTCTCATACGTGACATCTAGTGAAATGGTATAATTATCACATCAAATAGGCAGGTATATTCTGTGTGACAATCAGTGTTAATTTTGTCAGCAATTTTCTATTTAGCTTTAGTCTTAATCTTAGGGCTAAAATGGCATTTTAGTTTTAGTCCCATTTTAGTCTTCTGCAATTGTTTTAGTTTTAGTTGTATTTAGTCGACTAAATCTCCAGGACATTTTAGTCGACTAAAAGGTCCTACGCTTTAGTCGACTAAAATCTCCAGTACATTTTAGTCGACTAAAACTAAATTTTAGTCGTCTAAAATCAAATGGGTGTAATTAAATTGTAATGCATTAGTGAACATTTCTCTACAATTTCCAAACTTATTATATACTGCTGGAATGAAAAATCTCATATGTTATTATTTATGGTATTAAGGTATGATGAACATGCATAACAGACCAGTGTTAATTTCTAAGGCCGCGTACACATGGGCGGACTGTCTGACGGACTTGTTTCAGCGGACAATCCGCTCGTGTGTGGGCTTCAGCGGACTTTTTCAGCGGACAGTCTGGCGGACTAAGTCTTTCGGAATTTCCGTAATATTGTCCGTCCAAACTTGGTTTCAGCGGACAGTCCGCTCGTGAGTAGGCTAGTTCGACGGACTAAGTATGGCGCATGCTTAGAAAGGATTTACACAGCCGAAGGTTGCATTGCAGTGTATTGGATGTCGTATTTCTAGTCCCGTCGTACGTGCTGTACACATCATCGCGCAAGCTTTCGACGGACTGTCTGTTCATCGTGTGTGGTCAAGTCCGTTCATTCGAAAGTAGGACGGACTGTCTGTCGGATTGTCTGACGGACTTAGTTGGACGGATAGTCCGCCCGTGTGTACGCGGCCTTGGTCAAATTTCAATTTAGTTTTAGTCTGAGTCTTTTGACTAAAATTGCATTTTAGTTTTACTCGTATTTTAGTCTACTAAAATAGTATTCATTTAATCGTTTTAGTCAATGAAATTAACACTGGTGACAATCAATAAGCAGTCACAACGTACAGCAGGAGAAGCAATAAACACGTAGAAGTCAAGCCAAGAGCCTACTCATATGAACCATAGGAGCTTCCCATTTCAGGGACTAATCCAGATCATTAAAAAAAAAAAAAAATGATACTTTCATCTTTAAAGGATAAGTATGTTACACAAATATTTGGGGTGTAACATGTTATGAATGCACTGGCCTGGCACCTCCCACTCTCCCAGCTAGCGGGAATCTTCGACTCTCCCTAATAGCTGTCAAAAAAAAAAAAAAACAACACGCCCGTTCGGGACATCGCTCTGTGGATGGAAAATGACAAGGTCTGGCAGCCTATGTGGCTGTCGGCTTGTAGTTTTCAATGAACTACCATAGCTCCTTCATTCTGCCTGCTGGAATGTATCAGCTTCCTCATACAAAGTACAAGGAAGCCGATACACTGACAGATCTGCAGAGGACCTGCATGGCACCAGCTATCTACTGATCGCTGGTGCAATGCTTTACAGGCTCCAGAAATAAAAAAAATAATAAATGCACATTTTTGCACCTGCAAATAAATGTGCATTTATTATTTTTTGTCAAAAGGCGAACTTATCTTTTAAAGAAACTCTATCATGGGAACAAAATTACACAGCAAAACTGCTCACAGTATAAAGCACAGTCATTTGGAGGTGCTGGCACATACCTGAACCAACCCCCTAAACCCTTGTGTCTGGGCCAAATCTATATTAAGGGTGTCATCAGTAATGTGTGGAAGGCAGGGCCACCAGTAGGGAAGTACAGTACTCCTTTACCAGACCCAGGCCTTATTGGGTTAGAAGGTCACACAGACCCAGCAGGGACTCTCTGTGGATGGCCCCAGTACAGCATTCTCTATGAACCCTAAAAGAGACCCTGTGTTTAACATTACATTAGAAAGATGAGTAGGGGCACATATGCACACTGGAGTGGAAAAATAGTTAATTAGGAGCCCTATATGTAAAAATTCAGCAATAACTGGGCACACATTGGTCTTTGGATAGCCATATATATATACAGGGCCGGTGCTACCACTAAGCAAACTAGGCAGCCGTCTAGGGTGCCTGGCCACTGGTGTTCCTACTCTCTTCTCTCTGCAGCAAACAACTAAGTCTCAGCATCAGCAGGAAGCCGCCGCTCCCTTTGCAAATAGTGTCAGAGACACAGCTGCGGCAGAGGACTGTGTCTGTGTCCCGACTACCAAATGAATGGAAGCAAGCAAACATTCACTGATGGGCACTGGTAGGCTGTATTTGATGGGTGCTGGTGAAGCTGCATTGATGGGTGCTGGCAAAGGCTGCATTGATGGGCGCTGGTAAAGGCTGCATTGATGAGCGCTGGTAGAGGCTGCATTAATGGGCGCTGGTAGGCTGCATTAATGGGCGCTGGTAGGCTGCATTGATGGGCGCTGGTAGGCTGCAATGATGGGCACTGGTAAAGGCTGCAATGATGGGCGCTGGTGAGGCTGCATTTGATGGCTGCTTCATTAAAAAGGTGGGATTTACATGGGCAAGGAAAATGGGGTGGAGTCGGGAGTGGAGCCAAAGGGGGTGGCAAAATTTGATTTCGCCTATGGTGTCACCAAACCAATCCTTGCACAAGCCCTGTGTATATATATATATATATATATATATATATATATATATATATATATATATATAGCATCAGTCAACAGTTAGTGGATTCAGGCATGTTTCAAGTTAGTGGGTGGCGGTTTCAAGCTAAAATATACATAGATCAGTCTTCTGTGGTTCTATCAGTGCACAGAAGTATCTCCCATGGGACTTTGTTGCAGTCAACTGCAATAATATACAAAAAAAAATCCTAAAAGATATAGGTTTATTGTACAAATTGATAAAATATACATGTTAAAATTTTCCATCAATGAAAATGCACATCATTGTGCATTGTATATGGAGGGCAATGTATATTTTATTAATTTGTACAATGAACCTTTACCTTTTATGCAGGGGCAGACTGACCCATCGTGATTTGGTCGTCGCCCGAGGGCCTGGAGCCATTAGGGGCCCGTGCCCGGCCCAATGAGAGGCCCCTTGAAGTGGCTGTAATAATACCGCTAACGGCGCGCTGCTCCCCGCTGGCCCCTCCTTCCCTCCCGTCCATGATGGCCATGTCCGTGTTAGCGGTATTATAACAGGCATCGGGTGAGTGAATTTTTTTTTTTACTGGACGCTGTCTAAACCGCTGGCAACAAAAGTGAGTACACCCCTAAGTGAAAATGTCCTAATTGGGCCCAATTAGGACATTTAAAAAAAAAATATTTTACAAATAATTATCTAAAAATTGTGGCGTACATTTGTATTCAGTCCCCTTTACTCTGATACCCCTAACTAAAATCTAAAATCCAATTGCCTTCAGAAGTCACCTAATTAGTAAATAGAGTCCACCTGTGTATAATTTAATCTTAGTATACATACAGCTCTTCTGTGAAGCCCTCAAATGTTTGTTAGAGAACCTTAGTGAACAAACAGCATCATGAAGGCAAAGCAACACACCAGACAGGTCTGGGATAAAGTTGTGGAGAAGTTTAAAGCAGGGTTAGGTTATAAAATATATCCCAAGCTTTGAATATTTCACAGAGCTCTGTTCAATCCATCATCCAAGAATGGAAAGAGTATGGCACAACTGCAAACCTACCAAGACATGGCCGTCCACCTAAACCGACAGGCTGGGTAAGGAGAGCATTAATCAGAGAAGCAGCCAAGAGGCCCATGGTAACACTGGAGGAGCTGCAGAGATCCACCACTCAGGTGGGAGAATCTTCCCACAGGACAACTATTAGGCTTCATGCACACAAGACGCAGATGCAAACTCTGCTGGACACATGTTTTTACTGAAACCGGCGTTTAGAAATGCACGTTTTGCCGAGGTTTTTACCGCGATTTAGCGGCGTTTTACCGCGTTTTCCCGCGTTTGTGTCTAGAAGCGTTTAGTTAAGCTAACATCATAGACCCTCCCCAGCTCAAAAAACAGTATTATTAACTATTTCAGCAATTTTGTGAGACCGGAGTGAGTAGCAGCAGCTGTGAGAGCAGCAGTGTACTTGTATTTAGCGTGTCACTTGCCACGGCACCTGCCACAAGTTGTGGATTGTCCACTTGCCACGTGACTTGCCACGTCACTTGCCACATCCACTGCCACAAGTTGTGGATTGTCCACTTGCCACGTCACTTGCCACATCACCTGCCACATCACCTGCCACAAGTTGTGGATTGTCCACTTGCCACGTCACCTGCCACGTCACTTGCTACAAGTTGTGGATTGTTCATTTGCCACGTCACTTGCCACCTGCCATGTCACTTGCCACAAGTTGTGGATTGTCCACTTGCCACATCACCTGCCACGTCACTTGCCTTATCACCTGCCACATCACCTGCCACAAGTTGTGGATTGTCCACTTGCCACGTCACTTTCCACGTCACCTACCACGTCACTTGCCACAAGTTGTGGATTGTCCACTTGCCACATCACCTGCCACATCACCTGCCAGGTCACTTGCCACATCACCTGCCACGTCACTTGCCACAAGTTGTGGATTGTCCACTTGCCACAGCACCTGCCACGTCACTTGCCACAAGTTGTGGATTGTCCACTTGCCACGTCACCTGCCACATCACCTGCCACGCCACCTGACAGAAGTTGTGGATTGTCCACTTGCCACGTCACCAGCCACATCACCAGCCACAAGTTGTGGATTGTCCACTTGCCACGTCACTTGCCACATTATCTGCCACGTCACCTGCCACAAGTTGTGGATTGTCCACTTGCCACGTCACTTGCCATGTCACCTGCCACAAGTTGTGGATTGTCCACTTGCCACGCCACCTGCCAGAAGTTGTGGATTGTCCACTTGCCACGTCACCAGCCACGTCACCTGCCACAAGTTGTGGATTGTCCGCTTGCCACGTCACCTGCCACAAGTTGTGGATTGTCCACTTGCCACATCACTTGCCACAGCACCTGCCACGTCACTTGCCACAAGTTGTGGATTGTCCACTTGCCACATCACCTGCCAGGTCACTTGACATGTCACCTGCCACGTCACCTGCCACAAGTTGTGGATTGTCCACTTGCCACTTCACCTGCCACGTCACTTGCCACAAGTTGTGGATTGTCCACTTGTCACGTCACTTGCCACCTGCCATGTCACTTGCCACAAGTTGTGGATTGTCCACTTGCCACGTCACCTGCTACGTCACCTGCCACAAGTTGTGGATTGTCCACTTGCCACGTCACCTGCCACAAGTTGTGGATTGTCCACTTGCCACGTCACTTGCCACGTCACCTGCCACGTCACTTGCCACAAGTTGTGAATTGTCCGCTTGCCACGTCACCTGCCACGTCACCTGCCACAAGTTGTGGATTGTCCACTTGCCACGTCACCTGCCACAAATTGTGGATTGTCCACTTGCCACATCACTTTCCACATTACCTGCCACGTCACCTGCCACAAATTGTGGATTGTCCACTTGCCACGTCACTTGCCATCTGCCACGTCACTTGCCACAAGTTGTGGATTGTCCACTTGCCACATCAACTGCCACAAGTTGTGGATTGTCACTTGCCACGTCACCTGCCACAAGTTGTGGATTGTCCACTTGCCACGTCACTTGCCACGTCACCTGCCACGTCACTTGCCACTAGTTGTGGATTGTCCACTTGCTACGTCACCTGCCACAAGTTGTGGATTGTCCACTTGCCACGTCACTTGCCACTTCACCTGCCACGTCACTTGCCACAAGTTGTGGATTGTCCACTTGCCACGTCACTTGCCACCTGCCATGTCACTTGCCACAAGTTGTGGATTGTCCACTTGCCACATCACTTGCCACCTGCCATGTCACTTGCCACAAGTTGTGGATTGTCCACTTGCAATTGCAATTGTTTAAAATATTTTTTTAATGGTTTTTCATCATTTGCAATCATTTTTGAGATTTTAAATGTCAAA
Source organism: Lithobates pipiens (assembly GCF_037356315.1). NCBI lineage: Eukaryota > Metazoa > Chordata > Amphibia > Anura > Ranidae > Lithobates > Lithobates pipiens. The sequence continues at coordinate 55,311,402 of NW_027507764.1, read as the reverse complement.
AAAATAGGTCACCTTTAAAAACGCTTATAAACGAAAACACGGAAAAACGCGCTAGCAGCGTTTTGCCGTGTTTTACCGCGTTTTGCCGCGCTTTGCGTCTGAAACGTGGAAATTTTTGCATCTGAACCCATTTTTTGGCTTCTGGAAAAACTAGGTTAAACGCAACTGCATAAAAATGGCAAAAAACTAGACTGTGTGCATGGACACATAGGATAACATTGAATGAGTTCAGGAGCAGTTGAAAAAAGTGTCCAACTGCATCTGAACACGCGTTAAACAGCGTCTCGTGTGCATGAGGCCTTAGTCGTGCTCTCCACCAATCTGACCTTTATGGAAGAGTGGCAAGAAGAAAGCCATTGTTGAAAGACAGCTATAAGAAGTCCCATTTGCAGTTTGCAAGAAGCCACGTGGGGGACACAGAAAACATGTGGAAGAAGGTGCTCTGGTCAGATGAGACTAAAATTTAAGTTTTTGGCCTAAAAGCAAAATGCTATGTGTGGTGGAAAACGAATACTACGCATCACCCTGAACACACCATCCTCACTGTGAAACATGGTGGTGGCAGCTTCATGTTGCGGGGATGCTTTTCTTCAGCAGGGACAGGGAAGCTGGTCAGAGTTAATGTGAAGATGGATGAAGCCAAATACAGGGCAATCTTAGAAGACAACCTATTGGAGTCTGCAAAAGACTTGAGACTGGGGCGGAGGTTCACCTTCCAGCAGGACAACGACCCTAAACATACAGTCAGAGCTACAATGGAATGGTTTACATCAAAGCATATTCATGTGTTAGAATGGCCCAGTCAAAGTCCAGACCTAAATCCAATTGAGAATCTATGGCAAGACTTGTAAATTGCTGTTCACAGACGCTTTCCATCCAATCTGACAGAACTTGAGCTATTTTGCAAAACTTGCAGCTGTAATTGCAGTGAAAGGTGGTTCTACAAAGTATTGACTCAGGGGGGCTGAACACAAATGTACCCCCCACACTTTTCACATATTTATATATAAAAAAAAATGAAAACCATTTATCATTTTCCTTCCACTTCACAATTATGTGGCAATTTGTGTTGGTCTATCACATAAAATCCCATTAAAATACATTTACGTTTTTGGTTGTAACATGACAAAATGTGGAAAACTTCAAGGGGTATGAATACTTTTTCAAGACACTGTATATAATAACATTTTCTGTTTATGTAGTTTATTTTATTTTGCTTTATGACCCCTTGCCTAAAACTGTTATCTAAAAAATCTTTTATATCACTAAATTTAAGTCAGGCTGTTACCTCTTTTTTTTACATCGTTGGTAGGGGTATTCCATGAGAACCGCAGTACCACTTTTTTTCTCACTTTAATTTTGTTTGTTGCGTACAATGGAAAAGGTTGAACATGCAGCATTGCAGTCTCATGACAAATAGGCCGCCTTTTCTGTCACTTGGAGGGATTTTCTGCCTCTCCCTTTTTTACTATACAGCGCATCTGGAAAGTATTCACATCGCTTCATTTTTTCCACATTATGTTACAGCCTTATTCCAAGATGGATTAAATTCATAATTTTCCTCAAAATTCTACAAACAATACCCCATAATGACAACCGGAAAGAAGTTTGTTTGAAATCTTTGCAGATTTATTAAAAATAAAAAATGAAAAAAATCACATGTACATAACTATTCACAGCCTTTTCCATGACGCTCAAAATTGAGCTCAGGTGAATCCTGTTGGCACTGATCATCCTTGAGCTGTTTCTGCAACTTAATTGGAGTCCACCTGTGGTAAATTCACTTGATTGGACATGATTTGGAAAGGCACACACCTGTCTATACAAGGTCCCACAGTTAACAGTGCACCAGAACTCTTCTTAGAGCAGACCGATCGGCCAAACTGAGCGATCAGTCGAGAAGGGCCTTATTTAGGAAGGTGACCAAGAACCCGATGGTCACTTTGACAGAGCTCCAGTGTTTCTCTGTGGAGAGAGGAGAACCTTCCAGAAGAACAACCATCTATGCAGCACTCCAATTATCAGGCCTGTATGGTTGAGTGACCAGACAGAAGCCACTCCTCAGTAAAAGGCACATAACAGCCCGCCTGGAGTTTGCCAAAAGGCACCTGAAGGTCTCAAACTAAATTCTCTGGTCTGATGAAACAAAGATTGAACTCTTTGACCTGAATGGCAAGCATCATATCTGGAGGAAACCAGGCACCGCTCATCACCTGGCCAATACCATCCCTAAAGTAAAGCATGGTGGTGGCAGCATCATGCTGTGGGGATGTTTTTCAGCAGCAGGAACTGGGATACTATTTAGGATCAATGGAAAGATGAATGCAGCAATGTGCAGAGACATCTTTGATGAAGGTTCATCTTCTCTGTAAATACTTATGTACATGTGATATTTTCCTTTGAAATCTTTGCAAATTTATTAAAAATAGAAAAGGAAAATATCACATGTACATAAGTATTCACAGCCTTTGCTCAATACTTTGTTGAAGTACCTTTGGCACCAATTACAACCTCAAGTCTTTTGGAGTACAAGCTTGGCACACCTATTTTTGGGCAGTTTTTCCCATTCTTCTTCACAGGACCTCTCAAGCTCCATCAGGTTGGATACGGAGCGTTGGTGCACAGCCATTTTCAGATGTCTCCAGAGATGTTTAATCGAGTTCAAGGCTATGCCACACAAGGACATTCACAGAGTTGTCCCGTAGCCACTCCTTTGTAATCTTGGTTGTGTGCTTAGGGTCATTGTCCTGTTGGAAGATGAACCCTCACCCCAGTCTGAGGTTCAGAGCACTCTGGAGTAGGTTTTCATCAAGGATGTCTCTGTACATTTCTGCATTCATTCTTTTCCTTGATCCTGAATAATATCCCAGTTCCTGTTGCTGAAAAACATCCCCACAGCATGATGCTGTCACCACCATGCTTCACTGAAGGGGTGGTATTGGTGATGAGCGGTGCCTGGTTTCCTCCAGATATGACGCTTGCCATTCAGACCAAAGAGTTCAATCTTTGTTTCATCAGACCAGAAAATTTAGTTTGAGTCCTTCAGGTGCCCTTTTGGAAAACTCCAGTTGGGCTGTTATGTGCCTTTTACTGTGGAGTGGCTTCCGTCTGGTCACTCTACCATACAGGCCTGATTGTTGGAGTGCTGCAGAGATGGATGTTCTTCAAATCAATCCCTTCAATATCTAATATTGTGTACCTCATCCAATGCAAAATATGTAGCAAAGGATCTTATGTTGGCGAAACAGGACAGAGTTCTGCACACCTGTGGGACACCATTTCTCATAACCTGACCACACTATGGAAGACCTCAGTGTCTTAGTTCTTAAAGGTAATTTCAAAACTATTCAGGAAAAGACAACTTTTGAACTAAGAATGATAGTTCTATTTGACACAAAAGATAACAACCTAAATTTAGACTTGGGTATTCTAAAGTCTAGTACACATGATCAGAAAATTGTATGTAAAATACCACTTTTGAAGTGATCATACAACAATCTGATTGTTATTACACAGCTTTTGAGACAGTTCATCCGGACAAACACAAATTTTTTACTCATACAATACCAGATGGTACTATTTTTATTTAATCACCTCCCACTGTATTGACAATTGAGAGGTAGCAGCTCTATTTTCCTGGGATGATGTCACCCACCTTTCGCTGCGCTTGCACGCCCAGCACAGCGATCAGTGGTGCGCTCTATCCCTGGGAGATGGCACATCACCGATCTCGGTAAAGAGCCAATGTCGTTGCTCTTTACCCATGTGATCAGCTGTGTCTAATCACAGCTCGTTACATGTAAACAAGGAAATGCCAGTTATCAGCATTCCTTTCCTCACACTGACAGCGTGAGGAGAGCCGGTCAGTGACATTTCCTCACAGGGGAGATCTGCACAGATAATTAGGACACTGATTATCAGTGCAGCCCCAACAGTGTCCAGCAGTGATGCCAGTCAATGCTGACTACCAGTGCTCATCAGTGCTGCATATCAGTGCCCATTAGTGCTGCCTCATCAGTGCCATCTCATCAGTGCCCATCAACGCAGCCTGTCATTGCCCATCAGTGCAACCTCACCACACATCAGTGAAGAGTTACCTATTTTACAACATTTTATAGCAGAGACTAACAAAAACATTTTTTTTTGAAAATGTTTGGTCCTTTTTATTTTTTTTTAGCAAAAAATAAAATAAAAAAACAGTGGTGATTAAAGAGGAAGTAAACCCCTTCAAACCACTTTGACCTACAGGTAAGCCTAGATTAAGGCTTACCTGTAGGTCCAAGCAATATCTCCTAAACCTATATGGTTTAGGAGATATTTGCCCGAAAATGGGCACCGCTGTCTACGGCGCATGCGCCGTTGACAGCGCGCACTAAAAGAATGGATTTGCCTAATTTGTCGACTCCCGTGCGCATGCGCGGGAGTGACGTCATGGCCGAATGGCAGAGGCGGAGCTGCGAGACGCGACTCCCGTGCGTCTTCGCCGCTGTCATTGGTCGGAGCTGCGAGACGCCACCAGCAAGATGGATGCGGCGGACTACAGGGATCAGCGGCGACTTCGCTGGCTCCTGTGTCAGGTAAGTGACACATAATGAGCTACTATGCGATGCATAGTAGTCCATTATGCTTTACCTTTGCAGGGAAAAAAAGAGGAAGTAAACCCATCAGGGTTTACTTCCTCTTTAAATACCACCAAAAAAAAGCTCTATCTGTCTCAAAAACATTAAACACATTTTTTTGGGTACAGCGTTGCATGACCGCACAATTGTCATTCAAATTGTGACAGTGCTGAAAGTTGAAAATTTGCCTGGGTAGGAAGGGCGTTTAAGTGGCCAGTAGGCAAGCAGTTAATTGTGATTTTTTTTTTTTTGTAACTTTAGTAACCTCTTAATTTTCGATATGGAGACTAGCATGTAAAAAATCTCATCATGTGTGAGGCTTTACGCCTTATCCAACAGGTTTACAACCCCCTCTGTGACTGTCAGTGCACCCCCCCCCCCCTCAGTCCATAGCTTTCTCTCTGTCATATCTCACTATCTATCCTAGTTTACTTACCGTTGCTGTGTACATTTGTTTGTGTTTCCTTTTTTCTCCCTCAGAGATTGTCTTTTTTTTAACGTTCTGCTAAAACTTTGTGAATTAGCACTGCTTGGATCTTGAAGAAAGAGACATACCACAAAAGCTTGTCCGGAAATATTGTATATTAGTGGAAATTGTATTGAACAGTATTGTAATTGTGCTGTCCCCGCTCTACATGGTAAAGAACTGCGCAAACTGTTGGCGCTATATAAATCCTGTATAACAATAAAAAAATAAATAATATCATGGACAGTACTCAATTGTTTCAGTAAAAAAAAAAAGTTTTAATGAACAAGTCTCAAAATTATAAAGCTTGCTTCAGATGTGGACCCAAAACAGGCACTAAATTGTATAAATACAGTCTATATATCGGCAGTTTCTTAATAGCGGTGATATATATGTATTTAGTTGTGATGATGTATATCTGAAAAGCTTATTTGCTGCATTACCTTTAGCCGTGTGTTGACTTCACGTCTTGTTAGGGTGACGTTCTACAGAGAAAGGCAAAGAGCCACGCGGGAAGGAGAATTTACTGCCGGTCTTTGGTTTCTTTCACCGGCGGTGTGCTAACAATATTGCCAAACTGATTAGGGTGACGGAGCGAAGTTTTCCTGTGCCGTGCCTGGTGTGTGTTGATGTTAATTCTTCGTGCGTTGGTGCACTATGAGCAGGGTTTTTTTTTCGTGTATGCAGTATATTTTGCTAGTGTGTCAAGGTCTAGGGCTCCTGGCAAATCTCATGCTCATTTCTCACTAGTATCTCATTTTGATTGATAATCTGATATAGGTCACACGTTTTAAATACACTGTAGCAGTGTTTCTCCACTGTACTATACGTTGTACCCCTTTATTACAACAAATGTTTACAAAGTACCTTCTGGCACGTGTTTCTCCCTTAAGGGCGTACATTTATTGGTCGTACCCTCTAAATGTATATTACTAGTTTCAGAGCAACCCTTAACATGTATAAAAGGCCACTATTGCAAAAAATAAAAATAAAAAAAATAAAAAGATCACGGTTTCATTAACACGTGTATCTATAGAATACAGTATATTCATTTATTATTTTATATGCCTCTATTTATTTTTTTCTCCACTTTTGCAGAACAAGCTTTTTGGGACCTGCCCTCTATCTATCCATTAGAATGCATGTACTTCTACTGTGGAGACACACATACATTTCCAAGAGTTAGGACTGCCGGAATATTGGGGTGCCTTGGAGCTGCTCTGTAGCTTACGCATGTATTTGCAAATGTGTGTAAAACAAAACCCTTGTTTTTAACGCAAACTGTTAGCCCTTGTACACACGGTCGGAGATTCCGACGGAATGTTTCCTATCGGACCGTTTTGTTGGATATTCCGACTGTGTGTGGTCTCCATCGGACTGTTTCTGTCGGAATATCCGACGGACCAACTTTTCCAATTTGCCGGTAAAATTTATCGATAAAATGCTCCGATCGGACATACTCCGATCATGTGTAGCCTACTCCGACGGACAAAGTGCCACGCATGCTCAGATCAAATTCCTAGACCAAAGCTATTGGCTACTAGCCTGAACGTAGTCCCGTCGTAACAAAATAATGTCATCACGTTATGTACAATCGGATTTTCCGACAACTTTGTCCGACCATGTGTATGCAACATCACTTCTGGACCTCTTCCGGAATTAATCCGTCAGGATTACTCCGACGGATTTGGTTGTCGGAATCTCCGACCGTGTGTACAAGGGCTTAGACAGGATAATTCGATTGGTAGCGGACTGGTTGGCAAGTTGAACTGGGAATTTTCTTTGGTTTTGTTTTGTATGACGTAATTTTGGCCTAGGCCAGGAACCAGGAATCAACTAAAGAAATGTAAAGAAAAAAAAAGGTAAAACAAGTTAAAGGAGCTGTAAAGGCAGAAGGTTTTTTAATCTTAATGCATCCTATGCATTAAGATAAAAAAATTTTGTGTGTAGTAGCCACCCCAGCACCTCCCTAATTACTTACCTGAGCCCCATCTCTGTCCAGCGATGTCCATGAATGTCTAAGTGAATACAGAAAGTTCCTGTGGGACTTTTGGGGGGCAGTGAACAACTATATGATCACAAGGAAGTACAAAAAATATATATACAATTTAACCCCTTCTCGACGAGCGTACGCAGATGTGCGTACTCGGCTTCCGGGGGGTATACCGGGATGATGCCCGCACCTGCAGGCATCATCCCGGTACCGTTTTTTTCAGCGGGCGATTGGCTTTCCAGCCATAACAACCGAAGCGGCTAAAAGCCGCTCGTCTGTTATGCCGGAGGCGCGGGAGGGGGCATCCCCCCCTCCCGCTGCTGTTACCAGTGCTCCCGCTCGATCGGGAGCACCGATTCAAGATCCGTCACATCCGGCTGCCGGGGAGGAACTGGAACGAAGCCGTAATTGGCTTCATTCCAGTATCCTAATAGTAAACACGGAAGTGACGTCATGACGTCACTTCCCATTTACTCGGCTGCCAATGGCGCCGGTTTTAAAAATATATACGGCATTCAGAATCGCTGTTTTCGGCGATCTAAATACATTGAAGTGTAAAGGAGGGATGGGGGGTCTTTTAGACCCCCCATCCCTCCATAAAGAGTACCTGTCACCACCTATTACTGTCACAAGGGATGTTTACATTCCTTGTGACAGCAATAAAAGTGATCACATTTTTTATTTTTTTTAAAAACAATTTATTCATTTTCAAATAAATAAAATACAATTTTTTTAAAGCGCCCGCCGTCCCCGCGAGCTCACAAAGCAAAGAAAACGCATACGGAAGTGACGCCCGCATTTGTAAACGGTGTTCAAATCACACATGTGAGGTATCGCCGCGATCGTCAGAGCGAGAGCAATAATTCTAGCACTAGACCTCCTCTGCAATGCTAACCTGGTAACCGTAAAAAAAAAATTAAAGCGTCGCCTATTGAGATTTTTAGGTACCGTACTTTGTCGTCAATCCACGAGTGCGTGCAATTATAAAGTGTGACATGTTTGGTATCTATTTACTCGGCGTAACATTATCTTTCACATTATGCAAAAAAATTGGGCTAATTTTACTGTTTCGTTTTTTTTAATTAATGAAAGTGTCCCTGTTCCCAAAAAAGTTGCGTTTAAAACACCGCTGCGCAAATACCGTGTGACATAAAATATTGCAAAAATCGCCGTTTTATTCTCTAGAGTCTCTGCTTATATATATATATATAATGTTTGGGGGTTCCAAGTAATTTTCTAGCAAAAAATATGGATTTTAACTTGTAAACACCAAATTCCAAAATTAGGCTTAGTCATGAAAGGGTTAATTGATCAAGGTTAAAAAGGATGAGGTGCAATACATAAAAATAGACTGGTTGCGGGTACAAATGTATGTAATAAAGTAACAACAGTTGACAACCACCAATGGTCTGTTGGGAATATGGTATAAACAATAGAGATACCCAAATGTCTAAGCCGTCCAGGACTCTTCTCCTGATTGGCCGAGACACAGCAGTGGCACCATTGGCTCCTGCGACTGTCAATCAAAGTCAGTCAGCCAATCAGGGAAGAGAGGAGGCAAGGCCAGGCCAGGGCACTGTGTCTGAATGGATACACAGAGCTGTGACTCAGTGCCCCCATAGGAAGCTGCTGGCTCTGGGGGCACTCAATAGGAGGGAGGGGCCAGGAGCAGCAAAGAGGGAACCAAGAAGAGGAGGATCTGGGCTGCTCTATGCAAAAAAAACTGCACAGAGCAGGTAAGTATAGCATGTTTGTTATTTTAAATTTTTTTTAAATTTTTTTTTAATCAAGACTTTCCAAACACTTTAGCATAATATACTTTCCTATCTATTTACTAATGTTAGCAGCATAAGGATTAAAAATTGTTAAAGCAGAACTATACTCACCTTCCCTTGAGCTCCCCAATGGCTGCTATCATCTTTGACCAGATCAACTTGTGGGTACTGATCTTCGGCCATTTTCATTGGCCCAGCTAAGATTACGTCATTTGTGGATGCCTGCTCCAGCCTGTTTCCCAACTTTTAACTTAAAGTGCCATTAAACCCACATTGTTAAAAACTATCAGTACGTTCTGTATTACAGTGTCTTGCGAAAGTATTCGGCCCCCTTGAACTTTTCAACCTTTTGCCACATTTCAGGCTACATTTGCCACATTTGTGAAGAATCACCAACAAGTGGGACACAATTGTGAAGTGGAACGAAATCTATTGGATTTTTGAAACTTTTTTAACTAATTAAAAAATGAAAAGTGGGGCGTGCAAAATTATTCGGCCCCCTTGCGTTAATACTTTGTAGAACCACCTTTTGCTGCGATTACAGCTGCAAGTCGCTTGGGGTATGTCTCTATCAGTTTTGCACATCGAGAGACTGAAATTCTTGCCCATTCTTCCTTGCAAAACAGCTCGAGCTCAGTGAGGTTGGATGGAGAGCGTTTGTGAACAGCAGTTTTCAGCTCTTTGCACAGATTCTCGATTGGATTCAGGTCTGGACTTTGACTTGGCCATTCTAACACCTGGATACGTTTATTTGTGAACCATTCCTTTGTAGATTTTGCTGTATGTTTGGGATCATTGTCTTGTTGGAAGATAAATCTCCGTCCCAGTTTCAGGTCTTTTGCAGACTCCAACAGGTTTTCATCCAGAATGGTCCTGTATTTGGCTGCATCCATCTTCCCCTCAATTTTAACCATCTTCCCTGTCCCTGCTGAAGAAAAGCAGGCCCAAACCATGATGCTGCCACCACCATGTTTGACAGTGGGGATGGTGTGTTGAGGGTGATGAGCTGTGTTGCTTTTACGCCAAACATATCGTTTTGCATTGTGGGCAAAAAGTTTGATTTTGGTTTCATCTGACCAGAACACCTTCTTCCACATGTTTGGTGTGTCTCCCAGGTGGCTTGTGGCAAACTTTAGATGAGACTTTTTATGGATATCTTTGAGAAATGGCTTTCTTCTTGCCACTCTTCCATAAAGGCCAGATTTGTGCAGTGTACGGCTGATTGTTGTCCTATGGACAGACTCTCCCACCTCAGCTGTAGTTCTCTGCAGTTCATCCAGAGTGATCATGGGCCTCTTGGCTGCATCTCTGATCAGTCTTCTCCTTGTCTGAGCTGAAAGTTTAGAGGGACGGCCAGGTCTTGGTAGATTTGCAGTGGTCTGATACTCCTTCCATTTCAAAATGATCGCTTGCACAGTGCTCCTTGGGATGTTTAAAGCTTGGGAAATCTTTTTGTATCCAAATCCGGCTTTAAACTTCTCTACAACAGTATTATGGACCTGCCTGGTGTGTTCCTTGTGCCGCGTACACATGAGCGGACTGTATGGCGTACTTAGTCTGTCGAAACACATTTCAGCGGACAATCCGCTCGTGTGTGGGCTTCAGCGGACTTTTTCAGCGTGCAGTCCAGCGTACTAAGAATTTCGTTTTTTTCGAAATTCTGTCCGTCGTACTTTGGTTTCAGCGGACAGTACGGTCGTCAGTATGCTAGTTCGACGGACTAAGAATGACGCATGCCCAGAAAGGATTTACACGGCGGAAGGGTGCTTTGCTGTGTCTTGGACTTCCTATTTCTAGTCCCGTCGTACGTGCTGTACACGTCATCGCGCAAGCTTTCGACGGACTGTTTGTGCATCTGTGTGTGGTCAAGTCCGTTCAGTGGAAAGTACGACGGACTGTCCGTCGGATTGTATGACGAACTAAGTACGCCATACAATCCGCTCGTGTGTACGCGGCATTGGTCTTCATGATGCTCTCTGCACTTTCAACAGAACCCTGAGACTATCACAGAGCAGGTGCATTTATACAGAGACTTGATTACACACAGGTGGATTCTATTTATCACCATCAGTCATTTAGGACAACATTGGATCATTCAGAGATCCTCGCTGAACTTCTGGAGTGAGTTTGCTGCACTGAAAGTAAAGGGGCCGAATAACTTTGCACGCACCACTTTTCAGTTTTTTATTTGATAAAAAAGTTTAAAATATCCAATAGATTTCGTTCCACTTCACAATTGTGTTCCACTTGTTGGTGATTCTTCACAAAAAATTAAAATTTTATATATTTATGTTTGAAGCCTGAAATGTGGCAAAAGATTGAAAAGTTCAAGGGGGCCGAATACTTTCGCAAGGCACTGTACATGCGTAGTGGATCGTTCTGTTTCCTGTCCCTCCCTCCTTGTCTGTGTCCCCGCTGCAGGCTGAGATTGTGTACACCAACCAATGCCACATCTACTGACCATGCTCCAGTGCCATTTTAAGTTGTTCATTTCCTCCTTTTTCATGTTTGTGCAGCCCACATGACTATAGAGTCACACGTGTGAGTGTATACACTCTACGTACATGACAGCCCTCTCCCTCCCTTCTCCTCCATACCCACTAAACATTTAAGCACAATGGGGGTGGGATAATACATATTGATTGAAGGAGGCGTCATCTCTGTGTAAGTCTAAGCACATTCAAATAATAGATACAGACTGGAGGGGCATTGAACAGGCTGTGATTGGCACAAGCCCGCCCCCCCCCCCCCTTAATAGACCACAGCATGTACATATTTATATGAGGTTTTAAAACATTTATTTGCTATCTTGTGTTATTACTCATTTTGGGGGCTGTTCCTTTTTTTGATCATGTGTCCAGCAGCAGAGGACTAGAAGCTCCTCCTGGCACTGTTTACCTGCAGACAGGCTGGGAAAAACCTAGGTCATGTGACAGCTGTATATTGATTATGAGGAAAGGTACTTAGATCTTTTATATTAACCACCTCCCTACCCGCCCATAGACTTATGACGCCCGCCGCGTTAACGAGGAGCCGATGCGCGTGTCTGTTGGTCGCAATGACCGCCGGGCACTTGCGATTTTGCTTGTTACAGAGCAGGACCGTGGATCTGTGTGTGTAAACACACAGATCTATGTCTGGTCAGGGGAGAGGAGAATGATTGTGTGTTCCTAGTATATAGGGACGCCAATCGGTCTCCTCCCCAAGTCAGTCCCCTCCCCCCACAGTTAGAATCACTCCCTAGGTAACACATTTAACCCCTTGATCACCCCCTATTGTTAACTCCTTCCCTACCAGTGACATTTAAACAGTAATCAGTGCATTTTTATAGCACTGATCGCTGTGTAAATGTGAATGGTCCCAAAATAGTGTCAAAAGTGTCTGATATGTCTGCTGCAATGTCAACATCACAATAAAAATGGCAGATCGCCGCCATTTTTACTAGTAAAAAAAATAATAAAAATGCCATAAATCTATCCCCTATTTTGTAGGCGCTATAACTTTTGCACCAATCAATATACGCTTATTGCAATTTTTTTTACCAAAAATATGTACAAGAATACATATCGGCCTAAACTGAGAAAAACTTTTTTTTAAATGGGATATTTATTATAGGAAAAAGTTAAAAATATTGTGTTTTTTTTTCAAACTTGTCACTTTTATTTTGTTTATAGTGCAAAAAATAAAAACCGTAGAGGTGATAAAATACCACCAAAAGAAAGCTCTATTTGTGGGGAAAAAAAATTCAAAAATTTTATATGGGTACATCGTTGCTTGACTGCGCAATTGTCATTCAAAATGTTACAGCGCTGACAATAGGCCCGGGCAGGAAGGGGGTGAAAATGCCCTGTATTGAAGCCATCATCCATATACATAAAGAGAAGGGATGATATCAATTAAGCAGTGTGCATTTAGTATCACTTTAAAGTGATTGGACACAAAGCAAGTTTGACAGCAGATTTCAGCCAATGACTGGTCATCTGTGTACAAAAAAAAAGTAGATACTCAAACAGGAGTATCGTGTGCAAGAGGCCTTAACCTATTGGTTTCCCCCTTCCCAGCCATTGTCATTAGTACAGTGTACAGTATTATCACTGATCACTGTATTCGTTTCACTAGTGACGGTAGTGTCAGTCAGTTAGTGTCCCTCCCACCCAGTGACTGTTAGCACCAGATTGTCCAGCACCCTATCACAATCATATAAGTTGCTGATCACCGCCATTACAGTATAGCTGTGTAAATTCCAGTATATACTGTATACCATAGTTTGTAGATGCTCTAACTTTCACACAAACCAATTAATATACACTTATTGGGAAATATTATTATTATTTCTTTTTTTTTCTCAAAATGTCCAGTCTTTTTTTCCTTTATATAATAAATTAAAAAAAACGGTGGTGATCAAATATCACCAAAAGAAAGCTCTATTTGTGAGAAATAAATGATATAAATTTCATTTGCGCACAGTGTTGCATGACCGAACAATTGACAGTTTATGTCCAATGAATTTTTATTGTTTAAAAAGCAAAAATTATCATGACTGTAACTTTGCTATGCACGTTCCAAAACCCAAAAAGGAAACTAAAAAAAAAAAAAATAGTGAGATCAAGACAAACAAAACAAAAAACACAAATGCACTGTACACACGGTCGGACATTCCGACCACAATATCCGTTGGATTCTTTCCGACGGATTTTGGCCGAAACTTGTGTTGCATACACACGGTCGCACAAAGTTGTCAGAAAATGCGATCGTTCAGAACGAGGTGACATAAATCACGTACGACGGGAACTATAAATGGGCCAGTAGCCAATAGCTTTTGTCTCGTAATTTATTCTGAGCATGCGTGACACTTTGTACGTCGGAATTTAAACGATCAGATTTTGTTGTCGGAAAATTTTAGATCCTGCTCTCAAACTTTGTGTGTTGGAAATTCCGATGGAAAGAGTCCGATGGAGCCCACACACGATTGGATTTTCTGACAACAAGATCCGATCGCACATTTTCCATCGGAAAGTCTGACCGCGTGTACAGGGCATAACACTTTAGAGAATCCGATATGTGTAGCAAGTAACATAATAATAAAAATAAGGAGAAGGGTTCTCTTATTAGTCTTGAAGCTCATGTAATGTAATCAGTCACTAACAATAGTACAACAGTATGTCACCATAGTTTAACCTCAAGAGAGGATTTCTCTGTGCCGTGAAGGATAAAGAGAAAGGAGAAAAGGAGAGAGACAGAAAAAGGGAAAAAAATAAAAGAAGTAATGGTACGGGAATGAAATCCCCGAAACAATGGCTCACTGGATCGGATTGGGCTCAGGTAAGAAAAAGGGCGGGGGGGGGGGTCTGGGGAGGGAGCTACAGCACAGAAGGTTTTTCACTTTAGGCTGGCTTCCCACTGCAGTGCGCTCCGGCTCACAGCAGGAGTCCGGTGTGTCCCCATTCACCGTTTCAGGTCCATTTTCAGCCCAAATTTTTGGTGGAATTCGGACCTGAAATGGATCAAAAGATGCACAGGGCTCCTGTGCAATTTGCACCAGAGCCACTGCGGAGATGTGTGAACCGGCTCCATAGAGAGCCAGTCACAATCTCCTGCTATGCGAATTGGATGTGGTGAACCCCCACATCCAATTCGCAATAGTGTGAACCCAGCTTGAATGCATAAAATGCAATAAGGTGAACAACCTTAAGGCTTTACAACCACTTTAAGGTAAATCCAAAATGTTGAGTTGTCACCAAAACAGAAAAAAAGGGGAAATCTCTCAAATGAGTCAGAAACTATGAAAAAAAAAAAAAATGATAGACGTTTTAATCATTTTCTACTATATCAAAAAAAAAAAAAAAGCTATGATTTTTTGATGTAACTTGCATAGTAATATATTTAGGTAAAGAAATTTAGAATTTTTGCTGAGGTTCATAATTATGAAAGCGTATTTCACTGAGCAGGATTTTTTAGATGAGCCTCTGCTATTGATATAACCTGTTCTCCAGAGGTTTTATTAGTAGTCTGGTAGAATGGGTCCTTTTATGATGCTACAGCTTTAATCCCAGGGCTCCAAGTGGCCATGTGTACCCGTGATGTCCCCTCAGTGTCTGACAGTATCAGAGCAAGGACATCAAAGCACCCGAATGCTATGGTACTAAGGCACAAACAGCTCATGTAAATCCCTTGATGTCACACTAATTCTACACTAATTCTAGTAGGAGCAGAAATACACAATAATCACTTTTATCATTTTTTTTTTCTGTATTTGCAACCAGAAGGCTTGATCATTGAGACCAGAAGATGAAAGCCAGCCTGATGTAAACCAGGAGATGTCTAACTTAGATATGCTGCGAATGTCACACACAAAAGGGGTTGTAGCTGGGATCAAATTATATAAAACATTCAGATAAAGCTCCCTTCACGCTATCTTATCTTTTCTGTTTCCTAATCAGGCATAAATATATTTATTTATGTATTTAGTTATTTTTCTTCTAATATACTGTATAAACCCAAAAACAAAAATGTTATATTATTCAGTTTACCAATCCTTAAAGAAGTACTCCAGGCAAGATTTTTATTTTCCCATGCAGTGGGGCTGTTCCCGCACTGCATGGGCTAACTGCTAATTTTGTCCAGGGGTACAAGGAATAGCTGTACTTACCCAATCCTTCGATCCTCTGGAAAACAGTGCTCTCCCATATCCAGCGGTGGACTGTTCCTACTGTCCTCATGTCTGGTCTATGGGCGTGATGAGGCCAGGAACAGTCCATGCATAAGACCGATGGCACGTGGGGCAGACAGGAGCGATGGGGCTTGGTCTTCTGCTCGGTCCCCTCTCCTCACCCCTAGACAAAAACAAACAGTTAACCCATGCAGTGGGGGGCACAGCCCCACTGTATGGGGAACAAAATTGCACGGAGTTCTTCTTTAAAAGATTTGTTCACCCTTTCAGAAGTAATAAAAAGGTGAACTATTACTCTGTACCCTCCGACCCCCATTTGCCTGAAGTTCAGCTTTATCTTTTAGCTTTCAGTAAATACTGTATACAGATTTTATAGGTTACACATAGGCATACGAGGTGTGTCTAAAAAGATTAATGAGTGGTATCAGAAAACAAACAAAACAGAAGATACAAACAAACTACCTTTATTGGCCTTCAAAATAATCGCCATCCTTCAGAACACACTTTTGGCATTGTTCTTAAAGATTCTGGAAACTGTCAGAAAGGCCTCTTAAAATGGAAGTAAACTCCCCTATCGTTTTCAGCCAAGGAAGCTGCCATCTTTGCCTCTATTTAATCTTCAACTGCTATGGTGCTGCACATGTGATTCGTTATGACATCAGCCATTGGATGATTTGATAGTTTGGCTGAGAGCACAGCCAATGTGCAGTTAGCATTCCCGGCATGCCTTTTTTTTTAACTGTTTAAATTGATGGGTTTACTACCACTTTAAAGCGGAGTTCCGCCCGCCACCTACTGTAGCTGCTGACTTTTAACATTAGAACACTTACCTGTGCTGGAGTCCAGCAATGTCGATACCGCAGCCAATGTTTACATGGTCGGGTGCTGCCTCCACCTTTGCGGGTAAGGGAACCCGGCAGTGTAGCCTTTTGGCTTCATGGCTGGGCCCCTACTGCACATGCGCTCTCTCGCTGGCCTGGCAAGAGGGGGAGGGAGGAGGAGTGAGGCCGAGCTGCTGACCCAATTCACCGCAGCCTGGTCTCCTGGAAGTGGGGACAGGGTATCTGTAAGAATCAGGTACCCGCTCCGCCCTGAAAGGTGCCAAATGTGGCTCCGGATAAATGTAAGTTCCACTTTTGGGTGGAACTCCACTTCAAGAATTAATCGCCAAACCACTGTCACACATTCTTAGATTGCCACAATGTGCGCCATTTATGACGCTCTTCTGGCGGGAAAACAGAAAGAAGTCTGCAGGCTCCAGATCAGGGGAGTACGGTGGTTGCCACTTTTATTCCAAGGATGGATCCTGGTCACACATGGTAATAAAATCTCCAGAGGTTTGCATTCGTTTTGCTTTCTGTTTGTCAGCTTGTGCGGCACAAACTCTGCTTATGCAAATCTTCGTAGATGATGGTGCACACCGTGTCTTTGCTTAATGCCCAATTCCTCTGCCATCAGTCGTAGAGTCAGTCAACAATCTCATGTCAGCATTTGTTGCACTCACTCGATCATGTCTGGAATGCTCGTTGAGGGCCGACCCGAACGTGGCTTATTCTCAGTCGTTTCCTTCCTGATGTGAAAGTGTTTGAACCAGTCGTAAACACATTTTCTGCTCACGGCTTCCATACCTTACACTTGCACCAACATTTCATGCGTCTTCGTTGCCATTTTCCCCAATTCGTAACAAAACTTGATGATCACTCGTTGCTCCATTGCACTGTGACCCTACCTCTCACGCAGACTACAATCGACACACCTTTTTTATGTTTATAGCACAAAAACCGCAGAGGTAATCGAATACCACCATAAGAAAGCTCTATTTTTGGGGACAAAAAGGACATACATTTTATTTAGGTACAGCGTCGCACGTGCAATTGTCAGTTAAAACAACGCAGTGCCGTATCGCAAAAAAAAAAATGCCTGGTCGTTAAGGGGTAAAACCTTCTGGGACTGAAGTGGGGGGGGGGGGGGCTTAGTCTGCCTGTAAAGTGGCGCATCTGTGCCGTGGATAGAAACGAATGCAGCAAAACTGACATTTCTATAGGAAAAAAATGGGTCAAATCACATTTAAATTGCCGGCAATAAAAAAATAAAATAAAATAATATAAAACTTGTGCAGGTATCCCCCCTAATCCATACCGGTTCCTTCTGGTCTGGTATGGCTTTTAAGGGGAACTACACGCCAAAATAAAATAAATGGTGTAGGGTCCCCCCCAAAATCCATACCAGATCTTTAATCGAGCATGCAGCCCTGCAAGGGCTTCATCCCCACAATCCTGTGCTGTGGTGGTTTGCAGACAGGGGGATTATCGGAATCTGGAAGCTTATCTTAGGGCTCCAGATCCCACCCCCGCCTATGTGAATGAGTATGGCGTACATAGTACACCTCCGCCATTCACCAAAAAAGTGTAAAAATAATTAAAAACAGGAGGCAGTTTTTGACAATTCCTTTATGAAAAATTTTCCCCCGTCCACGAAGGCAAACCATGAATGCCTGGCTTGCCATTTGACAATTTCTTCTATTTCTTTTTCGGGTCTGGAAGTGGCATCGGCGTCGTGATTGACAATGGATTTACACCGGGGGACACTGTTTTATTTTTAATAAAGGAATTGTCAAAAACTGCCTCCTGTTTTTATACATTTTTACACTTTTTTTGGTGAATGGGTGGGGGTACTATGTACCGCATACTTATTCACATGGGGGGGGTGTGTGGGATTCGTGGGCCCCCTTCAAAAAAGGGTTTAGGTGGGCTTCCCGATACCAATAAGCCTCCGGCCTGCAGACCCCCACAACCACGACCAGGGTTGTGGGGATGAGGCCCTTCTCCCATCATCATGGGGACAAGGTGCTTTGTGGTGGGTGGGAACAGAATCTGGTGCAGCTGTGCATGGTAACCAATCGGTTTCTAACTTCAGCTTGTTCAATTAAGCTTTGACAATAAAACCTGGAAGCTGATTGGCTACTATGCAGAGCTGAACCAGATTTTGCACTCTCCAGTTTTAGTAAATCTCCCCTAATGTGTGTACACCGAGACAAACAGTTTCATACATATACTTCAAGATATGCCCCAAGGGTCTGCCAGAAAAATACTTGGTCAACTTGGGAAAAGATCTTAGATAAATCCTGACATGTTTTGGAAGATTTCCTTCTTCAGGGAATTTTTTTGTGAAATTTCTTTTTATTGAAAATTTAAATATAGGTACAAAAAAACATAGCCTTTGGGAATTCCCCTGCAAACCAATACATAAATCACAAAGCTACAAAATAACACATCCTATTATAGAAATCACTCAGTTGTACTCTCTAAGGATCTGCAAACTACAGCCCTCCAACTGTTGCAGAACTACACGTCCCGTGAGGCATTGTAAAACTCTGACACTCACAGGCATGACGGGAATTGTAGTTCCTGAACAACTGGAGGGCCGTAGTTTGGAGACCCCTGCTGTATAGAATCAATTACTTCAGGGGAATTATTGGGTATGAAAATTTAGTTTATAAATATGGGCATACATCAGTCCTCTCAGATGGGAGCGGTACAGGCCACCAGTGTTAATTTAGTCGACTAAAACATTTTAGTCGACTAAATTAATATTATTTTAGTCGACTAAAATGACTGAGATGACTAAAATACGACTAAAACTTAATGGCATTTTAATCAAAAGACTAAAATGGGACTAAAACTAAAATGTAATTTTAGTCAAAAGACTAAGGCCGCGTACACACGCGGGGACTGTTCGGCCAACTTTGTCCGCTGAACAGTGTTTCGGCGGACAGTCTGCCCGTGTGTGGGCGTTCAGCGGACAGTTTCAGCGAACAGTCCGCTGAACAAGGTTTTTCGGAATTTCCGAAAAACTGTCCGCTGAAACCTTGTTTCAGCGAACAGTTCCCTCGTGTGTAGGCTTGTTCGACAAACTAAGTTCCGCGCATGCTCAGAAAGGATTTACACGCCGAAAGTTATAATGCAGTGTATAGGACGTCGTATTTTTCGTCCCGTCGTACGTGCCGTTCACGTCATCGCGCACGGTTTCAGCAAACTGTTCGTACGTCGTGTGTGGCCATGTCCGTCCATGCTAATTTTGAGCGGACTGTTTGCCGAAACTGTTTGACGGACAAAGTTGGCCGAACAGTCCCCGCGTGTGTACGCGGCCTTAGACTAAAACTAAATTTAAATTTGACTTCAAAATGAACATTGGTCTGTACTGCATGTTCATACCTCAATGCCATAATAAATAACATATTCGATTTTTCACTCCAGCAGTATATAATGAGTTTGGAAATTGTAGAGAAATGTTAACTAATGCATTACAATTTAATTTCACCTATCAGATTTTAGACGATTAAAATGTACTGGAGATTTAGTCGACTAAATATGACTAAAACGAAATCAATTGCAGAAGACTGAAATGGGATAAAAAGCTAAAATTACTATTTTAGTCCTAAGACGTATGCCACCTACACACGATCGGAATTTCGGCCAGCAAAAGACCAATGAAAGCTTTTCATCAGAAAATGCGATCGCGTGTATGCCAAATTCCTGCCAGCAAAAATTTTAGGGCAGGGTCTCAATTTTCCCAACGGAAAAACTTTCTATTGGAAATTCCGATCATGTGTATGCAATTCCAACATGCAAAAACTCACGCATGCTCAGATTCAACTACAAGATGGAAGCTATTGGCTACTAGGTATTGAACTTCCTTTTTCTAGTCCTGTCGTACGTGTTGTACGTCACTGTGTTCTTGACGGAATTTGGTTTGACCCTGTGTATGCAAGACAGCTTGAGCGAAATCCCATCAGAATTCCGTCGGGAAAACCATCAGAGTTTTTTCCGACCAAAATTCCGATAGTGTGTACACGGCATAAGACTAAAACTAAATCGAAATCTGCTGCCAAAGTTAACACTGCAGGCCACTCCCCACTCAGTGGGCAGAGAGGTAGTGCTTAGACCCCCTGCACGTCCACAAGGACCCTGGATGCCTATGGGCACCAATAGATGAAAGTATATTCTTGCAGGGTTGATACTACAGCCTACAGAAATGGTGTGACCGAATCCCACATAGTTGTGCCTATGGTTATTCGAGTTTGGGATGTTGGCAGGCACTCCACTCAGCTCGTTACCCTTTTAACATTGGAATAGTGAACAGGTGATAAACCAAAACAAGAAATATGAAGGAACACATGAAAATAATGAAAAGGAGAGATTTCCTTCTGGTGATAAAAGGCAAGTGACATAAAACACACAGCGCGGAAGGTTTAGGATCTTTTAAACACCAAGATCAATATTTCAAAGTCAGACTGATACCCGCAGGATACAGCTGAAGACACTAAGACAGATCAAGGAATTATAAAGATTAAATGATTTGGAGTAATTCTACTTGAAGCCATGCTAAAGTGTAAAGCGTCAGTGTCAGATGGCAAGAGTTAGAACAGACATCTTTGGAGCTTAAAAACTTTAAAGACCTTATAACAGGTGGCCTACTGTGCATTTAGTCTGCTATTAAAGAATAACTTTGCTAAGAATGATTTGATTCCTAAATGATGAAAACATAAAGCCATTATAGTCAGACTATAACCATCGCTGAGGGGAAAGTGGGGGTAAGAGTGGGGCTAGACTTTCATCCCAGGAAGTTGAATTGACATGTACAGTACATATCATAACACCCCGGGATTCTGGCACACGGGTGCTTCACTGGAAATGGACCCAACATGCCGGTACTTTTTGCTTCTGGATGGACTGGATTAGCTGTTTTATCATTGCTTCAGGTTAAAGGACGGCCATAGTATAAAATATTGTATTCTGGTAACCGTGTACAGCATATCTTTTTTTTTTTTTTACAACATATAAGAATGAAGGCGTTTGAACCATTATTGTTTGTTTATTAACCACTTCAGCCCCGGAGGATTTTCCCCCTTAATGACCAGGCCATTTTTTGCGATACGGCACTGCGTCACTTTAACTGACAATTCATTATTAGGAAATCTTTTGTAGTAGAAAGTAAAAAATATTGGTTTTTGTTTTAAAATGTTGTCTTTTTTTTGTTTATATTGCAAAAAATACAATATATTGCAATTACCAGTTAACCACTTTAGCCCCAGAAGATTTGGCTTCTCAGTGACCAGGCCATATTTTTATTGTTTTTACTGGAAATGGTGGCGTTTTTAGCGGGACTGTAACATTGCAGCGGACAAATCTGACCCCAAATTACACTTTTTGGGGACCAGTAACATTAGTACATTGATCAGTGCTAAAAAAAATGCACCAATCATTGGGTTAACTGTGTTCCCTAGGTGTGTTTTAACTTTAGGGGGGGTGGGCTGCCTGGGACATGACAGAGATCACTGTTCCAGATGACTGGGAACGGTAGATCTCTGTCATCTGTTAGAATGAGGATCCTCCTTGTTTACACAGGCGGATCCCCATTCTGCCTCTGTACTAGGCGATTGAGTCCGCCTCACCCGTGAGCACGTTCCCGCAGTGGGCATGTGCCCGTCCGAGCCGACGTATAGTGACGGCGGTTCACCCAGGAGAGCAAACCTGCCGCAGTACAACTTCGGCAGCTGGTCTCTAAGTGGTTAAAGCAGTATTAAACCCAAACCTTTATCCCAAAAGAAATAAAACTGCTCCTGTAACTTTCCAAAAAAAAGCGTTAGCTGGAGATTTGCGTCAATTTGTTAGTGTATCTGCCGCGACTTGTCATGCGACTTGAGAGTTCAAAGTCGCATGACAAGTCGTGCATCATTAACATCAATGGAACCTTTCTAATCAGTGTGACTTAAGTCGCTCCGACTTAGAAAAAGTTTCCTGCACTACCTTTGGTGCGACTTTAATACAACTTGCAGGGATGTCGGATTTAAAGTCATGGCATTGTGCACAATGGCTAAATCTGTGTACATTTAACACTCCCCTCCCCCAGACTGACAAAGCTGATGTCCATAGGTGACCCCTGTACTCCTTCATTCATAGTGGAGGCACTCTAATACAGGGCATGTGTTACTGGCCAGATCACCTGGTGAAAACAGAGGGGAAAAAGCCAAAAAAAACAAAAAACTAATGCAGCCACCACATCTAATGATTTCTAGGCTGCAATATATTACACTTTTGGGTTTAATACTGCTTTATTTTTTTATTTTTTTAGAAGAGATCTATGGTCACAGCACAAACATTTTATAAGATCAGCATTGTAATCTCAGTAGACAATAGTTATTCTTGACCATCCAATATACATAAGCTTACTTGAAATATCATTCATGTTGTTAGTACTGCCTGTCTGCTGGCTGTCTCTTTCCACAACCTCCAGGATTCCCTGTATGCTTTACAACTTCTCCGCTGCTCTTTTGATTTCTAAGGACTACATATCCCATGGTACCCTTCTGCCTACAAGCAGTGATTCCTGTACTGACTCCACCTCCTGAAACTCCTTCTCTCAGCACCTCTGTAGCTCTGTGAAATGTGTGATACAACAGTGTCTACCCACAGGGCAAAGTGACTGAGTGTCAATGAATTCCAGGAGGTAAATCTAACACAAGGTAAGTTCACAAACTTCAAGTTCCTCCAACCACTTGCCGACCACCCACAGTAATTATACTGTGGGCGACCGGCACAGGCAGGCTGGATGATGTACATGTAGGAGCGAAACTTCTATTTGTGTGAAAAAAATGATATAAAGCTCATTTGCATACGGTGTTACATGACTGCGCAATTACCAATTAAAGTAGCGCAGTGCTGAATAGCAAAAATGACCTGGTCATGAACGGGTTAAAACCTTCCAGAGCTGAGATGGTTAAAGCAGTGTTCCAGCCGAATTAAATATTTTTTTTTAAAGTCAGCAGCTGCAAACACTGTAGCTGCTGACTTTTAATAAGGACACTTACCTGTCCAGGGAGCCCGCAATGTTGCCCCCCCCCCCCAAGGCCAATCCGTCCATCGGTGCAGGTGCCACCATTCCAACTAAGGCAAACCGGCAGTGAATCTGCAAGGCACACTACGTATGCTCGAGTCCCGTGGCACTTTGTGAATGGCCAGCTTGTGTTCTGGGACACACATGTCCCAGAAGACAACACGGGGCTCGCCGCAGAAGAGGATGTGACTTCCTCGGCTGTGGCCCGGCTGGATCAGAAGTACTCTTAGTACTTCCAAAAAAGGTAAGTTAGAAAGTAAAAACATGTTTTTTAAATATCCAAAAATGAGAGGTGGAGAGGTGGTCTTCCATTTAAGACCACCTCTCAAAATTGGAGAAGACTCTTGAAAGTCCCTTGATGTTGGACGGCAAGAAGATCTAACCAGTCAATCCTAAAGGAAATCGACCCTGAATATTCACTGGAAGGACAGATCCTAAAGCTGAAACTCAAATGCTTTGGCCACCTAATGCGAAAAGAAGACTCATTGGAAAAGACCCCGAAGCTGGGAAACATGGAAGGAAAAAGGAGAAGAGGATGACAAAATACAAGATGGATAGATAGCATCATCGAAACAATGAACATAAAGTTAAGCAAACTGTGGGTGGCAGTAAAGGACAGAAAAGCCTGGCACGCTATGGTCCATGACGTCACAAAGAGTAGGACACAACTAGACGGCTGAACAACAATGTATTTATATGCTGATACAATCGCTTACAGTGGGTGCTGCGCTTGTGAAGTTCTTCTTTTATGTCAGCTTAGCTGGTGCTGGCGTTCCCAGGGTGGCTTCGTACCCTAGCGGGGTGCCACTGGAGTCACCATTTGTACATGCTCCTGTGATTGGTATACTGCTGATTCTGCCCGCGCCAACACAGGCGTGTTAGAAAAAAACAGGGAGAAAAAGTGAACCAAAGGTCTGGACAGGATTCGTCAAAAACTGGAAATAAGAATTAAATGGTAATCTTTATTGGAAACGATCCCACCAAAATATTCAGAAAAGAAAAAAAAATACCTCCACCACAAAATTATAAAATATGATAACGTTATCACAACACAAGTGGCCACAACAGATAAACATGCATTCAGTCAACCCTCATAGCGATCAAATATCAGCTGAAAATGAAGCAAACCCCTAGATAAGGGAGATTCCCCTCGTATACATAAGAAAAAAATAAAAACACAGACAGCCTGAGAAAAACTGAAACCAGACTCTAGCCCCTCCTCCGGGTGAAGGGAAGCTGCTCCCAAGGCTAGGTTCTAAGGAAAAGGAAATTGAGGACTCTACATAAGTAGGCTCTACACACATTGTGGAGGTAGACCGACACACGACGGGCACATTCATGCATGTGCGCACTGCGGTGCATTGTTACAACACATCATAGTGCTTGGTTTTTGATTTTTTTTATTTGTTATAAATTACATTTTTACCACTTGACCTCCGGAAGCTTTACCCTTCTTCATGACCAGGCCATTTTTTGCGATACGGCACTGCGTTATAGGCTTGTGCAATTCGTTTCGTAACGAATCGAAATTTGGCCGAATTTTGCATCTTTCGGACATTCGGATGCATCCGAATGTCCGAAAAAAAAAAATAACAAATTACAACGAATACGAAAGAAATATAACAAATGAATTTGAATGAATTCGACATGATTCGAAATTATTTCAACCGCATTCGAAATTATTTCAACTGTATTCGACATTATTTCAACCACATTCGAAAATATTTAGTGACCCGACTTTAGGGCCATGTATCTCGGGGTTCACTTGGTGCTAGACACTTCAAATTTGGATATGTGCTAGTGCTAGTATTATTGTGTTTGCATACCAAATTTGGGGTTTCTATCTATAAGTGACCCCGAGATATGTGGCCCCAAATTCGGGTCGCAAAATGTCATTCTCTGCTCTAATAACTAATAACATTTTGCGACCCGATTTTGGGGCCACATATCTCGGGGTCACTTATAGATAGAAACCCCAAATTTGGTATGCAAACACAATAATACTAGCACTACAACATATCCAAATTTGAAATTTCTAGCACCAAGTGACCCCGAGATACATGGTCCTAAAGTCGGGTCACAAAATATTTTCGAATGTGGTTGAAATAATGTCGAATCATGTTGAAATCATTTCGAATTCGGTAGAAATATTTTCGAATTTGGTTGAAATATTTTCGAATGTGGCCGATTTTTCGAATTCGGTAGAAAACTAAACGAAATCCGAAAACGAATTTAAGGAAGTTAACGAATATAACTAAACGAAATTAATGAATTAACGAATTAAAACGAAACGAAACTAAACAAATTTTTTCCTTTTGCACATGTCTACTGCGTTACTTTAACTGATAATTGCACAGTCATGCAACACTGTACACAAATAACATATATGTCCCTTTTTTCCCACAAATAGAGCTTTCTTTTGTTGGTATTTGATCACCTCTAACTTTTTTATTCTTTTGCGCTACGAACAAATAAAGACCGACAATTTAAAAAAATAATATATATATATATATATATATATATATATATATATATATATATATATTTTTTTTTTTTTTTCTGCTATAAAACACATCCAATAAAAACATTTAAAAAAACTAATTTGTACATAAATTTAGGCCAATATGTATTCTGCTACGTATTCTTGATTTAAAAAAATCCCAATAAACGTATATTGATTGGTTTGCACAAAAGTTATAGCGTCTACAAACTATGAGATATATACTGGAATTTTTATTTATTTTTTATATTTTTTACTAGTAATGGCAGCGATCAGTGACTAAAGCTTCGTATACACAATCAGATTTTAGGATGACCGAACATCCGTTTTTTTGTTGCATGCTAGTCTCATGTCAAAAGTGAAGAGGTTACTCACCATACGAAAATTCTTGTATGGCAATACAACTTCAGAAGTGACGTAATGTGTTAACTTTTTCTGAGCATGTGTAGTCTTGCACTTATGATTTTTTTCATACGAATACCATAGTAATTAAGCTAAAATTGTACATTGAGTTCACGTACAATAAAAATGTTATAGTCTGCACATTCAGCTTTAATAATCTGCTGTCGAAAGCAGCATACTGACATTCCAAAAATTGGCAGATCTTTCGTCAGAAGAAATTTTACTTCCGATTTTCGTATTGTGTGTACAGGCCTTTATAGCAGGACTGCAAAATTGCGGCAGACAATTGGACACTAACTGACACTTTTGACACTGTGGGAACCAGTGACACTAATGCAGTGATCAGTGCTAAAAATATGCACTGTCACTGTACTAAAAACATCTACGGTGATCAAAGGGTTAAATGTGCCTAGCCAGTGTTTTGGTATACTATGTGAGGTGCTTTTACTAAGGGGTTAAAAAAAAAGATTTTATTCACTGCTTTGTGGGGAAAGAAAATCCATTCCCAGCTGACAGGACAGAGCTCTGCCTTGTTTATGTAGGCAGAGACCTGTCATATGTGTCTTCCCAACAATCGGTGTGTGTTGTCGGTCATCTATTGGCCTGCACCCGCTGATCGACATCTGCTGTGTATAATCACAGCAGAGCCTTTGACTGTGGACACATGCACTGCTGACCCCCTCACAGTTGCATGGTAGCATCTGCCTCTTCTTGTTGGCCTCCCAGACATGATATGGAGGGGGGCGGGCTTATTACCGAACTGTAATAGATAGAAGGGTAAATGTGTACTTGGATGCACTTTAATCAATGAAAAGTGGTGTTTGGTGCGCTTTAACTTGAGTACTCACTACACAGACACACTCCACTGACACACTAGAATATACTGCAGTAAAACTACACTGACGCACTTTAATATACTGTCGTAAAAGTGCATTAATGCTCTTCAAAAAATTGCACTAGCGCAATTCAATATACTGCAGTAAAAGTGCACTAACGCACTACAATATACTGTAGTAAGACCGCCCTGCCAATCTACACTGACAATACAGTAAAAATGAACGGCTGTACTAAACTCACACTGCACTATCACTATATTCACACTACACTGACACTCTACACCAGGGGTCTCAAACTGGTGGCCCTCCTGCTTTCGCAAAACTACAATTCCCATGAGTCATTGCAAGGCTGACAGTTACAAGCATGACTCCCACAGGTAGAGGCATGATGGGACTTGTAGCTCCGCAACAGCTGGAGGGCCACCAGTTTGAGACCCCTGCTCTACACTCACAATAGAATCACAATAGCACACTATAGCACACTAACTCGCTAGTAGCAATAAACTGAGCCCTGTTCTATCTCCACTCCAGTATCACACTGCAAATGGCTCCTTTGGGAAAGAACCTTTTATAGTGTGGGGTGGTTCTATGAGCAATGAGCCTTGATTGGAGAGAGTCATCATGACAGTGTCCAATCATGGCTCTGACAGTGCTATGTGCCCTGATTGGGCAAAGCCTTCATTGCTTCAGCCAATCGGGGCTTCCAATGCACTGTGTGGCATTCAGTCGGCCGAACAAACCGCCAAACGCCCCGACAATTCGGCCCAAACCGTTCTCCCAACACTATATTATTCTAATATTCACCGTATATTATAATATTAATAATACATTTATGTCTGAAAACACATCATGTCATTTTTTTTAATTTTGCCCATAGTTCAACTTTAAGTCAAGCATGGTAGTGTACTGTCCCTGTATAAAGAAATGGCCAAATGCACATAGCCCTACACCTGCACAGAAGAGAATTTTTTGTTGTGTCGCCAGCAGCTCTTTTAAATTACAGCCACATCAGCTGGGATTCATCAGTCCCATTAGGCCCTGATTGCTTGATTTGTCGTGAAGCGGCAGAACATGAGAGCCAAGTGTTAGCAGCCACCAGTAACATCACAGTCTGTAATGTACACAGCCCCTAATGGCTGCAGTCTGAGTGGTCAGGACGAGCCTCTCATGCTCTGAAATAACTTTTAACAGACCAGGATGAAAGGTCCCCTTCATAGATATAATTACACACAGGCTGTGTAGGCATCAGCACATATAAACTCATCATCCCCTGCCCCCCAACTTAAAGGGAAAGACTACAGTCTGTCTACACTGCACATTTTTTATCTACATGAATTTAAGATACAAGTTTTTATTTTTTGGAGGGTTTTTTAGGGAGACTTTCACATTCTTACTTGATTTCCATAACTTATGAGGGGTTAAAATGTTGTTTTTAAAAGGAAGCCTATGTTAAGAGAAATATGGAGGTTGCCATTGCAGGCACCATTCTGAAATTGCTAGTATATTGGTCAGTTATGATACCACTTGTATTTCTCAAATTACAGGTTTACCTTGGGTCCCCAAGCTATTTACCAATTTATGGACAGAAATCACAGATGCACTACAGATACACAAATGTTTTGTGGACATCTGACTATCCCAGCTATACTACATGGCTGAAAGTATGTAGATACTCCAAATTATTAACTTCGGGTGTTTCCAATGAATAGTACTGTTGATACTACAGCATATAGTTAAGTTAAAGTGGTTGTTAAGCTTAATTAAAAAAAAAACTAAAAGACCTACTCTCTGCAATGGTTTTGCACAGAGCAGTCCTGGTCCTCCTCTTCTGGGGTCCTCCACCGGCGCTCCAGGCTCCTCCCCTTCATTGAGTGCCCCACTGCTTTCCCCGGGGGGGGCACCCGTGCAGGCTCGCTCCAGAGTCCCACTGCAGCCTCCATTGATACAGACAGCGGGACTCTGCCCCGCCCCCCCAATCCCGTGTCACATGATTTGATTCAGATTAGCGAGAGCCAATGGCTCCTGCTGCTATCAATCTGTCCAATGAGGAGAGAGACAGCTGCTACTCTAGTGTACATCGCTGGATCAGATCGGGCTCAATGCTTAATACATTGAATGCATTAAGGTGAAAAACCTTGAGGCCTTTCAACCACTTTAAGGAGGGATGACCCTTTTCTGGTTTGACAAATTTGTTGTGGAGGAGGAATAAGAGAAGAGAAGAGAAGTGCAGGTTAAAAAAATAAAAAACAAACATTTATAATTACCTATGTAGATGCAGCATCAATCCGATGCTGCAGCTGTCCCTGCCAGCTTTACACTGAGAACTGAGCGACTAAAGACCACTGATCGCTCAGTTCATGGGTCCATTCTGCGCACAGAGCGGTGACTGGCAGTCACTGATCTGTACTATGCCCCTCCAGTGCTCACTGGAGGGCTGAGATGGGGAGGGGGCAGCTGGCTCAGGCACTCAGTGGCTCTCTGCCTGGACAGGCTCTGTGACGTCAGCCGACAGCGGGCTTTGTTGACCATGAATCTGGGTCACAGGCGTGCAGAAGATGTGAATTCCTGTGATCCACAGGAGAAGTATGGCCAAAAGAGCTTTGGTCATATGTCTCCTTTAGGAAATTAAGAAATGTATTTGTCATTCTACAAAATTATGAAATTATGAAACAAAGTTATAGTTCCTTTCAATGCTACAAACAGAAAAAACAGCATGTATATAAAAACAGGCATAAAAAAACAGACTACAGCATAAACAAAATCCACAGATCCAAGACCTCGACCCTAATGAACAACTTTGGGATAAATTTGAACACCAGTGGTGAGCAAAGTCTTCTCCTCCAAGAAGTTAGTTTGTGACCTCAAAAATGTTATTTGGCCTGAATGAGACACACTCTTATGGAAAGCCTTCCCAGAGGAGTGGAAGTTATAGCTGCAGGGGGGTGGAAGACTCCATATTAATACCCAAGGGATTAGATTGAGATGTCCAACAAGCTCACAAGTGTGATGGCCTAGTGTCCACAAACATTTGGCCATAAGGTGTATCTCAGGAGATGTATCTGACAGAAGTGAAGCTTGGTATCATCAGCTTTTTTTTTTGCAACCTATTTTGAACAGTCTATGTTTAAAGAGGAACTCCAGCCTTAGACACCTCTTTCTAAATCCCTTAAGAATTTGATTTTTAATGCTGGAACCAGGAGGAAGTGGGTATTGATAAAACACTGCTACAAAAAGTTAGTTTGACAGATAATTTATTGGCATTGTTATGTTTTAAAAAACTGAGCAATTACCCAATAATTTAAACTGTATCAATTGTAAAAATATATATCACATATTCATTTCCACTTTGTATTTTAATTATTTCTAGCCTACTCCTATTAAAGTGATAATAAAGTCTATTTTTTTTCTTTAAAAATACCAAACTTGTTATACTTACCTGCTCTTTGCAGTAGTTTTGCACAGAGCAGCCCGGAATCCTCCTTTTCTTGGGTCCCTGGCCGGAGCTTCTGGCCCCTCCCTCCTGCTGAGTGCAGCTTGCTATGGGGGCACCGAGCTCTGTGCGTCCTTTCAGACAGGGAGTTCTGGTTCGGCCCGTGTTAGGGTGGACTTATCCTATAACTACATTATGTCACAGTTCCATTCTGATGTTGAGATTTTAGATTCTCTTTCTAGTGGCTAAAGCGATAAAACCAATCATGGCATAGGTAGTCAAACCTCCCAGGTATTGCCACAGGCTCATGTTTTCTGGATTTCCTGAATTCCTGCATTGCTGAATTAACATAAACCTCTCATAAGAGAAATACAGGGCTACTGTTACTGATACTGACCAAGATCATGAGCTAAATATGTGCATCGGGGAAGCCAGAGTAACCTCAGAAGTCGTTATCAACCTATTTGTTATGGGCCTGGGACTCAAAGTAATAAACCAAGAGGGTCAGCATAACATCATACTTTTCCAAAGTACATGAAAAATCTGACTGTTTCAGATGTGGTACAGTCCAACCACTCCGATCCATCAGCCCCTACCTAATTACTGTGTATTGTAGTTGCCAGCGCATGGAACCACAGCATGCCGGGGGATAAAGGAATCCAAAACACCCAAAAGTCTGTAGGATGCAAAGATTCTGCTGCGGGTGTTGATCTGAATGTCGAGTGGCAGGTGGATTCTCTTTATGTACAGGCAACTTTGTAGGCAAAGGTTTTTGGAAATGGACATTTGCAGGACACTTCATAAACCTAGAGTTGTGTTTTTTTTTCTTCACTTTTACTACACATCTTGCTAATTCACAAATAAAAAAAATCATTGCTTTCATCAATAGGAAGTTTTTATGCTGTCAAAATACAGGCCTCCTATCAGTGTAAGTACATGAATGGAGCTGGTCTTGAGGTCTGTTTGCAAAAGGAGAGCTGAATAATGGTAACCTCCATCAATCTCTCTTTCCTATGCTCATTGGGCAGGTGTGGTCCACCTGCCTTTACCAGAGCCCGTGAATGCTGGAAACTGAATTTGCTTTTGACCATATGGGACCATAAAATCTTAAGGACCCAGAACTTCACAATAAGACTTCCTGAAAAATAAGATGACCTTTGACTGATCTGCTCTTAGAAAGTCTTTTGTTTCCCCCTGAAATATGACCAGCATCGGAGATGTGCACAATGGAAGAATGTGTTTTGTTTCATTTCGGTTTCATTAATTTCATCATAATCGTTATGTTAGAATAATTTATTTTTGGAATTTGCTTTGTATATTCTGGTTCGTTTCATATATTCGTTGTTGTGAATCGATTTGTGTTTTCCGGATTTATTTTGGAAGATTAACTATATTCGTTTTTAATGTTAGTTCGCTATTATGGGAGACTACTTATGCACTTTGAGTGATCCCTGTCCAACCCACAAATAAAAATGGAATAAAAATAATGAATAGAACGAAATTGATTTAGGATTCATTCGTTATGTTATGATTCTGAGATATTAATGGCTCCACCTACATCCAATCCAAACACAATGGGGGTTATTTATTAAAACTGGAGAGTGCAAAATCTGGTGGGTGCAGCTCTGCATACAAACCAATCAATTTCCAGGTTTTATTATCAAAGCTTAATTGAACAAGCTCAAGATAGAAGCCAACTGGCTACCATGCACAGCGCTTCAGTTTTAGTAACTCTCCCATCGTATTTCACATTAAACAAATGATTTCTCGCGTTCAACCCCAATATAAAAAGGCTCTTATTAGAATATTTATGCTACGCTCAGTAGAATAAAATATATACATACACACACACACACATATATATATATATATATATACACATACTATCTGTCACCAGTGCAATACAGCATCATCATATAACTGGCGTGGTTGTGATCAGGGATCTTGACTGGTGACAGTATGTAAAAAATAAAAAAAGTACTACATTTTATATATATATATATATATATATATATACACACACACACACACATATATATATATATATATATCAACATCCCTGATCACAACCACGCCAGTTATATGATGATGCTGTATTGCACTGGTGACAGATAGTATGTAAAACATTTTTAAACTAATTGTGAAAAACTTTTATTTTCTTAATTTCCCAAAAAATTGTGACAAAAAAATGACAACTTCAGAAAACTCGACATGCCTCTTACTAAATACCTTGGATTGTCTGCTTTCCAAAAAAGGGGGTCATTTGGGGGGTGTTTGTACTGTTCTGACATTTTTGGGCCTCAAGAAATTTGATAGTCTGTCATTACATCGGGTGGCACAGTGGTGTAGTGGTTGGCACTCTCACCTAGCAGTAAGAAGGGTCGCTGGTTCAAATCCCAACCAGGACACTACCTGCCTGGAGTTTGCATGTTCTCCCTGTGTCTGCGTGGGTTTCCTCCGGGTACTGCAGTTTCCTCCCACACTCCAAAGACATGCAGGTAGGTTAATTGGCTTCCGTCCAAAGTTGGCCCTAGTATATGAATGGGGACCTTGGATTGTGGGCTCCTTGAGGGTAGGGGCCAATGTGAGTGTGCAATGTACAGAGATAGGGACAATTGTAGACACTCACTCAGGTTGAACTGGATGGACTGGTGTCTTTATTTAACCTTACTAATTACGAAACTATGAAACATCAGGATTGATCGATTTTCAAATATATCCCATAGTTCGTGGGCTCTATAACTTGCCTATAGACTAAATAATATACACTGATTTGTGGGGTTTTTTCATCAAAGAAATGTAGTAGAATACAGTTTGGCCTAAATTTATGAAGAAAGTCAAATTTATTTGCAAAATGTTATAACAGAAACAAAGAAAAACTATTATTTTTCCCAAAATTTTCTGTCTTTTTTTATTTATTTGGCAAAACATAAAAAACCCAGTGCTGATTAAATACGACCAAAAGAAAGCTCTATTTGTGTGCAAAAAAAGTGTCCGGTATTGAAGTGGTTAAACAATAAAAAATTCTGCTTTTATATCCGTGTTTTGCTTTTTTCTATATGTCCCTCAAAAAGTCCATGGCTACCTATAAGTTCTCTGTGTATACTGCCTTATAAGATGAGGGCATATAGCACACAGTGTCTTATGCATTCTGTGTGTTTATCATATTGAAGTGGCATTAACCCGCAGTTGTCTGTTATACGGGAAATCAGCTAGGCTGAATCATTGCCTCACCAACGTCTTATTTCTCACCAGCAGTGGTATCTCCCTTACATACTCTATTACCAAAAGTATTGGGACGCCTGCCTTTACACGCACATGAACAACTTTAATGGCATCCCAGTCTTAGTCCGTAGGGTTCAATATTGAGTTGGCCCACCCTTTGCCGCTATAACAGCTTCAACTCTTCTGGGAAGGCCGGTCACAAGGTTTAGGAGTGTGTCTATGGGAATGTTTGACTATTCTTGTAGAAGCGATTTGTGAGGTTAGGCTCCAATGTAGGACGAGAAGGCCTGGCTCGCAGTCTCTGCTCTAATTCATCCCAAAAATGTTCTATCGGGTTGAGGTCAGGACTCTGTGCAGGCCAGTCAAGTTTCTCCACCCCAAACTCGCTCATCCATGTATTTATGGACCTTGCTTTGTGCACTGGTCCAGATCATTTGGTGGAGGGGGGATTATGGTGTGGGGTTGTTTTTCAGGGGTTGGGCTTGGTCCCTTAGTGCCAGTGAAGGGAACTCTTAAGGCGTCATCATACCAAGACATTTTGGACAATTTCATTCTCCCAACTTTGTGGGAACAGTTTGAGGATGGCCCCTTCCTATTCCTGTTCCAGTGCACAAAGCAAGGTCCATAAAGACACGGATGAGCGAGTTTGGGGTGGAGGAACTTGACCAGCCTGCACAGAGACCTGACCTCAACCCAATAGAAGGCAGACAAGTCGAGTTTCTGCTTTTGGTGGAGCTCCGCTTTAAATATGAAAAGTGAGCAATAGTCTTGCACTGTTTTGCTTTTGCTGTTTTTGCTGTTTTTTTTTTTTATAAAATCAGAAGTGTTAGATGACCGCTGTCATTTTTTAATACTAACAGAAATCCACTCATGTTTATTCGGTTCTCAAGTCTATTGAGTTGCATGAAATACTTACAGTCTACCATTAGAGGGAGATGCTGCACTTTGCTTGTAAGGAACATAAACATGTAGGTTTGTGTGTGATGTGATATGTAAGGCATTGCAGCAGGAATGACAGTAAGTCAGGCATGTTCTTGAACAGGTCACTGGGAACTGCTGTGATCTCCCAACTGTCCCTCATTTGGAACCAGATTGCCTTGTCCCTCTTACCTCCTTAGGCTGCAAATTCCAGCAACTAAAATCTACTGATTCCTGCGGATGGGATTGACAGCTGTGTGAGGAGAGCTGCGGCCACCAAGCCTGTACAGTGCAATGTCAGGATGTCGGCAGCCACAGCCAGCGATTACCTGTGATTAGTTGCCCCTCTTTTTGATCTGATGTATAAACCTCCATAAAAATTTGTTATTTGCCAAAAAGTGGATCAAGTCAATCAAAAGTGTTTAACTGTTACCAAACATTTCACTCATCCTCTAAACTATTGGGTGTCTCATTCTGGCTATGGGGGATGGTGCTCAGAGGCGGTTCTAGGCTTTGTGAGGCCTTAGGCAAAACTTAGACACGAGGCCCTACTCACACCCATAATGGGAAAACAAATTCAAGCAATAAAAATGGCTGCAGAAAGATGCACAGATCTACCACACAGTTCATCAGCACCACTTCCAAGGCACCCTCCTCACCCATCAAACATATGCAACCATTATAATATCTGGAACCCAGCAAAGTGACAACCCTTCTAGGAATGTTCCCTGGGCCTTGGGAGAATGAGGAGGGGTGTCACTGAGTCATTCTACATCCACAGGGGGATCACAGCACAGCGCAGGGAGGGGGGAGAGATGGGAAAGAGAGAGAGAGGGGGGGGAGAGAGGGGCGGGGGGTGAGAAAGAGAGAGGGGTGAGAGATGGGGGGGGGGGGGAGATGGGGGAAGGGAGAGAGGGACAGGGGGTGAGAAAGAGAGGGGTGAGGAAGAGAGAGATCCCTAGCTCTGTTCCGGTCTGCAGCCCCTCCTGTGCCCAATGTCCCAGTCTGCAGTCCCTGTCTATGGGAAGGTGTGTGTTTGATACTTGGTATCGTACCTTGATGGCCAGCAGCAGGCAGGGTCTGTTCTCCTGGATGGGGACAGTGTTCCTTCCAGAAGATCTGATTGCTGTGAGACGGAGTGGTCCCTGGCCACCTGCACCTTCGGCTGTCCACATTTCCCGGCCCCAGTCAGCCTGTCCTCTGGTCCTGGGAGGTCTTCAGAGCTCCTCTTCCGCCAAGGCCATCCGTATTTGCTGCCCTCGCTGCTCATCTTCCTTGCCAGGCCCGCACTGGGACAAAAAAATATGCCCAGTATTTTAGACTGAGCAGCCCATGATACTGGTCCCTTCCCCGCGTGGGACATAGCAGAGCTGCAGGGAGTGAGGGGGGCCAGGAAA
This sequence comes from Lithobates pipiens, assembly GCF_037356315.1. NCBI lineage: Eukaryota > Metazoa > Chordata > Amphibia > Anura > Ranidae > Lithobates > Lithobates pipiens. The sequence continues at coordinate 55,275,275 of NW_027507764.1, read as the reverse complement.
GAGCACAGGGGTGGTGGAGAGAACTCGGTGGGTTGGAGAGCACATGGGTGGGGGAAAAGAGCAGGGGGGAGTGGAGAGCACAGGGGTGGGAAGCAGAGAGCACTGGGAGGAGCTTGAGAGCACTGGGGGCAGTGAAAAAGAACAGGGGTGGAGAGCACGGGGGTGGGGTGTGGAGAGCACTGGGGGAGGGAGACTGGAGAGCGATGGGTGGTGCTTGAGAGCTCTGGGGTACCAGAAATAATAGGGGTAGAGAGCACTGAGGGAGTGGTGAACACAGGGATGGGGGCTGGAGAGTGATGGGGAGAGCTATAGAGCACTGGGGGGGCAGAAAGAACAGGGGTGGAGAGCATGGGGGGGCTGGAAAGCACTGGGGGGGAAAAAGAGCAGAGGGGAACAGAGAGCACTGGGGGGGAGCCAGAAAGAACGGGTGGACAGCACAGGGAGCTGGACTCTGGGGAGTACTGGGGGGGGGGAGTGGAGAGCGCAGAGGGGGCAGAAAGAACAGGGGTGGAGAGCACTGGAGGGGTGGACAGCACAGGGGTGGTGGCTGGAGAACGATGGGGAGAGCTGGAGAGGAGGGGGGGCAGAAAGAACAGGGGTGGAGAGAGCTGTCATGGGGGGATCTGGAGAGCATGCTGGGGGGGGGCACTGGGGGGGACCCACGGAAAACTGGGAGGGGTCAGCAAAAGAAGTTGGATAGGAAGAGAAGCAGGGGCAGCAACATATAGAGGAATTGAGCTTTCCCTATTTCTCCATACAGCTGCTGTATGCTTGATTCTCCTCTCTCTCCTGCAAGCATTCAGCGGCTGCATTGAGGAATATAGAAAGCATAGAAAGCTCAATTCCTCTAATTACCACTGCTCCTCCTATCCAGACACACGGGGGGGGGGGGGGGGGGGGCCTCACGGGCACTTACTTTCTCTCCAGTTGCTGGGGACGGCCAGGCAGCATTAAGAGATCGGAGCTCCATCCTTCCTCTTCACAGTCATGGGGACTGTTTACTCGAATAGACGGCCAGGCAGCTGTGGAGCGGCATGGGCTGAAGGAGCACCCCCAGCTACCTTAGGGCCCCACATGGACATGCTGCCTGCACGTCTTGGGGAGATGGCACCTGAAGCCGGATGCCGTCATCCGGACACTGCTGCCACCTAAAGGCCTTTGCTGTCCCGCTCCCCGAACCTGCTGCCATTGGACCAAATGCTCCATGGTGAGGCCGCTATTTGTCAGTACATAATTTGTCAGTGGGCTCCTGGGCCCAGCGGGGGTGGGATGAACCGCCGGCGCCTTAATCGGTGATTCATCAAAGGCAAATTCGGCAGACACAAGACCCCTGTGAGTGCGAGGCCTTAGGCGACCGCCTAATTATATGATGGTGCTTTGACCTGAACAGCCATTTACCAGGACCAAACACTGCCATGTGTCATGTATGCAGAAGGGCGGTAATGTTATAACAACCGTGTGCAATATACATGTTTTGCAGTGTGGCAGTGCAGTCTTTTAGGGTTTAACACCTCCCCCAGCACCTGTTAAATGCAGCTGAAAAGCAGCCCACAGCATATCATTTTTCAGAGGGCAAAACTACCGTAAAGGAGCCCTAAATGTCATCCAGTTTGGATTTAAATTTTGTTTAAATGTGGCATTATAACAGTAGCACTCCTATTTGATAACACTGTCAAAGACTAACCACCAGAGATGAAAAATGTAAACATGTCATCATATCTTGCAACAGCTATCAGCATAAAATAAAATGGTTGTGCTTTAATGCAATGATCAACTATCTTTTTCAACAAATTAAAAAGAAACAGAAAACAAAAACAATTTTTTTTTTTAAATTTTCTTATTACAAATATTCTATGTATTGTCATGCTACCAAATAATTGTATAGACAAAGAAATACTATGAAACTATTCTGCCTGCTGAATTTATTTACTAGTTCATCCCTTTCCTGCCCAGGCCAATTTTAGGCTGATATGGCTGTACTGATGGACACTAATGAAGCTGCACTGATGAGGTGGCACTGATGGGCAGTGATAGGCTGCACTGATAAGGTGGCACTGATAAGCTGCTCTGATAGGAACTGATGGGGCTGCACTGATCATCAGGAAACTGATGATCAGTGCCCTGATTATCAGTGTAAACAGGGTACTGAAAGCCTTGCCGGTTATCAGCACTTTCTTCACACAGACACAGTGCATGAGGAAAGGACTGCTGATAACTGGCAAGTCTGTTTACATGTGATCATCTGTAATTGGACACAGCTGATCACATTGTAAAGGGCTGCTGTGATTGGCCCTTTACCCTGATCTGTGACCAACTGTGCTTAAAGGACACAGTGGCTGCAGAACGCACCTAATGTGTGCCACGGAGGGTGGAGTTCTGGGAGAAGTCTATAGGCGCCCTCCCAGAACTATAGTACCGCATTGTAGCTGTCTTTTGGCAGAGAAATCTGGCTCTCACTGAAGGCCTGGGTCTTGTACTAATGATTGGGGACTGTGACTCCCGGCTCCCAGACACCTGATTGCTGTGATAGCCTCTGATTGGCTATCATAGCGATCAATCACTGTGCAGCCCGTCCCTGTGTGTTTTTTCTGTGAATGGAGAGATACATTGTACCTTTCTGTCCCTGCCAGGGGAGAAAGATGTGAACAAACAAAAGTGTGTAAATAAAAAAAAAAATAATAATAATAAAAAAAAAGAAAAAAATAGCTAGATCAAGTTTTGATCTAGATCAGTGTCAGGGTTAGTGGTAGCGTCAATGTAAGTATCAAAGGTCAGGATCAGTATATTTAGGGTAGGACCGTAGAATAAAAAAAAAAAAAAAATGTTTAAATTAGAATTAGTGTCAGTGTGTTTTTGGTAGGATAAAAAAAAGCTAAATCTGCACTATTGTTTCTGGGCCTTACTACGAGTGTAATCAACAAATAACAAGTTATTCTTTAATGGTAAGATGTGATAAGCAAGAAATATACAGCTACATTTAAAAAAAAGTTATTTTTTTTACTTTTTTTGCCCAGTTTTGCTTTGATATTAAAAACAAAACAGGAGCTATCCATTAGCATTTACCACCAAAATAAAATCCAATTCGTCCTGAAAAAAATACCAAGGTAAATTGTATGGTTTTACTAACATACACTATGGGGGTTATTCACGAAAGGCAAAGCCACTTTGCACTGCAAGTGCACTTGGAAGTGCAGTCGCTTTAAATCTAATGCCCTGTACACACGGTCAGACTTTCCGACGGAAAATGTGTGAGCAGATCGTGTTGTCGGAAAATCCGATCGTGTGTGGCCTCCATCTGACTTTTTCCGTTGGAATTTTCGGACACACAAAGTTTGAGAGCAGGATCTAAAATTTTCCGACAACAAAATCCGATTGTTTAAATTCTGATTGTGCGTAGACAATTCCAACGGACAACGTGCCAAGCATGCTCAGAATAAATTACCAGACGAAAGCTATTGGCTAGTGGCCTGTTTGCAGTCCCATTGTACGTGTTCTACGTCACGGCGTTCAGAACGATCGGATTTTCTGACAACTTTGTGCGACCGTGTGTATGCAAGACAAGTTTGAGCCAACATCCGTCGGAAAAAATAAGATGGATTTTGTTGTCAGAATGTTCGACCGTGTGTATGGGACATAAGAGGTAGATCTGAAATGAGGGGAAGCTCTGCTGATTTTATCATCCAATCATGTGCAAGCTAAAATGCTGTTTTTTTATATTCCTTGCATGTCCCCCTTGGATCTACAGTGACTTTACTTTCAAGTGCACTTGCAGTGCAAAGTGGATTTTCCTTTAGTAAATAGCCCCCTATATTACCAAAAGTATTGGGACACCTGCCTTTACACACACATGAACTTTAATGGCATCCAAGTCTTAGCCCTTGTACACACGGTCGGACAAAGTTGTCGGAAAATCCAATTGTACATAACATGATGATGTTATTTCGTTACGACGGGACTACGTTCAGGCTAGTAGCCAATAGCTTTGGTCTAGGAATTTGATCTGAGCATGCGTGGCACTTTGTCCATCGGAGTAGGCTACACATGATCGGAGTATGTCCGATTGGAGCATTTTGTCGGAAAATTTTACGGGCAAGTTGGAAAACTTGGTCTGTCGGATACTCCGACGGAAACAGTCTGATGCAGACCACACACAGTTGGATTATCCGACAAAACGGTCTGATAGGACACATTCCGTCAGAATCTCCGACCGTGTGTACAAGGGCTTAGACCGTAGTGTTCAATAATGAGTCGGCCCACCCTTTGCAGCTATAACAGATTCAACTCTTCTAGGAAGGCCGTCCACAAGGTTTAGGAGTGTGTCTATGGGAATGTTTGACTATTCTTCCAGAAACACATTTGTGTGGTCAGGTACTCATGTGGATGAGATGGCTCACAGTCTCTGCTCTAATTCATCCCAAAGGTGTTCTGTCGGGTTGTGGTCAGGAATCTGCAGGCCGGTTAAGATCTTCCAGTCCCAAACTTGCTCATCCATGTCTTTATGGACCTTGCTTTGTGCACTGGTCCAAATTATTTGGTGGACCGGGGATTATGGTGTGGTTTTCTTTTCAGGGGTTGGGCTTGGCCCTTTAGTTCCAGTAAAGGGAACTCTTAAGGCGTCAGCATACCAAGACATTTTGGATGAGCGAGTTTGGTTTGGAGGAACTTGACTGGTCTGCACAGAAAAAACATTCCCATGGGCACACTCCTTAACCTTGTGGACAGCTTTCCCAGAAGAGTTAAAGCTGTTATAGCAAAGGGTGGGCCAACTCAATAATGAACTCTACGGACTAATGCCCCGTACACACGTTCCGATTATCGTAAGACCGATCATTCACATTTTGTTGTATACAACTAAGATTGAATACAACAGTGCAAAATGTGTGTAAGACTTTTGTCGTACGATTCTGGAAAAATCTTCCGTCGTGCGTAGCTACGTATTTTAAATGATGTCAAAAACATGTGACCTGTGTGTCCTGGTTTATTTTCATGTTTCCGATCATGCGTGGTGTTTGTCTAATGACTTTTATCGGACGCATACTGTACTGACTACACGACTGTCGTACGATGGGCTGTCATCCGACCAAAGTTTTCCTGTTTGTTCCTTCGGATTTAGTTGGACGGACTGTCGTGATCGGCTGTCGAAAGCTGCGTACTACCGATCAGATTATCGAACGATCTGTCCGAAAGCGACTTTTGTGGTCCGATAATCGGAACGTGTGTACGGGGCATAAGACTGGGATGCCATTAAAGTTGCTTGTAAAGGCAGGCGTCCCAATACTTTTGGTAATCAAATGTATGTTAAAGTTGCAAAATTGTGTTCAGGCGGTGAAATTAATTTTACCCTTCTTCATGAAGGTGTTAATAATTCATTAAATTTATTTTTTAAGTCCAAACAGTGTAAGTACCTGGATATGATTTGGCATCGGCTTTTTGCAGTCTTGCAAGAGGAAAGCAGTGCTAGGGGCCAATCAGTTGTGCTGCAGTGTTCATGTGCTAGCAAGAAAAATGCTGACTGGAGGAAAGAGATGAGCGCCTCAGTCTGCTGCTTCTACTTCACTGCCCATTCTGAATCTGGAGGAGAGACAAGACCTGTGAGAGGCAGGTTAGAAAAATCTGTTGTTCTGCCCGGCCTGAAAGGGCTGTGCGGCAGAGCCATGTAAATCTCAGAATTGGATGGACAGGCACGTAAAATAGCTCCCATATACTGTATGTATTTCATCTATATATTTAGCTGTTTGCCTGGCGTTTAGCTTTACCTGCTTTTATGGCTTTTTTTCCTGAAGTTCCACTTTAAGAAGAACACAAACATTTATATTATAGCAATGTGGGATGTAAAACTGAATTTTATTTTTAAAGGTCATACATGCTTTTTTTTTCTTCTGATGTTTAGTCGAGCGGCCCTGAGCGTTTGCAAAACAATTCTTGTTCCGTTGACCTGCTTGGAAATCCTAGCTGCCCTGAATGGATGCTTCTCTGTAGCTTCATTATCATAATTTCCCCTCTGCACAGGCTTCTCTTTCAAAAACAGCCATTCATGAAGATCCAAAAAATTTTACACTTCCAATTTTCCAATTGACCTTGCCAGTTAGTGCTTGACCCAGTGTCAGAGTCTGAAAACAGAGGCTTTGCTCTGGTCGGTGTTGGCAGCTGGGGTGCAGCTTGATCCTAAACAGAAACTTGTCACCTTCCTCGCTGGCTGATTATTCCACTTTCCTTACAGAGTACCGGATAGGCTTCTGATTACACAGGGCTTTCAGACAGGCTTCATATACGTGCAGATTCCAGCTTTACTTGCAACTGCTTTTCACATGTTTTACAAGGAAATATTCCGAATTTTACACATGAAGCAGCAGGTTTAAGTAAGAAATGTTAGGATCTAGCAATAATGCAGCTTTAAGACAAATCGAATGGGCTCAAATCACACTGCAAAGAATCAACTGCAATTTGAACAGAAATGCTGTGCAATTTCTGTCCGAATCACATGCGGTTTCCTGCACCGCTACTGTCTGAAACCAGGCTTGTCATAGTGATTTCAGCCTGGGTTTACACAGAAGTGGTGGGGGGATATTGCATGTGCTTCGGGCAGGAATCGCACTGCATTCCTTTTCAAATCGCATTTGATTTTTTGCAGTGCAGTCTGAGCCCTTTCATTTTGTATGGGCTGAAATCTTACCACAAAGGTATAGGTATTCAGTATCGGCGAGTACTTGACCGCAAGTATTGGTACTCGTACTCACCGTTAAAAAAGCGGTATCGGTGCAACCCTAGTTCTAACCATCTAAATCTAATGTATAGCTCTCTCCCTCTAGAAACCCAATATATATATATATATATATATATATATATATATATATATATATTACACATACAATTCAATCCTCTACAGCAGGGTTTCTCAACCAGGGTTCCATTGAACACGGTTTCCTCCAGAGCAGTGGCGGATGGTGCTCCATTTTTTGTGGGAGTGGCAAACAAACCCCTCCTCTTTCGGTTGGTCGACCAATCAGTCAACCCCCCCTCGGCATGCAGTCTATCGGCGAACAAGCCCCGGAACTCTGTCATCAGCCCACCAGCACTTACCCCATCCAGGTCGTGGGCAGCTTCGGCGGATTCCCCCTGCGTCTACACCTTGGCGGTTTTCCCCCTGCTTCTGCTCCCGCCCGGCCAATATGATTGCTTCTCCTCTCAGCCAATTGGGTCTTAAGACCCACTTCCTGATTGGCCGGGAGGAGAAGCAGGAAGATGATAGTATATATTAATTCGCTATTGTCACACAAGTGATTGGCCTGATGGAGTGGCCATCATTACTCCAGAGGTTCCTAGAGGTTCCTTGAGCAATGAGCAATTTCTGCCTATCAAATAAGCTCCCACTGACACCATTGATCTTTTTAGCTATCTGTAAAGGAGTAATTCTTCCCAATGACCACAAGTGAAATCTGAATTCTTCCCACTGACCACCACAGTAATGTTTCCTAAGTTGTAGATCTAGTCATTTTTAGCAGAGGTTCCCTGAAACCAAAATGTTATTTCAAGAGTTGAAAGGGTCTCCCAAGCAGTCATACATACAGCTCCCTTTGCCTTTACCATAGCAAGCATATACTGTATATAACCCCATCATTTACATTATGTCTACCCACAGCAGCCTTTATTCAGAAAGCTTTAAGAAATGTCAGTAACACTCGCTGATACACCCAAAATGTAACATCATTTTAAACCTTGGTAAACCTCGCAGAAGAAACATACTAGTTAGAGAACTCAGAAATTCAATTTAATGAAAGAAAAAATGGTGCTGAAAATATTTACAGAAAAGATATCACAAAACAGGCAACCAGAAAAAATGAAAGGATTAAAAGTGAAAAATACATACGTTCGTCTGGTCTTTGGTTCTGCGCAGAGTCCAATTCAATCGCAGAGTAAATCCAATCTAATACATCAGAGTCACTGGCCCTCATAAATGGAGCTTAGCATTGCTACGTAGTTTTCATGGTGAGTGAGAACTTTCTCTGCCCTAAAGAGGGCATTTACAGAATTAACACAATTTTACAATTATAGAATACAAGGGGTGTTATGTAGGGGTGTTATAGAGATATTTTAGAGATATGTTAGAGATATATTTTAATGCTCAGCAGATGCACTTTTAATGGCAAGTATTCTAAATACATCCTTCCAACTTCCAACTGGCAAGGTTTTACAACTGGATAATTAACATATTAGTGAACAAAATGAAATTATGATTCAGGGCCTCTGCTGGGGTTTGCCTTCCTCTGGATCAACTGGGGGTATAGAATTGGGTATATGGGCTTGTATGATATTCTTTTTTATATTATTTTTTTTTTTGTTGTGGTTGAACTGGATGGACTTGTATCTTTTTTCAACCTGACTAACTATGTAACTATGTAAGTAGAGACCAAATATAATATACTTTATCTTACAGTTACTGGCCTAGAATATGCAGTATGGATTTTCTAATAAGGGTTTGTTTGGTGTCCACTCTTTATGAAACTAGCTCCATCACAGTAGTAATTATGGGGTTCGTATAAAAAATTAACTCTGTGCAGTTGATGTGTATATCAGTATGAGCCACAACCCACAATCTAACCCCCTCGGCCATTAGGAGGTTTTAGCAGAACGTGGGCTAAGTACTGTTTATGATCCCCCTGACATCCTTCATAGCTGGCTGTTCCTTCAAAGGTGCTTCAAGCTGGTCTATGGCTTATTGTATCACCTTCTCTGGCTGCCCATCACAGACATGAGATTTAAATGTTTCTACTGATTTGCAAATTTTTTGGGGGAAAAAGGCAGTACATATAAAACTCCCTGCCCCACATATTCAGTATATACCAGTGGTCTCCAAACTGTGACCCATGGGTCAGATGTGGCTCTTTTCTAGCCTATATCTTGCCCTTTATTCCTCCCGCTGACACCAACTGTGTGCGTGGGAGCGCATCTGGGAATTTTGTGTTTGCCGTGTCCCCTGGAGACAGGCAAACACAGATCGCTGTAAACGGCCAATCACAGCGGCCGTTTACAGCATGATAGGCGTGTCCAATGTGAGATGATCTCATATGTAAACATATGAGATCATCTCTCAGCGCTGCTCTCCCTCCTCACACAGACAGCGTGTGAGAGAGAAGAGATGACTGGCTGCAGCGGCCATAAGTGGGAAATTTTTTTTAAAAAAAGTGCCATCCTCCCTCAGTGCCATCCGCCCCAGTGCCATCCACCCCAGTGCTATCTGTCCCCAGTGCCACCTGTTAGTGCTATCTGTACCCAGTGCCACCTGTTGCCAGTGCCATTTGTCCCCAGTGCCATCTGTCATCAGTGCCATGTATAAGTGCCATCTGTCATCAGTGCCACGTGTCATCAGTGCCACATAGTGCCATCTGTCATCAGTGCCACGTATCAGTGCCATTTGTCATCAGTGCCACCTGTCAGTGTCACGTGCCATCTGTTGTCAGTGTCACATGTCATCAATGCCACTTATCAGTGCCATCTGTCATCAGTGTCACGCGTCATCGGTGCCACGTTTTCGTGCCATCTGTCATCGGTGCCACGTATTAGTGCCATCTGTCATCAGTGCCACATATTAGTGCCATCTGTCATCAGTGCCACGTGTCATCAGTGCCACGTATAAGTGCCATCTGTCATCAGTGCCACGTGTAATCATTGTCACGTATCAGTGCTTTCTGTCATCCGTGTCACGTGACATTGTCCTGGTGCTCCAAGGCCTTCAAAAGTGTAATAGGTAGTCAACAAGTTAGATGTGTAATTTATGCTCCTAGAACACCTGATGGCGCTCCCTGCATGTTGGGCCTCTCTATGTGGCGAGGCTGTGAAAAAGTCCCACACGTGGTATTGTAATACTCAGGAGGAGTAGCAGAATTTTTTTGGGGGTGTAATTTGTGGTATACACATGCCACGTGAGAAAAAGAGCCTATTACAATGACAATTTTGTGGGAAAAAAAATGAAAAATCTTAATTTTGCAAAGAATTGTGGGAAAAAAATGACAACATCAAAAAGCTCACTATGCCTCTTACTAAATACCTTGGAATGTCTACTTTCCAAAAGGGGTCATTTGGGGGGTATTTGTACTTTCCTGGCTTGTTCGGGTCACAAGAAGTGAGATAGTCCACCAGTACATCAGATGTGATCAATTTTGTATGATTCGCACCACAGCTTGTAGACTCGCTAACTTTCACAAAGACCAAATAATATCCACTAATTTGGGTTATTTTTACCAAAGATATGTAGCAGTATAAATTGTGGCCAAAATGTATGAAGAAAAATTAATAATTTGCATAATTCTGTCACAGAAACAAAGAAATATGCGTTTTTTTTCCAAATTTTCAGTCTTTTTTCATTTATAGCGCAAAAAATAAAAACCCCAGAGGTGATCAAATACCACCAAAAGACAGCTCTATTTGTGGGAAAAAAGGACAAAAAATTCATTTGGGTACAGTGTTGCATGAGTAATTGTCATTCAAAGTGTGAGAGCACCAAAAGCTGAAAATTGGTCTGGGCAGGAAGGGTGTTTAAGTGCCCAGTAAGCAAGTGGTTAAATACCACCAAAAGAAAGCTTGGTGTGAAAAAAAAAGATACAAATTCCATTAGGGTACAGTGTTGCATTACTGCGCAATTTCCATTCAAAGTGTAACCGTGGTGAAAGCTAAAAATTTGCCTGGGCAGGAAGTGGGTAAAAGTGCCTGATATGGAAGTGGTTAAGCATAAAGCATTGATATGCAGCGCTTTGAAGTGCAAAGCATTCCCCTGCATTGTACATCATATGTGAGGAAGTAAGACAGTAAGTCACATGACACAGAGTGCAAGGAAAGTTGGGTCCTGGTTCCTGGCAGTGTGCAGTGGTTGGCTGTCAGAGATGGGAAGCTTATGGGCAGGGAATCCCTGTTGCAAAGGGGATTTTTTCATTCATCTTGGTGACCTGGCAACTAGGATATGTCTAGCCTTGCAGTATAGAGCAAGTTTAATATCTCACCTATGAAGTTAAATCACATACAGGCAAAAATCACTTTTACTCTTTAAATTCAAGCTGTAACAGCTGATTAATCATCAGTGAGAAATCTACACTGATTTTTATTTAAAGCTGAACTAAACCCATCCAGGGCCGTCTTTAAGGCACGGAAAAAGGGGCAGCTGCCCTAGGCCCTGTCATTGTTGTGGGGCCCAAAGCAGCTATGCCAACTATGCAAGTTTAAATTCCCTTTCCCTTGAAGTTTTAGTCCCATGCCCTGTCCTGATATCTCTCTATGAAGTGCTGCTACTAATTCTGCCCAGGTCTGCCCTATTTTTGTGTACAGATGACTCACCTGCAACCCTGTGTTTATATGAAAATAACTGACAATCATATGTAAACAGCGGCGGCATTCATATATGAATAGCTGCATCCGGCGGCATTCATATGTAAATAAAGGCGGCATTCATATGTATATAATGCTCCCCTGCAGTGAGCAGTATTACTGTACAGTAATCTCTAGCAACCAATCAACAATTAGAAATCATGTGCTGTAACCTCTAGCAACTAATCAGTGAGCCGTAACCTCTAGCAACCAGTCAGGAAGCAGTAATGATACACTGTATCCTCTGTCAAACGATCACAATCTCTGCCTGATCTGATACAGTAAACTGAATTTAAGTCTAGCTGCTATTTATTATATGTCTCAAAGCAGGTGGAGAGAAAAACTGTATGGGGGGGGGGGCAAGAAAATGTTTACCCAGGGTCCAATCAATATTAAAGATGGCCCTGAACCCATCCATAAAAACAGTTTCATTTCTGGAAACTTAACACTCCCATTGGTTTTTCCCTCAACCAAACTGTCAAACCATCCAATGGCTGGTGTCATAACTGTTCACATGTGCAGGAATTTGAAAAAGTATTTGGGATTTTTAAGGTGCTAAATTAGAACAAAATAATTTTGTAAAAAGTAGAAATGTATTTAAACAATAAAAGTAAACATGCAAAACGTAGATATTGATATTACAGTACTAATACATGTGCTGACTGATTTTATCTCTACATGTTTCGCCTCGGTAATTGGCCTCTTCAGGAGATTTAATTGACATCAGGCACAATGAGCACTAGAAATAAACAGAATTTTTAGAGAAATAGGACAATCAAGAATACACAGCAACATCAAAATATAAACGCGGATTTAAAAAAATTAAAAAACTTTCATTGATTGGAAAAATGCACAGCGCCAAAGCCATGATTGGTCACAATAATTACCTGTATGTTATTCACATTTGAATTAAGGCTCCAGAATCATGGGGACATGAACAATCGGATCATCCGGTATAACCATAGAGAGGGGGTGTATCTAAAGTACAGCCACTGGTAATGGTCCAAAAACTACAGGATGGAGTGATGAGGAGAATTAGACAATGGGGCAACAAACAATCCCCAATCTAATTTGAACCAGAAAGGGTTAAATATGATATAAATCTTTACCCTATACCAGGGATCACATGTGCAGCATCACGGCAGTTTTAGAATAAAAAGAGGCAAAGATGACAGCTTCCTTGGCTGAAAACAATAGGGGGGGGGGGGGGTACTTACACTTTAAGAACAACAGAAACAAAATGAAAGGTCTGCAGTCACCAGTGACAGAAACGTGCGTCGGGTTTTCTGATGCGTGCATTGGTATATACTGCATTGTATAATGTTTGTGTCAACTTGATTTATTCTTTTTACTATGTGCAAATCCATTGGCTGAGCTAGTATGCTATATTATCTATGTATGTACAATTATTTTAATAAACATTTATACTACTATTACTTGTGTTACTCAGTGGCTAACTGTGACCACCTCATTTAAAGTCCGTGGGCGACTCTCCTTTTTTTGTATAATTACACTTTAAATCCTTATTGAAGAAGGTTGTATGCAGTCAGTTTCCGTGAACACTGCCCTGTGTCTGACCACTGCAAATTATTTCATACAGTCCTTATATAAGTGCATATTCTGTACCTTTTGTATTGAACTGTACTTTAATTGTGTTGTCCCCCCTATACATTGTAAAGCGCTGCGTAAACTGTTGGCGCTATATAAATTGTGTCTAATAATAATAATATCCCTAACTTCAATTCACAAGAGCTGTACCAAGAGTACAGTTTATATTATGAAACTAATCAAACATAGCAATGTCGTGGAAAACATGATCTTTTAATTATGCATATTACAAATGTTATTGGTATCATAATTATTCTTCAAATAAACAATTTTTACAGCTGCGGGCACTGGTGCCTCATTGACTGGCTTGTTATTCTCTTTGAGGATTTCAGTTCCTGAGATGATCCTAAAACAGATCGTAGTTCGGTTGTCCACCCACTTCAGAGTTTCTGGTGTTCCCTTTTACTGTCACTGTCAGGCCTTTCACTACTACTGTTGCATTCTAAATATTACAAGATTGAATCAAGTCTGACACAAAAATGATATTCTCACTGTTATGGCAACAGCATTACCACGAATGGGTAGAATTGGGAGCTCATTGCAGAGGGCTTGGCACACAACACATAGTTGTAAAGCCCAACTCCAGACAATTTTTTTGTCTTGGATAGAGTGGGATGTGAAAAGGGGGAGGGCAACTGGGTGTTGCATAGAAGTGTTGGTTATTGTAGTGTAATCCTTCTGCAGGATTTACGCACTTCTGTGTGGAACCTTTTCACATTTCAGGAGGATTAGTACTGAGAAATACATTATATGGCACAAAGTTTGTGGATATGAGACTATCATGCTTCTAGGAGCTTGCTGGACATCTTATTTCAAAACCATGGCCATACAGTTTACCTTCCTTTTTTGGTAATAACAGGCTCCAATCTGGTGGGAAGACTTTCCACAATATTTTTAAATGTTTCTGTGGGAATTTGTGACCATTAAAAAAAAGAGTATTTGTGAAGCAAGGTCTTGATGTTGGAGGAGAAATTCTGGCTTGCAGTGAAGGTTCTGTTTCTTCCCAAATGTGTTCAGTAGGGTTGAGGTCAGAGCTCATTCTAGGCCACTTGCACTCCTCCACACCAGTCTTATTAAACCATGACTTTGACGTGCTGGCTTTGTGCACCGAAATTGCCCTTTCCCAAACTGTTACCACAAGGTCGAAAATGCACAATTGTCTAAAATGTATTTGTATGCTGTAGCATTAACGCTACCCGTCAATATTCTGAAGGAGTGTCCACATGCTTTTGTCCATATATGGCACATGTGTCAAACACAAGGCCCACGGCCTAAATTCGGCCCACTATACCATTTCATGTGGCACTTTGCACTGACCTTGCACTTCTATAGCAGTGGCATCCAACTCATCTCTGCCCCCACCGTGTCTCAGCAGTCAGCAGCAGAGAGGAGACAGAACTCCTCCACCAGATCTTGCGCCTCTCTGTGCAACTGCATCACGCCCTCATCTCTGCCTCCCCTGGTCTCAGCATTCAGCAGACTCTGGCAGCTGATTCAGGCCCTCCTGTGGTCCTTCTGCAAACCCTGCATTTTCTGCTTCCCAGCTCCGCCACTAGCCCCTTCCTTTTAGAAGAACAAGGTAAGGGAGGGTGCACTGTGATGTCAGGGAGGGTGGAGGCTCTTGACTTCAGATGGTGCGGGGCTCTTGATATCTGATGTAAGGGGGGGGTGGGGTCCTCTGGACATCTAGTCTTACAGATATAACAGCCCCTTTGAGGGCAACCATAATAAAGAAATTGAGTTTGACACCCCCAATATAGAATTTCACTTAACTTAATGACTCAGTTATCACAAATGTTCCAACAAGGTCACCAAACCTAAGTGATTGGAAGGCTTGCCCACAGGATCTCATTGTTGGATTGCAGCCTTCCCAGGACGCCTAACCATTTAATTACAAGTAGATCCATTTATTGGCAGCCTGGAACAGGAATGAAGCATCTGCTACCTTTGTAAACGCAAAAAGTAAACTAGTAGCAAGGAATGTGAAAGCTCTAACCACGATAACAGCAAGAAAGTGCAGCCATTACAGATTGACAGGACTTTTAACAGAACTCTGGGATATGACATGTACGTCGAGCCTCTGCTGAAATGTCATGTGAGATTGGTGTATAGGTTATATAACCTTGGAAACTTGACAGGATAATGTCTGTCCATTTAGAGAAACCTGTTTATTTCAGTAAATTATAAAGGCAAGATCAGTAATAAGCACCTTATTCTCCCATAACTTTTACGCAGAAATGTCTGCGATTGACATATTTCGAAATACACACATCAGTGTGCAATCACCGTGGACATGACAGCACTTAAAGTGATCGGTAAGGAATACAATACCTAGTGCAGTTGTTTCCTTGACATGTTAATTGAGGGGTTTAAAAAAATTACAAGACAAACAGGAGGCGGCTGCAAATTTCTCCAACAATACCTGAATTTAAGTTAAAAAGTAGCTGCTGTTGCGTGCTACATATGGTTATTACGGAGTTAATGACACCATGAGGGCGATTTACGAAAGAGAGTGAAGCTAGCTGATCGCTGTGAGATGGCTATCAGACCTGTAGGCATCTCTGTGCATGAGCATTCACTTTTGTAATGAATTCTCTGGCATTCTTCTTATTCAGTTTTTGGTGTAAACTGAGTCATATAGACATGATTAAGTTGCCTTCCATTAATTTTGATTTTGAGGTACCCAGATATTAACCAATTTTACCTGATCCACAGGATGAACCTACAATATGTGCTTTTCCTTCCACATGGAGTGGAAAAACAGTCCAGGTGTAAAGAAAAGTAAAAGTGGCCTCAGCCCAACTCCCCCCAGGCTATGCCCCCGACGCATTGCGTCCTGCCCACAAGGCTTACACCTATGAGTAGGTCCTGTGGGCAGAGTTAAACACAGTGGTGGCTGTCTCAGTAGGGTCACAGGCAATCAACCGCCCCCCGGTCAACCGGTCCCCCCACTTACCCCATCTAGGTCTTGTACAGCGCTTCCTCTGGGTGATGGCATCACAATATGTCTCCTCTTCCTGGGCTTCATGGTGGCTTCCCCTGCGTCTCCTCCCTCCTCCTTCTTGGCGGCCAATAGGATCGCTTCCCCTCTCATCGGGTGATGGGTCTCAGAACTGGCTTCCTGATAGGCCAGGAGGAGAATCAGGAAGACAATTGCGAATATTAATTTGCTATTGTCACACAACTGGGTGGGCTCAGGACACAATGCTCTGTGCCTTGAGCCCACCCTTTTTTAAAGTCTATTAGAGCCTCTGGCTCTAGTCACATGCTTCTAAAAAAAAAAGAAGAAAAAAACACCATTGGAATCCATGTAGATTAGGGGGCCAGATGCATGGGTTGGGGGGGGGGGATGGCACCCATGCGCCCCGTATGTACGGGCCGCCACAAGTTAAACGCATCGCATGTGGCCTGGGATTAGTCGGGCTGAAGCTACTTTCACTTTCCTTTTCACCTGGACTGTTTTTCCTGGAGTGCAGCATTTTATCTTCTTCCTTCCCATGTGTGCGGGGGGGGGGGCTGCGGTGACACGTTACACCAACATGGACACTACAATTCTGGAAGGATCAACAAGGTATTTTATGTATTTGCTGGAAATGTACTTAGCCTGAAAAAGGGAAAAACGATTGTAGCCACCACATCCATGGACTGGAAAGCTGCAATTAAATATTTGTTTTTTGGCTTTGATAGACTTTAAAGAGGTATCAATCCCAAAACCAAAAATTGTATATATTGTAGCTTACCAATCATTAGATGCGGTGGCTGCATCCGTTTTCTTTTCTTAGCCCCTGTACACACGGTCGGAGATTTCCACAACCAAATCCGTCGGATTTTGCCCGTCGGATTTTGTCCGTCGGATCTTGTCCGAAACTCTTGCATACACACGGTCGGACAAAGTTGGCGAAAAATCCGATCATTCAGAATGTGATGACGTAATTTCGTTACGATGGGACTACATTCAGGCTAGTAGCCAATAGCTTTGATGTAGGAATTTGATCTGAGCATGCGTGGCACTTGGTCCGATCAAAATTCGCTACACATGATCGGAGTATGTCCGACCGGCCCAGTTGGTCAGGAAATATTTCCAACATGTTGGAAAATTGGGTCGGACGGATATTCTGACGGAATCAGTCCGATGCATACCACACACAGTCGGATTATCCGACAACACGGTCCGATAAGACGCATTCCGACAGATTCTCCGACCGTGTGTACAGGGGCTTAGGGTTTTTACCTCTGTTTTGATCTGGCCAGCAAAACACCACCTGTATTAGTGTGACACCACTCTGGAGGAATGACCACAGGGGGCACAGCAGGCAGCAGCATTTTCAGTCTGGAGAAGGGGGGGGGGGGGGTTGTTAAATGTATTATCAGATTTAAATACACGAATTAATAGAGGGCAAACTCCAGCTAACACTTTTTAATCAGTTACAGTAAACAGTAAAGGTTTTACATGAATAAATAAAAGCCAACCATTTTAATCACCCCTGCCAGTGGTAAAGGGTTTGTCTCATCCATGTAAACGGATCCATTCTGCTGGAGAGCTTAAAGGGGTTGTAAAGCTTTGTGTTTTTTTTACCTTAATGCATCCTATGCATTAAGGTGAAAAAACACCTGGCAGTCACTGGTTGTCCGCTGGCACCCACTGATCATTGAGGAGGAAGACAGGACAGAGCTCTGTCAATGTAAACAAGCTCTGTCCTGTCCGAGCTGTACCGAGCTCTGTGCTGTCCGAGCTGTACCAAGCTCTGTGCTGTCAGCGGGGACGTGCCAGTTTTTACAGGAAATAAAAACCAGCACACAATACGAAGGTCGGAAGTTACATTTTGTCCAAGCGATCTGCTGATTTTCGGATCGTTAGTACGGTGCTTTCAAAAGCCGATTACAATTTTTCTTTCCGACAAAAGCTGGATGTGCACACTATAACATTTTTGTGGTACGTGAACTCAAAGTCCGCTTTTCGTTTTAATTAGTATGGTTTTCTTCTGAAAAAAAAGTAAGAGCGAGACTACGCATGCTCAGAAACAAAACAATACATATAAAACGATTCAATACATTACGTCACTTGTGAAGTTGTATTCTATCGTACGAGAATTTTCGCATTGGTGCGTAACTTCTTTACTTGAGAATAGCATGCAACAAAAAAACGGCTAAACGGTCATCTGAAAAAAAGGCTTTAATAAAACGGTACACATATAAACACTGGCTAGGCACACATTTATCTCTTTGCTCACCCCTGATGTTAACCCCTTCCCTGCCAGTGTTATTAGCACAGAGACAGTGCATATTTTTTTTAGCACTGATCACTGTATTAGTGTTACTGGTTCCCAGTGTCAAAAGTGTCACGTTGCCAGCCATACGGTCGCAGTCCCGCTATAAGTCGCTGGTCGCCACCATTACTAGTATAAAAAATTAAAAAAAAAATTCTAGTATACTGTATGTACCATAGGTTGTAGATGCTATAACTTGTGCAAAAACGAATCAATATACACTTATTGGGACTTTGTTTACCAAAAATATGTAGCGAAATAAATATTGGCCTAAATTTATGAAGAAATTTGATTTTTTAATTCTTTAATTGGATATAAAGCAAAAAATATGTTTATATTTTTTTTTCAAAATTTATTTTTAGTTTATAGCACAAAAAATGAAAACCCCAGTGGTAATCAAATACCACCAAAAGAAAGCTCTGTGTGGAACAAAATTATATAAATTTAATTTGGGTACATCATTGCATGACCGCACAATTGTCAGTTAAAGTAACGCAGTGCCAAAAAGAAAAAAATGGCCTGGTCATGAAGGGGGGAGTAAATTTTACGGAGGGCAAATGGTTACATAGTAAACAAATGCTTTGACATTTTATACTTAGTTCTTGCAGTTATGAAGAATTTGGAAGACATCCACCTCCTCAAAACATCACTGTAATGCCGCATACACAAGACCGGACTTTGTGAGGGACTAGGTCCGACGGTCTTTCCGACGGACTTTCGGCGGAGTTCCGACTGACTTTCCGAATGAACGGACTTGGCCACACACAATCACACCAAAGTCCGACGGATTCGAACGTGATGACGTACGACTGGACTAGAGTAAGGAAGTTCATAGCCAGTAGCTAATAGCTGCCCTAGGGTCCGATGGAGCCCACACAAGATCGAATTGCCCGACGGACTCGTTCCGTCGGACCTTTGCTGTCAAAAAGTCTGGTTGTGTGTACGCGGCATAAGTGATTCCAAACTGTTTGCAGCAACTTTGAAAATGGGTGAGGCTTGCTGGCTTAATAGCTATCAGTGGTAGGATGTTCAGGAGGTAGGTAGCTCCCCCCCCACCTTCCAAAATACACTAGAACATTCAAACAATGGGCACTGCTTGTCTTCTAATTGCAATTATTTTATCTAAGAGTCCTTTCACGCTAGGGCATGGGGGGCGTCGGCAGTAAAGAGTCGCTTTTAACCTCAACTAGCAGCTGAAAAAGGGTTAAAAGCGCCCGCTGCCACTTTGGCAGTGCTGCCCATTGCTTTCAATGGGTAGCGGCGCTTTAAGAGTGGTTTACACAAGAGTCTCAAAGAAGCTGCTTGCAGGACTTTTTTTGACGTCCTGCCAGTGCACCGCTCCAGTGTGAAAGCACTCGGGCTTTCAGTTTGGAGTGACAGGAGAGGGACTTTACAGTCGCTTTGCAGGTGCTATTTTTAGCGCTATAGCGCCTATAAAGTGCCTCAGTGTGAAAAGGTCCTTTCACACATACGTTCATTTCATCAGTTCAATTCATCCGTTTTTCACCCGTTTTTTTTACATCCACTACCAATGCAAAAACAGAAGAAAAACCGACCATCTGTTTTTCGCCTGATCCATTTTTTTGGCGGATGAAAAATGGGGCTTTTATCTGTTCAAAAAAATGGATGTTGATGAATATAGATGATCATCCCTTGTCATCCGTTGTTCCATAGAAATACATTGATGGCAGTTTTTCATCCGTTATCATGTGAAAGGGGACTAAATCGAAATATTATTTTTAAGGTATCTGGAGACATTACATTAGGTTGTCCTCAATCTTGACAACGTTGGCTGCAGTGGAGGCCCGTAATGCAGGGTGCCCATTCATGCATCCGGCCCCCTTATCTACATGCAGGGTGCCGGACGCATGGATTCCAATGTTTTTTTTTCATTTATTAGGGCCAGTTGTGTGACAATAGCGAATTCTCCTGATTCTCCTCCCAGTCAATCAGGAGAGACCCATCACCCAACTGACCAAGAGGAGAAGCGATCCTATTGGCCGCCTAGGAGGAGGAGGAAGGAGAAGCATGGTGGAAGCCGCTGTGATGCAGAGGAGGAGGAGACGCAGGGGAAGCCACCGCCCATCAGCCGAAGGAAGCCCTACTGATTGTGGCTATCTTTGGTTCAGAGAAGATACCCCCCATGTCATTGGATAATTACTTTTGTTTATCATACAGATATGCATTTCCAGGTAATATGAAGGTGCATGTCCATTAGAGCTCTCCGTGATTCATGGCTCAGACTCCAGTAATTGAGAGACTAATCGAAACGTCAGTTTTTGATTTCAGGGCAAAGTCCTGTCTGGCTCAAAACTATTTTTAAAGTGGTTGTAAACCCTTACAAACCACTTTGACCTACAGGTAAGCCTAGATTAAGGCTTACCTGTAGGCCCAAGAAATATCTCCCAAACCTATACGGTTTAGGAGATATTTGCCCGAAGACGGGCACCGCTATCTACAGCGCATGCGCCGTAGACAGCGGCGCGCAGGCGCACTGAGCGGGGCATCGTCGATGACGGCAATGCCGCGAGTCTCGGCTCCCTTGCGCATGCGCGGGAGTGGCGTCATCGCTGCTCCGGCGAATCACAGCGCCGGAGCAGCGAGACCCAGTAGCGGCCCGCCCATAGGGGGCGCCCGGGCGCCACCCCCCCTCTCCCTAGGTGTAAAAAAAAAAAAAAAAAAGTAAAAAAAAAAAAAAAAAACGGGCCCTTTAAGACATTTAAAAAAAAAAAATGTCATTTAACAATTTAACACAGTGTACTGTGGCGCCGGTCACATGAGAAGCGCCACGTCGATGCAAGATTGCATCCATGGCGCTTCATTTGCGGGTTAAAAACCCGCCTTGTGGCGCACTGCAGAACGCCGACTAGCTTCCGCCCGTAAAATCACTGTGATTCTACGGGCGGGAGCATTGTCATTCTTAGACAGGCAGTCACTTCCGGCTTTCGGCTGCTTCACAAAACCCGGAAGTGACGTTGGCAGCTCCGTTCCTTAGCCCGAGCGGAGCTGCCAGACAGTGAGACAGGTGAGTCACCGCATAAAGGCTTTCTAGTTTCTACTTTGTTGAGAATGTTCATGCATTTAGCTGAATGAATGCAAAAAGCTTTCACAGCCAGAAAGGTTTCCCCAGGCCAGGCGACTTTTGCCGTGGCCAATCAGAGAATGAGCTCTGAAGGGGGAACTCCACTCCAAATTTCTGAAAAAATATTTGACGTGGGTTCCCCCTCCGAGAGCATACCAGGCCCTTAGGTCTGGTATGGATTCCAAGGGGAACCCCCTACGCCGAAAAAACGGCGTGGGGGTCTCCCCCAGATCCACACCAGACCCTTATCCGAGCACGCTACCCGGCCGGCCAGGAAAGGGGGTGGGGACGAGCGGGCGACCCCCCCCCTCCTGAG
Organism: Lithobates pipiens; assembly: GCF_037356315.1. Lineage (NCBI taxonomy): Eukaryota > Metazoa > Chordata > Amphibia > Anura > Ranidae > Lithobates > Lithobates pipiens. The sequence goes on along the minus strand of NW_027507764.1, from coordinate 55,253,647 downwards.
CCGTACCAGGTCGCGTGCCCTCAACATGGGGGGGTGCCTTGGGGGAAGGGGGCGTGCGCCCCCCCCACCCCAAAGCACCTTGTCCCCATGTTGATGAGGACAAGGGCCTCTTCCCGACAATCCTGGCCGTTGGTTGTCGGGGTCTGCGGGCGGGGGGCTTATCGGAATCCGGGAGCCCCCTTTAATAAGGGGGCCCCGGATACCGGCCCCCCCACCCTATGTGAATGAGTATGGGGTACAATGTACCCCTACCCATTCACCTGTGAAAAAAAGTACAAAAAAAAAACACAACACAGGGTTAAAATATTTTATTGCACAGCTCCGGGGGTCTTCCGTCTTCGGGGGTCTTCTCGCCGGACTCCTCCGCTATCTTCTTGTAGCTCTTTTGCTAGCGGAGGAGCCCGGCTTTCTTCCTCGCCGCCGGCCTTTTCTTCCGACTTCGGGGGTCTTGTCCCCCTCTTCGGTTCTTCTGCCGGGCCACCGCGCCTTCTTATAGCTCTTTTACAGGCGGTGGCCCGGTCTTCTGTCGCCGCCGCCCCTTCTTCTTCTTCTTCTTCTTCTCCTTCTTCTCCAGGAGATGTTGCCTCGACGATCTCCCTGGCCGGAATGCCAGGGACGCGCTGCGCTGCCACTTATATAGGGACAATGGGGCGGTGTCACATGGGTTGATGTCACATGGGTTGGTCACATGGGTTGATGTCACAGTCGCCATGTGACATCAACCCATGTGACCAACCCATGTGACATCAACCCATGTGACACCGCCCCATTGTCCCTATATAAGTGGCAGCGCAGCGCGTCCCTGGCATTCCGGCCAGGGAGATCGTCGAGGCAACATCTCCTGGAGAAGAAGGAGAAGAAGAAGAAGAACGGGCAAGACCCCCGAAGTCGGGAGAAGAGGCCGGCGGCGAGGAAGAAAGCCGGGCTCCTCCGCTAGCAAAAGAGCTACAAGAAGATAGAGGAGGAGTCCGGCGAGAAGACCCCCGAAGACGGAAGACCCCCGGAGCTGTGCAATAAAATATTTTAACCCTGTGTTGTGTTTTTTTTGTACTTTTTTTTCACAGGTGAATGGGTAGGGGTACATTGTACCCCATACTCATTCACATAGGGTGGGGGGGCGGTATCCGGGGCCCCCTTATTAAAGGGGGCTCCCAGATTTCGATAAGCCCCCCGCCCGCAGACCCCGACAACCAACGGCCAGGGTTGTCGGGAAGAGGTCCTTGTCCTCATCAACATGGGGACAAGGTGCTTTGGGGTGGGGGGGCCGCACGCCCCCCTCCCCAAGGCACCCCCCCATGTTGAGGGCACGCGGCCTGGTACGGCTCAGGAGGGGGGGGGGGGCCCGCTCGTCCCCACCCCCTTTCCTGGCCGGCCGGGTAGCGTGCTCGGATAAGGGTCTGGTGTGGATCTGGGGGGACCCCCATGCCGTTTTTTCGGCGTAGGGGGTTCCCCTTGGAATCCATACCAGACCTAAGGGCCTGGTATGCCCTCGGAGGGGGGAACCCACGCCAATTTTTTTTTCAGATTACATAAGGGGCGTGTTTTATGAGAAGTGGGATGGGCCAAAATGATGGGCGGGGTCATGATGGGCGGGGTCTGGCGCCCCCCCATCCAAAAACTTCACCAGCCGCCACTGGCGAGACCCACGGAGACCCACCAAGAAGATGGACGCTCGGAACTACAATGGACAGCGGTGACTTCGCTGGCTCCTGTATCAGGTAAGTGACACATAATGGACTACTATGCGATGCATAGTAGTCCATTATGCTTTGCCTTTACAGGGAATGAAAGAGGAAGTAAACCCATCAGGGTTTACTTCCTCTTTAAAGGGTAATTCCACTTTTATGGTAAAAAAAAATAACTAATAAAGAAAAAACAATATTGCATGTACAATTGCAACATTGTCATATTGTAATGGAATGTTATTAATAATTACCTTTCCTTTTAAATCTGCAGCTCTGTAATTTTCTGAAAATGCAAAGCAATATGGCTTCCTGGAGTTGTTCTGTACACAGAATGTACACAGAACGCCCCCCAGAAACATAATTTTATTATGTTGAATGTCATAATGTCATTTTTGGTGAGATACTCCCAATAAGAACACATCTAAAGGGGTGCAGGCCCAGCAGCTTTCACCATCAGTGATCTGCGGGTGCACAGCTGACTGATAATTATGAAACCACTCCCAACTAGACCCGCTCAGCACAGAGGATTTCTCCAGCATAATAAACGGTAGAAATCTGCAATAATGCTTGTTATAATCCTAGATCAATCCTCGTGTAATCCTAGATCGATAGATCACCCAGAGGGGAATGTTTTTTTTCTCAACAAAAGTGGAGTTACGTTTTAAGCCCTAACCTTAAAAATTCAAATGCTTAACACAGTCTGAAGAAAGCTATCAGGCAATGCTGGGGTTTCTTATTAAATAGCTCAGCATGCTTTGCAAACCTAGTATCATGTATACAACATGTATTAGGGCCTCTTTCATGGCATTGCTTAATATACATTTAGACAGCCTATTCATCTTGGATGAGCTGAAAGTGCACCTTAAAAGAGAAGTAGTATGGCCAAAGCTCTTTTGACTACACTTCTCCTGGGGATCACAGGAATGCACTTTGTTCTGCACTCCTGTGACCTGTATTCAGCCGACAGCTGGCTACAGATGACGTCACTCAGCTGGTCCAGACTTTGGCAAGATCCTGAATTTAATGTTGGGTTCCACCCAGAAGCCTGAGCCAGAGGCAGCTGCTCCTGCCCCCTCCACAGCCCAGCGCTCCAGTGAGCACTGGAGGAGTGGAGCAGGGAGTGACCAACAGTCACCAGCTCTCTGCTCATTGAAGATTGAGAACTGAGCAATCAGTGGTCTTTGATCGTTCAGTTCTTGGTGTAGAAGCAGTGGGGAACAGATGCAGCATCGATCACCTAGGTGAGTAATGGGGTGCACACACGCCCGGACTTTCTGGCAGACTGGGTCCGACGGTCTTTCCGACGGACTTTCGGTGGACTTTCCGAATGAACAGACTTTGCCACACACAATCACACCAAAGTCCGATGGATTCGAACGTGATGACGTATGACTGGACTAGAATAAGGAAGTTTATAGCTAGTAGACAATAGCTGCCCTAGCGTTGTTTTTCATCCATCGGACTAGCATACAGACAAACATATTTTTCGACCGGGCTCGAGTCCGTCCGAAAGATTTGAAGCGTGTTCTAAATCTAAAGCCTGTCTGATTTTTCGACAGCAAAGGTCCGATGAAGCCCACACACGGTCGAATTGTCCGACAGATTCGTTCTGTCTGACCTTTGCTGTCGGAAAGTCCGGCCATGTGTACATAAGATGTTTTTTTTTTTTTTATATATATATATTCCCGAACTTCTCTTTTAATGTACTTATTTTAGACATGCATCTTTTTCTCTTTTTTTTTTTTAATGCAACGCAATTCACTGCATGTATTTTGCAGTGTGCTGATGTGTGAGTCTCTAGCCTGATGGTGCAATAGTCCTGTGGGTTGTCATTCAAATTGCTTTTCCATTCAAACTGAGATGGTCAAATGTCATGCCTGTCAAAATGTGGTATGCATGTTGCCACAACGCAGGGCAACATGCATAACGCAGGGCAATCATTACTGATCCGTCCCGTGTGAAAGGGGCCTAAGACTTAAAACACACCATTCTCAATAACACAAAAAAAAGTAAAATATTGGTTACTAAACATATCAACTTTAAATAAATATAAAAACAAAAGCTAAACATGTCACATGTCATTTGTCCCTAATAAGCAGCCTTATTCATACCAGTGAGACATAATGCTTTGTAGAAGTTGTCTGTCTTTCAACACAGTTGTTCACTATTAATTTTTAAAGCTTGAATCCCATAAAATATATCCTGAGGCGTCTACCAGTAGAGCAGTTGTGGGATTGCAGTACACTGTGTGAGCATAGGATGTTCCCTAGTACTGTGTCTTAGTTGCCAACAATTTTAAATAAATCCCAGGGGCTCTATGAGACTGAGCCAGGCTATCTATGTTTGTCAGCCTTCATGTCTTATGGAGAGATCATTAACCAATGACAGAACTCACCAGTGTTGTATCTTGTTATCCAGGGGTAAAGTAGGAAATACGAAGTATAATTTTTAACTTTAGGCCCCTTTCACACTGGGGCAGGAGGTGCGTCAGCGGTAAGGCGCCGCTATTTTTAGTGGCTCTTTACTGTCAGATTTGCGGCACTATTCAGGTGCTAGCGGCCGTGAAAGACTTAAAAACCACCGTAAAGCACCTCCGCAGAGGCGCTTTGCCAGCGGTATAGCCGCGCTGCCCCATTGATTTCAATGGGCAGGAGCGGTGAAAGAGCGGTGTATACACACCGCTCCTTCACTGGTACAAAGATGCTGCTAGCAGGACTTTTTTTTACCTCGGGGCTTTCACACTGGAGAGACAGCAGCGGCTGTTTCAAGTCGGTTTGCAGGCGCTATTTTTAGTGCAATAGGTCCTGCAATACAACGCAGTGTGAAAGGGGTCTTATTGTCTAGCTGAAAAAGTTCAAATCCAACTTTGCCCCCCCATCGCTCCCATATCCCCCCAGTGCTCCCCATTGCCTCCTGCAGTATGCTTTTAAAAAAAAAGTTTCTCCTCTGTTAGGGTAGATTCCTACTGGATGTGGTAGGACTGTGTTGGGCAGCTAGTCTAGCACAGTCCCACCGCATGGACAAAAGGCAAATAGCCTTATCTCCTATGTGTTTGGTTCACACCACTGCTTTGCTGGCATGGTGCGTTGAATAAGGCACCTTTCACACTGGTGCCTTTCTCTGTTCAGTGGACAGATCCCCTGCTGATCAGCGCAAGAACGGCCGTACGACAGATCCATGTACAGTATGGTCAGTTTCTGCAGAGCGGACACAGACAGAGCCTTCTCTGCTCTACAGTCAGTTGGGTGTAAATGGACTACGCTGTCCCTCTTGGCTTGGCTGAAGCAATATCACATATTCACAGGGTCTTGCAGTGATGTGCTGCACATAGGACCTTTTTTTGTCTCTTGTATCATTGGAACTGGGATGGGCTCTGTCCTTGCCATCACTCCCAGTGATGTATTACAAGAGAGAACCCGGCTGGAGCCTTGAGCGGCACCCCCTATTTGTTGTCTCTTCAACAGAGTATACCTTCCATTTTTTATTTATTTATTTGTATTTATTTTTAAACTCACTTATTGAAAGTTTGCAAATACAGTGGAACCTTGGTTAATGTTTGGAAAGACGAGCAACTTAAAAAAAAAAAATCCTGACTCGGTTTGCGAGTGTTGTCTCACAAAACGAGCAGAATTCAAGCTAATGGGGTGTGCAGTACCGCATTTGGCCAGAGGTGCTGGATGTCAGTGACACTCAAAATGGTTCAGAGCCGTTCCGAAATACTCGTAATCACTCAGAAATACTCGGAAACGCTCGGTAAAAACTCAGTTCCTGAGTGTTTCCAAGCCTCTCCGAGGGGTTCCGAGTTCAACCGAGCTGTCCCCGAGTATTTCCAAGGATTTCCGGCACCCCCACCTCTGGCCACATGCGGTATTGCATAAAATAGAAGTCAATTCAGAAAAAAAATGATCTTCGTTTCAATTGACTTCTATGGGGATGCTTTGATATGCGAGTGCTTTGGATTTAAAGCATTCTCCTGGAACGGATTATGAAAAAAATTCCAAGGTTCCACTGTATGTAAAGCATCGAAGACCATCGTACATTATAGCCAAATAAGTGTATCATAATGTGAAACAAAAAAGTGTAGCGCTAAACAAGTGAGTAGAAACACACTGAATACAATTTATAAGCAAATGTGAACCACCTGTGTTAAACCACAGAGGAGCTATACACTTGCTGTAAAATTTGTGAAAACAACACTATATGTGCTCTATTATCCTTAGAGGAATATACATACAACTTATATATAAGCAAAATACAATAACGCAATATGAATCAAAAAGAATAAAAGTTGAGTAATATTCAATATATCAGTCTGTGCAAAAATCTTCATATATAATTAAGGCAAAGTCAGCCAATTTTTCTCTTGGAAACCTTGAGTTGGGATGGCAGAAAAATCAACGACAGAAATCACAGATCACAAAAGACAAAAAATTGAATAAAAAAGCAATGTAGGGTGTAGACACAAGCGGTCATGTCGAAACGCGTCGGTCAGCTAGCTTGCACCCTACATTGCTTTTTTATTCGATTTTTTGTCTTTTGTGATCACTTTTCATACTTGTCAAAACATGTATAATTTTAATAAAACCAATCTGGTTTATTTTGACCTACACTATCCGGAGCCCCCTTCTCTTTTTTCTTTTTTCGGTCTTTTTTATTCCGCTTGAGTTTCCATCCGAAATTAGAGCCTGGATATACCTGGCCCTGGAAATACTACTGCCCTCCATTGTGGGAAACATCAGTTGGCAACAGCTTGGACCACCCACCTCCACCTGTGACTGAGGACGTCTCTGGGAGGATCAGAAGCTGGGACCTGCTCCATGAGGAATTGGAGCACAGTCCCTGTGGGACGATACGCCTGGTAGACCCACTGTCGAACGGCAGGTGGGTCCAACATTTCTGGTAAGGGTGTCCACCTTCTTTCTATTAAGTGCGGTGTCTTCAGATATCACCACAGACAAGCAGATTTCTGTCGTTGATTTTTCTGCCATCCCAACTCAAGGTTTTCAAGAGAAAATTGGCTGACTTTGCCTTAATTATATATGAAGATTTTTGCACAGACTGATATATTGAATATTACTCAACTGTTATTCTTTTTGATTCATATTGCATTATTGTATTTTGCTTATATATAAGTTGTATGTATATTCCTCTAAGGATAATAGAGCACATATAGTGTTGTTTTCACTAATTTTACAGCAAGTGTATAGCTCCTCCGTGGTTTAACACAGGTGGTTCACATTTGCTTATAAATTGTATTCAGTGTGTTTCTACTCACTTGTTTAGCGCTACACTTTTTTGTTTCACATTCTTTGTAACTTTGTTTGAGTGTTAGCTGCTAGTTGTATTATAGTAGTGCGGTGTTTTCCTTTTTGCTTAAGTGTATCATAATGGACTTTGCACTACAAGTGCACTTGGAAGTGCAGTCGCTGAAGATCTGAGGGGGACATGCAAGGAAAATAAACAACAGCATTTTTGCTTGCACATGATTGGATGATAAAATCAGCAGAGCTTCCACTCATTTCAGATCTACCCCTCAGATCTACAGCGACTGCACTTCCAACTGCACTTTCTGTGCACTTGGAGAACGAAGATCTGTCTGTTTACATTGACAGATCTATGTTCTGCCTCTCTCAGGAGCGATCGCATCAGCTCTGGCATCGTGCCCCTGAGCAATCTTAAAGCGTCCAACATACAATGATGGCGATTTGCCCATGAGAGCCAACCTGCTGCAGTACAACTGTGGAGGCTGGTCCTAAAGTGGTTAAAATGTTACTTAACCCACAACAGTAAAATCAGTCTGTATATGCAGTAAAGCATGCTTATTATACTCACTGTGGAACCTAAGGGGTTACTCTTCTGCTTTGTATAAAAAAGCTGTTTGATCATGTCTTCTCTGATCCTCCCATTCTTCCACTGCCCCCAATCCAAGCCTTGGGGGCACTCTGCACATGCTCAGTTTGGTGTGTATTTTTTTGGGAAGGGCATGTGATCAGCACAGAGCCAATCAGCACTGTTTGGACAGAAAGTCAGGGGTCCTGCAGCTTCATAGGCCAATCAGGGGAGAATGAAAAATCCTCCTACAGGCATTTACCAAACACTGATAGAAGTCACAAGACTGCTATATAAACTGCTGATAAGAAAAAAGTATTTAGCAGTTTATATTTACTAAAATAATTGCATTTCCAATTCTGTGTACTGTGGGAGACCAGATATAGTAAATGCAGGCTCCTGGGTTTAGTAACACTTTAATGTGGGGAAAAAGAACAAAAACATTTTCCAGGCAAAACGTAACCACTTCCCGCTGGGAGGGCATATATGGACGTCCTCCAGTTTCAGTGGTTATACAGGGATGTTGCTTTCACCTACAGGTATCCCGGTATTAATCTTTTCAGCCATCGATTCCCTGTGCCGTAAGAACGATCATAGTGGCGACCCCTCCCGCCACCCTCCAGTCCTTCTATTGGCTCGCCTGTGTGAAGAGAAGGAATCTGTCGCTGGCGGAAGTTCACCATAAGGAATACTGGTGACCAGATGGTCCCCAGCAGTCTCTAGGACTCTCAGAGGCCCAGGCACGGCGTTATGACATCACGTCTGACCTGGCAGTTGTAAACACTGCCGTGTACTTGGCTGGAAAGCAGAGATCATTTTTCTCAGGCATGCCAACCTTGAGGAGAGACGTGGGGACTTATAGACCCCACATCTCTCCATAAAGAGGACCTGTCATGCCCTATTCCTATTACAAGGGATGTTTACATTCCTTGTAATAGGAATAAAAGTGATCAAAAAATAAATAATTTAAAGGGAAAGTGCAAAAAAAAATAAAAATTTTAACAAAATAAACAAAAAATAAAGTAAAAAATAATTGACAGTGCCCCCATCCCCGCATGCTTTCACGCAGAAGTGATCGCATACGTACGTCACGCCCACATATGTAAACGGCGTTCAATCCACACATGTGAGGTTTTGCCACGAACGTTAGAGTGAGAGCAACAATTTTATCCCAAGACCTCCGCTGCAACTCTAAACAGGTAACCTGTAAAAAAAATTAAAAGCGTTGCCTATGGAGAGTTTTAAGTATTAAAGTTTGGCTCCATGCCACGATTGTACGCAATTTTTAAAGCGTGACATGTTAGGTATTTATTTACTCAGTGTAACATCATCTTCCACATAGTAAAGTAGGGCTAACTTTAGTGTTTTGGTTCTTTATTGTTTTTTTTAAACGCGTTTGAAAAATTGCTGCACAAATACCATGTGACATAAAAAGTTGCAACGATCGCCATTTTATTCCTTAGGGTCTCTGCTAAGAAAACATATTAAATGTTTGGTGGTTCTGAGTAATTTTCTAGCAAACAAATTATGATTTTTACATGTAGGAGTGGAGTTCCAGAATTGGCCCAGATGGCAAGTGTTTAAAACTTTACCTGGACCACAGTCAGAGAATTGGGGCCATTTATCCTTTCATTATGTGCCACATTTACAACTGCACCTAATGCTTTTGGAGAGATCTGTATCCTTATATTCCCCCATTTGTATAATGCAGTTTTTTATTTTAATCTTTCTGTACCTAGTGCTTGAACTGCTATCCCCAGAATCGAACCATCTGCACAAGTTCAGTTTGGAACACTGTTCAGAAGCTTAAAGGGGTTGTAAACCCCTCGTGTTTTTTCACCTTAATGCACCCTATGCATCAACCACTTGACCACTGAGCACTTAAACCCCCTTTGAATGACAATTACTCAGTCATACAACACTGTACCTATATGAAATGTTTGTCCTTTTTTCACACAAATAGAGCTTTCTTTTGGTGATACTGTTAACATTTATTGGCAGAGTATTGCAAAGTATTGGCAGATCATTGGCGAGCATTGGCAGAGTATTGCAGATTATTGCAGAGTATTGCAGAGTATTGGCAGAGTTTTGCAGATTATTGCAGAGTATGGGCAGAGTACTGCAGAGTATTGGCACTGAGAAGTGCTGTGGGCACTACAGATCTAGCCCACAGTGATGCTACAAACAATGTCTCCCCTCTCCCCCTCTCCCCTCGAACTCTACAGATCAGTATAGAGAGCGGAAGGAGACATGACGCTGGTTTGTTTACAAGTGATCACTCCATAATTTGAGGGAGCAATCTCACGTGGTAAACGGCCGATACCAGCGGACATTTACCGTGATCCGTGATGCGCCGGGTCTTCCGGACCCGTTGGTCACGGATATTTCCAGGAGTGCACACCAGGAGACGTGCGAGAGCAACACTCTGGGAGGACGTCCATGGAGGCCCTCCCAGAATAAGCCGACAGCGCTGTAGCCGTCTTTCAGCTATGGCCCGGTCGGCAAATGGTTAAAGTAAAAAAACTTCTGACATTGACCGCCCCCCCCCCCACCCCCCGTTCTACTCACCTGAGACCGTTCACTCCCTCAGCGGAGACGTGCTGTATCTCTCTGCCCGGGGGTTCTTGGCTCTTGATTGGATAGATTGATAGCAGCACAGCCATCGGCATTGGCAATCCAATGATGCAGGTGCCGGGGGGCGTAGCTGAGTCTAGCATTCTGTGTCCATGGACGCAAATGCTGGACTCGGAAGCGCATCCACACGGTAACCCCCTGGGAGAGCACTTCTACCAGGGGGTTTACTGATGCGAGGAGGAGCTGCAAGTGCCACCAGGGGATCCCAGAAGACAATAATAGGGGCCACACTGTGCAAAACGAACTGCACAGTGGAGGTAAATATGATATGTTTGTTATTTAAAAAACAAAAACAAAAAAACAACCCCTTTAACGGAGAAATACATTGTAAGGATATATATTCTGTGAATACCCCGCAAGGCAATACCCTCCTTTAGCAATGGAGGATAACAGGGGCTTGGGAGTGGGAACACACAGGACTCTGCAGACGCAGAGAAAACTTTTTTTTTTCTAGTGGTTGCCTTAATCTGGAGCAAAGTCCAACACCAACACCACTTCAACCCCATATCTTCAGCTTCTTTACAGGTGCTCTGCATGGGACCTATTCAACTAATGCCTAGTAGACACAGGTCAAATATTGTGTGTATGGCAGCCTGTCCAACAGAAGCCAGCTGTTTGGAAAACCAGCAGCCGACCGGCTCCTGGTCGACCCGGTGACCACACTGGGTTGAACGTAAAAAACCTGATAATATGTACTAGGCTTAAAGTGACTGACTGACTTTGATTGATGGCCATGGGAGCCAATGGTGCCACTGCTATGTCTCTGCCAATCGGGAGTGTCCCGGATGGCTTAGACACTCATGGAAATTGCAGGAGAGAGATGGGGCACAGGTAAATAATTGGGGGGGGGGGGGGTGCTGGGGTGGCTGCTACACACAGAAGGTTTTTTTTATCTTTAATGCATAGCATGCATTAAGATAACAAACTGTCTGCCTTTACGACTCCTTTAAGACCGAATGCACAGTCACTATGTCTGAGATATTTCAGTGGCTATCACCAGTTGTATATAATAGAAGGCTGTCTGCCTCTCCTCCCCTGATTGTAACTTTGCCCAGACAATAGAATTGCCTGGCAGACTCACTGCGGGACAAACCAAGAGTGATTCAGACTTTCTGAGAGAGGCGCCTCAAGATTTCTCTCCTCCACTATTTGAAGATATTACTTCTTTACCCTCTGCAATATGCAGGTTACATAGTTACATAGTAGGTCAGGTTGTAAAAAGACACAAGACACAGCGGATCACTCTCAGAGATCCGGTGAGAGCCTGAGCCAGTCCCTTATGCCCCTCCACAGCCCAGCACTCAAGTGAGCACTGGAGGGGAGAGTAGGGAGTTGTTGACTGAGAGTCACGGCTCTCTGCTCAGAGTGGAGGGGGAGAATAGAGTTTGATTGCTCAATTTGCACTGCAGAGCCAGTGGGGGGCACATGCAGCATCGGATCAGTGCTGCATCCACCTAGGTGAGTGTAATTTTTTATTTTTTTTTAATCCCGAACTTCTCTTTTAAAAAAGAGCTATAAAAAATATGCTCTCCCTTTTAAATTTTTACATTTTCCAAGAGAACAATTATTCTTAATTGTTATATTCTCCTTACCACTCTATGGTCATAGCATACACTTTAATTTTATAACATAAGCATTGTAATAGCAATACAAACAATTGTCTTTTTGACAATCCAATATAACCTTAGTTGAAAAATCTCCTTTCATGTTGTGAGTGCTGCCTGTCTGCTGGCCATCTCTTTCCACAACTTCCTGGATTTCCTGCTCCTTTGCTGTTTACTTTCGATTACGAAGGACTACATATCCCATGGTACCTTGCCGCCTGCAAGTACCGATCCCTGTACTGACTCCACCTCTTTAAACTATTTCTCTCAGCACCTCTGTGAGGCCTCTTTCACATGTCCAATCGGGTCCGCCTGTCCGCTTTTCAGCCAGACCCTCCATTCTCCTTTATGGGCAATGGTATGTAAATGGACTTGGGTCCATTTGCACTGGGCTACCTCCGGGTCTGATCCAGTAAAAAAAATGTAAGGGGATTCATTTCCCCTTGTTTGGCCAGATTGGATGGCAGTCAAGTGTAAACAGACAGCCAGTCCATTTACACCCAGGTGCCCATAGAGCAGAAAGGGCTGTGTCTTTATGCGGAGTGGACATGGACTTGTCATCCAGCCACTCCGCTCAGCTCTGCAAGGGATCAGCAGACAGATCCCCTGCTGAGCAAAACCTGATGTGGCCCATGTGAAAGGGGCCTTGTTTAGAAAGCAGGCTGTGTGAAATGTGTGACACAGTAGTGCCTATCCACAGGGCATAGTGAATACGTGTCACAGAATTCAAGGAAGTAAATGTGTGGGGACCTTCAAGTAAGTTTAAAAAAAATCCAAGATCATTCAAATTATTAAGAGAAGGCTAGAAATATTTTACATTTTATATTTTTATTTTACATTTTGCGCAAAGGTACAGACAGGAGATGGTGCACTGGGGTACATATGCGTTATTGCCTAGGTAGCTGGAAGGGAAGGGGGGCACTGAGGTGTTAAGCTGCCAAAGGAAACTACACACGATCAGAAATCCCGCCAGCAAAAGTCCGATGAGAGATTTTGGTCGGAAATTCCGACTGTGTGTATGCTCCATCGGACTTTTGCTGGCGGAATTTTCGCCAGCAAAAGATTGAGAACAGGTTCTCTATTTTTCTGACGGTAAAAGTTCCGATCGGAAATTCCGATCGTCTGTGCAAAATTCCTACACATGCTCATTAACAATTCGACGCATGCTCGGAAGCATTGAACTTAATTTTCTCGACTCGTCGTAGTGTTGTACATCACCGCGTTCTTGACAGTCGAAAGTTCAGAGAACTTTTGTGTGACCGGGTGTATGCAAGCCAAGCTTGAGCGGAATTCCGTCGGAAAAACCATCTAACGAAAACTCTGATCATGTGTACGTGGAATTATGGAATTTTTGAAAACCTATTTTGATCAGCTGCTTGTTTGCCAAAGCACAGGCTTACCCTCTTTACCTTACAGTACAGCTGTTTAACTGTGACCATCAATACCCCTTGGGCTATGGAACCAAATGATGGGGTTATGGGACTGGATCTCTGAACAATGAAAACAAAATTAAACAGGATTCTCTGCTTTTTTTTTACTTCACCATGGACAATTGAGTACTGTCCGTGATACTTTTTTTATTTGCACTAACATACAATTTTTCAGGACAAGCTTTTGGGGTATGTCCCCTTCTTCAAGGTCCAAGCAAAAAGGTAACATACCCCAAAAGCTTGTCCTAAAATAGTGTATGTTAGTGCCAATAAAAGAAGTATCACATATAGTACTCAATTGTTTCTATCGCAAGTGCACTAATAAAAGTGGAGAAATTACTTGATGTGTCAGATGACTTGTGAGTAATGCCGCGTACACACAGTCCCATTTTTCCAGTGGAAAATGTTCGATGGGAGCTTTTTGTCGTGTGTAGGCTTCATTGGACATTTTCCATCGGAATTTTCGACACAGAAAATTTCAGATCTGGATCTCAAATTTTCCGACAACAAAATCCGTTGTCGGAAATTCCGATCAAATGGACACAATTTTGACGCACAAAATTCTACGCATGCTCGGAAACAAGCAGAAGATCTGCACTGGCTATTGAACTTCAATTTTCTCGTTCGCCGTACGTCATCGCATTCTTGACGTTCGGAATTTCCGACAACATTATGTGACCGTGTGTATGCAAGACAAGTTTGAGCCAACATCCGTCAGAAAAAAATCCCATGGATTTTGTTGTCCGAATGTCCGATCGTGTTTACGCGGCATTACATTGTCAGCAACTGAACCTCGGTTCCATGATTGTTTTCACAAAAACAGCAAAATCTCATCTTCTGACCAGTAATCAGGCTACAGAACTGCTTATCAATATCAGCCTAGTGCATGTTTCTTGTTGACCATGACAAGAATTACTGATGTTATTTCCAGTTCCTTCCCATCTCCGCTGAGGCCCCATCTGATCTAATACAGATTTGGTATAACATCCTATCCATACCACACCCAAAGATAAGATCTGTTCACCACAGAGAAGATCCTTAAATGAGAGTAAATGCTGCTCTTCCCTATTAAATAAACCCATCTGCTGCCATTTTTTCATGTTAAATTTTGTCTTTTTTCTTCCAAAATGAAATTAAACAGAAAGGGACCCTGACGTTAACATGACATCTTGTTCTTGTACATTGCATTTGTCGATCCCTCAGAAGAAAGCCGGTTTAATGCTCTTACTGCATTCTCTTCTATCTCATAATACAAATAATCAACAAGAGTCGGGAGCTTTTTCTCCAGCGTGAACTTCAAATTCATTTTTCTGCATCTGGCCGATATTAAGCCTGCAAGTGTTTCTCATTGTATACAATCAAATTGAAAGGCAGTAGCAGCATTGAGTCACTTATGTGGTGTATGGTATTACACAGTAGCCCTTTCCATGTCGAGGGAAAAATGTTTTAGTTTAGGAGAGAAATACAATTGGTGGTCTTATTTTAGATTCTGCTTGACATTTTTCCACTTCAAACTCACCGCAATCTTAGCCACAATTGGCATGTTCTGCTGATGGGGGTGACTGTTAAAGAGAAGTCTACAGCACAGAAGTGAGATGAGCCTTATAGGAAACAGAACACATGCCTGTATCTACACACAGAGTTTATCCTTCTCTCATTCAGCCCCTCCGTGTATACATATGAACTTAAAAGTACAGTATAGGCTTTAAAAGCCGGAGCTTAGGGCATGCACTTTAAAGGGAAACTGCTTTGGTCATGCAGAGCAAAAGAACAGGTTCACTGTAATGCAGACCCCCGCTAACACATACCCAAACTTACTCATCCATGTCTTTATGGACCTTGCTTTGTGCACTGGTGTGCAGTCATGTTGGAACAAGAAGGGGTCATCTCCAAACTGTTCCCACAAAGTTAGGGGCATGAAATTGTCCAAAATGTCTTAGTATGCTGATGCCTTAAGAGATCCCTGCACTAGAACTAAGGGGCCAAACCCAACTACTGAAAAGCAAAACCCCACACCATAATCCCCCCTTCGCCAAATGATTTGGATCAGTGCACAAAGCAAGGTCCAAAAACCATATATGGGGTAGTTTGGGTGCAGGAACTTGACTGGCCTGCACAGAGTCCTAACCTCAACCCAATAGAACAACTTTGGGATGACTTAAAGCAGAGACTTGCGAGCCAGGCTTTCTCATCCAACATCAGTGCCTGACCTCACAAATGCATTTCTGGAAGAATGGTCAAACATTCCCATAGACACACTCCTAAGCCCTGTGGACAGCATTCCCAGAAGAGTTGAAGCTGTTATAGCTGCAACGGGTGGACCAACTCAATATAGAACCCTACGGACCAGGTCTGGGATGCCATTTAAGTTCATGTGGGTGTAAAGGCAGATGTCCCAATACTTTTGACAATATAATATATCTTCCTTCTTTTTTATGAGTCTCCAGAGTTGAAGCTTACATGAGTTTATGGATTCGAATGAAACGAGATCTATGGATGAAGGATGGATGAAAGATAGGTCTGCCCCTCCATTCATAGATTGTGGTTCAGTCATAGAAGCTGTAATATTGGCGTCTATAAATGGAGCAGAAGGGGAGAAGGGCAGACATACTTGGGCATTCTTGATGAGTGCCTATCACAGCCCCTTAATTTTTTTAACTCCTGCTGCTCCAGGAGTTTATGGCGGGGTGGGGCCAGGCATTAGAGGTGGAAGGTTTTGCTGAAAGAAGGACACAGCAGCACAAGGGACACGTGTCATTGAAGGTACATAATGGGGTTGAATTACTGAAGACAAATAGACAGTGCACTTTGCACTCTGCAAGTGCAGCTGATCCAGAGCTTAGTAAATGAGCTAAAGCTTTACGTTGCAAGAATACCCAATCACATGCCAGTAAAAAAAAAAAAATCGCATTTTTGCTTGCACGTGATTGGATGATGGAAGCTCCTGCTCATTTACTAAGCTCTGGAGCAACTGCCCTTGCAGAGTGCAACTCCGCTTTGCAAAATGCACAGTCTATTTGCCTTTAGGTGGTAGATTCGAGCAATTATTTTGCATGAAACTAACATACCTTGTGTTGCTGACCCATTGGCTATTGGCTAATATCAAGTCAAATTCCGGTACCTGCACTGCCTTCATAAACATATATTTATTGATGTTTTAATGAAAAAAAATGTGTGTCTTTAATATCTGATTGGAGTTCATCTTCAAAACAAGTCACCTCTAACCTCTCTAGCTGCTTTTAATGTGAAGTAATTCATTCTCAAAGATTCCCAACAAAGACTCTAAAGTCAGGCAAACTTCTGCTGTTGGTTTACATTATAAGGTTGTCTGCCTTCCATGATTTTGGTGCAATAGAAAGTTTTCTGTGTCTATTGTGAAATTTGAAGAGTAATTCCCCCACAATGTCTATAGCTGCAAAGTGCTTTTAACTTAGTATGCACAGACTGGGTACAGGTTGGGGGAACTGTTCACTCATTTAAAGTAGAACTATAGGCACAACTTTATTTAATTTTGCATAGAGCAAGGGAGGGTTATAACTCCTACCAGATTTTTTTCTTTGCGATCTGTGTCCCATTGCAGAGATTTCCCTTCACTTTCTGTCCCATAGCCAAACAGGAAGTGAGCGGAATTCCCTGCAAATTAAGGGAATTCCTTGGGGACCCCCAGGTCACCAGGAGCATCCCCATTGAACAGGACAAATAAAGAGGGTGAATCTCCTTAACGGGGGCACAGACAGCAAAAAAAAAACTGACGTGCTCTATAACATCGCCACCCTATCCACTACTTTAATGCTCACCCCTTCTTAAACGTTTTGCAGGACAAATTCATGGGACAATTGGTGGATGCCCCAATTAGAAATAATGCATTGATTAATTACAAATAACACAGATCTGATCTTAAATGGGGAAATACGGGACAACTAAGGAAACAGTGATCACAGGGTAATTACATTCAACATAATTCATAGTAAAAAGAGGCATGAGGGTAGTTCAAGAACACTACATTTTAAAATAGCCAAGCTGTGGCCCATACGGCAAGTTATTAAATGGGATCAAATTCTAAAAGCTTTGATCGCTGAGAAAAAATGCTTTAAAGCGTAGTTCCACCCAAAAGTTGAACTTCCGCGCATCTGATTCCTCCCCTCCTCTGGTGCCACAGTTGGCACCTTTAGGGGGGGGGGGGACAGGATACCTGTCTTTAACAGGTATCCTTTGCACTTATGTGAGCCAGCTATTGACGTCACGGCTGAGGCTACCTCCTCCTTCCCCTGTCGCTGGGCCAGTAGGAGAGAGGTTCGGGCCTCGCACATCAGCAGTAGGGTTCCCTTACCTGCATTGGTGGCGGGGCAGCACCCGACAGCTGATAGAAACATCAGCTGTGGTGCCCACAACGCTGGACTCCAGGACAGGTATTATTAAAAGCCAGCAGCTGCAGTATGTGTAGCTGCTGGTTTTTAATTTTGTTTTTTTTGGTTGGATCTCCACTTTAAGAACATTTTAAATAATGGCATTATCCAGTGCATTCAGATTGGCAACAAACATAACAGAGTGACGGTTAAACCGGGTGGCTAAACTTTAACGTAAAAATGTTAATAAATGAGAAAAAAATGGTCTTTAAAAAATATAAGGCAGAGGGGTGATTGTTGGCATTCTAACACTACAAGGAATGCAACAAGAAATCTGAGCACGCAATCAGGGCAGCTAAAATAGGGTACGAGAGGCACATAGCAGTGGAGAGAAAAACAAGACCCCAAAAATGTTTTAAACATATTAATAGTAAGATAGCGAGGTCGGAGAATATAGACCCCCATAAAAAATTATCAGGGGAAGTTGGTTACAAATGATAAGGAGAAGGCAACTATTCAAAATGCTTTCTCCTCCCCAGTTTTTACAAAGGAAAAGGAGGGGTGTTGTTAGTAAGACATCACAGAATGTACCCTTGTGGCTAACAGAAGCCAATGTTCAAAAAAGACTGAAAAAAACCTCAATGCAAATAAATCACCAGGACCACATAGCTAACTTTCAAGAGTCCTCAAAGAACTTAGCCGGGTCATAGCCAGATCACTATTTCACTATTTTAATGGAGAGTTTAAGTACTCGAATGGTACCAGCTGATTGGTGTAAGGCCAGCATGGTACCAATATTCCAAAAAGGGCAAATATATATGCCTGGGAACTATAGGCCAGTCAGTCTAACATCAATAGTCTGTCATCTATTGGAGGGGGTGATAAGAGACTGTATCCAATAATTTTCTGATGGAAACAGTATAACTAGTAGTTATCAGCATGGATTTAGGAAAGATTGTTCTTGCCAGTCCAATCTGTTAACCTTTTATGAGGAAGTGAGCTGTCATCTAGATAAATGAAGACCCATTGATGTGCTGTATTTGTATTTCACAGAAGTCTTTTGGCTTAGACCATAGGGTATGTACCTTGATAGAAAACTGGTTACAGGGACAAGACCAAAGTGTGATGGTAAATAGTGTGTACTCAGAATGGTTTGGCGTGATAAGTGGGGTACCCCAAGGCCCTTTCCTGTGATCAATTATATTTAATTTACTCATAAATGATATAGAGGTCAGTAATAGTTCAATCTCAGTGTTTACTGATGATACAAAGCTAAGCAGCGCAATAACTTCACAGCAAGATATAACAACTTTACAAGATAACCTCAATAAAATATTAGGATGGGCAGCTAGCTACTGCAAATAAGGCTTAACGTTGAGAAATGTCAAGTACCAGTAATGCACTTGGGGGCCAAAAACTTTAATGCAAGTTATGTGATTGGGGGAAAACCTTTAGTGGAATCCAGGATGAAAGAAGATCTGGAGGTCCTTGTAGATGACAGGCTCAGCAGTGCCATGCAATGCCAAGCTTCAGCAAGCAAAGGAAGCAGAATATTAGCATGTATTAAAAAAGGTTTTTACCAGTGTTAATTTTGAGGTCAAATTTAGATTTAGTTTTAAAAAAGACATTTTATAAGAAATAGGGACTTTGATGAAAACATGGCCTGGTAAGGCCCAATAATTCCATCCCTAGGGACTTTAAATGATAACACGGCCTGGTAAGGTTGTGAATATCCATCCCAATTACTTAACCAACAAAGGGCGGGAAATAATTTACAAGGGAAGTGGCACTTTAAATGCAGCACATGGAAGCAAAACAATAAAAGGGCGAATGTAAAGGAGTTTTATTGATACATCAATCTAAATATACAAAAATATATAATGATAGTACAAATAAATAAATACAGAATAGTAATGCAAAATAACATACATATAATGATACATATGATAATAAATTCACTAAATACACTCCAATTAAGTGCATTTATAATATAAAATAGACAAAACAATATAAATATAAATAAAAATAATGAATTCATATGATGTAAACAATAAAACATTTCCTCATTCGTCTCAAAAAGACATGGTATATGACAATACTTAAGAGGTAAAATCCGCAGGACCTATGACCTCACTAAAACTGAAGGGGGAGTAAGAATTCTATAATGACATAGAGGTCTTAATACAATGTGGTAAATACATAGAAACCAGTAGCTCTACGCGTTTCGTGGCTTAACCGCCACTCATCAGGAGCAAGCATATATGGGATCTAGGATTTTTTTTTATATGAAAATAGAAAAATGATATATATAAATGACTAAAGAAGCAAGGTTGAATGAATAATTACCCCAACCAAAGCTAACTTACTAGAATTCGCTGTGTAGCCGATGCGGTAGTGGGACTAAAAAGGCGGTCCGGAAAACAGCTCCAACCGGGAGCTGAGGTGGACAAATACCCAGCACCGATATGGGCGATAGCCAGGGTGAGTGACTCGCAGGGACATTCTAAAGGGAAAGGAAGGACATGGGATAAGAAAAGGTGGGGGGGAGGGGAAAGGGGGCAAAGAAGGAAAGGAAGGGAAGGGAGGGGGGATTAAGGAAGACCCAAGTAGGAAAATTACATGAATATGTACAAAGATATAGAAAGAGGGAAGAAAAAGAGAGAAGAAGTGAAGGATATGTAAGTGGTGGGTAAAACACAATGGTGTGCAGAAGGTGGAGTGAAATTTGTACAGGTGTAAACTGGAAACCAGTGAATTAGAATAATCAAAGTAATGGTGTTAAGTGAAAACAAATTACCTAGTAAACATGATGGTCTCGGTGAAAAGAAGCCAAAAAGGTCAGATACTGGCTAAACCCAGTAAAAGTGGAAATAAGGAACGCCCTGCCTGCCAGGAACACCCGGGGAACAGCCCAGAAAAACCATTGGTCACAGGGGAGTCCACCAACGCCATGCCATTTGACGAAGGGGAAGGCGCCGTGCGCTGGGAACCGGAACCTCCGGTCCATCGGCGCCCAGACATCCATCGTCAATGAGCATGATATATACAGGCTGTGCGCGATGACGTCAAAAAAGACGCCACGCCCACAACGTGCAATGCGTGACGTCGACACGTGTATAAGACGCCTCCAGCCGCCCAGTACACATACATAGATTGATGTATCAATAAAACTCCTTTACATTCGCCCTTTTATTGTTTTGCTTCCATGTGCTGCTCTTATAAAATGTCTTCAGTAATTTGGGATGGCACCACATGGTTTAGCTCTTCCTAGTTTAGCTATAGTACCCCGCCTGCACATTATGACCTATGTTGATCCTCCCCTGATTTATTTATTTATCTAATTTATCCTCATCCTTTGATATATATATATTTTTTTTACTTTTATCAATTATTTACTATTTTGTTAGTTGCTCCTTATATTTTTTATCATTTTTCCTTTTTCATTTTCCTCTTTTATTTTGACTGCTATTGTGTCAAGTTTGCGCTGTGTTGGAGGGTGTGGGTTTGGGCTGCATTGTGGTCTGGTTTTGCTCCTGTTCCGGGCGCTGCGACGCGTCTTGCGGGCCTCCTCCCTCTCCCTTAACTTTTGTGTACGGGGCGGTTGGAGGCGTCGTTTACACGTGTCGACGTCACGCATTGCACGTTGTGGGCGTGGCGTCTTTTTTTTACGTCATCGCGCACGGCCTGTATATATCATGCTCATTGGCGATGGGTGTCTGGGCTGTGCGCCGACGGACCGGAGGTTCTGGTTCCCAGCGCACGGCGCCTTCCCCTTCCTCAAATGGCGTGGCGTTGGTGGACTCCCCTGTGACCGATGGTTTTTCTGGGCTGTTCCCTGGGTGTTCCTGGCAGGCAGGGCGTTCCTTATGTCCACTTTTACTGGGTTTAGCCAGTATCTGACCTTTTTGGCTTCTTTTCACCGAGACCATCATGTTTACTAGGTAACTTGTTTTCACTTAACACCATTACTTTGATTATTCTAATTCACTGGTTTCCAGTTTACACCTGTACAAATTTCACTCCCCCTTCTGCACACCATTGTGTTTTACCCACCACTTACATATCCTTCACTTCTTCTCTCTTTTTTTTCCCCCCTTTTTTCTTCCCTCTTTCTATATCTTTGTACATATTCATGTAATTTTCCTACTTGGGTCTTCCTTAATCCCCCCTCCCTTACCTTCCTTTCCTTCTTTGCCCCCTTTCCCCTCCCCC
This sequence comes from Lithobates pipiens, assembly GCF_037356315.1. Lineage (NCBI taxonomy): Eukaryota > Metazoa > Chordata > Amphibia > Anura > Ranidae > Lithobates > Lithobates pipiens. The sequence goes on along the minus strand of NW_027507764.1, from coordinate 55,231,907 downwards.
CCACCTTTACTTATCCCATTTCCTTCCTTTCCCTTTAGAATGTCCCTGCGAGTCACTCACCCTGGCTATCGCCCATATCGGTGCTGGGTGTTTGTCCACCTCAGCTCCCGGTTGGAGCTGTTTTCCGGACCGCCTTTTCAGTCCCACTACCGCATCGGCTACACAGTGAATTCTAGTAAGTTAGCTTTGGTTGGGGTAATTATTCATTCAACCTTGCTTCTTTAGTCATTTATATATATCATTTTTTTATATATATTTAATTAATTTTTCTATTTTCATATAAAAAATAAATTCCTAGATCCCATATATGCTTGCTCCTGATGAGTGGCGGTTAAGCCACGAAACGCGTAGAGCTACCGGTTTCTATGTATTTACCAAATTGTATTAAGACCTCTATGTCATTATAGAATTCTTACTCCCCCTTCAGTTTTAGTGAGGTCATAGGTCCTGCGGATTTTACCTCTTAAGTATTGTCATATACCATGTCTTTTTGAGACGAATGAGGAAATGTTTTATTGTTTACATCATATGAATTCATTATTTTTATCTATATTTATATTGTTTTGTCTATTTTATATTATAAATGCACTTAATTGGAGTGTATTTAGTGAATTTATTATCATATGTATCATTATATGTATGTTATTTTGCATTACTATTCTGTATTTATTTATTTGTACTATCATTATATATTTTTGTATATTTAGATTGATGTATCAATAAAACTCCTTTACATTCGCCTTTTATTGTTTTGCTTCCATGTGCTGCATTTAAAGTCCTACTTCCCTTGTAAATTATTTCCCCCCCTTTGTAGATTTAGTTTTAGTCATAATCTTTTGATTAAATTTGATTTGATTTGATTTTATTCATATTTTAGTTGACTAAAATCTCCAGTACGTTTTAGTTGACTAAAATCTAATGGGTTTAGTTAAATTGTAATTCAATACATTTCTCTGGAATTGCCAAACTTGTTATATACTCTTGGAGTAAAAATCTAATAACATGTTTATTATTTATGGTATTAAGGTTTGAACATGCACTACAGACATAGATTTAGCCCTTGTGATATATAAATAAATTATAAATAAAACCAAGTTTTATAAACAAAAAAAACCTTGTAAACTCTTTTGGGTGTAATGCCATTGCAGATATTACCTGAATATTTTACCAACATTAATTATTAAGAAACAAGATAAGAAAAGCCTTTTTCTTGTTTATTTTTTCTTTCTGTAGCTTAGTAGACACCCACTACTTATTCTTATGTGGTAGTGGCAATTTAAAAAAGGCAAGCAGGGGCGCCAAAGAGTGTAAGAGAGAAGGATCAATGGGAGCCTGCGTGAAGTTCAGGTGGGTAAACATCCCTCCCTCACATTTTTGTTCTGTTTTAGTTTGTTGACGAAAATTGGAATTGATTTTCATCATAGTTTCGTCAGTTGACTTAATTCAAATTTTTTAGTTTAGTCTTCGTCATTGAAAACAAAATAAAAATAAAATTTGAATTAAAGTGGTTGTTAACTCAATTCTATTAAATGCTTCCATCCTCTCTGCACCATTATAATAATTGTCCCTGTGCCTGTGTTCTGTAAAAAAATCTGCCCGATTGTACCTGTATGAGCTCCGCTCCGGCCGCTCAGCTTATTCCCCTCTTCTGTTTCCGGCTCACAGCTGCAGTGGGCGGGGCCGAGCCCTCCAGCTGATGTCAGCCAGTGGAGGAGGGGAAGAGAAAAGAGAGAACGCCAAGCCGCCGACAATTAGCTGAGCAGCGGGAGCAGACCTTATCCAGGTACAATTGGGCAGATTTTTTGCAGAACACAGGTACAGGGACAATTATTATAATGGTGCAGAGCGGATGGGAGCATTTATTAGAAGATATGAGAGCAGCGGGGGGGGGGGGGGGGGGGGGGGGCACTGGTTGGAGCAGAGACAGGCAAAGGGGGCAGGGGGAGGAGGGGGGAGAAGGACACAGGAGACAGATAGCAGGGCTGCGGATGATGGAGGCATGCAAGGGGAGCACGGTGTTAGGGATCAGCAGCCATGATTATCATGGTCAGTTTGCAGAGGGGAGGGCATAGCCAGGCAGGATCAGCCAGTTATTTCAGGTGATACCGGGGTCCAAATGACACAGCACAAGAACTGTGCTGTATAACCAGCTTTAAGGAAACAGGATCTTTACATTTATTTTTTTAGGTTAACAAATGCTTTAATTCAATTGACGAAACTATGACAAAAATATTTTCATTGACAAAATTAACACTGCTATTTACTTGAAGGATAAAACTATAATTATACCACTTTACAAATCTCTGGTTTGGCCTTATCTTGAATATGCTGTCCAGTTTTGGTCAGCAATCCTCAGGAAGGATGCGCTGGAGCTAGAGTCCAGGGAAGGGCAACCAAGGTAATTAGGGGACTGGTGGACCTCAGTTACGAGGAACAACTTCAAGCAGTAAACATATTCTCCCTGGAGAAGAGACATTTGAGAAGCCAGTGTCATTTACACAGGAATCACTGCATTTATATAGCAGTGATTACTGTATAAATGACAATGGTCCCAAAAATGTCCGATGTGTCCGCCGCAATGTCACAGTCACAATAAAAATCACTGATCGCCGCCATTACTAGCAAAAAAAAAAAAAAAAAATTATTAATAAAAATGCCATAAAACTATCCCCTGTTTTGTAAACGCTATAACTTTTGCGCAAACCAATCAATAATCGCTTATTGCGATTTTTTTTTACCAAAAATATGTAGAAGAATATGTATCGGCCTAAACTGAGGGGAAAAATTTTTTTTTTATATATTTTTGGGGGATATTTATTATGACAAAAAGTAAAAAAAAATGCATTTTTTTCAAAATTGTCGCTCTATTTTTGTCTATAGCGCAAAAAATAAAAACCGCAGGGGTGATCAAATACCACCAAAGGAAAGCTCTATTTGTGGGAAAAAAGGGACGTAAATTTGGTTTGGGAGCCATGTCGCATGACGCCGCAATTGTCAGTTAAAGCTACGCAGTGCCGAATCGCAAAAAGTGGTCTGGTCTTTGACCAGCAAAATGGTCCGGTCTGTAAGTGGTTAAAGTGTTTGTAAAGTCATTATGTGACTTCACGTGTACCCTCTTCAGTTAAGGCTGCCAGTAACAATAAGTGTAAGTGTTTTTTTTTTGTTTTTTTTTAACAAAAAGCTAAATATCTTTTCTAACACCGCAGCTATGCAGTCACGTGATTTAACTGTGCTGGCTGACCCCTGATCTATGGAGAGAAGCGGGAGGGGCCAAGATTCCCCTGTGATGTCAGCCGGCCAGCACAGGGGGGTCACGTGACCACACAGCGGCAGTGTGGGAAAAGGTATTTAGCCTTTTAATTTTAAATAATCACATACACTATGGCAGAAGTTCTACTTAAGCTGATCAAATTCACAAATAAACAGTGGATACTAAAAAAAAAAAAAAACAGCGATTCTGTAGTTTCCTTTTATTAATATCCACCTTGCGACAAGGAGAGATAAATTAACCCCCTAACGGATTCCGTTCTATGAACTCTCACATTTACTTCAACCTCTGTGCTTTTAAGTGTTGCCAGAGCAAATATCGGAGCAAGGCAGGTTTGTCAGTACTCTTGGAAAAAGTTTTTTTTAAAGCCTATTAGTCTAATAAGTTTAATAGGGCAGAAAATGAGCTGAAGAGACACAAGTCCTCTAAATCTTGCAGGATAAAGAGCACCTGGATATTTCCTGCTCTTTGGCCCACACATGAATAGACAGCTTTGGCTCTTACTGCTAATAATCCCTCGTCTATCATTAGTATTCATCTGCTTTAATCCCCCAAATACTGGCAGATATTGAAACCTTTCAACGTGATTCATAATCACTTCCATTTTCTTCTTGCTATTAAGTTGTGTATATAAAGCACTAATGCTTATAAATGCCGCGCTTAAAGGGGCACTGTCATTCATGCTTCAAAACTTCCACTTTCCTTTTTGCAGCACTAAGGTATAAAGTTACAGTTGAGCTCCCAAGTACTAAATAAAAATACCAAAGTATTTGTCAAATGCAACTACTTTCCATATCTGAATTTGGCTTACTATCAGCCTCTTCAGGTCTCCTCTACAGCATAAAGCAAGGTTTGACTGGAAAAGCAAACACCAGGAGGCAATAGTAGACTGCTAAAAAAGCAACTAAAAAAAAATAATTCACACCCTCCACCTACATCTATTTTTATTAAGCCATTACAAACCTATAAACACCCAAATCAACTGCCCAGATAGCAAGCCATTTTGCAAGTTTGAAAATGACTTGCTAAGCTATTTGCTAGACTTCACAAGTTTGTTGCACAATTGCAGAAAGTCTGCATTCAGTTGGTGAATGAACAGGAAGCTCTACAGAGAGGCTGAGGCTGCAGAGAATGAGATTGAGGACTGTGTCCTCAATCTCCTTTCTTTGTCTCAAAGGTGAAACATCAGAGGACTGTTAAGACCACTGAGAGTTCACCAAAGCCCCCAACAGGGATCCTAAATTTTTTTTTTTAAATATTAAAAAAATACAATTGTACAATTTATAAAAATGGAGAAAACATGGTGCTATTGCTTATATCAATCAATCTAATTTAATATATCATAGTGGAGAAGGAATCTATAAATTGCATTGTGAGATTTTTTCCCCACATTGGTTTGCTTTGTCATATATTATACCGTTTGTCTTTGTTTCACTGGTTTGCATTTATTGGAGATGGTTTATGATTTAATTAATCATTTTTGAGCAAATCACTAATGTTGTTGCCTTAATTAAGCCAAACTATAGCTACCTTTACACTAGCCAACACAGAAAAAAAGGCAGCATTTTACCATGCAGTCTATTCTATTGCAATCATTTCTCCAGCAAGGAGCAGCACTGCAATGCATGTTTCAGCGCTTTGCGGTGCTTGTTCTTTTTTTTTTTTTTTTACAAGTTATTTTGAAGTGTCACAATAATGTTACATTCATGTCACTGAAAAGCAGCTCGGTGTGGCATGTGGCATCATTCAGTGTACTGAGACAAATGCAGACATGCTGCATATTTCCGCACTGCACCACGCTGCACATCGCACTAGCATTGCAGTGTGAACAAGGTTTATAGAAAACATTTGTTTTCTATGTGGCCTAGCAGTGATCTGCATTTATCCAGTGAAGAAAAATGCAGGACACTGCAAATAGTGTGTGTAAGCCCTATCAGATTAACGTATTTACAGCTGCCACCAAAAGTATTACAACATGTCAGAATTTTCTAGAAGTTTTGTAAAAATTTACATTCAGCCAGCTATCGACATTCATGCAAAAGTGATAATTTCTATATGTGAAAGATGGTATGCACGTTCCTCCCCCATACATGTGTTCCAGGCTCAACTGTGCTATCCAGGAGACTGGGGCATCATTTGGCACTGTCAGGATGGCGAGTGGTGGGGAATTTAGAAAAGTGCATTTCTTAGTCTGCACTAGAAGCAATAAACCTGGCAACATGCTGCTCTGAGCACTTTTGGAATGTAGGCCTGTCAAATCCCATTTAAAGAAGTCAGGAAAATAGCTGATTGAGTACAGTTGGTCCAAGAAGTCCATGAATAAATGGATCTGTAAAGGGTAACTGTGCTTGTTGGCCCCCTTGTGATAGCAATACATTTAAATGATAAATGCATCAATATATATTTTTTTTATATAATAAATTAAAAAAAAATGTTTTAAAGCTAACCTGTCCCTGCATGCAAAAACATATATGAACACAAATGCACGCAAACAATGCACACAGATACATAAACAACGATTGCAGAACACATATTGGCTTAGTTTTCCGCAGTGTAGCATTTTGCAGCTGTATCCTCATTTAAAGTTGAACGCCAGATTTCTTGTGATGTCAAATAATTCATTTGCACCAAGCTGGACCAAAAATTTCACATAAAAATTGCAACTACCGTGTTTTTATTCCATGGTCTCCTTTCAAAAAATATATAATGTTTTTAGATTCTAAGTGTGTTTTCAAATACAAACTATGTGTTTTAGCATGTGTGTGAAAAAAACATGGCTTCTCGTAATAGCCAGGTGCCTAAACTGAGGCATTGATGGGCATGTGACTCCACAGGCATTTAAACCATAACAGATACTGTAAGGGTCCCCAACAGAGCACTCTTTTTCGAAAGATACGACAGAAAGTAAATGAACAAAGCATTCAAAAGAACAAAAAAACTATCACAGGGTGGGGAGAACTGCAGTTGGTTCTAGCTAAGAATGTCTTTACTTATATAACTTATATATATATATAACTCATTGTCCCACCCCTATATAGTGCTCGTCCTTTTCTTGCATATAGTGCTCTTTCATTATCCACTTTATCTTGTACCTTTGTGGGTGTTACTTTCTTGTGACCTCCATCTGACCTGTTTCTGATCACCTTCGAAGCTTTATCAAGTTGTTTTTGCATTCCCATTCATTTGTATGAAGATAAAAGTATTTTTAGCTGAAACAAATGCCCATCTACAAACTTTAGCATTGGCAGTAGGTGTAAAAAAAAAGTACATTATATTGTGAGGTGCCTCTGTGATGCTTTAATGCATGTTTGATTGCCTTTTAGTAGCTAAAGCAGTGGTGTTCAACTTGAATATTACAGAGGTCTTCAAGTGTGGCCCCTGACTCTTCCAGAGGGGCGCAAAAAATCGTCAGTTTTGTGCGTTGAGGTGCATTGCATTAAGTTAGACAGCCCATTCAAAATCAATGAGCTATAACACACCTCAATATCTAAAAATGTTATCCCTACTGCATTTTCAATGGACACTGAAGAAGTTGGAGTAGAATAATCACCATAACTGGTGGCAGTGAGTGCAATGATAGACCACAGCATTGGTGTCACTTGACAAAGTAATAACCCCAAGGATTGGTGTCAGTGGAGGAAATAATAAATAACCCTTAACAATGCTGTCAGTGGACACAATCATATCCCACATCAGTGGTGTCAGTGCACACAATAACAACCCCCAACACTGGTGCCCAGCAATATATTATTTGCCAAAGGTGCACAAGAATCCCATCATTGACTTCTAGAACTGGGAGATATATTGATGGGTTCCTTCAGCCACTATTGACGCAAACATCTTCTTATCTGAGGGACACTACTCAGGTTATTAATGTGCTTAAGGATATACAAAGGAAGGATAGGTGCATATTGGCAACCACCAATGTGACATCTTTTTACTCTATTATAGCCCACCGTCATGGGTTTTAAGCAGTGGATTGGTTTCTATAGAAAGATGAAGGACTCCCTTTTATCGAAATGGAGTTGGTGCAACAGTTGCTTGATTTTACAGTGACTTTTGGTTTGGGGGATCTTATTATTTACAAAATCGAATTGTAATAGGTGCTAAATTTGTGCCTAGTATGGCCAATTTATTCATGGCCAAATGGAAGGAGGATGTCATCTTTAAAGATTGGAGACCAGAACTAGTGATTTGGTGAAGGTGTATTGACGATGTCTTCCTCCTATGGGATGGTGATATTGAGTCCCTGAATGCTTTTATTCATTATCTGAATGACAATGATGGGTAACTTATTACAACATGAGGCTAGTAAACATAAGTTACATTTCCCAGATTTAGGAATTACAATTACGGAGCATATATTCTCACTACTACATTTTTTAAAGAAACAGATAGTATTGGCTTTATTGGATTGGATAGTTGTCACTATCCAGCATGGTTAAGATCGGTACCCAAGAGCCAATTTTTTACAGTGAGATTAAATTGTACCCATTATGAGGATTACCTTGAACCTAGATAGGGGATATTATATAAATCAGCTTAATCAGGTAATTACAGAGGTGGGTTTATATGATGTAAATGAGATGTTAGTTTGTAAATCTGAGAATATTGTTCTTTCCTAAGTACTTTTTCTACTCAACATTATGTTATTAAGAACATTGGAGTGCTTTAAACAAAATTATAACATTTTGGGCCCTATTTTTCCTGACGCCCTTTCAATAATTTATAGAGGAGCTCTCTCTCTCTCAGAAACTTCAAGTTGCTCCTAATGGTATTGACCCTCCTATGACACCAATGTTTTTTCAAGATATGGAGGTTTTTTTCCCTTGTAGCAAATGTGGGATATGTAAACTAAACAGGCTAAAGCAGTGATCATCAACCCTGTCCTCAGGGCCCACTAACAGGCCAAGTTTTATGTATTACTTTGGGGGGATACAGACTAGAATGCTGCAATCACAGAGCAGCCAGTTATATAACCTGTGATGTATTTCAGTTATCTTGCAAACCTGTCCTGTTAGTGGGCCCTGAGGACAGGGTTGATGACCACTGGGCTAAAGGGTAGATAGTTTACTAGTTTTCACTGTAGAAATACATCTAAAACCTATGACATCAATTATTTTATTACATGTTCTTCTTAAAACGTGGTTTATCTTACAATGCCCATGCGGCCTACAGTATGTAGGGAGCACTGTACGGATGCTAAAGTGATTGTAAACTCAGAAAAAAAAAACAAAAAAAAAACTGAAAGACAGAGGCACAATGAGCTAGTATACATTGCATACTACCTCATTATGAAATATTTACCTTAGATTAAAGCTGTTGCAGCAGTCCCCTTATTATAGGCTTGCCTGTAGTGAAAAGTGGTGTAACAGGGTTTACAGCCACTTTAAAGACATGGTGGAATATTGTGCTTAAATAATTAGAAATCTTTTGTGTTTATTTTATTATTATTTTTATTAGAGTCTCTTTTGGACAATCTTTGTTATTTTTTAAATTTTAGGTTTTATTTAAAAAAAAAAATAATTTCGAAAAAAAAATTCAATAATTTTCCAGGTATATTGCCCAAGGAAGTTTAATACTGTAATAATCAGAATTTCCATAAGATTGTGTTATGACTAAAATATTAAATTTTATGTCATATGTTGTGAGAATGGAGGCTTGTCGCAAGATTCTGTGATTGGACATCACCGGTATGATAACCGCTGTGATCACCTCTTCTAGTTAGTTACCTTGGTTTTGGTCTTTGGAACGCATATGGTGCTTTGGTGAGCTTTCCTTCCAGTAATCTGGTATTTATTGCTTGATGACAGGCACTAGCTGTGATGTGGCATATGATGAAACGCGTAGAAAAGAGTCTGCTGAGAGTCGGATTTGCAGTTTTGTGATATGCAAATATTATTTGTTGTAATGTGAGTGAATATTTTAATTCATTTTAAATCCCTGTTTTTTATAATTATAATTATTTAATACTTGGGACTTTCCTTTGGATTGATTAATGAATGTGAATAACCACTATTGATTTGTATGAGCACAGATTTATTTTATGTTTTTAGCTCTGCACTTTTATACTGTATATGTAAAATAATTGTATGGGTTTGGGTGGTTAATGTGCGGGTTTTATTTTTATTTTTTGAGTGCATTGGTGTCAGTGGTCGCACAAAATAGCAGTCAGCACTGGTATCAGTACTGTTAACCCCTCTCCACACATTGGTGGTTACTGGCAGTGAAATGTAATCCTCCCACCCCCCTGCATTGGTGACCAGTGGCAGTGAAATTTGCCACCCCATTCCTCCTGCAATGGTGGTCCGTGGCAGTGAATATTAACTCACCTGCATTGGTGGTCATGACAATGAAAGATAACTCCCCTCCATCTACCCCTGCATTGGTCCTCGTGGCAGTGAAAATTACCCCTCATCACCTGTCTCCCCTGCATTGGTGTTGAAAGTAACCCCTTGCCCCCTCGGCATTGCTGGTCATGGCACAGAGAATATTCCGGCGCCCCACTGCCACTCTGCTGCCTGACTAGTGCCAAATAGCTTGTTGCACCAGGCACAAAAGCCAGTGTACATGGCCAAGTCAGTGTACATGACCTCCTAAAGAGACTCAACCGTCATACCATTATTATACAACTATTTGGAGGCGCCACCCAGACCAACAAATATACGAAATGAATGCCGAAGACACTAAACCAATTCTGAACCGAATCAGGTCAACATAATTAATATGATGAAATGTAATTCTTCAATGGACAGTTAAACGAAACAAAATTCAAATTTCAGGAGGTCCCATGTCTATATATATCAACAAAAATATACATTATGGAAAGGAAAAATGTAGGGAGTTAGTATGTAAAATACTTAATTGTTCTGTGCTTTTACCTGCGTTTGTTTGGTCTGGTTATGAATTGTCCAAGAAATTAAACGTTGCCCAGATCAGTTGACAGTAGTAACTGGAACCTTTAGGGTCCCGGTGCAAGAAACAACAGAGGGCCCTGCTGACCCTTGGCGCAGCCTGGGCGCAAGTACAACCTTTGTGACCCTGGTGCAGATCACTGACACTCCATCTCTTCCAGAAAAGGAAGAGATTCAATTAAACATTTACCGAGAACATGGGGGCCTACAAAGAGGAACCGATCTCTCCATTTTCCACCTGCAGTCTCTGAATGCCTGCTTCTCCTCCTCTCCTTCCCACAAGCATTCAGCGGCTGCAGGAAGAAAATGGAGAGATTGGTTCCTCTATATACAGCTGCCCCCGCCACTCTTCCTATCCAGATGTACAAGGGGGCGTATGGCCCCCTGAGCACCAGGCTGGGTCGCAACCCTGTAGGTAGGCCCCTGGTTGACAATCCTCATCTTTTAGAACTTTTCAAATCCATACGATACAATAATATATTGAATATATAGCAATCTTCCGGAAAAAAATTCAAAATTTTTCTAAACCACCCGGACCAACAAATATATGAAATAAATGCCAAAGATGGGGAGGGGGGACTCGGCAAAGCTGCGGGGGATGAACGGGGGACAACAGAGAGCATGGGGGGGCCTGTAAAGAGCACAGGGGGGGGGGCTGGAGAGAACATGGGACAGCAGAAAGAAGCTGGATAGGAGGAGCGGTGGGGGAAGCATATAGGGGAAACGATCTCTCCATTTTCCCCCTGCAGCTGCTGAATGGCCGCTTCTCCTCCTCTTCTTCCCGCAGGCATTTAGATTGGTTCCTCTATATGCAGCCGCCACCACCACTCTTCCTATCCAGGTGTATAAATGGGGCCACACAAGCAGGGTGGGTTGCAACCCTGTAGGTACGCCCCTGGTTGATAATCCTCACCTTTTAGAACTTCTAGGAGAAACATTAATTGGCTACCTTGATTATTTTAGTCAATCTCTATTGTTTTGCCTTCATCTAAGCTGATATCTGAAGTGTCTGTCTGCACTACAAGCATGATTGTTTATGTGACAGTCTGAAAAAAAAATCTTCAGGTGGTTAAAACATTTATGTAAGTCTGACCGCCCTTTAAAGACTATAGGCAACTCAACCCATTCAGAAATGTACAGAGTAGGCACAAACAAGCGTTGCTTTTTTTTTTTTTTGCAACCCTGTTTTTTGTATTAATCAGACATACGATATTGCAGAATAAACACTCTATTTGTTTTTTTTCTCCTGTGTGTGTTTCTACTTTGTACCTGACGCCTACATGATTGCGACGTTAGGCCGAGGCTATTATGCGAGCAGATGGGCTATGGACAAAAGAAGATGTGAATTTGGGGATAATCAGCTCCCAGGGAGAATATGCAGGAGTTTGGTTTCAAACTGCTGGGACTGAATAGCCCTTTGTGCGCTACACTATTCTTACAGCGCCGGCACAATACTGAACGGATTGCATTTGTGTCTGGGGATGTGAGCTGTCATTTGCCGCTCCAAATTACCATCGTATGCAAGAAGGCATTATTCCATTGTAAAATGCTAAAGACTTTCGTTTTAGTCCAGGGGCTGATGGCATAAAATTGCTTCTCAAATGGAATATCAAGCCTGTGGAATGGCAGGCAGGAAGATAAAACAGAACCATCACATAATGTTCGTATGTGAGTATTGCCGTTAGCGTTTGGTTCTTCAGCAAACAGGGTTATTTACTAACATTGTCCAAGGTGCAAATCGCCATTAACGCTGGACAACCAGGCCCGGGCATCAATTGTCTAACTTTTATACAAAGTAACTGCTGGTTGGCTTTTCTTTTTTTTTTTTTTATTGAAAGTTTTTCAACACATTAATAACATACAAACATACAAAAAGGTCCCAAAAACCCCCCCAGACCTCCTCCCCCGCCCTTCCCACCCTCTCCCTCCCTCCACCCAACAAAACTCCCTCCTGTGCAGCCCTCCGTTCCTCATCTTGAGCTCAGTCTATGATCACCGACAGTATCACACATCTAAAAAAACACATAACTTGTACCGTTACTGAGTATTTAACTACCCGAGATGGGGATGTAAGCCAACCCAAGGGGTAGCACCTCTCTGCCCCACCCCTCACCCGACACTCAAAGGAGTACACCTCCCGCCTAGCGATTAACTGACAGTATCTGCGGCATCAAGCCAACACCGCCGCACCCTCTCAAATTTATTAGGACACCCTCTGCTGAGATATGTGGCTTTGTATAACGGTAAAGCTGTATTAATTAAACCTTTCCAGTAAGAAACCGTAGGAGGTTCGGGTTTCTTCCAACATAGCAGGATAGCTTTGCGTGCATAAAACAGCACCAGAGAGATCAGAGTCCTCTGCGCCTTTCGAGGTGCCAACTCCTGCACCAGTCCGAGCAAACATACCGAAACTGTGACTGGAATCGGCACCGAAAGGACAGATTGTATAACTTGTGTCACTCCCTTCCAGAACTCCTCAATCCGCGGGCACTGCCAAAACACATGGTCAAAGTCAGCTCGGTCAGCTGCGCAACGCCAGCATCCCCCCGCACCCGTACCGTAAATTCTAGCCAGTCTGACTGGGGTGTAGTATACACTATGCAGGATTTTAAACTGGATGAGTCTGTCTCTAGCCGATACTAGGGTCTGAAACGGGTGTCCCCACATGTCGTCCCAATCCTCCCCTCCAAAGTCTGGTACTAAAGCACTCCAAACATCTCTACATTTTTGGACAGGCTTCGGCCTGTCCGGGAACAACATTCTGTACACAACGGAGAGAGGCTTTTTCAGGTCCTCTGTCCGCAGCACATTTTCCAGAGGCGACACTCCCAACTGCAGAGCCCCAGGACCGAACTGAGAGAGAAAAGCGTGCCGCAACTGTAGGTATCGAAAAAAAATACCAATATGGAAGATCATGTTTTACCTTAAGCTGATCAAACGTCAAGAGCTTGCCCTCTCCCACCACATGCTTCAATTGTTTAATGCACACCCTGGCCCATATCACCGGATCCGGTATGTCCCCAAAATGTGGCAATTTAGGATTAAACCATAGAGGAGTGTCAGGAGACCAACTCCCATCTGGTTGTTTCATCAAGATCTGCGCTTTTTCCCAGGCCCGTATCATTGCCCGCATAGAGGCCGTCAGAGCTGGTGAAGCCCCTGGACCTCTGTATACCAAATAGGACAGGCTCTCATAGGAGCCCAAAAGGGCCGCCTCCAGTACATTTTCTGAATCCCCATCCTCCCGTGTTAGCCAGCGTCCGGCGACCACCATTTGCCAAGCTAGATAATATTTAAAAAGATCCGGCAATGCCAAGCCACCTTGACCCCATGGCTCCTGTAAAACCCTGAGACTTATTCTGGGGTGCGTAGCGGCCCATAAAAAGGATCCAAAGAGACTATTAACCCTCCAAAAAAATGAGCAGGGAATCCAAATAGGAGAATTACATAAAAAGTAAAGGAATACAGGCAGAACCTTCATTTTGAGCAGGTTAACCCTACCAATGAGGGACAGCGGCAGATGCTTCCAAGCTTCCAGCTGCACCTTAACCCTGGCCAGCAAGGGGAGGAGATTCAGAGACATAAAGTCGCCCACTCTTGGTGAAACTCTCACCCCCAAGTATTTAAATTCCTGCACCCAGGCAATGGGGACCCTAGTGGTCGCCAGCTCTCGCGCCTCCCCGTCAATAGCCATCACGCTGGATTTCTCCCAATTGACCCGGAGCCCGGAGAACCCAGCAAATTTGTCGAGCACCCCGAACACCGCCTCCAAAGATGGCGCTGCGTCCTTCAAGAAGAGGAGCATGTCATCTGCATAGAGCGCTATACACTCCCTAATACCCCCCACCTCCAGTGCTCCTACCCCAGGTGATAGCCTCAGGGCTATAGCCAGTGGTTCTATTGCTGATGCAAATAAGAATGGGGATAGAGGACACCCCTGACGCGTGCCCCTGTTAACGCCAAATTGGGGTGAGACTGAATTGGCTATCTTGATACCCGCCTGTGGAGAACTGTAAAGCAAGGAAATCCAGGTCACATAGATCTCCCCAAAGCCCATTCTCCGCAGAACTGTTAACATGTATTGCCAGTCTACTGAATCAAAGGCCTTGGCCATATCCAGGGAAACTACCACTCTAGAGCCTTTTTCGGCGTGTTCAATCTGTAGGTGGGTAAACAATCTGCGTAAATTAGTGTCAGTAGATTTCTGCGGAATGAACCCCGTCTGATCTATATCCACCAGAGTCGTGATAACCTGAGAGAGTCTGGTAGCCAGCACCTTCGTTAGAATTTTTAAATCTTGGTTCAGCAGTGCGATCGGTCTACATGATAGGGGGTCCTTGCCCGGCTTCGGCAGCAGGATCACCTGTGCCTCCAGCAAAGAAGCCGGGAGACACCTGTGTTCCAAGCAGTAATCATTCAAGTTTTTAAGTCTAGGAACCAATTCTTCCAGATGCTGCCTATACCACTCGATGCAGAAGCCGTCAGGCCCTGGGGATTTACGGGGAGGGAAGGACCTAATAGCTTTTTCAATTTCCTCTGTCATTATGTCAGCCTCCAAAAAGTCCCTATCCGCCTCAGACAGCCTCGGGATATGCAATGATGCTAACAACCCGTCTAACTCCGCTATGTCATAGGTCGATATGGGTGCATACAGAGTCTTGTAGTAGCAACGATCACCCCCCCCCCTCAGGAGACGGACATTCAGAGGCCTCCCTATGTTAGTAGGCAGAAGGATAGGGCTGCTGCTCCCCCCTCCGGGACTGTTGCTTCTCCTTCCAGCCAAACAGGAAGTGGGTCCTGAGACCCGATTGACCAGGAGTCCTAAGATTAAGCTGCTTCCTGATTTGCCAGGAAGGGAATCAGGAAGACAGTAAGGGTCCTTTCACACGGGGCGGATCAGTGCTGATCCGCCCAGTGGATATCCGCTTGCTCAGCGGGGATCGCCTGGCAGGGACAGACCTGTCAGAGCGCCGCTCTCCCCTATGGGAGATCGGATGTTGACGGACCACACAGTCCGTCGTCACCCAATCCGATCCGATGACGGATGGAAAAATAGCTTTTTCCTCCATCACACTTTTTTGGATCGGAGCGGGTCAGATATCAGCGAACATGCCACCGCTGACATCCGACGCTCCGTAGAGCTCTATGGAGCATCTGTTCAGGTCCGCCTGAAAAACTGACAGGCGGACCTGAACGGATCGTCCATGTGAAAGGGGCATAACAAATATTAATTTGCTATTGTCCCACAACTAGGTGGGCTGAGGGTGCAGTGCTCTGTGCTCCGAGCCCACCCTTTTTTGAAGCCAATTAAAGCCTCAGGCTGTAACCATGTGCTTCAAAATTTTTTAAAACCCATTGAAATACATGCGTCTGGCACCCTGCATGTAGATTACGGGCCGGGTGCATGGATTAGGGGGACGGTGCCCCTGCACCCTGTATGGACGGGCCGCCACTGCTTGTAACCAACTAGTCAGAAAATGAAGTCCCGCTAGATCACTTCAGGCAGGCCCCTTTTGTATAATATTTTATATCCCTGTATACAACATTCAAAATATGTGTCTATATTATTTAAAATCCATTAATACACTGTCTCACCCTGCACATGCTCAGTTGCTCTATATTGTTAATAAATAAAAGTGAATGTGACTTTCGCGCTACCCCTGTTTTTGTAAGCCTAAAATCTTACGTGATTATATGTTATGTGTCAACTGTGCTCCTAATTAAATAAAATAAAAATATGTGGATTAAATTAGAGGGGTGCTGATCACATAGCAATATGTTCCATCACATTCCATGGGGTCTATTTACAAAAACTGGAGAGTGCAAAATAAGTCTCACTTCTGGAGAGAAACCAATCAGCTTCTAACCTCAGCTTGTTCAATTAAAGGGGTTGTAAACTCTTGTTTTTTTTTTTTTTTAATTACAAACATGTCATACTTTCCTCCACTTTGCAGTTCATTTTGCACAGAGTAGCCCCATTCCACCTCTTCTAGAGTCCCCCAGCGGCAGTCAGCTCCTCCCCGCATCAGGAAACCCCCTAGGAGAAGTGCTCTGCTTGGGGTTTGCTGTGCCGGCACGCTTCCGAATCCGGCTTTTGTGTTCATAGACACAGAATGCTGGACTCTGCCCCACCCCCGGCATCCACTTCATTGGATTTGATTGGCAGCAGCAAGAGCCAATGGTTGCACTGCTATCAATCTATCCAATCAAGAGCCAAGACAATGGGCAGAGAGGTAGAGCGCATGTCTGCCGTGGGAGCGAATGTGCTCAGGTGAGTAAAACAGGGGGGCTGGGGGGCTGGTCAGTGTCTGAAGTTTTTTCACCTTAATGCGTAGAATGCATTAAGGTGAAAAACACAAGGGTTTACAACCCCTTTTATCTTTGGCAATAAAACCTGGAAGGTGATTGGTTTCTATGCAGAAATTAGACTAATTTTGCACTCTCGAGCTTTAGTAAATAAACCCCTATAGGTGCATAAGTGACTCTGCGTGAAATTCCATATACCTATGTGTTCCCAATTTGCAATATAAAGTCCACAAATCACAAAACAAATAATAACTTTCTCCACTTTGTGCTGTGTGATCACACCAATCGTCAACATGCAGTGGGTCTCACCACCTTTTTCCAAATGCACTCACCTCCAATCGTGGACCAATAACTCTCGTTATTAGATCTATCTGTCTGTTAGGGCACTGAGGAAGTCGCGAGGTTGTGACATAATACGTGGGAGGAGTCGCGTGACGCTAATACTGAAGGAGAGTTATGCGTTCCACACACTTCTCCACTTCACTACCAACCGAGCCCATCAGATTCTTTGACAACAGCGACAGCGGACATCTTACTATACCCACCTACATCTTGAATTTCAGAGTCATTTTAGCAATAAAGTGAGCATGTATAAATATATATATATATAGTATATTGACATCTGTGATTCTGTTTGAATGTTTAATCTTGAAATCAAAACAGCATCTCAGATATCAATATACTATACATATTTATATTCGCTCACTTTATTGCTAAAATTACTCTGAAATTCAAGACGTAGCTGGGTGTGGTAAGATGTTCGCTGCCACTGATCTATTAGATTGTCATACCCATCAGATCATGAAGTGTTTGGAAGGCATAGCATCGTGGAGCGCATGTTGGAATGCATAACACATGTGCAGTAAGTATTTTTGGTCAGAATGTCACTTCCGTTTTTCAATTTGATGTCTTCAAAATGAGTCAATTCCCTAGCACAGACCCCTCCCTCCTAGTATGTCATAGCCCTCGCCTCATCTGGGAGTGTCTAATTACTTTCTGTGCTGGCCCAGCTCATCCCTCCTTCCACCTTCTTATACAACCTTTTATTTTGGAATCAAGGAGGAGCAAAAGGAAACACTGTAGAGCAGTGATGGCGAACCTTGCCACCCCAGATGTTTCGGAACTCCATTTCTAATGATACTTGTGCACTCTGCAGTATAGTTGAGCATCATGGGAAATGTAGTTCCAAAACATCTGGGGTGCCAAGGTTCACCATCACTGCCTTTCGAGTATCAACTCTGAGTCTACTGGGGCTCCTGACGTCACATACAAGATGGATGCGCCTAGCAGCAGTATCTGGGCTTTTGAATGTCAACACAAGGGAGGCTTTTACTGATAAATAACAAGCATGAAATATGTTAAATGCACATATAAACTTTTGGGAAGATTACTGTTAAAATGAATGCTCTGATGACAGGGTCTCTTTAACCACTTCCGGCCCACCGCGGCTCTCGTTCTGGGTGGACGTCATATGACATTTCCCCAGTATGACCGCTCTCTCATCACGGCAATTGGTGGTGCTGTGTCAGTCTGACACACCACTACACCGATCTCGGTAAAGAGCCGAGGCTCTTTACCACGTGATCAGCCGTGTCCAATCACGGCTGATCACGATGCAAACAGGAAGAGCCATTGATCGGCTTTTCCTCACTCGCTTCTGGCAGACGCGAGTAGAGGAGAGCCGATCGGCTGTTCTCCTGACAGGGGGATCTGTGCTGATTGTTTATCGGCGCAGCCCCCCCTTGGATGCCCACCCAGGACCACCAGGATGCCGCCAGGACCACCAGGGATTTCCACCACACTGGACCACCAGGTATGCCAACCTAGACCACCAGGGAAATGCCAATCAGTGCCCATTCCCAATGCCTGCCAATACCATCAGTGATGCCTATCAGTGGCACGTATCAGTGCCCAGCAGTGCTGCCTATCAGTGCCACCCATAAGTACCCATCAGTGCAGCCTTTCAGTGCCCACCAGTGTCACCTATCAGTGCCCACCAGTAACACCCATGCGTGCCCATCAGTGACACCTATCAGTGCTGCATATGAGTGCCACCCATCAGTACTATCAGTGCCCATCAGTGCCACCTTATTCGGAGGGGGAGCAGATACCTGTCTAATACAGGTATCTTGCTCCCACTTCCGGCATAGATATCCACGCCACCTGCTGGTATCTACGTCAACCCCCCCCCCCCCGCTGTCTTTTGGGAGACACACGGGTCCCAGGAGACAGCTGGGACCAGTGGGAACACGCAGTGCGAGTCGCCCATGCGCAGTAGGGAGTTCACTTCCTAATTCCCTTACAGAAGATAGCGGTGGCAGCACCCGAGAGCCGAGGGACAGATCTGTTTTGGGTGCCGACATCGCGGGAGCCCGGGACAGGTAAGAGTCTATATTTTAACAGTCAGCAGCTGCAGTATTTGTAGCTGCTGACTTAAAAAAAAATGTCTCCGCTTTAAAGTGGAACTATGATCAAAAATAAAAAAAGACATGTACGACTTAGGGCCATTTCACACATTTTCCTTTCATTTTTCTTGTGTGTTAATGCTAGGACATACAAGAAACAATTGTTTTCTGTGTATTCTATTCACACTGAAATCAAGCTTGGAGCTGTACTGCAGTGATCTGCAACATGCATTTTATTGCATTGCACTGGACGGATCACATCACTGTACAGAGACACAGCGCACCAAGCTACTGTATTGTGACATGAATAAAGTGTAAGTTTTGTGCACTTCAGATAATGTTGAGTGAAAGAAAAGGGAGCTGTGTGATGTGCTGAAATCCTCAGGATCACAGGAGCGAACAGTCTTCCTTGTTTAAAACCTGTGCATGCACGTGCAATGCCCTGGCATCTTTTGAATGAAATGCGTCGGGTTGGAGCTACATTCAGTGACATCACACCCGTCAGGGTGTTGCATGTGTATGACTGTACTATTTGCAAACTTACTCCTGTCTGTTGCGAGTTCCACCTTTGTTTTACCTCCTCACTGAGTCTATTGTGGATCATGCTGGTTGTATGGTAATCCATCCTGGAATCCCGGCTCTTGACATCCATCCATTCCATGGGGATAACATGATAAGGTGCAGCCAGACCTCCATCTTGGGGTCATAGTAGCCGGTAAGCGGCTTGTGAGTGGGATGTGCACTTATGGGTATGAAGAATTATTTTTTCACATTGGAGCATGGAATCCCAGTGACACTGTTGTTTACATGAACTTTTTTTATTTTTTCTGATATAATTTATTGGACTATTTATGATTTTTTTTTCAACTACAAGCTTCATTTGCACATGTCCTTTGATATGTATAGACTTTTTTCACTTGATTGGATAATTGTTATCATGACTTTACACATTTTACATTGATAGCACAACACAATTTTAGACTTTTAAGTGGGGATCCTGCTTTAGGATTAAAATGCATGCAGCTTGTCCTTTCTGAGTTTGCCTCTCTGCCTCTCTCTTTTCAAGAATGTGCCATAAATATGGTTCTGTGAGGACTTCTGTTTACTCCCAAAACTCTTAGCATTATCCGTACACTATGTGTCAGTTAAATGCAAAAGTTAAAATTGTATATTCAGCCTGTCACAACCCTTTTAATGATGACGAATCTATACATGGCACTGGTCCTAAATATAAATGTAAAATGTATGATAGCCCAGCATCAGACCACTCTTTAGCCCACCTAAACCTCAAATGTTTACAGTTATACCATACCAGGCTCCACAAAATCAGGACTGTCTGTGAAAAATGGAACAGAAATGTACTTTATGTGTATTTTACTTTCCTCATAAAGGAATTTAGTTTATTCAGCATCAGGAAAAAACATCATCAGCATTTTTGTGCCAGGAAGACCGCCAGACTCTTTTTAGGATTCTAATCATACATAATCCTCAGATCACCTCAAGACTTCTAGGAATGGTCCCTGCCATCTGCAAACGTATTTTATCTTCTAAAAGGCCAGTGTTGTTATTTCTAGTTAAATATATTATTCCAATATCTGACTACGACTATCCTGACACCATCTCTGACATCATTTACATTGTAAGGCTGGAAAGTGTCAGCTTTATAAATAGCATCTATGGCATCCAGTAAGAAATCATGTACCTGAAAGGGAAGAGGAAGTTCAGTATGGACCGGTATGGCCCTGGGCCATCATCCTAAAAATTATTAAAGACGGTTCTAAATTTGAATTCTGCAATTATGTCAGAATTCCGAGATTAAAACTAAGGGCCATCCTAAAATGTATTAAACAAAATTCAGAGTTTCAGAGTCAGAATTCTGAGATTAAATGTCAAACTTCTGAGTTCCAAAGTCAGAATTCTCAGTTTCAAAGCCAGGATTCTGAGATTTAAAGTTAGAATTCTGAGTTTTAAAGTCAGGTCCCTTGAGTCAGTGGTCCCTGCTTTGGAATCAGTGGAAGGAAAAAATGTCAAGCTTGCATGATCAGTGGGAAGAAAAAAAAATGTCCATCTTAATTTTTTTAACAAACAAAATTCTAACTGTGAATGGGGTTTTCGTTCAGGAAAAATTGTACAATAATAATGAAACCTGTTTAATACCACAGGGATTTCATTCAAATACCATGCCTAGATGAAATTTTACCAGTTTTCTAAATAAGGCTGGGTTCACACCGCTGCGGGGGGAGAACCGGATGTGATTCGCACAGCGTATCACATCACATCTCCGTAGCGCTGCGAGTTCAGCCATACAGATAGTATGGCTGAACTCGCAGCGGTCCCGCAGCAAACTCGCACGGGACCCTTTTTTGGGTCCGCAACGGAATCGGATCGCATGGGGGTTCACACCATGCGATCCGATTCCTGTGCGAGTCGGCAGATCGCACTGCGATATGCCGACGGATCTGGGGGTGTCATTAACATAACATTGACACCCCCAGCCGTCCGCATAGGGCAGTGTGAACTGCCGGCGGGAGGTATGCGATGCGGGAAAACGCCGCGGATTCGCGGCGTTCCCGCATCGCAGCAATGTGAACCTAGCCTAAATGTATTTACTCAATGACTTCAAGAAAGAATGTACTGAGAAACTATCTTTTTCCAAATGGTTAAATGAAAAATCTAACCGTGTATTTTCAGCTTTACGGTCTGCCTGAAGAAGAATGCCTTGATATCCGTAGTCAGTGGGGGGGAGGAAGGAAAAAAGCATGTGTCAGTGTGGCATGGTGGGGTGTCATTGGTACTCAGTGGAAGGTAAAAGGACAACATTGATGCTCGAGGGAGTGGGGGAACAGTTGCGCTGAACAGGTGGTGGGGGGAACATTAGTCTCTAGCAGGAGTTGGAGAAGAACTATAATCCCCAAAGGATTGTGGGGAATATCACATCACATCCCATAGTGCACAATGAGAAGGGTTGACAATAGTGCCCATCGGTGGGTGGGAGAGAACGGTATTGCCCAGCAGGGGGTGGGGGAAGTATATGTCCTGTGTTGCTGTTCTCTCCCTCTTCCTCCTTCTGCAGAGATTATACTGTGCATGTAGCATCCTTTAGTGTACAGTTAAAATAGGTAGATTTATGCTGACTCACAGTAGTCTGGGTGAGTCTGGGTAATTGGTCTGGGTTACTGTAGGTCAAGCTGAAGGGTTCTACAGGTCAGGCCTTCGGGACCTCCCCCAGGTTCTAGAAATTGTCATAAGTTTCTAGACGCTAGCGGGTGGAGGCAAAGAGGTAGTGATCTGCATATTCATGGGAATCTGACTAATCCACGGTTAGGTGGTCTAGCCGGGTGGGTGGGTCAGACCATAAATATGGAGGAGCCTGGCCAGTTGGGGGTGTTGTTGTCAGGGTGGAAGATGGAGTGTTGAGGTTGATGTTGTAAGGCCTGGAAGGAGTCCCTGGGACTAGGGGGCTCTGCCTCCAGGCTGGAGCTGATGAAGGAGAAAAGCTTAAAAGAGGGTTCTCCACTCCTCTTCAGTCTTTTCTAGGAGACACCATGGCTAACATGGGAAGATCTGGACAGCAGGATGCCTGACCAACAGTCTTATCCAAGGCAGCAGGTTTCAAGGGACAGTGTGAGTGCCTGTACATACCCAGGGCCTACAAGGGAGAAGGCTGCCAAATGCAATATTTAGCAAACCTTTATGGAACAGTGTCAAGCTAACCTAAATCCCTTGCTCTAGGACACGTTTCAAGACAGCCAAGTGTACTGGTATTTTCTGCAAGTGTTGTGACTTTCAGATTTCCACCAAGGGGACATAGAGCACCTCTAAGTTTGACACTTTGTGCTATTTCACTAAGCAGGCATAGTGCTCCTAAAGGAGGAAACGTTGTTACTGATCCATTAGAGATTGATATCACTCCAGAGAGAGTACAGACCAGGATCTGCATTTTTGTGTACATAGAGAAGAAAGTTTGTCCTTGAGTTGTTCTACCAAGTCAAGATGGGCATCCCATAACCCCTCATCCCCATCCAAGTTCTTTTCCCTCAATAAAACAACAAACACAATCCATGAACTGGTTACGGACTCTGTGTGGAAGCTGTATTTTTCTTGGCTGTGCAGGAGCAGGGGTCCCAAAATCCAGTGGCCCTCTAGGGGGTGGCGCTAAATACAGAAACAGTCATGGAGGAGATCAATTCGCCACACAGAGTGAGCTCAGCCTTGTAAGTTATGTATGCATATAATTACAGCGCTCACAATATATCACAAATAAATCCAGTTGATAAGCGAAACACATTATAAAAATGTCCATATAAATTGTGCACGGGTGCTCCAATCATTGAAGTGCAATAGTGCTCCAAGCTTCAAGAGGTCCTTGATGATGCTTTGTGGGAAGACGAAACGCGTCATTGCAATTTCCGGTTTCAAGTCCAAACAATGTCACTTCCGGTTTCAGTGGAATGCATGCTGGATAGGACATTTGCCAAATTTTATCTCTGCGATTTTAACTTTCCTATCCTGTAAGTACCTATCCACGTTTGCGCAATAAACTATTTGCCAAACTGTACTTCACTATTAGTCCCTTTTGTTTTCCATTTTGGCACCAACATCTGCCTATGACCATCATGATTGCTGGAGATCTTCACTGGAACCTTTTATGAATTGCCATTCATGGCCAGCGTTCTAGCCTGAATGATCTGTAGACTGAAAAGCAAGGGGTCCATTTCTTTTGGTGAGTGGGGACACAGGAGGGGACACAGGAGGTGTGTGGCACACCTTGAAGTTTGGAGCACTATTGCACCCATGTACAATTTATATGGATGTTTTTTATAATTTGTTTCAATTATCAATTGGATTTATTTGTGATGTATTGTGAGTGCTGTAATTATATGCATGCATTTTTCTCAGACAGGTGAATAGCACTTTGTGTACAACAACTGCAATCACTAGATTATCATTATTTTTTTCACTTTTAGCGCAAGTATTTACACATTTATATACAGTATCTCACAAAAGTGAATACACCACTCACATTTTTGTATATATTTTATTATATCTTTTTATGTGACAACACTGAAGAATTGACACTTTGCTACAATGTAAAGTAATGAGTGTACAGCTTGTATAACAGTGCAAATAAAAAAATAACTCAACACACAGCCATTAAAGAGGAAGTAAACCCTGATGAGTTTACTTCCTCTTTCATTCCCTGCAAAGGCAAAGCATAATGGACTACTATGCATCGCATAGTAGTCCATTATGTGTCACTTACCTGACACAGGAGCCAGCGAAGTCGCCGCTGTCCCCTGTAGTCCGCCGCATCCATCTTCTTGGTGGGGTCTCGCAGCTCCGCCGCTATCATTCGGCGAAGCCGCGATGACGTCACTCCCGCGCATGCGCACGGGAGCCGACACGCGCGGCAGCTCCGTCGTTGAGAATGCCGCACTCAGTGCGCCTGCGCGCCGCTGTCTACGGCGCATGCATCGTAGACAACGGTGCCTGTTTTCGGGCAAATATCTCCTAAACCATATAGGTTTAGGAGATATTTCTTGGACCTACAGGTAAGCCTTAATCTAGGCTTACCTGTAGGTCAAAGTGGTTTGTAAGGATTTACAACCACTTTAATGTCTAAACTGCAGGCAAAAAAAGTGAGTACACCCCTAAGTGAAAATGTTCAAATTGGGCTCAAGTAGCCATTTTCTCTCCCCCAGTGTCATGTGACTCGTTAGTGCTACAAGATCTCAGGTGTGAGTGGGGAGCAGGTGTGTTAAATTTGGTGTTATCACTCTGATTCTCTCATACTGGTTACTGGAAGTTCACCATGGCACCTCATGGCAAAGAACTGAGGATCTAAAAAAATTAATCATTGGTCTAAATAAAGATGGCCTAGGCTATAAGAAGATTGCCAAGACCCTGAAACTGAGCTGCAGCACGGTGGCCAAGACCATACAGTGGTTTAACAGGACAGGTTCCACTCAGAACAGGCCTTGCCATGGTCGACCAAAGTAGTTGTGTGCACGTGCTCAGCGTCATATCCAGAGGTTGTCTTTGGGAAATAGATGTATGAGTGCTGCCAGCATTGCTGCAGAGGTTGAAGGAGTGAGGGGTTCAGCCTGTCAGTCCTCAGACCATATGCCACACACTGCATAGCTGTCGTCCCAGAAGGAAGCCTCTTCTAAAGATGATGCACAAGAAAGCCCGCAAACAGTTTGCTGAAGACAAGCAGACTAAGGACATGGATTACTTGAACCATGTCCTGTGGTCTGATGAGACCAAGATAAACTTATTTGGTTCAGATGGTGTCAAGCATGTGTGGCGGCAACCAGGTGAGGAGTACAAAGACAAATGTGGCTTGCCTACAGTCAAGCGTGGGAGTGTCAGGGTCTGGGGTTGCATGAGTGCTGCTGGCACTGGGGAGCTACAGTTCATTGAGGGAACCATGAATGACAACATGTACTGTGACATACTGAAGCAGAGCATGATTCCCTCCCTTCAGAGACTGGGCCCCAGGGCAGTATTCCAACATGATAATGACCCCAAACACACCTCCAAGATGACCACTACCTTGCTAAAGAAGCTGAGGGTAAAGGTGATGGACTGGCCAAGCATGTCTCCAGACAAAAACCCTATTGAGCATCTGTGGGGCATCCTCTAACAGAAGGTGGAGGAGCGCAAGGTCTCTAACATCCACCAGCTCTGTGATGTCATCATGGAGGAGGGGAAGAGGACTCCAGTGGCAACCTGTGAAGCTCTGGTGAACTCCATACCCAAGAGGGTTAAGGCAGTGCTGGAAAATAATGGTGGCCACATAAAATATTGACATTTTGGGTCCAATTTGGACATTTTCACTTAGGGGTGTACTCACTTTTGTTGCCAGTGGTTTAGACATTAATGGCTGTGTGTTGAGTTATTTTGAGGGGACAGCAAATGTACACTGTTATACACACTGCACACTGACTACTTTACATTATAGTAAAGTGTCACTTCTTCAGTGTTATCACATGAAAAGATATAACAAAATATTTACAAAAATGTGAGGGATGTACTCATTCATTGTGAGATACTGTATATTGTTTTCACAGACTTATAACTAGGTGCTTGAAAAAGAGTTCCCACAACCAGCTCTGGGAAACAACCAGGATCTATGGAATAACAGGAGTGTGTTAGGATTCAGGATACTCGGGGGGGGGGGGGGTATGCAAACACGGGATTACACACTAGATTGCTTGTCAGCGTACTGCCAAAGTGATCCACCAGCACTCCAAACAAATCCAATATAAAAACCGGTTTACTGCATCATGGCTTTTATCATAACACAGTATGGGCCAGTGCTGTAGGCTTTTTTGTAGCCTCAGAATTACTTTCCTCTCTATACGAGTTTATGAGCATGATAAAGAAGCTTGAAGCAGGTCAGTTGCACCTGTCATGGAATTCTGAAGTGTCTCAAACTGATGTAAAAAGCCAATTGCATTTGCCTATCGACAAAAGCCCAAAGCCATTGACATACAGTAGACTCTAAATATATGGTTTCTTGAATATGTTTTAAGTTCTGGCATTTCTCTTTGCTGTTGCACTGCACCTGAGTTACCATGCACCCTTGTTATTATTTTCTCTTGTTGCTTTTAGACATCCTTTGTTTCATGTGACTTATAATGCCACTTCCATAGCAAAGGACAGCAGGCTAAAGTGACAGAGCCAGTTTCCATTTGAAATTAGTCTGAGAGCTGCCATTGCAAATTTATTTTTGACGATGTCAACTCCAGGACTATCATCCTGTATGTCAAACCCCTTAGTTCTTTTTCCACACCTGTGTTCTAATGAATTGGTCTTCTCTAAAGAACATGCACAAACCAGAAAAAGGCTTTATGATGTTTCCAGAACAATTTAGAAGGCAACTGCTCAACCAGAGCCATGAGAAAATGTCTATTGGAGGCCCCCAACCCCACTGGCCAGCTACTTTGTGGGGAGCAGATGATTGGAAGAGTTTGAAAACGTATTCCTATTACTGTTGATCTCCCTAAAAAGCTGGTACCTGTCTCCTGCTATCAGCCTCCCCACCTCTCATAGAAAGTATTATTTTACCGAAAGGGTAATTGTCGGTTGAACTAGACTTCCAGCAGAGGTAGTGAGTCAGTCAGCAGTAATGCCGCGTACACACGACCGGACTTGCCGGCAGACTAGGTCCGAAGGTATTAGTCCGTTTGACAACCCGATTGTGTGTGGGCTAGTCCGATCGTTTTTCAAAAAAAAAAATCAGATGGACCTAGAAATAGAACATGTTTCAAATGTATCCGACGGACTCAATTCCGACAGACTAAAATTGGGAAAACCGTTCGTCTGTGTGCTGGTCCGACGGACCAAATACAACGCAAGGGAAGCTATTGGCTACTGGCTATTGAACTTCCTTGTTTAGTCCCATTTATGTCATCACGCTCAAAACGAATGGACTTAGTCTGTCCGTGTTTGCCCAGGTCCGTTTGTCCGTTAGTCCTTTCGTGTTTGCCCAAGTCTATTAATTCGGAAAGTCAGTTGGACCTCCGCCGAAAGTCTGTCGGGAAGACTGTTGGACCTAGTCTGCTGGAAAGTCCTGTTGTGTGTACGCGGCATAAGTGGTTCAAACATGCCTGGGACAAACATATGTGTATGCTCAGACAAAAAAAAATGCAAAAAAATGTTTGAATTAAAAAAAAAAATGGGGTATACTCGGTGGACCACTTGGTCTTTTTCCTGACAAAATTTTTCTGTTTCTCTGCTTACCATTAACCTAAATGTATAAGGTTAGCATGTTAAGTAGCGCTCTACAAGCAGCCTGCCCTTACCAAGAGGATCTTAAAATGTTACTAAACCCACAGCAGTAAAATCAGTCTGTATATGCAGTAAAGTATGCTTGTTATACTCACTGTGAAACCTAAGGGGTTAATCCTCTGCATTGTGTAATAAGGTTGTTTGATCATGTCTTCTCTGATCCTCCCCTTCTTCCACTGTCCCTAAAACATCTCTTGATAGAAAAGAGCCTTGGGGGCAAGCTGCTCAGTTTGGTGCGTATGGCTAGATAGTTTTTTTTTTCTTGGGCGGGTGCACGTGATCAGCACAGGGCCAATCAGCACTGTTTGGACAGAGGGTCAGGGGTCCTGCAGCCTCATAGGACAGCAGAGTAGAATGAAGACTCGTTCTACAAACTTTAACCGGACACTGATAGAAGTCACAATTATTGCTATATACTACTGATGAGAAAAGGTATTTAGCAGTTTATATTTACTAAAACTATTGTATTTCCATGTTCTGTGTACTGTGGGAGACTAGATATAGTGAATGCAGGGTCTTGGGTTTAGTGACACTTTAAATCCAATGTTACCAAAAAGGCAGGCAGAGGGCAAAGGACTAGTCACCAGTATTTCCTGTTTTCTCTCAGCAGCTTATCTTTTCCCCATTACTGCTTACCATGCCTTGTTTTGCACTCTAATGCCTCTATGTGGAAGTGGCCATCTTGGCAGAGGCTGGGCTTTGCTCCCTCATGTCAGAGCCTTCAGCAAAGAGAAGCATTAGTGATAATCTTCTGAAATTAGCAGTCAGTGCAGCAGTACCTTAGATTTCAAAATGCAGGTACACAGTTATGAGGCTGTAGATACAGGAGTGCCTATGCACCATCACCTAGCAGGAAGTGCATTGCCATTTTTCAAGAGGAATTCAGACAAAAGTTATATTTGTCAGGGCACTATCTAAAGAGGAGCTCCAGGCTCCTCCCAAAAAAAAAAAAAAGTCAGCAGCTACATATACTGTAGCTGCTGACTTTTAATTTAAGGACACTTGCCTGTCCAGGGATCCAGTGATGTCCTCACCTGAGCCGATTCTTCAATCAGCTTCGGGTGCAGGCGCTGACATCTCAAGTATGAAACAGGCCATGAAGCCTTGTGCGAACCATGCTGGGCCTTGTGAATGGTCCCATAGTCTTCTGGGACTTGTGATGTGTCCCAGAAGACTGGGGGGGAAGGAAGAGGGGGCCAAACTTCCAGCTCAGATTGCAGTGGTGATCTGAGCCAGAAGTGGGAGCGGGTACCTGTCAAACCAGGTACCTGCTCCCCCACCAAAAAGTGCCAAATGTAGCAGTAGGGGGATGCAAATAAGTGGAACGTCCCCCTTTGGGTAAATTTCAGCTTTAAGCCCAATTAACATTATTACGAATTCCCTATAACAGCAAATCTTCACTTTTTAGATTCAGCTCCTCTTTAAATCTGTGGACAAATTTAGGCACATGCCATTTGTGACACCATTGTGGAAAATCTCCACTCATTTGGTCATCAACCATTTGATGCTATTCTGATGAACAATTTTACAAATGTTGGAGAATGACTCGTAGAGCAGAACAAATGCAGATCAGTCTTTAAATATGAATGCGGCCACTGCCTTCTGGAAGATCGTATTCTTCCCCATAACATGTTCTGGGCAATGTGTTCGTGACAGCTCCTTTTCCATCTCCTCGTCAGTGGGAGGAGATGACTCCTACACTGCAGATTTTTCTCTCTGTTGTGGAGCTGGTGGAATAGAGAGCTGCATTTCATAATGGGTTCTTGTGTAAGCTTGTTCATGCTCTGGATCCTGCCCCATGGCCCGTGCCAGAGGGAGGTCAGGGAACATTTCCTGCTCCTATTATTTTCTTCCCTTTTATCTATTCTTTACTGCTTCCCTGCAGCAGAGCAATAACGTTCAATTGCCTATTCCAAATTTTTATTTTGTTCTTTGAAAGTTATGAATACATTGTGTTGCCATTATTTTTTAATTATGTTTCAATTTGTTCGGGTTGTAGCATTGTTACAGATTTTAAGTATAAGTGTCCTAGAGAGCTACATGTTTGAGAAGTGATTCATTGTTCGGTCAGATACATTGATTTCCAGCAGAGTAGTTCTTTCTGCAGGATCTTCGATGAAGAAATTAGAGTGATTGTAAACCCTTGCTTTTTGTTTTTATAGAAAAAAACAAACATGCTTATACCCACCTGCTCTGTATGATGGTTTTGCTCAGGACAGCCCTGTTCCTCTTCTTCTGGGGTGCCCCATCGGCGCTCCAGGCCCCTCGTCTTCATCGAGTGCCCCCACGTAAAGCTGATTTCCTTGGGGGCATCTGTGTAGACTCGCTCTCAAGGCCCGCTGCTGCGTCCATTGACACGGACAGTGGGACTTGGCCCTGCCCCTGCATCACAACTTTTCAGTCCAGTGAGAAGAGCGACAGCAGCTGGAACTGCTCTGCTTGTGCATATTGCTTAATCGGATCAGGCTCAGGTAAGAACAAGGGCAAGGGGGGTGGGGGAGGGTCTGGAGGGCAGCTACAGCACAGAAAGTTTTTCACCTTAATGCATAGAATGCAATAAGGTGAAAAACTTTAAGGCTTTACAGCCACTTTAACATTCCCCTAAGTCTCCCTAACAATGAGTGTACAGCTTGTATAAAAGTGTACATTTGCTGTCCCCTCAAAATAACTCAACACACAGCCATTAATGTTTAAACCGCTGGCAATAAAAGTGAGTACACCCCTAAGTGAAAATGTCCTAATTGGGCCCAATTATACATTTCCCCCCCCGGTGTCAAGTGACTCATTAGTGATACAAGGTCTCAGGTGTGAATGGGGAGCAGGTGTGTTAAATTTGGTTTTAACGCTCTCGCTCTCTCATACTGGTCACTGGAAGT
The DNA here is from genome assembly GCF_037356315.1 of Lithobates pipiens. Taxonomy (NCBI): domain Eukaryota; kingdom Metazoa; phylum Chordata; class Amphibia; order Anura; family Ranidae; genus Lithobates; species Lithobates pipiens. The sequence continues at coordinate 55,201,342 of NW_027507764.1, read as the reverse complement.
TCAACATGGCACCTCATTGCAAAGAACTCTCTGAGGATCTGAAAAAATGAATTGTTTCTCTACATAAAGACGTCCTAGGCTATAAGAAGATTTCTAAGACCCTGAAACTGAGCTTCAGCGCGGTGACCAAGACCATACAGCGGTTTAATAGGACAGGTTCTACTCAGAACAGGCCTCGCCATGGTTGACCAAAGACGTTGAGTGCACATGCTCAGTGTCATATCTAGAGGTTGTCTTTGGGAAATAGAGGTATAAGTGTTGCAGAGGTTGAAGGGGTGGGGGGTCAGTCTGTCAGTGCCCAGAACATACGACGCACACTGCATCAGATTGGTCTGCATGGCTGTCATCCTAGAATGAAGTCTCTTCTAATGATGATGCACAAGAAAGTCTGCAGTTTTCTGAAGACAAGCAGACTAAGGACATGGATTACTGGAACCATGTCCTGTGGTCTGATCAGACCAAGATAAACATATTTGGTTCAGATGGTGTCAAACGTGTGTGGCTGCAACCAGGTGAGGAGTACAAAGACAAGTTTGTCTTACCTACAGCCAAGCATGGTGGTGGGAGTATCATGGTCTGGGGTTGCATGAGTGCTTCCGGCACTGGGGAGCTTCAGTTCATTGAGGGAACCATGAATGCCAACATGTACTGTCACATACTGAAGCAGAGCAGGTTCCCTTCCCTTCGAACACTGGGCTGCAGGGCAGTATTTCAACATAATGAACCCAAACACACTTCCAAGATGACCACGGTCTTGCTAAAGAAGCTGAGGGTAAAGGTGATGGACTGGCCAACCATGTCTCCTGACCTAAACCCTATTGAGCATCTGTGGGGCATCCTCAAATGGAAGGTAGAGGAGGGCAAGGTCTCCAAAATCCACCAGCTCCATGATGCCGTCATGGAGGAGTGGAAGAGGACTCCAGTGACAACCTGTGAAGCTCTGGTGATCTCCATGCCCAAGAGGGTTAAGGCAGTGCTGGAACATAATGTTGGCCACACAAAATATTGACACTTTAGGCCCAATTTGGACATTTTCACTTAGAGGTGTACTCACTTTTGTTGCCAGCGATTTAGACATTAATGGCTGTGTGTTGAGTTATTTATGAGGGGCAGCAAATTTACACTGTTATACAAGCTGTACACTCACTACTTTACATTGTAGCAAAGTGTAATTTCTTCAGTGTTTTCACTTGAAAAGATATAATAAAATATTTATAAAAATGTGAGGGGTGTACTCACTTTTGTGAGATACATATATATATATATATATATATATATATATATATATATATATATATATATACAGTATGTAAAACAAACATCTCTATACATACTTGCTCAGGGAGGCCTAGAACCTTCACTTCTCAGGTCCCCTGCCGGCGCTCCTGGCCCCTCCTCTCTGTCCAGTGCCCCCATGGGTAGTCCCTTCCCATAGGAGCACTTGTGGGTACTTGTACCAGATCCCCGCTGCTGCGTCTATTGATACAGACAGTGGGACTCAGCCCTGCCCCCCACTCCCTCGTCACTGGCCTTGATTAAATGGCTCCCGGTGCTCCAGCAAAGCCAGTGACACCTGAAAGTGAGGGGAGAGAAGAGATGTAGACATGCACAGCGCTGGATCGAATCACGGCTCAGGCAAGTATAGGGGGTGTGAGGGGCCAATACTGTAGCCTAAACATTTTTAGGCTACTTCCCACCCGGCCAATGCATATATACGGCCAGGTGGGAGCCGTCTACTCCTGATAGGCCGTTCAGGAACGTCCTTCAGAAGTAGCGGGATTGCGCGCGCGCGTGCGATGTGCTCGTGTCACCCGGACACGGCACATCTCAGATCGGCAGGAGGGCTCTGTGATTGGCCCTCCTGATCACATGACGGCCGTGTCCAATCACGGCCGGCATGTGATGTAAACAAACAGCCGGTTGCTAGGCAATCGGCTCTCCTCTCCTCACACGGAAGTCATCGCTGAGGAGAGGAGAGCAGATTGCTGCAGCCGGCTGATGATCAGTGAGTATGAGCTGTTTTTTACAGCTTTTTACTCACTGATCATCAGTCTAGTGTCAACACACAACACACCACACAGTACAAACACAGTCCCCACATATGTCCCCAAACACACATGTCCCCAAAACATACATGTCCCCAAATAATAAAAACACATGTCCCCAATAATAAAAACATGTCCCCCACATATGTCCCACTAAAATCACATGTCCCAATGATTATCTGCACACATATGTACGTGATCACCTGCACACATATGTACATGATCATTTGCGTACATATGTCCCTGATCACACAAACCAATTATTATACACTTAACGGAATTTTTTTTACCAAAAACATGTAGCAGAATAAATTTTGGCTTAAATTTATGACAAAATTTGATTTTATTGGATTTCTTTTCAAATAGAAAAAAGAAAATATTGTTTTTTTTCCAAATTTCCGCTTTTTTGCGCTCTATTTATGCGAACAAAATGATAACCATTTCATTTGGGTACAGTGTAGCATGACCGCGCAATTGTCATTGAAAGCGCTAGAGCGATGAAAGCTGAAAATTGGGCTGGGAAGGAAGGGGGTGAAAGTGCCCTGTATTGTAGTGGTTAAGCTGAACTCTATGATAAGCAAATATTGTCTAAATACAAGAGATGTGTATCCTCCCTTGAATCTTGGTGTGCTTCCAATTCTGTGCAGTAATCCAGTGTGAGATTTTCCCTCTGTGCAGGACCTTCATGTAATGAAGACCGCTCACTGCTGCTCTCTCCTTGTGCATGGTGACTGCTCTTCTCTCCGCCCCCTCCTGTAGTTTTATGCAGGAAGGCTATATTAGGCTGTAGCACTCCATCAGCTCATTGTACTGGGCCGCAGACCGGTGATGATGTCACTGCTATTTTTACAAAGTAATGCCTGGATTCGCTAATGCATTCAGTATATACAAAGTGGATTTATATCCTTTATGGCTATTGAAGAATATGTTTACATATTGTTTTTGTGCCATGAGTTCAGCTTTAACACTTAAAGTGGTATTAAACTGAAGAACAAAAAAGGATTAAATTGCAGCTCACCAATTCTTAGCCCCTGTGCACACGGTTGGAGATTTCGACAACCAAATCCGTCGGATTTTGTCCGAAACTGTTGCATACACACGGTTGGACTAAGTTGTCGAAAAATCCGATCATTCAGAACGTGATGACGTAATTTCGTTACGATGGGACTAGATTCAGGCTAGTGGCCAATAGCTTTGATGTAGGAATTTGATCTGAGCATGCGTGGCACTTGGTCCGATCAAAATCCGATAGGACACATTCCGACGGATTCTCCGACCGTTTGTACAAGGGCTTAGATGTAGTGGTGGCATTTGTGTTCTCTTTTTTTTTTTGGCTTTTTTCCTTTTTTTTCACTTGATGATGCATCCAGCAAGTCTCTTATTTTTCATTTTACTTTATCAGACCAAACTGTCCAGACAAAGCAGTAGTTAGAAGGTTGGGACAAACTATTTACTACTGACAAAGGTGCTTACAATGATCCCCTTTTATTCATTTATGTAAAACCTTTATCCCAAAAGAAAAAAAACTCTCTGCTGCAACTTATTATGGAGTATTAGCTGGGGTTCAGCTTTAACTTGTTAGTCAAATTCATCTTATCCCTCATTTACATTTACATTGAAAAATACACAATTTCAAAGCGACTTCAGGTGTGATTTGGAAGACATCTGTTAGGCTTCAGGGAAAGATGTCTATGCATTTTGTACCCAAAATTGCCAATAGTAGTGCAGGTCTATAGAGACCAGTAACCTATGGCTTCCACTGCTCTCTGTGTCTTCTGTGGGACCGGGACGTGGGGGGAGCATTGCTGCTGAAGAGTAGTGCTGGAGCGATAACATGTCAGGTAAGTGTTTAGGGGTTGGGGGGGGGGGGGGGGGGTAGGAAACATCATTTTTTCTTTTTACCCTAATGCACAGAATGTATGAAGATAACAACAATTTGACTTTAGAACCACTTTAAGTTTTTTATTTACTTTAATTGGTTTATGGAGGAGTATTTTTTTGTTTCTTACCAAGAGTTGTGAGATAATGAAGAGAAGATGAGGCCACCATCAACATTCTTGTTTGTGCGCATATTAACTTTGCATTTAAGTTGCATTACGCTGAATTTAGATACACATAGTACTTAGTAGAGTGTTCCTTTAAATTGCATTTTGGTTGCTCCTCTTCCTTATATCTGCTCTCCTCTCATGAAACACAGTGACAACCTGTGATTACAGGAGCCTGGCCGCTGAAGATTTGGCTGGCCTACACACTGGAAACCCGCTCCGGCTCTTTTTGGTCTTTCTGTTTTCTTTCATATACTGGAAGCCAACCCAACCTCTCCCCGCTTCCTGCTGCAGAGGCACAGCAGAAAGTATTTCTGGAGGCAGTGGTTTCTCTAACATCCCTTTGAACATGTAGTATGTTAAAAATAATGGCCACTCGCATATTAAATGGAAAATGTCACAAGGAAACTACTCTGGCCAGTTCAATGTATTTCAGATGAGATCTGTCTGTATTGGTGCACCAGCTACTAATAAGAATCAAAACTGTGCAAAATGTCAGTTGGAGAAGAGAAGTTTGAATCTGATTGGCTGATTTAGGGAAGTAAAGAGAGTTGTTACTCGATACATAGGGGTGATGTCGGCTTAAAGCGTAACTTTACCCATAACAACCCGAGAAAAATAATGTTCTTTAGCCAGGTACATACACTCTACATCAGGGGTTGATAAATTTGCTTGGAATCTAGGAGCCAGCTAAAAAAGTTAGGAGCCAGGTCCGTGACAGCGATCTGGACCTGTCCCTGGCCTGACATGGAGACGAGTGAGGGGAAGATAGTGCCCCCCCCCCCCCACCTGTCTCCAAGTCATTGCCCATAGCGTTTGGGAGGGACATTTTATTTTTTTTATTTTTTTTCAAATGACACATTTTTTTTAAATTGCATTTTAGTGTAAATATGAGATGTGAGGTCTCTCTGACCCCAGATCTCATATATAAGAGGAGCTGTCATACTTTTTCTATTACAAGGGATTTTTACATTCCTTGTAATAGGAATAAAAGTGACACACTTTTTTTTTTTTTTTTTAAAGAACAGTGAAAAAAATAAAAATTAAAATAAGAACATTTTTTTTTTTTTAAACGCGCCCTATCCCACCAAGCTTGCATGCAGAAGCGAACGCATATATGAAAGCTTCACATGTGAGGTATCGCTGCGATCAGTAGATTGAGAGCAATAATTCTAGCGCCAGACCACCTCTGTAACTCAAAACGTGCAACCTGTAGAATTTATTAAACTTCGCCTATGGAGATTTTAAAGGGTAAAAGTTTGTCGCCATTCCATGAGCGGGCGCAATTTTGAAGCATGACATGTTGGGTATCGATTTACTCGGCATAACATTATCTTTCACAATATAAAAAAAATTGGGCTAACTTTACTGTTGTGTTTTTTAAATTTTTTTATTAAATAACTAATTTTTCCCCAAAAAAGTGCGCTTGTATGTCCGCTGTGCAAATACGGTGTGACAGACAGTATTGCAACGACCACCATTTTATTCTCTATGGTGTTAGAATAAAAAAAAAAATATATATATATATATATATATATATATATATATATATATATATGTGTATATATATATATATATATATATATATATATATATGTATATATATATATATATATATATATATATATATATATATGTGTATATATATATATATATATATATATATACATATTGTGGCAGCACGCAGGTAAAGTCACCTGGTTGTATCCAGGATGGGAAATATGTGTGCCCTAGATTCAGGCTTTATGCAGACCTTTACAATTAGAGGGGAAGAGTTAATGAGCCCAGCTGAAGTAAGTGGGCTCATTAAGACCTCTACAAAAAACCCCAGCATGCTTAGGGAGATGCTCCATCCTGGAACCAGTTTTGTGTGTATAGACTGGGGAGTGTGATATCTGTTCTGTGCGGTGAGTTAACGCCTGTGTGGCAACCCTCTACAACAGAGACAGGGACTGGTGCAGCACAAGGCTGCACTCAGTTGTTAGACAGGGAATCTAAGTGTGTAGTTAGAGGTCAAGCTGACCAGGATTTATTTTCATGTTTTATTTTTTGTTTGGCTGTTATATGTATCACTGCATGTAGCATAAATAAACTGCATCTTTTGTTTTTTGCACCTACAACGCTGTCTGCTGTGCCTGATTTTGTGTTGTGAACCCATCCAGGGGGTCACACACACCCGCTGCCGAGCTAACCCCTCACAGTTGGTGGAGAATTTTGGCAGTTTTTTTTCAATTTTTTTAAAGGCCAGCATGGAGGAGATACTGAGACAGCTGGCTCTAGCAAATGCAAACCAGCAGCAAGCAAATGCAAATCAGCAGCAAACAAATGCAGCTTTACAAAAGAGCCTTGCAGCTCAGCAGAAAGCTCACCTGCAGAGTCTGGAAGCTCAGCAACAAGCCCAGCAGCAATCTGAAGCCCGCTTCATAGACCTGTTGCAGAAGCAAGAGCAGAATTTTCAACAGAAAATAGAGACATTAATACAGCAACGTCAGCAGACCAATGAAGCAAGTGGTTACAATAATACCGCATCCTTTGGTGGAGAGGATGATCCGGAGGTGTTTTTGACCACATTTGAAAGGACTGCTGAAAGGGAAAAGTGGCCTAAGGAGCAATGGGCTGGACTGGTGGCCCCTCTGTTAACTGGGGAATCGCAGAAAGCTTATTATGACCTAGAGCCTGACCAAGCAAAAGAGTAAGTGGTGCTAAAAACAGAAATATTGGCACGGCTGGGTGTCACCCTGGCCGTCCGGGCTCAGCGTGTGCATAATTGGACTTTTCAGGTTGGAAAACCCCCCAGGTCTCAAATGTATGATCTCATTCACCTGAGCAGGAAGTGGCTGCAGCCAGAGACTTTGACCGCACCAAACATTGTGGAACGTGTTGTTATGGATCGTTTCCTGAGAGCTCTTCCTACTGCCATCCAAAAATGGGTAAGCCATGGAGACCCAGAAAATGCAGATAAACTTGTGGATCTGGTTGAGAGGTACTTGGCTACAGAGAACCTGACCACCTCTTCCAGGGACTCATGGACTTTCCACCCTAAGACCAGATCATTCCCAGTGGCGGGTAAGATGACTCCAAGGGGTGAGGGTGGAGAGAGTGAGAGGGTGGGAGTTCTACCTAAGGTCTGGCGGGAGCAGCCCAGGAAGCCCATGCTGCAAGAGACAGCTAAAAAGATTATTTGCTACCGCTGCCGGCAATAGGGACATATTGCAGCCAATTGCCCAGTTGTGGATGAGCCTATGCAATGTGACTTTATAAGGGAGAGACGTAAGTCGCTGTTTGCGACAGTTGCATGCACTGCCATTCGGGGACCTGAGAAACATTTATGTAAAATGTGTATTAATGGTAGAAATGTTGATGTGTTGCTGGATTCAGGTAGCCTGGTAACATTGATAAAAGCTGAATTAGTTACTACAGAGGTCTCTGGGAAGAACAGGGTGGCTGTTATTTGTGTGCATGGGGACACCCGAGAGTATCCTGTAACTTCAGTGTTTTTTGAGACCCCCAAAGGTAACCTCTCTCATCAGGTGGGGTTAGTGTCTCACTTACCACATGATGCTATTGTGGGAAGGGATTTTCCAAAATTCTGGGAACTCTGGGATTGTCCTGAGCCCCCCACTATAAACCAGGAAGATGACCAGAATTCCTCTGGGAGTGGTGAGGACTCTCCTGAATTTCCCTTGTCGGTATTGCGGGGGAAACTCGAGAAACTGGGGGGGAGCCAACATCCTCAGATGAAAACATGCCGTCTGTGGAGTTTTCGGATCTTGAGGTTCACAGGGAAAATTTTGCCACAGAACAGTTAAAAGACCCCACCCTAATAAAGGCACGGGAAAATGTGGTGAAAATAGATGGCGAGTTAGTGAACCCAGATAAGACTTGCCCTTATCCTTACTTCACTATGGAAAGGGACCTGCTGTATCGAGTGGCTCAAAGGGCAGAAGAAACCATTGAGCAACTTGTAGTGCCCAAACCTTACAGGAAGTTGGTGTTAGAATTGGCTCATGGGCACATTCTGGGAGGTCATCTGGGGACAGAGAAAACCAGAGAGAGGGTATTGCAGAGATTCTATTGGCCTGGGGTCATGAAGGAAATAGAAAAGTATTGTTCCTCCTGCCCTGTGTGTCAGAAGTCGGCACCTATGCCACATTTCCGTAACCCGCTGGTACCTCTTCCTATCATTGAGGTCCCCTTTGAAAGGATCGCAATGGATTTGGTAGGTCCGATAATGAAGTCCGCCAGGGGGCATCAGTACATTTTGGTTAGATTGGACTATGCCACCCGTTATCCGGAAGCAATTCCTCTCCGAAATACCTCGGCCAAAACCATAGCCAAAGAGCTATCTCTTGTTTTTAGCCGTGTGGGTATTTGTAAGGAACTGCTTACGGACCAAGGTACGCCCTTTATGTCCCGGGTTATGAAAGAATTATGCAAGTTGTACAAAGTGACGCAATTGCGTACATCTGTGTATCACCCCCAAACAGATGGGTTGGTTGAAAGATTCAACAAATCCTTAAACAAATGTTAAAGAAGGTGGTGGATAGAGATGGAAAGAATTGGGACTGTCTAATACCCTATCTAATGTTTGCCATTAGGGAGGTACCCCAATCCTCTACGGGTTTCTCACCCTTCGAGTTGCTCTATGGGAGACACCCAAGAGGGCTGCTGGATATCGCCAAGGAAACTTGGGAAAATGAGAGTTCTCCTCACAGGAGCGTGATTGAGCATGTCGCCCTGATGCAAGATAGAATTGCACAGGTAATGCCAATTGTAAAGGAACATTTAACCCAAGCGCAGTTAGCACAGCAGAGAGTGTACAACCGTGGGGCCAAGACCCGTACTTTTTCCCCGGGGGATAGGGTCTTGGTGCTAGTCCCTACGGTTGAAAGCAAATTTCTGGCCAAATGGCAAGGTCCATATGAAGTAATTGAAAAAATTAGTGAGGTGAACTACAGGGTTAGACAGCCAGGAAGGCGAAAGCCGGAGCAGATCTATCACGTCAATCTGCTGAAAGCCTGCAGGGATAGGGAATCCCTAGTCGCAGAGACTTTGTCACAAGTACCGCCTGATTGCTTAGTTCCTGAGGTTGGAATAGCAGACACCTTATCGAAACCCCAACAACAGGAGGTTAAAGAGTTTGTACTTCGTAACAAAGAGATTTTCTCTGAGCTTCCGGGACAAACATCTGGCGTAGAGCATGACATTATCACCCCGCCAGGAGAAAGGGTAAAACTAAAACCTTATAGAATACCAGAGGCCCGACGGGAGGCAATACGTGGGGAGGTTCAAAGGATGTTGGAATTGGGTGTGATAGAGGAGTCCCAGAGTGACTGGTCCAGTCCTATCGTACTAGTGCCCAAACCTGATGGGAGCTGGCGGTTTTGTAACGATTTTCGACAATTAAATAAAGTTACAAAATTTGACACCTACCCCATGCCGCGTATAGATGAGTTGATTGACCGGCTGGGAACAAGCTCTTGATCTCACCAAAGGGTATTGGCAAATTCCCCTGGCCGAGTCGGCCAAGGAGAAAACTGCGTTTGTAACCCCAGATGGGGCATTCCAATATAAGAGAATGCCGTTTGGGTTACAGAATGCACCGGCAACATTCCAGCGGAAAATGGATAAGATTCTGAGGCCCCATCAGAAATATGCTGCAGCTTACCTGGATGATGTGATTATCCATAGCACAGACTGGGTCTCACATTTGCCGAAAGTACAAGCAGTCCTAGACTCTATCCGGGAAGCTGGGTTTACGGCCAATCCAAAGAAGTGTACCATTGGACAGGAGGAGGCCAAATATCTTGGGTACACTATTGGGAGGGGGGTGATAAAACCCCAAGTCAATAAAGTCGAGGCCATACAGAGTTGGCCACGTCCCAACAGCAAGAAACAGGTACGAGCCTTTCTGGGAATCGCTGGCTATTATCGACGATTCATTCCCCATTTTGCTTCTCAGGCTGTGCCCCTCACCAACCTGACAAAAGGGAAAGAGTCTGTCATGGTTAAATGGTCCCCAGAGGCTGAAGAAGCATTTCAGTCCTTAAAAACAGCCTTATGTAGCCAGCCAGTGTTGTACTCACCAGACTTCTCTAAGGACTTTGTTGTACAAACTGATGCATCAGATGTTGGGTTAGGAGCAGTGTTATCCCAGGTCTGGAACGGGGAAGAGCATCCAGTCATTTACCTCAGCAGGAAGTTGAAGTCCCATGAGGTAAATTACGCCACGATTGAGAAGGAATGTTTAGCAGTGAAGTGGGCTCTAGATTCCCTTCGGTACTATCTGCTAGGTAGGCACTTTGACCTGGTGACTGATCACGCTCCTTTAAAGTGGATGGCTCAGAACAAGGAGACCAATAGAAGGGTAAATAGGTGGTTCCTGGCCCTACAGAAATTTAACTTTACAGTTAAGCATCGCCCTGGTGTTAAAATGGGGAATGTGGATGCTTTGTCTCGGATACATGCGTGTCTGACTGCTGGTGTTACAACCCCAAGGTTGAAACAAGAGGGGGGGGGGGTATGTGGCAGCACGCAGGTAAAGTCACCTGGTTGCATCCAGGATGGGAAATATGTGTGCCCTAGATTCAGGCTTTATGCAGACCTTTACAATTAGAGGGGAAGAGTTAATGAGCCCAGCTGAAGTAAGTGGGCTCATTAAGACCTCTACAAAAAAAAACAGCATGCTTAGGGAGATGCTCCATCCTGGAACCAGTTTTGTGTGTATAGACTGGGGAGTGTGATATCTGTTCTGTGCGGTGAGTTAACGCCTGTGTGGCAACCCTCTACAACAGAGACAGGGACTGGTGCAGCACAAGGCTGCACTCAGTTGTTAGACAGGGAATCTAAGTGTGTAGTTAGAGGTCAAGCTGACCAGGATTTATTTTCATGTTTTATTTTTTGTTTGGCTGTTATATGTATCACTGCATGTAGCATAAATAAACTACATTTTTTTTTTTTTTGCACCTACATCGCTGTCTGCTGTGCCTGATTTTGTGTTGTGAACCCATCCAGGGGGTCACACACACCCGCTGCCGAGCTAACCCCTCACAATATATATACATATATATATATATATATACATATATATATATATATACATATATATATATATATATATATATACATATATATATATATATATATATATATATATATGTATATGTATATGTATATATATATATATATATATATATATATATATATATATAATGTTCAGGGGTTCTGAGTAAAGGCTCCATTAGCACTGCTGGTTGTCATTCCAACGGCCACCACAAGAGGGCGCCAGATTCCAGAAGGAACCATAGGATCACAGAAGGCCTCAAAGCCGGGGGCTCAATTACCGGCCGCCGGCGGCGCGGCCCGATGCGATCACGCCGGGGGGTCCACGGAGATAGGATACCCCCAGCTGTGCTGCCCCAGGCGCCAGGTCGCTAATTCTAGTAGCAAATGCGACCTGGCGCCCGGGTTTTGTCGAGCCCTGTTCTACATTAATAATTAAACTACCAAAATTGGTATATGCTGTAAATAGCCTTCAGCATTGTTCCTGTTTCATCTTGTTGGAGGCTGCCATTTTTCTGAAGCCCAGAGTGCCTGAACAGCAGAAAATCTTTAGGCTGTCAGCAGATCGGCCTCTACAAATTCAGCACAGTGCCTAAAAATAGAGAGCAACTGAGCACGTGCAGAGCAGGGGGAGACGGCGTATTACTGGATTTTAAACAGTATAGGCACTTATTTTTAATGTTTTACATAGCTATACCTGCAAAAAGGGGTCAGCCTGATTTAGCAAGACTTAATTTTCTGAACTAAAGTTCCACTTTAAGCCTTAATGGTGCACATAGATCAGCGGTCCCCAAACCAAGGTCTGTGAGCCAGTTTTGTCCTGCTGGTTTCTGTAAACTAGCCCATGCAACAGGCAGTCCCTGGACGCAAGGCTTTCTAGAAGAGAGTGGCAGTGATCCCTCACAGGGACTATTGGGCAAAGTGATCTCCTGCCCAATAGTGATCTCCTGGGGGCTTTTAATACTCCCCTAGCCTGGGAGGCTTTTGGTATTCTCACTGACATCAGTTTTGGGGTGGGTTCTGAATCCGAATCCCCCTGACACCAATGATGGGACACAATTCTGCAATATCCAGTTGTTCTCACTGAGCATCAACGCAGAGGCATATTTTACTCCCACTGACCACTAATGATACAGTAGGAATCCCCCTGACCACTGACACCCGTTTTGTGGGAGGGGGTTCCAAATCCCACTGACAATATTAACGGGGCATCAATCTGCACACAAACAATGATGTAGGGCCATTTATTGCTCCCACTGACCACCAAGGCAGAGGCATAGTTATACCACTGACTGCTGACTTTGGGCGGGACAGTGGTGTAGAGGTTAGCACACTCACCTAGCAGTAAGAAGGTCACTGGTTCAAATCCCAACCATGACATTACCTCCCTGGAGTTTGCATGTTCTCCCTGTGCCTGCGTGGGTTTCCTCCCACAATCCGAAGACATGCAGGTAGGTTAATTGGCTTCTGGCTTCTGTCCAAAATTTGCCCTAGTATGTGAATGGGGACCTTGGATTGAGGACAGGGACCAATGTGGGTGTAGCAATGTACAGGGAAAGACACTCACTCAGGTTGAACTGGATGGACTGGTGTCTTTATTCAACCTAACTAACTATGAAACTATGACCACCCACATAGGGGGATTTTTTTACTCCCACTGATGCAGTACTAATAAAGAAGTACTATATTTTTTTATTGGAAGACCATCTAATAAAAAGGTATACTAGATCCATATTAGGTCAGTGATTTTACAGAGGGTAAGGATTCTTAACCCAAAACCTCCTGCAGTATTAAATGCAGGATCTCCATTTTCATCCAGCCAGGGTACTAAAATTTTACCTTTGGAACAGATTATTTTATTGAAAAGTTGTCCACTGGAACACTTTACCTGTTCACTGAGTGAATCTTGTTCACTGCCAATGAAAAATGTAACTTTCTGGTGATCCCAAGTTTGGAGTAAAATGGGCAGATTCACTGATAGTTTTCACTGCAAAATGATTTCCTTATCCCCCTCTTACAGTGGTTAGCTTTTATTAACACCCTCCTAAGAAGAATAAAACTGTTGCTGCAGCTGCCTAAGCACACCTGGCAGTGTATTAGAATGCCCCCCTTTATACTCTGATAGTTTCTAGACAAGAGAAGAGCAGAGTGTTGATCTCGCCAGTGTGCGTTTGCTCCTTTGTTGTTCACGCTCAGGCAGGGACCAGGTTATATTGGTCAACTGCGGTGTTTTTCATCCTTTTTTCAGCTAAGGCACTCTTTAAAATTCCGAACCTTGAGGCACCTTATTCTAAAATATAAAACACTAAACGAATAGTTTTACATTTTGCAGCAGTTTCCACACACGTAGGACACCCAACATTAGAGGTGATTTATTCTTCCACCTTTGCACATTGGTACTACTGAGTACTATTCCATACTTTCTCTTTTCCTTCAGTTTCTCCCACTCACTCTGCTAATGCAACACCAGTGCTGACAGAAAGCAGCAGTAAAGGGACAAACGAGGATACCGTCAGGCGCCCAACAACCTTGTTATCAACCTATGGTGTCATCAGTTGTTAGGATGCCGGTAGCTGGCCTGCATGGTGCTAAAGGTTGTAATTCTGCACAGCAAAAACCTGTGGCTTTGTGTAAAAGGCAGACTTGATCCATCATTTAAAGAAAAAAGGGGAAAGGGTGTGTTGCGCTTCCTAAATACCAACAAAAACGATTACAATAACTATAAAACACATAGTATTAAAAAACTTATAAATAATTCTTAAAGTGTTCTGTGAACAGCACTTAAAACTTAAAAGGGTGTATTACATTGAACATCTAATATATAGTGTTCTTATGTATTATTCCTGTGTTTTAAAAGTAAGCAAAACAGTGCTTGAGACCATAAAGTGCATAAATTAAATAAACATCTGTGATATCACTACAACTAAGTAATAAAAAGAAGTATATGTAATAATCTAAGTGATCAAAATCATATAAAAAACTATAAACACATAAAATCGGTGATCTAAAACGTGTAGAGAAAACAGAGGAATGTCCCAATTACATTCCTTAGTGAAAAAAACAAAATAGCAGCAAAAACGTGAATTTCAATAAAGTGTCCCATACACAGTTCAATCGTGCAACTTTCAGATGTGATTTCACAACCGCAAAAAAAGGTGCAATGTGCCAGGGCAACTCTCCTCCAATGGTGTTCCGTGCCGGTGCTGGTTATATTAAACAATTACCTCACAGCTGCAAGGTATGCAGCAGAACAGCTAATGTTGCAGGGAAGACTCAGGGGGGTCAGCAGGGCTGTGGATGGGGGCTTCTGACAGTGCCGTTCTCCCTTGTAGTTGTGGCCAGTGTAACAATGCTCAAAACAACAGGTAAAGGAGATCCTCCATAGTGTAGTATTTCAATCAAATATTTTATTAAAAATAGCTAAAATTACTCACATAGAAGAACGAATAAACGAGCACACAGCTTAACAGATCTGAGCGATTTCCTCAGGTACAAACGTCACTTCCGGTCTCCTACGCATTACGTCACGTATGGACTTCAACTGGGAGTTGAACCCAGTTGAAGTCCATACGTGACGTAACGCGTAGGAGACCGGAAGTGACGTTTGTACCTGAGGAAATCGCTCAGATCTGTTAAGCTGTGTGCTCGTTTATTCGTTCTTCTATGTGAGTAATTTTAGCTATTTTTAATAAAATATTTGATTGAAATACTACACTATGGAGGATCTCCTTTACCTGTTGTTTTGAGCATTGTTACACTGGCCACAACTACAAGGGAGAACGGCACTGTCAGAAGCCCCCATCCACAGCCCTGCTGACCCCCCTGAGTCTTCCCTGCAACATTAGCTGTTCTGCTGCATACCTTGCAGCTGTGAGGTAATTGTTTAATATAACCAGCACCGGCACGGAACACCATTGGAGGAGAGTTGCCCTGGCACATTGCACCTTTTTTTGCGGTTGTGAAATCACATCTGAAAGTTGCACGATTGAACTGTGTATGGGACACTTTATTGAAATTCACGTTTTTGCTGCTATTTTGTTTTTTTCACTAAGGCCGCGTACACACGGGCGGACTGTTCGCCCAACCTTGTCCGCTGAACAGTGTTTGGGCGGACAGTCCGCCCGTGTGTGGGCTTTCAGCGGACAGTTTCAGCGGACAGTTGGACGGACAAAGTCTTTCGGAAATTCCGAAAAACTGTCCGCTGAAACTGTGTTTGAGCGAACAGTCCGCCCGTGTGTAGGCTACTTTCGAAATGAGCAAACTGTTCCCGCTCGGAAAGTCCGCCCATTTCGAGCGCGTGTACAGGTAGGCGGGGCCCGCGAAGGAGACGTCGCGGGCTCCGCCGCCTGGAATGGGCTTAAAGGGGAACCCCAACGCCGAAAAAAATCGGCGTGGGGGTTCCCCCAAAGTCCACACCAGACCCTTGTCCGAGCACGCTACCCGGCCGGCCAGGAAAGGGGGGCGAGCGAGCGCGCCCCCCCTCCTGAGCCGTACCAGGCCGCGTGCCCTCAACATGGGGGGGTGCCTTGGGGAAGGGGGGGCCGCGCGGCCCCCCCACCCCAAAGCACCTTGTCCCCATGTTGATGAGGACAAGGGCCTCTTCCCGACAACCCTGGCCGTTGGTTGTCGGGGTCTGCGGGCGGGGGGCTTATCGGAATCCGGGAGCCCCCTTTAAGAAGGGGGCCCCCGGATACCGGCCCCCCACCCTATGTGAATGAGTATGGGGTACAATGTACCCCTACCCATTCACCTGTGAAATAAAGTACAAAAAAAACACAACACAGGGAAAAAATATTTTATTGCACAGCTCCGGGGGTCTTCCGTCTTCGGGGGTCTTCTCGCCGGACTCCTCCGCTATCTGTGTGTAGCTCTTTTGCTAGCGGAGGAGTCCGGCTTTCTTCCTCCCCGCCGCCGGCCTCTTCTCCCGACTTCGGGGGTCTTGTCCCCCTCTTCGGTTCTTCTGCCGGGCCACCGCGCCTTCTTGTAGCTCTTTTGCAGGTGGTGGCCCGGTCTTCTGTCGCCGCTGCCTTCCGTTCTTCTGTCGCCGCCTTCGGTTCTTCTGCCGGGCCACCGCGCCTTCTTGTAGCTCTTTTGCAGGCGGTGGCCCGGTCTTCTGTCGCCGCTGCCTTCCGTTCTTCTGTCGCCGCCTTCGGTTCTCCTGCCGGGCCACCGCGCCTTCTTGTAGCTCTTTTACAGGCGGTGGCCCGGTCTTCTGTCGCCGCTGTCGTCGCCGCCGCCGCCGCCTTCCGTTCTTGTTCTTCTTCTTGTTCTTCTTCTTCTTCTCCTGGAGATGTTGACTCGACGAGCTCTCCGGCCGGAATGCCAGAGCCGCGCTGTGCGGTCACTTATATAGTGACAATGGGGCGGTGTCACATGGTATATGTCACATGGGTTGGTCACATGGTGACCCCGCCCCCTTACGATGTCATAGTCCCCATGTGACATCAACCCATGTGACCAACCCATGTGACATATACCATGTGACACCGCCCCATTGTCACTATATAAGTGACCGCACAGCGCGGCTCTGGCATTCCGGCCGGAGAGCTCGTCGAGTCAACATCTCCAGGAGAAGAAGAAGAAGAACAAGAAGAAGAACAAGAACGGAAGGCGGCGGCGGCGGCGACGACAGCGGCGACAGAAGACCGGGCCACCGCCTGTAAAAGAGCTACAAGAAGGCGCGGTGGCCCGGCAGAAGAACCGAAGAGGGGGACAAGACCCCCGAAGTCGGGAGAAGAGGCCGGCGGCGAGGAAGAAAGCCGGACTCCTCCGCTAGCAAAAGAGCTACACACAGATAGCGGAGGAGTCCGGCGAGAAGACCCCCGAAGACGGAAGACCCCCGGAGCTGTGCAATAAAATATTTTTTCCCTGTGTTGTGTTTTTTTTTGTACTTTATTTCACAGGTGAATGGGTAGGGGTACATTGTACCCCATACTCATTCACATAGGGTGGGGGGCCGGTATCCGGGGGCCCCCTTCTTAAAGGGGGCTCCCGGATTCCGATAAGCCCCCCGCCCGCAGACCCCGACAACCAACGGCCAGGGTTGTCGGGAAGAGGCCCTTGTCCTCATCAACATGGGGACAAGGTGCTTTGGGGTGGGGGGGCCGCGCGGCCCCCCCTTCCCCAAGGCACCCCCCATGTTGAGGGCACGCGGCCTGGTACGGCTCAGGAGGGGGGGCGCGCTCGCTCGCCCCCCTTTCCTGGCCGGCCGGGTAGCGTGCTCGGACAAGGGTCTGGTGTGGACTTTGGGGGAACCCCCACGCCGATTTTTTTCGGCGTTGGGGTTCCCCTTTAAGCCCATTCCAGGCGGCGGAGCCCGCGACGTCTCCTTCGCGGGCCCCGCCTACCTGTACACGCGCTCGAAATGGGCGGATTTGCCTCCTCCTTACGTGGGCGAGTCCGTTCATTTCAAAAGTTGAGCGAACTGTTTGGCAAACAGTTCGCTGAAACAGTCCGCTCGTGTGTGGGCAAGTCCGCTCATGCAAATTTTGAGCGGACTGTTTGCCGAAACTGTTTGACGAACAAGGTTGGGCAAACAGTCCGCGCGTGTGTACGCGGCCTTAGGAATGTAATTGGGACATTCCTCTGTTTTCTCTACACGTTTTAGATCACCGATTTTATGTGTTTATAGTTTTTTATATGATTTTGATCACTTAGATTATTACATATACTTCTTTTTATTACTTAGTTGTAGTGATATCACAGATGTTTATTTAATTTATGCACTCTATGGTCTCAAGCACTGTTTTGCTTACTTTTAAAACACAGGAATAATACATAAGAACACTATATATTAGATGTTCAATGTAATACACCCTTTTAAGTTTTAAGTGCTGTTCACAGAACACTTTAAGAATTATTTATAAGTTTTTTAATACTATGTGTTTTATAGTTATTGTAATCGTTTTTGTTGATATTTAGGAAGCGCAACACACCCTTTCCCCTTTTTTCTTTAATATTGAGAGTTCACTCATAGAGTGCTTGCTGCTCCTGCTAGAACATTCCTTTTGCTATCTTCCACTTTTTTGCCATAGAGCGCAGGAGCCCCTTTTATACACATTGATCCATCATTTGTTGACAATTTTGGGGCAGTTTTAGGCACCTTCAAAGAACCCAGGTGGCACCTCAAAGTGCCGTGGAACCTTGGTTCAAAAAGGCTGGCATAATGCAAAACAAGAAATTTATGTTGTCTCTTGATAGGAATTGCCTTGCCCTGAATGTGGCGCCTCTCCTGAAGAAAGTAAGTTCTATATCTATGACCGTGTACATTTTTCCCCATCATTTTTTGGACAATTTTTAGACATTTTGCCAAGACACCCTTGAAGAACCCAAAAGGTACCCCAGGGTGCCACGACACCCTGGTTAAAAAAGGCTGGCCTACTGCAATGTGGTCTGCAGACAGACCTCCAAAGGGTCCTGTGTCTTGCTGTGCTGTCTGGTTGCTTGGATCACAAGACCACCTCAACTAACTGACACATTTTTTATTTTTTCGTAATTTTTGGTTTATGGCTTTGCATATTACAGACATGACACACAAGGCATAACCAGCCATTAAATACAACATTTTTAGAAAAAAACAAAAACAAACCACAAAGAACAAAAGCTGAGCAAGCCCAGTCAAAAATAAAAGAGAAAATCAAAACACTGAACATTGCATGTTCCCAGAAAGAATACTCAGTTAGGCAAGCCTGGCTCACCTTAGTTCAAGGGCAGATTATAACTTGACTAAAGCCTTGTACACACAATCGGATTGTTGGCCAACAAAACTGTGGATTTTTGTCCAAAGGGCGTTGGCCCAAACTTGTCTTGCATACACACAGCACACAATTGTTGGCCAACAATCACGAACGTAGTGACGTACCAGACATACTACGTGGTTTTTCAGCTCTTTAGCGCCACCCTTTGGGCTCCTTCTGCTAATTTCATGTTAGTAGAAGTTTGGTGAGTGTTGATACACGTTTTTCATTTTGAGCTTTTCAGTTAGTCTCCGAACGGCCGTTCGTCAACTAGCCATGTTGCGGAATCGGAGGAGATAACGTGTTACTTATTATTGGCCATGGAGTTATTGCTTTGACATTATTTTTTTGGTTGAATAATGATTTGATTTGGTATATTTTTGGATGCATAGAATGCACTTTTTGGTTAAGTTCTATTGGCAGATAGCATGTCTAATTTTATTTGATTTCTTTTTTTAAAGCATAATAAAAAAAATTGTGGAGAATAATACTTGGCTATGTGTTTTACTTCAAATGACAGTTTACAGGAGTAGGCAGTTATATTTAAAAAAAATACAATGTAAAATTGAAAAGGGACACCAACATAGTTGTATCTTTGATCTTATGAACTACGGAATCATGGTTTTGTGGTAACTTGCCCACAAATAAATAAATAAATATTTTTCTTGATATCACAAGAAAAAAAAGCCTTTGAAAATGTGTTTGTAATATCTCCATCAATATCACCAGCAAAGCCACTTCATTATTATCCCATTAAAGAAGAAGAGAATTGTGCACTTCATTTTGAGATTTCATAATTTGCCACCTCACGAATGTTAATTCTCCATTACGAACGCTAGTTTACAAGACCGGCCACTTCTGGCTTGTCCTTGCTTCCGAGCATGCGTGTTTGTACTTTGGACTTTTGTCCGAAGGACTTGTGTACACACACTCGAAGAATCCGACAACACGCATTTGTCCGTGGAAAATTTTAAAACCTGCTATCCAACATTTGTCCACAGAAAATCCGACAACAATCGTCCGATTGAGCGTACGCATGGTCAGATTTTCCGCCAACAGCCTGTCGTCACACATTTCCCATCGGAAAATTTGATCATGTGTACGAGGCTTTAGACTAGAACCCATAACTGGTCTTGTGGTAGTTATGCACTGCACAAAAATAAATTGACAATTTATTTGACTAAGAGGCTTAGCTTTAAATTGTTTCTAGCCTTTGAGAACTCATGTCCATCATTTTTATTTGTTTAATGTTTCAGGAATAATTCTTTAATATTTTGCTTCTATGTGCGAACAACCATATTTAATAGACATGTATTTTAATTCTTCCTATAATTTGAAATCCTATATAATCCAGACTGCAATATGACATGGCTTTTAAAATGGGATAAAATGTTGCATTGTGGCCCTAAAGAACAAGAACCTAAAAGACAAAACCTAAGAACATTGCTATAATTTGTACATAAAATGCATTTACCGTTTCAATAAAACACTTGAATTACACAGAAGAAGAATAAAAAGAAGTAAAGAAAGAGAAAACGTGGATGAAGTCAATGCAGACGTTGTATTTCTTCTCTCCCGCTGCCCAAATATAAATCGCATTCATGCTGAGCTGCTAGATTAAATGAAAAACAATTATCAAAGACTTCCTCTTACAATTTGAATAACAGAGCTGAAGAATAAAGAACTATTTGCTACAATGTTTGAAAATGTTCTAAAGTTTTGAAAGAATGCTAATATGCTTAAGTGCAATAGTCACAAACCTACACATTAGCAGTTCTATTTACATCAGAATGGCATTAAATTATTCAAGTGAAGTCATAAATTGCATTTTTCATAAGGTACCAGTGTGGCCCCCGACTGAATGTCTTGTAGGCAGACAAACCCACTCTTGTTACGTAGCGGTCTCCTTGAACATCAAGCTGGTCTCAACAGGGGGGCGCTGTTTCACTCTGTGCTGTTGCAGGTGATCATTATCGCACCAAGATCTGATAAGTATTCGTGCATTTTTTTGGGGGGAGTGGTTAAAGCAGAACTAAACTCTCGCAATAAACAATAACTATTTTTAATCCTTATGTTGCTAGTTTTAGTAAATAGATAGGAAGGTATATTATATGTACTTGTTTTAAAAGTTTTTTTTTTTTTTCAGTTGCTTCCTGGTTTTTGGCCTAGGCCAAAATTATGTCATACAACCCAGGAGTCTTCATGGGCATTTTTTCTTTCATCTGGAGGAGGGGAGGAAGGGCTTTGTTGGCTAAGCACATAAACCTGCCTGCATGTCTATACTGAGGGCATATAGATTTATGGATGTATATGCTACATCAGGCATTTCCAAAGTCCAGCCCATGGGCCAATTGTGGCCTGGGGTCCAGTTTCAATTTGGATATATATATCTTATTCTTGGAGGGGATGGGGGGGGGAGGGGGGACAAGTGCCGTCAGATTACATACGGGATAATCTCCTGTTCATTTGGTGGCCCCTGTAAAGGAAGTCCCTTCTCCTGGGCTGGCATTAGACAACTGTTCTGTCTATCATCGGAGGGAGGTGGGACTTTGTATTAAAGAGGCCGTCGAGTAAACCGGATATTCTCCTGTATGTAATCTGTTTAAAGCTTGTTCTGCCCCCCTCCCTGCCCTCTCCGAGGCTGCAGATGGGCATTGATCAGGCTTCACTGATGGCAATGGTGAGGCTGCATTCAGAGGCTACATGTATGTCAATGATGAGGCTGCATTCATTGCAATGATGAGACTGCATTCATGACAGTTGTAAGGCTGCATTTATGGCAATGGTGAGGCTGCATTGATTGCAGTGATGAGGCTGCAGTCACAGCAATAGCGAGGCTGCATTTGTGACAATGATGAGGCTGCAATCACAGCAATGGTGAGGCTGCATTCATGGCAATGGTGAGGCTGCAGATGGGCACTGATTAGGCTGCATTGATGAGCACTGACCCTTATTTTGCTTCACAGTACTTTATTTAAAATGTTATCTTTTTCTGAAACTCCCCTCTCAACCAAAAGACGGCTACAGCGTGGGCGCTAACTGCCGTGAGGGCGTCCCTGGATGTCCTCCTGTTTACTTTCCCTCTGCGCACTGCCGCGGGCGCGCATCTGGGAAGTTCTGTGTTGGCCGTGTCCCTCGGACACAGCCAATCACAGATCGTGCTAAATGGCCAATCACAGCGGCCATTTAGCACTCGATCGCAGTGTCCAATGAGAGGTGATCTCATATGTAAACATATGAGAGCATCTCTCATTACCGGCTCTCCCTCCTCACACAGAGACAGCGTGTGAGGAGGGAGAGATGAACAGCTGCAGCTGCAGCGTCAGTGAGTAAGAACACACACACAGTAAACACACATACACACACACACACACACACAGTGAAACACACACACAGTAAAAAACACACAAACACACACACATGCCCACCTGTCCCCAGTGTCACCTATCAGTGCCATCTGTCCCCTGTCCCAAGTGCCACCTGTCCCCAGTGCCACCTGTCAATGCCACCTGTCCCCAGTGCCACCTATCAGTGTCATCTGTCCCCAGTACCACCTGTCCCCTGTCCCCAGTGCCACGTGTCTCCAGTACCACCTGTCAGTGTCACGTGTCATCAGTGCCACCTATCAGTGGCACCTGTCAGTGTCACGTGTCATCAGTGACATCTGTCATCAGTGCCATGTATTAGTGCTATCTGTCATCAGTGCCACGTATTAATGCCATCTGTTTTCAGTGCCACGTATTAGTGCCATCTGTCATCAGTGCCACATATTAGTGCCATCTGTCATCAGTGCCAAGTATTAGTGCCATCTGTCATCATTTGAAAAAAGTTTGGACACCCCTGTGCTACATGAATCATCTGCCCTTACTCAAGATGGCCACAGCTAGAAATGCTAGGGGGGTGTTTTCTCAACAAAATAAAGCATGGATACATGGATGAATGGGCTTGTTTGCTTTAAAAAATAAAAATGAATTAAATAGCATTTTCAGTTTGTGGTGCTCAGATACAGTTAAAGTTTTACTAAACCTAAAAAGGTTTTTTACCTTAATACATTACTTGCATTAAGGTAAAATAATTTTTCGGTGTCCCTGTGTAAAGCATAAGAGAGGGGAGAGAAGAGATCAACGCGGTGCAGGGCTGCATCTTTTCTCCCCTTACTTCCTCTTTACACAGGACTCGAGCAGCAGCAGGAGCCATTGGCTTTTGCTGCTGTCAATCAGGGGAAGTGGGGGTGGGCCTAAGTCCAGCTGTGTAAGTCTATGGAGCGGAGCTCCATAGATAAACAGCTCAGGAGCGTTGGGACTACCTCTCCCCAAAGCCAGGGGCTGGCTATGTTAGTCCTGCAAAAGAAGAGGAGGAGCCAAGATCGCCACCTGGGACTCCAGAAGTGGAAGATCGGGGCCGCTCGGAGCAATACCACTGTACAGAGCAAAAAAGTATAATATGTTTGTTGTTATTTTAATAGAATTTTTTTTTTAGTTTAGTTTAGTAACAGTACACTATGTCCATTGACACAGATAGCGAGGCATGGTCCCGCCCCCGCTCCCTCATCATAGAGTTTGATTGGCTCCCGCTGCTTTTGATCTGCTCTGTGAGGAGGGACAGAGCTGGTGGAGAGCCACTGCTCTCATGCACAGCGCTGGATCGCCATTGGGCTCAGATAAGTATACGAGGGGGCTGGGGGGATCCCAGGCACAGAAAAGTTTTCTCAACCTAATGCATTCTATGCTTTGCAATCACTTTAGGTTGGAAAGAACACACAAAATACATTATCATATCATAGAAACATTTTGGCAGCTATGAGTTTCAAGGTACCATTTAAAGCTAAAAGCCAGGCAGAGATATAAGATAAGAATCAATGAAGGTAAATCATTTTTTGTCAGATAGTTTTTATTTAAAAAAAAAATAAAGATTTTCAGTTTATATGGTTTTATTTTGTACAGAGGTAAAAAGGCGAGAGAACAAAACTCTGTGTACAGTTACAATGCCTTGAAAAAGTATTCATACCCCCTTGAAATTTTCCACATTTTTTCATGTTACAACCAAAAACGAAATTGTATTTTATTGGGATTTTAAGTGATAGACCAAAACAAAGTGGCACATAATTGTGAAGTGGAAGGAAAATGATAAATGGTTTTCAATAACTGTACAAATAAATATGTGAAAAGTGTGAGTCATTTCTTTGTAGAACAACCTTTTACTGCAATTACAGCTGCAAGTCTTTTTGGGGATGTCTCTACCGGCTTTGCACATCCACAGAGTGACATTTTTGACCATTCTTTTTTGCAAAATAGCTCAAGCTCTGTCAGATTGGATGGAAAGTGTGTGTGAACAGCAATTTTCAAGTCTTGCCACAGATTCTCAATTGGATTTAGGTCTGGACTTTGACTGGGCCATTCTAACACATGAATATGCTTTGATCTAAACCATTCCATTGTAGCTCTGGCTGTATGTTTAGAGTAGTCGTCCTGCTGGAAGGTGAACCTCCACCCCAGGCTCAACTCTTTTGCACATTCCGCATACACAAAATTGGACATTCTGACAACAAAATCCTGGGATTTATTTCCCACGGATGTTGGCTCAAGCTTGTCTTGCATACACAGGGTCGCACAAATGCTGTCAGAAATTCAGATCGTCAAGAACGCACTAACGTACAATGCATACAAAAGCACTATAAAGAGAAAGTTCAATTGTCAGTGCGCAACCCTTTGGGCTCCTTCTTCTAATTTGTATTAGTAGAAATTTGGTGAGAGACGTTTCGTGCTTTTCAGATCGTTATTGCCCTTCAGTTTGTGCTTGTGGGCTTGTATCTGGTTTTCAGTGCGTGTAGTCAGTTCGTATCTGGTTTTCAGTGCATATTTTTATATTACGTATTTGATTTTCAGTGCGTTCTTGTCCGCTTGTTTCTAAATTTCAGCTCGCTCTTCTCAGGCCTTTCTGATTTTCAGTGCGTTCTGTTAGTTCGTTCTGACCAGCCAACCGTTTTGAAGCCATGTTGTGGGTACATACTCGTCGTAGAGTTCGTAATGTGCAGGGGCTTGGTGTTGGGGTTCTTACTTTGACCCAAGCCTAGTCCATGAACAGGGCGAGGAGGCGTTCATGAATTGGTTGCTCCAGCGTGACCAATTCTCTCATATGCCTTTGTTGCGGGAGATCCGTGAGAATAATCCTGATGATTTCAGTAATTATCTCCGGATGACGGACTCCATTTTCCACCATCTGTTGGCTTTGCTGTCCTCTTATATTACGAAGCAGGACACCTGCATGTGGCAGGCCATCACTCCGCACAAAGGCTAGTCACCACCTTGCGGTACTTAGCAATGGGGAGAAGTCTGCAGAACATTAAGTTCTTGAGAGGCATCTCCCCCCAGGCTGTGGGAATCATTATTCCAGAGACCTGTTCTTCTGTCATTCAGGTACTGCAGAAGGACTATATTAAGGTCAATTTTCTCATTTAACATCACGTTATATGTATTTAAATAAATTTATTTTTTAAATCCATTTTTATTTTAAACTGAAAAATATTTCCTTTGATTTACTGCTTGTGTTTCTTTTAGCTGTCTCCTGGGTTATCCAATGGGCTTCTTTTTTTTTTTTTGCCATTCTCTTCAATAGTGCAAATGTAATTTCTTTGATACGTGTGGTGACAATCTTTTCTTCAGCTATTATGTTGTGGGTCTGCTGCACACACACACTTTTTTTTGTTGTTAACCACTTTCAGACCGGACCATTTTGCTGGTCAATGACCAGAGGTCTTTTTACAATTTGGCACTGCGCTGCTTTAACTGGTAATTGCGCGGTCATGCAATGTTGTACCCAAACAAAATTTGCGTCCTTTTTTTCCCACAAATAGAGCTTTCTTTTAAAGGTATTTGACTGACTCTGCGATTTTTATTTTTTGCGATATAAACGTAAAAAGACCGCAAATTTTGAAAAAAAATGATATTTTCTACTTTTTGTTATTAGAAAAATCCAATAAACTCAATTTTAGTCATACATTTAGGCCAAAATGTATTCAGCCACATGTCTTTGGTAAAAAAAAAGTCAATAACTGTATATTTATTGGTTTGCGCAAAAGTTGTCACATCTACAAACTAAGGTACGTTTTCTGGAATTTACGCAGCTTTTAGTTTATGACTGCCTATCTCATTTCTTGAGGTGCTAAAATGGCAGGGCAGTACAAAACCCCCCCCCAAATGACCCCATTTTGGAAAGTAGACACCCTAAGGAAATTGATAAGAGGCATGTTGAGCCCATTGAATATTTTATTTTTTTGCCTCAAGCGATTGAATAATGACAAGAATTTTTTTTTTTTTTTTACACAAAGTTGTCACTAAATGATATATTGCTCACACATGCCATGGTTATATGTGGAATTGTACCCCAAAATACATTCTACTTCTTCTCCTGAGTACGGGGATACCACATGTGGTCGACTTTTTGGAAGCCTAGCCGCGTACGGGGCCCGAAAACCAAGCACCGCCTTCAGGATTTCTAAGGGCGTACATTTGTAATTTCACTCCTCACTACCTATCACAGTTTTGAAGGCCATAAAATGCCAAGATGGCACAAAACACCCACAAATGACCCCATTTTAGAAAGTAGACACCCCAAGCTATTTGCTGAGAGGCATGTTGAGTCCATGGAATATTTTATATTTTGCCACAAGTTGCGGGAAAATTACAAACTTTTATTTATTTATTTATTTTTTCACAAAGTTGTCACTAAATAATATATTGCTCACACATGCTATGGGCATATGTGAAATGACACCCCAAAATAAATTCTGCTGCTTCTCCTGAGTACGGGGATACCACATGTGTGAGATTTTTTGGGAGCCTAGCTGCGTACGGGGCCCCGAAAGCCAAGAACCGCCTTCAGGCTTTCTAAGGGCGTAAATTTTTGAGTTCACTCCTCACTACCTGTTACAGTTTTGAAGGCCATAAAATGCCAAGATGGCACAAAACACCCACAAATGACCCCATTTTAGAAAGTAGACACCACAAGCTATTTGCTGAGAGGCATGTTGAGTCCATGGAATATTTTATATTTTGCCGCAAGTTGCGGGAAAATTACAAACTTTTATTTTTTTTATTTTTTTTTCACAAAGTTGTCACTAAATGATATATTGCTCACGCATGCCATGGGCATATGTGAAATGACACCCCAAAATAAATTCTGCTGCTTCTCCTGAGTACGGGGATACCACATATGTGGGACTTTTTGGGAGCCTAGCCGCGTACGGGGCCCCCAAAACCAAGCACCGCCTTCAGGCTTTCTAAGGGCGTAAATTTTTGACTTCACTCCTCACTACCTATTACAGTTTTGAAGGCCATACAATGCCAATATGGCACAAACCCCCCCCCCCCCCCCAAATGACCCCATTTTGGAAAGTAGACACCCCTAAATTTAGGGGTACACTAGTAAGACTCACAGGTAAAAAAGCACCTAGGCTGTCAGCGACTGTATCAAAACGCTACAAAAAAACTGTTAGCGATCGCAGGGATCAGGCCTGACTCTGCGAACGCTGCAGTTATGTGTGTTGTGTTTTGTAAGTGACAGTGATCGATTGATACTGCACTTGGGTGGACTGGTCTGGGCTTGGCGGAGGGGCTAAACGCAGGTGCTAGCAGGTATCTGGGCTGATCCCGCTAACAATGCGTTTTGGGAAACCTAAACTGCTGGCGACGCTAATATAGATCTGATTAGATACTATATTACTAAGGGAGGTGTATGCTTTGCGCGTGGGTGTTAGCGGTACTGGCACTAACCTGACGCTGCCTGGGGCAACGCAGACCTTATCTGACCCTCAAACTTATATCACCCGCCGGGTGATCAGGGGGTTAAACCTTTATTAGGTAATAATGGTGGGTGCCCTGAAACTATAAAAAAATAACTAACCAACCAGCGTCACCTGTAACAGTTATATGGTGATCACTGGTGAAAGGGTTAACTAGGGGGCAATCAGGGGGCTTTATGCGGTAGTATATGGGGGTCCCTGGCGCTATAAAAAGCTGCGGCGAACCTAAATACCTACCTGCCTAACTAGCGTCACCTGTGACACTAATACAGCGATCAGAAAAACAATCACTTATTAGGCTGGGTTCACACTGGAGCGATGCGGGAACGCCACAAATCTGCGGCGGGTTCCCGCACCACACTGCCCTATGCGAACTGCTGGGAGTGTCAGTGAAATGTTAATGACACCCCCAGATCAGTTCGCATATCGCAGTGCGATCTGCAAACTCGGACAGGAATCGGATCGCATGGTGTGAACACCCATGCAATCCGATTCTGCTGCGGACCAAAAAAAGGGTCTCGTGCGAGTTTGCGGCGGGTGCGACGCGAATTCAGCCATACTATCTGTATGGCTGAACTCGAATCGCACAGAGATCGGATGTGATTTGCACTGCAGTGCGGTGCGAATCACATCCGTTCTCATAAACCGCTGCAATGTGAACCCAGCCTTAGTGACACTGGCGATGGGGGGTGATCACGGGGTTAAACCTTTATTGGGGGGGTTAGGGGGGTACCTTAGAACTAAAGGGGGCTAACCCTAACTGCCCTAACAGTTATTACAGTCACAAATGACACCAATGCAAAAAAAAAAATGCAATTGGTGTCACTGTGACTGGGGGTGCAGGGGTGATTGGGGGGTGATCGGGGGGTGAAGGGGGGGTGAGAGTGTGCCTGGCATGTTCTACTGTATTGTGTAGTGTTGGTGCAACTCACCGATCCTCTCTCCTCGGTGCCGGAACGAAAAATACCGACTGTGTTTACATTACAGGAGAGGAAGTGATGTCACGCTTCACTTCCATTCGTCAGGAGCGATCGCGAGGGGGTGGCCATGAACGAATGGCCGCCCCCTCATCCCGGATCGCTCCTGAACGGATACCGACCACCACTGGCCCCGGGGGGGGGGCCCGATCGTGCCCCCCACCCGCGGGAAGGCAGGGACGTACATGTACGCCCATATGCCTGCCCGTGCCATTCTGTCGACGTACATCGTCGTGCGGCGGTCGGCAAGTGGTTAATGTATGTAATGCATTAATGATAAAAATATTGATAATTTTCAGCACCATGAATTCAATTTTTGGAGTGATGAAAATGGCCAGACTGATGCAAATTATAAAGCACTGTGGGTGTTATTTACAAAAGGAAAATCCACTTTGTACTACAAGTGCACTGTAAAAGATGCCTTCATCAAATGAAGTGATGTCACCCCTGTGAAAGCCAAATTTTGAAGATGTACCCAAATTGAGAGTCAAAATGGGGATTTCCCTCCTGTTCCCATACCTAAGGTCAACATGTGCTACCTCCCATCATGGGGGATCAATGGACATGTTTCGAGGGTGCTACCCCTTCCTCTCACCTACTTGAGTTGCAAGAAAGGGGTTGCACCCACAAAACCCGTACAGTGATATCCCGTGGTGGCAGATAGCACATGTTGACACACTGTGTGCATCTTCAAAATGTAGCTTTCAAAATTTTTTAGAAACGTTTGAAAAATAAAAACAATTACAAAAATGTTGGTGTGTTTTAGATTCTGCCTAAAACATCAGTGTTGTTTTTGAGTCTTTTTTCCACATCATTGATTTCTTCCTTGATCTTCTATAAATCCCGATAGCACACCATGATCTCCCCGATGAGTAAATGTGCACTTGCACTTATGAAATGTGTTTCTTCTTCCACAACATCCACATCACCTAAAATAAAAAAACACTTCATGTACTATAAATATGCAGACATACATCTATTACCTGAAGCTGTGGTCTCAGACACTCACCTGTTGTGGTCACTATTTCGCCCACTTCATAAACCTCTCCTTCCTCCTTTCCCCTTCTTTAGGAGGTTGGTGGTCCCTGGTGACCTCTGACGTTTCCGAGTCTTTTCTCCCCTATGTGAATAAAAAAAGAGTATACTTAGCACACAGATATTTGAGGACAGAAATAGGAATATGAAATATTGCTTGAAGTGTCATACAATTGTCTGTTTTGGCAGAGTTCCAAGCTGAAGACATGATTTTTTCCCTTTCTTAAAGCTGCAATACTTACCTGTTTTGGTAAAGTTTCCCACATGGAGACACCCTTAGTATCCACTGGAGCACCGGGACGTTCGTGTCCCCGGGCTTTTGTCGTTCATGCACTTGTTCTTTCTCCGCCATGTGGAGCACTTATAATAGGGAGTGCAAAAAAGGTCCAGGATTCCATGAGATCAGGAGCAGCAGCAGATGACATTTATGTCCCCAGGCTCTAGTACTACGACAGACTGCGATTACTGTCAGACCAGACTGAAATCAGGCCATCACTCTCAACCCTTCCTTCCACTCTCCCTTCCACCCCAGATGAGGTTTCTGATGTCCAACGTGGCCTTTCACCCAGGAAGAAGATGTAGAGGAGCCCAGCTTCAGTCAGGTATAGCATTGTTCAACATATTTCTCAAAATTTTGTGTGATTTTCATACACAGGAAAGCCTCAGCTAGGAGGTGGCAGGGGTCACACTAGATCACACCAAATTCCATTTGTTTAGAATGCGATGACGCACGACAGGACTAGAAATAGGAAGTTCAATAGCCAGTAGCCAATAGCTGCCCTTGTGTCATTTTTGGTCCATCGGAATAGGACACAGGAGAACAGTTTTCCCGATAGGAATTTATTCTGTCGGAAAGATTTAAAACATGTTCTATTTCTAGGTCTGTCAGAATTTTTGAAAAAAAAAAAGTGAGATGAAGCCCACACAGAATCGGAATATCCGATCAAATGATTCCGTCTGACCTTTTCTGCCGGAAAGTCAGTTCGTATGTGTGTGGCATAATAGTTGTCCTGTGGACAGATTCTCCCACCTGAGCTGTGGATCTCTGCAGCTCCTCCAAAGTTACCATGGGCCACTTGACTGCTTCTCTGATTAATGCTCTCCTTGCCCAGCTTTAGGGATGAGCTTCGTGTTCGAGTCGAACGTACGTTCGACTCGAACACTGGCTGTTCGGCGAATTCCGAACGTTTGGGCCGTTCGCGTCAAAATTCGAGTGGCGCGCGCGGACCACAATGCACTGCGGTGGCGCAGTGCATTGCTGGCTCATGATTGGCCAAGCATGCACTGTGACCCCGCATGCTTGGCCAATCGTAGCGCCAGCAGTGAGGAGAGCCATGATTGGCCACAGGCAGGATGCCTGTGGCCAATCATAGCTCAGGCTGTGTAGTGCACGCCCCACACTATATAAGGCCGCCTTTGAGGCGGCCTCGTGTAGTGTGTTAGCATCTGAAGCAGTGGGTGTTCTGTGTACCTTCAACACAGTACACACCGATCGTTTTTGGCTGATTTCCTATCTTGCTGCTGTGTAGTGGTTGTTGTCTGTGCCCTGACCGCAGTATACACCACTATATTCACCTCACATATATAGCTAGTGATCTAGCTTTAACCACTTAACAACTGCCCATTGCCGATTAACGGCTTCAGGGCGGTTGTTTAACTCTGAGAGGCCGTTAATTAACGGCCTCCCAGAATTCTGCTCTCGCGCGCCCCCTGGGGCGCGCACTCGAGAGCATCCGTGACCGCCGGGTCCACAGGACCCGGCGCATCACGGATCACGGTAAACGGCCGCTCGTCGCGGCCGTTTACCACGTGATCGCTCCGTCAAATGACGGAGTGATCACTTGTAAACAAACCGGCGTCATGTTATGACGCCGGTTCCTCCCTCCCCTCTCTGTACCGATCGGTACAGCGGAGGGGAAAGAGATCGGTGTCAGCAGCGATGTGGGCTGCATCTGCAGTGCCCACATAGCTGCTCACCGAATTTAACCCCTCAATTCCCTGTCAATACTCTGCAATACCAGTGCATACTCTGCAGTACCCTGCCATTACTCTGCAGTACCCTGCCATTACTCTGCAGTACCCCGCCATTACTCTGCAGTGCAGTACC
Organism: Lithobates pipiens; assembly: GCF_037356315.1. Classification (NCBI taxonomy): domain Eukaryota; kingdom Metazoa; phylum Chordata; class Amphibia; order Anura; family Ranidae; genus Lithobates; species Lithobates pipiens. The sequence continues at coordinate 55,169,535 of NW_027507764.1, read as the reverse complement.
CTGCCATTACTCTGCAGTACCCTGCCATTACTCTGCAGTACCCCCCATTACTCTGCAGTACCCTGCCATTACTCTGCAGTACCCCCCATTACTCTGCAGTACCCCCCAATACTCTGCAGTACCCCGCCATTACTCTGCAGTACCCCGCCATTACTCTGCAGTGCAGTACCCTGCCATTACTCTGCAGTACCCCGCCATTACTCTGCAGTGCAGTACCCTGCCATTACTCTGCAGTACCCTGCCATTACTCTGCAGTACCCCCCATTACTCTGCAGTACCCTGCCATTACTCTGCAGTACCCCCCATTACTCTGCAGTAACCCCCATTACTCTGCAGTACCCTGCCATTACTCTGGAGTACCCCCCAATACTCTGCAGTACCCTGCTATTACTCTGTAGTACCCCGCCAATACCCCGCCAATACTCTGCAATACCCTGCCATAAATTGCCATACCCAGCCATACTCGGTGATACCCTGAAATACCCAGCCATAGACGCCCCCCACCCCTCACCGCCCTCCGGTGCTTCTACCAACTCGCCAGTACGATCAAAGCCAGAATCTTTTTTTTATTTTTTATTTCAGGCTTCCCAGCCTAGAGGTGAGATGTGGGGTCATATTGACCCCCAGATTTCACTGTAAAGAGGACCTGTCACCCCATATTCCTATTACAAGGAATGTTTACATTCCTTGTAATAGGAATAAAAGTGATCAAAAATATATTTTTGGGGAAAAAAATGTCAAACTAAAATAAATAAAGTAAAATGAACAATAAAAAAAAAAAAAAATTTTTAAAGCGCCCATGTCCCCATGTGCTCGCATGCAGAAGCGAACGCATGCGTAAGCCCCGCCCACATATGAAAACGGTGTTCAAACCACACATGTGAGGTATCGCCGAGAACGTTAGAGTGAGAGCAATAATTCTAGTCCTAGACCTCCTCTGCAACTCAAAACATGTAACCAGTAAAAAAAATTTTAAAGTGTCGCCTATGGGGATTTTTTAAGTAGCGACGTTTGGCGCCATTCCACGGGCATGTGCAATTTTGAAGAGTGACATGTTTGATATCTATTTACTCAGCATAACTTCATCTTTCACTTTATGCAAACATTGGGCTAACTTTACTGTTTTTTTGGTTTGTTTTTTAAGCACAAAACTGTTTTTTCCCCCAAAAAAACGCGTTTGAAAAATTGCTGTGCAAATACCGTGTGAGATAAAAATTTGCAACGACCACCATTGTATTCTCCAGGGTCTTTGCTAAAAAAAAAATATATATATAATGTTTTGGGGTTCTCTGTAATTTTCTAGCAAATAAATGATGATTTTTACATGTAGGAGAGAAATGTCAGAATTGGCCTGGGTGCTCCAGAACGCCTAATGGCGCTGTTTTCCAAAAAGCTTAAAAATAGTTTTTTTGACTGGAGCTACACTTTAAAAATGTACCGGTTGAAAATTACAAACAGATTCAACTTAACACAACAAACCTACACAGTCCTTGTCTTGTTTGCACCGCCTGTATACTGCTGTTCTGAGTATATAGGGCCTGGGGGCCACACGCATTTCCTTTTTTTAATATGGGTACGGGGTTCCCCTTAATATGCGTACAAGACCCAAATAGGCTGGTAATGGGCAGGGAGGGCTACCCATGCCATTTTTCTGAATGATTTTCAACCATATTGCAGGAACCAGATATAACATTAAAACCGCAAGCAGTTTTAAATGGTGTTATTTCCGTTTAATGTCATTTTGTGCAGGGACTGTTCTAAACACGGGAAACACGTGGCACTTCACAGGCATACTACAGACACCCCCCAGGCACCATATTTAAAGGAATATTTCACCTTTTTTTTTCACTTTAATCGTCATTAAAATCAGTGCTCCCACCAAAACTGCAGTTTTTAAAACTTTTTTTTGCAGTGACCCATGTCCCCTGAGGCAGGAGGCAGGTCCCCAAACCCTTTTTAGGACACTATCTTGCATATTAGCCGTTAAAATTAGCACTTTCCATTTCGAACGTTCGAGTCCCATAGACTTCAATGGGGTTCGAACGTTCGTAACGAACGCGGGGGTCGTTCGCAAGTTCTGGTGCGAACCGAACCGGGGGGTGTTCGGCTCATCCCTACCCAGCTTGTCAGTTTAGGTGAAGGCCATGTCTTGGTAGGTTTGCAGTTGAGCTATACTCCTTCCATTTTCAGATGATGGATCAAACATTGCTCCGTGAGATGTTCAAAGTCTGCAATATTTTTTTATAACCCAACCCTACTTTAAACTTCCCTACAACTTGTTTCCTCACCTGTCTGGTGTATTTCTTGGCTTTCATGATGCTGTTTGTTCACTAAGGTTCTCTAACAAACTTCTGGGGGCTTCACAGAACAGCTGTATTTATACTGAGATTAAATTACTCACAGGTGGAATTACTATTTACTAATTAGTTGACTTCTGAAAGCAATTGGTTCCACTAGATTTTAGTTAGGGGCATCAGAGAAGAAGAGAATGTGTGCTGCATTTCGAGATTTGATAATTTGCCATGTCACGAATATTAATTCTCCATTACGAGCGCTAGTTTACAAGACTGAGCGCTTCCGACTCGTCCTTGCTTCCGAGCATGTGTGTTTGTACTTTTGTCTGACGGACTTGTGGCCACACACTTGGAAAATCCGACAACAGACATTTGTTCGCAGAAAATTCTAAAACCTGCTAGCCAACATTTGTCCGCGAAAAGTCTGACAACAATTGTACGATGGAGCATACACACGGTCGAATTTACCGCCAACAGCCTGTCATCGAACATATCCCATTGGAAAGTCTGATCGCGTGTACGAGGCTTTAGAGTCTTTTCAATTCACACTACTGAAGTCGCTGTGACTTCAGAAAAGGTTCCTGCACTACTTTGTTTAGACTTTGACATGACTTTAATGCCAGAGAGTGTAAAAGTCTTATCAAAGTCACTTCAAAGTCGGACTCCAAAGTTGCACTGAAAATCGCGCAGTTTTGGAGTCGGCTAGTGTGAACCGAGCCTAAGCCACCATGCAGTTTGTAAAGGAGAGAACTATATATTTACTCAATTACCACCACCACAAAAAAGATACATATGGGGATCAAAGAGATACCAAATCTCATATATAGTGGGAACCATACTCGAGATACCTTTCTGTAAGTATTCTCATCTAGGACAGCAACCTATCTCTAATCAAATCCTAGGGTGCTACTCATGGTTTATTCAGCCATGCTCCCCACATTTTATCAAATTTATATGGGCAGCCCTTGTGTTGATAACCTCTCTAAACAGAGATTAGAATTAACCTCTTTGTGCCATTCCACCACTGTGGGGGACAGCCAGAGAGTCCTCTTCCAGGATCTCCAACCAACAAAATACACACGTTAAAGGATTAAGTGAAATACGTAAGTCAAAAACCAAGTAAACTATGACTACTACTACCTCTTTCCAATATCTGAATAGTTTTTGGCAACGCCAAAAGGCATGCATAAAATCCCCTAAGCCCTGGTTCACACTGGTGCAGCTTCGAAATCACGCTGCTTGAGAGCGATTTCAAAGCCGCAGATTACTGCTATTTGCACCTCTGATTTAATTGCGGCTTGCAACTTCGTTTAACAGAAGTCTATCTAAGTCACAGTGAAATCAGAAAAAAGTAGTGCAGGGGGACCTTCCTCATAGTCACTGCAACATGACTCGTGGCAGTTTAAATGGTTCAATTGCCAACAATGGGGTGTGACCATGTGGAACTGTGAAATCGCACGACAAAATGCACCGGTGTGAATGAGGGGTTAGACACCTGGGACGTAGGGATGACTCTCTGCGTCCATACTTATGCAACCACTCTGGTGTTCTATATGACCTATGTATGAGATAAAGTTGTGACAAATGTTTATGATTTGATAAAGACAGAAAGGGAGCTGTTTACAGTATATAGTACCATTGTTCCTCCTCTAGTGCACCCAAGTCCCCAGCCCATTTATCCCTGCTTAGCAATGGACTGCTTTGTATCTGGAAATTAAGGAGACTTAAATAGACATAAGATATGTTACCCCTTTTAATAATTGCCCAAAGTACCAGTTGGCTCCACAACGTTTGAGTGGAGAAAACTTTTGTTGGACATGTAAAGCGTGGGTTAATTGCAAGTATTGGTTGAAATAAGCCTTATGAAGACTGGATTCATCTTGCACTTGTTGAAAGGACTTGAGCACATTTCACTTAAGGACCTGGTAAGAATACTTTATTCTTCTGGACAATCACTGATCAAAAACCCCTAGCTTAGCAAGCTCTTGAAATTGGTGCATAGCTAGAATAGCCTTCATATTGTAGAATCGCCTTAAAGTGTTACTAAGCCCAGAACCTGCATTCATTATATCTCACACTACACAGAACATGGAAAATCAAATAGCTGTGAGGGCTGACCCCCCCTGAAGATGCCCACTTCAGACTACCAGGAATGACACCAGGACAACCAGGGATTGCCTTCACTGACCACCAGGTATGCCACCAATGGCCACCATGCATGCCAATCAGTGCCCAAAATCAATGCCAATAAGTGCCCACAAATGGTGCGGGTCAGTGCCCTTCACTAATGCCTGCAAGTACCTCCTTATCGGTGATGCCCATCAGTGCCATCTACTATATCAGTGTCCATCATTGGCACCTATCAGTACCCTTCAGTGCCACCCATAAGTACCCATCAGTGCAGCCTTTCAGTGCTCATCAGTGCCGCCTATTAATGCCCATCAGTGCTGCATACCAGTGCCACCTATCAGTGCCGCATATTAGTGCCAGCTCATTGGTGCCACCTCATCAGTTCCCGTCAGTGCAGCTTAATCAGTGCCCATCAGTGAAGGAAAAAAAATACTTATTTATAACATATTTTTTTGTCAATGTATACAGGCTCTCTGAATAGATGAGGTGGAGATTGAGATGTCACCACCCCTCTTTTTCACCTCGTCCAATCAAAGCACGATTCATTAAAAAAAATACAAGGCGTTCTGTGAATGGTGGCAGTACCTGGGACATTTTGGGTCACACTGTAATAACACTGACTACTATGGTGATTGTCAGCTTCTGGCCCATTAGGTAACAGATATGCATAATTACATTGGTCCAAGCTAGAGGAGTAGGAAAAGAAGATGGATCCAACAAATAATGTCAAGGCCCAATGTACCAGAGGGGTTTCATCCTCATGGGCAGAATTTTTAGATGTGTCCCCAGAATTAATCTGCTGGGCAACAACCTAGTCCACATACAGAATTGCTCATACCTAACCATTGGAGAATCGACCAAGCAATAACCTACCTTGTTTTGCATGGTATGTCCCATGTGTATGCTGCCGTGCTTGTGTCAGGAAATGGAATATGATTAACTATCTGTAATTTTTCTTTTCTAGCCTTGAATCATCAGAACATACCCTCTCTGGGCTTTTGTTTTGAGAATATTTACAAGAATGTTAGCCTTGTTGCAGGGGTTTTACTCATAATACAGTGTAACCGGTCCCATGAGTAAGCATTGGTGGAGTCACAACTGTGCATGCTGCCATGCTTTAGCATCAGGAAAGGAAATTATTTCAGTAAATTGTTGCACTGGGCCTTATCACATGATGGACTTGGTACACATGGCTGCTGTTAGTAACCACATGACCCCATACACACAACCTGGCATGAGGCCTCATACAGACAATCTGACATGGGCCCCATACAGCCAATGTTTCAGTTATTAATGAACACAGTTGGTGATCAGTACTGATCACTCATTGTGTTTATTCAGGAAAAGAAGGTGCCAGTAAATATGACATACAATAGGATCCTTCAAGATTACCTAAATCTTGAAGGATCCTATTGTGTGCCTGCAGCTGCAATTGGAAAGAAGAGTGTCATGGTTATGCAGTGATCTTCCTGTGTTTGCTTACCTCCCCTCATGTGTTCAGGCTAAGAGGCCAGCCACGTCCACCTGCTGGTTTTTTTAACCTCTCCTCTAAGCATGGCTCCACCCCAGGCCCTATCAGGGAGCCCTATATTAACCTGTGCACTGCAGGCCATCAGTGCTGATCAACCATTGTGTATTCCTTTGTGTGTTAGCTTCCTGTTACCTGCCGTGTGCTCTTCTACTGGTTTTCCGTTAACGACTTTGGCGTGTCTTTGACTATCCCTGTTTGCCTGTGATCCTGACCTTTTGGCGTGTCCCCGACTATTCTTGTCTGCTTGTGGCCCCGACCTTGGCTTTGTCCCTCACCATCCCTATCCTCCTGTTGCCTACTGTGGGTGTGAGCTGGGGGACCCTGGGGGTCGCGACCTGGAGCCAGTTGCAGCCAAGTCCATCCTCACCATTCGAGGCTCTGGTGAACACCTGCTGGCTCTTAGTCTCCCCCCCAGGGAATCTTATGCTCTAACCCCGGTGGGACCTTTCTTCCGTCCACAGCAGTCAGCCGTAGGGTCCACAACCTTGCGGTGCACTCCTGATCCCTACGGTGTGCATCTGTCACCTCGCCTCAAGGTGACCTGACAAAGAGAAGGGAAGCCAGAAACACTGCAGGGGTGATGGGGGTCACACAGGGGAGCCTGAGCAGCAGGGGGATGGTGCACAGGTCAGGTGATCACTTTGGCATGGGGGGTGGGGGTCAATTACTGGAACTGATCCTTTATATGGCTCTCTGCTGTTGAAAGCCAATGGGAGGGAGAGGAGAAGAAGCCAGCTTTCAGCTACTGTAGAGAGAGCCACACAGGGGATTGGCTCCAGTAATTGCCCCCCTGCCAAAATGAAACCCCTACCTGCCCACATTCCTTTAACCCAACTGCCTGGGGCCCCCTGACTGGCCCAGTAGGACTGGTGGTACCCCCTTATCTACGGCCCTGTTAGTACGTACACATGAGCAGGAACACATACTTGATCAGCGATCTATTTTAGTCCCAGTCCAGCAGCTGTAACATTTGAACATGTTCTAGCTTTTGCCTACTTCTACTTTTTTGAAAATAGATGCAAACATTTTCTAAATATCTTAACTGCAAAGAGCTAAATTCTTTTACTTCTTATGCCGCGTACACACGAGCGGATTGTATGGCGTACTTAGTCCGTCATACAATCCGACGGACAATCCGTCGTAGTTTCCACTGAACGGACTTGACCACACACGGATACACAAACAGTCCGTCGAAAGCTTGCGCGATGACGTGTACAGCACGTACGACGGGACTAGAAATAGGAAGTCCAAGACACAGCAAAGCACCCTTCCGCCGTGTAAATCCTTTCTGGGCATGCGCCATTCTTAGTCCGTCGAACTAGCATACTGACGACCGTATTGTCCGCTGAAACCAAAGTACGACGGACAGATTTTTGGAAAAACCGAAATTTTTAGTATTCCGGACTGCACGCTGAAAAAGTTCGCTGAAGCCCACACACGAGCGGATTGTCCGCTGAAATGTGTTTCAACGGACTAAGTACGTCAAACAGTTCGATCGTGTGTACGCGGCATTATAGCAATCTGTGCCTTTCCATCTGCAGTCTACAACCAGCACAATAGAAGCCGGAGAATAAAAAAAAAAAAAAAGACTTTATCGGTTCCTTTTCGTAGACACACAAGCCAACAACTCTATTTTAAAAACAATTACGTGCTGTTACAGGCAAATAAAACTGCAGATTTAATTCACCTAGTAATGGTTAGTTCTTTATTTTAGAGTAGCGCTCAAAACAGATGAAACTTTGCTCCGTTAAACCCAATTTTCACTGTGGGGATTAAATATCACACCGAGCTTATTGTAATAAGCGATAGGTATCTAGAATAATATTCAATCTAGGACGGGCCTATAAGTATCTGTCAATCACCGGCTTTAGCTCTAAACACAGATGATTTGAATTCATGTTAGCAGCGTGAGGACGTCTTGGCCGGGGAGCAGCGTCGGCTGGGGAAGAGATGATAGGATTACTTCTGCTGCTTGCCCCCGTTTTGCTGCTTCTTGTCCGAGCTGTTAAACCCAGACAGATTTGATGAAAAGGGCCTCTTCTGGGGTTTCTTTCTTTCTGGTCCTGCTGGGTTTTCCTATTATATATCTACTGTCAAAAATGAGAACCTTACTCGTGGCTTAATTTTATTCAGGCACAAACACCTTGCTTCAACAATTCTGCCAGAGAAACTGACCTCCGCTGTATACATGCTTTCACTGACCCTGCCTTGCGGGATATGGAAAATTCACATGTCTGCTTTTGTTTCTTGCGGTTAGTAGATCTGAACCTTTCAGGTCCTAAATGGTATATACATTTTGCTGTACGATATGTAAATGAGAAGGATTTGAGCGACTCCCAAACACACATACAATAAAATAATTATAAATATGTACAGTAAAACCTTGGATTGTGAGCATAATTCTTTCCGGGAACATGCTTGTAATCCAAAGCACTTGTATATCAAAGCCAATTTCCCCATAAGAAATAATGGAAACTCAGATGATTCGTTCCACAACCATGTATTCATATGTCCTTTAGTTTATAGTCCATATAAAAAAGATTTTAGCAATGTGATAGGTTGTGTAACCATAAAATGTCCATCCACAAGTAGAAGCCTCCACAAGGGGATTAGAAGCAAAATCCAGCAGGAGCTACAAAGTATAAAAGAGAAGAGAGGCCAGAGGCGGGGCATCCATAAGTACAGACGGCAGACGGGGGGCACACTGGCAGCAATTGGTATGGCACAGTTGACGCGTGTAATCAGTGGAGCTGCATGTGAGGGTTGACTGCTTCTCCGGGTCTGTCTGGAAAGGTTCTGGAAGATGGTGGACAGGGAAAGTAAAATCAGCTGCTGGATATGTATGCAGCCCTGGCCAATTCCCAGGGAGAAGTGCCCAGATGGTGGCTAGGAAGGAACATAAATGCTCTGGCACTTGGAACAGAGGGGTTCTTGTCCTAGAGGAGGACATCCCAGCCTTAAGGGCTCTGCCCTCCCCGGCAGGACTGCCATGTGTCTGCTATTCATTGAGGTCTCAGCTAGTTTAGCTGGGGGTTATATTTTGCTAAAAGTCATTGGAGCTGACTGAGAGACTTTCATCTGGAGGTCTGGTCTGATATCACTGGAGAGGTGTCTTGAAGATATTGGAAGGAGGTCACCAACCATCCAACGATATTAGTGAGTGCAGACTGCAGTGATAGACTGTGCTACTGCTATCCTTTGCATACTAAAGTCAGGATTGTTCAAAGAGGGCAATGCCTGGTGTCCTGGTATAGTTCAGTCCACTGTTTGTGCAAGAACTCTACACATTAATAGGAAGAAGATTAGTGTGCTCAAGTTGCCGCTTAAGTTACTTATGTTTCAATAGTTTTTATTAAAGGTTTACAATGCATAAAACAAAGGTCTCAGCTTTTTATTATGTACATACAACATGTTCAGAAAGCAATAGTTATCATGCTGGTTAACTCGTATGGCACTCCTTTAGTGACTTGTCTAGACCATAATTTCTTTCTAGTGCCTGTTACATTTTGCTTGCTGGGTTATTGATGGCTTCTGCTCTATTGTCATCTTTAAGTTATAGCTTCACATTTTATCACAACATCTACAGTCTGTACCTTGTTTTCACTCTAAATCTCCCACATGCCCCCCGCCTGCCGGGTCGACCCAGCCACCCATCTACTCAACAGGGAATCCTGGGTCCCCCCCTCCCCCAGTCGGACACCACCCACCATAGTCCATGCGGGCCGTGACTGTCAAGAGTAAATGACAAATGTTGCAACGAATCGTGCTCCAATTGAGACCTGATAATGTAAATTATAAAACGAGAGGGGGGGAGGTAACAAGAAAGGTCAGAAAAAGGGGAAAGTGAAGGAAGGGGGGGGGGGGTTTAAGTTACTTAAGTATCCCAGTTACCCTACTCCTATCCAAGTTCAAGTTCTGCAATAAAGCATCAAGAAATGCATACCCCTAGAGTCCTAGACTATTCATTGAGCCAAAAGAGTGACTGTGATTGTATGCCAGGTTGGTGGGGCAACTATGGGAAAAGACCTTAGGGACCTTAAACTGCAGGAATGACACTACAAATATACATGAAATAGAATTGATGAATATCCGAGAGTCATCGGCACCACATCTCTTGTTTAAACAATATACAACAAACTAGGAGATTGGGATTTTTAAGGTGCCACAACAAAATCAAACACATTGTTATAAAAATTATCAACATTTATTTAGAAACATTTAAAAATCAACATGTTCTTTGTCAAAAGTAGCCATACAATACATGGACAGATGTAACTGAGTCTCTACATGTTTCACCACAACGGTGGCTTCTTCAGAATCAGGAGAACTTGTTATCAGGCACTGTATATATTTTCACTAAAAATTCAAATATCATAATTTTAGACATATGGAAAAACAATAATATATCACATAATTATACAAATCAAATCATTTCAATTAATCAATTGCTTAGATGTGCAAAGAACCAAACATCATTCACTAGATCCCAATTTACCTGTATATTGATAGAAAAATACATTTAAAATTCCAGCAGAAATATGGCTCCAAAATCACAGGGATGGGCAAATGGATCAATTGATGAAACCACAAAGAAAGATAGAAAGCCACCCCCTATTGGCCCATCTGTGAGGGAAATAGTAAATAACAGTATTGTGTATAGAGAAAGATACAACTTTTCCCCATGTGGAAATTGGTCGACTGCCTACCTGTAGAAAAGACCAACATCAAAAAATCCTCTACATCTTAAATGAAGGAATATCTCAACTAATCTTCTTTTGCCAGAGTAGAAAGGAAAACCAAATGGTTTTCAGACGACCTCCAGTATTCCCCAGGAAATCAATAGGATCTAGATAAAAAAAAAGTGAACCAACAAGGCAAATAATGCACACTTAGTGAACACTTAAGATCAGTTTACATTTAAATAAACCATATACTATCAGAAGGGACTCTTACCTTAAGGCAGTCGTCACAAACAATCCTCTCCTTTGCTCGGCCATAGTCATCGCCACTAATTGGCATTCTTTTCTACCCTCTCCACCTCAACAGACATCCAATGGCGCCGGGCCGAGTCGTCTATGTGCAGATATGGCCAGTGCGCATTCGTGGGTCATGCCGGAGATGACATAATGCGTCAGCCGATGCATGCATGTCCCGCGCCATCACGCGAACCCGGCTCTAAGCTGGTAAAGGCCCAGGGGGAGGCACGGCCCATGAAAATGACCAAGCCTCTAACAACAATGCCCATAGAGAGGCCAAAACCAGTCTGGCCCACAACCATTGTAAACAAAGTCAGAGAATTGAACATTCCAGCATTGAAAACCTATATGGGGACCGCTACAACATACAAATATTGCTACAAATAAACATGCCAAAGTGTCTTATGGCTAGTTTAGTGACAACCTTCCTATGGTGGTGCACGGAAAAGAGACAGAGTGGACATCGCCTGAGGGAGAACCCAGAGCAGGAGGTTCAGGGTCGCTCTGTGCAAGGGCATTGCATAGAGCAGGTAAATATAAAATCTCTTTTATGGGGTGTGGTCTCGGCATGGCTGCGTGAAGACACGCTTTAGCAGAGTTCCCGGCCAGCGGCTCTTTCTCAGCCTTATCCACCGCATATACCCCGCATTACAGGACTTTCTCAACTCCCTGTCATACACCGGACTGTCAGCAACCTCCCTTGGCTTCTGTTTGTGTCAAGAAACACTTTCTGAGGCCGCTACAGCCAGCGGCCTCCACCCCAGACACTGCCAAAATGTTTCCGGCTCACCTGTTGTGTCCCGCCAAGAGTGCAGTCACAGATACCTAAGAGCAGGCTGCTCAACAGGAGGACGACCACCAGATGCCTCTGTTCACACTGCTGAGCGATCTGTCCCCATGCCTGTCCAGATCACTGTCTCCAACACCTGACAGGGAGAGATGGACTCGCAGTCCGGATCTCTGTGACTCGCAGTGATCTCTGACCAGCAGTGTCAGCCACTGTGAGAGATATACACCTCCCAGGTGTCTCTACATCTGCTAGGATGGACCCAGCGCTGTGTCTGCAAGGCACAATGAGTACATTTCTGACCCCCATCCTTGATGCAGAGCCCTCAGCATTCTCGACCACAGTGCAAACACTATGGTCCTTTCTGAAGCAATTGCCCAGAAGAGCTGACTTTGAAATATTGGCAACTGGAGTGGAGAATGCCCTAAGAGGAGACGTACAGGAACTTAAACAGGAAGTGGCAGCGCTTGACCCAGGCTATCTGTTGTAGAACAAGCCTGCGTTTCCACATCCCAAGATGTCCAGACCTTACAGTCCTCACAGGTGGACCTTTTAGAACAGTGATCCATCTACAATTATCACTCGATGACTTGGAAAACTGCAGTCGTCGGCAAAACATCTGACTCCGGGGGCCCCCGGAGTCAGTACTGCAAGAAGAACTCCAATCAAATGTAACCACCATTTTTAACAGATACCTAGACCATCCACCAGATACTGAGGTGATTATCGATAGAGTGCACCGGACCCTGGGTCCTCAGCCCCCTATACCAGACAGACCAAGAGATGTGTTATGTCGTTTACACTCCTACATTCTAAAGAGGAAATTCTGCAACAAGCCTGGCATGTAGGCATACTGGAATTTGATGGAGCTGCTATCTATCTTCTGCCTGAGGTCTCCCGGAAGATTTTATAAATGCGCAAAACACTTAAACCTTTGCTTGAAAGACTCCGTGAACTGGGCCTAACCTATAAAGGGGGCTATCCATTCTATGTGATAGTGAGGAAGGGTAATCTTACCTTCCCACTATGCCATCCCTCTGAGTTACCTGATCTTTTTACCTTTGCAGAAATTGATCCAATCCAAAGATTTCTACCTGGACTCACTGATCCATACTTCAGATCATTATCACCTCAAGGCCCAATGCGTGCCTCTGAACTCATGAGTACCAATGGCTGGCTTGCGATGAGGACTTTGTTCCCCAGTTCGTCCACCTCTCTGCTGCCTCAATGGAGGACACTTCAGTTGTCCCATTTCTTGCAATCTTTGCCAAAACATACATTGTTCCCCAGAGAATTGCATGCATTTTAAGAGCTATGTCTAGGAAGCGACAAGATTCGAGGCTCTCTTTCTACTTACTTACAAATACCTTCTGAATCTTCATGCTTGTCCTGACCCCCCCCCCCCCCCTTCCTTGTTAAATGGGAAAGGGAACTAGGGGTGATATTCTCTGGCCCACAAAAGGAGCATATACGATTTTTTTGCACATAAATCATCTCTGTGTAGCAGATACCAGGAAACCACATACAATTTAATGACACGTTGGTATAGAACTCCATCGGTCCTTGCCAAGTTGTTTCCTCTACAGAGCGATCGATGCTGGCTATGTGGCTCGTCTGAAGACACTCTCTTACACATTTTCTAGGAGTGTCCTAAGCTTTGCACTTTCTGGCAACCTGTGCTTCAACTTATCCACAGATTTACTGACATTTCCCTACAGGATGACCCAGCTGCATTGCTGCTTAATCTCACACCACTATCCAAGAAGAGGTACCAGAAATCTTTGCTTAAGCACCTGCTAAACGTAGCATGATCTTGTATCCCTGGTATGTGGAAACAACAATTTGCCCCGACAGTTACACAATTGCTCGCAAGGGTGAATGATATCGAGCAACTTGGAGACCTTACCTCGGCCCTCTGTGACAAAACCGAAGAGCATAAGACCAGATGATTCTATTGGAATCTTTCACTGAGGACTACTTGCAATACGTCTGATCCAAACAATGTCTGGGACTGTGCTCTTCATTGAGTCATGGCCCAGACCTACTTTACTCTGACTCCCCTAGTGGTGACCTTCTCCCAGTGGCGTCGCTATGGGGGGTGCGGGGGGTGCGTCCCGCACTCGGGTGACATCCGTCAGAAGGGTGACACCAGAGCTTTTTTCTGCCCAGTGACCACATCTGGCGATAGCCCCTTACATGCACTCACTGCTTTCACTTTCACACAGAACAGATGACAGCACCCCGACAGTGTGCACAGTCCTCCCTGCCCAGCAGTATCTCTATGAAAGGGGATAGGGGATGATGTGCATGGCAGATCTACCATCCCCGCAGCAGCTCCACTATCCCGGCCAGCAGCAGTTCAACTATCCCGGCCCGGCAGCTCCTTAAACAGCCCATGTGTGCAGACTGCACACCCTCTGTAAGTTGAAGCTAATCTTTGGCAGCAGCACCTCTGTCCTCTCTTCTGTCCTATGAAGCATGCAGTACTTAACTTTGCACTTTATACATAGAGCACTCTTGAAATCCTTGCACCCTGTACATATTGGTCCGTACACCCTGTACATACCAATCCTTGCACCCTGTACATATCGATCCTTGCACCCTGTACATATTGATCCTTGCACCCTGTACATAGCAATCCTTGCATCCTGGACATATCAAACCTTGCACCCTGAATATAGTGATTCTTGCACCCTGTACATAGCGATCCTTGCACCCTGGCTGTACATAGCGATCCTTGCACCCTGGCTGTACATAGCGGTCCTTGCACCCTGTATATAGCAATCCTTGCACCCTGTACATAGCGATCCTTGCACCCTGGCTGTACATAGCGATCCTTGCACCCTGGCTGTACATAGCGGTCCTTGCACCCTGTATATAGCAATCCTTGCACCCTGTACATAGCAATCCTTGCACCCTTGCTGTACATAGCGATCCTTGCACCCTGGCTGTACATAGCGATCCTTGCACCCTGTATATAGCAATCCTTGCACCCTGTACATAGCAATCCCTGCATCCTGGCTGTACAAAGTGATCCTTGCACACTGTACATAGCAAACTTCTTAGCCCTGCACCCTGTACGTAGCAAACTTCTGCACCCTATTTGTATCACATTCCTAAACACTGCACTCTGTATGTAGTGTACTTCTGAACCTTGTGCATAATGCACTCATGGTATTTAACAATGCCTTTGTACGGTCCTCCCATTGTTAGTGCAATTCGGCCACACCTACCCTTTAATGCGGTGTGTTCTCCCCTTTTGGGGGGGTGAGTGTGGTTTAGCCATGGGTGACACCATCAAGTGCACTGTGGCAGGCTAGACAGGAGAGAGCCTTATGCTCTAGCCTGCCAAGTGTCTACTGCTCTGTCCTGCTTCTGCTGTCACTCCACAGGACAGAGCACTGTGGCAGGCTAGGAAGTGAGTGCAGTAGAACATGGTATCTTCCCTGCCGGTGGGGAGGGGGGGGGGGGGTGGTGACACCATGTTTTACCACACCAAGTGACACCAACCCTAGTGAAGCCACTACCTTCTCCTACCCCTTCCCCCCCTTTTTTTTCTTTCTTTCCCCCCTCCTCTTCTTTCTTCCCATCTTTCCCCTCTTCTTTTTATCAGAAAAACTTTTGGATATGCTCAGATTAAAACACTTATAGCCTTATCTGACTTTTGTACATCTAGATAGACTGAGCATTGAGGTTTCCGAGACATATTTTGCAGCATATCCTAAATTCCCAGAGACCTGACTGTTCACTTCAACTGAAAATCTACCTTGCAAATGTTTCAAAACAATTGTCAAACGTTTATACAGTTATGTATTCTTTTGTTAACTGATGCAAATCCTCTAAATAAAAATAAAACTTTTATGTTAGTATAAACAAATTTTGACTTTACAAATTCTTAAAGCTACAGAAGGGACAGAGGGATTTCATCACAAATGAGTCCCTCCAAATGAGGAACAGTTGGGAGCTATGTCTACAAGTCCATCTGTCAGGAATCAGTAGCAGGTTGGCCAGATCTGCATGGCTATATTCAGGAGACTGGGACCAGACTGTGTATGCTTTAGGTGAAATTAATGAAGATTAACAGTGAAACAAAACACATCCAAACACCAGCAAATACAGTAGAAAACACAGCAAACAAAGATACAGTGACCCAAAAAACTGTGACAAATGCCTAACTAACAACCTGACTGAGTGACAAAAGCCTAACTAATAAACCTACTATATACAAATTATACAAAATAGGGAAAACAGATCAACAAGGTAAACTGAAGATGCAGGGAGCAGATGGGAAAGGGGAATCAGGACTGGGATCAGAAACAAGGGGAGCAGATAAAAGGCAGCAGGGTACTGAATGCAGGGCAGGAGCAAGATCATGGTCGGGATCAGAATAAATGGCACACAGTAACTGACAGAAGAACAAAACACTGGAGCCAGAGGCACTAGTAGAGGAGGACCTAAATACCCTCCCAGCAGCCAGCATCATGTGGAAACTAATTACTGGGATCTGCTGACTACTGGAAGACACCTAATGGTGGACACCAGAGTTACAACCTTCCACGCTGAGAAACACAATGCTACCGGTAGGTGATTCAGGTCCTGACAGGGCACCATCATGAATGAGTCTCACAATCGGTGTTTCACAGAAATATAAGAAAGCAGCACTGTGAGTCAGGGTCCACATAAAAAAAAAAAACACCATCACTTTTAGGTGGAGTTGGCCATCCAATGAAATAGCAGAAGATTCTCTGAAGACAATTCCCTTAAGTTAATTACAAACTATGTTGGCATAAGTTAATTACGAACATTATCAGTATAACAGTACGGGGATGCAAATGTATGAACGATTTGTATTCACTTTTGTTCTTGACCTCCCCAGTGAGCTCTTTGGCTCAAATGTAATTCCACTTCAGTTTGATGGATAGATTCCAGTAACTGCTCATGAATAGGCCAATCTAGATTTAACAGTAGGCAGAACTGTGAATTTCCATGTAGCCAGTGACTTTTCACCGGGCACGGTATATTGTTACCTGTCATGGTTTATTTATGAATGTGTGAATATGGTTACACAATTCCTTGCAGTGAGTTATGAGGAATTCTGAAGGATTTATTGTAAAATACACAGCGGTGAGAAGGGCTTAGCCATACAAATATAACATTTAAATCCCGAACTGTGAAAACAAACCGTAACGTTTTTTGAATTGTAGAAGCATCTCGGCACCTACGGGCCTAGCAGTTTTTACAAGGAAACTGTTTTAACCAACAACAAACAGCAACTGGCAGACAGTGTAAGTGTACATATCATGTTTGTGCTTTATAAATAAAGTATATTAATATTAATATTTTATTTTATTTAGAGTATATTTAAAGCCACAGCCGCTCTATTTATACTGGTGTCCATTTCTGACAAGATAGAAAGTCCAAAATGTTACACGTGTCCTCTGAGCTGGAAAAGAGGGACAATCTTATAATGGGATCATCTTGTAGGCAGGTGGAGGCTGCAGTATGACCTTCAACATGAAGGTGAC
Organism: Lithobates pipiens; assembly: GCF_037356315.1. NCBI lineage: Eukaryota > Metazoa > Chordata > Amphibia > Anura > Ranidae > Lithobates > Lithobates pipiens. Next base: position 55,152,292 of record NW_027507764.1, on the reverse strand, counting down.
GCTGTGTTGTTCCTTCAGGTTGGCAGAAGCCAATTAAAGACTAATTGTATCCTGTTATGGACTCCAGGCAGCCATCTTGGGGAGGATAGCAATCCTATTAGAGATATCCTGATTGTAAATTTTCCTAAATAGTGGGATGCTACATCATTCAGGGTGTCTGATATGTAGGAGTACGTTTGAAACAGAGCCCTTGCTGTTTAAGTTGAGAGCAGGAGTAGCATTGGGGAGAGGTGCCTGTCTAGGAGGGAAATAATAGGTTTCCCCTTACATGGTGTCTACTCTGTCAGCTTCCTCCCACTGGCATCCATTTATCTACAGGGACATTTATTGATCACAGTGTGAACAAGCCTCCTCCTAGGGAAGTGTTCTTGGGCATTCTGTGGTATGTAAATGACTGATGTATTACTGTTTGGAACAGTTCCCTTTTCTGCCTAAAGAAGTGTCTGATCCGCAACATATAGTATGTGGTGGCAATTATGTGTAACCAAAAGGACCTTCACCAAACTGTTACTACAAGGTTGGAAGATAACAATCATCAAAAAAGATTTTTAATGATGTAGCATTATCAGTATCCTTCACTGGAAACACCTGAATTCATTAGGAGGGATGTTCACATGCACCTGGCCATATAGTGTATGTGTTCTCATTCATCCCTATCTAAAATATATTTAGCTGAAAACGTCACCAAAGATTCAACTTAACCGCTTCGCGCCTGCCCTATAGCCAAAAGACGGCTACAGAGCGGACGCTATCTGCCGGGAGGCCGTCCCTGGTCGTCCTCCTGTTTACTTCCGCAATGCGCGCTCCCGGGAGCATGCATCGGGGAAGTTCTGCGCTGGCCGCGTCCCTCGGACACAGCCAGTCACAGATCGCTGTAAACAGCCAATCACAGCGGCCGTTTACAGTGCGATCAGCCTATCCAATGAGAGATGATCTCATATGTAAATATACAGTATGAGATCATCTCTCAGCGCCGCTCTCCCTCCTCACACAGACAGCGTGTGAGAAGGGACAGATGATCGGCTGCAGCAGCCGTAAGTAAGAAAAAAGTAAAAAAAAGTGCCACCCTCCCAGTGCCATCCTCCCCCAGTGCCATCCTCCCCCAGTGCCATCCGCCCCCAGTGCCATCCGCCCCAGTGCCATCCTGTCCAGTGCCATCCTCCCCAGTGCCATCCTCCCCAGTGCCATCCTCCCCAGTGCCATCCTGCCCAGTGCCATCCTCCCCAGTGCTACCTGCCCCCAGTGCCACCTGTTAGTGCTATCTGTCCCCAGTGCCACCTGTTGTCAGTGCCATTTGTCCCCAGTGCCATCTGTCACCAGTGCCACGTATAAGTGCCATCTGTCATCAGTGCCATGTGTCATCAGTGCCACATAGTGCCATCTGTCATCAGTGCCACATATTAGTGCCATCTGTCATCAGTGCCACATGTCAGTGACACGTGCCATCTGTTATCAGTGTCATGCGTCATCAATGCCACTTATCAGTGCCATCTGCCATCAGTGTCACGCGTCATCGGTGCCACGTATTAGTGCCATCTGTCATCAGTGCCACGTATTAGTGCCATCTGTCATCAGTGCCACGTATAAGTGCCATCTGTCATCAGTGCCACATATTAGTGCCATCTGTCATCAGTGCCACGTGTCATCAATGCCACGTATAAGTGCCATCTGTCATCACTGTTACGTGTCATTGTCCTGGTGCTCCAGGGCCTTCAAAAGTGTAATAGGTAGTCAACAAGTTAGATGTGTAATTTATGCTCCTAGAACACATGATGGCGCTCCCTGCATGTTGGGCCTCTCTATGTGGCCAGGCTGTGAAAAAGTCCCACACATGTGGTATTGTAATATCTAGGAGGAGTAGCAGAATTTTTTTGGGGGTGTCATTTGTGGTATACACATGCCATGTGAGAAAAATAACCTATTACAATGACAATTTTGTGGAAAAAAATAAAAAAAATAAAAAATCGTAATTTTGCAAAGAATTGTGGAAAAAAAATCACAACATCAAAAAGCTCACCATGCCTCTTACTAAATACATTGGAATGTCTACTTTCCAAAAAGGGGTCATTTGGGGGGTATTTGTACTTTTCTGGCTTGTTCGGGTCACAAGAAATAAGATAGGCCACCAGTACATCAGATGTGATCAATTTTGTATGATTCGCACCACAGCTTGTAGACTCTCTAACTTTCACAAAGACCAAATAATATCCACTAGTTTGGGTTATTTTTACCAAAGACAAGTAGCAGTATAAATTGTGGCCAAAATGTATGAACAAAAATTAATAATTTGCATAATTTTGTCACAGAAACAAAGAAATATGCGTTTTTTTTTCAGAATTTTCGGTCTATTTTCATTTATAGCGCAAAAAATAAAAACCCCAGAGGTGATCAAATACCACCAAAAGAAAGCTCTGTTTGTGGGAAAAAAAGGACAAAAAATTAATTTGGGTACAGTGTTGCATGACTGAGTAATTGTCATTCAAAGTGTGAGAGCACCGAAAGCTGAAAATTGGTCTGGGTAGGAAGGGTGTTTAAGTGCCCATTAAGCAAGTGGTTAAAGGGTTCTCCACTTTTGTGGGGAAAAAAATAACAAATGAAGAAAAAATAATATAGCGTGAACAACTGTGGCACAAGTCATATTTTAATTGAATTTTATAAAAAATGACCTTTCCTTTTCAATCTGCAGCCGCTGTAATTTTCTATTAATCCAAAACAATATGGCTACATGGAGTTGACCACTCCCCAGAAACATCATTTCCTGCTTGTCTGATTGGCTCACCAATTTTTCCAGAAGTCTCCCCTATGTCAGATTTCAGGCATCCTCTGCAGCAAAAATGTTAGCAGATTTCCTCATTAGTGCTCTGCAGCTGCCACCGCTGACTGATAATTATGAAACCACTCCCATTAGACCCACTTGTTACAGAGGCACAGACAAACACACAGGGATTTATTCAGAATAACAAAAGGTAGGAATCTGCAGCAAAGGTTGTTATAATCCTTGCAATGTACATAGATCACCCAAGGAGGGAATGTTTTTTTCTCAACAAAAGTGGAGTTACGCTTTAACATAGAATGAAAACCATTATAACCCTTGTCGTCGTTTTCTTTGAGATGGCATCAAGCTATGCAGTGGAATAATGTCCTTATAGGACGTCTCCAACTTACAAGCCAACTTCAATGCAATGTTTAATTGGGCAACTATGTGGAAAATGAGGTTTAAAGTTGATAATTGTAAAGGTTTGTATTTGGGGGGCTAAAAACATGCATGCATCATACATACTAGGGGAGTACAATTGGGGCAATCCATGATGGAGAAGGATCTGGGGGTCCTGGTAGACCATAAGCTTAATAATAGCATGCAATGCCAAGCTGCAGCTTCCAAAGGGAGCAAAGTCCTGTCTTGTGTAAAGAGAGGTATGGACTCCAGAGAGTGCAATATAATTTTGCCCTTGTACAAATGATTAGTAAGACCTCATCTGGAATATGCAGTTCAGTTTTGGGCACCAGTTCACAAAAAGGATATTGGGGAACTAGAGAAAGTGGAGAGAAGAGCAATCAAACTGATAAGAGGCATGGAGGAGCTCAGCTATGAGGAAAGATTAGAAGAACTGAATGTATTCCCTCTTGAGAAGAGGAGATTAAGGGATATAATCAACACGTACAAATACATAAGGGGTCCATATAGTGAACTTGGTGTTCGGTTATTTACTTTAAGGTCATCACAGAGGGAAAGAGATTTAACCTTGACATACAGAAATGCTTCTTCACAGTAAGAGATGTGAAATAGACTCCCTCAGGAGCTGGTTCTGGCTAGTTCAGTAGATCGTAAATGTAATAACTATAACTGGATATTAACATTTAGAGCTAATAGCGACAGGGATTGTTGATCTAGGGAATATCTGATTGCCTCATGGGGGATCAGGAAGGAATCCCCCCCCACTGGAGCAAATTGGATCATGCCTTATTGTTTTTTTTGCCTTTCACTGGAGCAGCTTTGGGTATTGGATAGTATACTGTATATGGACGTTTTCTATTTGTGTTTTTTTTTTTGTTTTTTTTTGGTTGAACTATATGGACTAATGTATTTTTTCAAAGCTGACTATATAACTATCTGTGTTCTATTGGGGGGATTTCCTTTCACTTCCTGTCCCAAAGCCATAGCAGGAAGTAAGTGGAAATCACTTTAACTGGTTGCCGTCTGCCCACTGTAAAATGACCGCAGGGCGGTGCGGCTCTTGTTCTGGGATGCCCTCATATGACTGCGTCCCAGAACGGTCGCTTTTGCACGCATGTTGCTACGAGACGCAACCCCGATCTGTGGAAAGAGCCGTGTCCGTGGCTCTTTAAACATGTGATCGGCTGTTTCCAATCACAGCCGGTCACATGTAACCAAGGAAGTACCGGTAACCGGCGCTCTATTCGCCTCACATTGACAGAGTGTGTGGCAAGGAGAGCCATTCAGCGGCATCTCCACGCAGGGGGACATTTAGGAATGTAATCAGGCACTGATCATCAGTGCCCTGATTACAATAGTGAAAAATAGTGTCACCATACAGTGCCCACCAATGCCAGCGATCAGTGGCAGCAATCAGTGCCCACCACTGCCCACAAGTGCCACCAATCAGTGCCCATTGGCAATGCCAGTCAGTGCTGGCAATCAATGACGCCTATCAGTGCTGCCCATCAATGCACATCACTGCTGTCAATCAATACCCATCAGTGTCGCCTATCAGTGCCACCCATCAATGTCGATCAGTGCCTCCTATCAGTGCTGCCTATCATTGCACACTAGTACCGTCTATTAGTGCCCATAAGTGCCGCCTCATCAATGCCCACCAGTTCAGCCTATCAGTGCCCATCAGTGCCGCCTCATCAGCACACATCATGTGGTCTTTTTTTGTAAAAAATAAAAAACCCAGCAGTGATTAAATACCACCAAAAGAAAGCTCTATTTGTGTGAAAAAAATGATAAAAATGTGGGTACAGTGTTCATGACTGCGCAATTGTCATTCAAAGTGCGACAGCGCTGAAAGCTGAAAAAATGGCCTGGGCAGGAAGGGGGTGTAAGTGCCTGGTAGGCAAGTGGTTAAGTTGTGGGGAATCCCTGGTTGTCACCAGAGTTACTAGCACTAATGTACCCAATTGCAAGCTATCCCCTCTATTCCTGTTTGGTGACAACCCACAACTTGGGATTTTCTTTCACTTTCACTACCGGTGTTAATGGTACATAGGACAAAAAGAGAATATTTTTAATGGGGGGACAGACAGCATTAAAAACCTGACAGGTGCTTTAATTCCGCTCCAATCTACCCAAAGCTAAAGAAAATAGTTTTGCCTTTCATTTTACTTCAACATACACATACTAAAATCTAAGGTGTGAACATAGCCTTTTACTTCTATTAATAATAATATTATATTTTATGTTATGCTGAAATAAAGCAGTTTATTATTTTTAATTTTCCATCTCATAATCTATTTTTCTACGCCCGTATGTTAGTTGCTGTTTACCCTTCAGACAGAATGTCTCCATCCATGTGACAGTACACAGCAGTCTGGACCGTTGGTATTGAGGTGTAAGTTCTATCCTCTAGAGATCAATATATCCCGAGTGCTGACTAATCTACTTCCGCCCAGACGCCTACAGCCGTGTATCAAGACCCAGTTTATGTTCACGCTCACTTTGCGCAGCAGAACATGCCAACATTGCAAAGAGTTATATATATATATATATATATATATCCAGCAACTTTCCGAAAACTTCAATGAGTCAGGCAACTTGTGAATTGGTTTCAAAAGCAAATCATTTTTGCAGAAAAACATGCCCAACTTATTTTAGGCTTTTACTTCAGTAATGTGAATAAGTAATTTAAAAAGTCTCAAATTAATTAATGGGTTTGTTATGAAGCAGAATTTCTATATATATTATTTGTAGCTATTTACAGAGGAATTGCAGCATACCTCTGAGCATTGTGTGATGGAAAAGAGGGACACATTCCTGCACAAAATATGTAGGTTAGTTACACACCTATGTTGTGCCTCCAGTTTTGTGGATTATCGAGGAATAAATTAGTATTTAAAAAAAAAAAAAGGTTTTTGGATATTGGAGCTTATCCATTCTTAAAAGTTATGGCAACATTAGTTTTCTGTTTTAGGCTTTTTTCCTGGTGCTCCAGGCAGCAATCTGTTATTTTTCAACATCCTCTAACGGACCAAGCTGTCCAGCAAAAGTGACAGTTAGAGGGCAGAGGCAAACGATTTAACACAGACAGGGGTGCTTACAATGTTTGAATTTTATTCATTTATGTAAAACCTTTATTCTGAAAGAAAGAAAAAATAGTTTGCTGTAACTGCTTATAAAGTGTTAGCTGGAGTTTGGGTTTAGTTTGTTAGCCAAGCCCATCTAAGACAGGCCACATATTATGCAACTTTCATTCCTTCAACCATGGGTTGAAGGAAAGAAAATTGCTCAATTCCCCCATAAACTTGGCGCTATTGTGTTCTGCTGGTGGGGAGCCTTCCCTAACAGCAGAATACAATGATAACTGTTGGCGGCTATAGCATTGATGAAATAAGCTTTACATCAGAAGCCCCTTTCACATCAGAATCCCCTTTAACATCAGAGGTCCCCTCATCACATCAGAGCCCCCTTCACATCAGAGGCCCCCTTATCACATCAGAGCCCCCTTCACATCAGAGGCCCCCTTATCACATCAGAGCCCCTTTCACATCAGAGGTCCCCTTATCACATCAGAGCCCCCTTATCACATCAGAGGCCCCCTTATCACATCAGAGCCCCTTTCACATCAGAGGCCCCCTTATCAAATCAGAGGCCCCTTTCACATCAGAGGTCCCCTTTCACATCAGAGGTCCCCTTTCACATCAGAGGTCCCCTTATCACATCAGAGGTCCCCTTATCACATCAGAGTGCCCTTCACAACAGAGATCCCCTTATCAAATCAGAGCCGCCCCCTTTCACATTAGAGGTCCCTCTATCACATCAGAGCCCCCTTCACATCAAAGGTCCCCTCATCACATCAGAGCGCCCTTTCACATCAGAGGTCACCTTATCACATCTGAGCCCCCTTTACATTAGAGGGCCCCCTATCACATCTGAGCCCCCTTTACATCAGAGGTCCCCCTATCACATCTGAGCCCCCTTTACATCAGAAGTCCCCCTGTCACATCAGAGCCAGCCATCAGGTCAGAGGGCCCCCTTCATGTCAGAGTCCCCTCTATACATCAGAAGCCTTCTGTCACCACAGAGTCAGATCCCCCCCCCCCCCCATCATACCACAGTCCCTCCTATACATGAGAGTCCCCATTACATCCACAGTACCTCCATGACAAAGTTCTCATCACATCAGAGTCACCCATCACCACAAAGTACTCCCCATCACAGAGTCCTCTCGTCCATTTCTGATCCGGGGCAAACCAAATCTCATGCTCAAGTCGCACCGGTGGAACCCAAATGGTGCCCCGAGGTGCTGCGGCACCCTGGATAAAAAGCACTGGTTTAGAGACCTGTCAGGGTCTTTTAAAAGCTTCCTCAGCTCATCTTATACAAAAAAAATAAACTGTCACCTAGAAGAGAAAATGAGAAAGTTGTTATCCTGATGTGAAAGCTAGTAACATTCTCCACTAGTGTGCACATTTTCCCATGGCCTTGATCACTGGCTTCCTCATTTTCCAGGCCTGGCTGCACTTACTGCAAATGAACATAAAGAATTCAGTGGTGGAAAGCAGAGAAGTGTTGGAGAAGCGGTTACATCTGTCCAGGAGGACACGGCAACATCTGGCCTGGAGTAGCTTACATGAGTCACTTTCCTCACACTCGTTACAATCAAATTAACCTCTTCACCTCTGGCAAACAAACCCCCAGCTTGATTTGCTCTTGGCTTGTGATGACAACCTTGAAAGTGTATAAATTATACAGACGACAAGAACATACCTGGGAACCCTTAGACATATAGATGTTGACAGTCAGAATTAGAAAAAAAAAAAGTATCTGTGTTTTTTTTTTCTTCTGTCCGTCTAGCAATTCTGTCTGAGAAGAGTTTTTTTTTTTCTCTCCAGCATTGCTTGAGTTACCAACTTTGATGGTTACATGACTCATCAGCAATGCAGAACTTCACCCACTTAATCCCACTTTCTAAACAGCTGAGCAAAAATAACTTTTTTTGTGGACTATTTAGAATCAAATCCACTGGAAACTGAAATCATACACTGACACAATTCCTTTAAATATATACGTGACGCATTTGGTTTGTTAAACCACTTGCCTACCGGGCACTTTCACCCCCTTCCTGCCCAGGCCAATCTTCAGCTTTCAGCACTTTCACACTTTGAATGACAATTGTGCGGGCATTCGACACTGTACCCGTATGAAATTTTTATTATTTTTTTGAGACAGATAGAGCTTTCTTCTGGTGGTATTTAATTTCCACAGTTTTTTTTATTTTTTTTATATTTTGCTAAAAAAAAGTGAAAAAAGACCGAACATTTTGAGAAAGAAAAAGGTTTTCTTAGTTTGTTATACAATGTTGTAAATAGATAATTATACCCAAGCTTTCAACTATTAAGGCTACTTTGTTAGCATAGAAACACATTTCTTCAAACTTCCACCCTTCAGAAGATTCACACCTATTCCACTGAAAGTGAAATACAAACAATTATTGCGCATTTCCTATAAAAATAAACCGAATCAAGGAAAACGCAGCTACACATAATGTGACAAAAATTCAAATCAGTAATAGTGGTGAATATGTAGTGCTAAACCAAACCAAATATGTAGCGCTAAACCAAACATATAAACAGTGCAAACGTGTGAGTGAGATTAATCAGACAAAAAATAAGTAATAAGTGAGAAAAAGTCCACATAGAGGTAAATAAAACACCAAATGTCCATCTAGACACATTGGTGAATACACAGGATGTCACACAGCCCAGAGAGTCATCAAACTGTAGGCATCTTCAAAATAAACATCAAGGTTCATATACGCTTACTAGAGATGTTGGACTCGACTATCATAAGACAACGAAAGAGCATGAATGCACCCATGGGACAAGTCCACGTTGACTGTATATCCGATGTCAGGATATTCCCGGATTGGCCTTACTCCAACTTCACACGGTATCGACCATGGATATAATGGATACTGCAGGCAGTACCAGGACAGGAACTCCAGTGATGGCAAATGAATAACCAAAACCAACCCTAATAAGGGTGCTGGAACCAAATGGTGAAGCTCAGCAGCACTTGCATCAGTTCACAGAAAAATGAAAAAAAGGGGGGGGGGGGCTCCGATAGTGCAGGTCAAAAGATTACTTTTAATAGGTAAAATTCAATGTACAAAAAACTTATAAAAACAATCACATGTGATAAAAGCAATATGGCCCAGTAGAAGTCCGTATTGGACAAAACGCGTCGGTCGAGGTACTCTATTCTCCATATTGCTTTTATCACATGTGATTGGAGTGAATAAGCACTACTGCTAGTGCGAAACGTCAGCTATTTTGTCTGCTGTGATTTCCATCTTTTGATTTTTGATGTGAATTTTTCTCAATAAAAGAAGGCTACTTTTCAAGAGTGCGGCTGTCCAGAATCTGTTCCTGTTTATTGCTATTAGCAATTGCCAGCACCTACGACTTCCGAACCGAGAGAAAGGTTCATCATCTGTTTGTTTTTCCTAGAGCGGTGATATCTTCCTTTTCGGCAGAATTCCGTTGGAAGGACCTTTATTCCGATGGGAAAACCGGTCGTGTGTACAGGGTATAAGAGTTGTCTCATGCCTAAAAAGTCTTCCAGTGATTAAATCCACAGGAGTCTTAACCACTACCTACTCTAAAATTAAATCACTCCTTAACTGCTTCAGATCCGTGCTATAGTCGAATGACAGCTACAGTGCGCATCTGCTTTGCCGGGAGTACATCTATTGACATCCTCCCCTTTGCAGACTAGCCACACCCCCCTGAAGGGGGCGCATGTGACACATGCGACACACGCTGTGATCACCCGAGTCAATGAGACTCGGCTGATCCCAGACCCTTACCACGTGATCAGCTATCAGCCAATGACAACTGATCACGTGATGTAAACAGAGGATCGGTAATAATTTTTTTTTCTTCTCAAGCTTACAGCGCGAGAAGAAAAAAAGCAGATCACTGGCCTCTGTTTGAAGGGACATCGGTCCCGAAGAGGAAGAGCCTCATATGTGCCCACCAGTGCCACTAATCAGTGCCCACCAATCCATTCCTACAGTATGTAAGTGCCATCAATCAGTGCCACCTATCAATGCTCACCAATGGTGCCAATCAGTGTCACCTACCAGTGCCGATCAGTGCCCATCACTGTCACCCATCAGTGCCACCTGTCAATGCCCTTCAATGCCGCCCATCAGTACCACCCATCAGTGCCACCTATCAGTGCCCACCAGTGCCGCTTATTAGTGCCCATCAGTGCCACCTTATCAGTGCCAATCAGTGTCGCCTTATCAGTGCCCATCAATGCAGCCTATCAGTGCCCATCAGTGTAGCCTCATCAGCATACATCAAGGAAGGAGGAAAACTAAACTACCTGTTTGCAAAATTTATTAACAAAATATAAACCGGTTTCGTATTTATTTATTTTTTTAATCGGTCTTTTTAAACTTTTTTAACAAAAAATAAAAAACCCAGAGGTGATCAAATACCACCAAAAGAAAGCTCTATTTGTGGGGGAAAAAATGCTAAAAATTTCATTTTGGTACAGTGTTGTATGACAGTGCAGTTGTCATTCAAAGAGTGACAGCGCTAAAAGCTGGAAATTGGTCTGGGCAGGAGGGGAGGGGGGGGGGGGTTAGCTGCCCAGTAAGCAAGTGCTTAAAGCAGTAGTAAGCTCTCATTTTAAACTTGTACCTACAGATAAACTTACAACAAGCCTTACCTGTAGGTACAATGAATATCTCCTAAACCTGCACCATTTAGGATATATTCACAATTTCAGCAGCCAGTGACGTTACCAGTTCATGCGTATTAAATGTGATGTCAATTCGGAGCGCTGTACTGCGATCGTGACTCGCGTGTGCATGTGCAGGAGTGATGCCATTGCGACTCGGAGGTCCTGAACCTGGAAGGAAGCTCAGGTGAAGATGGAAGCCCTGGCAGCGATGACAGTGCACTGCTGCAAGGCTTCGTTTTAAAAAGTAAGGCCGCGTACACACGGGCGGACTGTCTGACGTACTTGGTCCGCTGAAACGTGTTTCAGCGGACAATCCCCTTGTGTGTGGGCTTCAGCTGACTTTTTCAGCGGACAGTCTGGCGGACTAAGTCTTTCGGAATTTCCGTAATATTGTCCGTCCAAACTTGGTTTCAGTGGACAGTCCGCTCGTGAGTAGGCAAGTTGGACGGACTAAGTATGGCGCATGCTCAGAAAGGATTTACACGGCCGAAGGTTGCATTGCAGTGTATTGGACGTCGTTTTTCTAGTCCCGTTGTACGTGCTGTACACGTCATCGCGCAAGCTTTCAGCGGACTGTCTGTTCGTCGTGTGTGGTCAAGTCCGTTCATTCAAAAGTAGGACGGACTGTCTGTCGGATTGTCTGACGGACTTAGTTGGACGGACAGTCCGCCCGTGTGTACGCGGCCTAAGTCTACCATAATGTGCTAGTATGAGATGCATGTTAGCACATTATGGCACTAACCTGCAGGGGGCAGCTGCTTTTTTTTTTTTTTACTACTACATTAAATGGTTAAAACAAATGAAAGCCCAATTACTAAAATATCATAGAAGCTATAACATGTTCATGTCAGTTCACAATTTGTTGCTTGTGGGGGGGTGCGGCGTGGTGTGGTGTCAGTAAACACTCCAGTTGCAGAAACAGAACTGTATTGAAATTTAAGTTCAACAAAGCACAACTAGCCCAACAGGAAGACAACCCGAGCAGCCGCAATCACAGAATGTACAGCAATGAGTTTAGGAATGAACCAAGGCAGCTTGAGCGGCTACCAAGGCAATATCGAGGTCTGGAAAAAAACACCAGTAAATATGTGTCAGTTGGGCCGCTAAGTAATAGCATTAGAGATTTGGCAAGGCTAGGCCTCCTTCCCCAATGGGTAAATGTAAGGTTTCCACAGAGACTGGGGCGGTATCAAACCCAACAAGAATGGGGTAACTGTCCCATTAATTTTGGTATACAGTTTTTTGGGGATATAAATCAGGGCATGCCACAGTATATAAAGAAATCTGGGTAAATACATAATTTTAAATATATTTATTTGGCCTACTAAGTTGAGAGGCAACTTGGACCAAGTCTGCAAATTCGTTTTCAGATGTTGCATTAGAGGGGTAAAATTATTGGGAATGTAAGTTTTTAATGGTAATTGGATCTTCACTCCCACGTATCGAAACTTGTCCACCACCTGCAAAGGAGCATCCGGGGGTATCATAGGGACAAAGAGGGGGTCCTTCGGGAAGACAAAGGATTTACTCCAATTGACCTTAAACCCAGTGTATTTACCAAAGATAGATATTATTTGCAGTGCTTGGATCAGAGATCCCTGATCATCTGCCAAGTACAGCAGCATATCGTCTGCATACAAGGACATTTTTTTATTCCAGGTTATTCAGCCGCCAACCTTTAACTGTACTATCTGCTCTAATCATGGCAGCCAGTGGATATATCGCTACGGCACTACGGCACCATCTTAGTTTAGACATGGTCACCTAATTCCTTCTGGACTGAGATGCCAGCTTATAGAAGATACGAACATGTAATTCCTGGTGCCTGTGTAGTCATTGGCTGTGTTCACAAATGTTCATGTATCAACAGCTGCTGCAGCCTCTAAGCATGTGTTTTATCACAGAGCTACCACGTCACAGTCTAATCACGAGGGGAGAGGAGAGTGTGGAAATGCTTCCTCCTGCCTGCAGTAGACTGATGACATTATGTCTGTGGAGGCAAAGTGGACTGCAGCTGAAGGTCAGCTTTTTAAAGTGGTTGTAAAGGCTGAAGGTTTTTTACCCTCATGCATTCTACGCATGAAGGTAAAAAGTAGGGATGAGCCAAACACCCCAGGTTTGGATCGTATTAGAATATGCGAGCAGACAAAAACACTGTGAACACCGTTAAAGTCTATGGGACACGAAGGAGAAAAATAAAAAGTGCTCATTTTAAAAGCTTATATGCAAGTTATTGGCAAAAAAATATGTTTGTTTGGGGAGACGGGTACTGCCCCAGGGGACATGTATTATATCAATGCAAAACAACGTTTTTAAAATGGTCCCCCCAAAGCACCTTGCTCCCATGTTGATGGGGACAAGGGCCTCACCCAGGCAAGGGTTGTGGGGGTCTGCGGGCGGGGGGCTTATCGAAATCTGGAAGCCTCCTTTAACAAGCCCTACCAGCGGCGCTCCTGTATTCTTTGTTCCACGCCTGTACACTGTGTTTCGCTGAGCCCCTGGGTCATCCATGCGGCTCCAGCCTCCTGGTACTGCCAGCTTTTCAATGCAAGTCTCTGTATGACCATCAACAGACTGCTGTATGCCTTGGTGATTACTTATATTTTCAACTTAACAATAAAAAATCTTTGCTTCGCTTCTGAGGATTCTTTTTTTGTCTGCGCTGTTCACCCCTTTGATTGTTTGTTCTGCCCTCATTTGTCTATGAGTTTCTGACAGCAGTGGCTACAGCTATACTTAATTTTTTGGTCTTTCACTTGGTTTCTTGTCCGTGCATTGATCCTTTGCCATGAGGTGCCATGTTGAACTTCCAATGACCAGTATGTCAGAGTGAGAGCGATAACACCACATTTAACACACTTGCTCCCCATTCACACCTGAGACCATGTAACACTAACTTGTCACATGTCATCAGGGAGGGGAAATGGCTAATTGGGCCCAATTTGGACATTTTCACTTAGGGGTGTATTCACTTTTGTTGCCGGCGGTTTAAACATGAATAGCTGTGTGTTCAATTCTTTTGAGCGGACAGCAAATTTACACTGTTATATAAGCTGTACACTCACTACTTTACATTGTAGCAAAGTGTCATTTCTTTAGTGTTGTCACATGAAAAGGTATAATAAAATATTTGCAAAAATGTGAGGGGTGTACTCACTTTTGTGAGGTAGTGTACACTAGACTGTTATATATATATATATTATATATATATATATCAAATGCACTGCCTAAATATAGAATCTACATTGAATATCTAGTCTAGTCTAAATGAAGAGTATGTATGTATATATATATATATATATATATATATATACTGGACTGACTGTATATACAGTATATAACAAATAAACTGCAACTAACCTGCCTGCCTAATCTAGCTTAACCACTAAGCCCCAGACCAATTTGCAGCCAAAGGACCAAGCCTCTTTTTGCGATTCAGCACCTCGTTTTAACTGACAATTGTGCGGTCGTGCGACGTGGCTCCCAAACAAAATTTTTGTCCTTTTTTTCCCACAAATAGGGCTTTCTTTTGGTGGTATTTGATCACCTCTGTTCTTTTTATTTTTTTGCGCTATAAACAAAAATAGAGTGACACTTTTTTTAAAAATGCTATATTTTTTACCTTTTGCTATAATAAATATCCCCAAAAAATATATAAAAAAAACACATTTTTTTCCTCAGTTTAGGCCAATACGTATTCTTCTACATATTTTTGTTTTAAAAAAATGCAAAATAGGGGATATTTTTATGGCATTTTTATTAATATTTTTTTTTTACTAGTAATGGCGGCGATCAGCGATTTTTATTGTGACTCCTACATTATGGCGGACACATCGGACATTTTTGACAAATTTTTGGGACCGTTAAAATGCACTGATTCCTGTGTAAATGACACTGGCAGTGAAGGAGTTAACCACTAGGGGGTAGTGTAGGGGTTATGTGTGACGTGTGTGTTTTTTTTACTGTTGGGGGGCGCGGCTTGGCATGTGACATCACTGATCGTCTTTCCCTATAACAGGGAACAGACGATCGGTGACAGCCACACTAGGAAGCACGGGGAGAGGTTTGTTTACACAGACCTCTCCTCGTTCTTCAGCTCTGTGACCCAATCGCGGGACACCAGTGGCGATTAGGTCCGCGGATCCCGCGGCCACAGTCACGGAGCTCAGGACTGGGTCGCGAGCACGCGTCGCGCATGTGACCCATGGCTGGGCACTTAAAGAGCAACGTACCTGCATGTTGATCTGCCCAGCCATGCCATTCTGCTGATGTAAATGTGCAGGAGGCGGTCCTTAAGCGTTTAATTTACCTCCATCCACACACTATACATGGCTGCTATGTAAGCAGCCTTACATAGTGTGGGGCGTGGACTCTCGGCGGAGTGCGCTGTGATTTGCCAAAGCATGCATGTCAGGTGCATGCTTTGGCCAGTCATCATACAGAAATGCACTGCAATCTTGCAGTGCCATATGGGTCATTTTGCAGCGCTCGGTTTCCAGCGAATGCCCTATATGTTTGGTTTGTTTCTAGAACAAACATTCAAAGTCCATGGGCTCATCCCTAGTAAAAAACCTTCTGTGTGCTACTCCCCCCCACAGCCCCCAATACTCACCTGAGCCCCCTCTTGATATAGCAATGTGCATGGGAACCTTAGCTGTGCTGGGCATTGTTCTCCTCATTGGCTGAGACGCAGCAGCGGGAGCCATTGCTATCAATCACAGCCAGTAAGCCAAAAGAGAAGAGAGAGCCAGGGCAATGTGTGGCTCAATGTGTCTTATGCACCAGTGCCCCCATAGCAAGCGGCTTGCTATTGGGGGTGCTGGTCAAGGTGGGGATCCAGGAGTGCTGGCGGGGGATCCAAGAAGAAGAGGATCCCTTTGCAAAACCATTACACAAAGCAGGTAAGTATAGCATGTATATTAATGAAAAAAAAACAAAAAAAAAACAAAAAAAAAAACCTTTTACCTCTTTGTACCAATGGTGCGCAAATATTCGGCCTCTGAGCGGGTGGGCCTTGACGCCAAGCGGCTGCATATTTGCATACCAAAATGTTAATAAACCTGTGCCAAGAGTGCAGGGCACAGTTACAGGTGCCTAACAGAAAGCTTTCTGATCATGTGACCGCTGTGACAACCAATCACGGCAGTCATGTGATCATAAACCCCACCTCACAGCATCAGAAACCCCTTAAAGGGCTGGGAAAATATCACTTCAGGGCTGGTTCACACTGGTCCAACATGCACTCCGACTTCCAGAGCACAAGTCACATGACATGTCAAAACGAATGGTTCCCTATGAGAGCAGACTTAAAGTGGTTGTAAACCCCCCAGAAAAAAAAAATACCTGCAACACAGAGGCATAATGAGCTAGTATGCATAACATATGCATAACAACCTTAGATCGAAGTCCCCGCAGCGGTCCCTGTGCACCGCTCTGGCTGGCGACATTGCTCCCGGAGTTACTTCTGGGTATTGCGGGCTACGGCGCTGTGATTGGCCAGACCCACAATGATGCGCGTGGGAGCTACCTGTAATGGCATACTAGCTGAAGCAACAGCACTGATACAGGGGATATCTCCTAAACCATGCAGGTTTAGGAGATATCCGGGGTAGCTACAGGTAAGCCTTATTTTAGGCTTACCTGTAGTCAAAAGTGGTTGTAAAGGGTTTACAATCACTTTAACTGGTCTGACTTGGGTCAGTCCAACTTTGAAAATGCTCCCTGCACTACTTTGGTCTGGCTTGGGCAGGATTTCAGTCCATTGATTTAAATGTAAGTCGCTTGCAAGTCAGATCATCATCTTAACTGACCCGACTTGTGGCATTCAACTTGTGCTATGAGGATCTTGAAGAGGAACCCCACGTCAAAATCAAAAAACAAAATGGCGTGGGGTTCCCCAAGACCAAACCAGACCCTTTCTGAGCATGCAGACCTAGACTATACCTGGACCATACCAGGCCACATGCCCTAAACATGGTGAGGGTGGGTGCTTTGGGGCAGGGGGGCTCTGCGCCCCCCCCCACCCCATAACACCTTGTCCACATGTTGATGTGGACAAGGGCCTCCTCCCAACAAACCTGAGCTGTGGGGGGGGGGGATTATCGGAATCTGGAAGCCCGCTTTAAGAAGGGGACCCCCAGATCACGGCCCCCTACTTATGTGAATGAGTATGGGGTAGAGCGTACCCCTACCCATTCACCATTAAAAAGGGGGGAAAATAATTAAAAAGAGTGCACAGGTTTTTGACAAAGTCCTTTATTAAAGAGGAAGTAAACCCTTCCAAACAACTTGGACCTACAGGTAAGCCTAGATTAAGGCTTACCTGTAGGTCCAAGCAATATCTCCTAAACCTATATGGTTTAGGAGATATTTGCCCGAAAATGGGCACCGCTGTCTACGGCGCATGCGTCGTAGACAGCGGCGCGCAGGCGCACTAAATGCGGCAAATCCATGAATGGATTTGCCTAATTTGTCGACTCCCGTGCGCATGCGCGGGAGTGACGTCATCGCGGCTTCGCCGAGTGGCAGCGCCGGAGCTGCGAGACGCGACTCCCGTGCGCATGCGCGGGAGTGACGTCATCGCGGCTTCGCCGCTGTGATTCGTCGGAGCTGCGAGACGCCACCAGCAACATGGATGCGGCGGACTACAGGGATCAGCGGCGACTTCGCTGGCTCCTGTGTCAGGTAAGTGACACATAATGAGCTACTATGCGATGCATAGTAGTCCATTATGCTTTACCTTTGCAGGGAAAAAAAGAGGAAGTAAACCCATCAGGGTTTACTTCCTCTTTAAAAATAGCTCAAACATGTCTTCTTTCTCCAGTGGTCTTCTCCCTTCTCTGGTTCTTCTCCCTCCACTGCCAATATTTTCTCCCTCCTCCAGTTCTTCTCCCTCTGTTGCCGATGTCTTTTTCCTCCTGTTCTTCTCCCTCCACTGCTGATGTCTTCTTCCTCTGGCTTTTCCCCCTCTGCTGCTGATGTCTTCTTCCTCTGGCTCTTCTCCCTTTGCTGCTGATGTCTTTTTTCCTTCGTTTCTTCTGCTGGTTCTTCTTCCTACCCTTGAAAAAGTCATGTCATGTTACAACCAAAAGCGTAAATGTATTTTATTGTTTTTTTGTGATAAACACAAAGTGGCACATAATTGTGCATTGGAAGGAAAATGCTAATAAATATGTGAAAAGTGTGATGTACATTTGTATAGCGCCCCCCTGAGTCAATACTTTGTAGAACCGCCTTTCTCTTCAATTACAGCTGCAAGTCTTTTTGAGAATGTCTCTACCAGATTTGCACATCTAGAGAGGGACATTTTTCCCCATTCTTGCTTGCAAAATAGCTCAAGCTCTGTCAGATTGGATGGAAAGTGTATGTGAACAGCAATTTTCAAGTCTTGCCACAGATTCTCAATTAGATTTAGGTCTGGACTTTGACTGGGCCATTCTAATACATGAATATGCTTTGATCTAAACCATTCAATTGTATCTCTGGCTGTATGTTTAGGGTCGTTGCCCTGCTGAAAGGTGAACCTTTGCCCCAGTCTCAAGTCTTTTGCAGACTCTAACAAATTTTCTTCTAAGATTGCCCTGTATTTGGCTCCATCCATCGTCCCATCAACTGACCAGCTTCCCTGTTCCAGCTGAAGAAAAGCATCCCCACAACATGAAGCTGCCACCACCATGTTTCACGGTGGGGATGGGGTGTTCAGGGTGACGTGCAGTGTTAGTTTTCCGCCACACATAGCTTTTTGCTTTCAGGCCAGAAAGTTACATTTTGGTCTCATCTGACCAGAGCACCTTCTTTTACATGTTTGCTGTGTCCCCCACATGGCTTCTCGCAAACTGCAAACAGGACTTCTTATGGCTTTATTTCAACAATGGCTTTCTTCTTGCCACTCTTCCATAAAGGGCAGATTTGTGGAGAGCACGACTAATAGTTGTCCTGTGGACAGATTCTCCCACCTGAGCTGTGGAGCTCTGCAGCTCCTCCAGAGTTACCATGGGCCTCTTGGTTGCTTCTCTCATTAATGCTCTTCTTGCCCGGCCTGTCAGTTGAGGTGGACGGCCATGTCTTGGTAGGTTTACAGTTGTGCTATACTCTAGTCTTTCGGTTTTCGGATGATGGATTGAAAAGTACTCCATGAGATATTCAAAGCTCGGGACATTTTTTATAACCTAACCCTGCTTTAAACTTCTCCACAATGTTATTCCTGACCTGTCTGGTCTGTTCCTTGGGTTTCAAGATGCTGTGTGTTCACTAAGGTTCTCTAACAAACCTCAGAGGGCTTCAAAGAACAGCTGTATTTATACTGAGATTAAATTACACACAGGTTCGATGACTTCTGAAGGCAATTGGTTCCACTAGATTTTAGTTAGGAGTATCAGAGTAAGGGGGGCTGAATACAAATGCACGCCGCATTTACATATTTATTTGTAAGAAAAATAAATAAATAAATTATAATTTTCCTTCCACTTCACAGTTATGTACCACTTTGTGTTGGTCTATCACATAAAATTCCAATAAAATACATACGTTTTTGGTTGTAACATGACAAAATGTGGAAAATTTACAGGGGTATGGAGGTTTTTTTAAAGGCACTGTAGCTCCTAAAGTTGTGCCAGCTCCACTCTCTGCCGGTTCTTTTATAGACGTGGGGGGTTGCCATTTGGTGATGTCATCCTGAGACCCAACCCCTTTCAACGTCAACACCTCATCATGCCCTGGACGTGGATGCCATAAGGGGGCGGGGTCTTTGGATGATGTCACCGGATGGCCACGTTCCATGCTAAATAAGAACGTGGGCGGTCCCCCGTCAATATCCTTGGACTTTGAGTCTGGTAAGGATATTGACGGGGGACCGCCCACGTTCTTATTTAGCATGGAACGTCGCAAGGGCAAAGTCAGATCAGAAGTTGTGCAACTTGTTGGAATAGTATGAACATAAATAATGAAAGGTTTATCTTTTTTTTTCAATTGGTTCTTTTGCTGTGTGTTGTGACATATCATGCATTTGAAATACAGACTTGTAAAGTTACTGAAAGGTCCACATTAGGCATATTTGGGCCAATATTAAGCCACAGAATCGCAAAACAATTGCTGCAAGATATAAATAGGTTCCCAGTAATAAAGAAAGGCAAACAGAAAGTAGCTCACGAGTGAGTTACTCCACTGACACTTTCAACTCTAGGTCTTTCTGTAGGAAACGTTCCCGCTGGGCTTCATTTACAGCGCTGGATTAGAACTTTGAACATATATGAAAATTTTAATCTCTGCGGGAATTGATGTTCTGGTCGCTGCTGATGTGCGTTTTAATGACTCGTTTACGTTAGTGTGCATTAACTGTTGTTTGTAAAAGGATAACTTTTTATTGATATGTGACTCTTTGTTTTGGTTACATAGAAGAGGAAGAGGATGAGGAAATGGTGGAACTAAAAACAGATCACGATTCGGAATTTGACAATCAAGAAGAAAAGCAGGATTCAAAAGAAGGTAAACAGCTTTACATTGATTGCTTTCAATTACAGCATACACTAAATGGTGATTAGGAACATCAGATGGATTGAGTCTTTAACAATGGCGGTGTTGTCTATTATTATTTTGGGCTAGAGCCTGCGAAGAAGTTTAAAGCAGAACTCCAGCCTTCTCTTCAGTCTTGCACAGTTGTATAGGTTCCTCTTCGGTACTGAAATTGAATGATTTTACTGCACATTGCGAGCTTCTTACAGTATGCATAAGAAGCCGCAGCAAGACAGATACAGCCTCATTTCCCATGTGGAGGATGTCCAGCATCATTTTACTTATTTCTTCCCAGGCTTACCTCCCTGGCCCACACCTTTCATTCATTGGATTTAGTTGTTTCAATCTAGGAGGGTCAGCACCACCTGTGGACTTTATCTAAGGAAATCGCAATCACAATTGTGTGTAAGGACTGATTCACACCCATGCATTTTTTTTGTGTGCGTTTTCAGTTCTGCAGAAGTACACTACAGTCCATTTAAAGTGGTTGTAAACCCTATTACACCACTCGTACCTACCAGTAAGCCTATAATAAGGCTTACCTGTAGGTACTGTAAATATCCCCTAAACCTGCTTGGTTTAAGAGATATTTACCATATGCGCAAGCGCCAATGTCATCAGCGCATGCACTGTGAAGAAACGGCCCTCCGTGCCGTTTCTTCACTGGCAAGTGCCTTGACTGACGGCTCCCGGGCACATGTCACGGTCGTGCAACTCCGGCCAGTCACAGAGCCGGAGTTTGTGGCCCTGGAAGGAAGAGAGGCGAAGATGGATACAGCCACAAGTGGGGACAGCGTGGGCTTCGATTGCAGGTAAGTGGCACATAATGGACTAGTATGCGATGCATACTAGCTTGTTATGCTTTTACTTTGCAGGGGAAAGCAGGATTAAAAAACAGGAAGTAAAACCCATCAGGGTTTTCTTCCTTTTTAACATAGTTTCCTATGGGTCACGTTCACATCTATCCAGGGCCAGGGACGAGCAGGTTGTGTTTTGGTTCCATAGACTTCAATGGATCAAAAACATGTATTGAAAAATGCAAAATACACCCGGAATATGCATTAACTGCAACCTGCATGGGTGTGAACCAGGCCTAATACATTCAGTCTGCCTAGAAATGCCCACTCTCCCAGATTAAGGCTGAATTCACACCTATGCATTTTTAATGCTTTTTGCATTTTGCAGATTTGCACTACAGTCCATTTAATGTGGTTTTGTATGGAACACGTTCTGTAGTCCAAATCTGCAAAAGGCAAAAAGCACTAAAAATGCATAGGTGTGAATCCAGCCTTAAGCAGTTCTCCAGTCACTTTAAAAAAATGAAAAGTCAGCAACTATAAATTCTGTAGCTGATAACTTTTAATAATAAGATACTTACCAGTCCAGGGATCCAGTGGGGTACTTACCTGGGCCGGTTCTTCACCGGTCTTAAGGTCCCCAGTACCGCCACACGAAGCAGCCTTGAGGGACCTATGTCCTAGATTGTTGCGAGAAGGGAGGGAGGGAAGTGAACTCCCAGTGGAATCGCCTAGGTGAAGTGGAGAGTGAGTACCTGTCAAAACTAAGTACCCCATCCCCCACCAAAAAATTAGGTTCCGAAAGTAGAAGAGGAGAGGCGAAGCAGAAGGAAAAAAAGAAATTACATTTTCAGCTTTAACATCCACTAGAGATGCACAAATAATTGTTAAAAGATCATGATCTCGATTCTATCCCCCACACGGTCTTAGGCTTGATTCCCACCTATGGCATTTTTAGTGCTTTTTGCATTTTGCAGATTTGCTCTACAGCCCATTTAACATGGTTTCCTAATGGAACACGTTCTGTAGAAAAAATCTGCAAAAAATGCAAAAAGCACTAAAAATGCATAGATGTGAATCAAGCCTGAGCCGATGCATTTTTAGTGCTTTTTGCATTTTGCCGACTTGCACTACAGACCGTTTTCCATAGGAAACCATGGTAAATGGACTGTAGTGCAAATCTGCAAAATGCAAAAAGCACAAAAACTGCATAGGTGTGAATCCAGCCTTGTTTTTGGGGTTTTTACTAAATTGTTTCTTTGTTTAACCCCTTATTAACCCTTAATTGACTCCAGTCAGCCTCATTAATTCATTATTTTCCTCCATTTATTTATTATATTCCTGCTGTTTTTTTTGTTTTTTTTATTTACTTCTATTTTATAAACTATTAAAGGGGTTGTAAACCATGAAGGTTTTTTCTGTGATGCAGCACCCCCCCCCCCCCGAGCCCCCCTTTTACTTACCTAAACCCGATCTTTCCAGCAACGGGGACGAGCACACCAGCTTCGCCAGTGCCTCGGGTCCTGATTGGATAGATTGATAGCAGCGTAGCCATTGGCTCCTGCTGCTGTCAATCATATCGAATGACGCAGGAGTCAGGGGACAGGGCTAGTCCTGCTATCTGTGTCAATAGACACAGCAGCAGGACATGGGAGCACACCCGCACAAGTGCCTGGAGGGAGAGCGGCTCTCCAACGGGGCACTCGAGAAGAGGAGGTGCCAGGAGCGCCACTGAAGGACCCCAAGATAGCAGTGTCTTTCTTTGTCCTGCTCCACCACTCTTCTTCTGGGCCAGCATCAACCCATGTTCTGTGAGTCCAGGCTGTCATGTACATACCCCCTTGGGTTGTATCCTTGCACAGCTCGGACACATAAGATAATAGTGCTGAGAACAGGACCATTCCTCTGATACCAGAGTAAACGAGGAAGGAACCATGACATCAAGTGACTGGCTGGAGGATTGTTCCGGGGGAAAAAAAGGTATGTACACAGAATTGAATAACAACAATTAACTGCAAAGGTGTGTGTGTGTGGGGGGGGGGGGTCCTAGGGTGGGGGATTTACAGGAAAAGAGAGGTGAGGTGTTATTTGGGTGGCTGCTCAATATCAAACTTTAATATTAACATTTCAATTTGGTTTGGTTCACCCTAAAGCCCATCTCCGACCAATATTTATTTTCTGATCACCCATTCGGCATTGTTTTCAATAAATACCTTAATGAGCTATTTTTTATATACATATAAGTTCCCTGTCATGTCTCTTGCTGGTTTGCTTTTGGGAGTCAGGATTGGTCGATCCAGTCCTGCATAATGTGATTGTACTGCATATTCACATAGCACATTACTGTGTTTATCCTGTTTACCATGTTTGTGAATTTCACAGATCTGTAAATTCTGATTCATCAGTGATAAATTTGATTGAATCCCATCTTAAGTATCCTCTATTCTATAAATTTATGGGGATCTCTGTTTAAGTTCCACCTAGAGAACTAACCGAAGAAGAAAAACAGCAAGCAGTCCACTCAGAGGAATTTCTGATATTCTTCGATCGCACAATCCGTGTCATTGAGCGAGCTTTGGCCGAAGACTCAAATATTTTCTTTGACTACAGCGGGGGAGACCTGGAAGATAAAGAAGGGTGAGATTCATTCAACTTACATCTTCAGCTCCTCGATAAATTCAGGGAAGACTATCTGGCCTTGTGGTGGCGACTGGCACCCTTGGGGGGGCGCCACCCTCTCGTCTCTCGATCGATCGCCCGTTGCCCGCAGGCCCCCCACCAGCCCCTGCACTTACCCCATCCAGGTGGTGGCTTCCCCCCTGTGTCTCCTCCCAAGTTCCGGCGGTCGCTTCTCCTCCCATCCAATCAGGAGTTAGGACTCGTGGCCAATTGGGTCTTAGGACTCCAAGCCAATCGAGATTCAGGACCCGCTTGCTGATTGGCCAGGAGGAGAAACAGAAAGACATTAGCTAATATTGTTTTGTTAATTTGCTCACACAAATGGGCGGGCTTGGGGCGCAGTGCTCTGTGCCCTGAGCCCATCCTTTTTGAAGCCAATTAGAGCCTCCAGCTCTAATTATGTGCTTCTAAAAAAGATTAGGTTGTAGATTAGACATAGACATGTAGATTAGGGGCCGGACTCATGGACTCGGGGGGAGGTGCCCCTGAGCCCCTAATGGACGGGCCGCTGCTGTGACTTTGACCTTTATTTTTGTTTGTTATTTTTTATTTTTAAATGTGTATATACAGGACTTTTTTTTTCCCAGGCAAAGATTTTCCTTCTTCCAAATCACGCTTTGTCTCCACCCCCTACCCACCATCAAGTACAGTTTCTTGGTCCCATCCTCTTCTCACCTTCTACTACCAACCCTTTTAGAGAATCTAGAACTAAGTATAATTTTGTGGTGCTAAGTATTTTCTATGGAAATTGTTAATGATAATAAGAAAAGCAGTAAAATAGATCCCCAGCATCCAGCACCAATAGGCCCCCTCCAACAACAATAGATCTTCCCCAGGCCCCCCATAACAAAATACCCCCCCCCCCAGCAACAATAGACCCCAATCAGGAAAAACAGATCTTCCAGCAGCCAGCATCAATAGACCCTCCAGTAACCAGCAACAATATACCCCTCCTTCAACAGTGATTCCTCCCAGAAACAAAAGATCCCTCACCAACAACAATAGAGCTCCCCAAACAACAATAGATCCCCCAGTAGACAGCATGAATACACCCTCTAACACCCACCCTTTGGCATTACATATATTCAGTTCTGGAGGTGCCAGAATTGTATTCCCCCACATTCTCGTTAAAAAGGCCCTCTGTGCATATGACTTGTCTAAGCCCTTGTACACACGGTCGGAGAATCCGTCGGAATGTGTCCTATCGGACCATGTCGTCGGATAATCCGACTGCGTGTGGTATGCATCGGACTGATTCAGTCGGAATATCCGTCGGACCCAATTTTCCAACATGTTGGAAATATTTCCCGACCAACTGGAGTAAATACATTAAGTGACCACCTTTCATAAATACATATAGGACTGTAATGTATATTCTTTTTTGGATATCCCATATGTGTATACATTTCTTGGGTTTCACCTGCTTCTTCAGGACGTGAGTATCCCAAGTTACACATAGCAATTTTTTTTTCACATTCATATCTAGGTTGTACTTTTGTAGACAAAATATAGTATATAGATGAATTTCAAAACATACAAAAAGCAGATAGATGTATAATAACTGGACATATTGACAATTCACTAGAAGCTACTACAGTGTAGAATTGTATAGGTCTAGTTTCCATCAATGTTTGTGTAAACCCATTCCTATTGAAAGCAAGCAATCAGCCGGATACTGCTAGGGTGATGAACTGCAAGAGACAAATATGGCCGCATAGCAATGGTGGTGTCTAGAGGGGTCGATATAGCATTTACAAACTGAAGGTAAGTACCTGGGATGGGTGCATGATGACCAGGAGACATCCCAAGGCATCTCCTCCTCTACCAATGCAGTTGAAAGCTGATGCTTTCCATCTCTCCCCTGTCCCATTTCAGCAGACATCTCAAGACGTTCTCACCTCTACCCATGCCGGAGAAAACTGATATCTTATAATCAAGATCAGTAGGTTGTTTGTGCAACTTTTTGGTGTATCTCATTTTGATGCAAATAAATGTCTATGTGGCATTGGCACAATGGTTCTTTTAAGTTTAAGGGTTATGGCATTATGCTGAGTTTAAGCATAAGGTTTAAAGGGGCCCTGTCACTTCACCCAAGTGAGTCCCGCCAGCATGCACGATGACGTAATTGGTGCAAACTTCACCCAACGCGTTTCTTCTTAACAGACAACTCACTCAACAGACCACTCTCTCAAAGAAAAAAAAATGCAGTCATCACATCTAAGAATGTGCAATGTAATAAATGTTTGCTTTTGAGTTTAATACCGCTTTAAAGTGGATGTTTTTTTATGTCATAATGTAAAGTATAAGATTTCCTATCATTTGAGCCCAGTCTTGCCACAAAGAATTAATCCAGCTCTGAGCAATCCTCTTTTATTGTTCAGTGAGATAAATCTTGACTAGGGATGAGCCGAACACCCCCCGGTTCGGTTCGCACCAGAACTTTCGAACAGACCCCAAATTCGTACGAACGTTAGAACCCCATTGAAGTCTATGGGACTCGAACGTTCGAAATTAAAAGTGCTAATTTGAACGGCTAATATGCAAGATACTGTCCTAAAAAGAGTTTGGGGACCTGGCTCCTGCCCCAGGGTACATGGGTCAATGCAAAAAAAAGTTTTAAAAACGGCTGTTTTGGCGGGAGCACTGATTTTAATGACGATTAAAGTGAAAAAAAAAAGTGAAATATTCCTTTAAATATCGTGCCTGGTGGGTGTCTGTAGTATGCCTGTGAAGTGCCACGTGTTTCCCGTGTTTAGAACAGTCCCTGCACAAAATGACATTTAACGGAAATAACACCATTTAAAACTGCTTGCGGTTTTAATGTTATATCTGGTTCCTGCAATATGGTTGAAAATCATTGAGAAAAATGGCATGGGTAGCCCTCCCTGCCCATTACCAGCCCCTTTGGGTCTTGTACAGATATTAAGGGGAATCCCGTACCCATATTGAAAAAAGGAAATACGTGTGGCCCCCAGGCCCTATATACTCAAAACAGCAGTATACAGGCGGTGCAAACAAGACAGGGACTGTGTAGGTTTGTTGTGTTAAGTAGAATCTGTTTGTAATTCAGAGCATGCAGACAGCACGCACAATCTCCTACCGCTGACTGCAAGCTCTATTTAAAACGAGCAAGATAGTTAGCTATATAGGTGGATATAGCGGTGTATACTGCGTTCAGAGCACGCAGACAGCACGCACAATGTCCTAACACTGACTGAAAGCTCTATTTAAAACGAGCAAGATAGTTAGCTATATAGGTGGATATAGCGGTGTATACTGCGTTCAGAGCACGCAGACAGCACGCACAATGTCCTAACACTGACTGAAAGCTCTATTTAAAACGAGCAAGATAGTTAGCTATATAGGTGGATATAGCGGTGTATACTGCGTTCAGAGCACGCAGACAGCACGCACAATGTCCTAACACTGACTGAAAGCTCTATTTAAAACGAGCAAGATAGTTAGCTATATAGGTGGATATAGTGGTGTATACTGCATTCAGAGCACGCAGACAGCACGCACAATCTCCTAACACTGACTGAAAGCTCTATTTAAAACGAGCAAGATAGTTAGCTATATAGGTGGATATAGCGGTGTATACTGCGTTCAGAGCACGCAGACAGCACGCACAATCTCCTAACACTGACTGAAAGCTCTATTTAAAACGAGCAAGATAGTTAGCTATATAGGTGGATATAGCGTTGTATACTGCGTTCAGAGCACGCAGACAGCACACACAATCTCCTAACACTGACTGAAAGCTCTATTATAAAAGATAGATACATCGCTAGCTATATAGGTGAATATAGCGGTGTATACTGCGGTCAGGGCTCGCAGACAACAACCACTACAGAAGAGCAAGAACAAAAAATCGTCTGATAACGATCGGTGTATACTGTGTTGAAGGTACACAGAACACCCACTAACTGCTACAGACGCCAACACACTACACAAGGTCGCTGCGCTGGCGGCCCTATATAGTGTGGGGCGTGTACTACACAGCCTGAGCTATCATTGGCCACAGGCATCCTGCCTGTGGCCAATCATGGCTCTCCTCACTGCCAGCGCTGTGATTGGCCAAGCATGCGGGGTCACAGTGCATGCTTGGCCAATCATGAGCCAGCAATGCACTGCACCATCGCAGTGCATTGTGGGCCGTGAGCGCCACACGAATTTGGCGCGAACGGCCCATAACGTTCGGAATTCGCCGAACGGGCGAACAGCCGATGTTCGAGTCGAACGTATGTTCGACTCGAACACGAAGCTCATCCCTAATCTTGACAAACAGAGAAAAACTTTGTCAAATTCTCCCCCTTGCTGTGAGTGACAGGTGATTTACATATCTTGTGCACTAGCCTAAGAGACATGCATTATTTTTTAATTCCCTCCCACTCCTTTCTTCTGCTGCTCTCCCAGGATTGGCTGTTCCACACCTCAGCATGATTTGGCATGCTGAAGTCATGTGGGGACTTTTCTGGGTTTTGACTGGATGTTAGTGATCATAGCAAAAGTTCAGTGTAAAAAATGCACAGGAGAAAATGCATGTTGATAAGAGGAGTGTAGAGGTGGGTGGGGAGTCTACTGACATCATGACTCCCCCCACTGAGCAAAACAGACCCACCCACAAAATCTGCAGTTTTTCGGGTCTCATAGCAGACCGAGGGGAGACAATTGACAGATAAGTATACATGCAGGAGGCATGTATATCCTAGATAACCAATATTGCAGTAGTTTAGAAAGGATGAGAGTGGGTTTACATCCACTTTAAGCAACAACACATATTTAATTCATGCAGTGCATAAGAAACCCCACTGCAAGGGTAGTTTTGTTCGTTTATAAGCTTTAAAATAAGAATTTTACACTTCTGTCCAGTCATCATTAGTTTGTGGAGAAATTGGAATAATCTAAAAAGATCCTCTTTGCCAACAGACATCCAGTAACTAATCAAGGTTGAAAATATATAAAGCTTCACAAGGGAGGATGTGCTTGTAGACAGGGGTTGATTTACTTAAGGCAAAAAGACTGTGCTCTTTGCAAGTTCAGTTGCTCCAGAGCTTAGTAAATGGGCAGAAGCTCTGCTGACTTCCATCATCCAATCATGTGCAAGAAAAAATGCTTTATTTTTAATTTTCCTTGCACGTGATTGAATACTCTTTGCAAAGTGAAGCCTTTCCTCCAGGGGTCAAGTCCTGGGGAAAAAAGTGTGGGAACTCCCACCCAAGATCCACTCCCCTACCAAAAAAAAAAAAAAAAAAAGATACGCTCATATGCATATATATATTTCACATAAAATACAGTGACTGCAAATGCGACATGCTACAAGAGATGACCAGACTGCGAATGTGACTACAGGAGATGACCAGACTGCGAATGCGACATAGTACAGGAGATGACTAGACTGCGAATGTAACTACAGGAGATGACCAGACTGCGAATGCGACTACAGGAGATGACCAGACTGCGAATGCGACTACAGGAGATGACCAGACTGCGAATGCGACATAGTACAGGAGATGACCAGACCGGGAATGAGACTACAGGAGATGACCAGACCGCGAATGCGACTACAGGAGATGACCAGACTGCGAATGCGACTACAGGAGATGACCAGACTGCGAATGCGACATAGTACAGGAGATGACCAGACCGGGAATGAGACTACAGGAGATGACCAGACCGCGAATGCGACTACAGGAGATGACCAGACTGCGAATGCGACTACAGGAGATGATCAGACTGCGAATGCGACTACAGGAGATAACCAGAGTGCGAATGCGACTACAGGAGATGACCAGACTGCGAATGCGACTACAGGAGATGATCAGACTGCGAATGCGACTACAGGAGATGATCAGACTGCGAATGTGACTACAGGAGATGACCAGACTGCGAATGCGACTACAGGAGATGACCAGACTGCGACATAGTACAGGAGATGACCAGACCGGGAATGAGACTACAGGAGATGACCAGACTGCGAATGCGACTACAGGAGATGACCAGACTGCGAATGCGACTACAGGAGATGATCAGACTGCGAATGCGACTACAGGAGATGACCAGACTGCGAATGCGACTACAGGAGATGACCAGACTGCGAATGCGACTACAGGAGATGACCAGACTGTGAATGCGACATACTACAGGAGATGATCAGACTGCGAATGCGACATAGTACAGAAGATGACCAAGTAGCTAGTTTTAAAATTTAAACATGTCCTCAGCCCCTTTATGGCACCTCCTTTACATTCCTGTCCTCACCCCCTTTGTAGAACCCCCCTTCACATTCCTGCCCTGCCTCCCTTTTATATCACCCCTCCTCATTCCTTTCTGTTTCTGATACTTTCCCCCTCCCTCCTTCATAACAGTGCCCTCTTCCCTGTCTTACCTTACACAGGACACAGCAGATGACATCGGAAGTGCAGCAAAGGGATGGACAGAGGGCGGGACCTGCCCCAGTTAACTGATTGGTTGATAGAATGCAGAGCAGTTCTATTAACCAATCAGTTAACTGAGCCAGCCCCTGCTCTCCGTGCATCACTGTGCTGCTCTTCCGATGTCAGCTCTGTGAAGACAAAGCAGCTAGCCGACTGTGTTAGAGCCTCGGGCGGCTCTGGTCCTGCAAAGGGAACGGCGTTCCTGCTGTGAAAAAAGTGCGGGGACGCCGTTCCCACGCGTTCCCGCAGGACTCGAGCCCTGCTTTCCTCATTTACTAAGCTCTGGAGCAACTGCACTTGCAGAGGGCACCTGCAAAATGCACAGTCTATTTGCCTTTAGTAAATCAACCCCCTAGTGTCTGGTGAGACCATTCCAGTACAGAGAATCCTATGGGATGGCTTCTCTGTTTCTATTGCAGTTCTTTTAAATGTCAATCAAAGAGATTGGTGGGGGGCAAAACAGCTACCTTGCCACATTCTGCCATAATCCATCTCTGCCTGGACACGACAATGTGTGCTTTATGGGAAAATTGGGTCTAAATGTAGGGTATGGCCATGCATTATTATTTTAGCAGAAAGAATATCTTTCATTACCTCAAATATTTTCTGTGGAGCAACCAATACAACTGCAGAGCCCTTTTTGTGCCTTTGTATATGATAGTTATTAACTGTGGTCTAAAACTTTTTTTTTTTTTTTTTTTTTCATTTTTAAGGGACATTCAAGCTGGCACCAATTTGTCATTTAATCGTCAGTTTTATGATGAGCACTGGTCCAAGCATCGCGTGGTTACCTGTCTTGATTGGTCATTACAAGTAGGTTAAAAGTGTTTTTAACAATATGTAAGTGTAATCGGTATTAGGCCTCATGCACACGGGCGTTTTATTTTCTCTACTAAACACCTTTTACTCCTGGCAGGAAAAAGCAGCTTAAAAAATGCTCCAAAAGCGTCATATTGCACGCGCATTTAGGCGTGTAGTTTCTGGCTTTTGGAATGCATTAATGCTCAAATGCGCCTCAAGCACTTAGGCACGTCAAAGTTTTTTTTTTTTTTTCTTTTTCTAAAATGGACAATCATAGGCTAACATAAAGGTTATTTTACAGACTGGAAACAAAAATATCAAATGCCTGTAAAAGCTAAATTTTTTAAGCTCTGAATACATGAGGCCTTCCTATTATTATTAAGATAAAAATAGAAATCCTTCTGTCCCACAGTGCAAAAAAATCCTTATACAAGTGCGGTATACTGTAGAAAGATTCATTCACCAAAAATATAGTGTAGACTAGTGGTCTCCAAACTGCAGCCCGGGGGTCAGATGCGGCCCTTTGATTGCTTTTATCCAGGCCTTGGGCATTATTTCATCCGCTGATACCAACAATGAGGCATAATTCCCCCCACTAACATCAATGAAGGGGCACAATTCCTCCCACTGACACCAGCAATGGCACACAATTTCTCCCACTGACACCAACAATGGGGCCCCAATGACATCAACAATGGGGCACAATTCCTCCCACTTACACCAATAATGGGGTGCAGTTACTCTCACTGAAACAAACAATGGGGCATTATTTTTTCCCCACTGATGTCAGGACCTTTTCTATTCCCACTGGTCACAGTCCGGTCCCCGTAAAGTCTAAAGGACTGTAAACTGGCCCTTTGTTTAGAAAGTTTGGAGACCCCTGGTGTAGACATTTATCAGCAAGGCAATGCTAAACTGGAGCTGTGAGATGGTGCAACAGATATACTACAAGGGTACAGCTTGATTGATGAATTTCTCCCTCTGCTGTAATGTAACAGAATAACACCTGACCCTGACCACCCCTTAGTTGTTAGTTGTGGGTAGAGGTCGACCGATATATCGGCTGATATTTGGCGTTTTTTAATTAATCGGCATCAGCCGATTGTGCTGATAAAAAAGGCTGATTTAAAACGTCATCGCGACTTGCAAATGA
The DNA here is from genome assembly GCF_037356315.1 of Lithobates pipiens. Taxonomy (NCBI): domain Eukaryota; kingdom Metazoa; phylum Chordata; class Amphibia; order Anura; family Ranidae; genus Lithobates; species Lithobates pipiens. Next base: position 55,119,979 of record NW_027507764.1, on the reverse strand, counting down.
ATATTGTAATAGACGTCAATGCAAGTTGCCTGAAGTCTTCCTGAGGAGAAGTTACTTGTTTCTCCTCTCTGGGCAGCCTGCCAAGTCTGAGAAAAGAAGCTAAAGAGATACAATATTTATACTTATCAATGAGCTGAACTTGTGTGTAGAAGTTCTCAGTTTAACTATTTAAAGACTAAATCTTTTCTGACACTTATTGCTTACATGTAAAAATCCTGTATTTTCTGCTATAAAATTACTTAGAACCCCCAAACATTATTTATTTTTATTTTTTAGCAGAGACCCTAGGGAATAAAATATCGGTTGTTGCAATATTTTATGTCACACGGCATTTGCGCAGCGGTCTTTCAAACGCAATTTTTCTTAGGAAAAAATACACTCATGATTTAAAAAAAAAACTAAAACAGTAGTTTGCCCATTTTTTTTCGTCCAAAAGTTTTGATTACCTCTTTTTGTGTATTTAATATTTAAGATATAGGGCTTTTTTTAATCTAAATTATACATACAAGTGAACTGATTGGAGGTTTGTTTTGTTTAATAAATGTTTAAATGTAAGAAATTTTCTGTATCGCTTATTACTTATTATGTATTATGCTGCTAGTGTTAGTGGCGCTTTACCATCATTTTAGCGGCGCTATTCGGCTGCTAGGGGGGCACTTATAACCTAGCTAGCGGCCGATGAAGGGGTTAAATGCGCCCATGTAGTGCTGCAGCTGAATCGCTTAGCAGGTGCTTCGGCAGCAGGGCCCATTCATTTCAATGGGCAGGAGTGGTGAGGGAGCGGTATACACCGTTCCAAAGAGGCTGCTTGCAGAACTTTTTTTTTAACATCCTGCCATCCCCTCAGTGTGAAAAGCACTCGGGCTTTCACACTGACACTGCAGGGTAGCCATTTTGCAGGCACTTTTCAGGTGCTATTTTTAGCCCAAAAGTGCCTGAAAAATGCCCCAGTGTGAAAGGAGTCAGATTTTATGAGATGATGGGAAATAAAATAAAAAAGAGGAAAAGAGAAAAAAAAAATCGGCCTAAAATGTCGGCCCGAAAAAATCGGCATCATATATCAGCCATCAGCCGCAGCGATTTCTAAATATTGGCATCGACCAGAGAGAAACCCATATAGGTCGACCTCTAGTTGTGGGCCTGTTTAAACTGAACATCTGTCTTATCTTTAGTGTCTAAGAGCTTTGCAAAACTGACATAGTTGGTTGCCTAGAACTACAGACTGTGGGATCTGAGCAGCCCGGCTGAAAACAACACAATCCTTATGGCCCATACACATGATCATAAAATCGTACAAAAAATACCGCTTTCGAATCGATCATTTGATCATCTGATCGTTAGTACACAGTTTTCGAGAGACGATCACGACAGTTCATCCGATATTATCCAATGGGACAAGGATGAAAAATTTTCTCGGACAATACCAGATCATAAGTACAGTTATGAAAAATATTTTTAGTTCTCTTACTATTATACAATTAGACCCCTTTCACACTGGGGCGTTTTTCAGGCGTTTTTCAGGCGCTTTAGCGTTAAAAAAAGCGCCTGTAAAGTGCTTGAAAGAAGCCTCATCTGCAGTCCCAATGTGAAAGCCCAAGTGCTTTAAGAAACCCTTTCACAATGTCAGCGCCCGAAAAACGCTCGTAAAGCGCCGCTTAAACTAGCAGCGCTTTACCAGCATTTTTCGAGCATTATTGGGGCGCTTTTAACCCCTGCTAGTGGCCAAATAAAGGGTTAAAAGCGCCCACAAAACGCTGCTGCCTATAGCGTTTTTCAGGCGTTTTTCTGGCGTTTTACAGGCGCTTCCCATTGATTTCAATGGGAAGGGGCGCTTTAGGAGCGTTGTATTCACCGCTCCGAAAGCGCTGCAAAGAAGCTGCTTGCAGGACTTTTTTTTGACGCCCTGCCAGCGCAGCGCCTCAGTGTGAAAGCACTCGGGCTTTTACATTGGGATTGCAGTTGCAGCTTCTTTCAGGCTCATTTTTTTAACGCTGAAGCGCCTGAAAAACGCCCCAGTATGAAAGGGATCTCGGTGTGAAAGCACTCGGGCTTTTACATTGGGATTGCAGTTGCGGCTTCTTTCAGGCGCTTTTTTTAACGCTGACGCGCATGAAAAACGCCTGAAAAACGCCCCAGTGTGAAAGGGGTCTTAATGAAAGGGTACCTACAGCCTGAGATGGTATATTCTGAACCAGAACTCGAATGCAAGGAAAAGAGGGCAGTATGATTTTTCCTGGTACCGTCAAAAGCATTGTAGCCAAGTAAAAATCAAAATTCTTTGTTACATAATTATAGAAAATATACAAAAAAGGCATAAAACCAGACATTTAAAAATAGCCCATTTCAACTGTAAGTATGATGACTGAGAGTATAACAGCATATTTACAGTTAAGCCATTGAAATTGGCTATTTTTTTAAATGCCTGGTTTTATGCCTTTATTGTATATTTTCTATAAATATGTAACAAAGAATTTTGATTTTACTTGGCTGCAATGCTTTTGACGGAAAAATTCTATTGCCCTCTTTTCCTCGCTTTCGTGTTCTGGTTGAGAATAATCAGTACAGTTGTCGTTTGGAAATACAATACAAATACACTACAACACATGACGTCACTCCCAAATTTTTATTCTGTCGTATGAGAGTTTTCTTAACTTTAGTAAACTCTTCATTTTTAATATGAGACTAGCATGCAAAAAAAAAAAACAGACAATCATTTATCCGATAATCTCATTGTGTGTACCATGCATTAGGTGGTTTATCCTTTGATTCCAGCAACTGTCTAGTAAGACCTCATGAACACGGATGCACAGCAACTTCTGTGTGCTAAGGACCAAAATCCCTGATGTTTTCTGGAGCCTTGGGAGGCCCCACATGCCCTTACAGTGCTTCTCAGACATGCAGCTTTTATTTTTTGGGGAGAAGCCGCATATGCACATGTAAATTCCAATGCAGAAGCCATTGGTATTACCTGAGCATGGCTTTGTACAGTAATTCACTTGTATTGGCGGTTGTCGGAAAGTGCAAGGGATTTTACGCCTCTGTACACAGGAGCTGGCGAGCGTCCAGGTGCATAAGGCCTCATGCTCTGTACACACAATCGGACTTTCCGACAACAAACCCGTGGAATTTTGTTCGAAGGTTGTTGGCTCCAACTTGCCTTTCATACACATGGTCACACAAATGTTGGCCAACATTTGCGAACGTAGTGACATGCAAGATGTATGGCGAGCCGATAAAAAGGAAGTTCAATAGTCATGTGATATCTCCATTACGAACGCTAGTTTTACAAAACTGAGCTCTTCTGGCTCATCCTTGCTTCCGAACATGCGTTTGTACTTTGGACTTTTGTCCGAAGGACTTGTGTACACATGATCGGAAAGTCTGACAACAGACATTTGTTGGCTAAAAATTTGAGAGCATGCTAGCCAACATTTGTTGGTGGAAAGTCCGACAACAAATGTCCGATGGATCATACACACAGTCGGATTTACCACCAACAAGCTCACATCCAACATTTTCCATCAGAAAATCCAATCGTGTGTACACGGCATAAGGGTTGTGTTTAAAAATATGAAGATTAATGCCCCATACATACGGTCGGACATTCCGACCACAAAATTCATTGGATTTTTTCAGATGGATTTTGACCGAAACTAGTCTTGCATACACACGGTCGCACAAAGTTGTTGGAAAATCCGATTGTTCGGAACGAGGTGGCGTTCGTAACGTACGACAGGACTGTAGCCAATAGCTTTCGTCTCCAAATTTTTTCTGAGCATGCGTGGCACTTTGTGCATCAGAATACTCTACACGCGATTGGAAAAAGTCAGATCGGATTTTGTTGTCGGAGATCCAGCTCTCAAACTTTTTCCGTTGGAAATTCCAACAGAAAAAGTTCAATAGAGCCCACACACGATCGGATTTTCCAACAACATAATCCAATCAGACTTTTTCTGTCGGAATTTCCGACCGTGTGTATGGGGCACTAGAACAACATGTGGAAATGTGAATGTCACCTAAAAATATGCAAGAGTATGTGGGCACCTCAGATTTAGGTGTTTCCAGTGAAGAGTACTGTTAATTCTACAGTTCGCAAATAATTTGTAGACTAGATTTGTTCCAAACTTCCAGCATGACTATACCCCTGTGCACAAAGCCAGCTCCATAAAGACATGGTTTGATTCATTTGATGTAGAGGGACTTAAAGCAGAACTTTACCCATAACAACTTGATACATTCCACAATATTAATTATGCTACCAAAATTTGTGTGTGCCGTATATTGCCTCCAGCATTGCTCCTGTTTCTTCTTGCTGGAGGCTGCCATTTTGCTGAAACCCAGAGCCTCTGTAAGTGTTGGTTTCCCAGCATACTTCTGGGGACAGTTTCTGCTAAACAGAATGATGTTCAGTGGCATGAGCAGCAGGAAAGGTGAGTATTTACAGGTAAGCCTTGCTTAGTTAACTGGATATAACAAATGGGTTGATTTAAGAAGATCAATATTTAAAGAACAGTATTTTGTGTATTAAGTCATTAATCTGTACATAAAGACATCTTTCATACAATGTTAGTGGAGGAAATGTTTTTTTGTCTTCCAGTATCCTGAGCTGATGGTGGCATCTTACAATAATAACGAAGATGCTCCTCATGAACCTGATGGAGTCGCTTTAGTATGGAACATGAAGTTTAAGAAGACAACTCCAGAATATATATTTCACTGCCAGGTATAGAACAACACAGTCAGCTGTTTTTCACACTTGTGCACCTAGGTATTCTACAGTACATGTAAAACCTATATCACACATGGCAAGTTCTGTTTCCTAAATGGCAATTGATGCTGGGACAAGTTCCTCTAGCACCAAAGGCAAAGATGTCAAAGTCAACCCTTCCACCGCTTGCTCTGAGGCTCTTCGAGGGGAAATAGTGATCTGGCAGGTTGGAGAACCCTGTCTAATCATTGTTTCCACCATCATCAGTTGGACGCATTGCTTTTTGCTATTTGCCTCCCCTTCTATGCTTTAAAGAAAATATATATGTAGAGAGAAATTTTACCCCCTCTGTGGGTTCCTGGGAAAAATCTATGAACGCTGCTCTTTCTATGTACAAACTGACTTACATTGCTAGGAGTTGCCCTAGATAGTTTGATAAGGTGAGGAAACCATGGATGACTTAGGTCAGTGATTACTCCCCTTGTATATTTCGGCATGGGCCCGGTGTGGCTGCGGCACCCTTCTGTATTTTTGTGCGAAATTAAGGTGGAGCTTTGATACTACTGCAGTTTGGATATATTGATCTGCGTGTTTTTGTCTTATGCCATGAGGACATTGGGGGTTATTTACGAAAGGCAAATTCATTTTGCATTACAAGTGCAAACTACAAGTGCAAAGTCCACTTGAAATTGCACTGAAAGTGCACTTGGAAGTGCAGCCACTGTGGATCCGAGGGGGACATGCAAGGAAGATAAAAAACAGCATTTTAGCTGGCACATGATTGGATGATAAAATCAGCAGAGCTTCCCCTCATTTCAGAACTACCCCTTAGATTTACAGAGACTGCACTTCCAAGTGCACTTGCACTTTGCGCTTGCAGTTTGCACTTGTAGTGCAAAGTGGATTTGCCTATTGTAAATAACCCCCAATTCTTTTATTGTCACTATCAGTGTGTGCGTGTATGTTCTATATATATATATATATATATATATATATATATATATATATATATATATATATATATATATATATATATATGTACCGTATATGTGTATATATACATATATATATATATATATATATATATATATATATATATATATATATATATATATATATATATATATATATATATATATATAAAACAGGAGCACTGCTGCGTTTTTTTGAGACTTCTGGTGTCATCTATAGGTAAAAAAATGAAAATAAGAGAGAAATTATGACATTGATGGACAGGACTGGGAGGGAAGCCTCTACTTTATGAATTTTTATTTGGGTTTAAGACCCGTACACACGATCCGAATATCATACGACCTTTTTCGCTTAATAGTCGCAAGTAGAAATTGAATAGGTAAAAAAAGTCACGAAAATTCTCGTACGACAGAAAAAAAAAAAATCAGAAGTGATGTCATGTTTTGTAATGTATTTGTGTTGTATTTTCGGACGACAACTGTACTGACCAAACGAAAATCGTGCCATCTGGTATCGTACGAGGAAAATTTTCGTGCTTGGCCGATCAAATAATACAGGATGAACTGTCGTGATCGGCTCTCGAAAGTAGTGTACACACGATCCGAAAAATCGTACGATTCTTCCTCGGATGACAGTTTTCGTACGTTATTCAGATCGTGTGTAAGGGCCATTAGTTACACTTTAAAGACTTTTAGAACCAAATCTCTACATCAGAACTAAAAGAGGTCCAATAGTGTCAGAAAAAAAAGTATTTGATTACAAAAAAAGGGTTGTTAAGTGTAGTGCCCCTTTCTTGTCGCTGCAGCACAGAAACTTTTCACCTATCAAACGATTAGCCAACCCTTTGATCCAGGTACCCCTACTAGACAGCACAGGTGGGTCCTCCCTGCAAATTATACTAACCAATACATCCTGTTTCAGGACACACCTCAGCGTATGATTGGACAATTAGGCCTCTTGCACATGATACGCCTGTTTGAGCATCTACTTTTTTTTTTTTTTTTTTTATGTATTTGCGCATATTTATACACATTTTTGCTTATATGCGTTTGTGCAATTTCACACACACGCACGCATTTTCACGCAAATGCGCGAAAACTTATTCTTGCGTTTTCGTTCTGCACAATATGTAAATGGACATTTGCGCTCATGAGGCATGAATTACTGACCAAAAAAAGCAGATTTTTCAAATTTTTTTTTACTGAAGATTGCACGCCGCTTGTTATGCGCCTTGACATTACAATTAATGGGCTGTAATTTAGCTAAGTAAAAAAAAAAAAAGTTGTACTGAGCTTTTTCAAGCTGTAGTGTGCAAGAGGCCTTAAAGTGGTATTAAAGGTTCAGCTGAGCAGCCCGGATCCTGTTCTTCTCGGGTCTACCGGTAGCCCTTGGCTCCTCCCCCCTTACCAGTGTCCCCAATAGCAAGCCGCTTGCTATGGGGCACTGGTGCATGCTGTCTATAAGACACATAGAGGCGCAGTCCCCCGCTCTTTTCTCATTGGCTCACTGACTGCTCAACCAATGAGAAGAGGGAGTCTTAGGACAGTCAAGGCTCTCGTGCACATCTCTGGATCGAGAGGGGACTCAGGTGAGTATTACGGGGGGCTGTGGGTTGGAGCTGCACCCAGATTGGCTCAGAGTGTTGCTCCTCCTGCTTCCTGTTTCCCAGGCAATTATTGGACGATGATATAAAACCAGATTAAGGTACTGAAAAAATATGTAATTTTTTTAATGAATACATAACCCGGATTAAATGAGTCCTTGAGTGGCTAGAATTCAGCTTTAGACAAACATAGTTTATACATAGTTTAACACATTTCATTGAATTGATTTCTAAACGAAATGGTTGTTTATTATAAAAATAAAACACTTCCAAAAGTATAACTTCTCTTTTTATTCATTTTTTTTCGGTGCATGCTACAAATCCCCAAGCTTTTGCTTATTTAAAAAGCATGACAGATTGCCTAATGTTTACCTAAAATAAGCCGGCTGTGAAAAATAATACTTCTCGCAGATGAGGCGTGCAGCCTGCATGGGGATTTGTGCTTTACCTTCCTGCTCGGGCCCACACCCAGCTGAGGTTGCTGGTGGTTACCATGGCAACCAAAAACCTGCGGATTACCACCAGACCTTCGAAGGCTCCCTCTGCCCACGCCAACATACATCATTCTCATTCCTGGTAGATGTGTCTGTGCATTCGTGATAAAAAAAACCTAGACTGTACTTACAGTTCCTACGATTGATCTTGTGAGGGATGCGTTCTGTAAGGTCTTAGATGGGCAGATCTCAGTCTAGACCAATAGCAATATTTCAGCCTGTTATTGTTCATGCGGCCTAGCGTCAACATGGTCTCTTACCAAACTTGGCTGAAAAACAGAAGTGCTGCATACTAACTATACAGCTATTTTGTTTTTATTCAGTTATTTATGTAGCAAGGTCCCAGGCCTCCTTCAGTCTAATGAGAACCTCCAGGGCCAGAGGAAGCTGACATCCTTCTGTATATGGTGGGTTGTGAGGTGTGGTGGGTGCAAGGTAGTTCAAGTTATTGGCCGCCAGACACTTCTTGAATGCAAAACAAATATAATTTATTTTTCTTAACAAACTTTTTGGGGGCAAAAAGGGTTAGAGCCAGGACACCCTTAAGTAGTTGCAAGATTAATTGGCAGTCTCTGAGACTTCAACAGGAGGACAGCCATGCAGAGAAAGGCACCCAGCAAGACTCCACATCTGCATGTGCAGGAATGCTGTCTCCTATGGCAACAGTCTTTAACAATTCCTAACACAAAGCTTAACAGTTCCTCTTCACTTCCACTACAATCACTCCATCAGTCCACTGAGATTCCAGTCTCTCACTAGACCCACTGATTCATTGCCACTGAATCCCTAGAGCTCCTCCAATCTTCACAGTGGTATCTTCCTCACTTCTCTGCTGGGTCCCTAGCTTGGCACTCAAGATACCCCTCAAGCTTCACCCCACTGGCCTGCTCGGTTCCTGGCTTGACACACAAGGCTTCTCTGCAAGCATCACCTCCGCTGGCTGGGTTCCTGGCTTGATACCCACTGAAGTTTCCAGATTCTTCACCATCCCCAGTTGGTGAGAGTGCTGCTCTGGTACTTGCTTCAGTTACTCACTGTAGTCCCTGGTAATTAGGCGGATGGTCCCTTACTGGCGACAGCTTCCCCTCTACCTCCGACTATGACAGGTTCTCTGGCTGTCAGAACCGTCACTTCTGTTTGGACTGATTCTAGATAGGCCCTCAGACAACCTAGCAGCCAGATGTGACCGGCATAGGCACAATCTCTGGCCTAGCAGCCAGGGCAGTACAACACACGTCCACCCAGACAGCCATCCAGGAGGCACAGAACATTGATCACCTGACTCCACCTGATTATATGGGTTCTCCCAGCAGGCCAAGGCATTTAAGAAAACCCCTGCCCATTGGTTGAGATGCCACATATACCCATAATCTGAGCTTGCATTGCCCTTCTCATATCTAGTACCCAGCCACCTTGTAGTAGAAGAGAAAAGTGCAGCAAGGCCAAACTTAGGGAGAAATCAATAGATCTCTGTCAATCAACCAGGATAACTACTCCTGGCAAGTAAATTTGTGAGAAGTAACCCTGTCTAAACTCCAGGGTGCTACATTTAATTACAGGCATTTTTATAGTGCTGACAATTTATACACAGCACTTTACGGGGGCTTACAGTCCCTACCTCACATACATACACATTATTTTTTTTATTACCTCCTGTGCCGAAAAAAACGAAACACCTAAGTGTACAAAAAAGTGCATATGAAAAACAAATGAAAAAAAATGTGCACTTAAAGTGCAGTTCCACCCAAAAGTGGAATTCTGCTTGCCCCGTCTGGAGCCCCAATTGGCACCTTTTGGGGGGTAGGGGGGACCGGATACCTGTCTATGACAGGTATCCTGTTCCCACTTCCATGAGTCTGCGCCGCGGCACGCGACATCACCGCTGTATTCCCTCCCCCTCCCTCCTCCTCCCCCTGTCGGAGAAAGGAGCGGGGCCTCGCTCATTCGCACAGTAGGGTTCCTGGCATGAAGGCATAAGGCTACACTGACGGGTTCCCTTACCGGCAATGACGGCGGCATGCACACGACAGCTGATGGAAACATCAGCTGCGGTGCCGACATCGCTGGACTCCAGGACAGGTAAGTGGGTAAGTGTCCTATTATTAAAAGCCAGCAGCAGCAGCTACAACTGCTGAGGTGATCAAATATCACCAAAAGAAAGCTCTATTTGTGGGAAAAAAGGACATACCGGTACATTTTATTTGGGTAAAGTGTCACATGACCGCGCAATTGTCATTTAAAGTAACACAGTGCCGTATCGCAAAAAAATGGCCTGGTTAGGAAGGGGGTAAATCCTTCTGGAGCTGGAGTGGTTAATAAGTGCCCATGCGAGTGCATAGGCTAGGCCCTGAGGCCTGGTAAGGACCTGGTAACAAAAACTACACCAGCCTAGCCCAAAGAGACGCTGTATAGAAAAAAATATTAGGTGAAGTGGCCATGTGCTCTTTCTCATAGAGTATTTCCCAAGCCCAAGTGATACTAAGAGCACCCCTGGGGTGACCAGCTCCCAGGGGGCCACTGACACCGCAGGCTGTCTGCCTTCCTAACCCATGGCCAGACCAGGTAGAGCCGTTCAAATCAGGAGGCCCCTTTAGTCTTCCTGGGGGAATTACTCCCGTGCCCCACATCATATGCAGTCAGGGCCGCTGATAGGGCAGTACAGCCAGCCCTCCTGTAGGGGGCTCAAGCGCTGTCACTTCAGAAGAGGGGCCCAGGAACCTGCAGAGCACATATCTCTCTCTCTCTCTCTCTCTCTCCAGCTGTGAGGCATCTCTGCCCAGCCATTTCTATATACCATGCCTAAGGTCCCTTTATACTTCACATAGCAGTAACAAACATTCCTGCTCACATTTTCATTTTTTTTTCTCGTTTTTCGCACATAGGGTAACCCATTCACTTGAATGGGCTGCCATATATGTGACAAACACATCATAGAGGCTTTAGAAACTTTTAAGGCATGCAGCTTTGCCACATGACAATTGCATGGCATTTTAGTGATTTGATTTCCTGGGGGCCCCTGTCAGATAGGTTGTCGGGGGCCCCGTGATTTCTAACAGCGGCCCTGTATGCAGTGGACATTCAGATCCCCCATTATAACAGCAGAGATAATGGACAGCCAGCAATTCCTACCAAAAGGCCAAAATAGTGGCATAGCACCCCTACTGGACACTCCATAATAAAGCATACCTAAACTCAAAAATGAAAGCAAAAACAAAAATGTAATATATTGAAGCTTACCAGTGATTAGATGAGGTGACTGCATTCATTTTCCAGGTTTTTAACCCTGATTTTCACATGGTAATTTGGTTAATGACACACTTCCTGTCCCTGGTTGGCTAGACTAATAAATCTGCTATGTCTATACAGGAGGCCATGATTGTCACCAGGTTGGAATTCAAACATGTATTTCTCCCTTCATCTCCATTACATGGGGGAAGATAGTATTAGTAGTTTACAGAAGGAAGATAACATTCTTTATGTTTCCAGTTCAACTTGCAGGAAGTGACAAGGACATGACAAAGTCAACAGGTATACTTGGGCTAAAAAATAATACAGCCAGCACATCCAAGGACTGGTAAGCTGCTATGATGAAAATGTTTTAGTTCTTGGGTTTAGTTATCCTTTAAAGCTGAACTCCAGCTTTTTATACACTTTACATCAGAGTTGCTCAACCTGTGGCCCATGGAGCCCTCTGATGTAGCTCGTGACCTCAAGGGAAGAGCATGCCCATGCTCTGGGATGAAAGGTCGGCAAGCCCAGATCACAATCGATGTGTTTCTGACCTGCCACCTCAGAGCATCAGAGTACATGGAGCCGCAGCAGAGAAAGCAGGCGGTCGTGGAGGGATCAGGAGCCGCATAAGTCGATGCTTCCGCTGCAGCGCTAGATCCTGCCCCATGCAAATTGATACTCTGAGCACTTCACCTGGGACCTTCGTAGCAGCCTGGAGAGCGAGGCCAGCAGAAGCTGGAAAAGAAGGTCAGTGTATTAAACATCACATACACTGCATTTTTGCAATGGACATATTAGCACTTATAGAAAAAGGTTATTAGGCTGCTTTTACACTGATTTGCAGGTGCAGCACAGTGCACTGGGCCATAAACTTCTATTATATCCTGAATGAAGGGGTTTTGGTGTGCTTTCACAAAGTGGACCAGAGCAGCTAACCCGCAGGAAAGCCGCAGGTGCTCAGTAAGGTCTCATTTACATTTGCGGTTTGGGGGAGGTAAAACTCCATAGTTCATTGTGGCCTGCAATCGGTTACCAAATCACTTAAGTGGCCCTCACTCTTCACAGGGTTGAGCACCCATGTTTTACCCAAACAAACTAGCTCCCTCACTAACATGTGAGGCTGGTGGATGTGCTGTATTAATTGTATGTAGCTGAGACTACAAAGTCATGCAGGTATGTTAATTGGCTTCTGTCCAAAATTGGCCCTAGTATATGATTGTGGGCTCCTTGAGGATAGGGACCGATGTGGGTGTAGCAATGTACAGGGAAAGGGACCATTGTAGACACTCACTCAGGTTGAACTGGATGGACTGGTGTCTTTATTCAACCTAACTAACTATGAAACTATGAGACTATGCACAGCATACACTGTGTTCCTGGTTGCGAACACATTAGAGTCTATTGGCACTCAGCCATTCAGAGAAAGTGATGTATTCTAACAATGAATACAAAACTTCCTCTAATTAGTCAGAGGTTGTGACATTATCAGGCTGCATCTCCGACTCAGCCAATCAGTAAGCTTTGTATTCATTTCTAGAATATACAGTGGTGTGAAAAAAGTGTTTGCCCCCTTCCTCATTTCCTGTTCCTTTGCATGTTTGTCACACTTAAGTGTTTCGGAACATCAAACCAATTTAAACAATAGTCAAGGACAACACAAGTAAACACAAAATGCAATTTGTAAATGAAGGTGTTTATTATTAAAGGTGAAAAAAAATCCAAACCATCATGGCCCTGTGTGAAAAAGTGATTGCCCCCTAAACCTAATAACTGGTTGGGCCACCCTTAGCAGCAACAACTGCAACCAAGCGTTTGCGATAACGTGCAATGAGGCTTTTACAGCGTCCTGGAGGAATTTTGGCCCACTCATCTTTGCAGAATTGTCCTAATTCAGTTACATTAGAGGGTTTTCGAGCATGAACGGCCTTTTTAAGGTCATACCACAACATCTCAATAGGATTCAGGTCAGGACTTTGGCTAGGCCACTCCAAAGTCTTCATTTTGTTTTTCTTCAGCCATTCGGTGATGGACTTGCTGGTGTGTTTAGGATCATTGTCCTGCTGCAGAACCCAAGTTCGTTTCAGCTTGAGTACACGAACAGATGGTCGGACATTCTCCTTCAGGATCTCTTGGTAGACAGCAGAATTCATAGTTCCTTTTATCACGGCAAGTCTTCCAGGTCCTGAAGCAGCAAAACAGCCCCAGACCATCACACTACCACCACCATATTTTACTGTTGGTATAATGTTCTTTTTATGAAATGCAGTGTTCCTTCTACGCCAGATATACTTGGACACACACCTTCCAAAGAGTTCCACTTTTGTCTCATCGGTCCACAGAATGTTGTCCCAAAAGTCTTGGGGATCATCAAGATGTGTTGTGGAGAAATTGAGACAAGCTTTGATGTTCTTTTTGCTCAGCAGTGGTTTTCTACTTGGAACTCTGCCATGCAGGCCATTTTTGCCCAGTCTTTTCCTGATGGTGGAGACATGAACGCTGACCTTAACTGAGGCAAGTGAGGCCTGCAGTTCCTTGGACGTTGGTGTGGGGTCTTTTGTGACCTCTTGGATGAGTCGTCGCTGCGCTCTTGGGGTAATTTTGGGCGGCCGGCCACTCCTGGGAAGGTTCACCACTGTTCCATGTCTTCGCCATTTGTGGATAATGGCTCTCACTGTGGTTCGCTGGATTCCCAAAGCTTTGGAAATGGCTTTATAACCCTTTCCAGACTGATAGATCTCAATTACTTTCTTTCTCAATTGTTCCTGAATTTCTTTGGGTCTCGGCATGATGTGTAGCTTTTAAGGATCTTCTGGTGGACCTTACTGTGTCAAGCAGCTCCTATTTAAGTGATGCCTTGATTGTGAACAGGTGTGGCAATAATCAGGCCTGGGTGTGGCTAGAGAAATTGAACTCAGGTGTGGACAACCACAGTTATAGTATGTTTTAACAAGGGGGGCAATCACTTTTTCACCTTTAATAATAAACACCTTCATTTACAAATTGCATTTTGTGTTTACTTGTGTTGTCCTTGACTATTGTTTAAATTGGTTTGATGTTCCGAAACACTTAAATGTGACAAACATGCAAAGGAACAGGAAATGAGGAAGGGGGCAAACACTTTTTCACACCACTGTATCACTTTCTCTGAATGGCTTGATCAGATAAACTCTTAAGTGTTCCGGGTATGAGACAGGAAGTTCTCGATTCCAACCTGCAACACAGTGCGGTATGCTGTATGTAGTCTCAGCTACATACAGTTTATACAGCACATCCAGCGGCCTTTAATGTTAGTGAGGGACAGCTTGGCCCAAGGAACTATGTAAAGATTATCCAAAGCTGGAGTTCAGCTTTAAAATGTATGCAAACCCTAGCAAATTACTCCTCTTATTTGCTCTCTTTTGGTTGATTAAATATACCATTGAAAGCATTTTGTTATTTGTTCAGTAAGTGCAAAAAATACCTGTTGCTCCTGCCAGTAATACAGGGCTGTCCTGTACATACCTCCTGCATTATCTCAAGGAGTCTATTTAGCCCTTACAGTTGTCATCTTTAGACTACATAATGATTAGTCTCTATGTTCTGAAGAATAACATAGGGGTGGGTTTGAATAGATTAGCAAAAGAAAACTGGGCAGGGCTGACACCTCTCAGTCCATAAAAATACTGCACGTTGTCAGCCCACAAAAAGACCTAGGAGCTGAGCGCATTTCTGGGAGATCAATGCGTATGGGGAAATATGCATATGTTCCAGAGATTACTGCAATTTTTTTTACATTTATTTTTCCCTAACATACACACTAATGCCCATGGTTTTGGAATAGGATGTCTACAAATCTATCTGCGCACTAATTTTATGTGGTGCTATTTGGAAACTATTAGACAAGACTTTTTGTTATAAAAAAAAAAACTTTGGTGATATAGCATAGTTTACATATAAAGATTGTTATTTAAATTATCCAACACTGGATTAAACATTGAATTTTTTGCTTAGAGTACGGTGTTAAACCTCGTACACACGATCGGATTTTCCGCAGGCAAAAACTCAGACTTTTGTCCAAAGGCGTGTGCCTGGATTTTGTCTTGCATCCAAAGGCACACAATTGTCAGCCAACAAACATGAACGTAGTGACGTACTACGTGTTTTTCAGCTCTTTGGGCTCCTTCTGCTAATTTCGGGTTAGTAGAAGTTTGGTGAGTGTTGATTCACACTTTTCATTTCGCACTTTTCCTTTTGTGCTTTTCATTTCGTGCTTTTCAGTTAGTTTCCGAACGGCCGTTCGTCAACCAGCCACGTTGCGGAATCGGAGGAGATAACGTGTTATTTATTATTGGCCTTGGAGTTATTGCTTTGACTGAAGTTCAGTCCAGGAACAGGAGGAGGAGGATTTATTGGAGCGAAAATTGGTTGCTTTATTAATCATGACCAATTATGTCATATGCCTTTGCTGCGGGAGCTCCAGGAGAATAATCCAGACGCTTTTCGGAATTATCTCCGGATGACGGACCCCTGCTTTCACCAACTCTTGGCATTGTTGACCCCCTATATTAAGAAGCAGGGTGCATGCATGAGGCTTTTATTTTATTTTTTGGTTGAATAATAATGATTTGATTTGTTATGTTTTCTCTATTTTTGGATGCATAGAATGCACTTTTCAGTTATGTTCTATTGGCAGATAGCATGTCTAATTTTATTTGTTTTCTTTTTTTAATGCACAATAAAAAAATTGTGGAGAATAATACTTGGCTATGTGATTTACTTCAAATGACAGTTTGGGAGTAGACAGTTACATAAAAAAAAAAATACAATGTAAAATTGACAAGGAACACCAACATAGTTGTATCTTTGATCTTAAAAACTACAGGATAATTGTGTTGCCCAAAAAAAAAAAAAACATAATAATATGATTCTTGATATCACTAGAAAAAAAAGCCTTTGAAAAATCATTTGCAATAACTCCATCAGTATCACCAGCAAAGCAGCTTCATTATTATCCCATTAAAGAAGAAGAGAATTGTGCGCTGCATTTCAAGATTTCATAATTTGCTGCGTCACAAATGTTAATTCTCCATTACGAACGCTAGTTTACAAGACCAACCGCTTCTGGTTCATCCTTGCTTCCGAGCATGCGTGTTTGTCCGACGGATTTGTGTACACATGCTCAGAAAATCCGACAACACACATTTGTCTGTGGAAAATGTTAAAACCTGCCATCCAACATTTGTCCATGGAAAATCCGACAACAATTGTCCGATAGAGAGTACAAACAGTTGGATTTTCTGCCACCAGCATCATCACACAATTCCCGTTGGAAAATCCGATCCTGTGTTTGAGGCTTAAGTGTCTGTTTTATGTTTAGGGAAACTTCGGGGAAGTAGATTATCAGTTTAAGTAGCCTAAAATATATATCTATTTTTTTTAGCATAAGCAATCAGCAACCACTACACATTGCACATTTTCTGACTTCACTTGGGCAAAAGAATCTTTCTAAAATTGAATAAGAAATAAATAAACTGCTGACAATGTTGCTGCTAGAATTAATTTGTTTCCAGGATGCCTTGAAAACAATCGCACTGTTCTGTCGACCTCTGTTGTCTTTCCACAGCCGACATTGTCCAAGTTTCTATTTTCTTACCCAGAGTAAATTTCCATGGAAAAAAAAGTTGGTTAAACCAGAATCCCACATCTTGTGCACAGTACACACTGTGACTTCGCTCCTTCCCCCTACAGATTGTTTTCTCTTGGCTTTCTCACCCAGCTTCCAGCCTGTTTGCGCACATAAAGTAGTACGTTTGGCAGTTTAAACCCCAACAGACCACAACCTGAAAGCAAAAAAAAAACAAAAAAAACAACAGTAGTCTGTAATACACTGCCTTGACAGTTTCCAATAATAATAACAACAGTGTGTTTGTGTAGCTCCAATATCAAGTTGCAAAAGAATTTGAAACGCCCATGTACGATGTAATTAAAGCTTATCTAAATAAATAAAAAAATAATATATTGCAACCTATCAGTCCTTAGATATGGTGGCTGCATTCGTTTTCCCTTTTCATGCTTTTTTCTTTCATTTACACCTGGTGATCCTGCCAAAAACACACTTCCAGTTCTAGATAACAACGCTCATTAAAACGGACAGGACACCAAAATGGCTAAGCTTGAGATTACCTAGTCGGGGGAAAGGGGATTGGTGGTTCATTATCATTAACAATAGAATATATAATGTAGTGCTACATCCTCATAATGACCTCCTTGTGCAATTTGGTACAATAAAGTAAATTGCAAATGGAATCAAATATACACCCCCAGTAATTCTCCTCTACTCTCTCTTCTCCTTTCCTCTCCTCTCCCTTTTCATTTCTTTTCCTTGCTCTTCTCCTCTCCTCTCCCTTTTCCCTTCCTCTGCTCTCTCTTTTTCTTTCCTCTTCCTTCTCCTTTCCCCTCTCTTCTCCTCTCCTCTTCTTCCCCCTTCCTTCTCCACTCCTTTTCTCTTCCCTCCCTTCTCTCCCCTCCTTTCCTATCCATTCTCTTCTTCTCTTCTTTCCCTTCTCTTCTTCTCTTCTCTCCCCTCCCTTTCATCTCCCTTCTCCTTTCCTCTCCCCTCCCCTATTCTTCCTTTGTCTCACCCTTCCCCTTTCCTCTCCTCTCCCATATAATTTTCTCACCTTTCCTCTCCCTCCTCCTCTCCTCGCCCATCCCTTCTCCTCTCCCTTTTACTTTCCCTTCCTCTCCTCTCCCTTTCCTTACTTCTCCTCTCCACTCTCCTCTTTCCTCTTCTCTCCTCTTTCTTCTCCTCTCCCTTCTCCACTTTCTTCTCTTCTCCTTTGTCTTTTCCCCTCTTTTCCTCCAGGCTCACAATTGAATGATTGTGAAATGAGTCAGTCTTATGTCGTGTACACATGGCCAGACGTTTTGACAGAAAAGGTCAGACGGAACGAATCCGTGTGTGGGCTTCATCGGACCTTTGCTGTTGAAAAACCAGACAGACTTTAGATTTAGAACATGTTTCAAATCTTTCAGATGGACTCAAGTCTGGTCGAAAAATACGTTCGTCTGTATGCTAGTCCGACGATAGGGCAGCTATTGGCTACTGGCTATGAACTTCCTTATTCTAGTCCAGTCGTACGTCATCACGGTCGAATCCGTCAGAACTTTGGTGTGATTGTGTGTGTCCAAGTCCGTTCGTTCGGAAAGTCCATCGGGAAGACCGTTGGACCTAGTCTGACAGAAAGTCCGGTCCTGTGTATGTGGCATTAGTGGCTAGTGCATCAAGCATGTGCAGGGGGAGGGTAACCTACCAGCGCACTGGCGCTGAGCTGCTTCTCCTGCTTGCCTGACAACGATGGGGTCCTTTTGCGCTTGCTTCACCTAGTGTTGCTTAGCAACACTGTGTTTTTATCTCGACCCAAAGAGGAAGCCAAGCCTATTTGCTCCTGTCCTGTGCTGCACTGCCCAGCCCTCCGTCACTTATCCTCAGTAACATGAATGACTAGTGCTACAACCTACCTAGATACACCACTGACCAGAAAACTGAGCAGGGCCGGTACACTGCCAACATCCTGGGGCTTGCCAGCAAGTTCCTGGGTATGCCCATCACTATGATGGCCTGCATCACTGGATAATTTGAATGTGGGAGAGGGGAAGGGCAAGCTTGGTTATTACCTGAAAGTGACCAAGCAGTAAGAAGATGAGTCGGGCAGACTGGGGGCATATATACACTATATTACTAAAAGTATTGAGACGCCTGCCTTTACACACACATGAACTTTAATGACATCCTAGTCTTAGTCCGTAGGGTTCAATATTGATTTGGCCCACCCTTTACAGCTATAACAGCTTCAACTCTTCTGGGAAGGCTGTCCACAAGGTTTAGGAGTGTGTCTATGGGAATGTTTGACCATTCTTCCAGAAGCGCATTTGTGAGGTCAGGCACTGATGTACAGTGGTGTGAAAAAGTGTTTGCCCCCTTCCTCATTTCCTGTTCCTTTGCATGTTTGTCACACTTAAGTGTTTCGGAACATCAAACCAATTTAAACAATAGTCAAGGACAACACAAGTAAACACAAAATGCAATTTGTAAATGAAGGTGTTTATTATTAAAGGTGAAAAAAAATCCAAACCATCATGGCCCTGTGTGAAAAAGTGATTGCCCCCCTTGTTAAAACATACTATAACTGTGGTTGTCAACACCTGAGTTCAATTTCTCTAGCCACACCCAGGCCTGATTATTGCCACACCTGTTCACAATCAAGGCATCACTTAAATAGGAGCTGCTTGACACAGTAAGGTCCACCAGAAGATCCTTAAAAGCTACACATCATGCCGAGACCCAAAGAAATTCAGGAACAATTGAGAAAGAAAGTAATTGAGATCTATCAGTCTGGAAAGGGTTATAAAGCCATTTCCAAAGCTTTGGGAATCCAGCGAACCACAGTGGGAGCCATTATCCACAAATGGCGAAGACATGGAACAGTGGTGAACCTTCCCAAGAGCGCAGCGACGACTCATCCAAGAGGTCACAAAAGACCCCACAACAACGTCCAAGGAACTGCAGGCCTCACTTGCCTCAGTTAAGGTCAGCGTTCATGCCTCCAACATCAGGAAAAGACTGGGCAAAAACGGCCTGCATGGCAGAGTTCCAAGGAGAAAACCACTGCTGAGCAAAAAGAACATCAAAGCTCGTCTCAATTTCTCCACAACACATCTTGATGATCCTCAAGACTTTTGGGACAACATTCTGTGGACCGATGAGACAAAAGTGGAACTCTTTGGAAGGTGTGTGTCCAAGTATATCTGGCGTAGAAGGAACACTGCATTTCATAAAAAGAACATTATACCAACAGTAAAATATGGTGGTGGTAGTGTGATGGTCTGGGGCTGTTTTGCTGCTTCAGGACCTGGAAGACTTGCCGTGATAAAAGGAACTATGAATTCTGCTGTCTACCAAGAGATCCTGAAGGAGAATGTCCGACCATCTGTTCGTGTACTCAAGCTGAAACGAACTTGGGTTCTGCAGCAGGACAATGATCCTAAACACACCAGCAAGTCCACCACCGAATGGCTGAAGAAAAACAAAATGAAGACTTTGGAGTGGCCTAGCCAAAGTCCTGACCTGAATCCTATTGAGATGTTGTGGTATGACCTTAAAAAGGCCGTTCATGCTCGAAAACCCTCTAATGTAACTGAATTAGGACAATTCTGCAAAGATGAGTGGGCCAAAATTCCTCCAGGACGCTGTAAAAGCCTCATTGCACGTTATCGCAAACGCTTGGTTGCAGTTGTTGCTGCTAAGGGTGGCCCAACCAGTTATTAGGTTTAGGGGGCAATCACTTTTTCACACAGGGCCATGATGGTTTGGATTTTTTTTCACCTTTAATAATAAACACCTTAATTTACAAATTGCATTTTGTGTTTACTTGTGCTGTCCTTGACTATTGTTTAAATTGGTTTGATGTTCCGAAACACTTAAGTGTGACAAACATGCAAAGGAACAGGAAATGAGGAAGGGGGCAAACACTTTTTCACACCACTGTAGAAGAGCGGGCCTGGCTCCCAGTCTCCACTCTAATTCATCCCAAAGGTGTTCTATCGGGTTGAGGCCAGGACTCTTTGCCGGCCAGTAAAGTTCCTTGACCCCAAACTTGCTCATCCATGTCTTTATGTACCTTGCTTTGTGCACTGGTCAAAATCATTTGGCGGAGGGAGGATTATGATGTGGGTCAGTGGTGGCTGGTGTTTTTTTGGGGGGGGGGCAGCAAACAACCACCTCCCCCCGCTGTCTGTCAGTCGATCTGGCACTTTCCCCATCTAGGCAGATAGCGGGTGGTGGGCAGCAGCTCCATGTTCTCTCCTCCATCGGCAGCTTCCAGTGTGCGGCTCCTCCCCTCCTTCTAGGCATCCAATAGGATCGCCTGTCCTTTTAGCCAATTGGGTGATGGGTCTCAAAACCTGCTTCCTGATTGGCCGGGAGGAGGATCAGCGTTACAATAGCGAATACTCATTCACTGTTGTAACACACCTGGGTGGGCTTCATTTGCATCCTCTGTGCCCCTGAGCTCACCCTATTTTCAAGCATATTAGAGCCTCTGGCTCTGATTAGGTGCTTCAAACCCCCCACCCCCCATTGTAATTCATGCATCCCGCGTCCTGCAAGGGTCTGGATGCATGGATAGGGGGAGGTGGCGATGTATAGGGGGGCGTTGCCCGTGCGCCCTTAATGGACAAGTCGCCCTGGTGCGGGGTTATTTTTCAGGGGTTGGCTTAAGACGTCAGCATACTAAGACATACTGGACAATTTCATGCTCCCAACTTTGTGGGAACAGTTTGGGGATAGCCCCTTCCTGTTCCAACATGACTGCGCACCAGTGCTCAAAGCAAGGTCCATAGAGACATGGATGAGCGAGTATGGGAGTTTGGGGAACTTGACTGGCCTGCACAGAGTTCTGACCTCAACCCGATAGAACACCTTTGGGATAAATTAGAGCGGAGACTGCGAGCCAGGCTTTTTTGTCCAACATCAGTGGCTGACCTCACAAATGAGCTTCTGGAAGAATAGTCAAACATTCCCATAGACACACTCCTAAACCTTGTGGACAGCCTTCCCAGAAGAGGTGAAGCTGTTATAGCTGCATAGGGTGGGCCAACTCAATATTGACCCCTACGCTCTAGGATTGGAAAAGGTAGGTACTCTGGTGGCTCTCAGAAGAGCCGGCCAACCCAGCCATCACTCTTTAGGCAGCGCTGCTGGGCTCCTATGCTGAGTTAAGAAATTTGATACACCGTGGACCCCGGTCCAATTACCACTCCAATGAAAACCACATTGAATGTATGGGACACCGTTAGGTCCAAGATGGAGGAATAGGATACCTGGTCCCCATTCACCCCATTATGGAGCAATCCATGACTGACACACTTTTTAACTATTCCTGATCCAGTACTTTGGGCACATTTTGAAATTAAGACACTGGGGGATATAGTGTCCAATGGTGGACTTATTACCTTTGACCGACTAAAAAGGACCCGAAATCTATCCTACTGCATGTTATTTAGATACCTACAGTTAAGACATGCATTTCAGGCACAATTTCTGCGACCCATCAGGTTAAAGGCACATGCGGTTGAAACTTTACTGAAACCCTCAGCAACTAAGGAAATTTTATGTGCCCTCTACTCCATTCTGGTGGGATTGTATACCTCGAAGGTTTCCCAGATTTTCTCGACTGATGGCGACTGGGAAGAAGGTATCCAGCAGTATATCCCATTAATGATATCGGCTAGAGACCGTCTCACATAGCTAAAATTTCTACATCGGATCTAGTTATTGGCCTGAAAGACTAGCTAGAATATACCCTGATAGACAACCAACCTGTCATAGGTGCAGTGCAGAGGTTGGTAGCTTTTTCCATGTTGTGTGGTCCTGTCCACACCTGAGGTCTTTCTGGATGGGGGTGGTAGAGGCAATAAACGCCATAGGGAGATTGAAGGTCCCATGCGACCCAATACCCCTACTGCTGGGTATCTGCAATACATTAGAGGCTCCGCGGTCCAAGAAGCTATTTGTATTTTACGCTGCTTTCTATGCTAGGAAAGCAATCCTGCTACAATGGAACAGGCCCCTCCCCCCACGGTTCAACAATGGCAATCCTTGATAGACCTGGCACCGCTGCTATATAAGCTAACATATCTGGGACGCAACTGCCCGAAAAAATTTGACAAGCTATGGGCGACATGGGTTCGTGAGTGAAGACTGCCTCTAGACTAGGACTTGGAATAAGGTAGTACAGAAAAAGTGGGATAGATAGCCCTGTGCATATGGCCTAGAGATGGTGGCTCCTACAAGAGACGGGGGTGGAACCCCATACCTCCCTTCCCCTCTCCTTACCGCTACTCCTCCTACACTTTCCCCCTTGGATTCCCCCTTCCCCCCGTTCCCTTCCCTTCCCTTTCCCTCCCTGGGACATGGGGGTTCCTTCTGCTTCTCACGCTTTCAGTATCACGGGCTGTTCCCCCTGATGGGAACTGCTCCTTCGTCGATAAATTGTCATTCAATTGTAGAAATGATCACTGACTTGTTTATACTGAAACTGGCTGATTTATGTATGGTTACTAAGGCTGTACAACTGTCCTATTTTTCTGTTCTGTTTAAAACCTTAATAAACTTATTTGTTAAAATAAAAAAAGATTGGGATTCTACTGGGGACCAAAATCACTATTGCGGCCCACTGGAAGAAGCCCTCTGTTCCTATCGCAGCGGTGAAGCAAAAAATTTCCTGGATCATGGCACAAGAAAAGCTAGTCAGCATCACCCTAGACAAAACCCGAATCTTCGAATGCATCTGGGAACCATGGGCAAAGTATTGCCACATCTCCCTAGTCCCGGGAGTATCCCCCCGTGATTTACTGTTTACTGAGTATCCCCCGTGATTTACGGTAACTTGAGTTTTGTTTGCATTTTTTTTTTTTGCTTGTTATTACTTTAAAACACTTAATAAAAAACTATTGAAAGTAAAAAAAGATTGGGAAAGGTAATGTGTGTGTAAAGGCAGGCGTCCCAATACTTTTGGTAATATAGTGTATGTCGTGCCTGCAATTTACTGCATACTTATCAGCACTTATTAACTCAGCTGACCAGTACCCATATTCTAAATATGAGGTTTAGATCCTTTTAGGAGTAATCTTTTAGGTGTTGGTCAGAATTCTACTTTAAGTTAATGCTAATAACCGAAAGCTACTGCTAATCACTGACAGATCACTGTTATCTTTAAAAAAATATATATACATGAAAGTTTCATAGAATGAAAATGAAATGTAACAGAAGGGAGACATTAAGCTAAAGCAAGGCTCAGTACTTTTCCAATAAAATAAATGTAATTTGTGGCCACGTATCAAGAGCTCGCTGGTTTGAAGTTCTAAGTGGAACAGCTCGACTCCTGGCTCTGGAGCGGCCGTGTGGCTCAGCCTGATGCTGCCACTTTCATGTGGTTTGTGGGACATACTCAGAAAGCCGCAACATTTCAGAAGACCAGAAACCAGAGACGTCCACATTGCTTCCTTTTTCTTCTTAAATAAACGCTTCTTTTTTAACCTCCTGGAGCCTGGAGATTTTGCTGTGAAAAAGTCCCCTATTTGATGGCAAGCATCCAAAAAATAGTTTAGAAAAAGATAAATCTTGGCATGTGTTTGAAAAAAACTTGCTGAGATATTTAGTTCTGCAACAATTTTGACAAGATTAACCCTTTTGTGACCAAGGTCAAAAACACATTTTTACTACCAATTTTGCAACTTTGACACGTGTTAACAAAACTGTGCATATTATTGCAACCATTTAGTGTATCTAGGTTGACCAGGTATACCTTTTTCTTTTTGCCCCTCTTCATGGCCAGTCCATTCTTTGCGATACGGAACTGCGTTACTTTAACTGACAATTACGCGGTCCTGCAACGCTGTACCCAAATAACAACATCTATGTCATTCTTTTCCCACATCAGAGCTTTCTCTTGTTGGTGTTTGATCACTAGTACATTTTTACTTTCAAAATGTTTTTATTTTCATAATGCAGAAATAACAATAAGTACATTGTAGTTTAAGCAAAACCTGGGGGAAGTCCCCAACTGAAGTCTTATTTTCTACATACAGCCCAAGTACACATTGTCTTACAATCTCTTAAGGAAATGATGTCTTGGTGGGCTGCCATTGAGGCAGACTATGATGGGCTGCAGCTGGGCCTAGTCCGAGGCCAGCCCCCAGAGAGGCCGGATTTCTCCCCATTCCCGACACTCCTATTGGGATCTTACTGTGTTGGGAGGGGAGTCCTCCTGCACCCCCAGTGACCCCACCCCAGAGGCCCAGGGCCTGCTCAGTTTTGGAGGCTGGACTAACTGGGTTTCCCCAATGTCCTTCATGTCTACCCTCTCCCATCCCAGAATCTCACGGGACAAGAGGTGTTACCAGGGTCACCACCAGGTGTGGTAATATCAGAAGAAAAAGAGAGGTGGAAAAAAAAAAGAGGAGAAAGGGTGGAGAGAGGTGGTGGTGGTGGGGGGGGTACATACCTAACTGCAGACTGTGGGAGGATGCATACCCAAAGGGACAACAGGGATAAGGGAGACTCCCAAAAAAGAGAGCCCAGGGTTCCCAGGTCTTTTGGAATTTCTAGGATGTATCAGCCAGGATACTAGCTAGCTTTTCTTGGGTCATAATCCACAATATTTTCCTTTTGACTGCCATGACGGAAGGCTTCGGTTGTTTCCATGCTTTGGCGATTGTGAGTTTCGCACCAAGGAAGATAAAGTGGATTAGTCTTAGAGTAGCCTTTGGGAGTTGGGGAACGTGAGCATTAAGGAGATCTGGGCTCCTGGGAGTTGGTCACCTTATAGATCATATTAAAGATTTGTCTCCAAAATTAGTGAATTTTGGGGCACTCCCACCAGACATGCGCCATTGAACACAGTAGCTGGCATCCTCTGAAAAAGAGTGAGACCACTACGTTTTTATTTTTTTGCGCTATAAATGAAAAAATACCATAAATTTTAAAAAATATATATATATTTTCTACTTTCTGCTATAAAACATATCCAGTATTTTTTTTTTTTTTTAAATCTAATTTTATAAATTTAGGCCAATATGTATTCTACTACATATTTTTGGTAAAAAAAAAATCACAATAAACGTATATTTATAGTTTTTTTTTACAAGAGTTATAGCGTCTACAAACTATGGGATATACTGAAATTTATGTTTTCTGTACTAGTAATGGTGGCAATCAGCATCTTATATTGCGGCAGACAATCAGACACTAACTGACACTTTTGACACTTTGTGAAAACCAGCGACACTATTACAGTGATCAGTTCTAATAATATTGTTGAGATACTCCCAATAGGATATCACGTCTAAAGGGATGCAGTTCCTGCAGCTTTCCTCGTTAGTGCTCTGCAACTGTTGCAGCTAATTGCTCCCATTAGACTTTGCCACATGGGCACAGAGAAACATACAGGGATTTCTTCAGAATAACAAAAGGTAGGAATCTGCAACATAGTTTGTTTTACCGATTACTGCCAGTGGTTATAGCTGCTGGCAGCAATCATTGTATTCTGTCGACTGGGAAATCTCCCGCTGTTAGGATAAAATAGCACAGTGGGAGGAAATCCCCCATCACTACTGACAGTGTTGATGGTGGGAATGGAACGATTTTTTTTTCAACAGGTGGTTAAAGAAAAAAAGATTGCCTAAGGTATGGACAACCTAAGACCTACAGCAGGGATCTCCAAACGTTCCCATACCTCCAACCTTTCCTATACCTTATCATAGGTGACGTTAGTCGTGCATTTCCTAGCCTGGAGTAATGCTGAAACAACCTCCTGGGAACAGCCTTGTTCTAAAAACCTATTTGTCTCAACCTCCATGCCATTAGGTGCAGTCTCTCAGGAGCCGAATGAAAGAACTCTCCTTGGTAAAGTAGATCCCAAGTCAGTGGATCTTCTAAGCTGAGCTGCAGTAGGGTCATGAATCAAGGCCTCCTGGACCAAAAGGGAATCACTGCTATTACTGAGGCTGAAGACTTCCTGAGTCTGCAGAGGAACCTCGCAATTAGTGGAGTCGGTGGGAATATGTACCCTAGTTGAAAGTCCCAAGGGTAAAGAAGGCAGTCTACTCCTTCGGCTGATGGGTATGCTGCTCTCGACAGGAACCTCTGGCACTTGGTGTTTGTAGGTGTCGCGTGCCAGATCAATATCCGGAATTCCCCAAGTTTTGATCAGGAGACTGAAGGCTTGATGGTTCAGAGACCATTCATTGTTTGACAGGAACTCCCTGCTCAATCGGCCAGTAGGTTCTGTGCGGCCGGAACATACACAGCTCGTAGATCTGTTAGGAACAGTTGAGCCCATTCCAGAATGTGGCAAACTTCCTCCAGTAGTGTATTGCTTCTTTTTTTTTATAAATTCTTTATTTTTTCATCTTTTCTTTCCATAGATTTCACATTACATTTCGTTATACATCTACAGCTTCTTTAACAGCTATAACAATCTTATAATATTTCAATCCATACCTCAATTCCACGTCATCCTCCCCCATCCCTCACCCTTCCCTCCCAGAAAAATAAATAAATAAATATACAAACTAAAAAAAAAAAAAAATTTGGAATTTTCACTATTCACTGCATTGTTCTCATTTGCCATTGCGTCCATTGGATCATTGGTAGAGTGGCAGACATGGAACCCAGGATGCTCAGACAGACTCTGGCCGAAAGGGAATGTTGCTGTCATTAGCCTCCTTATCTTCCGGATTAAGGGGACTACCTTCTCCTGAGGTAAAATGACTCTGTTCGATAGGGTATCCAATTCTGTCCCTAGAAAGGTCATGTTTTGTGTGGGCTGAAGATTGCTCTTTTCCCAGTTGATTAACCACCTGATGCTCTGGAGTGTGGTGATTAGTACACCATGATGATGGATCAATGCTTCTCTGCTGTCTGCTAAAAGTAGAATGTCGTCCAGATAGTGATGCAGGCTCAGGCCTTTAGCAAGCCATGATACATCAGGAAAATAATTTACAAACAACCCACAAGGGATAAAAGAAATCTGTTGAGTATCTAAATGAAATATATCTGTGTATGTGGGACACACTTTTTTCTTCTTTTTAGAACTCTATGGGTGATTTTACACTGAAAGTGACAAGAAGACAATGTAATGCGGACAATGTTTTTTTTCTGGAAGTAGTACATTTATCATTCCTTGTTTTCAGACAACTCACATTCATTATATAAGCACAGTGGGGGTCTACTTAAATTAATTATTGAGTTTGTTCTGTTTTCTCTCAGCCTTAATTGGTTCCATTTGCTTACGCAGACTAGAGTGGCGTGTAGCTGATGCTATTCCAACACAGCAATCTGCCCTTTTGCATTAACGCAAATCATCGGAGTAATACTGGGGTGCCATTGCTGGATCCTTTCTGGAAATGCTAGTTACCTGGCTGTGATTTTGACGCGCAGGCTTAAAGTATAACTAAAGGCAACACTAAAAGCCAAATGACTGCAGCTCTGTATTCAATAGTAGATCTAAACCCAATCCCTAAAATCTTATCCAATCTTTAACATGTTCAGATCATTTTAACATTCATTTTCCTCTTTTTTAAGTACACACTTTTCATGGAAGCAGAAGCCAAAAATAACAAGATAAACAAAGTGCTACAGGATAAAATATTATAAAACATATTTTGCTGCAATACAATTCACCTTCATTGAAGTACAGTCTCCCACAGTAATTATTTTCTACTGCCGTATGCCATCTGTCTGATTCTTAGCATCATTGAACCACTTCCTCTGAGCCCATGTTGTCCTGGATCCCTCCCAATCTGTGGCTGGACAGTGTAGGGAGAAGCAGCACACTAATGAGCTCATATCTCTGTCACGCTGCTTTCTCCTCCTATCAGCATCAGTGGCAGCTGGTGCTCCATTGGTCGTGGGAGGGGGGTTTAGGCTGCGGCAGACAGACTTGACCACAGAGCCCCCCCCTCGCTCCAGCCTGCCACCCCACACTAGCCTCCCCCGTCGTTCCAGCCTGCCACCGCAAACCATTGAACCATTGAACACCACCCCCCATCATCGGCTCGACCCCTCAAACCCTCCAGGCCCCCTTCAGACCCTCACTTACCCTGTGCAGGTCACGGCTGCGGCGGCTTCAAATCTCTGTTTCCTCTGTGTCCTGGCTGTCGCTTCTTCTCCTGGCAAGGGGGGTCTTTGGACTCCCAGCCAATGAGGTCTCAGGAGCAGCTTCCTGATTAGCCGAGAGAGAAACAGGAAGACATTACCGAATTTCGCTAATGTCACACAACAGGGTGGGCTCAGGGCGCAGTGCTCTGCGCTCCGAGCCTATCCTTTTTGACACCAATTAAAGCCTCATGAATATTCACTGTTGTAACACTAATGCTCTGACCAGTTAGAAGCAGGTCTGAGAGCTGTTTTCTGATTGGCCAAAAAGAGAGGACTCCTGATTGGCCTGAAAGAAGGAGGAAACTAAAGGCAGAGTCGTCACTTGTGGACACTGGAGAGCAGGGGAAGGGAGAGCTGCGCCATCACCAAGAGCTGCCGGCCGACTGACTGGGGAGGTACGCTGCCCCCCCAAAGAAAATTACCATCGCCCCGCAACTGGACAAAATTTTCGAAACAAGTATGGTAAAAGACCAAAATCTTTACTGTAACGAAATGTCGCACACTCCTTGAGTGCTTTCGTCATATACTGCTTCCTTCCTATGCAGTAGAAGAGGAGGTACCCCTTCCTGCTCATATTACTCTAACAATACAACTGTAACCAGAAACCTCATTTACACGAGCTCATTAACTAATCCCTTAAAGCAGCTGATGTGACTCCATGCCCTCCTGAGCATTGTTATGATTAATCAGGATTTCACTAAAGGTCAGACTTGTTGTCACAAGCTTCACACAATAGATTATACATTATCATAAATATAACACAGGACACCTTCACACAATAGCAGGACCTCCAGCAGGAGCCGTCCTGTCTCCTACATTGTACAGAGGCCAATGTGATCAGCTTTCTCAAATAACATGTTGGGTTCAGACTCAAACAAACCAAGAATAGTCTTTACATATATCCTGGGAGATATTGTGGATAAATATTACTGTCCCATTTTAAGTAATCCAAGATATATTTTCTCAGTCACTATTTCTAATATGGCATATAAGTCTGTGTGTCTTGGGGGACATGGACCTGAATGTAAAGTAACACCACCTCAAGGGTCCCTAGGCATACAGCTCACAAAGAGCACTGTTCCCCCAAATGCCAGGTTCCATAATTGGTAGGCTAGAGGCTAGCATTCAGTCCCCTCCAAAAGCCTGTCTCACAGTTACCTAATATGGTATTGGACCGCCTTTGGTATCCAAGATGATGTGAATTCTCCTGGGAATTGACAAATATAAGTCTTGGATGATGAATAATGGAATTTGATACCACTCTTCATACAAAAATCCAGGACACAATCCTGTGCTATGTCCTTTTGCCTCTTTTTAGTCAATTGACCATGTGAATGATGACGGTGAGGCTAGGTGTCTCATCACACAAGAAGCACTTCTGCTTTCAAAAACATGTTGTCACTTTCACACCTGCAAATCATGTAGAACAGGGGTGTCATACTCCATTTCATTGTGGGCCGCATCAGCATTATGGTTGTCCTCAAAGGGCTGGTTGTAGCTGAAAGACTAGATGTCCAGAAAATATCCCTCCCCTTACATCAGATGTGAAAAGCCCCCCCCCCCCCCCCCACCACCACCATACAAAGAAAATGGTCACCCACTCTCCCTTACATCTCAGAGCACCCCACTAACCTGCTGCCTGGAAGAAGCTGGGGTAGGAGCTGAGAATCTGAAAGTGGAGGGTCTGGAGGAGGATCAGATGAGGGTGGGAGTCGGCTGCCTGAGTCTGCTGAAGGCTGAGACCAGGGGAGGCAGAGACGAGAGGGTGCTGTGGCTGCACAGAGAGGTGCAGAATCTGTAGAAAGAGTGCTGTCCTCCTTTCTGATGACATCTGCTGAGACAGGGGCAGAGAGAGCCCTCTTTGTGGCTGCACAGAAAAGCACAGGATCTGGCAGAGGAGTAGACATGGGCGCCATCAATAAATTTGTTTTGTTCTGTTTCGTTACGGTTCGTATTAAAATGAATTCGTACTTCGTATTTTGTGTCCAAAATTCCGTTTCAACTCGTACGAAATACGAATTGTCTTTAGGTTCGTTAACTTGTACGAACGTTCATTACGATGAATTAAAAGGCAAAAATATACCTCAATATGACAGTCGATGCTGATGGAAGTTTGGTTTTTATCCGAAATACGAAATTCCGTTGAAGAATTTCCTATCCGAAATACTAATTTTCGTTAGATGAGGGACTCCCACCATCCCTGTGCTGTGCTGACTTCCTCCTGGGGATTCGTAAACAAATTCGGACGCATGGCAATTCGTATTTTATATTTTGTATTGATCCTCCCGAACGTACGAATTTAGGGAAATTCGTACGAATTTGAGATTCGTATGAAACGAATCGCACATGTCTACAGAGCAGTTCTGTCCTAATCTCTGCTGCCAAAGACAAGGTAGGGGCGGAGATGTAGGGGGTTCCACAGATGCAGAAGAGGTGCTAAGGGCCACATGAAATGGCCTGGAGGGCCAGATTTGGCCCGCGGGCCTTGTGTTTGACACGTGATGTATTGTTTCCATTTGTTTTTGTCCAACCACTGCCGTGACAATGAGAAAGTTATTTGCAAATATACATAATTGTGAGAGAATTTGCCAAAACACACTGCACTGTATTCTATAAGAACTTGCCAACCAGCAGAAAAAAAGAAGCTGAAATATTAATTTTGGACGGAGTTAACCTTTAACATGAATGTAGATTTAGAATTCTTTAACAAGCTGTTTCTGCTCTGGAACAGAAATGTAAACTTTCAGTTTGATAAATCCATGTGGTCTGTGATTTATAGATAAATATAAGGTGATGCCCTACCGGCAGGGGATATATATAAAAGCTTTTAAAGCATAGCATGCTTTATTTTACATGGCGGTAGGGGGCAAATATGAACACCTGCGTGTTTTACTGTATATTCCACAAAGTACACAAAAACCTTGTGCTTCGATGCGGCTAAATAAATGGATTGATCTGCTGTAATGTTGTTAAAAACAGAAGACCAGTTATTTCCTTTAGTGTTGTTCCAATGTTTTTTTTTTTCTTTGTTTTTTTTGTCTTTTACCCCTACAGACACAAGAATAAAATATCTGTTGTCTGTAGATTTTAAATTCATGCTAATGGCAAATGTGGGTTCCAGTAGATGTCAAATTCCAGCAGAAAAAATCCCCAAAAAACATCCACTGTATATTACATCTTTTTTTTCATGTCATGCCTGGTAGAGCATTCTGTAATGGAACGGCAAGAACACAGAACACCTTCCCTTCTTCTCATCACTATACCATAATGGGGAGTTGTTCTGTAGTCCACTGAGTTTAACTGGACAGGCCTGATAAAACTGTGGGCACAGGATCTCAGAGCTCACAAGATTTTTCTCAGGATCAACAGGTATTTTTTGAACTTATATGACAAAATACTTTCAATGGTATTGTTAATGGACCAAAAAGGAAGCAAATAGGATAAGTTAATTGTTAGGGTTTACATACACTTAAAGAGAAATGTAGTCCAAAGCAACTAATGAGATTTGCTTTTCCAGTGCACTAGTTAGCACTGGTATTTTTTTTAAGGTGTAGCAGTAGTGATGTTCAGGGCTTTTTCTTTCTGGCGGTACGTGCTGGAACACCATTCAGAACACTGGCTGCAGCCTGAGAGAGCGGAAATGTGGAGTGCACTCCGCTCCGCCTCTTCTTGCAGACTGTAAGGTAGTTTCAGCAGCAATCGGCTTAGCTGTGTGGAAGAGCTGCGGATTGATCATGTGGGTAGCCTGTCCTCCTGACCGACTGTGCTTACAGTGAGTGTTCACTGTGGTCTGTGGAGGCAATTTTTTGACATTTTCAGGTAAATTAATTAACAATGCCACTGATTGGGGCTGTGCTGTGCCTGTGACTGTCTTTTCGCTGGATGAGGATGTATCTTTGATGGATTGGGCTGTCTCTTTCCAGGATTGAACTGTATCTTTGCTGAATTGGGCTGTCTCTTTGCTGGATGAGGATGTCTGTTTAAAGGATTGGGCTTTCTCTTTGCTGGATTGGACTGACTCTTTGCTGGATGGGGCTGTCTCTTTGCTGGATGGACATGTCTATTTTCTGGATGGGGCTGTCTCTTTGATAGATTGGGCTGTCTTTTATAGATTGGGGTCTTTTTTTTTTTGCTGGATTTTATAGAATGGGCTTTTTTTTGCTGGATGGGACTGTCTCCTTGTTAGATTGGGCTGCCTCTTTGCTGGATTTGACTGTCTCTTTGCTGAATTAGACTGTCCTTTTGCTGGATGGGGCCATCTCTTTGCTGAATTGGGCTTCCTCTTTACTAAATATACGGGTCTGTCTCTTTGCTGGATGGGGCTGTATTTTTGCTGGATTTGACCACCTCTTTGCTGAATATATGGGGATGTCTCTTTGCTGGACTGGACCATCTCTTCATTTTACTGCATTGCTTTTTATTAACAGATTGCTTGTTAATTGCAAATTACTTGTATAGCCCTCCAAGTTATACTTGGTTTCCTGTTCTCTAAGGGGGGAGGTTCTAGGGGGTGGGTAGGGGGCAGAGACAAGCGGGACCTAGAGGAGGGGGGTGAGTTCCTGCACCTAAGAAAAAAATGCCCTGGTGATGTTTAATTTATTTTTGTAGCCTCATCTGCCGTGGAGCTGTACAACATAACAGAAAAGCCTTGGTCACATGGGCATAAATGTCTTCCGCCCCTATGAAATGTACAATTTTGTGAATCACTTTTCAGCAGGTGGCTTCCAGGCATTCAGCCTCCTGAACTGCTCTTTTTTTTTTTTTTTTTTATCTCAAGGAAGATTTTACATGAAACTACCTAGCCTCAACCAAGTGTTTGACAATGACTTTCACCGCAATGGTCAGGTTTGGGAGGATTCATTGCAGACATAAAATATCTGTATGTCTCCACTTCTATCACAAATCACAAGGGGTTTATTCCCTATTTTAGGATAATGGGATGAGCCATGCATTAAATTCCTCTTTGCCTCTGAACCAACTGTACATCCAGAACTGCTTGATTACAGAACAGATACAGCCGAATTTCACAGGTCAATTTATTTCAAACCACATATACTGTAAATGTTCCAGCCTTGTTGGCCACCATTGCAGTGCGGAAACTTATTTTTTACAGCAGGACTTGGGACCAATAAGGCTGTATAATCAGAAGGGGTATCCTAATCTAGCCCAAATTAGCCCCTGAAGATCAATGCTTATCTTTTTTATGCTCCTAGAGTATTCGGCTGTCCTACTCTAATCAGTGCATAACCACTTCCTGACTGCCCCATAGCAGATTTACTGCTACAGGGTGGCTGCGCTTCGCAGGATCATGTATATACTGTGTATATATATATATATATATATATATATATATATATATATATATATTATATTTTATTATATCTTTTCATGTGACTGAAGAAGTGACACTTTGATACAATGTAAAGTAGTGAGTGTACAGCTTGTATAACAGTGGAAATTTGCTGTCCCCTCAAAATAACTCAACACACAGCCATTAATGTTTAAACCGCTGGCAACAAAAGTGAGTACACCCCTAATGTCCCAAAGACAACCTCTGGATATGACACTGAGCATGTGCACTCAACTACTTTGGTTGACCATGGTGAGGCCTGTTCTGAGTGGAACCTGTCCTGGTAAACCGCTGTATGGTCTTGGCCACCATGCTGCAGCTCACTTTCAGGGTCTTGACAAACTTCTTATAGCCTAGGCCAGTGATGGCGAACCTTGGCACCCCAGATGTTTTGGAACTACATTTCCCATGATGCTCAGTTACACTGCAGAGTGCATGAGCATCATGGGAAATGTAGTTCCAAAACATCTGGGGTGCCAAGGTTCGCCATCACTGGCCTAGGCCATGTTTATGTAGAGCAACAATTTCGTTTTTTTCAGATCCTCCGAGAGTTCTTTGCCATAAGGTGCCATGTTGAACTTCCAGTGACCAGTATGAGAGAGTGAGAGCGATAACACCAAATTTAACACACCTGGACCCCATTCACACCTGAGACCTTGTAACACTAATGAGTCACATGACACTGGGGAGTAAAAATGGCTAATTGGGCCCAATTTGCACATTTTAACTTAGGGGTGTACTCACTTTTGTTACCAGCGGTTTAGACATTAATGGCTGTGTGTTGAATTATTTTGAGGGGACAGCAAATTTCCACTGTTATACAAGCTGTACACTCACTACTTTACATTGTAGCAAAGTGTCATTTCTTCAGTGTTGTCACATGAAAAGATATAATAAAATATTTACAAAAATGCGAGGGGTGTACTTACTTTTGTGAGACACTGTGTGTGTGTGTGTGTGTGTGTGTGTGTGTGTGTGTGTGTGTGTGTGTATATTTATATGTGTGTGTGTGTGTGTGTGTGTGTGTGTGTGTATATATATATATATATATATATATATATATACATACATACACACACACACACACACACACACATATATATAAATATATACACACACACACACACACACACACAGTATCTCACACGGTACTACTACGGTAGGTTGAGCACCTGTCATTTTATGTCTGACCTAAGGCAGCAGTGTAATGCAGGTACATAAAGCTTTCTGCCGGTCAGGTCACATGCATTGTAGAGCTCCCTGGGAGTCTAGAATTCTACTATGTAACTATTAACATCAGTTCCTGTTTTCACACCTTAGGCCGCGTACACACGGGCGGATTGTCTGGCCAACTTAGTTCGTCAGACAATCCGACAGACAGTCCGTTCAAAATTTGCATGAACGGACTTGACCACACACGATGAGCAGACAGTCCGCTGAAAGCGTGCGCGATGACGTGTACAGCACGTACGACGGGACTAGAAAAACGACGTCCTATACACTGCAATGCAACCTTCGGCCGTGTAAATCCTTTCTGAGCATGCGCCATACTTAGTCCGTCCAACTTGCCTACACACGAGCGGACTGTCCGCTGAAACCAAGTTTGGATGGACAAAACCAAGTTTAAACGGACAAAATTTCGGAAATTCCGTAAGACTTTGTTCGTCAGACAGTCCGCTGAAAAAGTCCGCTGAAGCCCACACACGAGCGGATTGTCCGCTGAAACACTGTTCAGCGGACTAAGTTGGACAGACAATCCGCCCGTGTGTACGCGGCCTTACTAATATTAAGCCTTTTACTGTTGAATAGGGTGGGGAAAGGGATAAAACTACCACAGAAACAGTTACAACAAACCCGGTGGGAAGGCTGCCCAACCAGGTACACTCACGGATTCTAGTAATGTAAAGACAGCGGTCATTAGTTGAATTGACAGCGTCTGCAAAGAGATCACTTTCATTCCCAATCGGGAAGATGTCCAA
This sequence comes from Lithobates pipiens, assembly GCF_037356315.1. Taxonomy (NCBI): domain Eukaryota; kingdom Metazoa; phylum Chordata; class Amphibia; order Anura; family Ranidae; genus Lithobates; species Lithobates pipiens. The sequence continues at coordinate 55,083,941 of NW_027507764.1, read as the reverse complement.
GTCATAGCGATCCTACACTTTCCCTCCTCATCAGGAACCTTTTCCCTACCTCTAGTAATGTGCCAAACTGGCAGGGTACATGTCCCTACTCTACCAACCTGCAAATGCCTGCCAAACCTGGGAGCCAGGGCCCTAAATAGGCTCTGCCTGTCCCAAGATGGCTGCCGGAGTCACATGGGGCAGCAGCATCCAATAGGATAGCTTCCCCAATGACCAATAGAAGAACCTAAAGGAACAACAGTGCCGCTGCAGAAGAGTGCCACCTGCAATAGAGAAAGTAGACTGCATCTGCCTTCAAACATTTCACACAGAAAATGTGTTTATTGTTGTTTGTTTCCCTATTTGTGGGATTTCCTGTCAAGTCAAGTAGGAGGTAAGTAGATTTTCCTAATTTCCTGTTCTATTTGACATTGTCAAAAATACAGAAAGTGTATTGAAATCTTGCAAATGGGGTTAGTGGTCCTAATCCTTCCATATTCTGTTCCCAAACCAAAAAAAACCTTTGGGCTATGGTTGGACTTAATCTGTTTCTCTTATCCATGCCCCATATCCATGCCCCATATCCATGTACCATATCCATGCACCATATCCATGCCCTATATCCATGCCCCATATCCATGCACCATATCCATGTACCATATCCATGCCCTATATCCATGCCCCATATCCATGCACCATATCCATGTACCATATCCATGCCCTATATCTATGCCCTATATCCATGCCCCATATCCTTGACCCATATCCTTGACCCATATCCTTGACCCATATCCATGCCCCATATCCATGCCCCATATCCATGCACCATATCCATCCCCTATATCCATGCCCCATATCCTTGACCAATATCCATGCACCATATCCATGCCCCGTATCCTTGACCCATATCCATGCCCCATATCCATGCACCATATCCATGCACCATATCCATGCAACATATCCATGTACCATATCCATGCCCTATATCCATGCCCCATATCCTTGACCCATATCCATGCCCCATATCCATGCACCATATCCATGCCCCATATCCATGCCCCATATCCATGCACCATATCCATGCACCATATCCATGCAACATATCCATGTACCATATCCATGCCCTATATCCATGCCCCATATCCTTGACCCATATCCATGCCCCATATCCATGTACCATATCCATGCCCCATATTCTTGCACCATATCCATGCCCCATATCCATGCACCAAGCTCCTGTATAAAAAAAAAAAATTGTCAACCACAGAGCTAGCCACCCAAAAATCGTCTATGAAAAGGCCATTCATGTGTTGCACAGACCCAGGATATTACTTTGCTGGAAAGTCTGTTTCATTTGTTTCTATAATCCATGTGTATTTTTAATGTTGTAAGTCTGCTGGAAGCAGGCTGGGGCGTCTTGTGCCAGGACACGCTAATATTAAGACCACATGATGACCGGAGCAGATTACAAATGTTTTCATTGTCTACCATCGGGCCTGCCATGTCTGAGGACATAAAATCCTGATGGAACACAGACTTTCCTCATTTTTGTATCAGATGGTTCTTCACAGGGATCCTGGAAAACACGTCTTAGCTTACTGTCACTAGTGACTTCTACAATATCTGCACAATCAAATAAGCCGCTCAACTATGAAAATACATTTTTTTCTTATACAGTAGCTGTACAGTAGCATGATCTAAAGCTCAACTCCAGGCTAAACTTTTGTTTAAAAAAAAAAAAAATGGTGCCCGGCTTAACTAATAATAAAAAAGTCACTTTTTTGCAATACTCTCCTCCTCCCCGATGCTGTCCACCACTGTCATTTATTTTTTTGCCACTAGATGTCTTAAAGTGGTTGTAAACCTCAGATATGAGATATGAACAAAGCATTTCCCTCTATAGTGTGTACTTTTCTCAATCCAGAGCACTAATGCCGCATACACACGTCCGGTTTTTCCATCAGAAGGAAGTCTGATGGTTTTTCTGACAGAATTCCACTGAAACGGACTTGAGTACACATGATCACACCAAAGTCCAATTGTTTAGAACGCGGTGACGTACAACACGTATGACGGGACTAGAAAAAGGAAGTTCAATAGCTGCCCTTGCATAGTTTTTGGTCCGTTGGAATAGCATACAGACGAACGGTTTTCCCGATAGAAATTGATTTCTTCGGAAAGATTTAAAACATGTTCTATTTCTAGGTCTGTCAGAATTTTCAAAAGAAAAAGTCAGATGAAGCCCACACACGATCGGAATATCCGATGGAATGATTCAGTTGGACCTCTCCTGCCGGAAAGTCCGATCGTGTGTCCACGGCATAAGTGTCATTTTTGTCTGCTGCCTCATTCCTCTGCTATCTGCATGATTCACTTCTGACAAGTTTTCCTGACACCAAGAGAAAAAAAGGTGACAGGGGAGGGAGCTCCAGCACACTGCCTGTGATTGACAGGCCCAGCTCTATTCCTGTGTGCTGTGTGGGGTTGGGGGGTCCTTTCCATCTAATAAGCTCTTAGCCCCTGTACACACGGTCAGAGATTTCGACAACCAAATCCGTCGGATTTTCTCCGTCGGATTTTGTCCGTCGGATCTTGTCCAAAACTGTTGCATACACACGGTCCGACTAAGTTATCGAAAAATCCGATCTTTCAGAACGTGATGACGTAATTTCGTTACGATGAGACTACATTCAGGCTAGTAGCTAATAGCTTTGATGTAGGAATTTGATCTGAGCATGCGTGGCACTTGGTCCGATCAAAATTCTCTACACATGATCGGATTACGTCCGACCGGCCCAGTTGGTCGGGAAATATTTCCAACATGTTGGAAAATTGGGTCCGACAGAGATTCAAACGGAATCAGTCCGATGCATACCACACACAGTCGGATTATCTGACGACACGGTCCGATAAGACGCATTCCCATGGATTCTCCAACTGTGTGTACACGGCATTAGAGCTCTTCTCACTGAGCTCTGCAGTGTGTAATTTCAGCTCTCTGTCCCCTTTTTTCTGATAGCTCACACAAGATTTGGCTGCTCAATGACCAGGCCATTTTTTGCGATACAGCACTGCATCGTTTTAACTGACAATTGCGCGGCCGTGCGACGCTGTACCCAAACAAGGTTGGCGTCCTTTTTTTCCCACAAATAGAGCTTTCTTTTGGTGCTATTTGATCACCTGTGTGTGTTTTTTTTTTTTTTTTTTTTTAGTTTCAATGTTTTTATTAAAATTTTCAAGTTTACAGAGAAAACAAAAAGAAACATGACCAGTGAAACGGCTACATGGTACCAAAGGCAGTGCATAAATGGTATCAAGATATATAACATTGCAATATGAAACAAACAGCAATAAACAGTAAACTGGTCAGTATAGAGTGTAGAGCAGTGATTCTCAACCAGGGTTCCTCCAGAGGTTGCTAGGGGTTCCTCCAGCTTTGGGCAATTTCTGCCTCTCAGATAAGTTCCCACTCACACCATTGATCTTTTTAGCTATCTGTAAGGAGGTCATTCTTCCCAATGACCACAAGTGTAAGGACCATTCTTCCCACTGACCATCACGAGTTGTAGATTTCTAATTATTAGCAGGGTTTCCCCCGAGACCAGAGAACTATTTCAAGGGTTCCTCTGTGTTGAAAAGGTTGAGAAAGGCTGAGAAAGGCTGGTGTACATGAATGGTTTCACAGTTATATTGTTGGGGATTGGAATGCTGTGTTTGGGAGGCTCTATACGGGAGATATAAGTAAACCAAAACATGCCTCCATGGCACCCAAACACCCCTAGTGGGAGCTTACTGTGAGTGGGTGGGGGTATTGGTTGCTGGCATTAGTTTTCCCATCAGTACTGGTTTACTAAGAGGCTTAGTTGAGCCCAGCCGCGTCCTTAGGGTTCTATGTGTGGCAAGTTCCTTCCAGAGGGCGGCCATTTAGAAGTGTGCACCAGGATAATTTATCCATTATGGCCCTATGTTGGAAGGCTTGTAGAGTTTTAAGTTTGCCTGTGAGGCGATGGTTATTGTTTTTGGGAGGGTAGGAGGAAGGAGGAGGGAGTAAAGGGGGGGGGGGGCGGAGACTCTGCTCGTGTTTGTATTTGTCATGTAGGCAGGTAATGTTTTGTTCTTCCCCGGTTATACCATTAGGAGATACTTAGAAGGTTGTGAAATCTGTGGAGTGACGAAAGTGTAGCCAACAAGCCCAAGTTTTTCGATATTTTGTTGGGGTCTCTTTAGCTTGGTATATTACGTTTTCCATCTCCGCAGTTTTCTCTATGCGGTGAAGCCATTCGGAAATGTTGTGGGGGGGGGGGGGGGTGGTGGTGCTTCTCCAGCGGGCAGGTATACATTGATGAGGTGTAAGGTGAGAGATTTGAAATGAGGGGAAGCTCTGCTGATTTTATCATCCAATCATGTGCAAGCTAAAATGTTTTTTTTAATTTTCTTTGCATGTCCCCCTCGGATCTACAGCAACTGCACTTTCAGTGCACTTTCATGTCCACTTGCAGTGCACTTGTAATGCAAAGTGGATTTGCCTTTAGTACATAACCCCCAATATCTTTCACTTTTTGCTATAATAAATATCCCACATTAAAAAAAAAAAAAAATAGTTTTCCTCAGTTTAGGCTTTTATGTATTCTTCTACATATTTTTGGTAAAAAAAATCACAATAAGCATATATTGATTGGTTTGCGCAAAAGTTATAGCATCTACAAAATAGGCCATCATCGTGCCCGCTGGGCGCAAGCTGCGGGCATGCGTGAGCACCCCTAGTGGCCAAAAGGAAAAAGCGACGTAAAGTAACGTCGATTTGCCGAGCCTGCCTGCTGCAGTAAAACTGCGTTGGCTGTCTGGAAGTGGTTAAACGAATGTACTGAAGAGAAGACTGCAGATAAACAGGTACAACTGCAGATAAACAGGTACGCCTAGAGGCGATTCAGTTCGCATTGTGCGCTATACAAGTATTTCATTCATTCATTCATTCAACTTATGTAGTAGGATTTGAATGGGGGGGGGGCAGCGCCCATGCGCCCTTAATGGATGGGACCCCCTGACTCAAAGGATATATATAAAGGATCCAGCAAACTCAAACATAGAAAAAGAAAAAAGAATCTCACTGTGGCGCCACCCCATTAGTTTCAAATTCCATACAATGTAAATTCCCCTAAAGAAGAAAGGCCGGGATCCAGCCGGATACGAGGCTATTCCTCCACCGGGGAAGGGACTTTAAATGTGCCAAGCAAGTGAGAAACCAAATAATATATACAAAAAACCCTCAGGTCATAAAAACATCAGTTTTATTGTATCCTGTTAAAAGATGCCATCTAGATTAACCACTTCCATACCGGGCTCTTATACACCTTCCTGCCCAGACCAGTTTTCAGCTTTCATCACTCTAGCGCTTTCAGTGACAATTGCGTGGTCATACAACACTGCACCCAAACGAAATTTTTATAATTTTGTTCCCACAAATAGAGCTTTCTTTTGGTGGTATTTAATTACAGCTGGGAGTTTGATTTTCTGCTAAACAAATAAAAAAATGACCGAAAATTTTGAAAAAAATATTTTTTTGTTTCTGTTACAAATCCTTATAAATAAGTATGTTTTCTCCTTCACTGATGGGCACTGATGGGGCTGCACTGATGGGCACAGATGAGGTGGCACCGATGATGGGCACTAATATGTGGCACTGATGGGGCACTGATAGGTAGCACTGATATGCAGCACTGATGGGCACTGATTGGTGGCACGGATGGGCACTGATAGGCGGTACGGATGGGCACTGATAGGCAGCACAGATAGGTACTGACAGGTGGAACGGATGGGCACTGATAGGTGGCACGGATAGGCATGGATGGGCATGGATAGGTGGCACTGATGTACACTAATAGATGGTGCTGATGGATGCCAATCGGTGCCAAACAATAATGCCTGCCAAACAATGATGCCCATTGTGGGCACTGATGGCATCCCTGGTGGTCTAGGGTGGCATACCTGGTGGTGACATCTCTGGTGGTCCTGGTGGCATCCTCAGGGGGGCTGCTCTGATAATCAGCACAGACCCCCCCCCCCCGTCAGAGGAGCAGCCGATCGGCTCTCCTCTACTCACGTCTGACAGACGTGAGTGAGGAAAAGCCGATCAGTGGCTCTTCCTGTTTTCATTGTGATCAGCCGTGATTGGATACGGCTGCTCACGTGGTAAAGAGTCGCTGTCAGAGAATCTTTACCTAGATCGGAGTTGCGGTGTCTCACACTGAACCTGTTACCAAGCTGAAAAACACAACTAGTTGAATTAACTTGAGTTAACACAAAATGGAGTCACTTCTGTTCAGTCATATTACTACAACCGGGGGAGTGCATCGGCTTCATATCCTGGCGACATCATATGACGTCCGGTCAGGATATCGAAACCACTTTGCCGCCATCATTTTGCTATACGGCGGGAAGCAAGTGGTTAAAATCAACGGTACTAAACAATCATACAAATGTACATAGGTATAGCAAGCGCTACATACGCTACATATGCTTCCTCAGGGTGCACGCTCTAAAGATGGCAGCTACAAAAGTAATAAGAAGAAATCTTAACAAAATTAAAAAAAAAACACTCAAAAAATAAATACTGAAACAAATATGAAGAAACATAACACGTATGTATTGATACATAAACCATATTAGCTAGGGGGAGAAAGGAAGGAGGAGGATGGGAGAGGGAGAAGGGGGAGGGGGGTGTATTAAAAGGCAGGGAGAAAAAAAAAAGAAAACAGAAGGAGAAAACAGAAAACAAGGGCAGAGATATAGTATCACTTTAATTGTTTTCTGTGGCTCCAGTATTTGGATTTTGAATTGAGCAGAGATGTATACGTCTCTTTAAAAGAATGATAATAAGCACTAGTGTCTGTGCATTCAGAAGTAGTTAAACCTTTCTTTGCTGAAATACTTTTTTTTTTTTTTGACTGCTTATATTATTGTTATAACGTTATATGATATGCAAACAGGGTACACACATGGAATGTGGCCCCAAAACGTTTTACCTGCCCTGGGCCCTGTTTGATCTTAATTCAGCTGTATTACACTCTATCCAAAACTACAGAGGGTATAGAAAAGAATCACCCCCCTTTAGAAAAAATAACATGTTGTTGCTTTGCAGCCTGAAATGAAGACAGCCACAGTTTTTGTTTAATCCAGCTGTATTTACTCAGTGCAACTTATAACATCCAAGTGAAAGATATAACACCCAAAAAATATCTAAAGCAGAATCCCTGAGTTGCAAAAAGGATCCCCCCCCCCCCCCCCTCCTAAAAATGACTAGTAAACTCAATTGGGTGTAGCTAATCACTTTCTCAATGGTACACAAAGCCATTTGACTTTCAACTGTGATCAGCTTCAAAAGAGCTTTCCTGGAGCATTTCAGTCCCTGGTAGTGTAACTGAAGCAAACATTCAACAATAGGTGGCAAGGCACTGTCATCGGGATCTCTGGGAGAAAGTTGTAGACAGGCATAAGTCAGGAGATGGATAAAAAAAAAATAATCAAAGGCTTTATCAATGCCTAGAAGCACAGTTAAGTCTATTATTAAGAAGTGGAAGTTATTTGGTATAACACAGACCCTCCCTTGATCAGGACGTCGCTCCAAACTGGATGAAAAAGCCAGGAGGAAAGTGGTCAGAGAGGCTCGAATTTATGACAGAGTGGTCATTGTGTGCATGTAACAATATCACAAATCCTCCACAAATGGGGTATGGGAGGGTTGCAAGAAAAAAGCCACTCCTCAAGAAAGGCCACATGCAGTCATGACTGAGCTTTGCCAAAACGCACCTTGAAGATTCTGAGGCCACATGGAAAAAAGGTGTTCTGGTCAGATGAGTCTAAAATTTCATTATTTGGCCTCGACACCAAACCATCTGTCTGGTGGAAATCCAATACAGCTCACCATGGTAATATGCTGTTATGGGGGGGGGGGGGGGGGTGCTGCAACAGGGACTGGAGCACTTTTCAGGATTAAAGCAAAAGGTAGTTCAACAAAATACTAAAACAAGGGGGTGATCCTTTTTCCAAATCAATGATACTGTTTTTGATTTTTTTTTTCTGACATGTTGGTGTTATCTTTCACTTGGATGTTATAAGTTGCACTGGGTAAATACAGCTGGATAAAACAAAAACTGTGTCTGTCTTAATTTTAGGCTGCAAAGCAACACAATGCGCTCTCTTTCTCTCTCTCTCCCTCTCTCTCTCTCTCTATCTCTCTTTTTTTTTTTTTTCTCTTGCCATTCGTTTCTTCTCAAGTTTTAAATGCATTTTATCTGTACAGCCAAATTAATGTAGCATTGCCAAAATAAGTGTGGGATTGGGAAAGGGATGGGAATTGGGAAGTAATTCAGGGCATAGAAAATGAGCACAGGGAGATCAGTGGTAAAGCAAGCATAATATTTAAAAACTGAACTTCAGGCAATCAGCTAATTGCCCAGATGAAATACAGATATAAGAGGTTGCCAAACAGATTTGTATTTCAATCCATTTAGTCCTGAGATTTTCACACCTCTGCCACGTGGCACAGTCCTGCTTAGCGGGAGGAAGGGGGGACCTGATTTTGTTTCTGCTGCAGTTTCACTTATAGGTCTTATCCCCCTCATGACTGGACAGTGAAGGGGGAGTAGCACACTGATGAGCTCATCTCTTTATCACTCTGCTCTCTCCTCCTCTATGCATGCATGTTTAGCTCTGTGTGCCGCTTCCCTTACCTCCATGAGCTGGTATACAGGGACTGCAGGAGGCCAATACCAAGTCAAATTCAGGTACTTACCCTGTTTTCACATAAAAAAAGTATGTTATTTTTCAACAAAACAAGCTTACCTGTAAATGTATCAGTTAAGAGAGTTGAGACAAACCATTTACCACTGTTAGCCAGAGTTTGGCTTCAATTTGTTAGTGTATTTTAATCTGTTAGTGCATCTAACATTCCCCTTCCCCAAGAATAATAATACCATGCCCCCTGTGTTCCTTCATCCAGAGTGTAGGCACTCTAATACATGAGGTGTTTTACTGGCCAGATCACCAGGGGAGATAAAAAAAATGCCACCACATCTAATGTAGTACACTCCTAGTGTAGGTTGTTAGGTAGATTTAGGTAGCTCCTATGCAATCAGTGGAGCTGGGTTTATTGTTTAGGCCTGCTAAGTGTCTCAGAGGCTGCAACTCTGATTACTTTCCCCCTGTGTTCTAGAGGATTCTAGAATTACAGTTGGAGAAAGAACAGAGTGGGCAGCCTGAATTTTTTAGGAACTCCGGCCAATCCCTGGGGAGGCTTGCCAAGTTGGTGTTGAGAGAACCCATAAATAGTCTGATGCCTGACTAGTAGGGTGCAGAGTTCCTGGGTTCAGTCCTGCTGGAGGAGACGCCTGTTCAGGGTAGCTCTGCTCCTGTAGCAGAGTTCTAGATGGAGTCTTTAGGAACACACCGAGGTCCCAGCTAGTCTTAGCTCAGCTAGTCTTAGCTGAGGGCCCTACTTGCAACCATGAATCCAGGGATCAAGTTGGGTCTGGAGAAGCTTACTGGAGAGAGCCAGGAGGAAGTAAGTGGGGAAAGAGCCTAGCTGTACTATGGTGCTGTGAGTCTACATCCCCCTTGTTGGAAGAGCCTGGGGGGATATCAGCAGTAGGCAACAAATATAACAAATAGGATAAAAAGGCCCCTGGACTCTCAAACTGTGTGTAAAGATAACAGAAAATATGTTTGTTATCTCAGCTGTGTCAACCAGGTCACCTTTTGTGACTACCTTTGTAGACCCTTTGTCTTCATTCTTTATAGGATACAACCAATGATCCTGTGACTATGTGAGTAAGCGACCCCAGTGCTGAAGAATTAGTGACTGCGTGTAGCTTTTAAACTCTGAAAGGAGGAATAGTCAGCATAGGGGATCCTGTGGCACATTCCTTTTTGTACTGTGCATTCAGAAAGTTGAGCCCTCAAGTTATTCAGTTCTACAGTTTATTAGAATATCCCATGCTCCTCCTTCCTGTCCAAGTTCATTGTTCCCGAAAAAATAAGAAACCCTAACGCCTCGTACACACTATTGGATTTTCCGCAGACACAGCGTCAAACTTTTGTCTGAAGGGCGTGTGCCTGGATTTTGTCTTGCATACCAACGGTACACAATTGTTGGTCAACAAACACGAACGTAGTGACATACTAGTTGTACTACGAGCCGATAAACAGGAAGTTCAATTGCTAGGTGCCACCCTTTGGGCTCCTTCTGCTAATTTCATGTTAGTAGAAGTTTGGTGAGTGTTGATTCCCGCTTTTCAGTTCACACTTTTTAGCTAGTTTTTGAATGGCTGTTCGTCAAGCAGCCATTTTGCGGAATTGGAGGTGATAGCGTGTTATTTTTGGCCTTGGAGTTATTGCTTTGACTCAAGTCCAGTCCAGGAACAGGAGGAGGAGGATTTCTTGGAGCAAAAATTGGTTGCTTTATTAATCGTGATCAATTATGTCATATGCCTTTGGTGCGGGAGCTCCAGGAGAATAATCCGGATGGTTTTCGGAATTTTCTCCGGATGACGGACCTCTGCTTTCACCGACTCCTGGCATTGTTGCCCCCTATATTAAGAAGCAGGACACATGCATAAGGCTTTTATTTTATTTTTTGATTGAAATAATGATTTGATTTTGTTATAGTTGCTATATTTTTGGATGCATAGAATGCACTTTTTGGTTAAGTTCTATTGGCAGATATTATGTCTAATTTTATTTGTTTTCTTTTTTTAATGCACAATAAAAAAATTGTGTAGAATAATACTTGGCTATGTGTTTTACTTCAAATGACAATTTGGGAGTAGGACAGTACAATTTTAAAAATACAATGTAAAATTAACAAGGGACCCCAACATAGTTGTATCCTTGAGATTAAAAACTACTGGATAATGGTGTTGTGGTAATTTTGCCAAAAAAAACAAGCATAATAATATTATTCTTGATATCCCTAGAAAAATAAAGCCTTTTTTAAAAATATGTTTGGCAGAACTCCATCAGTATCACCAGCAAAGCAGCTTCATTATTATCCCATTAAAGAAGAGAATTGTGCGCTGCATTTCGAGAATTCATAATTTGCCACGTCATGAATGTTAATTCTCCATTATGAATGCTAGTTTACAAGACCTTGTGGCTCGTCCTTACTTCTGGCTCGTCCTTACTTCCAAGCATGCGTGTTTGTACTTTGGACTTTTGTCTGACAGACTTGTTTACACACACTCGGATAATCTGACAACAGATCACTGTCCGTGGAAAATTTGCTAGTCTGCAATCCAACATTTGTCGGCTGAAAGTTGGCCAACATACTAACGGTCAGATTTTAGGCAAACAGTCTGTCATCACACAATTCCCAGACTAAAATCCGATCCGGTGTGTATGAGGTTTTAGACCAGTGATTCTCAACCAGGGTTCCTCCAAAAGTTGCTAGGTGTTCCTTCAGTATTGGGCAATTTCTGCCTCTCAGATAAGTTCCCACTGACACCACTGATCTTTTTAGCTATCTGTAAGGAGGTTCCAGATGACCACAAGTGTAAGGACCTTTCTTCCCACTGACCATCACACTAATGTATCATGAGTTCTAGATTTCTAATTTTTAGCGGGGGTTCCCCGAGACCGGAGAACTATTTCAAGGGTTCCTCTGTGTTGAAAAGGTTGAGAAAGGCTGCTTTAGACTGTTCTTTGGAGCCGGTGGAAGATTGAGGAAAATGCTGGGTGCCTGGCTCTGTGTGCTCTAAGTGGGGATATAGGACTGCATCCTCCTACGGGGCTGTGCTACATTTGGGTTTGTGTTCAAAGCTTTTAAAGAACCTTCAGCTCCTGTTTAGGGACGTCAAACACAGACCGTAATGGGAGTGCTGATTCTCACTTTAAAAAAAAACTGCTAACATTCTTCAGCATTACTTAAAACGTGCTAAAAGCATCCTACAAGATTGCTTTAAAGGGCGGCCAACACTCTCATTAAGATCTTTGTACAGCGTCCACAAACTGGGACTGAATGTTGATAAGTCCTCTAGAGGTCGTAGAGGTCAGCCGGAGGAACCAGTGAGACCCAGAAGATTGATTTTACAGAAGACTTCAGGGCACCGTTTCTCAATAAAGCAGAGTTCAGTGCCATGGGCAGCTGAAGAGGTAATTATTATCTTTCTACGGGTACTTGCTTCCCAGAGGCTTCTAATGTGACCAGGTCTTTGTAAAAGCTTGCTGTACACAATGGTTCTAAACAAGCTGAGGCCTAAATATGAAATAAAGGTAGCCTTCTAAATAATCAGCCATTGGTTATTCGCATTGGTTAAGGTGATCGTTTCTCTTCTGCCTTGCAGTCCTCTGTCATGTCGGTCTGCTTTGCTCGGTTTCATCCAAATCTCGTGATCGGTGGAACGTACTCTGGACAGATAGTTTTATGGGATAATCGCAGCCATCGGAGGACTCCAGTTCAAAGGACGCCACTTTCTGCTGCAGCGCACACTGTAAGGCTGACATGTTCATTATTGTCTGTTATTGATGACCCTCTCTTTCTATCTGGCTTATTTAATAGGGTAACAAGCAAAGAGCAACCAATTATCTTTCACAGGTGGCTGCTCTAAAGTGATGACTAGGACTGGAGTTGTTGTACTGTTTATATTGCCAATGCTCTATCAAATGTCTGTTGATGCTTGAAAAAATATTTCAAATGTTTTATGTGGAAATAAACACGCCAGTTACCTGGGGCCATATTCACACTTGTGCGTTGTGGTGACATGAATTGTAATGGTAATGCTAATGCATAGGTGTATGCATATTGCGGTGTGTTACCATTTATTTTGAGTGGCACCTCAACACAACCTGTGTTATTGAACACTGCAAGACATCAATGAGAACATAAGGTCTGTACCCCCAAAGCTTAACCGCTTCAGCCCCGGAAGATTTTACCCCCTTCCTGACCAGAGCACTTTTTTGCGATTCGGCACTGCGTTGCTTTAACTGACAATGCGGTCGTGCGATTTTGCACTTAAAAAAAAAAATTGACGCCCTTTTTTTCCCACAAATAGAGCTCTTTTGGTGGTAATCTATCACCTTTGCTGTTTTTATTTGTTGCGCTATAAACAACAAAAGAGTGACAATTAAAAAAAAAAAAAAAAGCAATATTTTTTAATTTTTGCTATAATAAATATCCCCCAAAAATATATATAAACTATTTTTTTCCTCAGTTTAGGCCGATATGTATTCTTGTACATATTTTTGGCAAAATAAACACAATAAGTGTATATTGATTGGTTTGCGCAAAAGTTATAGCATCTACAAGATAGGGGATAGTTTTAGGAAATTTTTATTATTTTTTTTTACTAGTAATGGCGGCGATCTGCGATTTTTATCGGGACTGCGACATTTTGACACATTTTTGGAACCATTGCATTAATACAGCGATCAGTGCTATGAAAATGCATTGATTACTGTAAAAATGTCACTGGCAGTGAAGGGGTTAACACTAGGGGCCGATCAAGGGGTTAATATGTTCCCTATGTATGTTCTAACTGATGGTGGGAAGGGACTGTGCAGGGGAGATGACAGATCGCTGTTCATACTCTGTATGAACAGACGATCTGTCTGTTCTCCCCTCAGAGAACTGAAAACTGTGTGTTTACACACACAGATCGCAGGAGCCCGGCGGTGATCACAGGGCACTCGCCTCGGCTCAGTGGGCGAGCAAGGGGCCAGCGGTGCGCATGTGCACCCTAGTGGCCAAATGTGTTACCGACGTAACATGACAGCGATTCGCGTAGCCGAGCCATGTTGCAGCAGTATAACTGTGGTGGCTGGTCGGCAAGCGGTTAATAAACAATCTAGAGGTTGCCTTTTTAAAATGTATTTCTGATTGGATAGGGCATAGAGAGCTGTGGGATACTCCATGAACGCTGAGCAGTGAATTGTGGACACTCCCTACTGTAATATTACTTCTCAGAACAGTCTCTCACACAAAAGCCCAGAAAATGAACAGAACCGGGACACCTTCAGAAATGTCTCAGGCCAGGCAAGCACCAGTAAAGATGTGCTAGGGATGTCAGCAGCAACAGTCACTAGGATTTTCCCTTCAGGTCTGTTCACACAATGTCCTCGGGTACTTGGATTCCTCCTTCCTGGTATCAGACAGACAATACCTCCACGAGTCTCCTAGACTGGATCCCCAGTAAATTCCCTTGCTTAGCTTCAGAGATTTTAGTAGAACAAGCCCCCCCCCTTAGTTCTGGCACAGCTGGAACCCCGATGAGCACAAGTAGAGTTTTCAGCTGGGCTTCCCAGAAGGGCAGCAGCCCTTCAGGCTGGGAACTTCTCCTCCTGGACAAAAACCCCTAGGCTGCCTCAAGCTCCAGAGTATTTATGTATTCAGCAGCCACCTACAGAGCATCCTCCCCCTAGGGATTGGCTGAGACCATATATATATTCAGACTGCTGGTTTGCATCCTCCCAACCCACTATATTCTGGAATCCTCCAGAAGACAAAGGAGAGCAATCAAACCTACAGCCTGCAGAACCCAGAACAGATCAAAGAAATCAAACACTGCTCCACTAGTTACAGTGGAGCCAAAAATAAACTAAATTTGCCTTGCTTTCCTATCAACCTATTCAGGAGGGTGCTACAAATACATTTGTCTGTAACTTGCAATATAAATGAAATGTAACAGATTAGTGGTTGCAATCATTAAGGCAGGATCAATTATTATCCCCCTAGTTGGGGTACATTTATTAAGCAGCTGTGTATTAACCACTTTCCGACCACTGCACGCCGGCACAATGGCAGCGGTGGACAAATAGACATGCCTGTATGCCCCCTTTAAGGGGCGGGGATAGCAGGCATGCATACACAGCTGTACAATGTGACCATGCCCGCGGGACTGGTGGACGTGATATCCACCGGTCTCCCCCTGATCGTGTCACGGAGCCTCGGAACGGGGAAGTGTAAACAAGGCATTTCCCTGTTCTGCCTAGTGACATGACAGAGATCACTGCTCTCTGTCATCGGGAGCAGGGATCACTGTCATGTGACTAGTAGCCCACCCCCCCCCCCCCCCCACAGTTAGAATCACTCTCTAGGACACACTTGACCCCTTCATCGCCCCCTAGTGGTTAAACCCTTCAATGTCAGTGTCATTTACACAGTAATCCGTGCATTTTTATAGCTGTATAAATGACAATGGTCCCAAAATAGTGTCAAAAGTGTCCGATGTGTCCACCATAATGTCGCAGTCCCAATAAAAATAGCAGATCACCGCCATTACTAATAAAAAATAATAATAATAAAAATGCCGTAAAACGATCCTCTATTTTGTAGATGCTATAACTTTTGTGCAAACCAATCAATAAACGCTTATTGCGATTTTTTTTTTTACCAAAAATATGTAGAAGAATACATATCGGCTTAAACTGAGGAAAAAATAGTTTTTTTATAAATTTTTGGGGGATATTTACTGTAGCAAAAAGTTAAAAATATTGCGTTTTTTTCAACATTGTCGCTCTTTTTTTGTTTATAGTGTAAAAAATAAAAACCACAGAGGTGATCAAATACCACCAAAAGAAAAGCTCTATTTGTGGGAAAAAAACAACATCAATTTTGTTTGGGTGCAATGCCGCACGACCGCGCAATTTTCAGTTAAAGCGACGCAGTGCCGAATCGCAAAAAGTGCTCTGGTCAGGAAGGGGATAAAATCTGAAGCGGTTAATTAATGTGCAATTTGCATTCAAAAATTTTAGAATTCATCTTTAGGTCTATTTTGCAAACAAAGCAGCTGACTTTGTTCTCAGTAAATGTGTGGCCAATTACTGTCTGTAAGTAGAATTTGTCAGCTGTGCCATATCTGCCAGCAGTTATTTAGAAAATAAATTGAACCTCAGCACTGTTGCAGAACTTTAAATTGTTAACAAGTATTTTTTAAATACATGCAGATATGTTAATGTTCATAGTTGCCAATTTATTACACAAAATGTCATACATAAACTAAATCTGTCCCAAACCTACATGAAGCAACTGATGAGAAACTACAAACAATAAGATACTTTTGATAATGATATCATTCACAGTTTTGAGCTTTTTATGCATTGTAAAAATATGTATATGAAACAGACATGGTATAAGGACACTGGGGTCTACAAGACCAGATGGAGGGCTTTATTTTTTTTTATAATACCCTGTTTGGGGGTCTAAGGCCAGTCATACAGGGTTAGAATCTGAGCCAGTTCCTGTTGATTCAATCCATTAATGGGCAGGCTGAATGTACCATGTTGATCGATTGATCAACTTGGGTACAACCAATCTGACAGATTCGCTTGCAATTATCGCAATCGGCTTCTATAGCCGCTAGTGATAATCACTGTCTTCTCCTGGCTGGGGGGGGGTGGACAATTGCTCGGCAGGAGGGATTCCCCTGTCGACACTGTCTATGTTGATGGGGGAATCGTACAAATTTCTTTCCTGCAACCCGTGGTTGCAAGAAAGAAATTGACACTGTCTATGGCCTGCTTAAGAGAGCTTAGGAAGTAAAGTAAACATGCGGTCATCAAGGTCTGCCAGTTTATAGTCTTAAAGCGAAGTTCCGTCTATTTTTTTTTTTCAGCAGCACAAATACTGCAGCTGTCCAGGGCACCCGCAATGTCGGCACTCGAGGCCGACCTGTCCCTCGGCTCTCGGGTGGAGGCGCAGCGATCTTCAGTAAGGGAATCAGGAAGTGAAGACTTGCGGCTTCACTTCCTGGTTCCCTACTGCGTGTTTCCACTGGTCCCTGCTGTCTTCTGGGACTTGTGTGTCTCCCAGAAGACAGCAGGTGGGGATGAAGAAGGTGCCGGAAGTGGCGTAGATACCCGTGGGTGGCTCGGGCTATCTATGCCCCGGAAGGGGGAGCAAAGTAACTGTATTAGACAGGTATCTGCCCCCCCTCCCCCTGAAAGGTGCCAAATGTGACACCTGGGGGGGGGGGGGGGGGACAGAAGTTCCATTTTTGGGTGGCTAGTAGATTCAAATGATGTTTTCTTATATCCTGAACTCTGCTCAACGGATGCAGCCATTACACAGTCAAGTGATGGTGTCACACTACCCAGAATGTGGAATGAGCAAGTAAATGGAGACTCCAGTAGCAAGAGGTAGACCCCATTGCTATGACCATTTGTTGTGGTGGTGTAGGACACAAAGTAATGCACTCCGATCAGCCATCCCCACTGGGAGAAGACAGTGATTATCGATAGCGGCTACAGCAGCCTCTTGCAATAATTGCAAGCAAATCTGGCAGGCTGGTTGTGCCCAAGTTGATTGATCGATCAACTTGGAACATTAAGCCTGCCCATTAATGGTTTGAATCTCGGCTGGTTCAGCAGGAACTCGAACTGTGTATGGCTGGCCTTAATATGACTGTTTTAATCCATTTAGCACCAATATTAGAGCCAGTGCACTCTGGAATCACTTCTCAGTAAACAATCGGGTCTGACACGCCTCCTTTCTTCATCTGCAAAACAATTCTGTATTAGTAAACAGGAGGGTGTGGCTGCTACTCAGCTATGCCAGCCTAAAGCACTGCAGGTGGAGAGCAGGGAACAGAATTTTGAATGTGCATTTCCAAACAAAAATCAGTCAGAAATCATAACCCAGTGATGGATTGAAGATAATCAGACCGGATGCTGGGGAGACTCCAAACGATGGAAACCCATGGGGGGCGTCTCTCGGAATGTTCCTCAAGTTGTCCGAATCAGGTGTGGCCCAATTGGGATTCCAGCCTCGGATACAGGGGGGGGGCTCACGGAAATTGTAATAGAGAAAAAAGAAAGCTCCAAATGGTGCAGGTCAAAAAATAACCATCAGGTTTTATTAAAAGGTCATAAAAATGGACAAAAATTATGACAAGTGATCACAGAAAAAATAACCATCAGGTTTTATTAAAAGGTCATAAAAATGGACAAAAATTATGACAAGTGATCACAGAAAAACAGGATAAAAGCAATGTGGGGTGCCAGATGCGAGCCCAACGTGTTTCGACAAAGAATGTCTTCAACAGGGGCATAATATATATGCCCCTGTTGAAGACATTCTTTGTCTAAACGCATTGGACTCGCATCTGGCACCCCACATTGCTTTTATCCTGTTTTTCTGTGATCACTTGTCATAATTTTTGTCCATTTTTATGACCTTTTAATAAAACCTGATGGTTATTTTTTGACCTGCACCATTTGGAGCTTTCTTTTTTCTCTATTACAATTTCCGTGAACCCCCCCCCCCCCCCTGTATTCGGGGCTGGAATCCCAATTGGGCCACACCTGATTCCGACAACTTGAGGAACATTCTGAGAGACGCCACCCATGGGTTTCCATCGTTTGGAGTCTCCCCAGCATCCGGTCTGATTATCTTCAATCCATCATTTGGTTCCATGTTTGGATCCCAAGTGCTTTTGACTCAACTGTCGTAAGACTGGCGAGTCCACTTCATCTGGTAAGAGTATTCTACCTACCTTTTAGATCACTTCAGACAAGTTGATACATCTGGTTGCACTTGATCAGTGAAACGTCTATTCCTTCTGAAGATTTATCACAACACTTGTGCACTAGCTATATTATAGAGGACTTTACTCACAGTTTTTTTAGTATTCATGATTGTTTATACACAGATATTTTTTTCTTGTGATTGTATTATCTTTTTATACAGATTTTTTATTTAAATTAGCGCTACACTATTTGTTGTTTTATATTTGTTGAACTTTGTTTGTTTGAAGTGTTGGCAGCTGTTTTTGCACGTTTTTGTGCTGGTTTGACATAGCGCGGTGTTTCCCCCCTATTTTCACAGAAATCATAACCCACCTGGGTACAACCGGGGCTAGATTTTCATCACTGCAGCCTACTATGGTCACCTATTTTACACAGAATATTTATTTTATTTTATTTTTTAGCCCTAACCTGGCTTAAACTATTGCGATGGTTTCACACGGGCTGTCCAATCGGGTCCACCAATCAGTTTTTCAGTATCTGATCTGATCCTGTTCGCCAAAAACTGCGTATCGGATCACAGTCAGATGAAAATGTACAAGTGGTCTGTTTACCATTTGAGAGACCCATAGAGAACAGTGGGGCTGTGTCTGCATCCGCTCTGCATAACAGAGCAGACACGGACTTGTCATCTGACTGCTCAGCTTTCTTTTTTTTTTTTCTTCTTTTTTTTTTTTTTGATTTTCATATCATTATTAATAATATAATGTTCAAGTTTTAAACATTCGCACAGAGGTTCATCAAGAGATACGTTCTGTATTTACAACTTCTTGCCCAAACAGTCACAGATCACATGAACTATAAGAGCTTTGTTTGTCTTTTAACAGCATCCCATCTACTGTGTGAATGTAGTGGGAACACAAAATGCGCACAACCTTATTACCGTTTCCACGGATGGGAAATTGTGCTCCTGGAGTTTGGATATGCTCTCAACTCCGCAGGTGAGTGCCGGCTCTACCCCATGAGAACCACTCTGACTAATGCCTTAATTGGTGCAGTCTGTTACCAGCTGTAATACAATCTTATAAAAAGCAAAGTTTAACTTTCTGCTAACGAGAAAACTTGTGTTTATTTACTACCAGTCATTAAAGAATGATGTTTTCACACCGCCATTTCTGCCTCTGCTTCTGCCTAGTATAACAGAGAGGGCACTGAAGTTTTATGCCGCGTACACACGAGCAGAAATTCCGCCAGCAAAAGTCCGATGCGAGCTTTTGGTCGGAAATTATGACCGTGTGTACGCTCCATCGGACTTTTGCTGGTGGAATTCCAGCCAGCAAAAGATTGAGAGCAGGGTCTCTATTTTTCGGTCAGAAATATTTCCGATCGGAAATTCCGATCGTCTGTACAAATTCTGGCGTGCAAAATTCCTACGCATGCTCGGAAACAATTAGACGCATGCTCGGAAGCATTGAACTTAATTTTCTCGGCTCGTCGTAGTGTACGTCACTGTGTTCTTGACGGTCGAAAGTTCAGGGAACTTGTGTGACCATGTGTATGCAAGCCAAACTTGAGCGGAATTCCATTGGAAAAATCTTGGATGGATCAACATCCGCCTGGAAGAAAATCACCTGGCTTTTAGGAAAAAACTCAAGACCTTCCTCTTTTAGCACATGATCAAAGCTCGCCACAGCACCTGGAGGCGATTCAGTTTGCATTGTGCGCTATACAAGTATTTCATTCATTCATTCATTCATTCCAATGGAATTCCGCTTGTGTGTACGGGGCATTAGGCTTGGTTTACATATGAGCCACATGCGGCTCACAGCTGGGGTCCGTTGTGTCCCTGTTCACCGTTTCAGGTCCGATTTCAGCCTGAATTGTGGGCTGAATTCAAACCTAAAACGGACCAAAAGACGCACAGCTTTTTTTCTGCAAAACATAACGGCCCTGCTGCGGAGATACGTGAACCGGCTCCATAGAGAGCCGGTCAAAATCTCCTGCTATTGCGAATTGAATGCGGGGATCTCACATCCAATTCACTATGGTGGAAACCCAGCCTTAAAGTGAAGCTAAAAAAGTTAAAAATTAAGGGAGGGCAGGTGTTTCATCAGATTTGGTGACCCGTCAGAATTTGTAACGGAAGTGACGTTCTGTCGCCAGCATCTTGCTACACCCTGCACTCCTCCACAGTAAGGATACACTGAGAAGGGAGCAAGTGGACATCTTGTTACACCCACCGGAGTTTTGCAAGTAAATCAGTTGTTTAATTGCACCAGAGGGAGATCATTCTGTAAATAAAGGCACACTACAATGTTTTCATTGTTTCACAATATGTGCAATTATAGAAATGCTCATCCTTTGAAACAAATTGGGTAAAAACATAAAGAAACTTAGGCCCCTTTCACACAGGGGCAGGAGCGGCGTCAGCGGTAAAACTGCATTATTTCGCACAGATATTTCCTAATGTTCTATTGGCCGCCGCGCAGTGTGGGGCAGTGCATGCACCAGTCTTTTTCAGCGCACGGCGCCCACACACCACCGCAATGCAGTGCTGGGAATCGGGCACACAGGACACAAGGCATTTTGCCTTGTCTCATGGAGTGACTGTTCTGGAATAACTGCCCAGCGCAGTGCCACCGCATCTGGTGTGAATTGAGCCTAAGCGCATAAAGAGGAACTGCAGTCTGCACACATAATTTCTAATAAAAACATCTTTGCCATTGTGAAGCTTCCCTCCAAACACTTTGCATATTATTTTATATATACTGTGATTCTGTACTTGCCAAATATGCTGCAAAAATCTCCCTCCACTGAGTCTGGCTGCATCCATTTTAACTCTGGGCAGCTGTTCACTTACTGGATTTACACATACACACATCTTCAGCTCTGCAGCTTTCATTGGCCCTCTTATGACTCATCATCCCTCCCATCCTGACAAACTCTCAGGAAGATGTCATAAGCCTAGGCCAGTGATGGCGAATCTTAGCACCCCAGATGTTTTGGAACTACATTTCCCATGATACTCTATTACACTGCAGTGTAGTTGAGCATCATAGGAAATGTAGGTTTAAAACATCTGGGGTGCCAAGGTTCACTATCACTGGCCTAGGCTAATGACCAGCCTAGAAACAGGAAGTGGGCTGTATAAGGTATTTACTGGCAGAATTTTTTTTTTTTACTATCCAAAGTTAAAACAACAAGGGCAGAGGATTTACTAGATGGAAAGATGAAATTACTGAAGTATCACTTTAATATTGCAAAACCTAAATATTTAATATTAATATTAATTAATTTAATACTATTTTTTTTGTGAATTGACTACTTTTTAATAGCGACCACATTAGTTATTTAAAGGGAAAATCCATGTAGTATTTATCTCTTAGTAAATTAACCCCAAAGTAAGGGTAAACCTCTCCAACCTAGTCCTAGATAGCAGTAAAAAAAATGAATATTAAACCCTACTCACGCTCTGCAAAGTAAAAAAATAAATAAAGTAATGTGTTGGCTGGATATGAGGCAACATTTCTTTCACATAAGAGACTTTGCATGTCTCACTTCCTATCTTCCTTCCAACCCTCATGTCTTCGCAGGGACAGGAAGTAGAGGGAAATCTTCCCAGCAGGAATCCAGATAGAAAAAACCTGGCACTTTGCCTAGCTCTTCTCTTAACTTAACCCTGAGCCTAGGTTCACACTAAATGTGGGTTTAAAATTGTGCGAGTTCACCTGAACCCGCACGATTTCAAACTGGCATTTCAGTCTGACTTCAGTGGGCGATTTGAGAAACATCTGTGCGGCTTCCTGCACAGATGTCTATTGAAATCGCCCCCGAAGTCACCAGAAATAGTGCAGGAACTACTTTTGGGAATCGGTGCTGCACTGCAGAGTCAGATTTGCACCGATTCATACCGTGCCATTGCCGGTGTTCTATCGAATTGTGCCCGCCGTCGAAAAGTGCCCACGCATGTGCAGTACTGAAGGGCATTCCAGCTGATTTACCGATCAGCAGCCGTGACGTCACCATAGTGCATGCGCACATCGTAGGCGGAATTTTTTCGACAGGGGATACCAAGGTGGCACAGTGGTATAGTGAGTAGCA
Organism: Lithobates pipiens; assembly: GCF_037356315.1. Lineage (NCBI taxonomy): Eukaryota > Metazoa > Chordata > Amphibia > Anura > Ranidae > Lithobates > Lithobates pipiens. Next base: position 55,061,411 of record NW_027507764.1, on the reverse strand, counting down.
CTCTCAGCTAGCAGTAAAAAGGGTCACTGTTTCAAATCCCAACCACAACACTACCTGCCTGGAGTTTGCATGTTCTCCCTGTGCCTGCGTGGGTTTGCTATGGGTACTGCAGTTTCCTCCCACACTCCAAAGACATGCTGGTAGGTTAATTGGCTTCCGTATAAATTGGCCCTAGTATATGAATGTGAGTTAGGGACCTTAGATTGTAAGCTCCTTGAGGGTAGGGACCGATGTAAATGTACAATGTATATGTAAAGTGCTGCGTAAATTGATGGCGCACTATAAGTAACTTATATAATAATAATAATAAGCGGAAGGAGACTGTAGTTGTCAGATTGTGCCTCCCTGCAGGGTGGATTTTGTCTGTGTTGCAACCCCGCCCTTAGACACAGGCAAAACCTGTCATTCAACACACCAAATCCCCCCTGCAACACAGACAAAACCCGACATTGAGCACACTGTAAACCCATCCCACAACAACAAGGCACAATCTGACAACTACGTTCTCCCTATGCTGTTTGCATAGCTTTCAACTGTGCCCGTCAAATGGTATCTACCGTAGAAAAATGCTTCCTACCGTGTGTGCATGTGCTATGGTGATGTCAGACCAGCCGATTGGGAAATCAGCTGGAGTGCCCTTCTGTACTGCGCATGCTCGGGCACTATTCATTAGAGCACTGGCAATAGGCTCTGAATTGGCATGCAATTTGACATGCCAAATCCCATGTCAAATCAGTCCAATGTGAATGGGGCTAAAGCTCATTTGGCTGTACTCTGACCTGTTCTCAGCAGACAGCGGGCTGAAGCCACAGAGCCGGTCCAGGCTCAGGAAAAATCGCAAACCATATGGTCGGGATCCGCCCACATGCCTGCAACAGTACCTGGCTCAGCCTCTCAGCAAGCTCCCACCCCCTCCACAGCCCAGAGCTCTAGTAAATAAGGGGGAGCAGAGCACGGTAAATGACAGTTATTAGCTCTCTGCTCATGGAGCTGTAAGAACCAAGCGATCCATGGTGTTTGATTGCTTGGTTCTCAGTCTTAGAGCAGGCAGGGGTCCGATGCTGCATCCACCTACTGTAGGTAAGTATGATTCAAGTAAAAAAAATCTTTCCCATAATTTTTTTATTTTTTTTTTCCTTGGTGCATTGGTCCTCGAGGTACTGCAATACCAGGTTGATGCGTGGAGTGGACAGAGCAAGCTCTTGTTCCATCTTCCATTTCTAAAAATCCATTTAATATGATCCCCAGAGAGGGGGCATATCAGATAATAAACTGATAAGAACAGATACTACGCTTGATCTTAGCCAAAAGGCCAAGACTCACTCCATACTTCTCTTTTAAGAATTTCTCACCTTAATGAAGGTTTTTGTTTATTCCAGGAAAGTATGGAACTCGTCTACAATAAATCCAAACCAGTGGCAGTTACTGGGATGGCGTTTCCTACTGGAGATGTTAATAATTTTGTAGTCGGAAGTGAGGAGGGGACAGTGTACACAGCTTGCCGCCATGGAAGGTATACAAAGCTATTTGATATCAGTTTAATTGTAATTATGTATTTTGCAAAATGTGCTGTTTAGTGGAGGCAAATTGAATCAGTGGTGTTTGATGCCAAGAGATAGATCTCGGTTTCGGACAGAGAGATTTTAGCGCTGGTAAAGTAAGTGTGGATTTGCAAGACTTAGACCCTGTTGCCAGACCATTTCAAGTAAAGTGATAGTAAACTTGTTTTTGTTATTTTTACCTACAGGTAAGTTTATAGTAAAGCTTACCTGTAGGTAAAATGAATATCTCCTAAACGTGCACCATTTAGGAGATATTCTAGTAAGCAGCAACCGGTGACGTCACCGGCACATGTGCTCTGAAGGAACAGGAAGAGCTGTGTGCCATGGCCACGACTCTCCCCGTGCATGTGCATCATCCTCATGCCTCCTCTCAACACAAATCACCACTCCTAGCACACCTCCTTAAAGCGGAGTTCCACCCAAAAGTGGAACTTCTGCTCGTTGTACTCCTTCCCCTCCTCCGTGGCCACATTTGGCACTTTTCGTGGGTAGAGGGGACAGGATACCTGTCTTTCACAGGTATCCTGTCCCCACTTCCGGGAGCCTCAGCCAGAAGTGGGGACAGGATGGGGACAGGACAGCGTTATCGCTGGGGCTCTCTCCTCCTTCCCCGGCCACCGTGCCAGTAGGAGAGAGGAGCGGAGCCTCGCGCATGCGCAGTAGGGTTCCCGACATGAAGCCGTAAGGCTACACTGCCAGGTTCCCTTACTTGCAATGGAGGCGGTATGCACCCGACAGCTGATGGAAACATCAGCTGCAGTGCCGACTTCTCTGGACTCCAGGACAGGTAAGTGTCCGAATTAATAAAAGTCAGCAGCTGCTGTCTTTTAATTTTTGCAGCGGTGGGCGGACCTCCGCTTTAAATTTTCCCTCTTAGAAAAATTCCTCATGCTGCTACCCAAACTCCCCCTCTCAACACAAATTTTGTGGTGCCCCCGTGTCTCACATGATACCACAGTGCCCAGGACAGCCGCCTCTCCTGCCCACCCCTTGTCCCGGCCCTCCCTTCAACTATATCTTCGCTTATCTATGCATTCTTCGCTAGCACCACATTCTTACTTTGTACCATTTTCTACAATTCAGTCTAGCTGCTAAGAGCCAAGAAAATACCCAGTACTTCTAGTATGTAAGGGCATGTAACTCACTCCCCAACCTCTTATGTGAAAGTGCTGATGTTTGGAGACTGCCCCAGCGCTCTCACTTCGGGCAGGAAGACAGTCCTCAGCTGCAATTCAGAGCCTACTTTCAGAAACAATGAAATCAGGCTGAGACAGAAGTACAGTTCCATCACACTTGTTTAATAATAAAAGTAAAAAGAACAAACTTAGTCAAAACATAGCCAAAGTTCAGTAACCGGAACGTATAGTCAGCCAAGCCAGAAGTTAGAGATCAATGTAGTGGAACAGCAAGCAGGATCTGGAGCCAGAAGGGATTTCAGCAAAGCAAGTCTTGAACGGGATCACAGGAGTTTCTGTTATGTTGACCAAGGCGATGGAAGAGATACTCTGGACTGGGCAGCTTAAGGCTGGGTTCACACTGATACGACACACACTCCGACATTGGGAGCTCATGTCACATGACATGTGGAAATCAATGTTTCCCTATGAGAGCCATCTTAACTGGTCCGACACAAGTCGGTCCAACTTTGAAAATGCTCCCTGTACTACTTTTGTCCGACTTTGATCCTACTTCAGCCCATTGACTATCATTGAAGTAGGATAAAAGTCGGATCCTTGTCCTAACCATCCGACTTTGGCATCCGACATTGTGTCACGTGACTGATGAAGTCACGTGACTGTGACGAATACACGTCGGGTACACTAGGATACCGGAACTGATGTGGACAGCCCGCTGCTCGTTTTGTTTTACCAGTTTTGTTACTATTGAATGTGAGTACCTGTTTTATTGTTATCACCAATAAACCTTTTTACACAAAATACTACACTATCGAAGCATTCCTCTTGTCCCCATATCCATCTATGCCATGATTGGGAGGTTCACCCGCTCCAGTGAGGCTAAAAGGGAACGCTGACTCTGAATAGGACATACACACCACCAGAGCCGGAGAGGATATTTTGGGATGTGTACAAGGGGACACACAATGGTTCCATCCACAAAAGATATATTCACATGCTGTTACCTTACAGCAGTAAGGTAAGGGGACACCTATACACCTAGAGGATAAGAAGCCACATGTCACCAGAAGCCATTTGTCACCAGCACCTCACCACAGAAAGTGACCACCAGCACTTTATATTCGTTTATTGATATACAGTCACCATGTATGCTGCACCATACTATAATATTGAAAAAAGAACTTTTCACGGAAACATTTATTCACCTATGATATATTATTATTTTTAAATTTTATATCGTTTACCGTATTGGATTATCTTATTGTAGTAATTTACCATCACTGTGACTTTATCGCATTGGTCCATTTAGGATCAACAATGACCAATGTGTGATTTATGCACTTTACTATATGCTCAAGCCTATATGTGCCAATTCACATGCACTTTATCTTGTGTTGAAGTTTACGTGCGTTGCCTCTCATTCGTGCGCATTTAGTGTATTTACCTCAGAGCAGGCTTGTACTTTATAATTTATACAGTGCAGCACTACTTTTACATGATCTATTTACTAGCACATGTGATGATATTGCCTTGCAGGTGGAAATTTTTTATTTTTTTTTCCTTACACACTTTACTACTACTTTAACGACAATCTTCCCAAAAAGTGTATAAGTGAATTGGAACCATTTAATGTTTATTTACCTGTAAAATCCTGTCTTGTGGTACTACATCCAAAAGGCCCAGAGACAGCTGCTGGGTGCTGCCATCTTGGATGTGATGTCAGCAGAACCAGCAGACACTTAAGTGACACTCTATAGTGTGCCGCTTCGCCCCTGCCCCAGGCAACTGCATACTGTATTTATGGAGAGTGAGGGAAGGGGAAGAGAAGTTGGGGTACCACACACAGTAAATATGCACTCCCAGAAGAGGAGAGGGCTATGAAATGGCAGGAGGGAGAGGCTGTGCTAAGGAGTAGACCTATCCTGCAGTTATCAAATTTCCTCGGGAGTTCTAAGGCACATTGCAATTGAATAAAAATGTGTTTATGGAAAGGAAAAATGCTTCAAGGAGAATTTAAAATGTTTGATCTTTCTTTGTCTTTTTAAAGCCTGTGTTTAGTTAAAAAAGGGGACATCATTAACCATTGGTGTGATGTGTCTCTTGTACTGCTGTCTCCAGGTTTAGGTGAAATCTTCCTCCTCCGATACCTAAATTCCCCACTAACGCTCTTGTAATTGCCTAGTGTGCAGATCATTGCCCGTCCTTTCCTCCCAGCTCCTCCATTCATAGAAGCCATTAATACAGCTTCTATGAATGAAACACAATCTATGAATGGAATGGAGTGGAGTGGATGATTGAGAGGTTCACCTCCTCCATTTATAGATTTTTTTATTTTTATTTGTGGAAACCCTGCTGAAGTCTGCACAGTCAGCATTCCCACTATGATCTGTGTTCTACAACCTTCAACTCCAGTTTGGGGATACTTTAAAGACTTCAAGAAAGGTTTATACAGATGAAAACCGTAGTGCATGTACAAGACTTTAGGATGGGTTTACAGTGGTGCCGTGCAGCCATACATGCACATTAATGGTCATTATATCACAAGTTAATGTGCATCATTGTAAATAGGCTGAAAAATTGCAACAAAAAATGCACCTGACCCTTTTTCGGGAGTGCAACACAGGGTAGTACCATGTACTGTGGTGCTCTGGAGCACAGGTGATTTGCTTTATTGCATTGGGGTGCCATTCAAAGTGAATGGCACCTCAGCACATCAATACACATAACGTGTGTTGACGCACCACAGTAGTGTCAACCTGCCCTTAATATTAGTGTTAAAGCCCATCTCCAGGCATAACCAAACCTCGCTCCTGACAGCATCAGGTTTGCTTTAAAAATTCTCTCACCAGCAGCACATACTTCATACTCTTCATTCCCCAGTGCTATGGCCACCAAGAAAAGGATACCCTTTGTAGGCTCTGAGTTGCAGCTGATGAGTGTCTCCCTGCCCCAATGAGAGCACTGGGTCAGTCACCAAACATCAGCACTTTCACATAAGAGGATGGTGAGTGAGTCACATGCCCTTACATACTCAGAAGTACTGGGTATTTTCTTTGCTCTTGGAAGCTACATGGAATGGTAGACAGGGGTACAGGCTATACATGTGGTACTAGTGAAGAATGCATAGATAAGTGAAGATATAGTTAAAGGCAGGGCTGGGACAAGAGGTGGGCAGGGGTGGCAGCTGGGGCACTGTGGTATCATGTGAGGCACAGGGGTACGATAAGGAGATTGGGGGAGGGGGATTTGTGTTGAGAGGAGGAATTTGTGTTGAGAGGAGAGATGTGGAAGAGAATTTGTGCTTGGAGGGGGGATTTTGGGGGGGGGGGGGGATTTGTGCTTGCTGGGGTTGTTTGGGGGACATTATTTGTGATAGGAGTGTAATTTTTTTTGGGGGGGGGGGTATTTATGCTAGGATGGAGGATTTGGGGATAGTTTGTGCTGGGAGAGGGAATGTGGGGGGGGGTCTGTGCTCAAAGGGAAAATTTGAGGGAAGAAGAATTTGTGCTAGGAAGGGGGATTTTTTTTGGGGGGGGGAGTGGGGGGAATTGTGCTGGGAGCACAATGCGAAATGAGTGGATGTGTGCTGTGGGGGATGGGGGGGGGATTTGTTCTGGGAGGGGGGATTTCAGCAGTGGAGGTGGATTTGTACTGGGAAGAGGGGGAATTTTTGCTTAGGGTGTAAGCATGCAGAGGGGAGGGATTTTGTTGACACATAATGACTATACATCTTGGGGAGCGGCGCAATTTGGCATGTTTACCCTGGGCTCTAGATGACCTTGCTCTGGCACTGGTTAAAGGGTACTGTGATGTATATAGAAGGTAACTGCCACCCTCTTTGTACCCACAGCAAAGCTGGAATCAGTGAGGTGTTCGACGGTCATCAAGGGCCCATAACAGGAATCAATTGCCACAGCGCAGTGGGATCCATTGACTTTTCCCATCTGTTCCTGACATCATCCTTTGACTGGACGGTCAAACTGTGGACAACAAAGGTAAGCACTGAAGTCAATACCAATCAAAACACTTACAGCTATAGATGGTGGTAGATGGTCACATTCAACTAGACTTGTTCTTCAATGTTGAAGATGTTTCATAGCTTATCCAGGTCACTTCTTTAGTTCTAGTTCTAATGAGTGTCAGGGACATACCCCAACATTTATATACACACAAGCAGCACAGTCACCTTAATCAAATCGCCATGCAATGTGTCAAATGATTGGTGATTGGTTTGAGGTAACTGTGCTACCTGTGTAGGTATAAAGGCAGAGTATCTTCCTGACACTCTTTAGAACTAAAGAAGTGGCAAAATTAGTTGTATGTGACTAAGGCCCCTTTCCCACTTGTACGACTTGTCCTACGACTTGGGACTGCAAAGTTGTATGATAAGTTGTTCCCCATGATTTCCAATGACTACCATTCATATTAGTACAACTTCAAGTCTTGCCGACTTCAAAGTAGTCCCTGCACTACTTTGGTCAGACTCCTTCTTCAGCCCATGAATATCACTGAAGTCAGATCAAAGTTGGATCGCCGACTTTGGCATGTGACTTGTGCTCTGATGATCTTGAAGGGGAATGCCACGCAAAATGTAAATAAAAACCGGCATGGGTTCTCCATCCAAGAGCATACCAGGCTGTACGGTCTGGTATGGATTTTAAGGGGAACCCCCACACCGAAAAAACTGCGAGGGGGTCCCCCCAAAAATCCATACCAGACCCTTATCCGAGCACACAGCCCGGCAGGTCAGGAAAGGGGGTGGGGACGAGTGCCCCCCCCCGAACCATACCAGGCCGCATGCCCTCAACATGGGGGTTGGGTGCTTTTGGGCAGGGGGGGACAAGGGCCTCTTCCCAACAACCCTGGCCATTGGTTGTCGGGGTCTGTGGGTGGGGAGCTTATTGGAATCTGAAAGCCCCCTTTAACAGGGGGCACCGAGATCCCAGCCCCCCACCCTATGTGAATGAGTATGGGGTACATTGTATATAAAAAGTGTCAAAAATAAAACACGGTATACAGGTTTTTAAAGTAATTTATTAGGCAGCTCCGGGGTCTCTTCCAACTTCTTCTTCCCTCTCCGGCACTTCTTCCTCTTCTGGCAACATCTTCTGCCTCCTCCGCTGATGTCTTCTGCCTCTGGCGGTTCTTCTCTCCTCGCCTGGTCTTCTCCGCTCTCCGCTGATGTCTTCTAGCCCTCTCAGGTTCTTCTTCCTCTGTCTACTGTCTTCTGCCTCTGACGGGTCTTCTCCGCTGTCTTCTCGCTCTTTTGCCGGGTCTTCTTCGCTGCCTTCTCCCTCTGTTCTTCCGATGTTGACTTGATGCTCTCCCGCTCTAATGATAGGTGCGCAGTGTGCCACTACTTAAATTGGCATGGGGCGGGGTCACCGTGTGACGTCATCCGGAGGCCCACCCCTTATGACATCACTGCCCATGATTCTCCGGATGGTGACGTCATAAGGGGTGGGCCTCTGGATGACGTCACCCAGTGACCCCGCCCCATGCTATTATAAGCAGTAGAGGCCGAAGACTTCATCGGAGAAGGCAGAAGACGTCACCAGAAGAGGGAGAAGAGTCGGAGACAGGAGAAGAAGTCGGAAGAGACCCCGAAGCTGCCTAATAAATTACTTTTAAAACCTGCGTACTGCGTTTTATTTTTGACACTTTTTTTTTTTAGGTGAATGGGTAGTGGTACAATGCACCCCATACTCATTCACATAGGGTGGAGGGCCGGGATCTGGGGGCCCCTTTGTTAAAGCGGGCTTCCAGATTTTGATAAGCTCCCTACCCGCAGACCCCGACAACCAACGACCAGGGTTGTCAGGAGGAGGCCCTTGTCCTCATCAACATGGAGACAAGGTGCTTTGGGGTGGGGGGCCCCCGAAGCACCCACCCCCTCATGTTGAACCTGGTATGGTTCGGGGGGGGGGCGTTCCCTCGTCTCCACCCCCTTTCTTGACCTGCTGGGCTGTGTGCTCGGATAAGGGTCTGGTATGGATTTTGGGGGACCCCCGCGCAGTTTTTTCATCGTGGGGGTTCTGCTTAAAATCCATACCAGACCGAAGGGCCTGGTATGCTTTTGGAGGGGGAACCCAGACAGTGCCTGGTATTGTCAGGGATCAAAGTCGGATCCCTGTTCATTGAAGTCGGACGCATGCAGGATTTCAAGTAGCTAAGCAAAGTCAAATCTGCAGTCGTACGACTGTCGTGTCATAGAAGTGTGAAAGGGGCCTAACTACTACTAGCTATATCATGACCTGGAAAATCACAAACAACATTTTACCAGCATTCCAGTCATACTTGTACAACTCCAAAGTTGCACTGATTTTGGAGTTCAACTTTGACGCAACTTTGGATGGGAGCAACTTGGATTCGACTTTGGCTTTGACCAGTGATAATGGACAACTCTTGCACACAAGTTGCATTGTATAACATTCAGTTACGACTTCCATGCAACTCCTGAGGGTTAACATTGAAGTCTATGGCCCTCAAGTTGCATGAAAGTTGGATCAAAGTAGTGCATGAACTACTTTGAAGACGCTGCAACAAGTCATGCATATATGAATAGGTATTATTGCAAAACATGGGGAATGACTTGTCATGCAACTCTGATGTCCAAGGTTGCAAGACAAGTTGTGCAAGTGTAAATGGGGCCTTACCAGCTAGCCTGCAAGAAAAAAAATAAAAAATTAGCCCTGTCTAACAGTGTATATCAAACACAGAGGGTTTAGTTGCACACATTTGCAAAAAAGGTGCATGGACACATTGGATGCCCAGCAAGAGCACAATGGCAGCTGAAAGCATCAAGTCCATCCCCACGCTCAATTTAGCCAACAAGCTGTACAGATAAATGGCAACCACTCCAATCTATAACTAGCCTTCACAGTAAGATTCACATGGAAAGGGCTTAGCACACCCAGCACACTTATCAGCTAGCCTGCAAAAAATAAACGAGCTCTGTCTAACAGTGTAAATCAAAGACAGAAGGTTTAGTTACACACATTTGCAAATATCAATATTAAATGGGTGGGAGGAAGGAATTCCAAATGGGAACCTTCAGTATTTTGGACACTATTTGTTTCAGGTACCAGATCCTACTCTATATGGAAATATATCCAAAAAAAACTAGATATAGAAAAATCAGGACTTTAACAGTATACAAAGCATGTAGAATAAAATCTTAATTTTATGTGCACAAATGTAAAAACAATGTAATAATATACAAAATCTGCAAAAATACAAAACAGGATTACATGCAAATATTATATATCATGTATTGCTTTCCTCTCCTTTCCTTTATATCCGTGCTATATTTAGGTGATGGGTTGCTTGCTGTGACTTTAACACGTTTCACAGATCAATAGCATGCTTCGTCAGGAAGATAATTACAGTCAAGATCTGCAGTAGATGTATAAATTGTTCAAAAATAACATAATTTAACCAGTACGACCAACAACTGCACCTCGTGGAAGAAATGGACCATGCTTATCTGGAATATCCAGTGTCTGCCCTTGAAATGGGCCATTTGTTCAAAATCTATGTTTTGCTTTTACTTGCTCAGTTCATGTGTAAGATTAGTCCATATCAAATCTCCGTCCACATAGGAAATAAAATTATTTTTGCATATGACTGCTGTTCTTTCGCCAAGCTCCTATGGAGGCACTCTGTGACATGCCTATGTGGATGGAAATTTGATATGGACTAGACTTTTCAAATGAAGTGGCCAATTTTGAGCAAGTATAACTAAAAGCGAAACATCTGTTTTGAACCAATGACCCATTCCAGACACTGGGTATTCCAGATAAGCGTGGTCCATTTCTTCTAGGAGGTGCAGTTGTTGGTCGTACTGTCTAGACTTGTGCACGACGGAAAATGTTGTTTCGTTTTGTTTTCATTCGTAAAATACCTATTGTCGTTCTGTTATATTCCTTATGTTACATGAATTCCTTTTTTGGATAATTTGTTATTTCTGTAGAGTATCATTATTCATTATAACGAATTGATTCATTTTCAGATAATTTGATATTTATGTATATATATATATATATATAATTTTTTTTTTTTATTATTATTATTTTTTTTTTTTTTCATGATAACAATTTGTAGTTCTGAAAGTCATTTGTTTATTGAATCCCTTAACACACACAATGACAATATCTCTTCCCCTCTGCTCAATTACAATACAATACCCTTCCCTCTCAGTTCTCATGAATGCACTTTGCCAGTAATCCAACCTCCAGCACAAAATGAGTCAGCTGATTGGACTGTAAGATTTACTCCGAGTTGACTATTTGTTTCATTAGACCTTTAACGAATTATGCCGAATTCATTTGTTATTTTCACTATATTCTCTTTCGTAATAGTTTAAATTCGTTATATTTTTCTGCCTAACTTTGATTTGTTACAAAACCAATTGCACATTTCTAGTACTGTCTGAATTGTGTTATTTTTGAACAATTTATATATCTAGCACAGATCTTGACTTTAATTATCTTCCTGATGAAGCATGGTATTGATCAGAAAACGTGTTGAAGTCACAGCGAGCAACCCATCACCTAAATAAGGCGCGGATGTTGAGCAAAGTAATATATGATATATAATATTTTACTGTATATGTGATCCTGTTTTGCATTATTCCAGATTTTTTATATTATTACATTTACAAATATATGTGAAAGCCACAGTGCCTCATCAATGCTCCTTTGTATACTGTGGTCCTATCTCTATAGTTTTCAGAGTCTCTGAAAGAATGGAAACCTTCACAGATAACACTTAGGCCGCGTACACACGGGCGGATTGTCTGCCCAACTTAGTCCGCTGAACCGCGTTTCAGCGGACAATCCGCTCGTGTGTGGGCTTCAGCTGACTTTTTCAGCGGACAGTCTGACGGACTTTGTCTTTCGGAATTTCCGTAATTTTGTCCGTCCAAACTTGGTTTTGTCCGCCCAAACTTGGTTTCAGCGGACAGTCCGCTCGTGTGTAGGCAAGTTGGACGGACTAAGTATGGCGCATGCTCAGAAAGGATTTACACGGCCGAAGGTTGCATTGCAGTGTATTGGACGTCGTTTTTCTAGTCCCGTCGTACGTGCTGTACACGTCATCGCGCAAGTTTTCAGCGGACTGTCTGTTCATCGTGTGTGGTCAAGTCCGTTCATTCAAAATTTGGACGGACTGTCTGTCGGATTGTCTGACGAAATTAGTTGGGCAGACAATCCGCCCGTGTGTACGCGGCCTTACATTTTTTCTTTTATGTTCCTTGTATCCTTTTGACTCCTTATAAACAATATGGAGTGGTGGTAGGTACAACACAAGGTCCAATTTTAATCTTCACCACAGATATTTCTAGAATTTTATTGCTATGGGCATCACACACAGAGGTCTAACTTTTTTTTATCCTTTGTAATTGCTTGTATGTAACCCTTCTTTATATTAAATTTTCATCATCCCTTATATAACAGCTAAATTTTAACATACGATTTACAATGCAAGTGTTGCCAGTATAACTTCCCCTAAAGGAGGTTTTTCTCTTTTTTTCTGTCAAGCTGAATTTTACCAAACTTAGATTTTTGCAGTCCTTGATAATGTATAACATGTGTTGGAGGAGTTGGAATTTTATTATTAAACAGGATTCTTACAAGTGCTGCTACATGAAAGTCCAGGAGTTGTATTAATATTGCTGTGCGTAATACAGATAATATTTCACACTTTATGCAATGTGATATCATTGACTGAGATCTCTCTGAAGGAGCATCTGTATGAGCCAAGATTTTGTTACTGATGAATATAGGAATGCTTGTAGAATAAACCTAGACTTAAACTGTACCTTTCAGAAACTTTACAAGTCTGCCTTAATACATTCCTGACATGTCATGATATAGATCAGCCATTCTCAACCTTTTTAATCCAGGGAAACCCTTGAAATAATTGTCGGGTTTCAGGGAACCCCTGCTAAAATTAAGGCATTAGGGGTTAGTGGGAAGAATGCCTCTTTACATCGGTGGTCAGTCTAGCGAATACTCTCCTTAAAGTGCTGGGCAGAATGCCACCTTTACAGACAGCTAATAAATATTACTGGTGTCAAGCCGCTGACTCTCCCAAGTGGCACTGAACCTGAAACTATGTAGACACCAACAGATCGATGGTCAGTGAGTCAGAACTCAAGGAAACCCTGAGCAACCTCTGGAGGAATCTTCCACAGAACCCTGGCTGAGTATGGCTGATACAGAGCAAAAGTAGTATTTCAAAGAGTTATATCTTTAGCCCCTTGGGGCCGATCTAACACAAATATGCAGTCCTGCTCCACTGGGCTTTATTCCATGGAGCCGCATGTTTGCGTATCTCCCTTTGTGCTGGGAGCACACTGCACACCGCGCTCCCAGCACTGAGACTGGGTTCTTACCAAGAGCCTCAGGTCCCGTACTAATGATCGGGACCCAGAACTCCCGATTTCAGGTCACCTGATTGTTGTGGTAGTGTCTGATTGGCTAGTGTCTGTAAAAGCCCGCCCCTGTCTTTCTCTCTCTGTGAATGGAGAGGAAGGATGCATTGTAACCTTGTCTCTCCTTGCAGTGTTTGTAAAAATCAAAACATTAAAAGATAAAATAAAGATAAAATACCCAGAGCAAAGTTTGATCTAGGTCAGTGCCAGGGTTAGTGTTTTTAATTAAAATGATAGAAAAAGACACTTACAAACCAAGCACTTATCGTAAGTGCAATGTGGAGTGCTCAATGTGTACAAACCGCAATCCGAAGATAGCCGCGGGTAACATCAGGTGTGACTCCTCCCCCCCGGTACATTTTACATCATGGGCGGGACTTGGTCAGCGGGAATGTCACGCCTGACGTCACCCGTGGCTATCTTCCGATTGTTTGTACCCATTGAGCGCTCCACGTTGCACTTATGATAAGTGCTTGGTTTGTGTCTTTTGCTATAATTTTTATTAAAATCATCAGCAGTCAGCACTAAAAGGTCTTCTTTTGATTTTGTATATATGCTGTAAATATCGCTGAGGACTCGCCACTCTAGACTGACATTGGTCATTCACGGGTCATATAATTGAGATGAGTGGCCACAATCATATTTGGTGGAGGGATTACATGATTTTGGCATTAGTATGCTACCTATTACACCACTCCTGATGCACTCCTATGGGCTTCTTACCTCTGTTTAAGACTTTTAAATATGTTATTGCCTGTTTTATTGAGCTGCACTTTATGATTGTTTTATGAACATGTGTGGCATTGCTTTGATCATCAGGAGCAGGATTATTTATTTTGGGTTGTTGTTTGGTGGTAGGTTATGGTAATAACAAGAACTATACAGCTAAATTTTTAATAATGTTTAATTATGTTTTTACTATTTTAGGCCAGTTTTCTTGAGTATAAAAAAAAAAAATCAGGAGATTTCCATAACCATTTACCACCAAATGAAAGCCCAATTTGCCCTGAAAAAACAAGGTACAATAAAACATTGGTTTGAGAGCGTTTTGCAAGACCAGCAAATTTTTTAAATAAATTTTGACTTGATATACAAGTGATGTCTTGATATACAAGTAGCGTCATGTGACAACTGAGTATAAAAGAGAAGAGAGGCACCTCTAAGCCCTTGTACACACGGTCGGAGATTCCAACAACCAAATTCGTCGGAGTAATTCCGACGGATTAATTTCAGAAGAGGTCCGGAAGTGATGTTGCATACACACGTCGGACAAAGTTGTCGGAAAATCCAATTGTACATAACGTGATGACGTTATTTTGTTACGACAGGACTACGTTCAGGCTAGTAGCCAATAGCTTTGGTCTAGGAATTTGATCTGAGCATGCGTGGCACTTTGTCCGTCGGAGTAGGCTACACATGATCGGAGTATGTCTGATCGGAGCATTTTGTCTGAAAATTTTACTGGCAAGTTGGAAAAGTTGGTCCGTCAGATATTCCGATGGAAACAGTCCGATGCAGACCACACACAGTCGGAATATCCGACAAAACGGTCCGATAGGACACATTCCGTCGGAATCTCCGACCGTGTGTACAAGGGCTTAGTGTAGCAATATGGTTACACTTGATGAAGTTACAACATTTAGCAACATATTGTTACACTTAGAGGCTCCTTTCTTCTCTTTTATACTTTGTAGCTCCTGCTGGATTTTGCTTCTAATCCCCTTGTAGAGGCTTCCATTTGTAGATGGACATTTTATGGTTGCACAACCTGGTCACATTGCTATAATATTTTTATATAGACTATAAAGGGAAGGACTTATGAATAAATGTTTGTGGAATGAATCATTTGAGTTTCCATTATTCCATTATTTCTTATGGGGAAATTTGATTTACAAGTGCTTTGGATTACAAGCATGTTTCTGGAACGAATTATGCTGGCAATCAAAGGTTTTACTGTATAATCCACTTGCATATACAAAGTAGTTGTGATGATATGTACGGTTTTACTAACACATGTCAAAGTTTCCAAAATTGTGCTTAGGCATTGACATTTGTTTTACCCTTATGCCGCGTAGACACGGTCGGACTTTCCAACAGGAAATGTTGGATGTGAGCTTGTTGTCGGAAAGTTCAACAGTGTGTATGCTCCATCGAACATTTGCTGTTGAATATTTCTGGCCACAAATGTTTGAGAGCAGGTTCTCAAATTTTCTGCCAACCTCTCTTTGTTGTCGGAAATTCCAATCGTGTATACACAAGTCGGTCACACACAATTCCACGCATGCTCGGAATCAAACAGAAGGAGCCGCACTGGCTATTGAATTTCCTTTTTCTCGGCTCGTCGTACATCTTGTACGTCACCACGTTCTCACGTTCGGAATTTGGGGCCAACATTTGTGTTACCGTGTGTATGCAAGACAAGTTTGAGCCAACATCCTTCGGAAATAAATCCACGGTGTTGTTGGCAGAAAGTCTGATCGTGTGTAAGCGGCAATAGATACAAAGGGGTTAAAATGCCATCCTGTGTCCTATAGTGACATAGAGCAGGAGAAACCAAAGTGGCCAGCAGGGGGACACGCTGTTCGACACACACGGAAGCGTCAGATAGTATTGGTGCCTAGAGTTCAAGAGGGCAAATTTTCAACATACTGGCTGCCAGACAGATGCATGTAAAAGTTTGTCTTCCAAAGGGTTTTGCTACAGCAGTTTTTAAGCTTAACTTTAAGGGACCCTTCAGACCTTTGCATTGTGGTAATACATGGCAATAAACGGTAATGCACTGCATTTCACGTGAAGTGTTACAGTGCCATTCATTTACGATGGCACCCCATTTCACAAGTACAGCAGGTGGCAAAGAACCAGAGCTGCAGCACACCACGATGCACATGCTACATGTTATGGTGCACTGCAATAAAAAATGCTGCAGCAGCTGTTTTTGTTCCTTTGCCGCACATTGTCGGCTCATTCAAAATAAACACACCATAAAGAACCCAAAGGTTCGAAGTGGCCCTCTAACCGCTGCAGCCCCCTTTTCTGGCATCCTCCTACCAAACGTATACGAGCAATCTATTTTTCCATTGAGTGCACATTGACTATAATTCAATCTGTGCAAACATATCATTCAGAAACGCAATCATTTTCTTAATTGTATTAAGCCTATTAAAACAAGTCCTCCATTAATTGTAGATTAAATTAAAGTTTCAGGATATACAAAGCACATTGTAGTCATTAAGCACTTTATTCTGAGCTGCCGAAGAAACCCAACATATTTCACTTTTCAAAGACGAAGCTAAGAAGCATTTACATTCCGCACTTCTCTAGAAAAGAAAATTGCAGTACAGCTTGACTGCCTGTGACGTGATTTGTAAGAAAACACAAAGCAAAACAGGGAGGCAAAACAACGGATCTGTATGTGGTGCTAACATGTAAAGCAGTCATTGTATATCCCCCCCTCCCCCCTATTTTTGTATTTTATGTAATTCTGATCTAAAGTCTTTCTTGTGCTGTATGAACTTTAGCACACTAAGTACAAAATGGATTATTAATTAAAGCGATTGTTGCTAAAATAAAACTGTTAAATAAAGTACTCCCTGCAATGAAGGCATTGAATACTCCCCTTTCTACTCACTGGCAATCTCTATTGTAGTGAAGGGAAACTGGCGGCTGACGATTCCGCCATATAGGACAATTCTGGGAATGCCGAACATCCGATTCCCCAAATTTGAGATTCATCAAAATTCAGACTTTAGTGCGTTGAAATCAACAGGGAATTGTAAAATGAAAATATTTTTTTGTTTGATTTTAACCGCTTCAATGCCGGGCACTTTCAACCCTTCCTGCCCAGGCCAATTTTCAGCTTTCAGCACTGTCACACTTTGAATGACAATTGCACGGTCATGCAACACTGTGCCCATATAAAAGTTTTCTTTTGGTGGTATTTAATGATCGCTGGGTTTTTTACTTTTTGCTAAAAAATAAAGCCCGAAAAAAGTTTCTCTTAGCTTCTGCTAAAGTGGATGTAAAGCCACTCTCATCCTTTCTAAACTACTGCATTATTGGTTATCTAGAAGGATATAGATGCCTCCTGCATGGATACTTATCTGTCAAATGTCTCCCCTCTGTCTGCTATGAGACCCCAAAAACTGCAGATTCTGTGGGTGGGTCTGTTTTCCATTGCTCAGTGGGTGTATCAGTAGACACCCCCCACCCACCTCTACACTCCCCTTATCAACATGCATTTTCTCCTGTGTATTTCTTATGCCGCGTACACACGATCAGACTATCCGGCGGACTTAGTCTGTCGGACAAACCGCCAGAAAGTCTGTCGGACTTTCCGAATGAGCGGACCTGCCCACACATGGCGGACAATTTTTGAGTCAAAACTACTTTCTAAGTCTGCTGGACTTTTGGGGGAAAAAAGTCCGCCGGAGCCCTCGCAAACCGGATAGTTTGATCGTGTGTACGAGGCATTACACTGAACTTCAGCTATGATCTCTAACATCCAGTCAAAACCCAGAAAAGTCCCCATGCTGAGGTGTGGAAAGAAAGGAGTGGGGGTGGGAATTTAAAAAATAATTTGTGTCTTAGGCTAGTGCATGAGATATGTAAATCAACTGTCAATCACAGCAAGGGGGAAGAACAGACAAAGATTTCACAGTTTGTCTGTTTTATTTCACTGAAAAAAAAATATGAGGATTGCTCAGAGCTGGATTAACTCTTTGTAGCAAGACTGGGCACAGCTGATCTGAAATCCCATACTTTATATTGTGCCAGACAAAAAACGAAATAAAACATTTTCGGGTTTACATCCACTTTAATGTTAGAAAATTTTGTAAACAAGTAATTTTTCTCCACTAATGGGCACTGATAGACTACACCAATGAGGCGGCACTGATGAGACGACACTGATGAGGTGACACTGATAGGCTGCACTGATGAGCACTGATAGGCAGCACTGATGGACACTAATAGGCTACACTGATGAGACAACACTGAAGGGCACTGATGAGGGGACACTGATATGCAGCACTGAAGGACACTGATAGGTGGCACTGATGGACACTGATATGTGGCACTTATGGGCAGTGATGGAGGGCACATATAGGCAGCACTGATGGGCACTTACTGGCGGAACTGATGGGCAGCACTGGGCACTGAATGGCATCACCGATTGGCATCACTGCTGGGCACTGACTGGCATCACTGCTGGGCACTGACTGGCATCACTGCTGGGCACTTTTGTGAACTATGGCCCCATCTTTAAACTGTGGTTGATTTACTAAAGGCAAATGGACTGTGTACTTTGCAAAGTGCAGTTTCCCCAGAGCTTAGTTAATGAGGTAAGGCTTCACTTTGTAAAGAATACCCAATTACATGCAAAATTAAAAAAAAGTTTTGCTTGCACATGGTTGGATGATGGAAGTCAGTAGAGCTTCTGATAATTTACTAAGCTTTGAAGCAACTGCACTGGCATAGTGCACCATCTATTTGTCTTTAGTAAATCTAGGTGCTGCAGAATTTAACCACTTCAATACCGGACACTTAAACACCTTCCTGCCCAGACCAATTTTAAGCTTTCAGCGCTGTCGCAATTTGAATGACAATTGCGCGGTCATGCTACACTGTACCCAAATGAAATTTTTATCATTTTTTTCCCACAAAGAGAGCTTTCTTTTGGTGGTTTTTGATCACCTCTGCGGTTTTTATTTTTTGCTAAACAAATAAAAAAATACCGAAAATTTTGAAAAAAAAATGTTTTTTTTTGTTTCAGTTTCAAAACTTATAAATAAGTAAATTTTCTCCTTCACTGATGGGCACTGATGGGGATACACTGATGGGCAATGATAAGGCGGCACTGATGGGCACCGACGAGGTGGCACCAATGAAGTGGCACTGATGAGGTGGCATTGATGGACACTGACATGTGGCACTGATAGGCGGCACTGATGGGCACTGATAGACGGCACTGATGGGCACTGATAGGCGGCACTGATGGGTGGCACTGATGGGCGACACGGATGGGCACTGATAGGTGGCACAAATTGGCACTGATAGCTGGCATGGATGGGCATGGATAGGCGGCACAGGTGGGCATGGGTAGGTGGCACAGGTGGGCATGGGTAGGCGGCACAGGTGGGCATGGATGGGCACTGATAGGTGGCATGGATGGGCACTGATAGGCCACACGGATGGGAACTGATAGGCGGCATTGTATTATAATATACTGTACTAATGGATGCCAATCAGTGCCAAACAATAATACATGCCAATCAGTGATGCCCATTGTGGGCACTGATTGGCATCCATTATGGGCACTGATTGGCATCCATTGTGGCACTGACTGGAATCCCTGGTGGTCTAGGGTGGCATACCTTATCCTGGGCATCCCTGGTGGTCTGGTGGCTTCCCTGGTGGTCCAGTGTGGACATCCTCGGCGGGGCTGTGCTGATAATCGATCAGCACAGGCCCCCCCTGTCAGAGGAGCAGCCGATCCGCTTTCCTCTACTCGCGTCTGACAGACGCGAGTGAGGAAAAGCCGATCACCAGCTCTTCCTATTTACACTGTGATCAGCCGTGATTGGACACGGCTGATCACGTGGTAAAGAGTCTCCACCGGAGACTCTTTACCGAGATCGTAGTTGCCGGGTGTCAGCGGCGCGCAGCGGCTCGTAATCCTGAGGACGTCATATGACGGCAGATCAGGATTATGAAACCACTTTGCAGCCGTCAATTTGTAATAGGGCGGGCGGCAAGTGGTTAAAGAAGAAGTATGGCCAAGGTTTTTTGACCCGACATTTCCTATGGATCACAGATGTGCAGTTAGTTCTGTAGTCCTGCGACCTGTTTTTTTTGTATCACTCAGCCAGTTCAGGCACTGGATCACTTTACAGTTGGGATCCACATATGATATCTGGACTGGAGGTTGACTCAGCCTCTCAGTGAGCCCCCGGGAGACTGAGCCAGCCACTCCCACCCCTTCTGCAGCCCATCGTTCCAGTGGGTGCTGGAGGGGCAGACCAGAGGGCAGTGTAAGACAGTCACTGACTCAGTGCAGTGCAGAGACGTCGGGGGACAGATGCAGCATTGGAATCATTCTATATCCATCTAAGTGAGTATAATTTTTTTTTTTTCTATAAGTCAGAACTTCAGTTATACTTGCTGATCATGCTGGGGAAGTCCACCTAATGAAGTTTCCTGTGATGCTGTGACAACAATGCTGCACTGTTCCTGAATTCGGGGCATTGTTGCCACTGTCATGTAGGCAGTGCCTGCTTTCACTGCAGTGGGATCAGAAGATATTGAAGGGAATATGACTTTGTCACTTCTGATTCACAATCTTGTAGCTTGTCAATCAGCACCGGGCCACACCTAGTCCTGCCCACTGCTCCCGGGATTGACAGCACTGCCCCCGTTGCTCATAGTGAAACCCTCCCACTATGAGCTGCAGTGACTGGAATGAGGAGCGGGTGAGACACAAATGAAGAAGGATTTGGCTCAGTCAGGGTAAGGTAAGGGAAGTTTTTGATTTACTTAATGAGGTTGGATCCCATAGTAACTGAATCTGGGATTTGGGTAAACTGTCATGCAGGGCTCATGCACACTGCAGCTCAAAAAAAAAATGTTTTTACAGGCATTTAAGCTTTTATTTCTCTGCCTAAAAAAGCTTGAATTAGAAGCTTGTGCTTTTTTGTGTTCTTTTGCATGTTTTTACTGAGCTTATTTGAGTATAAGTGTTCTTTTTTTGCACAAAGCCTCTTCTCAGCTCATTTATCCTTTTTTTTTGTGTGTGTGTCTTTTGAGCTTTCTTTCTCTTTTTCACGCTGTTTCACGCTTTTTGCAAGTTGTTGGGCACTTAGGCATCTTCTCTCCTCTCAAAGACACATATTTGGGGGGGGGGGGAGTTTACCTGTAAGGGCTCATGCACACTGCAGCTCAAAAAAAAGCTGCTTTTACAGGCATTTGATCTTTTATTTATCTCTGCCTAAAAGCTTGAAAGCTTGAAGAAGCTTGTGCTTTTTTGTGCTAGTTTGCGTGTTTTATTGAGCTTTTTTGAGCACCTTTTTTTTTTTCACAAACCCTCCCCTCAGCTAATTTTTCCTTTTTTTTGTGTGCATTTTTGAGCTTTTTTGTGCTTTTTCGCACCTTTTGGGTACTTAGGTGTTTTTTCTGCTTTAAAGCTTCTCTCAAAAACACGAGTTTGGTGTGGGGGGATTTCTGCCTGTAAACTCCCAAAAAAGCTATAGTGTGCATGGGCACATTGGCTAACATGGAAGGGGGGGGGGGGGGGGGGGTTTCCAGGCAGAAAAAAAAAGCTCAAAAGCCTATAGGAGCCGCCTCTTTGAGATGCACTGTGCAATTGTGCATGAGCTCTAATGGTGCAATGGGCTTTTCCTTGAGGGTTCAGAAATCTTCTTTTAGCTATTTTGGCAGCACAAAAAGTGAGTAAAAATATCCACAATGGCTACAGAAACAGCAATAAAAACTTGACAGAGGTTTCAGCGCTTCTCCATTCGGTCCAAAAGTGAAAAACAAAAGTTTCACCTGCAGTTGTGCTTTATTACAGGCAGTCCCCAACTTACAAACATCCGACTCATACTTACAAACGGAGGGAGACAACAGGAAGTGAGAGAAAATCTACCCCTAGGAAGGGAAATTCACTCCTGTAAAAGTTTCCACAACAACCCAAAATTTTCAAAATGCAATTGTCAGGGACAGAAAGCGAGGTGAAATCTTCTAGATAGGGGCACAGACAGCAAAATAAGGGGTGTTAAGCCTTCCCTATACAATCCAAAAAAGCTAAAAATATTTTTTTGAGCTGGAGTTACACTTAAAAATGTACCTGTTCCAACTTACATACAAATTCAACTTTAAAGAGAAGTATGAGGTTTTTTTTTTCATTTTTTTTTTTATCATGTTTACCTAGGTGGATGCAGCATTTGTCCGCTGCCAGCACCAACACTGAGACCCGAGCGATCAAACATGCCCCGATCGCTCGGTTCTCAGAACTCCTTCTGCTGATTACGTGATGAGGGAGCAGGGGGCAGGGCGGTTTGGAATCAAACTTGCAGGTGTGCCACCATAGGAAGTGGCTTCCTATGGTGGCACACTGAGAAGAGCAGGAGCCAGGAGCGCCAGTGGTAGACCTAAGAAGAGGTGGATTGGGGCCGCTCTATGCAGTGGAATTGGTAAATATTCATGTTTGTTATTTTAATATTTTTCTGACTTTATAATCACTTTAACTACTCTTGTGCCAAAAAGTGGAACCCTCATTAGCTTCATTATTTAAAATTTTACACAATGATACAACAATTAAGTACAATAAAATGTAAATTTGCTGACCAGGGTTTGCTGTGTTGCGGTTTCATTCATTTTGAATAGTGCCCCAATGCACTGTTATAGTAGTTGGCAGACGTATGATGTGCTCTATGGTGTGCTGCCTTTAAAAGGGTCATATCTAGTTTTTGGGCCCTTTTTTTCAGAAACAACTCCACTCCAGACCAGCCAATAGATATCCACACCAGCCTTCCAATTACACAAGAGATGATTCGTTGTCACAAGAGCTGTGTCTTTGCCATACCTTTTTTGCATAACAGGAAAAAGGTTATTACAGCTACCATCGACTCCAAATACCATTACTTGTTTTAGCACCTTTAAAGTGTTACTAAACCCAGGAGCCTGCATTCACTATATCTGGTCTCCCACAGTACACAGAATATGTAGTGCAATTATTTTAGTAAATATAAACTGCTAAATACTTTTTCTTATCTGCAGTATATAGCAGTCTTATGACTACTATCAGTGCCTGGTTAAAGCTTGTAGGAGGTATTTTCATTCTACTCTGACTGTCCTATAAGAATGCAGGCCCCCCGACCCTCTGTCTGAACAGTGCTGATTGGCCCTGTGCTGATCACATGCACCCTGCCAGGAAAATTAATAAATAAAACTCTCTAGCAATACACACCAAACTGAGCATTTGCAGAGTGCCCCCAAGGCTCTGTTCTGTCGGGGGATGGATTGGGGACTGTGGAATAAGGGGAGGATCAGAGAAGACAGGATCGAACAGCCTTTTTTCACAATGCACAGGATTAACCCCTTAGGTTCCAATGTGAGTATAACAAGCATGCTTTACTGCATATACAGACTGATTTTACTGTTGTGGATTTAGTAATACTCTAAGCATGCTATACATGGCAAGAGTCTAGCGGAAAATTGTAGACCAAACGGGGACTGGATCTTATCGCATGCAGTCGCTTTTCAGGTATTCTTACAGTCACAACTGCCGGCTGTCAAAATACAATAGGCAGCAGGGGAGAATCCTTCATCAATGCTGTTTATTGTAGATTGAGGAATACGGGAGAGAAAGCTTTCCATGTATGACTAACTTAAAGTGTTTGTTAACCCCCCCAAAAATTGATCCTGCTCCTTTCAAGCATGTTATATGACAGAGTGTTTGTGCTGTGTCATTTGGCCCCCTGTAACACCTAAAAATACCTGGATGATCCTGCCAGTTTTTCCCCAACCCCTATGTAAACTGACCATGGTGTATCATGGCTGCTGAGCCCTGACACCGTGGTCAGTTTATGTGCCTCTGTCATCTACAGCCTGCTATCTGTCTCCTCTCTGCTCCTGTGTGCTCCTCCCCCTCCCCTCCCTGCCTGTCAGCTCGTGACAGTGCCGCCCCCCCCCCCCCCAACCCTCCTGCTGCTTGCCTAACTGTAACATGTATGCACCATCAGCACTGCCTCCTCTGTGTGTGATTTATAAATCAAAATGCTGTAAATACCTAATTTAAGAGTGGCGATCCGCGATCATAATACCGGCCAGGCTCTCTCCTCCTCTCCCTCTCCCCTCCTCCCCCCCTCCCGACTGACATCAACAGGGAATCTCAGCTGCATCTGTCATAAGAGGAAAGGAAAGAGCTGGCCAGTCATGTGATCGCAGATGGCCACTCTGAAATTAGGTATTTACAACATTTTTTTTTATAAATCACACACAGAGGGGGGCACTACAATAGGAGACAGCACTGATGGTGCATACACGTTACAGTGACTTAACAACCACTTTAAGCCCTTGTACACACGGTCGGAGATTCGGACAACCAAATCCGACAGATTCTGTCCCGTCGGATTTTGTCAGACGGATCTTGTCCGAAACTGTTGCATACACACGGTCGGAGGAAGTTGTCGGAAAATTGAATCGTTCAGAACGTGATGACGTTATTTCGTTACGACGGGACTACATTCAGGCTAGTAGCCAATAGCTTTGGTGTAGGAATTTGATCTGAGCATGCGTTGCACTTTGTCCGATCGGAATTCTCTACACATGATCGGAGTATGTCCGATTGGACCAGTTTGTCGGAAAATATTTACAGCAAGTTGGAAAATTTGGTCCGACGGATATTCCGACGGAAACAGTCCGATGCATACCACACACAGTCAGATTATCTGACAAATCGGTCCGATAGGACACATTCCGACGGATTCTCCGACCGTGTGTACAAGGGCTAAGACTGAGAACACAAATATTTGTAACGCCTGTAAAGACAGGACATAAAACAAATTGTACTTTTTTCTTGGATAAAGCCCATGCTCCATCACATCACATAACTCCTTCACCTCATAAAGAAAATCACATCAGCCAAAAGTATCTGAAATTGTCTTATTTTACAGTTTGTGTATATTTCATTTTTCGTGTGAAAGCCTTGGATTTGCAGAATTCCAGATTATTTTAGCCCAGATCAGATGGTTTCTATCTGAGCAGTAGAAAAACCCAGCATTTCCTAGAGCTGGAAAATTACTTGCACATGGCCTGCAATGCCGAAATCAGTGGAGTTTCATCACTTAGCAGTGGGGATGGTGATTTATAGCTAATAACTTTCTGTGAACTTGCTATGATGGACAGAGGTTCGAAAAGGCAGAAAGACCTCCAGGCTTGTTTATTATGGCGGTGCAAAAAATAAAGATAAAGATGTGCCATAAACCATCCCAACCAATGAGATTGTACCTTTCATGGCACCACTACAGCAAAGAAAAATGATTGCTGCTTTCTTGGCTTGTCACGCTTTTCTAATTGCTGTTTGGCTTTTTAAAACATATGTATGTAGCCAGGTGCTGGGCTACAGCAATTTGGACACTGAGGACACTGCCTTTTTATTCTTCTCTCCTCTACTGATCTACTGATGTTATGCTGCACTATTCTCCTCCGGCCAGCAGTGGGAGAGCTAAAGCCATGCAAGTTCATCGACTTTCAGAGACATGCAGAGCACCGGGAATCCTGGGAGACGTAGTTTGAGACAGCAGCCATATAATTGGACGAATAACCTAATTACACTACAGATTCCAAACCTAGACAGCACCTATGCCAACCCTATACTCCATTATATCGAACCGTTACTGCACCTGAACCACATCTACCTTGCACCTTTGCTGTGATCTTGTCATACCCATACTATACCTATGTAGCGGCGACACTTTTCTGTTTCAATATGTTTATTGAAAATTTGAATAAACAGAAATAGACAAGAGACTACAATCTGCTCCTTGAGTGCCCTCACAGGGGCCACAAAACATGAATACAAAACCAAAGGGTAAACCATCACATTATACTTCTAATAAACACAAGATACGGAAGGGAAATGAGTAGGGGATGATATCGAGACTAGTTCCAGTACCAAACAACTTGTTCCCTTGTTGTTTCCGGAGGGTGAGTCCTTTTCCCACTACCCCCGTCCATGGGTGGCAGCAGTATTTATTAGCAATGGGAGAGATTACAAAGGAGAGTAAAGAGAGATAGGGAACAGAAGAAGGAAGGGTAAAGAGATGAGAGGGGGAGGAAAGGAGGGGGGGAAGCTCGGGCGTGGACGCCTCGCCAAGAGAAATTAGACCAAACCCAGGTATGCAGCTTGGAGCGCGGGGGAACTCATAGGAGATCCACGGCTCCCAGATTTTTAGAAATTTAGCATGAGAATCATGGACAATACTGGACATACGTTCCTGAAGTAACATAGCAGTCATGCGGGTCTTAACCCCTTGAAAATCTACCCGTTGTGACTTCCAATCTTGGGCAATGGTCCACTTGGCCGCTATAAATAGATAGGTAGCCAGCTTCTGTTGAGGGCCTCGCAAGCCAGGAACCAGGCAATGTAGGAGAGCTAGCTTAGCGTCCCTTCCGATCGTTAGGTGAAAGAGTGTCTGCAGCAAGCCAAAAACCCTAGACCAGAACCCCACCAACCTTGGGCAAGCCCACCATGTGTGCATAACATCACCTCGCTGTCCACAGTTGCAGAAGCATCTGTCAGTACTCCCAAGGAATGCCCGAGCTGTGCGGGCAGGTACCCAATACCATCGGAACATTACTTTATATGCGGCCTCTAGGGTATTTGTGTGTAACGGCGACACTTTTGACAGGGTGTCCACTATGTACAAATTTAGTTTTTTCCTCAGAACAGTAAAGGGGTTCTGAGGGTTGATTGTGCAGGTTTAACTTTGGCCTCAGTTTGGCTGGGCTGTGTTAGGGTTCTGCCTGGTCATAATGTACAGTGAGGTGCACATGACAGGACCAAAACCAGGCCTGGTTGGATGCTTTGGGTATAAGCGTTCCCCGGAGCCAATCAGTGGGTGCGTTTGGCCCCGCTGAGGAGTCTGGGGAAGGGTACCTAAGAGGCTGAAGTCATGTGTTGGGGGTTCGTTCATCAGGCAAGAGCTGCCTATTCCTGAATCTGGACCGGGGTAGCCCGCGAGGGGTCACGGGAGCGTATGCTGCTCCGCAACAGGGTCAGTTTGATTAGCCACTTAGACCCTTTTCTTTATTTACCCTCTTTATTTACCCTAGTGGGTCATCTAAATAGTATTGTGGGCCAAACCTATGATTTTATTGTGCTTGTAGGCAGGTGCAGTCTACTTTCTCCACTGCAGGTGACGCTCTTCCACAGCAGCACTGCAGTTGGAGAGGAGGTCAGAAGCCACATAACTCCTCTATGGTTTCCTGGGTCACTGGGGAAGTGGGGAGTATCAAATTGAATTCTGCCACCTCATGTGACCCCAGAAGCCATCCTTGGTCAGGCAGAGCTTTTTAAAGGCCCTAACCATGTTTGGTGCACATTTTTCAAATTTTTCAAGTTGGTAGAGTAGGGACAGGAACCCTGCCTGGTAGGGACAGTACTGGCGGCTGGGAAAGAAAGGCTCCCGACAAGAAATCTGAGAAGGGTCAAGCTAAGGGCTCGTAACCTCTCTGTACACTTGCCTGCTCATCTCTCTACAGATGCTGTCAGTTCAGCTGCCTTCTGCCCTACACACTGTTGGAACTGTCAGTGTTCCTGGTTGGGCAGCCTTCCCATTGGGTTATTTGTGAACTGTCTCTGCATTATTTCAATGCAAGATCTTTCATTGCAGTAGGACTGAGTGTGTTATTTCAGCCGCACCATGCTGCACCCCACCTACATGCTGATTACTTTGCAATATCAAAATAAATATACGGTAAAGTAAAATCAGCTTTTTTTTTTTTTTTATATTGCCTCAGTATGCTCTAACATAGAGGGGATTTAAAAATTTAGCTGATAAAGTCACCAGTTATATTTAACCTCCCTGGCGGTATGATTATTTCGGATTTTAGGTGCTGAAAGCGGTACCATTATTTTGCATGAAAATTTGGTGTTTTATATTGTAGTGCCTTAGCAATAACTCACTTAAATCTGTCCAAACCAGAGTCTAGCAGACATCCCGGGTATGATAAAGTTTGAAAAATGAAATCATAAATTATAATATAATAAATAATTATAAATAATTGTACCAAATAATAATATAACATTAATAAGAATTATTCAATAATGTAATCCAAACAAAAACCACAGAAATTTGCTCAGTTGCAGAATTGTCACTGTCATTACTTTTCAGTATTTGATGACAGATCTCCCCACAAATCGCTGTCGCTCAATTCTGCGAGTGATTCTAATTTATTATCGCTGTTTTCTAGCTGGTCTAAAATCATTTTTGATGTAAAGGGACAGTTTTGATTGCTATGGACAATCTCCAGTTTCCAGGCATAAAGAACAGTTTTTATAATATAAAACTGCATGCAGGACACTGGACAGACCACTAGGGACAAAGGGGATTTGAAATTATTACATACAGCAATGTAATCTGTAAGATTACATTATACTGTATGTATAGTGAGTGTTTCACTTTTTGAATTTGGCGCCGATTTCCGTCCCTCGGCGATGTGATGAATCGAGCGAGACACGGCTCGCTCGTACAGCGCGGGGACATTGCTGGATCCAGGGGAAAAGGTAAGTAAGCGTCCTCCTGGATCCAGCGATGCGGTCCCGAGTCTGGCTTGGGGTTACCGCTTTTGACATAAAAATTCCACCCCGAGCCAGACTCGGGAATACCGTCAGGGGGGTTAATGAACCCTTTACTTACTTTCAATACAGCTGGGAGAGCTGCTGGTATGAAGACAAAGTTACCCATGAGCTACGATTTTAACCTACCTCCTTCCACTACAACCTGATGGGCAGCAAACTTATGTTGCCGTAGTGCATCATGGGAGCCCTTTTTTTATTTATTTATTTATTTATTTTTACCCTGGTTCAGACTGGCTCAGAAATTGCAGGTTGAGGATCAAAGTTTTCTAGACCACTTTCTTTTTCAGTACTTACATGCAGCTGCTCATAGACTTGTTCACTCAGATTGGAGGTTTCCATCATACATTTTTACAAAGGTTTGTGGGTCAATACAAAAAAACAGTTTTATAATTGAATGAATAAAATTTAAATAAATGAACAAACACACACCAAGAAATAACTTCACATCAGAAGTCCCCCCCCCCCAGCACGTCAGAAGTCCCCCCCTTTCACATCAGATTGCCTCATCACACCAGAGTCCCTCCTTTAACATCAGAAGCCCCTTATAATATTAGAGCCCCCACATCATAGTTCCCCATTCACACCAGAAGCCCCTTACAACATCAGTGTCCCCCTTTCACATCAAAAGCTTCCATGACATTAAAGTCCCCCCTAGCACATCAGAAGCCCCCCTTTGCATCAGAGCCACCATTCACATCAGAGTCCCCCTTTGGGGTTCTGTGGAAGATTTGGAATTCTTAGATAACAGGGCCTATCTGGTGGTGTGGTGCTTCCCTTTTGCCAGGTTTTTATTGGTTCCACCAGGGGCTCAATACCTTGGTAGAAGGAGATATAAATGCCCAATCAAGAACCTGGAGCTTGTATGGTGCAGTTTGGGATAGGACGGTGGAGCTTAAAGTGATTCTAAATAAAACCCAATCAGTTTTTAAAATAGAAATAAAAGGCAAACAAATTGTGTATAGAATAAAAACATTACAAATACAGTTTTTTCCTTAACCACGGCTTGTTACCTTCTATACCAATAACCCCCACCCCTTTCATTTTACTGACCACACCACATATACCTGGAGTAAATTGGCCATAGCAGCCATTTTATTAACCAAATATAAATACCAATAATGAACATGTCAATAACCTTTCAAAAACATAGCATTCAGCTTTATTAAAGATAAAGGAGCCCAAGGTCCCAATATGCATAAAAACCAGAATCGTACCTGCTAGTCACTTCTCAGGCCTCCAGTCTCAAACCCACCGACCCGGAGACAACTAGCAGGTACCCATACCAACTGGGAGCCGTACCTCAGACGGCATACCTTTTAAATGCCCATATGACCTAAAATGACCTTGCACCCTGCCAAGTGCACCTCTTGCTCCCAAGGACTCTCAAGTCCCCAAACAAGCTGATTCACCGGCTCTTCCCCTCCAACTGAAACACCACCCCTCTTTCCTTCCCAGGTCACTTCCCCCTAGAGCTTCACCCATATCCCCTACACCATTCAGCAAAGCCTTAACAAAATCTAGCCACATACCCCCCCTTCCATCTTACTATTACTCCCAGTCTCAAGCCCCATTATCTCCTGTCATGCTGGCCCTTCGTTTATTGCTATATCCCATTAACTCCTGTCATAGCGGCCCTTTGTTTATTGCTTTGTGGCATACTACGGGCCTCTCTTATTTATTAGTAAATCACATACCCTATGTTCTCAGTTACATAAGAGCTGAAGGAGGAGAAGGAGCAGCACACTTAGATTCCCAGTAAATTGCTGAACGTGGGGGTAGGGGGGTGTCGGTACAAGTCATGGGTGGAGAGCAGGCTGAGATCCCAGCACAGCTGCCTAGTGTGGTCAGTTTTTATTAAGAAAGCAGAGGGACTGGCAGGAACACCAGGAATTTCACACAAAGGAAACAATACAAAAAAACAGGAGACCTTCTCATATTCTCAAGTTCATGGTACAGCAGCCACATATCAGGAATATGAAATGTTGAGTCTACATATGCTTGAATTAGGACTTTTGTTAGTAGTTAAGGACCATCTACTGGCTACATATGCCTATTTATGCTATTTCATGTTGCTTGTTCACTTATTTTTATTGAACTATTAATGGTTGTTTAATAAAGAGCCGCTCTGGCAAATTTGAACTTACGTTGAGCAGTCCAAGTCATTATTTCAGGAATAGAATGGCTGGAACGAAATTTGAATAATCTATCGGCCGTGCAAATCTGGAATTATTTTTGTTGCCATGTGTTGGCAGCTGATGCAAAATGAATGGGAAGCTTTAATGCAATGCGCAAAAGCACAAAATACTGCAAATTAATATGCATACAGTAATGGACCGCAAAAGTACGAAGAGACCCTAAATAAAAAAGCCCTGTGGTTCTCGGGAATAGATCCTGCCAACCACCAGAGGAAAGGAGGTTTAACGATATTCTGATATCTTATTATCTAATATTATAACCTCTGAAGATTATTCTTCATAGTCCAGAATAATGACCTATACTCTGTCAGCGACACAAACAGCTCCTAATTGTCCCCAAGATCAAAACTAGGGAAAAACTTTTTTTCTGCGATAACGAAAGTCAGTAAATAATGTCTAGGTTTCTCATGTAAATTTTTTATTTTTTTTTGCTTGTCCTGAACTGGATCCAATACTGCGGGCGTGAATGAATCCACTTTAGAGCAAAGAATTGGGAAGGGAGCCAAAAGCGTACTAAGGAGGAGGGTGGGGTGGCCTGTTCAGACAGGATTCTGGGTTATTCCACCTTACCTCTGGAGCCAGGGGTCTGGCTCCAGCCCAGCCACACGAAAAGAAGATTAAGGCATTTGCTGTGTAAAATCTACAGGAGAAAACTAAAGTCAGGTGTTTTTTACCCCCCCCCCCCCCGTTCTGTGTTCTGTTACATTACACTTTGGAATCTGTGTTGTTACAGGAGCAAGTAGTAGTATGAACACGAAGGTTCATATCAGATTGCATTTAGTCATTGCAAAGATTTAGAGGTTTAGAGGGACACTCCCAGACTGAAGAGCTGTCCTTGGAATAGCAGATCGTACTCATTTTATTAACCTTTACAGTCAAATTCCTGTTCGTATTACTGTAATATTAAAGCAAAAAGTCCAGACATAGAGAAGACCAGGGGTGGACTGACAACTCATGGGGCCCCCGGGCAATAGGAGATTATGGGTCCCTCAGGCAATAGGAGAAGATTATGGGGCCCCCAGACAATAGGAGATTATGGGGCCCCCAGGCAATAGGAGATTATGGGGATCCCAGGCAATAGGAGATTATGGGGACCCCAGGCAATAGATTATGGGTCCACATAGTATACACACTCATACAGTATACACACACAGACACACAATATACACACAGTATACACACACAGAATACACATACACACACTGAAAAGGTACTGGAGAGGCGGGGCAGCTATAATCTTGGGATTTTTTAAAAACACACAGATTTTTACATGCTGTCCCTGGTTTTATTGAGGCTGGCAACCCTGATGGGGCCCCTTAGTGGCATGGTGCCCTCGGGCAGTGCCCGAGTGTCCAAATGGTCAGTCCGCCCCTGGAGAAGACACAAATTTGTGTGGAATCATATCTATAAATACAGATGGGCTTGATGGAAACATTTTGTTTAGTTTTAATTCAGATTAATTTGTTAAGTTAACCACTTGCTGACCGCCCTATAGCAGTATTACTGCTACAGCACACCTCCCAAATTTTTGAGATGGGAATGAGGGACACCTATCAGAAAAAGTATGCAGGTATAGGACACCGCGCCTGCAACGCCCCTTAAAGGAGAATTGTACAAAACAAAAGATTGGTTAAACCCACAAGTGTTTTTTTTTTTACCACTACTATTCCTTTATATTGGCTTTTGGAATTTACTAATGCAGCAATTTAGAAATCAGATGAAAAGTTTAGCGCTGGAAAAGTGCATTTTATATACAACTATATAGATCAGACCAAAATGAGTGAAAAATGAGAGGGACAGAGTGACATTGCTCCAAATCAGGGACAGTTGGGAGCTATGCTACAGGGCGGCAGCTGTGTGCAAGGATTATACACAGCAGTGCAGCTCAATTTCCGCCGGCACCCATTGATCATGCTGCAGAGACAGAGAACGGCGGCCTGCCTTTGTAAGCAAGGCAGATCGCCGTTCAGACAGGAGGGAAGGCATGGATCCTGTGTCTCTGCAAAGCAGGGACAGAGATGCATGTCTTCCCCTAGTAAAAGCACTTCCCACACTAGTAAATCACTGGGTATGCACAAAGTTAAAGGATATTATTATTTAAGGTACTTGTATAGCGCCATCAATTTATGCAGTGCTTTACATATACATTGTACATTCACATCAGTCCCTGCCCTCAAGGAGCTTACAATCTAAGGTCCCTAATTCTCATTCATATACTAGGGCCAATTTAGACAGAAGCCAATTAACTCACCAGCATGTCTTTGGAGTGTGGGAGGAAACCGGAGTACCTGGAGGAAAGCCACACAGGCACAGGGAGAACATGCAAACTCCAGGCAGGTAGTGTCGTGGTTGGAATTTGAACCAGCGACCCGTTTTACTGCTAGGCGAGAGTGCTAACCACTACACCACTGTGCCACTCATATATGTAAAGGTTTGTTTAAAAAAAAAATAACAGAACAAACATGTCATACTTACCTCCTCCTCTGCAGTTGGTTTTGCACAGAGCGGCCCGATCCTCCTCTTCTGGGGTCCCTCAGTGGCACTCCTGGCTCCTCCTCTTCTTGAGTGCCCCGTTGGAGAGCCGCTCTCCCTCGGGGCACTTGTGTGTGCACGCGCCCTGGCTCCCGCATCATTGGATTTGATTGATTGACAGCAGCGGGTGCCAATGGCTGTACTGATATCAATCTATCCAATCATGACCCAAGACACCAACTGGAGCTAGTGTGCCAGTCCCCGTCATTGGAAAGATCGGGTTCAGGTAAGTGAAAAGGGGGGAAGGGGTCTGGGGGCTGCTGCATTACAGGAGGTTTTTCACTTTAACCTCCCTGGTGGTATTCCAGAGTGTGGCTCGGGGTGAGTTTTCAGTACCAAAAGCGGTAACCCCGAGCCACACTCTGGATCGCATCGCAGGATCCAGGCAAAGTTACTTACCTTGTCCCCAGGATCCTGCGATGTCTCCCCGCTGTGTGTGCGAGCCGTCCTCCACTCAGTTCATCACAGTGCCAAGCTCCGTTCCCTGCGAGTGTAGCAATGCACAGGGACGGAGCATGGCGCCAGATTCAAAAAGTGAAACACAGTTACAGATTACATTACTGTATTAAATAATTACACATCCCTTTTGTCCCCAGTGCTTTGTCCAGTGGCCTGCATGCAGTTTTATATTATAAATACTGTTTTTTCTGCCTAAAAACTGGAGATTGTCCATAGCAACCAAAACCGTCCCTTTACATCAAAAGTGGTTTTAGACCAGCTAGAAAACAGAGATAGTAAATTAGAATCACTCGCAGAATTGATCGATAGCGATTTGTGGGGAAATCCGTCATCAGATACTGAAAGTAATGACAGCGACAATTCTGCAACTGAGCAAATTTCAGTGTTTTTGATTTAATTACATTATTGAATACATTTTATAATTATTATATTATTATTTATTATAATTATTTATAGTTATTTATTATATTATAATTTATGATTTCATGTGTCAAGCTTTATCATACCCCGGGTGTCTACTAGACTCTGGTTTGGACAGATTTAAGTGAATTATTCCTAAGAATAATAGGACTACCATATAAAATGCCAAATTTCCATGCAAAACAATTGTACCGCTTTGAGCATCAAAAATCTGACATAATCATACCGCCAGAGAGGTTAATGCATAGAATCCATTAAAGTGAAAAACCTTGAGGCTTTACAACCCCTTTAACCCTTTGATCACCCACTGATGCTAAACCCTTCCCAGTCAGTGTCATTAGTACATATTTTTTTCACTGACCACTATATTAGTGTCACTGGTCCCCAAAAAGTGTCAGTTAGTGTCCGGATCTCAGCGCAATATCACAGTCCCATTATAAGTCGCTGATCGCGGCCATTACTAGTAAAAAAGTAAATACCGTAAAATGAATAAAAATATCCCATAGTTTGTAGATGCTATAACTTTTGCGCAAACCAATCAATTCACGCTTATTGGGATTTTCTTTTACCAAAAATATGTAGCAAAATACATATTGGCCCAAATTGATGAAGACATATTTTCAGTTTTTTCATTGGATATGCTTTATAGCAGAAAGTAAAAAATAATGTTGTTTTTTTTTTGCTTTTTTTTAAAGTTGTCGGCTTTTTTTTTTTGTTTATCTTGCAAAAAAAAAAAAGAAAACACAGAGGTGATCAAATATCACCAAAAGAAAGCTCTATTTGTGGGAAAAAAAGGAAATACATTTTATTTGGGTACAGTATGGCACAACCGCGCAATTGTCAGTTAAACTAACTCAGTGCCATATTGCAAAAAAAAAAAAATTCCAGAGCTGAAGTGGTTAATCATTGCGTTTTGTCATATTCTTTATGTTCAGATGATTCTATTTCAAAATTTGTTTTGTATATTTGGACTCATTTCCTATATTTGTTGTTTCGAATCGATTAGTATTTCGGAAGCTATTTTTAAAGATCGGCTATATTCGTTTTAAAGAGTTAATTCGTTATTTCAGGAGATCATTTATGCACTCTATTTGGGTTAGATGGATGGGGATCCATCAGAATCTCTGAATCACAACATAACAAATGGAACAAAGTTCATTTCGGATTCATTTGTTTTGTTATGATTCAGAGATTCTGATGGATCCACCTCCATCCAAGCCAAACCCAAAGCGGGGTTATTTACTAAAGGCAAATCCACTTTGTAGTGGCAAATTCCATTACAAGTGCAAAGTGCACTTGAATTTGCACTGAAAGAGCACTTGGAAGTTGCAGTCGCTGTAGATCCCAGGTGGACATGCAAGAAAAATAAAAAACTGAATTTTAGCTTGCACATGATTGGATGATAAAATCAGCAGAGCTTCCCCTCATTTCAGATCTACCCCTAAGGGCCGGTTCACACTGCGGCGCGAGGCGAGGCGACACGGCTCGCCTCGCCTCGCTCCCGCAAGTCGCCCCCATTCTGTACAATGGAACCGTTCTGAGAGGAGCGACTCGAGTCGCTCCGACTCAGAAAAAAGGTTCCTGTACTACTTTGGGGCGACTTCGGGGGCGACTTGCATTGACTTCTATACAGAAGTCCTCTGCAAGTCGCCGCTGAGGTCCGTGCAGGTCGCGGCGAGGCAAGTCGGAGACGCCTCGCCGCGCATCGCTGTGTGCACCGGCCCTAAGATTTACAGCAACTGCACTTCCAAGTGCACTTTGCACTTGTAGTTTGCACTTGTAGCAGAAAGTGGATTTGCCTTTTGTAAATAACCCCCAATAAGTAGGAATCATCATCTTATTTCACTTTTAGGCCAGTTTCACACTGGGGCCGCCGAGCATTACCGGTAAAGTGGCGCTTGTTTTAGTGGGGCTTTACCACTGTTTAAGTGGCGCTTTTCGTCCTCTAGCGTGGCACTTTTAACCCCCGCTAACGACCGAAGGAGTAGTTAAAAGAAGCCGTGTTGCGGCGCTTCCAAATCACTGCCTGTTCATTTAGATGGGTGGGGTGTTTTGGGAGTGCGGTATACAGCGCTCCCAAAACACCCCAAAGGTGCTGCTTGCAGGACTTTTCCTAACGTCCCGCAAGAGCAGAAGAGTGGTTTTCAGGCACTATTTAGAGGCTATTTCTAGCGCTAAACGCCTGAAACCTGAGTGTGAAACTGGCCTTATACCTTTCTGTATTTATTGCAATATGTTTACATTCATTTGTAGTGCATTTTTTTATAATAATGAAAAATGTTAATGCAACATAAAAACTAAATGGATCCGAATAAATTTGGATAATTTGTAATGCACCGTTACCTTATTTGGGATCTGAATAAAACAAATGAATTTCATTTTTTCATTATAACTTATTTTGGATTCATTGAAATTCATTACTATTTTAATTCGGAGATTCGGATACTTCCAACTAACTAAAATTTTGTCAGAATTTTGTAATGAAACAAATCGCACGTGTCTATTTATAATGAAATCATTCAATGATTGTGCTATTACTGTTGTAAGTATTTGGATTTGATATAATTATCTTGCAATCCTATATAAAGTAGCACACAGATATGGAGAGGGAGGGGCGGGATCAGGTGTTGTACATGTAAATATGATGACAACAGGATGACACAAGTCCGAAACCGCCCAAACTATCCTACTAGGAAGCTGTCAAAGGGGACAGCCAATCATAGGCGGCAGAGACATTGCCCACCCCACAGCCGGACATATACATGGCCCTTGTATATGTGCAGTGTAGGGAATGCCTCCATCACCTATGAATGGTTTTCCACTTTGACAGCTTCCTTGCAGGATAGCCCGGGCAGGTTTGGATTCGTGTCTGAACACACCTGAGCTCATCCCTAGAGGAGAGAGCCTAGAAAACAGAAGGATGACCTTATCAGTCTGCTGCTGCCTTTTCAGTGTCCAGTCAGCAGGCTGACACGGAGAGAGGACACAATTGTATTCCTTAAAGCTGAAGTTTAATTCCCTTACATGTTGCCTTCTCTGGTTCCTCCCTTCCCCCTTCAATGTTACATTTTAATGACATTTTAAATAAAACCTTACCATTTTACATACCTTATTTTTTGATAACATCACTGGGTCTCTGTGCTTTTTCTTGCAAAGCAGATAGATCCTGGCTGGGGGGAGGGGTCGGCAGGGTGCTGTGTATAACTTCCTGAAGACATCACACTGCCTCCATACACCTCTGAAGAGCCTTCAGCCTGATGCAAGGCTGGCTCTGGGAGGAAGGAATAGATGTTGCTAGGCAGCAGTAACGGTTGGTGTTTTTTGTTTGGGGGGGCAAACAACCACCCCCCCCCCCCATGGCACCTCAAACCCCTGTCTGCCGTTCCACCAGCACTTGCCCCATCGGCAGTGGGGATTGGCGGGCATGTTGGGGATCGGCGGGCACACAGCAGCGGGGATCAGGGGACACATAGTGGATCGGCGGGCACATCGGGCAGGGAATTCAGTTGCAGCGGGCATCTGGCAGTTTGTGTCCTCTTCTCTTCTGAGATCATGGCGGCTTCTGCCGTGCGTCTTCTCCCCTCCTCTTAGGCATCCAGTAGGTTCACCTGTCCTTTCAGTCAATCGGGTAACGGATATCAGACCCACTTGCCAATTGGCCGGGAGAAGGATCAAGGTTGCAATAGCAAATATTCATTCGCTGTTGCAACACAACTGGATGGGCTCCGAACGCAATGGCTGTCGCTGGCTGTTGAGGGCGCCCTCTAGTCTGGGTGAGGGGGGGGTGACTTTGGGCCTGGTGCTTGGGTGCTGGAAGATCCCCCCTACAACACAAGGAGCAAACCCTTCCTGCAGGCATGGGAACAAGCATGAGGACAGCAAGAGCAGGTCAGCACGTCCGGGAGATCTCCTTAGATTCACTTGGATGGGCTGGTGAGTGTCAGTCTGGAGGACTGTGGGGAGAAGTTAGCCTGGAGGGCTAGTGAAAGGTGCAGCTGCAGCCAGGCGGGTTAGCAGTGCCTGAATAGGTGGTGCCGGGATCCGTGCCCACAGAGAGGAAGTGTGAGCTGTGTCACCCATCTGTTCTTCAAGTATAGGGGCTGCGAGTCCCTGCCTGTAATGGGCCTTTGCTACGAAACCACAACAGGGTGACATAGCTGAGTTCTGCAAGTAAGTGAGTGCTGGAGGAAAAAGGGGAGTGTATATAGGACTATATATAGGAAGAGTTGTCCCTGAAGTTGTTCTGAAGTCAGATGGGCATCCCATACTCTCCCATCCCTATCCAAGTTATTATGCCTCAATAAATAACAAAAACAAAGTCACGGACTGTTCTCTAACTCTGAGTGCCTGTAAAGATTTGGTGTGCCTAGCTGTGCAGGGTGGGGGATCCCATTGTACTTACGACTCCCTAGGGGTGCGCTACACATTATTTTTGACTTGAGCTGCCTTTAAAAACATTTTAATTTAAAGCTGAACACCAGGCAAACAACCACATACCCATGTAAATACATTAAGGGAAGCTCTTCTACCTGCCTGTTCTGTCCATCCAGGATCTCCAGGTAAAGAAACTTTGCAACAGATTAGCAAAAATGATTTGCTTAAATTGGTTGTAAACCTCGTTACACCACTTTTACCTACAGGTAATAGGCTTACCTGTAGGTACTGGAAATATCTCCTAAATCTACACGGTTTAGGAGATATTTACCAAATACGCTTGCGCCCACGTCATTGGCACATGCACACTGAAGATAGGTGCCATTTGTAAAGGGCCCGTGACCGGCAGCTCCCGCTTGTATTCACGGGAGTGACGTCACGTGACTCCAGCCAGTCACAGATCCGGAGTACACGGCCCCCAAAAGAAGAGGGGTGAAGATGGATGCGGCCACCAGAGGGGACATAGCGGGCTTCGTTTGCAGGTAAGTGAAACATAATGCGCTAGTATGCGATGCATAATATTAGGCTTTTAATTTGCAAGGGAAAAAAGAGAAAGTAAAACCCATCAGAATACAACATAAGCAGGATGCCCAAAATACAGAAAATAGATTCTGGGTTTTCATACACTTTAGAGTGAGAGATGTCACCAGCACACCACGGGTCTTCAAAATTGGGTCAAAAGCTTAATTCAGCAATCACATTGTTACAGCAAACTTCAATGTTTCGGAGCCTCGCCGCTGCATGCTTGATGAAGGGGTCCAGCCTGTGGTCACTTCAGCACCCACATTTACATACAACCACTTTTACAGGAACATGTGCGTTGGGAATAGTGCATTGGAATACATACCCGTTAGGGTATATCTAAAGTCAAAACATTATTTTTTTTGCTTTTTTGTTCTTTTGATTTAGATAAAACAGAAAATGTCTAAGGTCCATTTCACACAGATAGGGACCTTTCAGGTCCACCTGACAGTTTTTTAGGCAGACCTGAACGGGCGCTCCTTGCAGTGACCACGTCCGCTGATATCCAATCCGCTAAAATCAGACATATGGCGATACGTTCGCATCTGTCCTGGCGGATCAGATCAGATGAGATCTGATGAAAACGGACATGCTGTACGTTTTCGTCTGATCCCTCCATAGGAATCAGTGGCGCTCTGACAGGCCCCTTCCCGCTCAGTGAGCAGAGATGGACCTGTTATCCTCCGGTGTCCTATCACATTTGGTCCCCCGTCGGATAGTGTCCACTGTGTACTGTGCATGCGCAGTACACAGCACACACAGATTCTGAAAATAGCCGAAGATGAACGGCGCCTGCGCCGTGAGTCCAGGTTCTAGCTCCACCATCCAAGCCCGAAGCGTGGCTAGCGAAGGGAGCCCAAGAGGCACCCTCTAATATCGGCAGCCCTATTTCCACTTGGATACGGGGCTACCACCTCGACTCACGGTGCAGGCGCCATTCATCTTCGGAGATTTTCCGAAGCTCCTTCTGCTCCGTACTGCGCAAGCGCTGCGCCTGCGCAGTATGGGGCGGACAGTATCCGATGGCCGGACACTATATGCCAGAACACCGGCTCAGCGGAGATCAACAGAGAGATCTCCTGCTGAGCTGGTGGACCCTGCTAAGCGGATCCGCCTCATGTGAATGAGGCCTAAAACCCATGTCTGTTGTCTCATTGGGGGGATTTTTCTTCCTGTCTCAGAGAGTCAGTCTGTCCAAAGTAAGGAATTAGGCAGTTCTCACTGAAGCCAGTGTTCCAATCTAAAGATTCCCCTCCCTATTCCTGCTCCAGGGACAATTACACTGGAACAAGTAGAAGGGTAAATCTCCCTAAGTGGGACAATAAAAAAGCTGCAAAAGTTAGAAGCCCCCCCCCCCCCCCCCAGTACCTTATGCAAAGCCAAAAAATAAATTGGGTTGTTTAGATACACTTTTAGGAAAAGAAATGAACAAAATTGTTACTTTAGAAGGTTTTAGCTTCCTTAAAGCGGAACTTCATTTGTTTTTTTTATTAAATCTTCTGCCCTTGTTATTTTGACTTTGGATTGTAAAACATTTTTTTTCTGCCAGTAAATCCCTTATACAGCTCACTTCCTGTTTCTTGTCTGGTGATTAGCCTAGGCTTATGACATCATGAACAGCTCTCTCTCTCACTCTCTTGAGAGTTTGCCAGGAAGGGAGGGGGGTGAGTCATAAGAGAGCCAATGAAATCTGCAGAGCTGGAGGTGTGCCTCTGTGCATTTGTGTAAATCCAGGAAGTGAACAGGCAGCAGCTTCAGCTTCCCACAGTTAAAATGGCTGCAGTCAGACTCAGCGGAGGGAGATTTCTGCAGCATATTTGGCAAGTGCAGAATCACAGTATATATAAAATAATATGCAAAGTAGTTGGAAGGAAGCTTCAGAATGGCAAAATATGTTTTTATTACAAATTATGTGAGCAGACTGCAGTTCCTCTTTAACCTGCAATGGGCAAATGAGGCACACATTATATGCTTTAGTTGTCGGCGTTGCTTCCGTAAGCACTAGGATTTGTATTTGTAAAAGATTTGTCATGGCCACAGGGTGGTGCTGTTGCAGCATGTGTGCTCTCCTGCACTCCGCATTCACCGGCCTCTCATGCTTTCCAAAAACTTTCAGGATGCATACCTTCAAAGGAATTCCTCCGTTGCTTTTATTTAGAAAGTACCAACATCAATGAGCTGTAGTCAAGGTATAAAACAAACACGTGTGTGTGGATTAGAAAGCCGTTATAAGAACTTTAGCCTGAAAAAAAAAAAAAAAAGCAAGGATACCTAGATTTTTGATTGAACAAAATTTTTAGATCTCTTCTGTTGCAGAAAATGTTTTCCTTTTTTGTACCACTGCCAGCAGCCCATACCATTTTGTCAGAGGCTAGAGAGTGAAGCTTGATCCCAGGCTGGTGCAACTGATTGCGACCGGAGATGAGCTCCTCCTTAAAATGCTAGTTGCTTGGCTTTGATGCTTTCTTGTTATCTTCAATAATTTGTGTTACTGACCCTGAACAAGTATTCTTATCAATGAAAGGCAGAAATCATTATCTACATACTGGCACTTAGAAGTAAAGCCAGGGGACCAGAATGACAGCCAGCCATCTATAGCATGTACAGTATGAGAAGTCAGCAATGGCAGTCCATTGTGTTTCTCTCTGAAAATAATTCCTTTAAGGTTCCAGTCACACTTGTGCGACTTGTCATGCAAATTTGGAAGTTGCATGACAAATCGTTCTCCATGTTTTTCAATGATAACTATTCATATAAGTGTGACTTAAAGAGGAAGTAAAGCCTCTAAAAAAAACACCCTGCAGGACAAAGGCATAATGAGCTAGTATGCATAGCATACTAGCTCATTTATTTCAGTTACTTATATAGCGCTGTCAATTTTTGCAGTGCTTTACATATACGTTGTACATTCACATCGGTCCCTACCCTCAAGGAGCTTACAATCTAAGGTCCCTAACTCACATTCATACATACTAGGGACAATTTAGACAGGATCCAATTAACCTACCTGCATGTCTTTGGAGTGTGGGAGGAAACTGGAGTACCCTGAGGAAACCCACACAGGCACAGGGAGAACATGCAAACTCCAGGCAGGTAGTGTCGTGGTTGGGATTCAAACCAGCGACCCTTCTTACTGCTAGGGTTATACGGCTAGCCCCATTATGAATTACTTACCTGAGATTGAAGCCCCCGCATCGACACTCGTTCACCTCCTCTGTCGCCGCCATATCTCCCGGAGTGACTTCCGGGTATTGCTGCTCCGGCGCTGTGACTGGCCAAAGCAGCGATGGCGTCACTCCCGCGCATGCACGTAGGAGCCGTCAGTGATGGCATGAACCACTTTAAAGTCGCAGCAACTTCAAAGTAGTTCATGAACTACTTTAGTCCACCTTTTATGCAACTTGAGGACCATAGACTTCAATGTGAACACTCAGAAGTTGCATGAAAGGCGTACCTGAATGACAAAGCACCCAGTAGTCCCACATTTCTATCACATTCCAAAAATACATAAGGATCAGAAGAAGCCCCCAGGTAGACCAATTATTGCTGGAATGGATAGTCTCACCAGCAATCTCGGCAGCTATATCGATTACTTCCACCTCTAACTCTGATATACAATGCAACAGTTGTCCATTATCACTGGCCAAAGTCGTATCTAAGTTGTGCCCCTTCCAAAGTTGCACTCCAAAGTCGTACAAGTTTGAACGAAGCCTAAACTGCACTTTTAAAGGGGAACTTCACTCTCTAAATCAATATTGATTACTTTTAATTAGGGTTGCACCAATACTATTATCGGTATTGGTGCCGATACAGATTATTTGCACAAGTATTGGTACTCATGCAAATGCACCGATACCTGAAACCGATACTTTCAGCTGTCAGTGTGTCTCCCCAGTGTTAAAGAAGTCCCGTAATTGGAGCTGTCAAAAAAAAAAAGCAGCCGGAAATGTTTATTAACAACATTGCTCAGCCCTTGAAACACTCTAATAAAAAGAAACATTGTTTATTTTTGAATCTTTCTGTTTCTTCATCTGCAGATCAAAGGGATGAACAAATGTTCCTCTGTTTAACCTCTTAATAACCCTTAATGTACTCTAATCAGCCTTAATTAACTCTCTATTCTCCTCCATCTAATTATTATTTTCCTGCTTTTTTTCTCTTTTGTTCATGTCTATTTTATAAACGATAAACAATTAAAACTTTTTTTTGTTTGCTTTGTTAGTGAATATTTTTTTTTTTATAAATCTTTTTATTAAATGTCTTAATTGCAAACAAAACATACAGAGACACGACAAACACTTTAAAAAAAAGAATATAGCGATACCCTTTCCGAAATCTGGTATTTGAATTATTATTTCAAAATGAAAATAGAAAAATAAATAAGAAGCAAAACAAATTGCAATAGACAATAAATATCCCACTAATAGCCTCAGAAATGTCTCACATAGCAGCATGCATATCATACATGCTAGCCCCCATTAACGGTCTATACTGTGTACGATTTGTCCAGCCACTTTGCCCAGGTTAGTGAATGTTTTTTTACACATATATATTAACATACATTTACACGTTTCACATTGAAAAAGTGCTAAATAAAAAAAAAAAAAATTGATTTAATTTGTAAATAATAATAATGCTTTGTACCATTGATGACAGCTGAAGTTAAAACAAAACAGTTGCGGTAGGTATCAGTAATTTGGTATCGGCGAGTACTAAAAAAAAAGTATCGGTACTTGTACTCATTGTAAAAAAAATGCTATCGGTGCATCCCTACTTTTAATTCTTATGCTGCTAGCATTGGTAAACAGATAGGAAAGTATTTTTATATTTACTTCTTTTAAGCATTTAAAGGGGCTGTAAAGGTAAACGTTTTTTCACCTTAATGCATTCTATGCATTAAGGTGGAAAAACATTCAACAATACCGGCCCCTCCAGCCCCCCCCCCCCCCCCGTTTTACTTACCTGACCCCTTAAAAGTCCCATGCTCACCCACGACATCCTCTTTGCCGCTCAGCCTGGCCATTGATTGGTTACAGTGGATGGATTGAAAGCAGCGCAGCCATTGGCTCGGGCTGCTGTCAATCACATCCAGTGATGCGGCTCGCCGGAGGGCGGGCTGAGTGATACAGTGAGCGGCTATGGCCTCCGGCTGTATCACGGTAGCGTGCCCGCAAGCACTCCTCACCATGCGAAGGAGCTCGCATTAAGGTGTGGAGTCCTTGTTGGGAGGAGCTGAGACAGCCGCAGAGGGACCCCAGAAGAGCAGGTTCGGGGCCACTCTGAATCATTTCTTTAGTCATCCTTTAAGTTACTTCCTGGTTTGCAGGTCTAGGCTAATGATGTCCTACATCCCAGGAGTCTTCAAGAGGGGAGGAGGGGTTTCCTCAGCTAAGCACATCCTCCTGCCTGTATGCCTGAGCTAAGGGCTGATGGATTTCAGGAAATACCTGCTACACTAATCACCTGTCCTTACTCAAGATGTTCACGGCTAGAAATTGCAGGGGGTTCTTTTCCAAAGTGATCTCTCTTCAAAATAGAACATAGAAACATGGAGGGATGGAGGAGTTTGCTTTCAATATTAAAAACAAATTTAATAGCATTTTTGTTTGTAGTGCTCAGATGCAGTGTTTTTACGATTTAATGTGAAGTATATATTTATCTATAGGCGTATCTATTTTTGTTTTTGTTTTGGAGCCTCTGTTAGGTATTTATTGCTGTCTGTGTACCCGTTAGGGAGATTCACCTTCTGTATTTGTCTTGGTGACTACTAAAACCAGGGCTAAAAGTGAGGAAAAATCCAAAATTTGGCTCTTCACTAGAAGATGAATAGAGGGATATCTCCCAATGGGGGCACTTGTT
Source organism: Lithobates pipiens (assembly GCF_037356315.1). NCBI lineage: Eukaryota > Metazoa > Chordata > Amphibia > Anura > Ranidae > Lithobates > Lithobates pipiens. The sequence continues at coordinate 55,016,499 of NW_027507764.1, read as the reverse complement.
CCAGCAACAGCTGCTTAATGTGGAACTTGCACTCACTTTATAGAGACTTCCTCTAATTTTTCTGTTAAAAATCTTACTTTATCTTGGAACTGTCATGTTGTAGACTTGCTGCAGTCTTGTGTGATGCTTATTGCCAGCAGAATAGCTCCAACTAGCAACTAGTAATGGGGGTGATCAGCGATTTTTTAGCGTCACTGCGGACGCTTTTGACACTTTTTTGGGACCAGTGATGTTTATACAGCGATCAGAGCAAAAAAGAACCACTGATTATTGTATATGTCACTGACAGGGAAGGGGTTAACACTAGGGGGCGATCAAGGGATTAAGTGTGTCCTAGGGATGTGTTTCTAACTGTGAGGGGGAGGGGACTGACAGGAAGTAGAGAGAGATCGATGTTCCTGATCACCATGAATAGCAGATCTCTCTCTACTGCCCTGACAGAACAGGGATCTGTCTGTTTACATTGACAGATTCCAGCTTCTGTCTCTTTGTGGAGCAATCATGTGTTGCCGGTGGACATTGCGGCTGGCAGCCACGCGCATCGGCTCCTCCGTCATGCCAGGGGCATGCACGCGCCCACTAGGGCCCTTAAAGCGGCCATCGTACAGCTACGGCAATTCGCGCAGGGGAGCCAACCTGGTGCCGTTGTTATGGGAGCAACTGAGCCAAGCTGCAGCTCCCTGTGTCCATTCAGACACAAAGCTGTCCTTCGGCCCAGCCCCTCTGTCTCCTGATTGGCTAACTGATTTTGATTGACAGCCATGGGAGCCAATGGCACCGCTACTATGTCTCATAAGGAGAGTCCTGGATGGCCAAGGCACTCGTGAACATCACTAGACAGGAGGAAGGGGCATGGAGCACTGGCGGGGGACCCAAAAAGAGGAGGAGTGGGGCTGCTCTGTGCAAAATCATTACACAGAGCAGGTTAATATGACATGTTTGTTATTTAAAAAAAAAAAAACTTTGAATATCACTTCCTTTTCAATAATCTATGTTGATACTCCAATCAGATCCAAATCCAATTTGAATTGTGTGTGGGCATTCCTTATCTTTTAAATTTTTAAAGTCTGTCCTGTTCCAGCAGCTGCAGAGTGCGTATGTGTGGAAGCAGTGGTCTCTATGGAGAGGTCCACCATCCTTCCTACTGAATCAGATCTATAGCTACGCAGTCACCAAAGGTCATCCTAATATCTGTTTTTTAGCACTAAATAGCCACTGGATTGCAGTTCCACTGGCTGACCATAGAGCTGACCAGGGATCAGAATGGCTCTGATCATCTCTATGGTCTAAGAAACTGGAAGTGACAAATATTTTGTTGCTTACAGTTTTGCTGGTTGTAAACAAACCATTAGTGGTTTCTGTAAAGCATCGGATTGTACTGATCTTGGTATAAGCCAAAGCTTTTAAGGGCAGAGGAGACATCTGGGGTCTAATAGACTCCAAATCGCTCAGTAAAGAGGACCTGTCTCTACCTATTGTTATCACAAGGGATGTTTACATTTCTTGTGATAACAATATAAGTGATACAAAAAAGTTAAAGCTCTCCTGTCCCCCTGAGCTGGCATGCAAAGGTGAATGCATGCGTCGAGCAATGATTCTAGCACCAGGCCGTGTAAATCTGAAGTTGTAACCTGTAAAGGCTTTTAACCATTTAAGGACTGAGCCTCTTTCTGAGATTTGTTGTTTACAAGTTAAAAACAGATTTTTTTTTGCTAGAAAATTACTTAGAACCCCCAAACATTATAATTTTTTTCCTAACACCCTAGAGAACAAAATGGCAGTCGTTGCAATACTTTTCATCACACCGTACTTGCGCAGCAGTCTTCCAAGCGCACTTTTTTTGGAAAAAAATATACTTTTGAAATTAAAAAATAAGGCAACACTAATGTTAGCCTATTTTTTTTTATATTGTGAAAGATAATGTTAACGCCAAGTAAATTGATACCCAACATGTCACGCTTCAAAATTGTGCCCACTAGTGGAATGGCGACAAACTTTTACCCTTAAAAATCTCCATAGACGACATTTAAAAAATTCTACAGGTTGCATGTTTTGAGTTACAGAGGAGGTCTAGGGCTAGAATTATTGCTCTTGCTCTACCGAACGACACAATACCTTTTTCATATGCGGGCGCTACTCACATATGCATTTGCTTCTGCATGTGAGCATGTTTTTTTCTTATTTATTTTTACACAGTCTAAAAAAAAAAAATAATTGCCACTTTTATTCCTACTTCAAGGGATGTAAATAGTAATAGAATAGAATAGTAATAGAAAAAAAGCATGACAGGGCCTCTTAAATATGAGATCTGTTGTCAAAACGACCTCAGATCTCATATTTAGACTAAAATGCAATTTAAAAAAAATAAAATAAAATGTGTCATTTATAAAAATAAAAAATGACCCTTTAAGAGCTGTGGGTGGAAGTGACGCTTTGACGGTGCTTCCGCCCTGCATTGTTATGGAGATGGGTGGGGGCCATCTTCCCCTCACTCGTCTCCATGCCCAGCAAGGGTGAAGATTCGATCGCCTCTGCCTCCACAGCCGCCGGCTGCTCCGGTAAGCGGTGGAGGGAGGGGGGGGCCCTCTCCCACCGCCTATAAAAGCGATCTTGTGGTGAATCCGCCACAGACACCACTTTTATCTTAAACCAGACCGTTCACTGAAGAAGAGGATACCAGGGTTATTGCAGCTAGCAGCTGCCATAACAATGATATTCCTCTTCAAACAGCTGATGTGGCATAATATCATATTTTACCAAGCAATTGGGTATTATATTGTGTTTTTGTACATTCAAATTCATTACAGTATATATTTTACATTTTATTCTCTAGGGCCTCTGCTTTAAAAAATATGTTTGGGGGTTCTTTGTAGTTTTCTAGCAAAAATGACTGATTTTTACATGTACGTGAGAAGCGTCAGAAAAAGGGCCAATCTTCAAGTGGTTAAAACTTCTATCGCTGGAAGGAGTGGCAAATGTTCTTAAGCCTGTTGACGACATTTATCCTCACTTCCTGTCCATATTTCGCAGAAGTAAATGAGAGAACATCTCACAGTTATCACCAGAACGCGTGTCCCTTTTGGGAGATTCCTCCTCTAATGGCAAACGTAACATTTTTGATTTTCCTTCACTTTCTGTGTGGTGATTCCCATCTCCAGGGCAAATCTTTACAAGTGGGAATCAGCAGTAAAAACTCTACAGAGGTTCTGAACCTCCATCCTCCAAACAAAAGTAGAATTGAAAAAAAAGTTTTGGCTGGAGTTTTGCTTTAAATCCCTTTTGAGCGTTGTTTACGTTATACTATGACTTGCTTGCTACACGTGAATAGCTTCTAGGCTGTTAATTCTTCCATATGTACATTGCTTTGCTGATTGATCCCTTGACATCTTCGCACTCAGGTAGCCCAATTCTTCCTCTTTTAGCCCCCCGCCTTCTCTGCCTCCACCTACTCCATCCTTCAGCACTCCTCATCATTGTTTTATTCTATTTTATTTTTTTAACATTGAGTATTTATTTTTTGACGCTCACCCATGGAGAATGTTTTGCCTTTGAAAGAAACCACAAAAATTTAATCAACGTAGTATCTCCAGACTCGGTCTACTTTTAGATCTATACAAACACCTACAATGGTTCCCACATGTTTACACAAGGAGCTATGCAGACCGTATCTCTGAAATGTTGTCATTTTTCTGTTACTTTTTTTCTTGCGTTGGAATGGTTTTCAACATGACGGTGGAAAGAAAATGCTGTTTTGCAGACCTAGACCATCGAATCGTAAAGGTCCACTGCTGTCAGTATTCAATATTTTGCATTTAAGAATGACTTGGGAGCACAGCATGGTCCCTAGATGAATCAGATTTTCATCACTTATATTTTGTATCTGGCGGCTTCTCTTGCAAAATACCTGTTGGTAGCAGTATCCCTATTTTGTGGATGGTTTATATTAAAGACTATTTTTATTTATTTTGTTATGCCTACTCCTCTTTATGAAACCAAGTAGTACTGTCCACGCCTTAGCGCCGCTGCCCAAGTCCTCTTCCCTGGTCCAGCATCAGTCCTCTTACAGCTTAAATTACACCCAGCCATAATGTAGCACCATCCTAAGTAGGTTGCCAGGAGGTAGGTGAATTTTATTTTTTTCCTGTTTTGGTCCCACTGTAATCTGTGAATTGGACTTCAATTGGTTTGGGCTGTTCGGGAGTTCATAGGCTGCAGATTTGATTACTCCCTCCTGGTTTCTGGATGTTTTCAGAGCATAGGGTGGGGATAGTCAAATAGGTAGCTTAAATATTTATTGAGTTCCACCCAATCCCTGGGGGAGGGTGGCCCAGTGGGTAACTGGAGAGGGTGATAAATAGGATGAACTCCAGAATAGCAGGGTCTTCCTGCTGAAGGGGTTCCACCAGTCTGGGGAAGGGGGAATGGCGGTTATCTCCCTTCCTTGCAGGAGATACTGCTGAGACAAGTTGCTGCTCTTCAAGGTCCCAGCAGCGGCAGAGCTAAAAAAAAATGTGTACACCATTCTGAGATTTCACCTGATGGATCCAGTTTGCAAAGCCTCACTAGAAGGTGTCCAGAAGAAGCTGAATGGGCACAGATGCTCCCTGACCGTGTGAATACTTACCATTCTATAAGATCCTGGTGACCAAGTACTGTTGGAATACCTGAGCCAAATAGTTATTTTTTTATGGGGTTCTTACCTCTGGCCTTCTCTGATGCCCTGTACACACGATCGGATTTTCCGATAACAAAACCGTGGATTTTTTTTCCTGAGGGATGTTGGCTCAAACTTGTCTTGCATACACAAGGTCACACAAATGTCGGAAATTACGAATGTCAAGAACGTGGTGGCGTACAACACGTACAATGGGACTATAAAAGGGAAGTTCAATAGCCAGTGTGGCCCCTTCTGCTTGATTTCGAGCATGCGTGGACTTTTGTGCGCAGACTTGTGTACACACGATCAGAATTTCTTCTGTTGGTGGAAAATGTAAGAACCTGCTCTCAAACATTTGTGTGCAGAAATTCCAACAGCAAATGTTCGATGGAGCATACACACGGTTGGACTTTCCAACAACAAACTCACATTGAACATTTCCTGTCGGAAATTCCGACCATGTGTACACGGCATTAGTCTGTTGTAGTGAGCTGTATTCTGAAGTTTAGCAAAAAATTTATCTCCGAGGAGTGTAGCACAGAAAAGATGTAGTCCTCTTATAGAATTTCACAGTCCGGAGAATACTATACTTTGAACTCTCTGTCACTGTTCAAGTCTGAGCAATAAATTGTAAAAAGACATTTCCCTAGACTACTTTCTTCTGTCAATGTGCTTTGGACTGTGCTTTGGTGGGCTGGCATCATATATTTAGTGGATTCCTTCTGGAGGTACCGCTACATTTCATAGGAGTCTAGGGTGTCAATGATGTGTTACCTGGGGGCATGGCATCCTGCTGCCATGGGTTTACAGAAGAATTCTTCAGGATACAGCATCATACCATTACACAGCTGTGCTCTGCAGCTTTCAGGACCCGTCCAACATGGGGGGGGGGAGGGGGTGCTGTAGGTGGAAGAGCCTGGATCCAAAGGTAATTTCGCTTTTGTAGTGTGAGGTGATATCTGCAGTGAAAGGTTCAATGACTCTGGTTACACAGCTCTCATTCACAGAACGGGCCTCCAGAGTCCAAAGCAAAAGCTGCCAGTAGGGATGAGCTTCGTGTTCGAGTCGAACGTACGTTCGACTCGAACATTGGCTGTTCGTCCGTTCGTCTAAATCCGAACATTTTAGTCCATTCGTGTCAAATTCGTGTGCGATGGCGCAGTGCATTGCTGGCTCATGATTGGCCAAGCATGCACTGTGACCCCGCATGCTTGGCCAATCGCAGCGCCAGCAGCGAGGAGAGCCATGATTGGCCACAGGCAGGATGCCTGTGGCCAATCATAGCTCAGGCTGTGTAGTGCACGCCCCACACTATATAAGGCCACCATCGCGGCGGCCTCGTGTAGTGTGTTGGCGTCTGAAGCAGTGGGTGTTCTGTGTACCTTCAACACAGTACACACCGATCGTTTTCGGCCGATTTTTCTATCTTGCTGATGTGTAGTGGTTATTGTCTGTGCCCTGACCGCAGTATACACCGCTATATTCACCTCACCTATATAGCTAGTGATCTATCCATTATAATAGAGCTTGCAGTCAGTAGTGTTAGGAGATAGTGCGTGCTGAGTTAGAGTAGGATTTTGCAATATCAATCAATTGGATCGCTCTGCAAATGCTGTCTCATGTACCCCTTAAATGGACAAAGCCTACTTGATCTTTATGCGTAGCCACTGCGCCCATCAAGCGCAGCCACTGTGCCTATCAAGCGCAGCCACTGTGCCCATCAAACGCAAGTACTGTGCTCATTAAACGTAGCTACTGGTGCCACTAGCGGCTGGTGCTCAAAATTTTTGGGGAGGCGCAAACAAACTGAAAAAAGAAAATCAATTGCGGCCATTGTGCCATCAAACTAAGCCACTGTGCCCATCAAGCCCAACCACTGTGTCTATCAAACGCAGCCACTGTGCCCATCAAGCGTAGCCCCTGTGCCCAGCAAGTTCAGCCACTGTGCCCATCAAATGCAACCACTGTGCCCATCAACCACAGCCACTGTGCCCATCAATTGCCACCACCGTGCCCATCAAATGCAACCACTGTGTCTATCAAACGCAGCCACTGTGCTCATCAAGCGCAGCCACTGTGCCTATCAAATGCAACCACTGTGCCCATCAAACGCCGCCACTGTGCCCATCAAATGCAGCCACTGTGCCATCAAACGCAAGCCACTGTGAGCAATTGAGTGAGCAGCAAACGCACAGCATTGCACCCGCTGTTCACCTTTTTGGGTGCCTATTAGAGTCTACGGCTCTAATCAGGTGCTTCCAAAAAAAAACATCACTATAATTCAGGTGCCCAGCGCCAGAAAAGGGGCCAGACACCTGAATAGGGGGTGTCAGCGGGAACTATAAATAGATTCATGCAAGGCATGAATCTATCTATGGTGATAGAGCGGTGACAGAAGAGAGGGGGCAGCGCTCCTGCGCCCTTTACGGACGCACTGCCACTGTATGTTATACTTTTCATTTAAAGCCCCTCTCAGAGATAAAATCCACACCCCTGCCGTTGAAGCCACTTCCTATTGGATGGGCTATGGTAAAAAAAAGGTGGACGTCAGCAGAGAGGATTGGAGGAGACTGGTGGTCCCCTGGGTCGGTGGTACTCCTAACAGTGGGGATGTGGGATCTAGTTTGGGGATTTACGTGGGTATATCTGGCTTCACACAGTAAGGGGGAAAAGGCCTAATAGAAAAAGATAGTGGGTATTTAAGTCAAATAATGAAGAGGTAGAGAAAACATTTTGGGAGCCCAATGGATCCAGCAAATTATGCATTCTAATTATTTTCCTATTGCATTCTTCTTTCTTTTCTCCAGTACCACTACATTAAACTCCCACTTAAATTAATATTTTATTGCTTCATAGGCAGAACAAATGTCATTTGTAATTATATGGCAGAGGTTGCAGTGTGGTGGCACCAGCACCAGTGCCTAAGGCCCAATTTTTCTGCCCCTGTTTAACAGGGACATGTAATTACAATTCTTGATATAATATTTCACAGGAGGGCCCCTTCCTGTGCCCACCCAGAGTAACGGTGAGGTAACAGTGAGGACTTATAGTGTTGTGGCACCAGCACCACAACCACCAAAGGTCAATTTTTCTACCACTGTTCAACAATGGCATGTAATTACAATTCTTGATATAATCGTTCACAGCAGGGCGCTCCAGCGCCCACCAAGAGTCACTTTGAGGGCTTACAATGTTGGCAAAACCAACACCTTGTTCCGCCATTTCTGCAGAGCATATAGGGCAGGCCCCTACTTTCAAACATCCAACTTACAAACATCTCCTACTTGCAAACGGAAGGAGACAACAGCAAGTGAGATGAAAAAAGATGGACGACAAAACAAATTATACAGGGGTGATAACCCTTCCCTATGTTTTCCAAAAAGCTTAAAAATAGTTTTTTTGACTGGAGCTACACTTTAAAAATGTACCAGTTGAAAATTACAAACAGATTCAACTTAACACAACAAACCTACACAGTCCCTGTCTTGTTTGCACCCCCTGTATACTGCTGTTCTGAGTATATAGGGCCTGGGGGCCACACGCATTTCCTTTTTTTAATATGCGTACAGGGTTCCCCTTAATATGCGTACAAGACCCAAATAGGCTGGTAATGGGCAGGGAGGGCTACCCATGCCATTTTTCTCAATGATTTTCAACCATATTGCAGGAACCAGATATAACATTAAAACCGCAAGCAGTTTTAAATGGTGTTATTTCCGTTTAATGTCATTTTGTGCAGGGACTGTTCTAAACACGGGAAACACGTGGCACTTCACAGGCATACTACAGACACCCCCCAGGCACCATATTTAAAAGAATATTTCACTTTTTTTTTTTCACTTTAATCGTCATTAAAATCAGTGCTCCTGCCAAAACGGCCGTTTTTAAAACTTTTTTTTGCATTGACCCATGTCCCCTGGGGCAGGAGTCAGGTCCCCAAACCCTTCTTAGGACAATATCTTGCATATTAGCCGTTAAAATTAGCACTTTTCATTTCGAAAGTTCGAGTCCCATAGACTTCAATTGGGTTCTAACGTTCGTTCGAACGTGGGGTCCGTTTCGAAAGTTCTGGTGCGAACCGAACCGGGGGGTGTTCGGCTCATCCCTAGCTGCCAGGTATAGAAGAAGAAAGGTGACACATAATATTTGGAAGTATCCAACTGTTTATTACTACGAGAAAAAAATAAATCCAGCAAAGTAGGCCAATGTATTTCAGGGACCCGAAAGATCCTCCCTCAACTGGTCTCCATCAAAGTGTACTTAATTGGATTGAATAGTGGGTATTTTGTGAATTAATTGCTGAGTATTATGGAAAAAAAACATCACAATTCAGTAGTTGGTTGCAGGAAAAGGACCAGTTGGTTCAGAGCATTATGTTCTTTTATATATATATATATATATATATATATATATATATATATATATATATATATATTTATTTATTTATTTTTTATTCTTTATTTATAATCACACAAGAGCATGTACATACAATTAAAGTAGGTTACATCTACAAAGATAAGGTACAGTATGGGATTTGAAACATGGAACAACTCAATTTCAAGAGATGTAAGGGTCACAACACGCTGTAGGTGAGAGGAGAGACCTCCTCATCAGTGAGATAAGCAAGATCCATAACGGATTGAACACTTTACATGCCTTGAGTGTTTGTTTTTAATTGTTAGGAAGAGGAGGTTATAGTAGTAGTATTGGGGAATAAAGGGGGAAGACCAGAGAACATCTAGTAATTTCAGTGGAACCAGGTGTTTATGTAGGTCTCATGTTTATTTTGGGCCGAGAGGGCCATGTCCTTCATGTGGTTTGTATCCTATATTTTGTGGGCTATGGAAGGATGGTCAGGATACCGCCATTTCAAGGGGATGCAAACCTTTAAGAGGTGGAAGACAGAGCATTATTTTCTATAGATTCAATAGATGTTGGGCAGCATAGTATTATATATATAAAAAAAAAAGGCTGCAAACCCATCCAGGTGCATTATGGCATGTCTGTTTAATTTGGCTGCATCCGATTGTGTAAAAGTCAAAGTAAAGGTAAAAGGTATAGATTTGATGACTTTAACTTTGTGGCAATTTTTCTGGACCGGCCTAGCAGCATGCTGATAAATGTGCAGCTTGGAACTGGAAAATTCTTACAAATTACATAGAACATAAATCATTTTTGAAGGTTTTTTCACTTGAAATAAACCAGGTGTCTAGTTAAAGATGGCTAAGGTACCTCCTGCAAGAAAGTGATACCAGGTGGGACCTTTAGGTGCTTTAGGTTTGCATATGATTTGGCATGCGACATTTCGACATAGGTCTTTCTAACACCCTGTGCTTCCAGGTGGGGGAGGTGTAGGGTGCTATTCTCCAATATTGTTATTCACTGGGAAATACAAGACGGAAATGCACCATCTGGCACCCTGCGGTGCTCCACTGTCTTGAGTTTATCATCTTTATTTGGATGTCAGGAGACCTGATTTTTCTCTGCTGCAGTTCACTAACATTTATAGGTCTTGTCCCTCCCCCAGATTGTAATTGGACAGTGAAAATAGAAGCAGCAGATCAATAAGCCCTCTATCATTCTGACTTCTAACCGTATCAGTATGCTTTTCGCTAGCACATCAACGGCACAAGTAAATGGCATGTTGTGCTGCTTCGGGATTGCAAAAAGAGGATACCAAGTCAAATTAGGTAAAAATTATTACCGATTTAAAGCAAAACCTCACCCCTATAGTGAAGTTCCATTCTCTCCACTCCTCCTCACCTCCTCCCAACCTTAAAGCACATTTTTTTTCTTTTTGTTTGTTTACTTTTTTTTTTTAAGAAGGTTCTGTCTCGCTCCCGAATGCCTGTCATTTGTGCAGGCGAATTATGGGCAGCATGCCTGCTATGGCTCCTGAGATATGCAGATCACATATCCCAGGCAGCATAGTGCTTCATAGAGAAAGGAGGAGGGGGGCGGGCTTAGCGGCGCGACATCTCAAGGCCCGTTGGCTAAACCCAGAAGAACCGGCAGGTATCAGGATGATGTTACATGGCAAGATGGCGGCGTGGGACCATGCAGCAGAATTCTGACAGGACTATGCAAGACATCGCTGGATCGCCGGCCTGGGTGAGTATCGCAAACATTCAGTACCCACCACAAGATATGCAGGGATTTTAAAAAAAAGGTGGGGAGGGGGGAGCCTGGTGAACTGCTTAAATGAACCAGAAAATGTAGAAACCGCAAAAAATAAATAAATAAAAAATCTTCTCCCTTCATATTAACCACTTCAGCCCCAGAAGATTTGGCTGCTGAGTGACCAGGCCATTTTTTGCGATTCGGCACTGCGTCACTTTAATTGACAATTGCGTGGTCGTGCGGCGCTGTACCAAAACAACATTTTTCCCACAAATAGAGTTTTCTTTTGGTGGTATTTAATCATCTCTGTGGTTTTTATTTTTTGCACTATAAACAAAAAAAGAGCGCCAATTTTGAAAAAAACGCAATATTTTGTACTTTTTGCTATAATAAATATCACCATTTTTTTTAAAGCAATTTTTTTCTCAGTTTAGGCCGATATGTATTCTACATATTTTTAGTAATAAAAAAGCGCAATATTAGCGTATATTGATTGGTTTGCTCAAAAGTTATAGCGTCTACAAAATAAGTGATAGATTTATAGCATTTTTTATTATTATTTTTTTTTACTAGTAATGTCGGCGATTTGTATCATGACTGCGACATTATAGCAGACACATCGGACACTTTTGACACATTTTTGGGACCATTGGCATTTATACAGCGATCAGGGCTCTAAAAATGCATTGATTACTGTAAAAATGTCACTGGCAGGGAAGGCGTTAACACTAGGGGGCTATCAAGGGGTTAATTGTGTTCCCTGTGTGTGTTTCTAACTCTGGGGGGAGGGGACTGACCTAGAGGAAAAGACAGATCATGATTCCTAGCTATTAGGAACTCATGATCTGTCTCTCCTCACAGAACAGAACAGGGATGTGTGTGTTTTCACACACATATGCCTGTTCTGCCTCTCGTGCCCGCGATCGCTCGTGGCCAGGGGTCATCGCGACCTTCGGTCACGAGCATAGGCACCCCCGCAGTGCAGTGGGTGCATGCGTGCGCCTGCTATCCCGCTTAAAGGAGCCGACATATAGCTACGACGGCTCATGGGATCATGCCGACCTGCTGCAGTATAATGACGGTGGCTGGTCGGCAAGTCGTTAAAGTCACAATGTTTTACTATACATTGTGTACTAGCACATTACGAAAGACGTACCTGAAAACGAAGTCCTTCTGCGGTGCATAGTCACGGCTGACAGGGCTTCCATCTTCACCCGGTCTTCCTACGGCTGATCCACTCTGATGTAACTGCCGCACATGCGGTGGGAGTCGCTGCCACGGCTCGGCTCTCTCTATGGCCAGCATGCCGTCCATTGAGAGCACAATGTGCATGCGTCTGCAACATTGCTGCCGCTGCCAAAGTAATATCTCCTAAACGATGCATGTTTAGGAAAAGTTTACTGTACCTACAGGTAAGCCTTATTATAGGCTTATCTGGCGGTATAAATATATAAAAAAAAAAACGCCTTTACTACCACTTTAATAACAATAATCTCATAAACTAGATAGATACAAAAACAGAAAGGTAAAACAGCTCCCATTTACTGTGTGAATTGCATCTCTGTATTTAGTTTTTTTCCTGGAGTTCAGCTTTAATTGCATAGGTTGCAGTTATTTTCAATAACTTTGAATAGATTTTCTATTCAGCTTTGCAACTGGGAAGCGCCTGGTATATTTTTGCTCCTTTATACATTTGTTTTTTATTCCCAGAGTTATTTTGTTGTTACTTTTTATGCATTTGATCTGCCTTACTTGGGGCATTCATGTCTTTGAAGGGGTAGTGTTACCTGACAGTGCATGCTGGGAAAACAACCGCATAAGTCAGATTGGTGAAACAATGTGACATATTTTGTGTAGATTGAAAGACATTAAATCCAGACTTGGCTTTTGCTACGAAACAGGGGTGATTGTATATTGAAATGCCGCCTACGGGGCCACCACCTTTACACTTACCACTTAGTACCATCAGGCAATGCAAAACCAGGCAGGAAGACTATATTATGTGCACCCACATCTCGTATGTGGGTGGACGCCACAATGGACCGATGTATGGCAGTTGGTGTGGTTAATGGATCGTGTGGGTGTAAAAAAAAAAAAAAAAGGTAACGAAAGGAAAACAAGAACATGATGGGTGGATACAATGAGCTCTGTTCTCTGCTCACATCAAACACTTCACATTTCTCCAGACATTTCTTTTTGTTTTCTTGCTTGTGGAAAAAAAAATGGACACCATGAGGCCCCTTTGTATAATTAGAACTGTAACATAAGGTTGGTCATGTAAGGATATTTATTTTGCAACTTTTATCAATGTACACTGTAGGAACTTTTGTAACACTGAACTTCCCCACGGAGGTAATTTTACATTGCCCTCTAGGCTTCTACAGCAAGATGCAGGCTGCTTCTAGGTCCTATCTTTGAGGCCACAGGTCCCAGGTCTTCTGGTAAGTGTACTGGAACTCAAGACCTCATATATTCCTTCTTAAAGAGCATAAAAGCACTTCAATGGCTTGTGTCTAGGGTAATGGAGCCATACCTCCCAACAGTCCTGGATTGTGCAGGATGGTCTGGTGCCTTTACCTTCATCTGTAATATTTCTCTTCACTCACTGGGCATCTTGCTGTAGTCACTGCTGCCCCTGTTACATTGGGCTCATTCATATGCAAATCACCAATCATTCAGTGGAGAGAAAGAAAAAAGGCTCCTGAGCCATCGCTGGAGCAGAGGAAGCAACAAAGGAGCTGGTGAGATCTGATGCTACTCGTGCATGCTCTGCACCCACACAGACACCCAGACACTGGTGGTCCTCTGTGGAGGGAGACAAGGAGGGGCTGGCCATTGTAGGATGAAGATGGGAGGGCCTATTACTCCACTTCATTACACCAATTTTGGGGCATGTTTTTTCTCACTGACCTGCAGTAAGGGGCATAATATTACTGACCACTACACTCTTTATAGAGTGTTGTACCTTACATAGTTCCAATTCCTACACTGAATTCACTAATTTGATATCACTCTCTTTACCCCTGCACTGGATATCCTACATTGTACAATATACTCCTGACAGCACTATTGTCAGGGCCTGGACTTGAACCTGGGACCCCTGCTGTGTCTAGCAATGACTCTGCGTGCTGAGCTACCTGGAACGTTTGACAGTCACTTGGGCAATTCCTTGCATGATCCTGCGTTGAAGCTTGCTTGTCTTGAACCTTGAACTTTTTGCTCCTTCTATGAACTTCCTGATTTAAGCCATGTCTCTGCACTTTCTGTTTGCCAGATTATTGTGCTCTCTTTAACCGCTTCCTGCCCGCCCTATAGCCGAATGCCGGCCTTAGGGCGGGCGGCTTCCCGTGCCTGGCCGTCCCTGGACGGCCTGGTGTTTACTTCCGCAATGCGCGCCGCCGCGGGCGCGCATCGCGGAAGTTCTGTGTTTGCCGTGTCCCCCGGGGACAGGCAAACACAGATCGCTGTAAACGGCCAATCACAGCGGCCGTTTACAGCGTGATCGGCGTGTCCAATGGGAGATGATCTCATATGTAAACATATGAGATCATCTCTCAGCGCCGCTCTCCCTCCTCACACAGACAGCGTGTGAGAGGGGAGAGAAGAACGGCTGCAGCAGCCGTCAGTGTAAAAAAGAAAAAAAAAAAAAAAAAAGTAAAAAAAAAGTTTAATAAAAAGTGCCATCCTCCCCCAGAGCCATCCTCCCCCAGTGCCACCCCCCCCAGTGCCATGCCCCCCCCCCCCAGTGCCATCCTGCCCCAGTGCCATCCTGCCCCAGTGCCATCCGCCCCAGTGCCATCCGCCCCAGTGCCATCCTGCCCCAGTGCCATCCGCCCCAGTGCCATCCGCCCCAGTGCCATCCACCCCAGTGCAATCCACCCCACCCCAGTGCCACCTGCCCGCAGTGCTATCTGTCCCCAGTGCCACCTGTTGTCAGTGCCATTTGTCCCCAGTGCCATCTGTCATCAGTGCCACGTATAAGTGGCATCTGTCATCAGTGCCACGTGTTATTAGTGCCACATAGTGCCATCTGTCATCAGTGCCACGTATTAGTGCCATCTGTCATCAGTGCCACGTATCAGTGCCATTTGTCATCAGTGCCACCTGTCAGTGTCACGTGCCATCTGTTGTCAGTGTCACGTGTCATCAATGCCACTTATCAGTGCCATCTGTCATCAGTGTCACGTGTCATTGGTGCCACGTATTAGTGCCATCTGTCACCGGTGGCACGTATTAGTGCCACGTATTAGTGCCACATGTCATCAGTGCCACGTATTAGTGCCACGTGTCATCAGTGCCACATATTAGTGCCACGTGTCATCAGTGCCACGTATTAGTGCCACGTGTCATCAGTGCCACGTATTAGTGCCACGTGTCATCAGTGCCACATATTAGTGTCATCTGTCATCAGTGCCACGTGTCATCAGTGCCACGTATAAGTGTCATCATTGCCACGTATCAGTGCCATCTGTCATCAGTGTCACGTGTCATTGTCCTGGTATTTCAAAAGTGTAATAAGTAGTCAACAAGTTAGATGTGTAATTTATGCTCCTAGAACACGTGATGGCGCTCCCTGCATGTTGGGCCTCTCTATGTGGCCAGGCTGCGAAAAAGTCCCACACATGTGGTATTGTAATACTCAGGAGGAGTAGCAGAATTTTTTGGGGGGTGTCATTTGTGGTATACACATGCCACGTGAGAGAAATAACCTATTACAATGACAATTTTGTGGAGAAAAATAAAGAAAATGAAAAATCTTCATTTTGCAAAGAATTGTGGGAAAAAAATGACAACATCAAAAAGCTCACCATGCCTCTTACTAAATACCTTGGAATGTCTACTTTCCAAAAAGGGGTCATTTGGGGGGTATTTGTACTTTCCTGACTTGTTTGGGTCACAAGAAGCGAGATAGGCCACCAGTACATCAGATGTGATCAATTTTGTGCGATTCGCACCACAGCTTGTAGACTCTCTAACTTTCACAAAGACCAAATAATATCCACTAATTTGGGTTATTTTTACCAAAGATATGTAGCAGTATAAATTGTGGCCAAAATTTATGAAGAAAAATTAATAATTTGCATAATTCTGTCACAGAAACAAAGAAATATGCGTTTTTTTTCAAAATTTTCGGTCTTTTTTCATTTATAGCGCAAAAAATAAAAACCCCAGAGGTGATCAAATACCACCAAAAGAAAGCTCTATTTGTGGGAAAAAAAGGACACAAAATTCATTTGGGTACAGTGTTGCATGACTGAGTAATTGTCATTCAAAGTGTGAGAGCACCGAAAGCTGAAAATTGGTCTGGGCAGGAAGGGTGTTTAAGTGCCCAGTAAGCAAGTGGTTAACCAATATCTCACTTTTGTGTCTCCTGCTGCCGTTCATATCTTCGCTACCATTTGTTACTGACCTATGGTTTGTTCCTCAACTATGCTTCTGCTTAATCCCAACCTGCAGCTAGTTGTTATTGACCTTTGGCTTGTTTACTGACTATGCTTCTTCTTGATCCCTACCTACTATATCTGCTACTGGACCCTGGCTTGCTCACCTCCTGGTGGGGCAATCCTGATTGACTGGGTGACCTATTTGTATACCTGCCCTGCTTTTCCGTGGGTGTTGCTCCACTGCTATAGCTACTGGCCTCTGAGTCTGACTCCAGACCCTGACAGCTTTGGTGTATGTTATACTCCTGACCCCTTCACTGAAAAATGTATGTTGTACGTTATACTCCTGACCCCTTCACTATATAATTTATGTTGTAAATTATAGTCCCGCGAGTAGGATCAGGACTCGCAGAAGTAGGCAGATGGTCCCACATGAGAGCAGCTAACATAGTGTCCTCCAAGGCTCTCAGCCTAAGGGCTAGTATTCACCAGAGCTCCCGATAGTGGTGAGGAACCTCCGGTTGCGACTCTCAAGTTCATCCTACTCAAGACCAGAGGCAGGAAGGTACCAGGAACTAGATCTGAACCTGGAACATACACTGTGATGAAATCCCAGAGGACCAAGTTGATTACAGGCACTGTAGGGAAGGTAGAGAGTTCAAAGTTCAGGCCCAGCAGTGGACTCAGGTAACCAGAAACAAAGCCAATGGTCATGGCAGATAGCAAACTCTGATAGCAAGGAATGAAGCCAAGGGTCAGGGCAGGTAGTAGGCTCAGATAGTAATGAAACAATGCTAAAGGTTGGTACATGGGAATCAATGGATTAAAGCAGCCTGGATAGCAGGCAGATTCAGGATTCAGCAGCTAACTTGTGAAAGTGTTGTTCATGGCATGAACCAGAAGACTTCCTGATTTGCTGCATCCCAACAGGAAGTATGCTGCTATGATTGGCTGCAGTATGACTGAGAGACAGATAGCCAGGCTGGGCATGAACTATCATGTAGCTCATTAAATTAGTCAGTGGGGGAGACAAGCTGATGATACCTATAGTCTTCAGTCCTGTGCAGGGTCAAGTTAGGAACAGAGTACATGTTGTGGAACTACAAGAACTAGAATAGCTTTGCATGTTAGAGCTGTGAAACCACAAGTAACATATTGACTTGCCTGCTATTCTATGGAACCACAAGTAACAGAACAGCAGCAGTGTTTACTGCTGATCTGTGACACCTATATTATCACCTATTTGTACCTCATACTTACTGGTGCTTAGTGGTGGCTCTTTTACACTTATGGTTAGTGGACAGCCCACATAGTAAAACCCTCATGCATCTTGGTGACCAGTGCAGTTGAGAAGAACTCCTAATTAAAAACCCTTTCAATTTGTGGCCAGGGTAAATATTCTCTTTGCATTGATGATCTGTGTTATGCCCTGTACAAAAGGTCCGATCGGATTATATTGTCGGAAAATCCGATCGTGTGTGGGCTCTATCTGACTTTTTCTGTCGGAAATTCTGACTGAAAAAATTTGAGCGCAGGATCTCAAATTTTCAGACGAAATCCGATCTGAATTTTTATGATCATTTGTAGAGAATTCCAATCGGACAAAGTGCCACGCATGCTCAGGTCAAATTACGAGACCAAAACTGTTGGCTAGTAGCCTCAAGGTAGTCCCGTCGTAACGAATGAACGTCACCACTTTCCGAACGATCGGATTTTCCAACAATTTTGTCCGACCGTGTGTATGCAACACCAGTTTAGGACATAATACGTCTGAAAAAATCAGACGGATTTTGTTGTCGGAATGTCCGACCGTGTGTACAATGCATAAGAGTCTCAGTCATCTTGATGGTGAGAGAAAATTTTTCCATTACACTGGTAAGCATTGTTTGCACCCTAGTTACAATGGGGTTAACAGTAAATTCCCATGTTATGATTGTGTAAAAGCCTCCTTTTCGTTAGTGGTCAGTGTATATACTTCCATTACATTGGTGGTCAATGTTAATACCATAGTTATGTTGGCAGTCAAAGTACATACCCTGTTATTTTATTGATTTGGGGTACTTATATAGTACATATGCTAGGAAAAAGTAGACAGGAACCAATTAACCTACCAGCATGTCATTGGAGTGTGGGAGAAAACTGCAGTAACCTGAGGAAACCCATGCAGGCACAGGAAGAACATGCAAACTCCAGGCAGGTAATGCCG
This sequence comes from Lithobates pipiens, assembly GCF_037356315.1. NCBI lineage: Eukaryota > Metazoa > Chordata > Amphibia > Anura > Ranidae > Lithobates > Lithobates pipiens. The sequence continues at coordinate 54,998,132 of NW_027507764.1, read as the reverse complement.
TGGTTGGGATTTGAACCAAGATCTGTTACTTTAGTGGCCAGCGTGGATGTGTCTTATTACTTTAGTGGTCAGTGTAGAAAACCCCCCTTTACATTGATGGTTAGTAAAAGTGCCTTTATAGATATGGTCAGTGTCATGAATGAGTCCTGAAGTTGTTGGTTAGTGGCAGTAAAAAATTCCCCATTACAATGATGATTTATCTATTTATCTAGTGTCTAATTACATTGGTAATTGTTGGCAAGAAGAATGACAGAAAGAATGACCCCCTTAAAGGATATGTAAAGTCTTGTTTTTTTCATTTTTTTTTAAACAAACATGTCATACTTGCCTCCTCTGTGCAGTTGGTTTTGCACTGAGTGGCCTCGATTCTCCTCTTCTGGGGTCCCTCAGTGGCACTCCTGGCTCCTCCTCTTCTCGAGTGCCCCATTGTGCTCCCATGTCCTGTTGCTGTGTCCATTGACACAGACAGCAGGACTCGGCCCCGCCCCCGTCTCCCACATCATTGGATTTGATTGACAGCAGCGGAGCCAATGGCTGGGCTGCTATCAATCTATCCAATCAGGACCCAAGACACCGGCTTGAGCTGGGTGCTTGTCCCCATTACTGGAAAGACCGGGTTCAGGTAAGTAGAAGGGGGGCTCTGGGGGGCATCTTCATCACAGGAGGTTTTTCATCTTAATGTATAGAATGCATTAAGGTGAAAAACCTTGAGGGTTTACAACCCCTTTAAGTTGGCAGTCAGTTTAATGCCTACTTACATTGGTCGTCAGTGGTAAGAAGAAGGCTTTTTACATTGGTTATCAGTGACAGAAAGAATGCCTCGTTACACACTCATTGTAGTGACCTCATTACATTAGTTATCAGCAGTAAAATGCCATACATTAGTGGTGATTGGCAGGGGGCATGTTCATTTTCATTGGTGGTCATTATGAAATATATCAAACAGCCATAACATTATGACCATTGAAAGGTACGGTGAATAACATTGATTATAGAAACAAAGAAATCTGACAGCAGAAAGAGACTAAGTAGTCCATCAAGTCTGCCCATCTTTTGTTTTTGGGGTTGTTTTTTCATCTTTTTTTCATTAACCTTGTTGTCTGACTATAGATTTATGTTTTCCCAATAATGTTTGAAGCAATTTACTGTTAACTGTCTCACTACCTCTTTTGGTAGTTTATTCCAATCATCAACTACCCTTTCATTAAAATAATACTTTCTAAGATTTGTTTTGAACTTTCCTCCAGTTAGTTTGAGTTCATGTTCCCATGTTCTTGATTTTGGCTTCATATTGAAAAGACCGCCTTCCTGAACCTTTTCCACCCCTTCGTTTATGTCACCTGAAAGTGGGTGGGATATATTAGGCAGCAAGAGAAGATGTTGCCCCTAAATGAATGAGTTAGAACAGCTCCAAAACTGCAGCTCTTGTGGGATGTTCCTGGTCGGCAGTGGTCAGGGCTTACCAAAAGTGGTCCAAGGAAGGAAAGCTGGTGAACAAGTGATAGGGCAGCCTTGGGCTACAAGGCTCATTGATGTATGTGGGGAGCGAAGGCTGGCCCATGTAGTTCAATCCAATAGAAGAGGCTTGTTCTGATAGAAAGGTGTCAGAACATACAGTGCATCGCAGTTTTCTGCTTATGAGGCTGTGTAGCCACAGACCAGTCAGGGTGCCCATGCCGACCCGTGTCCACAGCCAATAATGGGTATGTTAGATTTTTTGTTGGGCCGCATTCATAGGTCTCTTTGGCAGTGGGTTGGACACCCCTGCATTAAGTTAATCCAGTGTTTCTCAACTCCAGTCTTCAAGGCTTCCTAACAGGTAATGTTTTCAGGATTTCCCTCAGATGAAACGGCTGTGGAAATTACAGGCCGTGAAACTTATCAAATCACCTGTGCAAAATAATTGAAAGCTTGAAAACATGACCTGTTGGGGCGCCTTGAGGACTGGAGTTGAGAAACACTGAGTTAATCTATAGAGAGGGCAAAAGGAGGGAAGAAAAGAGAAAAAATAAAAAGATGCACATATAGAAAAAGTGATTAGCTTGTGTGTCATTCGCACATAGATTTGTATTCCGAGGAGAATGTATTGACTTGAGTTTTGATACGGTTTCAAGTATTCAGTTATATTATCCATGAGCACAGCTTTAATTTTAATTTAGGCTGTCCCTGACACTTATGAAGTTTTAGCCCTTGTAAACACGGTCGGAGATTCCGACAACCAAATATGTCGGATTTTGTCCGTCGGATTTTGTCCGACGGATCTTGTCCGAAACTGTTGCATACACACGGTCGGACAAAGTTGTCGGAAAATCTGATCTTTCAGAACGTGATGACGCAATTTCGTTACGATGGGACTACGTTCAGGCTAGTAGCCAATAGCTTTGATGTAGGAATTTGATCTGAGCATGCGTGGCACTTTGTCCGATCGGAATTCTCTACACATGATCGGAGTATGTCCAATCGGAGCATTTTGTCGGAAAATATTTCCGGCAAGTTGGAAAAGTTGGTCCGACGGATATTCAGACGGAAACAGTCCGATGCAGACCACACACAGTTGGAATATCCGACAAAACGCTCCGATCGGACACATTCCGTCGGAATCTCCGATCGTGTGTACAAGGGCTTAGACACCACCGCTTATGTCCACACTGCCGCTGGATAATTTGGACTGTGAATAAGACAAGAAAATATAGTTTTAAAAGGGGTAAACCATTTTGCAGGTAACTTATGAAAATAACTGAGATTTGCAAGGTATGATAATTTTTTATAAAGCAACAGCTAACTGGCAAATTGGAAAATCGTGAACTGGTCTTTGAAAATATTTTTAAAAAAGTGTAACATTTTTGGGAAAAAACAAACAATTCTGGCAAACCTAGCAGGCTGGAAAGTGTTTCACAAGTATGATTTTTATTTCATCACATTTCAAAAGAAATAGTGCCTGAGACTATCATTTCTGACCCCAGTCTAGCAATGCATGACACTGAATAATACATATCAGGAAAAGTCAGAGATGAAAACTCTTAATCTGTATATCTATTCTAGGTCAGTAAATCAGTGTAGCTGGGTGCTACCTGCTAGCTGGAGGAGTAGTCACACAGCCTGCTCCTCCAGCTAGCAGGCAGCACCCGGCTACACAGCTCTGTGACCGCTCTCTTCCTTTACCCCATGCGGTTATGCAGTACCTAGCGACTGTGCTGCGATCAATGAGAGGCATGTGTGTGAGAAATACTCTCCTCACCCCTGCATCCCCTCCCTCCTGACAGCAGGACTTCAGCCAATCAGTAACAAGAAGAGAGCAGAGAACTGGTTATTCAGCCTCAAAGGACCATGGGACATATAGCTCAAATAGAGTGCTGTAAAATGAAGGCTAATAGGCTTTGGGCTGAATACCCAGGATTCCCTGTACGCTGGGGGGGGAGGAGAGCAGATACTTTTCCTGGGCTTTTGACAGAGGACTGAGGAGGGAGAGCAAGACAGGAACCAGAGTGTGCAGACCCGCTGCTGAGTTCTGAGCACCTAGACAGCTAAGACTGAGCCACAGAGAGCCACTGGCTGCTACATGTATTTACAAAAATTGTGCAAAATCTGGTGCAACTCTGCATAGAAACCAATCAGCTTCCAGGCTTTATTGCCAATATTTAATTGAAAAAGCTGAAGTTAGAAGCTGATTAGCTACAATGCACAGCTGCACCAGGTTCCAGTTCACCAGTTTTAGTAAATCTACCGCACTGTGTCTTGGACTGGAGAGGTGTGCTGTGTGCATAGAGACTGAGCCCCAGAAAGGTCTCTCGATGTGCTGGAACCAAAGCTGTTGCCATGTGAATACCTACTCTAGCAACAACAGAGCCTTGTGGGGACCTGATTGTGAGGACCAAGCCACCATTGACAACAGACTGCCAAGCATTCTGGACTGTATCCGTTGAGTACCAGGAGTGGCAAGCATAATCAACTGTGCTTATCCCCTTATGCCATGTACACATGATCAGACTATCCGGTGGACTTAGTCCGGCGGACTTTCTGAACGAGCGGACTTGCCCACACACGACCGGACTTTTCGGCGGGCTAGGTTCCACCGGACTTTTGAAATGAACGGACTTGCCCACACACAGAGTAAAGTCCGTTCATTTTGAATGTCACTCCAGGTAGATGGGACTAGCAAAGGAAGTCGATGTCGCCGCCTCCATCGGCGAGATTGATACCGCGTGAGCCCCGCCACCTGGTATGGATTTTAAGGCTAACCCCTACGCTGAAAAAACGGCGGATAGTCCAATCGTGTGTACGTGGCATTACTGTCCGCAGTTAATGCCAGTAGGAGCCTGCCCCATTTGCCTTACAGCCCCTTGCCTTGCCTCACCGAAGTTTGCTCACTGCGTGCAGTTTAAAGAGGTGATAACACTTGGACCGCTGTACAGACGGGCCCCAACATTAGCCGACTTAAATTTGTTAATTAGACGCCAGGTATTTTCCAGCCATCCTCAGGGGTACCCCCCTCAGGAACGTGTACACCCACCTCTTAGGGTATTGCAGGGTTATGGTGAGACTTTTTATGCTCATTTTATTGATGCTGTGTATACCAGTTTATTTTGGCTTAACCTAATTGTGGTATAAATTATTTCCCATAGTGGAGACTAGTATTCCGGTCAGTTAATCTAACATATTGAAATGTATTCATTGATTAGTTTATTGTTTTGTTCATTGCATTTATCTTGCCCTGCAATAATACACTTACTTTATCTACCATCAAGCCTGTGGCCTATTTTCTGTATGCTAATATAATGTGGAAGCATACTAATACTTAAAGTGGAGCTCCAGGCTCCCCCCAAAATATAAAAAGTCAGCAGCTACGAAAACTGTAGCTGCTGACTTTTAATATAAGGACACTAAGGGTCCTTTCACACGGGGCGGATCAGTTCTGATCCGCCCCGTGGATATCCGTTTGCTCAGCGGGGATCACTCCGCCGATCCCCGCTGAGCAGGGAGATGACAGGTCCGTCTCTGCACACTGCGCAGGGACGGACCTGTCACAGCGCCGCTCTCCCCTATGGGAGATCGGATGACGACGGACCGCAGTGCCCGTCGTCACCCGATCCGATCTGCAGACGGATGGAAAAATAGCTTTTTCCTCCGTCACACTTTTTCGGATCGGAGCGGGTCGGATGTCAGCGGACATGTCACCGCTGACATCCGACGCTCCATAGAGCTCTATGGAGCACCCGTTAAGGTCCGCCTGAAAAACTGACAGGCGGGCCTGAACGGGACGTCAGTGTGAAAGGGGCCTTACAGTACCTTTCCAGGGATCCAGCGATGTCCTCACCCGAGCTGATTCTTCAATCAGCTTCAGATGCAAGAGTCGGCATAGCAGGTATGGGAAACAGGAAGAAAAGCCTTGCGGCTTCACAGCTGGTTTCCACCTGTGCATGCGAATGGTCCTGTAGGCCCCAAAAGACTGTGGGGGATGGAGGGGGGGCAAACCTCTGACTCAGATCACCATGGCAATCTGAGCCAGAAGTGAAAGCGGGTACTTGTCAAAACCAGGTACCTATCCCCCCCTCAACATCCCCCCCCCCCCCCAATAAGTGCATAGCTCCCAACTGTCCCTGATTTCAAGGGACTGCCCCTGATTTGGAGCAATGTCCCTCATTCCTCCTCATTTGTCCCTCATTTTGGTCTGATCTATATAGATGTATACAATATGCACTTTTTAGTTATCGAAAAGTGTTTTCCAGCACTAAACCTTTCATTTGCTTTCTAAATTTCTGCATCTGTTAATTCCAAAAGCCAATATAAAGCAATATAAGTGGTAAAAAAGCACTTGTGGGTTTAACCAATCTTGTTTTTTTGTGCAATTCTCCTTTAAAGTGACAGGGGGTGTGTCCTATTCCTGCATGCTTTTGCTGATAGGTGTCCCTCATTGCCATCTCAAAAAGTTGTGAGGTATGTAAGTGCCACATGTGGAAGTCCACTTTAAGTTATACAGGTGTGTGCATCCTCCAAATGACATAACCAGTTGTGTCAGAGGCGACAGAGTGGTTCGATCAGATTTTGTTGTCAGAAATTTTTAGATCCAGCTCTCAAAAAAAGTCTGATAGAGCCCACACACGATCAGATTTTCCGACACCATAATCCGATCGGACCTTTTCCATCGGAATTTCCGACCGTGTGTACAGGGCATAATAGTGTCCATCAGTGCAGAACGTCAATGCCGCCTATCAGTACCTGTCAGTGCCGCTTATCAGTGCCGCCTCATTAGCGCACATCAGTGAAAAATTACTTATTTGCAAAATTGTATAACAAACGAAGAAAACGTCTTTTTTTTTCTCAAAATGTTTGGTATTTTTTCATCTGATTAGCAAAAATAAAATACCCAGCATTGATTAAATACCACCAAAAGAAAGCTCTACATGTCTCAAAAAAATGATAAAAATGTCATATGGTTACAGTGTTGCATGACTGCGCAATTGTCATTTAAAGTGCGACTTTAAAGCTAAAAAATTGGCCTGGTCAGGAAGGCGGTGAAAGTGCCCGGTATTGAAGTTGTATATACAGTGGTGTGAAAAAGTGTTTGCCCCCTTCCTCATTTCCTGTTCCTTTGCATGTTTGTCACACTTAAGTGTTTCAGAACATCAAACCAATTTCAACAATAGTCAAGGACAACACAAGTAAACACAAAATGCAATTTGTAAATGAAGGTGTTTATTATTAAAGGTGAAAAAAAATCCAAACCATCATGGCCCTGTGTGAAAAAGTGATTGCCCCCCTTGTTAAAACATACTATAACTGTGGATGTCCACACCTGAGTTCAATTTCTCTAGCCACACCCAGGCCTGATTATTGCCACACCTGTTCACAATCAAGGCATCACTTAAATAGGAGCTGCTTGACACAGTAAGGTCCACCAGAAGATCCTTAAAAGCTATACATCATGCCGAGACCCAAAGAAATTCAGGAACAATTGAGAAAGAAAGTAATTGAGATCTATCAGTCTGGAAAGGGTTATAAAGCCATTTCCAAAGCTTTGGGAATCCAGCGAACCACAGTGAGAGCTTTTATCCACAAATGGCGAAGACATGGAACAGTGGTGAACCTTCCCAGGAGTGGCCGGCCGCCCAAAATTACCCCAAGATCGCAGCGACGACTCATCCAAGAGGTCACAAAAGACCCCACAACAACGTCCAAGGAACTGCAGGCCTCACTTGCCTCAGTTAAGGTCAGCGTTCATGCCTCCACCATCAGGAAAAGACTGGGCAAAAATGGCCTGCATGGCAGAGTTCCAAGGAGAAAACCACTGCTGAGCAAAAAGAACATCAAAGCTCGTCTCAATTTCTCCACAACACATCTTGATGATCCCCAAGACTTTTGGGACAACATTCTGTGGACCGATGAGACAAAAGTGGAACTCTTTGGAAGGTGTGTGTCCAAGTATATCTGGCGTAGAAGGAACACTGCATTTCATAAAAAGAACATTATACCAACAGTAAAATATGGTGGTGGTAGTGTGATGGTCTGGGGCTGTTTTGCTGCTTCAGGACCTGGAAGACTTGCCGTGATAAAAGGAACTATGAATTCTGCTGTCTACCAAGAGATCCTGAAGGAGAATGTCCAACCATCTGTTCGTGTACTCAAGCTGAAACGAACTTGGGTTCTGCAGCAGGACAATGATCCTAAACACACCAGCAAGTCCACCACCGAATGGCTGAAGAAAAACAAAATGAAGACTTTGGAGTGGCCTAGCCAAAGTCCTGACCTGAATCCTATTGAGATGTTGTGGTATGACCTTAAAAAGGCCGTTCATGCTCGAAAACCCTCTAATGTAACTGAATTAGGACAATTCTGCAAAGATGAGTGGGTCAAAATTTCTCCAGGACGCTGTAAAAGCCTCATTGCATGTTATCGCAAACGCTTGGTTGCAGTTGTTGCTGCTAAGGGTGGCCCAACCAGTTATTAGGTTTAGGGGGCAATCACTTTTTCACACAGGGCCATGATGGTTTGGATTTTTTTTCACCTTTAATAATAAACACCTTCATTTACAAATTGCATTTTGTGTTTACTTGTGTTGTCCTTGACTATTGTTTAAATTGGTTTGATGTTCCGAAACACTTAAGTGTGACAAACATGAAAAGGAACAGGAAATGAGGAAGGGGGCAAACACTTTTTCACACCACTGTACCTGCTTTGTGTTTAGGTGCCACTATCTGGATCACACTCTCTAGGCACATACTAGCCTCCCGATTGATTTTGGGGACATACAGTCTTGTGACTTAATTATTTACTTTAATCCTGAATCGTGGAGAAATTAAATGTGCTATTTAATTTTCTGATAACTTTTATTAAGGTTCCTTATTGACCAAACTCTCCTAATCCTCTGTCTTCACTGGTCCCTGGCAGAACATTGTCAAAAAACACTATGAATCACCTTCATTTCATTAACACCTTTGTGTGTGTTTAATAAACAAATTCAAACCAACACACCCACACATATAAAGTTTGTTTGTTATGACACCAAGACACGGGACAGACATGGGCAAACAAGACTACCATGAAGCGAATCAAAATGCTCCACCTTTAATTTGGCAGAACAGTGAAACAATGAAATGTGTAAATATTTTCTAGGCTGTGTTAAGAAGGACATGCACGGCCTATGCACAGTCGCCAGTCTTGCCCACGATTTAAGCATCACTCAGAAGTAGGGATGAGCTTCGTGTTCGAGTCGAACGTACGTTCGACTCGAACATTGGCCGTTCGGGCGTTCGGCGAATTCCGAACGTTTGGGCCGTTCGCGGCAAAATTCGTGTGACCCACAATGCACTGCGATGGCGCAGTGCATTGCTGGCTCATGATTGGCCAAGCATGCACTGTGACCCCGCATGCTTGGCCAATAGCAGCGCCAGCAGCGAGGAGAGCCATGATTGGCCACGGGCGTCCTGCCTGTGGCCAATCATAGCTCAGGCTGTGTAGTGCACGCCCCACACTATATAAGGCCGCCTTTGAGGCGGCCTCGTGTAGTGTGTTGGCATCTGAAGCAGTGGGTGTTCTGTGTACCTTCAACACAGTTACACACCAATCGTTTTTGGCTGATTTCCTATCTTGCTCTTGTGTAGTGGTTATTGTCTGTGCCCTGACCGCAGTATACACCACTATATTCACCTCACCTATATAGCTAGAGATCTATCTTTAATAATAGAGCTTGCAGTCAGTAGTGTTAGGAGATAGTGCGTGCTGTCTGCGTGCTCTGTACCCAGTACATACCGCTATAATCCACCTACATAGCTGTTCTCTATTTGGGCCCAATTGTCATCTGCAGGAGTTATTGGAAGTTGTGTGTGCTTCCAGCACAGCACAGTATACATCTGTATATACCCCTTTAACTCTGCTGTTTTCTGGTTATTGTCTGCGTGCCCTGAACGCAGTATACACCGTGATATTCACCTCACCTATATAGCTAGTGATCCATCTTTAATAATAGAGCTTGTAGTCAGTAGTGTCAGGAGATAGTGCGTGCTGTCTGCGTGCTCTGTACCCAGTACATACCGCTATAATCCACCTACATAGCTGTTCTCTATTTGGGCCCAATTGTCATCTGCAGGAGTTATTGGAACTTGTGTGTGCCTCCGGCACAGCACAGTATACATCTGTATATACCCCTTTATCTCTGCTGTTCTATAAAAAAGGCATCTGCAGGAGTTTTTTGGTTCTGGGTGATGCCAGCAGCCCAATTTTTCTGCCCCTGTTTAACAGGGGCGTTTAATTACAACTTTTGATGCAATGCTTTTCAGCAGGGCTAATTCCTGCAATAAAACTAGAGTATATGGCAGAGGTTGCATTGTGGTGGCACCAGCACCTGTGCCTAAGGCCCAATTTTTCTGCCCCTGTTTAACAGGGACATGTAATTACAATTCTTTTTTTTTTTTCAAATTTAAAATTTATTGTATTTATCTCCGGTTGGGGGCATACCCCACAATACAAACAGAAAGAACAATTAGAGCCATAAATACAGAAAGCATTCCGGTATAAGAGAGAGTAACAACCCGAGTAGTGCAATGAAAGAAGACATGGTAAAGCAAATGGGTAGATAAGGGGTCCTTGCTTCCACGTGTAGTAAGCCGGAAGAAAAACCATGGGGATGAGAGCTCATTGAAAGGGTACAGAAGCGGAGTACAGTTTCTGTGCCTCCTCCTCCTAAGCGAGGGGAGGAAGCCCAGAGTCGCCGGAGGTGTATAAGGGGAAGCATCAAGGAAGAACGGGGGTAGAGATAGAGAGAGAAAGAAAAAAAGGAAACAAAAAGGGGGGAAAAAAGAAAGGGGGAAAGGAGGGGGAAAGAGGGCAGAGATAAACAGAGAAGGGAAGGGACAGTCAATAGACAGAGAGGCAGACATGGCGGTGGTGCAGGTCGACAGTTCCATAGTAGGGGAGCCAGGGGAGAGTCAGGGCTTCAGCAACGATTGGCCTTCAGTGGAGAATATGAACAAACACCAGATGTCCCAGGTTTTTTTATATATTTCTTGTTTGTGTTGTGCGGTAAGAATTAGGTCCTCCATTTTCCGTATATCCTCTATTTTCTGCAGCCATTGAGCCGCAGTCGGGGGGGGGGGGGGGGCTTCGTTTCCAGTGAAGGGGGATGCACGCCTTAGCGGCATTGAGGAGGTGACATATGAGTGATTTCCTACACAATTCTTGATATAATATATCACAGGAGAGCCCCTTCCTGTGCCCACCAAGAGTCACTTTGAGGGCTTACAATGTTGTGGCAAAACCAACACCTTGTTCCGCCATTTCTGCAGAGCATATAGGGCAGGCCCCTACTTTCAAACATCCAACTTAGAAACATCAGACAGCAGCAAGTGAGATGAAAAAAGATGGACGACAAAACAAATTATACAGGGGTGATAACCCTTCCCTATGTTTTCTAAAAAGCTTAAAAATCGTTTTTTTGACTGGAGCTACACTTTAAAAATGTACCAGTTGAAAATTACAAACAGATTCAACTTAACACAACAAACCTACACAGTCCCTGTCTTGTTTGCACCGCCTGTATACTGCTGTTCTGAGTATATAGGGCCTGGGGGCCACACGCATTTCCTTTTTTTAATATGGGTACAGGGTTCCCCTTAATATGCGTACAAGACCCAAATAGGCTGGTAATGGGCAGGGAGGGCTACCCATGCCATTTTTCTGAATGATTTTCAACCATATTGCAGGAACCAGATATAACATTAAAACCGCAAGCAGTTTTAAATGGTGTTATTTCCGTTTAATGTCATTTTGTGCAGGGACTGTTCTAAACACGGGAAACACGTGGCACTTCACAGGCATACTACAGACACCCCCCCCCCAGGCACCATATTTAAAGGAATATTTCACTTTTTTTTTTTCACTTTAATCGTCATTAAAATCAGTGCTCCCGCCAAAACGGCCGTTTTTAAAACTTTTTTTTGCATTGACCCATGTCCCCTGAGGCAGGAGTCAGGTCCCCAAACCCTTTTTAGGACAGTATCTTGCATATTAGCCGTTAAAATTAGCACTTTCCATTTCGAACGTTCGAGTCCCATAGACTTCAATGGGGTTCTAACGTTCGTTTCGAACGCGGGGTCCGTTCGAAAGTTCTGGTGCGAACCGAACCGGGGGGTGTTCGGCTCATCCCTACTCAGAAGATATGAGCTGTTGCTGACCATCCAAGGGGCATCTTGGGGCATTGGTGAGGCTCATTATATCACAAAGATCCCAACGGATCACAGCACAACTAGGGGTGGACCTACTTCAGAAGAAGATAGATGAAACTTACTTCATGTGCATTAGTGGCTAGCTGGCTTATAGATCACAGGCTGCTATAGGTATTCAAGGCCAACATCTCTTAACCAAGACCACCTCTTTCCATCACAAGACACCCAGAACACCAAACCTATTACTCACATGGTGCTCCCCAGTCTCCATACCTGGATGGCCTCTTGCTAGGTGAGAAGCCTTACACAAGTAATAGAAGTGGGTGTTGCCAGAAGAAACGTTAACTGACCACTGGCACCTCTCCAACACACATTTCCACACCGAAGAGCTGCTGCTTATGAGCAACTCCATTGCTCTTACTTTCCCCAACTGAAAACCAAAAAAATAACCAGGAGGAGTCTGCTGCATGCAGCAATCTACTCCCAGACCCATCCACCAACCACTGACAGTCAACACAGTGGGAGTTATTTACTAGAACTGCTTTGTGCAAAATCTGGTGCAGCTCTGCATAGTAACCAACCAGCTTCCAGGTTGTACTGTCAACGCTTAACTGAAGTTAGAAGCTGTTTGGCTACCATGCACAGCTGGTCCAGATTCTGAGTGCTCCAATCTTAGTAACTCTCCCCAATATCTCTACCCCAAGATAGTATGTCCTAGTAGAGATAAATTGACCCCCTTGCTTTCCTAGTTCTATGGAGACCATTAAAACAATATAATGCCCACTGAGGAAATATTTAGAGCTATCTGGATTGTCCAACCTGTTGCATCAGTAATTCTATCAGTTTTTATAGCTGCAGTAGCTTCTGCTGCGTATTACCTCAGGAGGATGCTGCAAAGCCAGAGTTATAAGGTATTGATGTAAACATCTAGGTTTGGCTAAGGGCCGGTTCACACTGCAGGCGAGGTGAGGCGACTCCGACTTGCCTCGCCGCGACCTGCCGCGACCTCAGCGGCAACTTGCAGATGACTTCTGTATAGAAGTCAATGCAAGTCGCCCCGAGGTCGCCCAAAAGTAGTACAGGAACCTTTTTTCTGAGTAGGAGCGACTCGAGTCGCTCCTCTCAGAACGGTTCCATTGTACAGAACGGGGGCGACTTGCGAGAGCGAGGCGAGGCGAGTCGTGTCGCCTCGCATCGCCCGCTGTGTGAACCAGCTCTTACAGTGGATTACTGGGACCAACAAGGCCCAAAATGATGCTGCAGAGCACATGCACTGAAACAGGTATAGCAGATGCCAGTAGTGAGTTACAGGAGACTGGGGTTATCTTGGTTATCTCTAGAAGAGTTTGTAGCGCAGTGTTGTGAGCAAAATATAGGTAGCTCACAAATTATACATTTCTCCAAGCAGCCTAGGTTTATAGCTTTATTTTTCTTGGAGTTGCCTTCTACTTCTCTGGCTTAATTTCCCAAACTCATCTTGGTAGGTTAATTAGTTCCCCCTTAATTACCCCTAGTATGTGACTTTAGTAGGAACATTAGACTGTAAGCTCCTGGAAGGGCAGGGAGTCATGTGTTTGGGTCAACATATTCTGCAAACACGGTGTGGAAAAGGTTTCAGTGCTATTTTCATGGGTGAAATGAAATATAGTCCATCTGTGGGTTGTTATCTGAAAGTTTAGTAGTTGTGGAAAACGCAGACCATATTTAGTTCAAGGGTTGCTAAAAATAACATACATTTTACAAACTGGTAGATAAAAAAAAATGCTTTTAATAGCCTGTGAAGGTTCTCGGTTATCCAGGTCATAGTGTAGCCAGTTGTAGGTTCCAATGCTTGCCAGGAACATACACCAACTGTGCAGCTATAAATACTGTGGTGTGTTCCTGACTGGGGATGGGCTGAACACTTCCTGGTTCGGTTCACACCAGAACATCTTGAACAGGCAAAAAGTTCTAGCGCACATGCAAACTCTTTTAAAGTCTATGGGACACGCACATGGAAAATCAAAGTTCCTCATTTTAAATGCTTATATGCAAGTTATTGCCATAAAAAGTGAATGGCGATCTGGGGTACTGCCCTGGGAGACACGTATCAATGCAAAAAAAAGCTTTGAAAACGTTTGTTTTTAACCACTTAAAGATCGGAAAAGGATTTACCCACTTAATGACCAGGCCATTTTTTGCGATATGGCACTGCTTGTCGCTTTAACTGACAATTGTGTCGTCATGCAAAGTTGTACCGAAACAAAATGTATAGCCTTTTTTTCCCACAAATAGAACTTTCTTTTGATGGTATTTGATCACCTCTGCGTTTTTTATATTTTGCGCTATAAACAAAAAAGCCTTACAATTCTGAGCAGTGATTTTAATGATGCTTAAAGTGAAACAAGGAAAAATGAAAATTTCCTTTAAATATTGTGCATGGGGGTCCCCTTAGTCTGCATGTTAAGTGGTGCATCTGTACAATGTATAGAACATGCAGCAATAATGACATTTCTAAAAGAAAATTTTCATTTAAACTTGCTTGCGACTGTAATGTATTGCCAGCTCCCGGCAATACAGATTAAACATTTTTTTTTTAAAATGGCGTGGCGAGTCCCCCCTCCCCCAGTCCATACGAGGCTCTGCGCCCCCCACCCCAAAGCACCTTGTTCCCATGTTGATGGGGACATGGGCATCTTCCCAACAACCCTGGGCCTGCGGGCTTATTGGAATCTGGAAGCCCCCTTTAACAAGCCCTCAGATCCCACCCCTCCCCCCATGTGAATGGGTATTGGGTACCCATTCATCACAAAAGTGTCAAAAAGTAAAAACCCCAATAGACCGTTTTTGACAAATGCTTTATTAAAAAAACTAAAAATAAATAAAAGTGTCCCACAACGTAAATCCACCGTCAATCACACTGCCCGACTAACCCGAAAAGTATCAAAAATGGAAAACGCTCTGCCTCCATGGGAGGCCTCCCGCCGACTGCTCTCTCTGACTGCACGCTCAATCCACTAACGACCCTATCTTATCTCTCTCCATCAATGCACATTATACACGACCACCACTGGAAGCAGCCTTATATAGTATGGGGCATGGACTTAGACCCTGAGCCATGATTGGCCAAAGGCACCCTGCCTTCGGCTAATCATGGCTCTCACTGTACATCGCGCTGTGATTGGCCAAAGCATGCACCTGACCTGTATGCTTCAATGCACTGCAATCTCGCAGTGCAATATGGGGCACTCTGCAGAGGGCGAATGTCCTGTGGGCGCCCTATATTCTATGAAAAAACGAACACCCGACGATTGCATTTAGCGCAAATCATAGAAAATGGAAGCATGAGGGTAGCACAAAAACACTACATTTAAAACGAGCCAATTGTTCTGAACTGTGTTCAATCCTACAAGGCATCAATGGGAACAAATCCAAGAAACATTCAAGAACGGTCTTCCACAATTGGTGGTGGCAGCGGGGAGTATGGATATTTTCAAAAGACTCGGATGTGCATCTTAAAGAGCACAACATAGAACGATATGGGAAATAATTATAGACACCGAAACAGGTTGACCTGGATGGACTATTGTCTTTTTTCATCCTTACCTACTATGTAACTATGAACAGGAAGTGGCCACCCCCAAACTGTTCCCCAAAGTTATGAGCATAAAATTGTCCAAAATGTCTTGGTATGATGTTGCCTTCAGAGTTCCCTTCACTGTAACTAAGGGGCCAAGCCCAACCCCTGAAAAACAACCCAACATCATAATCCCCCCTCCACCAAATGATTTGGACCAGTGCACCAAGCAAGGTCCATAAAGACATAGATGAGTATGTTTGGGGTGGAGGACCTTGACTGGCCTTCACAATAGAGTTCTGACTTCAACCCTCTAGAACACCTTTGGGATGAATTAGAGCAGAGGCTGCAAGCCAGGCCTTCTTGTTCACATCAGTGCCTGACCACACAAATGCACTTCTGGAAGAATTGTCAAACATTCCCATAGACACACTCCTAAACCTTGCGGACAGCCTTCCCAGAAGAGTTGAAGCTGTTATAGCGGCAAAGGGTGGGCCAACTCAATATTGAACCCTACGGACTAAGACTGGGATGCCATTAAAGCTCATGTGCGTGTAAAAGCAGGTTTCCCAATACAAGTGCTTAGCGTATCTCAAACAAATGATCAATGGAAAAACAATTCTTTGTTATTCCTGTCAATGTATCTTATTATTTAGCACAAAGCCGTTAAATATTAAAAACCGTTGCCAAACTTCCAAAAATACCTCTGCTTACAAAGAGAAGAAAAAACTTCCATATAATAATAGATTATTAGTCTCTTTATTTTACATGCAAAAAATGTATATCCAATATATACAAGTAAGTCTATTCTACGGTGTTTTAAAAAAAAGTGCCACAGGGTGGTTCCTAAATCTGGGATTATAAAAAGAGGACTCAAGGCTATTTTTAATCCTTTAAACAGGAAAAAACTTGTAATCCAGCTTCTGGCATGCATAGTAACTTCAATGGCAGAAGACAAGTCTTTGCATTTATATATGCGGATAAATCAAAAACCCAGTATACGCAATGCTGCTAAAGGATAATGCCTCAACAAGAATGAAATTGTCAAAGTTGTAATTACAAACATATATCCAGTGTCATATAAGGGTAAGTATATCCTTCAATATCCTAAAATGCTGCAGAGCGATTTTTAAATCTGGAGTTGTATCAAAAGGAAAACAAGACAGTTTGTAATCCTTAAACAAGAAGAACTTGCAATCCAGCTTGTAACATTGGCAGACAGTTTGTCTGTATCAGTAGGCCTTGGCAAGTCCTTGGATATGTACTGTATGTACAAGTGGCCCAAAAAGCCCTTGTATTCAGTGCCCATAAAAAAAATAATGTCTCATCAATACAGTTCAGCGTATAGTTCTCAGAGTTGTAATTTTGGATGCAGGAATGTAATGTTTAGATGGTACTAATGATCTTAAGAGCTGGACTTATAATATATATACTACATACTGTATGTATGTGTGTGTATGTGGATATATATATATATATATATATATATATATATATATAGGGATGAGCTTAGTGTTCGAGTCGAACATACGTTCGACTCGAACATCGGCTGTTCGCCCGTTCGGCGAATTCCGAACGTTATGGGCCGTTCGCGCCAAATTCGTGTGGCGCTCACGGCCCACAATGCACGGCGTCATCGCCGTGCATTGCTGGCTCATGATTGGCCAAGCATGCACTGTGACCCCGTATGCTTGGCCAATCACAGCGCCAGCAGCGAAGAGAGCCATGATTGGCCACAGGCAGGATGCCTGTGGCCAATCATAGCTCAGGCTGTGTAGTACATGCCCCACACTATATAAGGCCGCCAGCGCGGCGGCCTTGTGTAGTGTGTTGGCGTCTGAAGCAGTTAGTGGGTGTTCTGTGTACCTTCAACACAGTATACACCGATCGTTATCGGCTGATTTTCGATCTTGCTCTTCTGTAGTGGTTGTTGTCTGCGTGCCCTGACCGCAGTATACACCGCTATATTCACCTCACCTATATAGCTAGTGATCTATCTTTTATAATAGAGCTTGCAGTCAGTAGTGTTAGGAGCTTGTGCGTGCTGTCTGCGTGCTCTGTACCCAGTACACACCGCTATATCCACCTACATAGCTCTTCTCTATTTGAGCCATCTGCAGGAGTTATTGGAAGTTGTGTGTGCCTCCAGCACAGCACAGTATACATCTGTATATACCCCTTTATCTCTGGTGTTCTATAATAAAGGCATCTGCAGGAGTTAGTGGGTGTTTTGTGCCTCCAGCACAGTATACACCTGTATCTACCCTTTATTGCTGTTCTCTAATAGAGCCATCTGCAGGGCTTAGTGGGTGTTGTGTGACTCCATTACAGTATACCCCTTTATCTCTGGTGTTCTATAATAAAGGCATCTGCAGGAGTTAGTGGGTGTTGTGTGCCTCCAGCACAATATACACCTGTATCTACCCTTTATTGCTGTTCTCTAATAGAGCCATCTGCAGGGCTTAGTGGGTGTTGTGTGACTCCATTACAGTATACCCCTTTATCTCTGGTGTTCTATAATAAAGGCATCTGCAGGAGTTAGTGGGTGTTGTGTGCCTCCAGCACAATATAAACCTGTATCTACCCTTTATTGCTGTTCTCTAATAGAGCCATCTGCAGGGCTTAGTGGGTGTTGTGTGCCTCCAGCACAATATACACTACCCAACTGTTGTTTTACCCAACTCCCTTCAGGCCATTACCATGTCTGGAAGGCCAGCAAGGAGAGGCAGACAGGCGCGAGCCGATAAAAGAGGGCAAGCAGGCTCTGTGTCTAGAGACAACAGTGCTGGTCATGGATGCGGTGCATTGTCATCAGAACATGGCCATGGGACACGCTTGTCCTTCTTTTCGGCAGCTGGACATGTTGAACTGCAACATGCCAACGACTTGGTAGAGTGGATGACCAAGCCCTCTTCATCCTCCTCATCCTCTCTCACCCAGTCTCAGGGTACTAGCAAAGCAGCTGCCAACGCATCGTCTTCCCTCGTCTCAATGTCATCATCAGTGACTCCTTCCCTAGACCCACCACGTCCTCCTGAGGAGTCTCCTGAACTCTTTGAGCACAGTGTTGGGTACATGCTCCAGGAGGATGCCCAGTGTTTTGTAGGCTCTGATGATGACACTCAGCTAGAGGAAGGCAGTAGCGTGAATGCAGAGAGAGGGGATGCTCAAGAAGGACAGCAATCTGGCAGTCATGTTCCACAAGCTGCAGCATATTGCCAGGTTTGCTACAGCGATGAAGAGGGAGGGGATGATGAGGGCACTGACTCCACGTGGGTGCCTGGTAGGCGAGAGGAGGAGGTGGAGGAGGAGGAGGAGGCACGTGTCCAATGAGGCAGGATGCCCTCCGGGGGCCAGCTTAGGGGCAGCACACCGACTGAATCACACCGCAGAGCTCCGCCTGTGCAGGGCGCTGCCTCTGCGCGTTATTCTAAAAGTTCTTTGGTGTGGGCCTTTTTTGAGACGAGTGCATCAGATCGCACCGCTGCTATTTGCAACATATGTCTCAAGCGTATCTCGCGTGGCCAAAACATCAGCCGCTTGGGCACCACATGCTTGACCAGACATATGTTGACCTGCCATGCAGCTCGTTGGCAAGCGTACCTCAAAGACCCACACCAAAGAACAAAGCGGACCTCTCCTTGTTCCTCATCAGCTGGCATCTCCAACCCCACTAGACCTTCAGTCCTCTCTGAAACCTGCTCTGAGAGGAATGAAGGTGTAGAATTAGGTGTGTCACAGCCAAGTGCTTCCGGGCACTCTGCTAGCAGTACACCCACGTCCGATTATAGCAGGCAAATGTCCCGGCGAAAGAAGTTCACTCCCAGCCATCCACATGCCCAGAGGTTGAATGCTAGCTTGGCTAAATTGCTAGCACTTCAACTGCTGCCTTTTCAGTTGGTAGACTCGGCCCCCTTCCGTGAGTTTATACAATGTGCGGTTCCTCAGTGGCAGGTCCCCAAACGCCACTTTTTCTCACGAAAGGCGATTCCGGCTCTCTACCGGCGTGTGGAAGGCAATATCCTTGCCTCGCTGGACAGGGCGGTCAGCGGTAAGGTGCATATTACCGCTGACTCATGGTCCAGCAGGCATGGACAGGGACGTTACCTGTCTTTCACGGCCCATTGGGTCACGCTTCTGGCAGCTGGGAAGGATGCAGGACAAGGTGCAGTAGTGTTGGAGGTTGTTCCGCCACCACGCCTCCAAAATGCTACTATTGGTTGTGACACACCTCTCTCCTCCACCCCCTCCTCTTCTTCTTCCTCCATGGCCTCTTCCAGTGCTCTGTCCTCAGAACCAGCGGTGCTCCGTAGGCGTTCCAGGGGCTACGCAAGTACGCAGGCAAAATGATGCCATGCCGTGCTTGCGCTGGTTTGTTTGGGGGACAGGAGCCACACTGGGGCGGATGTTTTGGCAGCTCTGCAGGGGCAGGCCGAGAGGTGGTTGACGCCACAACAGCTTAAGCCAGGAATGGTGGTTTGCGACAATGGCACCAACCTCCTCTCCGCCCTCCGACAGGGACAACTGACCCATGTGCCCTGTGTAGCTCACGTCCTTAACCTGGTGGTGCAGCGGTTCTTGGGCAGGTACCCGGGCTTACAGGATGTCCTGAAGCAGGCCAGGAAAGTCTGTGTGCATTTGCGCCGATCATTTAATGCCTGTGCTCGGCTGGCTGAGCTCCAAAAGGAGTTGAATCTGCCCAAGAACCGCCTTATATGTGACATGCCCACCAGGTGGAACTCAACGTTGGCCATGCTGCAGCGGCTGCACACGCAGCAGAGGGCCATCAATGAGTACCTGTGTGACTACGGCACCAGGACAGGGTCAGGGGAGCTCGGTTTTTTCTCACCACGCCAGTGGGGCATGATCAGGGATGCATGCACTGTCCTGTCACCGTTTGAGCAGGCCACAAGGATGGTGAGCAGTGACAGTGCATGTATCAGTGACACTGTACCTCTTGTCCACCTCTTGGAGCATACGCTGCGTGGAATAATGGAAAGGGCACTTGAGGCAGAACAGAGGCAGGAAGAGGAGGACTTCCTTGCCTCTCAAGGCCCCCTTTATCCAGACAGTGTTCCTGCTGTGCCACCCATCACACAGGAAGAGGATGAGGAGGAGGAAGAGGAGGAGGAGGATGATTGTGTCAGCATGAAGGTGGAGGCTGGCACTCAGCATCAGCAGCAACAGCAGCAGTCTTGTAGGGATGATTTACAGTCCCAAGAAACCCGTGGACTTGTACGTGGCTGGGAGGAGGTAGCTGCGGATCATGTTGTCCTTAGTGACCCAGAGGACTCCGGACCGAATGCCTCAGCTAACCTACGCTGCATGGCCTCCCTGATCCTGCAAAGCCTGCACAAGGATCCTCGTATTCTTCGGATCAAGGAGAGGGCCCATTACTGGCTGGCCACTCTCCTTGATCCACGGTACAAGGGTAAGGTTGCCGACCTTATCTTGCCATCGCAGAGGATGAGACATCTCCGGGAGGCCTTGCAGAAAGGTCTGTGCAACACGTTCCCAGAGACTGGGATGTTCCAAACTTCTGGTCCTGGACAACGTGTTGCTGAGGCATCGGTCAGAAGGAGCGGTGGAGAAGGTGGCCGTCTGACTGATGGTTTCAGACAATTTTTTAGTCCGCAACCCCAAGGTATGATCGGTTCCAGCAACCATCGCCAGCGTCTGATTTACATGGTGCAGGAATACCTAGGGGCAAGGTCAGACTTGGACACCTTTCCCACCGAAAATCCTCTGGCTTACTGGGTCTTGAGGATGGATCACTGGCCAGAGCTTGCACAGTATGCAATTAAGCTACTGGCCTGTCCTGCTTCCAGCGTTCTTTCGGAACGCACCTTCAGTGCTGCTGGTGGCTTTGTTACCGATCACAGGGTGCGCCTGTCCACAGAATCAGTTGATCGACTGACCTTCATCAAGATGAATCAGTCTTGGATCACCCACAGCTACCAAGCACCTGAAGCTGATGTAACCGAATAATTTTTTTTGAAATATCACATCCCTTCAAGACTGCCTATGCTGATGCTGAGTGACTGTCCTGTTATGTTGATTGTCTATCCTCTTCCTCTTCCGCTGATATGTTGGAAGAACATTTCTGGTTCTGGGTGATGCCATCAGCCAAATTTTTCTGCCCCTGTTTAACAGGGGCGTTTAATTACAATTTTTGATGCAATGCTTTGCAGCAGGGCTAATTCCTGCAATAAAACTAGAGTATATGGGAGAGGTTGCAGTGTGGTGGCACCAGCACCAGTGCCTAAGGCCCAATTTTTCTGCCCCTGTTTAACAGGGGCGTTTAAGTACAATTTTTGATGCAATGCTTTGCAGCAGGGCTAATTCCTGCAATAAAACTAGAGTATATGGGAGAGGTTGCAGTGTGGTGTCACCAGCACCAGTGCCTAAGGCCCAATTGTTCGGCCCCTGTTTAACAGGGGCGTTTAATTACAATTTTTGATGCAATGCTTTGCAGCAGGGCTAATTCCTGCAATAAAACTAGAGTATATGGGAGAGGTTGCAGTGTCGTGGCACCAGCACCAGTGCCTAAGGCCCAATTTTTCTGCCCCTGTTTACCAGGGACATGTAATTACAATTCTTGATATAATATTTCACAGGAGGGCCCGTTCCTGTGCCCACCCAGATTAACTGTGAGGACTTATAGTGTTGTGGCACCAGCACCACAACCACCAAAGGTCAATTTTTCTACCACTGTTCAACAATGGCATGTAATTACAATTCTTGTTATAATCGTTCACAGCAGGGCGCTCCAGCGCCCACCAAGAGTCACTTTGAGGGCTTACAATGTTGTGGCAAAACCAACACCTTGTTCCGCCATTTCTGCAGAGCATATAGGGCAGGCCCCTACTTTCAAACATCCAACTTTCAAACATCCAACTTACAAACATCTCCTACTTGCAAACGGAAGGAGACAACAGCAAGTGAGATGAAAAAAGATGTACGACAAAACAAATTATACAGGGGTGATAACCCTTCCCTATGTTTTCCAAAAAGCTTAAAAATAGTTTTTTTGACTGGAGCTACACTTTAAAAATGTACCAGTTGAAAATTACAAACAGATTCAACTTAACACAACAAACCTACACAGTCCCTGTCTTGTTTGCACCGCCTGTATACTGCTGTTCTGAGTATATAGGGCCTGGGGGCCACACGCATTTCCTTTTTTTAATATGGGTACGGGGTTCCCCTTAATATGCGTACAAGACCCAAAGGGGCTGGTAATGGGCAGGGAGGGCTACCCATGCCATTTTTCTCAATGATTTTCAACCATATTGCAGGAACCAGATATAACATTAAAACCGCAAGCAGTTTTAACTGATGTTATTTCCGTTTAATGTCATTTTGTGCAGGGACTGTTCTAAACACGGGAAACACGTGGCACTTCACAGGCATACTACAGACACCCCCCAGGCACCATATTTAAAGGAATATTTCACTTTTTTTTTCACTTTAATCGTCATTAAAATCAGTGCTCCCGCCAAAATGGCCATTTTTAAAAACATTTTAGGCATTGACCCATGTCCCCTGGGGCAGGAGCCAGGTCCCCAAACTCTTTTTAGGACAGTATCTTGCATATTAGCCGTTAAAATTAGCACTTTTAATTTCGAACGTTCGAGTCCCATAGACTTCAATGGGGTTCTAAAGTTCATACGAATTTGGGGTCCGTTCGAAAGTTCTGGTGCGAACCGAACCGGGGGGTGTTCGGCTCATCCCTATATATATATATATATATATATATATATATATATATATATACACAGTTGTGGTCATAAGTTTACATACCATGGCAGAATTTATGATTTCTTGGCCATTTTTCAGAGAATATGAATGATAACACATAAACATTTCTTTCACTCATGGTTAGCGTTTGGCTGAAGCAATTTAATATCAATCAACTGTGTTTACTCTTATTAATGGCAACAGAAACTAGCCAAATGACCCTGATCAAAAGTTCACACACCCTGGTGATTTTGGCCTGATAACATGCACACAAGTTGACACAAAAGGGTTAAAATGGCTATTAAAGTTTCCCATCCTCACCTGTGATCTGTTTGCGTGTAATTAGTGTGTGTGTATAAAAGGTCAATGAGTTTCTGGACTCCTGACAGACCCTTGCATCTTTCATCCAGTGCTGCACTGATGTTTCTGGATTCCGAGTCATGGGAAAAGCAAAACAATTGCCAAAGAATTTGCGGGAAAAGGTAGTTGAACTGTATAAAACAGGAAAGATATATAAAAAGATATCCAAGTAATTGGGAATGCCAATCGGCAGTGTTCAGACTTTAATCAAGAAGTGGAAAATTAGGGGTTCTGTTGAAAGAAAACCACGATCAGGTAGATCAACTAAAATTTCAGCCAGAACTGCCAGGAAAATTGTCCAGGATGCAAAGAAAAACCCACAAATAACTTCTGGTGAAATACAAGACTCTCTGAAAACATGTGGTGCGGCTGTTTCAAGATGCATAATAAGGAGGCACTTGAAGAAAGATGGGCTGCATGGTCAAGTCGCCAGAAGAAAGCCATTACTAAGCAAATGCCACAAAGTATCCCACTTACAATATGCCAAAAACAGCACAGAGACAAGCCTTATACCTTATGGCACAAAATCATTTGGAGTGATGACACCAACATTTAGCTTTTTGTCCACAACCAAAAACGTACATTTGAGAGGAGTCAACAAGGTCTATGACGAAACGTACACCATTCCTACTGTGAAACACGGAGGGGGATCGCTGATGTTTTGGGGATGTGTGAGCTACAAAGACACAGAAAATTTGGTCACAATTGAAAATATAGTGTAGTTTGTACTATGTGTGTAATGTTAGTTTTTTGTTGCCTTTCCCTGGGTGAATGTACCCTTTCTTAACATTCAGTTCTAAGAGAAATAACCATAAGAACGTTCAACCATAAGGGGTAAAGAACATTCCACTGATAAAATAACCAAACACTATAGGTTAAGAACATTAGACCATAAGGGGAAAAGGGAAAACATGAGGGAGATTTCTGCACTGTGTGCAAAATGTAAAGAGATTTCTGTGCGAAAGAATGGGTGTTTGCCCAAGGAAAGTGCCAGCTGCAGTGCAAAGTGAAGTTGTATTACTACCACTGTTAATGCTTCATGTACACGGAACGTTGTTTAACCTCTCCTGAACGATATAACTTGACAGCTAGGAACCAACATTTTAGCGCTTACATGCCGCGTTTAGCCGCGTTTGCGTCTAGAAGCATTTAAAAAAAAAAAGAAAATGCCTGTAAACGAAACGCTGCTAAACATGAGTTACCGCATTTAGCAGCATTTAAAGGGCTGTTACAGGCATTTGGCATTTCAAATGCCCTAGAACAGTGATGGCTAACCTTGGCACCCCAGATGTTTTGGAACTACATTTCCCATGATACTCAACTACAATGCAAAGTGTATGAGCATCATGGGAAATGTAGTTCCAAAACATCTGGGATGCCAAGGTTCGCCATCACTGCCCTAGAACATCCATCCTGAATGAATTTTTTTGCCATTCCAAAAAATGCTTCTAAACTCAACTGCCTAGAAACAACTGTAAATGACCCCGTATACATGTACTGATAACATAACATTGAGGAGAGTTCAGGGGCAGCTGTAAAAAAAATGCCCAACTGCTTCTAAGCATCCATTTACCAGCAGCAGTGTACATGAGGCCTAAATGTGAGAGCTTCTTGCTCAGGGCTCCTGATTGTTATGAAGTTGGCACCTGCTGGTGTAACACATCCCCGCCCAACACGTTCAGCTGTCAGGTGGGGATTCCGCTGTCAGCTTGGAGCCCGCCTTTTTTTTTTTTTAAAGCAGATCATTTAGGAGATATTCACATGCGCAGTGACGTTCTACGTTCAGGGTTCACAGTATTCTGTGGAATGCAGAGAGCCATGCCGCAGCTACGGCTCCTATGCGCATGTACAGGAGGGACATCATCACGGCCCCAGCCATTCTAAGTTGGTGAAGTAAAATTAGAAAAATATATACATACATCTATTTTTCAGAAATAAAAAATTATAATTGACATGTGCGCATGTATTCACCCCCTTTGTTCTGAAGTCCATAAAAAGCTCTGGTGGAACCAATTATCTTCAGAAGTCACATAATTAGTGAAATGATGTCCACCTGTGTGCAATCTAAGTGTCACATGATCTGTTATTACATATACACCCCTTTTTGAAAGGCCCCAGAGGCTGCAACACCTCAGCAAGAGGCACCACTAACCAAACACTGCCATGAAGACCAAGGAACTCTCCAAACAAGTAAGGGACAATGTTGTTGAGAAGTACAAGTCAGGTTATAAAAAAATATCCAAATCTTTGATGATCCCTAGGAGCACCATCAAATCTATCATAACCAAAAGGAAAGAACATGGCACAACAGCAAACCTGCCAAGAGACGGCCACACACCAAAACTCATGGGCCCGGGCAAGGAGGGCATTAATCAGAGAGGCAGCACAGAGACCTAACGTAACCCTGGAGGAGCTGCAGAGTTGCACAGCAGAGACTGGAGTATCTGTACATAGGACGACAATAAACCATACACTCCATAGAGTTGGACTTTATGGCCGAGTGGCCAGAAGAAAGACATTACTTTCAGTAAAAAACAAAATGGCACATTTTGAGTTTGCGAAAAGGCATGTGGGAGACTCCCAAAATGTATGGAGGAAGGTGCTCTGGTCTGAAGAGACTAAAATTTAACTTTTTGGCCATCGAAGAAAACGCTGTGTCTGGCGCAAACCCAAAACATCACATCACCCAAAGAATACCATCCCTACTGTGAAAAATGGTGGCGGCAGCATCATGCTGTGAGGATGTTTTTCAGCAGTCGGGACTGGGAAACTGGTCAGAATTGAGTGAAATATGGATGATGCTAAATACAGGGATATTCTTGAGCAAAACCTGTACCACTCTGTGTGTGATTTGAGGCTAGGACGGAGGTTCACCTTCCAGCAAGACAATGACCCCAAACACACTGCTAAAGCAACACTTAAGTGGTTTAAGGGGAAACATGTAAATGTGTTGGAATGGCCTAGTCAAAGCCCAGACCTCAATCCAATAGAAAATCTGTGGTCAGATTTAAAGACTGCTGTTCACAAGTGCAAACTATCCAACTTGAAGGAGCTGGAGCAGTTTTTCATGGTGGAATGGGCAAAATCCCAGTGGTAAGATGTGGCAACTCATAGAGATTTAACCAAAGCGACTTGGAGCTGTGATAGCCGCAGAAGGTGGCTCTACAAAGTATTGACTTTAGGGGTGTGAATAGTTATGCACATTGACTTTTTCTGTTATTTTGTCCTATTTGTTGTTTGCTTCACAATAAAAAGAAAAAGACATCTTCAAAGTTGTGGGCATGTTCTGTAAATTAAATAATGCAAATCCTCAAACAATCCATGTTAATTCCAGGTTGAGAGGCAACAAAACACGAAAAATGCCAAGGGGGTGAATACTTTTGCAAGGCCCTGTAGGTTTAATGGAAATTTCAGTCTTGGTGCTGTACATTTTCTGTACGCTTAAATGTAATATAAAAGGTTTTCAATAATTGTGAAAAAAGGCATGGTTGTAACCTTGTGACATTTTTCAGATATTATGAGAGAATAAGGGGCTGGTTTCAGAGACATTTTAAGTACTCTACTTATACCCATTGGCAGGCGGCATGTTCCCAGTCTAACAAAATGTCAAAATGTTCCTTTTTGCAGACGAACATTGCATTTTCTCCCCTATGTGTCCCGCGGATTGTGGGATTATTTCCATAGAAATGTGGCGGTACGTTGCGAGCCCTGTGTGGGTCCCACTTCAGTATGCAAGGATGGATGTAGAGTTACCATAGCAACCTCTTACATTTGTATTTGTAGATTTACCAGACTCATGCAACGTTCCTGACCCATATTCAATGATATGATTTTTGTCAAAAGGTGTTTCACAAAATGTAATTCATTTATTTACTTATTCTGCGCGTCTGTCCATCTCCTGACTAATGTTCTTCGCAGTGAAGGTGTAAGAGGATGGGTGGGCAGCTGTGGGTGCATTAACCTCTGCTTGGAATGACATCAGATGCACCTGTATATTGGATACATTGGATATAACAGACTATTTGTATACATCGGTATACATAGTCATTTATTTTTTGATAGGGTTCTTTTGTTAAATGTTTTAAATGTTTAAAAATCATTACATTGTCAATGTAGTCGTTGGAGCTATAACCACTTGCCTATTGGGCAATTTCACCCACTTCCTGCCCAGGCCAATTTTCAGGTGTCAGCGCTGTTGCACTTTAACAATTATGCTGTTATGCAACACTGTACCCATAAACTTTATTTTTTTTGAGGCAGATAGAGATTTTTTTGTGGTATTTAATAACAACTGGGTTTTTTTTTTTTTTTTTTTGCTAATCAGACTAAAAAAGACCAACTTTTTTTTATTTTTTTTTTAAGAAGTTTTTGTTATAACATTTTCTAAATAAGTAATTGTTCTCCTTCTCTGATGGACACTGATGAGGCTGCACTGATATGTGGCCCTGATGAGCACTGATAGGCAGCACTGATGGACACTGATAGGTGCCACTAATAGGCATCACTGATGGGCACTGACAGGCATCACTGATGGGCACAGACAGGCATCACTGATGGGCACTGATTGGCAGCACTGACGGACACAGATTGGCAGCACTTGTGGGCATAGCCCCCAACGGTCCCTGATTTAGAGGGACTGTCCCTGATTTCAAGCAATGTCCCTCTGTCCCTCATTCCTCCTCATGTGTTCCTCATTTTAGTCTGATCTACAGGCATGCCTCACTTTTAAGTACACATTGGGGTTTATTTACTAAAGCTGGAAAGTGCAAAATCAGGCTCACTTCTGCATAGAAACCAATTTGTTTCCAGGTTTTATTACCAAAGCTTAATTGAACAAGCTGGAGTTAGAAGCTGATTGGTTTCTATGCAGAAGTGAGTCTGATTTTGCACTTTCCAGCTTTAGTAAATAAACCCCATTGTGTACTTAAAAGTGGGGTATGCCTGTATATAGATGTATATAAAATGCACTTTTTATCTTTCAAAAAGTGTTTTCCAGCACTAAACCTTTCACCTGATTTCTAAATTGCTGCATTTGTAAATGCCAAAAGCCAATATAAAGAAATGGTAGTGGTAAAAAAAAGCATTTGTGGGTTTAACCAATTGTTTTTTTGTAAAATTCTCCTTTAAGGGGGCGTGGCAAGGGGTGTAGCATATGCCTGCATACTTTTGCTGATAGGTGTCCCTCATTCCCATCTCAAAAAGTTGGAAGGTATGCTTGTGGGCACTGTTTGGGGCTGCGATGATGATCAATATAAAGATGATCAGTTCCCTGATTATCAATGTAGATGTCCCCTGTGTTGTTCTTCGGCTCTCATCACGTGCTGTCAGCGCCATCAGAGGACTGCCGATGACCGGCAAATCCTGTTTACACTGTGATCAGCTGTGATTGGACACAGCTGGTCACATGGTAAAGAGTCGCTGTGATTGGCTCTTTACCCCAAAGGGCAGATCTATGCCAATGAGTGAAAAGTGCGATCATGGAAGGACGTCCATAGACGGCCTCCCGGCAATGTGAGCCCGCGACATAGCCATCGTTTGGCTATAGCTCGGATGGGAGGTGTTTTAATAAAATATGTGGACAAAAAAAAATCTCTTTCCACTAAAGTGATACCCCAAACTTCCCTCTTCTTAAAAGTGAATTCCAGGTATGGGTATTTTATACATAGTTACATTTGACCAGCTTGGATGAATGTAACTATGCATGTACACCACTAAGCCAGTGATCTCCAATGCTTCAGGGCCCCGCGCCCAGTGGCTGCTCTGCTGCCTTCTGAATACAGGAGGTCGGCATTTAACCACTTCAGCCCCGGAAGATTTTACCCCCTTGCTGACAATTTGGCACTGTGTGGTTTTAACTGACAATTGTGCAGACATGCAATTCTGTACCCAAACAAAATTTGCGTCCTTTTTTTCCTCACAAATAGAACTTTCTTTTGGTGGTATTTGATCACCTCTATGTTTTTGTTTGTTTTTTTTGCGCTATGAACAAAAAAAGAGCATCAATTTTTTTTTTTTTAAAACAGTATTTTTAACTTTTTGCTATAATAAATATCACCAAAAATGTTTTTAAACTTCTTCATCAGTTTAGGCCGATATATTTCTCTTCTACATAATTTTGGTTAAAAAAAATCACAATAAGCGCTAATTGATTGGTTTGCGCAAAGGTTATAGTGCCTATAAACTATGGGAAAGTTTTATGGCATTTGTGAATGGTCCTGCTGTCTTCTGTAAATTGTTTGTCTTACAGAAGGCAGTGGGGGGGAAGGAGGAGGGGCCGGAAATTTTGTAGATCGCTGTTGTGCGGCAATTTTACCCAGACGTGGGAGCGGGTACCTGGTTTGGACAGATATCCGCACCCCCCCCCCCCCCTTGAAAGGTGCCAAATGTGGCAATGGAGGGGGAGGGGAGGAAGCAAACAAGCGGAGCCTCCCCTTTTGGGTCAAGCTCCGCTTTAACATATAGTCTAATACGGGGATATGCAATTAGTGGACTTCCAGCTGTTGCAAAACTACAAGCCCCATCATGCCTCTGGGTATCATGCTTGTGGCTGTCAAGAGTCTTGCTATGCCTCATGGGACTTGTAGTTCTGCAACAGCTGGAGGTCCACTAATTGCATATCCCTGTAGATTATTGTGTATTTATGGTGTGAGATGTGAGTTTGGCCCAGTTGATTACTGAGTGGGCCTAATGACTTCATTTACAGGTAGATCTTGCATGCTCCATTATAGCTTTGCCACTACTATGAGTGTTAGCTTTCTGGGGCTTCTCTGTAGTACCATTTGTGTAGACCAGGGGTCTCCAAAATTTCTAAGCAAAGCCAGCATTAGGGGGGCCGGTGGTAGTAGAAAATGTCCTGGCATCAGAGCCAGCAGCATTGGTTTTAATGGGAGGAATAGTGCCCCATTGTTGATATCAATGAGAAGAATAGCGTCCGATTGATGGTGTCAGTAGGGGGAATGGTGCCCTATCATTGGTTTCAGTTAGTTGAATAGTGACACAAGGGCCAGATAAATCAATCAGAGGGCCACATCCGGCCCCTGGGCCACAGTTTGGGGATCACTAGTGTAGACTGTGCAACTGCACAAGGGCCCTCCCACTGTAACATAAGAATGGACACTGCTCATCCTTAAGGCAGATGAAAAGAGGGAAGTATACTTCTTAAAATGCAAACCTCCTGGTTTATAATATACAAGTAGAGTCAGGCAACCTTCTTCTTCACTTTCTGCCCTACCAGCACCAAGACATGCAGAATGCTTTTTTTCAATTTCCTCCTTTTGGAGACCATTTGGGCTGTAAGCCCTTGTACACACGGTCGGACATTCCGACCACAAAATCTGTCTTTTTTCAGACAGATTTTATCCGAAACTGGTGTTGCATACACATGGTCAGACAAAGCTGTTGGAAAATCAGATCGTTCAGAACGTGATGACGTTCGTTTGTTACGACGGGACTACGTTCAGGCTAGTAGCCAATAGCTTTGGTCTCGTAATTTGATCTGAGCATGCGTGGCACTTTTTCCGATCAGAATTCTCTACAAATCATGTTGTCGGAAAATTTTATATCCAGCTCTGAAACTTTGCTGGTCGGACATTCCGACGGAAAAAGTCAGATGGAGCCCACACATGGTCAGATTATCCGACAACACGGTCCGATTGGACATTTTCCGTCGGAATGTCCGATCGTGTGTACAAGGGCTTAGTGAACTAGTGACACTACACAATGTCCTTATTCTCAAAAGAGAATCCACACACATCCACTTCCACTTAAAATAGAACTAAAGGTAACATTTTGGATAGAGTAAGGGAGGTTTATAACTCCTGTCAGATTTTACTTTTACCATCTATGACCCATTTTGGTTACTTCCCTTTAATTCCTGTCCTATAGATAAAACAGGAAGTGAGTGGAAATCCCTTCAAAATGAGGGAATTCCAGGTTGTCGCCAGAACAAGTGTTCCCATTTACTTACATTTCACTTTCGATGATTACAGTAAACATGAAAATAAAGAGGGTGTATTTTTCTAATGGGGGCACATACAGCAATAAAGGCCTGGCAGGTATTCTAAATTCTCTCCACTCCACTTTGAAAACTAAAACAAAAGTTTTCCTCTAGTTATACACACCTCCCAACTTTTTGAGATGGGAATAAAGGACACCTATTAGCAAAAGTATGCAGGCATAGGACACATCCCCTGCCACGCCCCTTAAAGGAGAATTATACAAAAAAATGATTGGTTAAACTCACAAGTGCTTTTTTTTTTACCACTACTATTCCTTTATATTGGCTTTTGAAATTTACAAAAGTAGCAATTTAGAAATTGGATAAAAGGTTTAGCGCTGGCAGACACTTTTTGACAGATAAAAAGTTAATTTTATATACAACTCTATAGATCAGACCAAAATTAGGGACAAATAAGGAGGGAAGAGTGACAGAAGGACTTTGTCCTGAATGAGGGTCAGTCCCTCCAAATCAGGACAAAGCTATGGTTCTACTTTAATGGTGCGATTATTGATTTTTCATGAAACCGCATCATTTTGTGCTTTTCTGCTTCCTTGTAATGTCTTCCATGAGCTCAAGAACCTCTCAATTCCCCCCTCACTTTCATTTGTTTGGAATGGGCAGTCCATGTTAGTTGTGGTCATATACTGTACGCTGCTCTATGTACCCATAGTCCATCTCAAGAGCAAGCAAGAGAGGGTGGCAATACAGGGGACCATGAAGAACAAACATAGCCAATCTCTAACAGGGAGTCAGATCACAGCAGCAAAAAGAAAATGGAAATTGGAGATTTGGAGGAGGCTGAGAACAATAGAAGGAACTTTTTTTGAGTAAATAATACATACTTAAAGTGGAACTTCACTCAAAATGGGAAATTCCGCTTGTTTGCATCTCCCCCACATCCACTGCCACATTTGGCACTTTTTGGGGGGAAGTGGATATCCGGTTTTCACAGGTACCGACTCCTACTTCCAGTCAGATGCGCCACTGCATTCTGAGTTAGAAGTTCGCCCCTTCGCCACAGCCTTCTGGGACACATCACAGGTCCCAGAAGACTACGGAACCCTTCACAAAGCGCAGTGCAAGTCATGCGTGTGCAGTAGGAAATCCTTTCCCTTTCTTGCAATGCCAGCTCCTGAACCCAAAGCCGATTGAAGAATCATTTCGGGTGAGAACATCGCTGGATCCCTGGACAGGTAAGTGCCTTATATTAAAAGTCAGCAGCTACAGTATTGTGGGGAACTGTTCCAAACGCTTTTGCAAAATCTGGGGTTACCACATCCACAGCACCCCTCTGTCCAAGGTTTTACTTATCTCCTCATAAAAAGAAATCAGGTTTGTCTGACAACTTCTGTCTTTCATGAATCCATGCTATCTGTCGCTTAAAATATTTTTTTACAGCAAGAACTCATCTACAGTATGTGGTCTTTTATTAAACTCGTCAGTATCTTCCCGACTATAGAAGTTAAACTAACCGGTCTATAGTTACTTGGAAAAGACTTTAATCTCTTTAAATATAGGCACCACATTGGTCTTTCGCCAATCCAGTGGCACTATACAGTCATTAAAAAATTGGAAACAATGGCTTTGAAATGACAGAGCTCAATTCTTGTAGGATCCATGGGTGGATGCCATCTGGTCAAGGTGCTTTATCCATCTTGATTCTGTCTAAATATTTCTGGACCTTATCACTTTTGAGCCATTGTTGATAATTTGGGGCTGTGCCAATACCACCCCCATTATGGACATGAGCTCCCCCATGCTGAAGGAGGTATTTCATAAATTTGCCTTCTCTTTGTCCCCATTCACCCACTCCAGATTTGTATTAGTAATCTACCCTGCTTCATTTCCATTACTGAGCTACAAGAAAACAGATACAACCATGCTTTTGCCAATCAAAATCTGAAATAAATTTTATAAAGGCATCAGAACTCAGATATATCATACAGCTGTTTGTTGGATGTTGTTTTCCATTGTAGGTCCAAGCTTGTCAAGTGACAGCTCATGCATCTTCTCAGCTACATCATTATCAGGACAGCTTTATAATGATCTACAGCTTGATTAACTTCAGCTTTACGATTTCTTTTTTTTTTTCTGTCATTGTATGGAAATCATCATAGTTTTAAAGTATTTTAAGGATTACTGGTAATCACACAGTACCATATATCATCCGGCCGCTGATGACAACCCTGATAGTTCTCAGGGCAGGGATTCACTGTTGGAAGGGTTAAACCATCTTGGACTGAGTCATTCGGTTTTAATTGTGAATCCTGACTCCAGCCGAAAGTCTCTGTCATCATCTGCTTGTACTGCATGTACTTGCTGCGAGCTTTTGATGTGATGTATATACCTGGAAACATTTCCAGAACCTCATTTTAAATAAAAGCATGCTGCTTCATCTTGCTTATTATCCTCTTAGACGCATATATACTGTATATATCATGTCTGGCCGTTCTCATTTCTTTATGTTGTATAACCTGTTTCGTGATGTTTACTGCAATTGCTTCTAAAAGCTCTGGTATGAAGATTAGAAAGAAGAAGACCTCCGCAGCATTCTAGTGGTATAGATATAAAAAAAGATAACAGTATAAACATAGACCCTGTTTTTTTACGTGGATCACAAACCCAAAATTGTAATTTCAGTCGTAGTTTATGTCTTTTGGGCTGAATCAGACCCTGGCTTCTTCTGTGACTTGGATACTTCAATAGCAAGTTTCAACTGTGTTCCTATCCACCTGGGGGTTTCAGATGTTTTCACCCACCGTTCTGTGTTCCAGCTTCTCATGATCATTTTCTATAATATAAAATACATAAAAATAATACATAAAATACATAAAAATACCTAAGTAGGTATGCAGACCCAGGAATCTGATACCCAGGAACCCAGACCCTAGATATACAAGAGGTTGTCAGGTAGCTTACCTATCCAACACCTATGGAATCTTCTATCAAGATGTGAACACTTGGACCTGTTGTTGTTGTTCAGTCGCATAGTCGTGTCCAACTCTTCGTGACCTCATGGACCATGGCGCGCCAGGCTTTTCTGTCCTCCACTGCCTCCTGGAGCTTGCTTAACTTCATGATCATTGTTTCAATGATGCTATCTATCCATCTTGTTTTCTGTCGTCCTCTTCTCCCTTTTCCTTCCATGTTTCCCAGCATCAGGGTCTTTTCCAGTGAGTCCTCTCTTTGCATCAGGTGGTCAAAGTATTTGAGTTTCAGCTTCAGGATCTGTCCTTCCAGTGAATATTAAGGCCTGATTCCCACCTATGCTGGGTGCAGTTTGCATATTCCAGGTGCATTTTTCAATACACGCTTTTGATCCATTGAAGTCTTTGGAACCGAAAACCAGAAAAAAGTCCCTGACCCTTTCTAAAAAATGCACAGATGTGAACTACATCCATAGAAAAACATGTTAAATGGAATGTAGTGCATTTCTGCAAAACTGAAAACACACTAAAAAATGCATAGGTGCGAACCAGGCCTCAGAGTTGATTTCCTTCAAGATAGAATGGACCTGTAGTAATTCACTAATTATCTGAATAAATTATTTTTGCCAAGTCAGCCAGTGTTCAAATTAAGACTTTTTTTTTTCAAATCTAACAGGTTTTGTGGTCTGGTTACATGGATAATATACTTACCATATTTTTCATAGAACTCCATAACAGACCTGCACACATACCTGACAATCATTTTTTTATTTTAATGTGACAGCCGATAATCTCAGCTTGGGATCTCCATCCCCATGATTAAGCTCAGAGGGGCTCATCGAAAAACATTGGGAACCGTGGCCTGGCTTGCCACTAACCATCGATCTATTGGATTGCATAGATGTATGACCATAGGGAGACTTTCTTGCACATCCAGCGATCATAGGAGCCAGGACGAGCTCCCTCCCAGACCGGCACTCTCGGCGGTGGATGTCAAGGACTTGTGCCCCTCTCGAGAGCCTGAGCGGCTCACACATTGGATCTTTTGGGTTCACAGATTAAGACCCCTAGCCCACATATGGTCTGGTTGCTGGCGGACCCCACCTGCTTTCATGTATTGCTCTCTTGCTGGCCAGATGAGTGAGGTGTTGCTCTCTACTGGGGTTTTTCTTCTGCAGTGTTTTCGCCAGTGAGGACCCACACTAGATATGTGCATGATGAAAAAATTGTATAGTTTCGGATACGTTCATTAAGTTAATCATTTTGTTTTGCCGTATTCGTTATGTTAGAATGATTTCTTTTCGGATGGGTGGCGGTACCTCCAGCTGGCCCATTTTATTGGCAGTTTACCACAACCAGTAAGATCGGGAGAAGAGCTGACCCAGCTGGAGCGACTTTGTACAACTAACAATCTGAAAGGAATTGTATCAAGGATGTACGGATTGTTGATGACGTTGGGGGAGCTGGAGATCCCGCCATACATCAGAAAATGGGAAAGGGAATTAGGAATGCAGAGTGATCAGGACACAATAAGTAAAATAATGAGACTAACACATAGTTTGGCAATAGATAGTAAAACAGCTGAGATGAACTATAAATACCTTACCAGATGGTATAATACTCCGGATTAGATGGCGAAATACCAGCAGGGGAGATCGGCGGAATGCTGGCGAGGTTGTAAAACCAAAGGAACAATGGCACACTTATGGTGGGAATGCCCAAAAATCAAAATCTACTGGGGTAAGATCCAACAAAAAATAAGAGAAATAACTAAAATAAGTTTGAAAATAGATCCTTGGATTATATTATTCCATGGTACAAAGTGTGATATAAAACAATACCAAGAAACTATAATCCCACATCTTCTTAATGCAGCGAAAAAATTAATCCCTAAAAACTGGCAGGAAAGAGAAACTCCATTGATGTGGGAATGGGTAAATGCGGTCGAGGAGACATATAAGATAGAAAAACTGATTAGTGGAGAGGACAATGAAAGAGCAGCAGTAATAAAAAAATGGAAATGCTGGAAAGATTTCAAGAAACACTGGAGTTACGTAGAACATTTAAGACCATAAATAGAACCCACACGGGATGAGGAACAAGAGAAGGGGGGAAAAATTACTGACATATAATTGGGGAATTGGGAGGGAGGGGGGGGATGGGGAATAACATTAAAGTGTTAAGAGTAATAAAAGTATTGTATTTTATAAGAAAAATATATTTATCGATGACTGCGGAAAATAATAAAAAAACTAATACATATATATATATATATATATATATATATATAGATTAAACCACAATGATGTGAATATGTAAGGAGACAATATTGAACAGAAAGTTGATTTATGTCTCATTTGAGAATTCGCTGATTTGGTAAAAAAAAAAAAAAAAAAGAGAATGATTTCTTTTCAGAGTTTGTTTTTTTATATTTGTTATTACTAAATTCAAATTTAGAAAAAGATGGCTATAATCGTTCTATTTTATTTTATTCTATTGTATTCTGTGCTAATTTATTCTATTGTATTGTATTCTATCCTTTAATTTTCTATTCTCTTCTGTTTTATGCTATTCTATACTTTTCTTTGCTATTGTATTTTGTTCTATTATATTCTATTCTGTTTTAATCTATTCTATTCTATTCTATTCTATTCTATTCTATAAAGCAGACTAATTAGGAATTATCATCATATTTCACTTGTATACCTTACTGCATTTATTGCAATATGTTTCCATTTCGAATTCAAATTTATTTTCAAATTCTAATTTATTTTCAAATTCTAATTCATTTTTGAATTTGAAATCAAATTCATATAATATTTTCATTATAATTTCTTTTGGTTTTGTTTAAATTTGTTACTTTTGTAATTCGGCAATTGAAAATGTTGTTCAAATTTCGATTTGTAACTAAACGAATTGCACATTTGCACATAGACACAGTCTACACAACACCTCGCTCATCCAGACGGCAACAAAGTCACACAATCAAGTATGGTTTTCCATGCACATATTTGGGATGCTGTCACTGGAGGCTTCTCGCCAATGGCCTAAGGCCCATGTCACACACGCATTTCTATCACAAGTGTCAGGATCGCTAGGAGACCACTTACCTACTCCTATGGCAGCTCTCTCTTACTGACTACTTCAATACCGGGAACTTTCACCCCCTTCCTGCCCAGGCCAATTTTTAGCTTTCAGCGCTGTCACACTTTGAATGACAATTGTGGTCAGGCTACACTGTACCCAAATACATTTTTTTCCTCACAAATAGAGCTTTCTTGTGGTGTTATTTACTTATCACTGAGTTTTTTTATTTTTGCTAAACAAACAAAAAAAGACAGAACATTTTGAAAAAAATAAAGTTTTTCTTCGTTTCTGTTATAAAATTTTACAAATAAGTAATTTTTCTTCATGTATTTAGGCCAAACTGTATTCTGCTACATTTCTTTGGTGAAAATAACCCAAATCAGTGTAAATTATTTAGTGTGTAGGAAAGTCCACAAACTATGGTATATATACTGTATCTGAAAATTGATCAGTCCTGATGTACTGACGGACTATCTCATTCTCATTCATCTCTATCAAACAGCAGGACAGTACAAATATCCTCCAAATTACCCATTTTTGGAAAGTAGTCGGTCCAAGGTATTTAGTAAGAGGCAGGATGAGTTTTTTTGAAGCTGTAATTTTTTGGAAAATTAAGACATTTAAAAGAAAAACATTTTAACTTTTATTTTTTTTTATTTTTACATATTGTCACCAGTGCAGTACAGTGTCATCATATAACTGGTGTAGCAGTGACCAGGGACACAGACTGGTGGAAGTATGTACAAATATATATATATATATATATATATATATATATATATATATATATATATATATATATTTATAAAAAAAAATTCTTTCATTTTTTTTAACACTGTGACCAGAGCAATACAGTGTTACCATAGTAAAGGGAACTCATTTTTATACATGATTGCTTTTACCAGTGAATTTCACTGATATAAGCAACCATTTTTACTGGATGAAATTGATTCATTCAGTGGGCATTGTTGTGATTAGCTGTGATTTGCCACTGCTAATCACATGATACTTATGGGCTGTGATTGGCCCTGTCTGTACCACATGATCGCTGTTACCAATCACAGCTACCAACACAACTGTACACATGAATGGCATGGATCAAAGTCTTTCACTGTTTACAATTGTTATGTGGTCTGCTGTGATTAGTCACAGCGATCATATGGTACTGACAGTGGGCTGGTACACTGATCAGTCATCACCGGACACAGCAGGTGGCAGAACTCGCCACAGCGCATCCTGTTCCTAGAGGATCATTTGGATTCTACCCGGAGTGACAAAGGACCCGCCCAGCCATCTTTTGACTATAGGAAGTGGTTAATTAGTGAGATCCCCACCAAGGACCCATTCACACTGGGAGGGGCTATTTTTAGCCTGTTACCCAAAAGAAGTTCGGGAACTTCTTTTGGGCGACAGGGGTCTCCGCAATTTTGTTTGCGCGAGTTGTGGGGTGCCATTGAGAAATAATATCATTGCAAACCCGTTGCACGTTTTGTCTCAATTCTGAAACGCAGGCAGAATCGCAGCACTGCCACACGCGATTCAGAATAGCCAGGTGTGAATGGAGCCTTAGTCTCAGTTCACACTGGTGCAATGCAGGAACCAGCGCGATTTCCGCATTGCATCTGACTCGCCGGCAGTTCACACTGGCATCTGCTGCGAGTGTCAATGTAAAGGTAATGACACCTCCAAATCGGTTCGCAGAACGCAGTGTGAACTGTGGAATTGGATCGCTTGGTTCTGAACACCCATGCAATCTGATTCCAGCACAGACCAAAAATAGGGTCCTGCACTATTGTGGTGCGAATGTATGTAATGAAATATATTTAATGAGGAATAATCCTATTTATGTCGTGTCTGTTACGATAATCGATATATGTATATGAAGGCAGAATGATCCGATGATTCACCCATCACATGGCAATATGTAAACAGATTTCGGCTCATATATCCCGGAGCTCGTCACTAGACTCCATATCTCTCAAAAAAGTCACGAGATCTGTGACGCAGCGCGTCGGGAGGAGTTGGTGACATCACTTCTGGTGTCGCAAGAACCCGGTAGTAGTGGTGAGGAGGAGAGCCTTGTAGGATTGGATGTTATTTTTTCTATATACAAGACGATTACTATGTGAATGGGCAATTTTTTGTTTTAATAAATTACCTTGTTTTATACAATTTTGCGCAATGAACGCCTTTCTTTTACTCTAAACCACTCCAGAGAATAGCCTGCCCTTTTCAAGGAGTTTTAAAGAGACCAAGCGCAGTGGAGTTTCCCCCCGCCAAGAACAGCAAAGATATACCAGCTTAAAGGCACGATTAGACCCAGTGGGGTCGCTTCCGGCCAATTCACCTGGTGGTGGAGGTGGTGGTATTTATCACTAATGTTTTTTCCCATGAGGGGACACTTAATGAAGCACAAAGTCTAAAGAAGCATTCTAATTTTATATTTACAATCACAAATATTATCAATAATTTATCACTTATCACACTTTGGTTGTTCACTCGTGCATTATTCATGTTGTATTTATATTTATTATCATAGTATTGTGGAATGAACGCACCATTCCTCTAAATTGATCATTTTGATCTTAATGCATTAAGATAAAATACCTTCTGTGTGCAGAAGCCCCCCTAATACTTACCTGAGACCCATCTCCTTCCAGCGATGTTGCATGAGAGACATGGCTGGTCCGGGGCTCTCTCTTCTGATTGGCTGAGACACACACAATGGGTGCCACTGGCTCCCACCACAGTCAAAGTCAGTGAGCCAATGAGGAGAAAGAGGGGTGGGGCAGAGCCGGGGCACCATGTGTGAATGGACGCACAGAGCAGCGGCTCAGTTTCCGGTGTCCCCACAGCAAGCAGCTTGCTGTGGGGGCATTAGGCAGAAGGGAGGGGCCAGGATCGCTGGCGAGGGCCCCGAGAAGAAGAGGATCTGGGTTGCTCTGTGCAGAACCACTGCACAGAGCAGGTAAGTATAACATGTTTGTTATGTTTAACCACTTCAACCCTGGAAGGTCTTACTCTCTTAATGACAGGCCATTTTATGCGATACGGCACTGTGTTGCTTTATCTGACAATTGGGGGGTCATGAGACTCTGTACCCAAATAAAATATATATCCTCAGGTATCCCCCTGAGGAAGATGTGACCCTGTATCGACACGCGTTGGGGAGGGGACACGGACGATCGCGGTACTAGGAACTAGCGTGGAGCTAGTTATTTCCAGGAGAAGTGCCGGCGGGGCTTGTGTGAATTGACGAGGTGATTCCCAAACACGGATTTTGTCTTTGCTGTTTACAGATCGGTGCTTTTGTAGCACCAGAAAAATGTGAGTACCTTGCCATCGCTTTGTATGCAAATAAATGTTTTTTAAGGACTGGTTCACACCTATGCATTTTTTTGGTGCGTTTTCAGTTTTGCAAAAACACACTACAGTCCATTTAACATGATTTCCTATGGATGGATGTAGTTCACATCTGTGGATTTCTATGGAAAAGGCCAGAGACTTTTTTTCTGTTTTTTGGTTCCGTAGAATTCAATGGATCAAAAGTGTGTATTGAAAAACCCCAAATGCAGCTGCAATATGCAAACTACAACCTGGTGTGGATCAGGCCTTAACGATATAATCAGTTTTATTTTCTCTACTATCTATCATTGGCAATCACTGGCCACCTGGGAGCAAGGAGTGGAGAGGAGCTCTGGAGTTGTTTTGTTATAGCCAAGGTTGAGGCTAGAAAGGAAAATTATGGAAAGGTAAGTATTCAATTTCCCATTTTCCTGGTGCCTCCATGGCAGCATACCTATGGTGCCTCCTTGGAAGCATACCTAGGTATTCTGCCGTGGGTAGGCACCAGGAAAAGAAAATTACTGAAAGGTATTCAATTTTCCGTTTTCTGATCCTACTTAGCTGTAATGATCACACAAATCCAGGTGAGAATACTCCTTCGGGGGGGGAGGGGGGAGCACCGACACTTTCTATTGATGGTATTTGATCTCCACTGAATTTTCCTTTTTTATTATATAAATGAAAAAAAGACCAAACATTTTGGAAAAAAAACAATATTTTTTACTTTTTGCTATGGAAACCTATCCAATAAAAAAAAAATCAAATTTCTTCATACATTTTGGCCAATATGTATTCTGCTACATTTTTGTTTTAAAAAAAAAAAAAAATCCCAAAAACTTACATTAATTGGTTTGCGTGAAAGTTAGAATGTCTACAAAGAATGGCATATATACTGGATATTTTTTTTATGCTAGTAATGGTGGTGATCCATGACTTTTGAACCCCGTACACATGATCTGAAAATCGGACGACAGATCGTCTGACTTTTTTCGCTTGTTAGTCACAAGTAGGAATTGAAGAGGTTACTAAAGTTATGAAAATTCTCATACGACAGAATGAAAATTCGAAAGTGTAATGTGGTTTGTATTGTATTTTCGAACGACAACTGTATTGATTGAATGAAAATCGTACGATCTGGTATCATATAAGAAAAATTTTCGTGTGTGTCCCATCAAATAATATCGGCTCTCGAAAGCTAGCTACTAACGATCTGATTATTGTACGATCGCGTCAAAAGCGGTATTTTTCTGACAATTTTGGGATCATGTGTATGGGCCAATATAGTGGGACTGTGATAGTGTGGCGGACAATCTGAGACTAACTGACACTTTGTGGGAACTAACTGACAGTGACACAAATACATTCATCTGTGCTAATATTATACACTGTCACTGTACTAGTGATACTAAATTGAAGCTAAATTCAAGATAACATTTTACAAGTAGTTACAGAAAACTGTTTTTTCTTCCCTTTTGGAATAAATGTCTTACATTACTAAAAGCTGTAATCATCACTGTCAGTGGTAAATGGTTTGTCTCAACCTTCTAACTGCTACATCTGCAAGAGAGCTTGTTTGGTTAAAAAAACAACAGACTTACTGGCCAGATCACCAAGTGAAAATAAGGGAAAGAAAGCCAAAAAAAGAAAACGAATGTGACTGCCATGTCTAAGAATTGGTAAGCTGCAATATTTTAAATGTTAGCTTTTGAGCTTAATATTATATTTAATTTTAAGGGCTCAGTTTTGAGTCTGGAAAGAGAACTGATCTCTTCATGTTTGCAGTGCAGGGTCTGAAAATCAAAACCAGCACCTGATTGGTTGCTGTGACAGGCTGATTTATTAAAACTGCAGAGTGCAAAATCTGGTGGAACTGTGCATGGCAGCCAATCCAGCTTCTAACACAGGCTTGTCAATTAGGCTTTCACAAAAAAAAAAAAAAAAATT
Organism: Lithobates pipiens; assembly: GCF_037356315.1. NCBI lineage: Eukaryota > Metazoa > Chordata > Amphibia > Anura > Ranidae > Lithobates > Lithobates pipiens. Next base: position 54,955,517 of record NW_027507764.1, on the reverse strand, counting down.
TAAACTGGTTTGTATGCAGATCTGCACCTCATTTTGCACTCTCCAGTTTTAGTAAATGAACTCTATACTGTGCTTTTCCCACACAATCGTCTAAAGTTCTGAAGTAGTAGGAAGAAGTAGTTCTGAAGTCAAAATAACTTTGCCTTGGCCACCAACACAGTGCACTTGTAAAATCGCCCACTAGATGGCACTCCAAGCCTTTAGCAGGTAGAACCCTGCCATTAAGCTGGCTGTGCTGGCTGCTGGTGCAGAGACAGACTGGTTATCACTTCCAAGTTGATTCATTCATGCAAAGAGTCTGCATTCTGCCCCTGCACGAATTGCACCTCACTGGCAACCTTGTCTACCTGAACATATCCCAGAATGAGGAACCCCCCCCCCCCCCCATCACTGCCCAGCCTGACCCCCTTCACTTCTCTCCATTGCCAGTGCAAGCAGTGGACAGTTTTTGTGATATTAAAGTCACTGTACACTCTCCTTGGACTTTCATCTTTGCAGTTTTATGACTTTTTTTTTTTTTTTAACGTGCAAAGTTTTTAATTAGGCTCCAGACAGCCGGAGGCAGCAGTAGCGCCACTAAGTCGATGCTCTCTCTGCTTTTACAGCACAACAAGCCGCTCTACTCCTTTGAAGACAATGCAGACTATGTCTACGACGTCATGTGGTCACCTCTGCACCCCGCACTGTTCGCCTGTGTGGATGGGATGGGGCGCTTGGATCTCTGGAACCTGAATAATGACACCGAGGTGAGCTCCTGCCTCTTATTAACCCTTTGTCACCGCACCAGGGGACCTGCCCCACTGGGCCACCTTCATGCGCACATTGCACCTTTGGGGGGGACGTATCCTCTAATACTTGTATTATTATTATTAATAATAATAATCATATCAGTATTATTTTTTAAATATTATTGTTATTTTGTAACAGTCACAATGCATGAATACATTTTTCTCATTAACGCTACATGCTATATTATTTTTTTAATATTATATCTTGCATTGCAATGGGTTTGCATAACCTTTGGATGGAGCAGTTGCATGTTATGTAATTATTTTGTATTTTTTTTGGTACCCAGAAAATGCAAAAGGTTATAACAAAATGTTTATTGTTACATATATATATAGACCGCTCAAGAAAATATTTTGTATTTTTATAGCATATTTGGATAACTCAGGGCGGTTTTTAAACATAATTACAATTAATAATGAATGTTGTTATTTTGTAAAATTGTTGTGCTATTATTAAGTGCGATGGTATATTTTAAATACTATGTATTGTGGTTTTATGAACATTGTTTTTACTATTTATATATATTATTTTTGTTATTACACTATTAAAACATGTTTATATACAGTATGTATATATATATATATATATTATTTTATATTTTATATATCGTTATTTTCCTAAAAATGTATATTATTATATTATCATATATATTATATTATCATATATGCTTAATATTAAGGTATTATATCATTTAAACATGATATATATATATATATATATATATATATATATGTATATATGTGTGTGTGTGTAATAAATAATATAATATATTTGAACATATATTATTATTTATTTATTTTCCTGTATTATGTGGAATAGACTTTCTATTATACCTTGTCATTTATCATACTATAAATCGTTTTCCTTTCCTGTTTCAGAACACCAAAATGGGTTCAAAAGTGTCTTTCCTGGGATTGGACAAGAATTTAGGAAACTATAAAATAGCCCCGCCCACCCCCCCCCTACCCTTTTTTCTCAGTCCAGCAAAAACCAAGATGGGAGGGAATGTCATGACCACTGCCATGATCCGAAAGGGGAATGGAAAAATTATGGTAGTAATAATTTTCTGTTTTTCCTGAGCATCCAAAATGGAAGTGGACATGACTAGGAGATGAGAAGACAATAACCCATGAATGGAAATGTGAGGCGATACAAATGTATTTGCTGCTGAAGAAAAGGACAGAAGATCTTAAAAAGCTGTTGGCTTAGTTAGAAAATCTAATTTTAATGGTGGATGAAGGTGATTTGGTTCTGTAGAGTTCTATCGTTTTCTCGGTAGCCTTGAGGCTCTTATCTTACAGTCCTCACAACTTGCCCCCTAATTTCTACTGATTTATCCCAGATTCGTATTTCTTATTGTTAGCCCTGGGGCACTCTCTTCCAGTCTCCAGCATGCTATCCCTAGTCTATAGAAGACAGGTTGGAAGGGAAGAGAGATAGTCTTAGGCTCAGCTCACACTGCCACGACTTGGGATCCGACTTGTGAGACCCCCAAGTCACATGACATGTGAAATCCCATGTTAGTTAATGAGAGCTGTCTTTAATTAGCAGTACTGAAGTCACTCCCACTTCAGGAAAGGTTCCTGTACTACTTCAAGGCGACTTCTATCCGACTTCTATTCTATACTTCTATCAAAGTAGTACTCAAGTTGCTGGGAAGTTGCCCGGCAAAGTCATGGCACCATAGGTCACGCCAGTGTGAACCGAGCCTAAGGGGGATACAAGCAATACTTTTCCTGTTCAAGACCCAAACTTCCTTCTTGGTAGGAGTCTACTGGTTCAAAAAATCCTCAGTCTTCTACTGTTTGTGAATTGACCAACATATAAGCTTATTCTTTTTGGACTTAATGAAAGTAAAAAGGCATGACATTTGACATTCTAATGATGAGTTATGCCGCGTACACACGAGCGGATTGTATGGCGTACTTAGTCCGTCATACAATCCGACGGACAGTCCGTCGTACTTTCCACTGAACGGACTTGACCACACACGGATACACAAACAGTCCGTCGAAAGCTTGCGCGATGACGTGTACAGCACGTACGACGGGACTAGAAATAGGAAGTCCAAGACACAGCAAAGCACCCTTCCGCCGTGTAAATCCTTTCTGGGCATGCGCCATTCTTAGTCCGTCGAACTAGCATACTGACGACCGTACTGTCCACTGAAACCAAAGTACGACGGACAGAATTTCGAAAAAACCGAAATACTTAGTACTCCGGACTGCACGCTGAAAAAGTCCGCTGAAGTCCACACACGAGCGGATTGTCCGCTGAAATGTGTTTCGACGGACTAAGTACGCCATACAATCCACCCGTGTGTACGCGGCATTACAACCATATGACTAATAGGCTCTTGCTACCCATCCATCTTTAGATGCATTTCAGATTTGGCTGGGTCCCTTGGGCTGAATTTGCTTATAGAAACATAGAAAGTGACAGCAGAAAAAGACCGAATCATCCATCGAGTCTGTCTGTCTGTTTTTTTTGTTTTTTAGTATAGATTTATGTTGGTCCCTCCTTTGTTTTTGAACGTGATTTTTTTTTTTGTATTAGGCCCAAATAACAGCTCACCTCTGAACAAGCAGGTGCATCTTTAGAAATGGCATCAACCTCAGCCATGGAAAGAGCCATAGTTTGGATGCAGTTCTGAAAGTATTTTTCACATTCAATGAGTGTGAAAACAAAACTCCTGAGAGCAGGCGTTCCTTTGGCTAGCATTTCAACCAAACTTCGTGGCTCTATGGGGTTGATTTATTAAAACTGGAGAATGCAAAATCTGGTGCAGCTGTGCATGGCAGCCAAGCAGCTTCCAGTTTTTTTTTCAAATCTTAATTGAACAAGCTGAAGTTAGAAGCTGATTGGTTTCCATGCACAGCTGCACCGGATTTTGCACTCTCCAGTTTTAGTAAATCAACTCCTATATGATATGATTGCGTTTAGAACTTTAGTAGTTATAGAGAGCTTCCAACACCATTATTTGTCACTTAAAGTATAACTAAAGGCACAACTTTATTTTTTTTTTCTGTTTTGGAGTGGAGAGGGATTAGAACACCTGTCAGTTTTTTATTGTGTCCCCACTATTGAGATTTCCCCTTCTCTATTTGTCCTGTTTACCATTATGATTGAAAGTGAAAGAAAATCCCAAATTTTGGTTTGTCCCCAGAAAAGTAATAAAGGGGAAATCTTCCAATGGGGACACTAGTTCTGGAGACCTGGGGGTCCCCAAGGGATTCCCTTAATTTGCAGGGATTCCCTCTCGCTTCTTCCTGTTTTGACTATGGGACAGGAAGTGAATGGAAATCTCCCCAATGGTACACAGATGGCAAAAAAAAAAAAGTAAACTAACAGGACCCTCCCTTACTTTGTCTATAGTTCTACTTTAAAGTGGAGCTCCACCCAAAAGGGGAAGCCCTGCTTATTTGACACCCCCCCCCCCCCACCGCCACATATGGCACCTTTCGGGGGAGGGGGGATGAGTACCTGGTTTTGACAGGTATCCACTCCCACTTCCGACTGACTTTACCACGGTGAACTCATCCGGGAAGTTCGGCCCCCTTCCTCCTTCCCCAGCCACCGGGCCATTCACAAAGCGCAAAAGCTTCCCACATGTTCAATAGGGAACCCGCTGTGAGGCCCCAAGGCTTCACTGCCGGTTTACCTTACCCGAGATCTTGGCGGCAGCACCCGAGAGCCGATTTAAAAATCGGCTCGGGTGAAGACACCGCTGGATCCCTGGACAGGGAAGTGTCCGAATATTAAAAGTCAGCAGCTACAGGATTTGTAGTTGCTGACTTTAAATTTTTGTCTGAAGGAGCCTAGAGCTCCGCCTTACACTGACATCACCGCTGACCTTCAAAACTGCCTTCTTAGCTAATAACAACTATAACTTGCATCTCATACTCCCCCCAGCAACTGTCATATCTACTAAAAAGTATTTTAAAAAGAAAGCTGCTGCCTACTGTTAAGTAAAATGTTGGCCATTTTAGACATTGAGAACAAAGGATCTCAGGGTCTTCCACCAATGTGAGATCTTCTTCTGCTTGGCTCGGAATGTGTCTTTCTTTGACTTGAGTAACTTGTCCCATGTTGCCAAAACTGCAAAGTTTAAACAGGCGCCTTAGTAAATGGAGACACCTAGGGATTCCAACACAGTATTTGGACAGTCCTACTCACAGTAGCCTGGCATGTTAGAAATGGAGCCAAGAACCTGGAGATAAAGAGTCATTGCCCATGGAAATAAGGTTGCTTTATTTTATTTATTTGCACACAATGTAAAGAAGTACAAGTCAAAAAATTCTAACATGTACCGATCACTGTTATAAGATCACTGTGGGGTTGATTTACCAAAACTGGAGGGTGCAATACCTGGCACATCATCAGCTTCCATTTTTTTTTCTTTTGGTCAAAGCTTAATTGAACAAGCTGAAGTTAGAAGCTGATTGGCTACCATGCAGAGCTGCACCAGATTCTGCACTCTCCGGTTTTAGTAAATCAACCCCTAGGAGGCTTTGAGATTCTTCTTGGCATTACTCTAGCAACCTTCTTATTTACAGGAGAAGGCTGGCCATACATTATACCATTTTTCTTTAGATTTACGAAATCTATATAATATTAGGTCAACCCTAAACACCTTCAGGTTGTATGCAATCATTCAGGCCCTTGCACTACACAGTTGAAGGTAAATCTAAAGGAAATTTTATAAGAAAATTGTATAATGCGTGGCCTCCTGAACCTTAGATGTGCCCATTTTGATAACCAGTGAAAGTTGCCAGGGACCCTGCTGTGCCCTACAGTCCTGGGATGTGGGACCAGGAGCGGGGGAGCCCATCTGCTTTGAGATATTTCCTTATAATGGCTCTAAAGGGAAAAAGGCCAGGCCTGTCTTGGAAATATCAGTAGGGAGGAGCAAAAGAGAAAAAAAAAAAAAAATTCTTTCCCCTCACTGGACAGAACTGAGGTGGAGAAAGCTGAGGCCTCCATAGTGATGTAGCTTCCTGTTCACTCCCAGGGACTACTTAACCCAGTTCCCATTTATGCCCACTGCTATGTGTATGGATAATATATATATATGTATATATAATTATATATATATATATATATATATATATTTATATATTTATATTTATTTTTATTTATTTATTTTTGACAATATCTTACAGTCATTTATTTGTCTGTCTTACATACTTACATATTTTTGTTTTTGCTAACACGTCGTTTTTTAACATGATTTATTTTTTTTTAAAGATCACAAAAAGCTGTGACTATTTCCTTTTAGTGCCTGCTGCTTGTGCTTTTAATGAAGACTATTATATATGTTTTTGTTATATGTGATTTTATAATTAAGGAAATATCTGCCATCGTTCAAGTGCTAATTGATAATGATAATGTAATCCAGACATCTCTTACCTGTATGAGGAAGAAGGTACAAGAGAATGCAACATGTGATTACGTTTAGGATTTAGGCTAAATTAAGCTAAGCTCTAGTTTTAAGAGGGGAAAAAAAAATATTTAAAAATTGTTTTCTAGTTACTACTTTTGGACACTGTTTTATGTTCTAGTAAACCAATTTTACACAAGGACGTTGAAATTGTACATTTGGTTTTTAAATAGTTAAAATATTTTTTTCTGTATTTATAAAAGCTGTGTTGGTGTCTTAGTGCAGATTTATGAATATTACTATTTTTGCTAACAGCTAAAATCTGAATAATAGTTTTTTTTTTATTATTCTTTCATGGCCATATTTTAAAAGTGAAGTGACACAGTGTAAGCACTTGACTTACATCTGAATGTTATTTATGAACAGAATTATTTTGCCAAAATGACAGATACTTGTATAAATTGTTGGCACACTTTGAAACTCTGCATAATCTGTCAGCATTTTTTTTTACTCTTTACGGATACTTTAAACTAAGGTTAAAATACAAACAGTTTACTTTAATATAACTTCTTTTACAACTTTGTGTGTTTTTTTTTTTTCTTCAGTAGCGACAGGTAAAAAGACAGTTATGTATCTTAAATGAGACACTGTTTGAAGTGTTTTAAGCAGGAAGTACAGCAGCCTTCTTAATTAGGGAGACTACAGCTGGAGGATATGTAGAAAGGCAACCGACTTTTTCTTTTTTTTTTTTTCATGTAGCTAACCTTGTCCTTTAGGTATATCATTAGACTCAAAGTACCTTGTGTGCTGGCAAAAAAAAAATACTTGCTAAAATTTTATATCTAATTTTTAATACCGAAAAGGATTTGCAGATTTACAAAAAATAAATAAATGCACACCTAATATATGGGGAAATGGGTGTAATATACAGTTTTAAACCTTGGAATTTTTCAAATAAATATTAATGATCAATGAGAGGAAAACTTGTTTGGATTATAGCTATTAAACACAGGATATATTAATTTTTATCACCAATTTAATGACAATTTTTATGGTAGTCGTTTAAATAAATATATTACTAAAGGTTCTTTTTTTTAACTGTACATAATAAATTATTAGTATTTTGAATTAAATATGTTTGCAAAAGTATTGGAAATGATTGTTTACTATATAAAAATTATTTAATTTTGTTTAAAATTTATGACTATTTAGATCCTAAAAACGTTAAGCTCTGGGGCTTATACTTAAGAGTTTCTTGTTTTTTCAATTCTTGATTTGCTAAGTTTACAGATAAGTATGGGTATGTGTGCTTCTAAACAAAGGGAACGTATACCCATTAAATACTTATTAAGGGCATAGTAAACCTGCATGAATTTCAAAACAGAATTAATATAAAGGCGAGTTGAATAATTTTCACCATTTCTTGCACACTAAAAAAAAAAAAACAGACTGCTCTTCATAGACTCCATCGTTTACATGACATGTTTTAAGTTATTAAATTACTACTGTATGTCTAAATTTTCTAAATAATAAGGGTTCAGATAATGTAATTTTCTGAGGTTTTATGGTAACTGATTATGGTATTATGATGGAGAGGCAGGCAAATAATCCAAAAACTATTGCCAGCGAAACATATTTATTTATTTACGTAATTGGCTAAAATAACCATGTGACAACCCATCCAGTACAAATAGAGGTTTCAGTAACAAAATATCTTCAATCACATTTGCAAGGTATCTTTTTAAGCTTTTTAAACTCAACCACGTTAAAAATGAACTGAAAGTAAATAAATAAATAAATAGTGTTACTTGCTTTCAGCTGCCTGTCATATTTTTTTTATAAGAAATAAAAAATGGTGGGATTGTCTTAGAAGTTAGAAGTCAATTGGTATCTCTGCAGTGCTGCACCAGACTTTGCACTCTCCAGTTTTAGTAAATCAACCCCGATGTGTTTTAGTAAGGAAAAAAAAAATTGAGCTTAAAATTTTTTTTTTTTTTAAAAGAAAACACAGCATATATATATATATATATATATATATATATATATATATATATATATATATATATATGCTGCATTTTAGTAAGAAAAAAAAATATATTAAAAAAAGAATAAATATATATATATATATATATATATATATATATTATTTTCTTAAGATCATTTTTTTTTCTTAAGAAAACACAGCATATATATATATATATATATATATTTATACATATTGTTAAGAAAAAAAATGGGTTTAAAAAAATATACTGTGTTTTAGTAAGAAAAAAAATCTTAAAAGAATATATATATATATATATATATGCTGTGTTTTATTAAGAAAAAAATGATCTTCAGGAAAGTGTATATGTGTGTGTGTGTGTGTGTGTGTGTGTGTATATATATATATATATATATATATATATATATATATATATTATTTGGTAAGAAAAAAAAATGGGGTTTAAAAAAAATATATGCTGCGTTTTAGTAAAAAAAAAAAAAATGATCTTAAAAAAAGAATATACATATTTTATTTAAATAAAAATAAAATGTTCTATATTTATCCAAGCAAACCTAAAGGTTTAGTGATATTATCATATGGAGATGATTTTGTATCATTAAGTGAAACGATTATTTTGTATTCTTATTGCAAATAAATGGTTATTGTAAAGTTTATGGTAGAAAAATAATAATAATAATATATAATTTATTTACAAATGTTGTGGCTCATTTGAGAATGAGGCACCACGGTTTAGTAATCACCTATGATTCTGTAGTGCTTACTGCAAATATGTTTTTTTTTTTGTTTTTTTTTTACTAGGTCAATCATATTAACAGTTTATATTTGTTCATATTTTTCCGATTAGGGCTCGTTTTCTAGCGTACTGCTGGGGTTAACTGATCCCCCTTTATTTTGGTCTTTGTTCTGGCTGCGTGACCCAGCGAACAGCTTGGTACATGGCATTTACATAAATACACTTTATCGTAGGGGGCTTAAATCACTTCCACCATGAAATAACATGTTATAAAAACCTGGCATGAAGAAATGAAGGCACTCTGCAACCAGTTGAATACAGTACAGTACAATAGTATTTGTATTAAATAAAATAGTACTCTCATCCCCTTCCAATTGCTACCTCAAACAATTGCTAAAGGCACGTGTCAGTACAGTAGTTTAACTCACATGGTGAATTGTAGAGTACTTGTTCATCAGTCTTCTGTAGAATGTATGGCTGGGCATGCTGAGAGCATTGTCCTGGACATCAAAGATTCAGTTGCACGGGCTCAGCCGAACGGGCTGTGACAAAAAGAAGCTGCAAGAATCCCAATATTAATGTGTCACACAAAACCCCCCACTGTATTTAGCGCTACATTTTCCTGTTTTGAGTGGTCGCGCACTGCACAGCTGGCAAACCTGCAATGCCACTCATGCCCAGCTCACTTTGGCATTTTCTTTTCAAACTTTTATTCAATCACACACAAAGAGCCCATTTATCCATCTTACTTTTTTTTTTTTTCAAAATTCTTCCATATTTCTTTCCCCCACATTGCACTAGGCCGGTCCAGCCATATCTTTGGCTGGACCGGCATTATTTTGAAAATAAAAGCGCGCATACCATGCTGACTATAAGCAATATTACTGTGTAACGTGGAAGAGTTTATTTGATTTTTATGGTGTGATTTTTCACTTATTTATTTTTTTTTAAATTTTTTTTTACTATTACTTATTTTTTTACTATTACTGCCTAATATGTAAAACTAGTTGGTGTCTTTTTATTAACTTTATGTTTTTTTCTTCTTCTTTTTTTTTTTAAAACAGAAAACATTTTATTAAATGTTAGCATAGGTAGTACATATAGCACATGGCAGTGGAAAAAAACAGTTGTAGAGCAAAATACGATAAACATCTTCAGAAGGCAACTATTTAAATTTAATATTTCATGATTAATATTTCACATTTATTTTCGTATTTATCACAAAATATTGTAAATTCAAAAGCTGGGTCATACAGACATTTGATCAGTTTCTGAATTTATTTACACAGTAGTTCATCTTTTGACTTGACCAATTTTATATCCAAGGCCTGTTTTTTATAATGGGCCGTCCAGAAATGATCCAAGAATGTTTCCGCTTGGCAATCTTTCATTTTTTTTTTTTTTTCGTACATGACTAATTATTGCAAGCTTTACTGAAACATTACCTAGTGCTTGGCCAGCATTAGAGTTAGAGAGATATGTTCGGGTTTTTAAAAGTTTTTTTTTTAACCTTTTCATGACTAGAAGACATTGAGGCCTAGATGCCCAGGCCAAAGGACAATATCTGTTTAACTAATTTTCACACTATAATTATTTTTTTTATATATTTTAATTATTAATAATTTAATTACATTTAAGGACAATTAAGGCTTTTATTTAGTACCCTGTTTAAGTAAACCCCCTGCTTTTTATTATATGTTGACAAATGTAAAATATCCCTTTAACAAATTTTCACACTTAAATAATTTTTATATATTTTAATTATATTTAAGGACAATTAACGCTTTTATTTAGTACACTGTTCGAATAACCCCCCCCCCCCCCTGCTTTTTATTATATGCTGACAAACACACAATACTGCTTTAACAAATTTTCACACTTACATTTTTTAAATATATTTTAATTATTAAAGGGGTTGTAATGGCAGAAGGTTTTTTTTTATCTTAATGCATTCTATGCACTAAGATGAAAAAAAAAACTTCTGTGTGTGTGTAGCAGCCCCCCAACACCCCCAATACTTACCTGAGTCCCATCTCTCTCCAGCAATCATCAGGAGTACCTTAGCCGTCCGGGGATCTCCTCCTGATTGGCACAGCAGCAGCATCATTGGCTCCCGTGGCTGTCAATCAAAGTCAGACTATCAGAAGAGAGAGGGAGCAGGGCAGAGAGAGGGCAGGGCCGGGGCGGGGTTCCGTGTCAGAATGGACACACAGAGCTGGGACTTGGCTCAGGTGCCCCCATAGCAAGCTGCTTGCTGGGGGGCACTCAAAAGGAGGGAGGGGCCAGGAGCAGCGGAAAGGAATCCGAGAAGAGGAGGATCCAGGCTGCTCTGTGCAAAACCAACTGCACAGAGGAGGTAAGTATATGCTGTTTGATATAAAAAAAAAAAAAATGAAAAACTAGACTTTACAATCACTTTAATCACTTTAATTATATTTAAGGACAATTAAGGCTTTTATTTAGTATACTGTTTAAGTAAACCCCCCCTGCTTTTTATTATATCCTGACAAACGAACAATGACTAATTTTCACATTAAAATTATTTTATTATATATATTACATATATATTATATATTTCAATTACTAATTATATTTAAGGACAATTAAAGGCTTTATTTAGTACTCTGTTTAAATAAATCCCCTACTTATGTTTTTATATGCTGACAAACGCACACTATGTCTTTAACTAATTTTCACACTTAAATTATTTTTATATATTTGAATTATTAATTATTAATTATATTTAAGGACAATTAAGGCTTTTGTTTAGTACACTGTTTAAATAAAACCCCTGCTTTTTTATTGTATTGTGTAGACAAACGCAGAGCAATAAAAAAAAAAAATCTACACTTCAATTTTTTTATTAGTTTTTTTTTTTTTTTTTTTTTTAGTACTGCAGCGCCATCATTATAAAACTGATGGCACTGCAGAAGTCATTGCAGCCTGAAGGTGACAGTGTTCATCTGCAAGCTGAAATCTTTTTTTTGAAACTGAAGCCTCCTGCCTGTATGTGATCAGTATGTCATCTCTGATCGGGAACTACTCTGATTAGTTCCAGATTGTCAGTTGAACCCAAAGGGGGAGATTTAATATAACTGGAGCACTCAGAATCTGGTGCAGCTCCGCATGGTAGTCAATCAGCCTCTAACTTCAGCTTGTTCAATGAAGCTTTGACAATAAAACCTGGAAGCTGATTGGTTACTATGCAGAGCTGCACCAGATTCTGTGTGCACCGATTTTAGTAATTCTTCCCCAGGCTGTCAGTGACAGCCGGGACTGAGAGGCAGCAGCCGCGCAAAGGGATTGATTTACTAAAGGCAAATAGGCTGTGCACTTTGCAGTTGCTCCAGAGCTTAGTAAATGAGGTAAAGCTTCACTTTTGGAAAGCATAACCAATCACATGCAAGGGAAATAAAAACCCTTGTTTTCGCTTGCACATGATTGGATGATGGAAGTCAGCAGAGCTTCTGCTCATTTACTAAGCTCTGGAGCAACTGCAAATTGTAAGATTATTATCATTGGGCCCGTATGCATCTGGGGCCCCTGGGCAGTGCCCAGGAGTGCCCATGTGTTGAGACGGCCCTACTTGAGATTAGTGCAGACTGCAGAGAAGCTGAATGCAAACAAAGCAATATTTTTAGAGGCCAGTGATGAAAAGGCACAGGAAAAAAAAATAGAGTCAAGATGTTACATTTTAAAAAGATGCTTTTTAGAAAGAAAGACATAAGTAGGAAATATCTTCTGTGTAAGTCACACATGAAAACTCGAAAATCCCGAGATCTGGGCAGCTGATGTTTTATGCAAATCTTGCTACTTTTCTGTAAAAAATCAAACCTGATCCTGCCTCCTGGACCTCCGAATTTGGACATAAAGGGGGTTATTTACTAAAGGAAAATCCACTTTGCACTGAAAGTGCACTTGGAAGTAAAGTCGCTGTAGATCTGAGGGGGACATGCGAGGAAAATAAAAAAAACAGAATTTAAGCTTCCATATGATTGGATGATAAAATCAGCAGAGCTTCCACTCATTTCAGATCTTCCCCTTAGATTTAGAGCGACTGCACTTCCAAGTGCACTTTCAGTGCAAAGTGGATATGCCTTTTGTAAATAATCCCCAAAGGCTGTCCAGGCTGTCGCAGTACAGGACCAATAGGGATGCTTGGAAGGTGCCACGTAAAGCTAGTTGAAATCAGAGAAAAAATGTTGCCAGCACTTTAGCTATTATTCTGGATCTACGAACCATTTCAAGAAGTGCTTTTCATTGACAGTATTTTCTGCTTATGCATACTTTTCATAATCTGCTCAGATTGAATTATTATTGTTATTATATAGGATTTATATAGCGCTAGCAGTTTGTGCAGCGCTTTAGAACAGGAGGGCAGACAGTACAGTTACAATACAATTCAATGCAGGAGGAATCAGAAGGCCCTGTGCTCATTAGAGCTTACGATCTAGGATAAATTGCCACAAATAAATAGATAAAAATAAACAACCCATTAAAATATGTATTAACAAAATCAGCTTTTGCTAAAATAGTCAATTCAGAAATTTCCCTGCAATACTTTTTTCTGCCACTACATGTCCTCAGTCTGATAGCAAGCATTATTCAAACCAGTTCCAGTGTAGATTGTCCTGGACCCGCCCCCCAGCCTGTGACTGGCCAGTGAAAACTCCCCCAGCCCCCCCTAATACTTACCTGAGACCCCTCTCGATCCAGTGATGTCCACCAGAGCTACGGGAGCCTTGTTTCTCCTGGGACTCGCATTCCTGATTTGCTTTAGGCTGCAGTGGGAGCCATTGGCTCCCGCTGCTGTCAATCACAGCCAGTGAACCAGTCAGGAGGGGGAGGAGCCGAGCCGCGGCTGTGTATGAATGGACACGCGGAGCTGCAGCTCGGGAGTGCACCTGTTTGGGTGCCCCCATAGTAATCTGCTTCCTGTGGGGGACACCCGGCAGGTGGGAGGGGCCAGTGTGGGACCGGAGAAGAGGAGGATCCGGGCTGCTCTGTGTAAAACCACTACACAAAGCAGGTAAGTATAACATTTGTTATTTGGAAAAAAAAACAACAAAGTTTTAAATACTGCTTTAAGACCCCTTTCACACTGGGGCACTTTTCACGCTTTTTTTAGCGCTGGAAATAGCGCCTGAAAAGCGTATCTCATGCCTCCCCAGTATAAAAGGCTGAGAGGAAAAGTCCTGCAAGCAGCATCTTTGGGGCGGTGCGGGAACGGTGTATAAAGTGTTCCCAAAACGCCTTGCCCCAGTGTGAAAGTAGTCTAAAGGTTCATTTAAAAAAAATAAAAAAAATATGTTATACTTGCTCTAGGAAGTGGTTTTGCACAGAGCAGCCCCGGTCCTCCTCTTTTCAGGTCCCCCTGCCAGTGCTCCTGGCTCCTCCTCTTCAGCCAGTGCCCCCAATAACTGGTGCATGCTCGCTCCCGAGCCCCACTCTTTGCATCCATAAGACACACAGAGCCACAGCTCTCTCCATATTGGTTCACTGGCTGTGGTTGACTGTGGTTGGCTTCCGCTGATGTCTCAGCTAATGAGAAGGAAAAAAGCCCAGGAGAGCCACTGCTCTAGTGCACATCGCTGGATTGAGATGGGGCTCAGGTAAGTGTTTAGGGGGGCTGCTGCAAACAGAAAGTTTTTTACCTTCATGCATAAAAAAAAACTTTGAGCCTTTAAAACCCTTTTTAATGACGTTTTAATACAGGGCTGCATTAATGTGTATGTTTTATACATGTACCTACCTGGTATTCGGCTTTACTTTTAATCCCTTTGTCCTATTTATTGAAGGGCAGTATTGATTAGCACAGCTCAGTAATCTAGCTTGGAGCCACCAGAATAATGAGAGAAAATGATTATTTGGTTGCTCTTATTGGCTCCGTCTTTTTATTATGGAAAGAACCCCCATCCGGAAACCTCCAATTCCCCCGTCATTCCAGATAATAGCTGCCATACCTGTATATGAGATGGGAGCTGTTGTGGTTTCCCTTGCATATTTCTTGCACATAACATGGAAAAAATGCTCATGGCTTACATTCATTGCCCTTTTACTACGGAAAATATACGTTGTTGAATTTTTTTTTTCTTTTTCCTCCTCCCGAAGCGCAGTGGGGAATGCGATTACAGAACAATAAATCCTTGTTTTGCCATCTCAAAGCCATCTATGTTACAAGAAGCTGTCTGCAGGGGGTGGTGAACTTATCTAAGTGGGTATACTGTATCTCAACAGAAAAAAAAAAAAAGATATTTAATATGAACAAACTTCTTGGAAATATGGCCTGACTGGGACTTCAGCAATCCTAGTAACAATATTTATGTTCTTTTTGTTCTGCAAAATGAAAGGTTCCCACTGCAAGCACAACCGTGGAAGGATCGTCCGCGCTGAATCGTGTGCGCTGGGCTCAGAGCGGCCGAGAGGTGGCGGTTGGGGATTCCGAAGGCCGGATTTGGATTTATGATGTCGGAGAGGTAACACAAATAAAAGTGGTGTCAAGATTTTGTATACAGTCCAAGAAAAAAAAAAAAAGGAACAAAAAAGTGAAAGGCAGGTTTTATCAGCCTTAAAGTGATTGTAAACCCTAATGCCCCGTACACACGAGCGGAATTTCCGTTATCTTGAATGTTTTTTCAGACGGAATTCCACTCAAGCTTGGCTTGCATACACACGGTCACACAAAAGTTTCCCTGAACTTTCGACCGTCAAGAACGTGGTGACACTACGATGAGCCGAGAAAATTAGGTTCAATGCTTCCCAGCATGCGTCAAATTGTTTCCGAGCATGCGTAGGAATTTTGCGCTTCGGAATTGCTACAGACGATCGGAATTTCTGATTGGAACTTTTTCCGTTGGAAAAATAGAGAACCTGCTCTCAATCTTTTGCTTGCGGAAATTACCGCCCGCAAAAGTCTGATGGAGCGTACACACGGTCAGAATTTCCAACCAAAAGCTCACATCGCACTTTTGCTGGCAGAATTTCCGATCGTGTGTACGGCGGCATTAGACCGGTTTCCCAGGTGGGTTTCAGGTGTTTTAGAACTAGAAATAGCGCCTGTAAAGAGCCTCAAAACCGCCTCCCATTGACTTTTCACACTGGGTCTCACACTGGGGCGGTGCGCTTGCAGGACGTTAGGAAACGTCCTGCAAGCAGCATCTTTAGGGCGGCTTGGGAACGCTGTATTTAGCGCTCCCAAAAATTTGAGGTGCGCAACAGCCCCTCCTGTGTCCCCCACTCACTTTCCGGTCGGAAAATCCGTTCGTCCGTATGCTAGACCGACGGACGAAAACCGCTATTGGCTACTGGCTATGAACTGCCTTATTCTAGTCCGTTCGTACGTCATCACGGTCGAATCCGTCAAACTTTGATGTGATTGATTGGAGTGTGTAGACAAGTCCGTTCATTTGGAAAGTCCATCAGAACTCTGCCGAAAGTCCGTCGGGAAGACCGTCGGACCTGGTCTGCCGGAAAGTCCGGTCCTGTGTATGCAACATAAGTGCTCTCAATTGAGACAAGTACACACTACAGAGGGATATGCTTTGTTCATATCTGATGTCTGAGGTTTACAACCACTTTAAGGAAAACCCATAGAGAACATGCAGACTCCATGCATCACTGGGAGGAACTGAATCTAGATTCTCAGCAATGCAAGGCAAGAGTACTAACTAAAATTCAGCTAGTTTCTTCAGCTGCAAACATTAGTTTGAGTCACTTTGAACAGTTTGAAACATAAGGTATATATGTACAAGCTCATGCTTGTAGGTCACGTAAACTATGCAACCAATAAATGTCGATCGGGGATCTCATAATTGCCCTCTTTTGAAGATTTGTCCCAGGAAGTATGCCAGCTATTCAAAATTCAGCTAGTTTCAAATTGTGTAGCTTTGTGGGATATTCTTTTAGGAGAAATAAGTCGTGAGAGACGCACAGGGCCTGCTATTCTTATGAAAAATATCTTCTTAGTTTCTCATTTTAAAGACCCCCCCCCCCCCCCCTCCATATAGAAAACCAGTCATTACAGAAAAATATGGGCTGTCGTTGTTGAGTTCTTCAACTGCAAACATTAGTTCCTGGAATAAGTATTCAGAACAAGGACCTCTGACTGGCCTCTGACTTTCCTGACCAGCACACATTTTCTGGGGCAATGGCTCAGAAAGAACGTAAAGCGTATTTTCATTTGTGCACTAAAATTTGGATGACATGCTTTGTATTTGTCACATGTTCCCATTCACATCACATGACAAAACATTAAAAATGCTGCTTACCTTTTTAAAGTAGTTGTAAACCCTTACATATACCCAGTCAAGTGAATAGCCCTAAGGTGATACCCAGAGATGACACAAACCCTCTTTCAAAAGTTGTATCTATTTATCTGCATCTGTTTCTTCTCTACATCTGTTTAAATGAATTCATTTTTTTGCATTGGCTCTTTCCTCTCTCTCCTCACAGGGCAGAATGATAGCAGCGGGAGTCATCAGCTCCTTCTGCTGTCAATCAAATCCTGAAAGGAGGGACTGGGGGTCATGGCGAAGCTGCATTGTTTGTGTAGACCAGGGCCATTGCTACCACTATGCAAACTAGGCAGCCGCCTAGTGAGCCCGACCACTCGTATTCCTACTCTCTTCTTTCTGCAGCAAGCAACTAAGTCTCAGCATCAGCAGGTAGCCGCCGCTCCGGCTCCATAGTGTCAGAGGCATGGCGGCAGAGGACTGTGTCTGTGTCCCGACTTCCGAATGAATGGAAGCAAGGAAACATTCATTGATGGGCACTGGTAGGCTGCATTTGATGGGCGCTGGTGAGACTGCATTTGATGGCCTCTGGTGAGCTGCATTTGATGGGCGCTGGTGAGGCTGCATTTGATGGCCTCTGGTGAGCTGCATTTGATGGGCACTGGTGAGCTGCATTTGATGAGAGCTTCATTAAAAATGTGGGGTATACATGGGCAGGGAAATGTGTGTGGAGTCAGGGGTGGAGCCAGGGGTTGGTGGCAAAATGAGGTTTCAAAAATCCTTGCACCGGCCCTGCTATAGACGCAGACAGCACAGCCCAGGATTGAGACCGCTGGTGTACAACAATAGAAAGTGCCTTCCGATGGTGGCACATCAAGAAGAGGAAGAGCCAGGAGCACCAGTGGGGGACCCAAGAAGAGGAGGGTTTACAATAACTTTAATGGGGGGGTAGTTGATTTTATTTAAAACATGGCTCAACTGCCTGCTTTTATAACCCCCCCAACTGCAAGTGTAAACCTAGCCTAAGAATGAGGTCCTCCTGAGGAAAGAGAAGTTGGGTTTGCTTGAAACCTGTAAAGGTAATTTGGCCCGGATTTGGTCAAGATGGTCAAGGTGACATTTGTCCTGTCGATTTGTTCATGATAGGTCTATTTTTAGAATCACTATATGCCTGTATATACATTTTAATATGTTCTAAGGCTTCTGTCCTCGGAAAAGTAAAAGGATGCGGTTAGGAAATCTCTATGGATAATTTTATTTTGCAGTCACTGCGGAGCCACTTATGGCTTTATAAGTGTTTCTGTACCATTGTCTGGGTCGTGGTAGACCACTGGCATAACGACTGGCATCAATCTGGACTCATTTTATTTTTTAACCCTCCTAGGGGTGAAGTGGCAATACATTGACATGTGGACTTAGTTAAGTGGATATTATCACATCCTTGTTTTGCTTGCATTTTGGGAGTTATGAACCTACTTTGACTTTCATTAATAGCGGTTCAGCCCAAACAAACAGCTGCATCAGTGTATAGAAATGTTTTTCAGAAGCCAGTTTGTTTTGTACATTTTTTGGGTACTCTAATGTAAGTTTGACGGAATCTTTCTTCGTCAGCAAAGATGGAGCATCAAATCATTTTGGGTGCTTGATGAGACATTTACTTAAATGGGTTGGAAAGCTTGGAGCACCACTCAAGCTAGAGAGGAAATCCTTTCCTTTTATCCTAGGAGACAGGGTGCCGACGTCTCCCTGTATTCATACAAAAAAGAAATTGGTGCAATGGAGTTAGATGGACACCACTCTCCTGGCCAGCCCATGTTCAAATAAAGGTAAGGAACGGCCTCAGCCTACTTCTCCACAAACCACGGCCCCCACTGGGTGGGTTGGGTTGTACAGTACCAGCAATGGCCAGTTTGAGCATTATTTTTTGCTCAATTCCTCTATAGCTTGCCCTAGCCCAATGATGGTGAACCTTGGCACCCCAGATGTTTTGGGACTACATTTCCCATGATGCTCATGCACTCTGCAGTGTAGTGGAGCATCATGGGAAATGTAGTTCCAAAACATCTGGGGTGCCAAGGTTCGCCATCTCTGCCCTATGCGTATGTCAGGTAACATGGTTGGAGTCTGTGGGTCTAGACATGTACGGTTCATTCTGAATTAATATTCAGGCAAATTTTTAATTATTAAGAAATATATCCGAATACCCGAATTACAATATAAACAATTTTTATCAAATGCACCAAATAAAGTAATGAAATTCGTCCGAATTTATGAATAGAACGAATCAACCAAAATTGAACTAAACGAAATAACTGGATTAACGAATCAAATCAAAACTAAAACTATTTTTTTCGTCATGCACATGTCTATGTGGGTCTCAGTAGCCTTTAGCAGGTTCTGGTAACCTCAGAATGTTTTTGGCTGTCGTCTGTGATCTGTAACAGTTTCTTGTAACAGGGCAGCAGTCTCTAACAGTCTTCTATAATTTGCAACTCCTACTATATGACAGTAATATGCTGTATACTTCTTTGTAACATGGGATGTACTGACTGTTAATGGGCATTCCCTTAAAGTATATGTGACCCCCTCACCTTGTAAAACAACCCATTCAGTTTAGAAATAAGGCAAAACATTTGTATGTGCATATATATAAATTCCTTATTATACGTGATTACATACAGTATATCCGTTCTCAGCTACATAAGGAGCTCAAAGGGAGGAGAAACAGCAGAACAGTGGTCTTCCCCAGGAGAGGGCATGTCAGCACAAGTCTGATCATTGGAGTAGAGAAGGCTGAGTTCCAGCATAGCTACAAAACTGACCACAGTGTGCTCTCATGCCTAGTGTGGCCTGTTTTTATTAGGAAAGCAGTGGGACTGGCAGGAACACCAGGGATTTCACACAAAGGAAGCAATACAAAGAGAACAGGAGACTTTCTCATACAAGTACATGGTACAGCAGACACATATCAAGAATATGAAATAATGGGTTTACAACTCTACATGTTCTTTAACAGCTGCTAAAGCTTTTTTCGGGAAGGGTTGTTGGTACAAACTCTGTAAGGCTAGGTTTACATTTGTGAATTACAGGAACATGCACTCTCGCAACACACACAATGCACATTTTTTACCTGCAAAATTGTGTGCATTTAATATATTTTTTTTACTAAAGGTGAACTTGGCCTTCAAATAAAAATATTTGTAGTTCTGTTTCAGTCCACTAGAGGCTCAGACAGGAAAGAAAATCGCAGAAAAGGAGGACATGGAAGATATTCTGTTGCTTCATTTTGCACATAGTATATAATGTGGACAGACAGCGTGTTAATGAATCGGGAAGAGCAGTTTTGGCCTTCTTACCTCATAAGCCCAGCATCAGATTTAGTTTTACATTTATGCATGTTAACAGCCTTCATGCTTACTGATGTTTAAGTGTACAGCAGACTCCGGACGGTCCCGCTAATTTATCCCAGATTCTCTTCCTGTTCGGGTCTACAGGCAGCCAGGCACCCAACACTTTGACAGATTCACTTCACAATTACCAGACAGCGAGTGTCTTTTTATGCTTTATTGGAGGTTGAACTTGGATGAGGTCCAGGGAAGCTGTTGGGATACTCAGAATTTAGTGCACAAAATAACTGGAGGGCACTCTCTATTTAGTCTACTCTCTTCAGGGAAATCTCCCTCTTGGCAGAGACTAGAAATACTAACACTTCCGGGCCTCTCAGCAGGGCAATCCCACTTTAGCAACATTGACACAGTCACACAAGGGGTGAAACAGCAAACAGTCACTAGGATCCTGCCTCCAGGCCTCTGCTCATGTTGTCTCCCGATACTTGGATACCTCCTGTCCAGTGTTGGCTAGACACCCCTCCTGTACATCTCCAGGCCAGATCCTCATTGCCCCCCCCCCCAACCCTTTCATGGCTCCAACTGCTTCCAGGAAAATAGGTCCCCTCAGCTCCCACTAAGCTGGGACCTCAATGAACTCTCTATAATAGGCCCTCCAGCTCCCACTGAGCTAAGACCTCGATGAAGTCTCTGCAGGCTCCAGCTATCTTGCCCAGAAGGGTAGCCGCCATTTAAGCTGGGATCTTCCCCTCCTGGATAAGAACCCTGCTGATGCAGGCCTCAAAATATTTATCTCCTTCTCAGCCACCTACTGGGCACTTCAATTCCCAGGGATTAGCTGAGACAGAACAACCATTCAGGCCCAGGGTCTGTCTTTTCCAGCCCACTACATTCTAGAACCTACTAGAAGGCAGGGAGAAGTAGTGGAGCCTACAACCAAAAATAATCACACACTGCTCTAATCTTTACAGAGGAGCCAAAAAGACTAAATTTACCAGAACCCTCCTAGCAGCCTACTCTAGGAGGGTGCTATATAAGTATAACACTTCCAGGTATTATTTACCTCTCACAGAGATCTGAGTTCTCCCCTGACAATGCTTTTCAATGCTTTTTTTACCTTCAGAAGTGCCAACTTTGTTCAGGTAGCACTTGGGGTCAGCAACCACATTGTGGATTAAAATGAAACCAACCGTCGTGTAAATCCAGATGCCTGTGCAGTTCTGACATTGATCAGCCCTTGCTGCATCTCTCACCTTGTGACTTGCCATAAGGTTACAATGTTGCAGTCTGATAACTGAGCAAGATGAGACTGAGGAAACATCAGACTGAGGAAAGATGAGACTGAGGAAATGCTTCCTTCTGTAGGCAGCAGCCCTGTGACATCATCTCAGCATAGGCAAAGTCACCTGATTGGAGCTTCAGGATGGCTTTTTGATGATAAAAGGTTGACCTTTTTTAAAAACATTATACCATTATTGTATGTTGTGACATAAATGTACTCATGCAGATTTGTAAAATTAGTGAAAGGTCCACTTTAAATTAATTAAAAATTCATATGGAAGAGAAAGCAAACAGAAATGACCAAGAGCCACTAACATCAGCAGATTTAGGTGTGATCATTGGTTTGTAATGGCAGTAAACTCAGCAGTCTCATTCTGAAAGTCTCATGGAATATGTGGTTATTCTCCAACCACTCCTGAAGCCCATCTGCATCAAATGACCATCTCCTGAAGGATGTCTACCACTCTTCAGTGTCCTTGTAGCATTATATATATATACTGAATAGTATGTGGTTCCTCCTTGGTAATGGCACAATTAAGGCCCCCGTACATCCTAAATTGACCATAACTAAGCTAAATGAACAGCAACTTCATAAAGGGCACAGTTTGCCTTCTCCTGCTGTAAAGTTTGTGATATCAGTAATCTGTGATTTGTATGAGCCAAAGAGTAAGATTTTTGGTAGACCAGCAGTTTACCTTGTCCTGAAGCCAAAATAAATGACTAAATAATGTTGCTTTCAAATAATAAACATAAAAGGGGTATACACATAGGCAGGGGCAGCCCGTCCATTAGGGGCCCCCTTTCTCCAGGCCACCCCCTATTCAGGGCACCGGGCGCATGAATTACAGCGGCCAGAGACTCTAATAGGCTTCAAAATAGGGTGGACTCAGGACGCAGAAAGTGCAACTGGAGCCCACCCAGGTGTATTGCAACAGCAAATGAATATTCGCTGTTGCAACACTGATCTTCCTCCTGGCTAATCAGGAAATGGGTCTGATACCCGTCACCCAATTGGCTGAAAGGACAGGCGATCCTATTGGTCACCTAGGAGGAGGGGAGGATACGCACAGCGGAAGTGAGGAGAAGAGCTGCTGGCAGATGCCTGGATGCCCGATCCCCTTCGCTGCTTCTCAGATGCACCCCGATGCCCACCGCCTAGATGAGGTAAGTGCTGGTGGACCAACCGGCAGACAATGGGGGGTGGGGGGGATTGAGTTGCCGCTGGGGGGGTTCGGTTGTTTGCCACACCCCAAAACACCACCACTTTCTCTCTGGGTAGCCAGTGCCTCCAAGGTCCTGCATGCAACTATTTTTGGATTTCAGGCCCAAGTACTCTTAAATCCTGGCGTGCTCTATGAAAGAAATTGGAAGGAAAACTTGCTCTCCTTCTTTCCTCCACCTGTACCTTCTTATTGGGCAGCAATATAATACATGGCCCCACGGGAATCATCTGGCTTTTGATAAACTTCTCCCTCCCATTCTCAAATCTCACTCTTGCTGGTCATTTTCAAAAGATCTGTTTCGGCAACTGTCAGGTGTGCGTATTCTCCACAACAGACAAGCGATGCAATACTGTTGAAACCAAAGGGAGATGAACTATGTTGGTGTATATGAAAGGAAGAGAAGGGAAGGAAAAAAAAACATAACACCCACCTGACAATGTAGTAAAGCCAAGACAGATATAATGGACCAACCCAGCCAGGATACACATTGATGTACCCACCATACCCCCCCCCCCCCGCCCGACCGGAGGGGAACACGCAGGAGGGGAAGAATGGCAAACCAAACTAAGTTAAAAATGGGGTTCTCTTTAACTTTAACTCTGTAAAATAGATTGAAGGGAGGAAGATATGCAAAAATGTATAATACAGGGATGAGGCTATCACAGTACATCCAAGAATGATAATGCTAAAGGAGTAATACCTTGACGATATCAGCCAAAGGTACCAGACTGCCCAAGCTGTAAGTAACATGTGCTGGAAACCCCAAAATTGGACTACCACCTTCCAGTGGAACTGCAGGTATGGAAAAAAGTTAAAAAACAACTATAGTCATATGAAAAAGTAAGTAGACCCTACGGAAATTGTTAATCTGTTCAACATATCTGAAAAAAAAAACATTAGGTTGTGATTGAAATAGTGCCTACAGATAAAGGTGATATACTAGAACACATTACACAAAACAATTAATATGGGTATTAATTTTTTATTATCTAAATTTGTAAAAATGCTGATTTGTCATATGGAAGCATTAAGTACACCCATGCATTTAACACCACTTCAAATCCATGAAATTTAAATCTGGAGTTCCGTATTAGATATCAATGCTTAGATCCTCCTTAGGGATTACGCAGGTGTAGCCTGTCTTATATAAACTCAGACATTTAGGGCCTTTGCGTTCTCTTTGCTATTGACATGTGTGGTGTCATCATGTCAAGATCATTAGAGCTCTCTAAGGTCTTCACAAAGAAGGTTGTGGTTGCCTTTGAGTCTGGCAAGGGATTTGAAATCAATGATTTCACCGTAAGGAAAATTGTCTACAAGTGGCGTAAATTTCAAACGACTGCTGCTTTATCCAGGACTGTCCGTCCAGCAAATTCAAATCAAGAGCTGATTGTCTCCTGCTAAAAGAATTCTCCAAGAACCCCAATTTTATTTCAGGTAACTCTTGCAACAGTTGGGGTCAAAGTTTTCAATAAAAGCCTTTGCTGTCCAAAAAGAACATTAAAGCAAGATTACAGTTTGTCATTGAATATACAGACAGAGACGAGAGCTTCTGAAACAATGTGCTGAAGATTGACCAATCAGAGATAGAGTTGTTTGGTCGCACTCACAGGATACACGTTTGCTGCAAATCGAAGACAGTATTTCAGGAGAAAAACCTCATAACTGCGAAATATGGTGGTGAAAATGTTGTGGTTTGGGCTGTTTTGCTTCTTCAAGGTATGGGCAACTCATGGTTGTCAATTCTGCATCATATCAAAGTGTGCTTGATGAGAATGTGAAGCCAAAAGTTAAAGTTAAACTGGAAAGGAGTTTTTCAAAATAATAATGATCTGAAGCACACTATTAAACCCACCCTGGATTGGCTCAAAATAGAAGAATAGAGGTTTATGAACTGGCTTAGTCAAAAGCCCTTATTTGATTCCCATTGAAATTTTGTTGGGGGTTTGGAAATAGGTTCTAAAGAAAACATATAAACCTTTGAAGTTGATAGAGTTTGCATGGAGAATTTGACAAGTCAGAGAGTGGTGGGCAGTCATTTTTGCTACAGGGGGCTATATCCACTTTTGATGCCATGAGTATACTTATTTTTTCCACAGTACTCCATTACATCTGATGACATTTTTGATAAATAAAAAATAGAAAACACACAATTTTCTTATGGTCTTTTCCAGATATAACAACTTTACAGTATATGTAGGCGCTGTTTGATCTAATGTTTTCATGTCCAAATATGTTTGAAAAGTCAATGGCTAATTCGACGTATAGTACAACTCCAACATATAGCCCACGCTCACTCTCTGGAATCCATGCTTCTATCCCTCGATATAAATAAGGCCTTTGACTCCTTATCCTGGCCCTATCTCATGTCTGTCCTACGGCACTATGGATTCGGGACTTCTTTTATGACTTGGATGTCAGCCCTATATGATTCCCCCCGAGCAAAAATTTAATATTACGGATTTGAATCCCCCATTTTTGATATCCGCAGGAGAACCTGCCAGGGGTGTCCGTTGTCACCCCTTCTTTTTGTGTTGGCACTGGAACCTTTGGCGGAGGCAATAAGAGCTCATCCGGATATCAGGGGCATTGAAATAGCAGGTTGCCCCCATAAGATTTCCTTATTCGCTGATGACATTCTTCTTTCTGTCACCTCTCCTAGAACTTCCCTGCCAAACTTACACACACTGTTACAGACCTTTGCATCACTCTCAGGACTCCAGATTAACTCATCAAAGTCGAAGGCATTGTCGACTAACCTCTCTATGGAGTTGCTGGGGGACTTGCAGTCGGCCTTTCCTTACCAGTGGGTCTCCTCCTTGCCTTATTTAGGAATCTGTCTCACATCGACATATCAGGCTTTATATCAGGCGAATTATCCACCACTGTTCAAAAAATTAACGGATATGTTGTCAGCGTGGTCCTCCTTACCTCTTTCATGGTTCGGGAGAATTACTGCCATCAGAATGGCGTATCTCCCAAAGCTACTATACTATTTTAGGGTTCTTCCTATCCCAATTCCCTCACATGTCCTCAATACCCATCAGCGTAGGATCCTGCAATTTATCTGGGGATCATCTCGCCCCGTATTAATAAACAAATCATGTTCGCCAACAGAAGTAATGGGGGCCTCTCGGTCCCAAATATAAGAGACTACTACGTAGCTGCTACCATTGCTCCGCTCTCTCACCTCCACGAGACATATCAACTCCCACTATGGGCTACTATTGATCTGCTTGAGACTGACCCCGTCTCAATCTCCTCATTACCATGGCTCCCACCTATGCACCGCCCTAAGATTACAGGGCCTTGTATGAATCACACGCTACGAGTTTGGGACTCGGTGAAGTACTCGGCGGGGCTGGCTTCTCCCCATCTTCCGTTGCTGCGACTTCTTCGTTGCCCACTTTTCCCCCCGGGCCTTGATAACCCAGCACAATTCCAGTGGTGGACCATGAATGGATTCGGGGATGTACACTCCTTGCTTACTCCCACTAGGATCTTATCATTTGAAGTTTTACGCTTGCCACATGACATACCTTTACGAGAGTATTTCAGGTATCTACAGATCCGTCATTTCCTCCGGAGTCTCATTAAATCACAAGACGCCCCATACAGGTTGACACCGTTTGAGAGCATCTGTAGATCCAGGCCCCACTCTCCTGGTCTGATATCTATGATATACTCAGCTCTGATCTCTAAGAGGAGACCTCCAGTGCGGTCTTATCATTCGCAGTGGGAGAGAGAGTTGAGGAAGAAGCTTGATCCGGAGGATTGGCAGGCAATGACCCTTGCCATATCCAACTGCTCGCGCAACGTAGTAATTTTGGAAAATGCATATAAGGTACTGTACCGGTGGTATTATACCCCGATGCGCCTGGCTCGCTTTGTCCCAACCTGTTCCCCTCTTTGTTTCAGGGGATGTGCCCAAGAGGCACAATGGCCCATATTTGGTGGTCGTGCCCGCGGGCGTGCAGACTATGGGTCAGGGTGTATGCATTGCTCCGTAGCCTACTTCGAGTAAATCTTAAAAGAGATCCGTTTGAGGCACTCCTTGGCAAACCAATCACTGAACTATTACGCCCAGAACGACAGTTGGCACAACATCTCTTTACTGCGACTAAGTTGACGATAGCCAGAGCATGGAGAACCCCAACCCTGAGTTTTGAGGCAGTCAAGAACCGACTGAATGATGTTATGGTCAATGAAAAATTGTCTTCTGTTCTTTCTGACACTCATGCTAAGTTCCTACGGGTCTGGCAACCCTGGATCACATACCATTATTCTCCTAGATTCGATGTTGCTATATTGTCAATGTAAGGACCGGTTGGGCACACCCTGTGAACCCATTCTTTTCCCTCTTCCCCCCCCTCTCTTCCTCGACTCCTCTTCCTTCTCTTTTTTTTGACCCTCACTACTCCTCCCCTGCTTTTCATTCTACAATCTTTTAATCAACTCTTGACTCTTAGAACATCTTCTTCTCTCCCTCTTCTTTTTTCATCTTACCAATTTACTGTAGATGATTACTATAGGCTGTCTATGTACTGTACGACACGCTTCTGTTGCAGTCACGTGAACACCCGGGTTTGACCGGACACAGAAAATGTTGGCATTACTTAGGCAACAGTCTGCTTTAATTTACACTAAACTGTGAAACACCTGTACTGTAATCTGAATGCAAGCCTATTGTATTGGAATGTAAACGTGTTAATTAATAATAAAACTTTTGTAAAAGAAAAGTCAATGGCTTTTATTTTAACTTTTTATCATAACTGTAAATCAATTAAAGCGGAACTAAACCCATCGATTTAACAGTTTAAAAAAACAGTTAGGCCAGCCATACATGGGTCGAATTGCAAAATAATTTTCTTTTGAAAATCTTTTCTAAGAATTTTTTACTTGAATTTTTTTAACATTAGTGGGCCGCAGCAAGGACCGATTTTTGTGTGGACATCCAGTTTGAGTGATCGGGCATGTTGTAAATTTTTGGAAAACCGAATGATTTTCTAATGAATGATGGGGGAATCATGTGAGAAATATAATCGCAAAATTAGTGAGCATTAAAAGAAAATTCCCAGAAGGAAAAGACAATTTCCGGAAAGAGAAGATTCCCGGCCACAAAAAATATTTTCTGTAGCAACATGAGGTGAAATTGAAGGCTTGGTTGGCCAAATTTCAAAATCAATGGTGGCATTGTCGGATCACAAAATGCACAAAATTTCAGATTTTCGAAAGAAAATTTGTTTGGCATTTGACCCATGTATGGTTGGTCTGCATTATATTCCAGGATGTGCCGGCCATGTAACTGCCGCATTTACTTGTGCTGTCAATCAAACTGTCAAATCATCAAATGGCTGGTGTCATAACTGATCACATGTGCAGCACCATGGCAGTTGAAGATCAAACAGAGTCCAAGATGGCAGCCTTCTTGACTGAAAAGGATAGGAGGATTTAACTCTGCTTTAAAGGGGATCTATAGCCCCCCCACCCCATTAATTAAAAGTCAGCACCTACAAATGCTGTAGCTGCTAACTTTTAATATTAGGACACTTACCTGTCCACGATGTTGGCACCCCAGCCAATTTTCTGATCGGCTCTCGGGTGCTGCCGCTGCCATTCATGGTAATGCCGCGTACACACGATCGAATTGTATGACGTACTTAGTCCGTCATACAATCCGGCGGACAATCCGGCGGACTTTCTACCGAACGGACTTGGCCACACACGGATACACAAACAGTCCGACGAAAGCTTGCGCGATGACGTACAGCACATACGACGGGACTAGAAATAGGAAGTCCAAGACACAGCAAAGCACCCTTTGGGCTCCTTCTGCTGACTTTGCGTTAGTGGAAGTTTGGTTAGAGACGATTTGCGCTTTTCAGACTTCAGCTTAATTCGTCCGTTATTATTTTTTTTTATTTATTCTCGAATTGGAATATTAATCATAAGATGAGGATGAATAAAGACATTTGTGATAACTCTGTGTGAATATAAGCAGCAAAGCAACTTCACTTTTCTCGCATTATGAAGAAGAAAAGAATGTGCTATATTAAAAGATCACAAAATTAGCAGCATGACGAATATGCTAGCTTCAATACGAACACTAGTTTTACAAGACAGAGCGCTTCCGCCCTGTAAATCCTTTCTGGGCATGCGCCATTCTTAGTCCGTCGGACTAGCATACTGACGAACGTATTGTCCGCTGAAACCAAAGTACGACGGGAAGATTGGTGTGCAAACCGACCTTCTTAGTACTCCGGACTTCACGCTGAAAAAGTCCGCTGAAGCCCACACATGAGCGGATTGTCCGTTGAAATGCGTTTCAACGGACTAAGTACGTCATACAATTCGATCGTGTGTACGCGGCATTAGGAAAACTGGCCATGAAGCTTTTGGCCTTCAGGGCCAGTTCCCTACTGTGCATGTGCGAAGCACGCTGCACTTTCTAACTGGGGGAGGAAGGAGGAGGGGGACCAAGCTTCCTGGGGGACCTCACTGCATCTCGCCGCAGCCAGGTCTCCCGAATGTGGGGACGGGTACCTGTCAAAAAACAGGTACCAGTCTCCCCCCCCTTGAAAGGTTCCAAATGTGGCACCAGAGGGGGAGAGGAACCAAACAAGTGGAGCTTCCAATTTTCAGTGGAACTCCGCTTTAAGTCAAAGTCCCTAAACATGATAGTGTTCTCCTATGGCATATATAATCCCCACATACCAATCTCAGTTTTCAGTTCCTTGTATCTGAATGCTGGTGCCAAGTTCAATACTTGCAGCTGTTTTCAGGGAAAGGGGAGCTTACATACAGCTGACGTCAATTACTGTAAATGTGTATCCTGTATAGGGGATGTTTACATCAGTATTAGTTTCAGCATAGAAGGAGTCACATGACTGGGAGTCCAGTTCTTGTGAGAGTATGTGACAATAACTTTTCCTTGTCAGAGTAATTTCCTTCTTTGCAGTCCTTAACTGCCAAGAGTTAGTGCATGTCCATCAACAGAAATGCAATTATTATAGAAAATGTTGTTATTAATAGAAAATAGTCGATTGTACTTTGTGACAATAGTTTCACTTTAACCGCGGACTGCCTGCTGACTTTTTTGCTGACTTTTACTGCGGCCAGATCACATACATGTACATGATTCACTGTCTCCGGCACACGCCCACACGCCCACTTCCCCCGATGTGTGCTGTCATTCAGTACAGAACAAGTCAATCATCAGGGCTCTGTGCTGTGATTTGCAAAGCCAATCAGCAGGTCCTGGTCATAAATCATTGGCCTGGACCTGCTGATTGGTTTAGCAAAGCACAGTACCCTGTATTTACTAACAACACGGGGCTATGTACAGAGAGCAGCGACGTGGCTGTTTTTTTTTTTTCTTGCAAAACAGGAAGAAAAATCAGCCATATTGATTAGTAAAAGCTGCAGATATCACACACATTACACATTGTTAGGCACACAATTAACCTGTTGATTGCCCCTAGATGTTAACCCACTCCCAGCCAGTGACAGTGTACAGTATTAGCACTGATCACTGTTTTAGTGTCACTATTGATGTCAGTTAGTAACCCTCCCAGACAGCGTCAGCTAGTACCAGATTGCCGTCACACTATCACAGTCCCACTACAAGTCGCTGATCACCGCCATTTCCAATATAGCATCATCATCATGTAGACGCTATAACTTTCACACAAACACAAACCAATTAATATACACTTATTGGGATTTTTTTAAGGCAGGTAACAAAATAAATGTTGGCCTAACTTTGTTTAAGAAATTTGATTTGTTGATTTTTTTTTTATTGAATATGTTTTTATAATAGAAACTAGAAAATATTGTTGTTTTTTTTCAAAATTGTCGGTCTTTTTTCATTTATATAAAAAAAAATAATTAATTGTACAGTGTTGCATGAACGAACAATTACCAGTTAAATTAGAGCAATGCTGAATAGCAAAGAATGCCCTGGTTCTGAAGGGGATAAATTCTTCCGGAGCTTAAGAGGTTAAATAACACTTCACTATGATTGGACATTGAAATCAGAAGCAGCACACTGACAAGCTCAGCTCTCTCTCTCACTGGGCTCTCTCCTGCTGTCAGCATGTTCCTTGTTAGTACATGAGAACTGCTATGCCGCTTACACACGACTGGACTTTCCGGCAGACTAGGTCCGACGGAATCAGTCTGGCAGTCAATCCGATCGTGTGTGGGCTAATCCGATAGTTTTTTGTAAAAAAAACACAGATGGACCTAGAAATAGAACATGTTTCAAATCTGTCCGGCGGACTCAATTCCTATCGGGAAAACCGTTCATCTGTATGCTGGTCCGATGGACCAAATACAACGCAAGGGCAGCTATTGGCTACTGGCTACTGAACTTCCTTTTTTAGTTCCATCGTACCTCATCACTTTCAAAATGAAAAAGAAATGTATGGGAGGCAATAATTTATACATTTGTGTGCCACATCCAAAATTTAAGCCAAAACTTTTAAGATACCCATAGTGGTGGACTTTAACAGGTTCCCGACCAGCGCACGCCGATGTACGTCGGCAGAATGGCACGGGCAGGCATACTGGCGTACAGATACGTCAAATCTTCAATGCTGCCCTGCCATCGCGAGCGCGCTGGCGGCGGCGCACTCGCGTGATGGTCCGGATCCCTGTGAGTCCAGTCGCGAGTAAACAGCATTTCTCCATTCTGCCTAGCAACTACTGACGTTGATCTCTGCTCCATGTGATTGGAGCAGAGATCAGTGTTCACTAAATGAAAGCCCGACCCCTCCACAGTTAGTAACACACCCCTAGGAGCACTTAACTACTACACTGCCACCCCCTGGTTAACCCCTTCTCTGCCAGTGTAATTTACACAGGAATCGCTGCATTTATATAGCAGTGATTGCTGTATAAATGGCAATGGTCCCAAAAAATGTGTCAAAAATGTCCGATGTGTCCGCCATAATGTCGCAGTCCATTACTAGTAAAAAAAATAAAAAAATAAAAAATTGTTAATAAAAATGCCATAAAACTATCCCTATTTTGTAAACGCTATAACTTTTGCGCTAACCAATCAATAATCACTTATTGCGATTTTTTTTACCAAAAATATGTAGAAGAATACGTATCGGCCTAAATTGAGGGAAAAAAAAATTTTTAATATATTTTTGGGGGATATTTATTATAACAAAAAATAATGCGTTTTTTTTTCAAAATTGTCACTCTATTTCTGTTTATAGCGCAAAAAATAAAAACCGCAGAGGTGATCAAATACCACCAAAAGAAAGCTCTATTTGTGGGAAAAAAAGGACATCAATTTTGTTTGGGAGCCACATCGCACGACCGCGCAATTGTCAGTTAAAGCGACACAGTGCCGAATCGCAAAAAGTGGTCTGGTCTTTGACCAGCAAAATGGTCCGGTCTGTAAGTGGTTAAAGGCACGTACAATAACTGTCCACAAAATTCTTCCAAAAATTCAAACAACAATTTTATTGAAAAAATAAAAACCAAAGTAGAAGAGTATATATAAAACAAGGAATATATAGATCCACTGAAAGTCTGGATACCATTAGGGGTATCTTAAAAGTTTTTTGTCTTTCAATATGAATGGACTTTCAAACGGACTTAGTCCGTTCGTGTGTGGCCAAGTCCGTTCGTTCAGAAAGTCCGTCGGAACTCCGCCGAAAGTCCATCGGGAAAACCATCGTACTTAGTCTGCCGGAAAGTCCAGTCGTGTGTACGCGGCACTACAACTTTAATTGGCTGCTTATGCTGCCTTTTCCTCCCCTAGTCTAACCTCTGTTGTACAATGGATTACAAGGGGCTGATACCAGGTACTTAGAGGTCTTGCATTTGAAAACCTCCATTTACATAGCACTAAATGGACAGGGACAAGCAGGTGAGATTGAGCACAGAAGATCTCTCGTGATAATCTTTCAATGCAAATGTACAATTTACAAGTACACTATACAGTGCCTTGAAAAAAGTATTCATACCCCATTGCAATTTTCCATATTTTGTGATATTAGATCCAAAACGTAAATGTATTTTATTGGGATTTTATGTGATAGACCACATAATTGTGAAGTGGAAGGAGAACAATAAATGGTTTTCAACATTTTTTACAAATAAATATCTGAAAAGTTTGTATAGCGCCCCCCTGAGTCAATACTTTGTAAAACCACCTTTCTGAAATTGTCCAAATGTCTTGGTATGCTGACGCCTCAAGTGTTCCCTTCACTGGAAATAAGGGGCCCAGCACATCCCCTGAAAAACAACCCCCACACCATAACCCCCCCTCCACCAAATGATTTGGACCAGTGCACAAAGCAAGGTCCTGACCTCAACCCAATAGAACACCTTTGGAATGAATTCAAGCGGAGACTGCGAGCCAGGCCTTCTCATCCACATCAGTGCCTGACCTCACCAATGCACTTCTGGAAGAATGGTCAAACATTCCCATAGACACACTCCTAAACCTTGTGGACGGCCTTCCCAGAAGAGTTGAAGCTGTTATAGCTGCAAAGGGTGGGCCAACTCAATATTAAACCCTACGGACCAAGACTGGGATGCCATTAAAGTTCATGTGCGTGTAAAGGCAGGCGTCCCTATATTTTTGGTCATATAGTGTATATTTATTATGGTTTACAACCCACAGAAGAAAAGCTCCTGGTGAGAAAACCTGTCTGTGGTAAATAAAAAAAAATAAAAAAACTGGAGACAGAATCTCAACTGACAGTAACCTTTTTTTTTGCATTAAAGGGAAGCCCGGGGGGGGGAGGGGGTTCAGAGTTTGTAGATAAAAAGGACAAAATAAAGGAAGAAAATCATTTATCACTGAATATTTGCTGTAAGGTGGAAATGGTTGTATATGCTGTCAGTGTTTCTGAATAGTTTTACATGTCAGATCAGCTCCCACGTTGTGTTAAGTTACCCTTTAAACCACAACTATTTGCAGCATATTACAGCTTCCTTGTAAACCCTCCCCGGATGAGGCATTCCACCGAGAAAAAAATATTTTAATAAGATTTGAACCGATGCATGTTTTTTTCCATGGGCTAACTGACCCTATTTCCATGATTTAGGGTGGTTGGCGTTTTTTCGCTTTGACAGTCTCTGTGAGTGTTTGTTTATCCTCTGAGGCTGTTTCCATATACTTACATATGTGGAAATGATTTGTAACATTATACAAACTGTAAAATCACACTAATATCAATGTAATATTTCATTGGAAGGTGTTGTCAAGGTCACATGTAATCTAAATAGTTTGACAGATGGATTTTATATTTATAGGGAAAAATTATTACATATGGGGAATAAAAAAAAAGTAAGAGGCCTTTTAATCCTTTCGCTGCAGAACCAATTTTACCATTTTTTTTCACCCACTATGCCAAAATGAGCATTGTTTATGCCCCCCCCCACCCCCACTGCAGGAGGGTATTAGAGTGACAGCCTGCGTTTAAATTGGATGTAGACCTAAAAAAACAAAAAAAACAGTAATACCTTTTTAATGATTTCTATGGCCTCCCTGTGACCCTCGTTCCTCTGATTAAACTTTATTTTAAAGAAATGAACTGCTGATCCCACCAGTCATTAGCATATCTCCCAACTGTCCCTGATTTCCAGGGACTGTCCCTGCGATGTCCCTCTGTCCCTCATTCTTCCTCATTTTGGTCTGATCTATATAGTTGTATATAAAATGCACTTTTTATCTTTCAAAAAATGTTTCCCAGTGCCAAACCTTTCATCCAATCTCTAAATTGCTGCATTTTTTAATTTTAAAAGCCAATATAAAAGCATAATAGTGGTAAAGTAAAAAAAAAAAAAGAAGAAAAAGCACTTGTGGGTTTAACTAATCTTTTTTTGTATAGTTCTCCTTTAACCACATCCCGCCCGGCCTATAACAGATTGACGTCCGGGAAGTTATCCTGACTGGGCGTTATATTATGTCCAGCAGGATAACATGTTGGCGTGCGCCCGCGGGTGTGCTCAGTGCGGCGATCGCGAGTGTGCAGTGTCAGTGTGACACGCCACATCTCCAGTCGTGATTAAATTTAGTTTTTGGCTTCCCTGTAGCCAGGGAAGCCAAAATAATATGCATAGTGGTTGGAGGGAAGCTTCAGAATGGCAAAGTTGTTTTTTTTTTTTACAAATTATGTGAGCAGACTGCAGTTCCTCTTAAGAATTCTAAAGACCTTTTCCTTGCCACCTTTGGGAGATCTCATTACCGTTCTTTCAGGACTATTCTCCTGTTGAGGAGTCCCTGCTTTGAATTTCATTTACCCTTCCCATTTAAGAGGGTGGTTACACCTTTAGGAGCAGCTTAGCATTAGTGTTTTCTGTTGCAGTTTTCCTAGTTGCTTTTGGAGTATTCCAAGGCTCACCCTCACTCGTCAAAGTTAATCCAGCAAATAAACCACAAAAAGAGATGCCCAGCCTGTTTTCTGACTCTAATGACTGTGAACTACTGTGTGTCTGGGTGCCACGTGCCTATCAGGGAATGGGACCTGGGAAAAAACAGTAATGCCCCGTACACACGATTGGAAATTCAGCCAGCAATGAGAGCTTTTGGTTGGAAAATGCGACCGTGTGTATGCTCCATCGGACTTTTGCTGGCCGAATTCCCACCAGCAAAAGATTGAGAGCAGGTTCTCAATTTTCCGGCCGGAAAATTTTTTTATTAGAAATTCCGATCATCTGTATCAATTCCGACACGCAAAATTCCTACGCATGCTCGGAAACAATTTGACGCATGCTCTGAAGCATTGAACTTCATTTTCTCGGCTCATCGTAGTGTTGTACATCACTGCGTTCTTGATGCTCAAAAGTTCAGAGAACTTTTGTGTGACCGTGTGTATGCACGCCAAGCTTGAGCGGAATTCTGTCAGAAAAACCATCCAAGATTTTTCTGATGGAAAATCCGATCGCGTTTACGAGGAATAAGCCTATGTCTAAGCCTATGTAGGTCTGTGCTAAATAGGTTAATTGGCAACAGGTAGAGATTTACGGTGTCTCAGAAGTAAAGATGGGCAGAGGTTCAACAATATATGAAAAGCTGGGTCTAAAAATTGTCAATTTTAGAATAATGTTCCTTAACCTAAAATTGCAAAGTCTTTAACTATATCATGATCTACAATACATCATATCATCAAAAGATTCAGAGAATCTGTAGAAACCTGTGTGAGTTAGGCCGCGTACACACGCGGGGACTGTTCGCCCAACTTTGTCCGCTGAACAGTGTTTCGGCAAACAGTCCGCTCGTGTGTGGGCTTTCAGCGGACAGTTTCAGCGAACAATCCGCTGAACAAGGTTTTTCGGAAATTCCGAAAAACTGTCCGCTGAAACAAAGTTTCAGCGAACAGTCCCCTCGTGTGTAGGCTTGTTCGTCAAACTAAGTTCCGCGCATGCTCAGAAAGGATTTACATGCCGAAAGTTATAATGCAGTGTATAGGACGTCGTATTTTTCGTCCCGTCGTACGTGCCGTTCACGTCATCGCGCACGGTTTCAGCAAACTGTTCGTTCGTCGTGTGTGGCCATGTCCGTCCATGCTAATTTTGAGCGGACTGTTTGCCGAAACTGTTTGACGGACAAAGTTGGGCGAACAGTCCCCGCGTGTGTACGCGGCCTAAGGGTCAAGGCTGAAACACATTATTTGCTTCCCCTTGATTTTGGGGCCCTCAGACGGCACTGCATTAAAAACAGGCATAATTCTGTAATGAACATCACTGCATGGGCTCTGGAATATTCCAAAAAACACAGTTTGTGGTTCCAAAAATGAAAGGTAAAGCTCTATCATGCAAAGAAGAAGCCATATCTGGACATGATCCAGATACACTGTCATCTTCTCTGGGCTAAAGCTCATTTAAATGGTCTCTTGCAAATTGGAAAACTGTTCTGTGGTCACACGAATCGAAATTTGACATTATTTTTGGCAACTATGGGTGGACTAAAGAGGAGAAGGACCTTCCGGCTTGTTATCAGTACGCAGGTCAAAAGCCTGCATCTCTAATTATATGGCATTAGTGTTTATTGAATGGGCAGCTTGCACATTTGCAAAGGCACCATCAATGCTGAAAGATATATTCAGGTGTTAGAGCAGCATATTCTCCCATCTTTTTCAGGAAAG
This sequence comes from Lithobates pipiens, assembly GCF_037356315.1. NCBI lineage: Eukaryota > Metazoa > Chordata > Amphibia > Anura > Ranidae > Lithobates > Lithobates pipiens. Next base: position 54,918,411 of record NW_027507764.1, on the reverse strand, counting down.
GCTTTACATATTTCAGCAGGACAATGCTATACTGCATCTATGACAACAGCATGGCTTCATAGTATTAGGCCACGTACACACGGGCGGATTGTCTGCCCAACTTAGTCCGCTGAACCGTGTTTCAGCGGACAATCCGCTCGTGTGTGGGCTTCAGCGGACTTTTTCAGCGGACAGTCTGACGGACTTTGTCTTTCGGAATTTCCGTAATTTTGTCCGTCCAAACTTGGTTTTGTCCATTCAAACTTGGTTTCAGCGGACAGTCCGCTCGTGTGTAGGCAAGTTGGACGGACTAAGTATGGCGCATGCTCAGAAAGGATTTACACGGCCGAAGGTTGCATTGCAGTGTATTGGACGTCGTTTTTCTAGTCCCGTCGTACGTGCTGTACACGTCATCGTGCAAGTTTTCAGCGGACTGTCTGTTCATCGTGTGTGGTCAAGTCCGTTCATTCAAAAGTTGAACGGACTGTCTGTCGGATTGTCTGACGAACTTAGTTGGGCAGACAATCCGCCCGTGTGTACGCGGCCTTAGAGTCCGGGGACTTAACTGGCCTGCCTACAGTCCAGGCCTTTCACCAGTTGAAAAAATTTGGAGCATCTAGAAATGAAAAAAAAACGACAAAGAAGACCCAGGACTGTTGAGCATTTAGAATCCTATATCAGGCAAGAATGGGAGAACATTCCTCTCCCAAACGCCAGAATCTGGTCTCCTCAGTTCCCAGGCGTTTACAGAGTTTTGGTAAAGAACAGTGGCGGCCCGTGCACTCTGGGCCCATCCATATGTCCTGGCCCCTTTCAGGACGCCAGAGGCATGGATTCCTATGGCGGTGGCGGTAGGGGCTGATACTTTTTGAAGCACCTAATTAGAGCCAGAGGCTCTAATAGGTTTCAAAATAGGGTGGGCTCGGGGAGCAGAGAATGCTCCCTGATCCCACCCAATTGTGCGACGATAGCAAATACATTTTCGCTATTTTCACACTAACCTTCCTCCCTGCCAATCAGGAGGCAGGGTGTCAGACCTGTTTCCTGATTGGCCAAAGCTCCAGGCCACCCTATTGGCACAAGTGGCTGCATTTGATGGGCACAAGTGGCTGCATTTGATGGGCACAAGTGGCTTCATATGATGGGCACAAGTGGCCGCATATGATGGGAACAGTGGCTGCATATGATGGGCACAAGTGGCTGCATTTGGTGGGCACGGTTGCTGCGTTTGACGGGCACAAGTGGCTGCATTTGACGGGCACAAGTGGCTGCATTTGACGGGCACAAGTGGCTGCATTTGACGGGCACAAGTGGCTGCATATAACGGGCACAAGTGGCTGCATTTGACAGGTACAAGTGGCTGCATTTGACAGGCACAAGTGGCTGCATATGACGGGCACAAGTGGCTGCATATGACAGGTACAAGTGGCTGCATTTGACGGGTACAAGTGGCTGCATTTGACAGGTACAAGTGGCTGCATTTGACGGGTACAAGTGGCTGCATTTAACGGACACAAGTGGCTGCATTTGATGGGCACAAGTGGCTGCATATGTTTGGCACAATGGCTGCAATTGATGGGCACAGTGGCTGCATTTGATTGGCACAGTGAGGCTGAAATTGATGGGCACAGTGAAACTGCAATTGATGGGGGGGTAGGTTCAGTATTTTTCAGTTTGTTTGAGCCCCCCCTAAAATTTTGAGTACCAGCCCCCACTGATAAAAAAGAGGGGATTCTACCGTGCTAAACATGGCCCTGTCCCAACTTTTTTTAGATGTGTTACTGCCATCAATTTCAAAATTACCTTTTTTTTTTTACTTAAAATTTTCTCAGTTTACCCACTTAAGCCCCAGACCAATTGTCAACCTAAGGACCAGAGGTCTTTTTACAATTTTGCAATGTTGTACCCAAACGAAATTTAAAAAAGACTGAAAATTTTGAAAAAAAAAAGATATTTTCTACTTTTTGTTATAAGAAAAATCGAATAAACTCAATTTTAGTCATACATTTAGGCCAAAATGTATTCAGCCACATGTCTTTAGTAAAAAAAAGTGTCTACAAACTAGAGTACATTTTCTGGAATTTACACAGCTTTTAATTTATGACTGCCTATCTCATTTCTTGAGGTGCTAAAATAGCAGAGCAGTACAAACCCCCCCCCAAATGACCCCATTTTGGAAAGTAGACACCCCAAGGAAATTGCTTAGGGGCATGTTGAACCCATTGAATATTTTTTTTTTTTGTCCCAAGTGATTGAATAATGAAAAAAAAAAAGTTTACAAAAAGTTGTCACTAAATGATATATTGCTCACACATGCCATAGTTATAAGTGGAATTGCACCCCAAAATATATTCTGCTGCTTCTCCTGAGTACGGCACCCCGAAAACCAATCACTGCCTTCGGGATTTCTAAGGGTGCAAATTTTTGATTTCACTCCTCACTACCTATCAGTTTCGAAGGCCATAAAATGCCAAAATAACACAAACCCCCCCTCCCCAAATGACCCCATTTTGGAAAGTAGACACCCCAAGCTATTTACTGAGAGGCATGTTGAGTCCATGGAATATTTTATATTTTGCCATAAGTTGCGGGAATATTACAAACTTTTTTTTTTTGCACAAAGTTGTCACTAAATGATATATTGCTCACACATGCTATGGGCATATGTGAAATTATACCCCTAAATACATTCTGCTGCTTCTCCTGAGTACGGGGATACCACATGTGGGGGACTTTTTGGGAGCCTAGCCGCGTACGGGACCCTGAAAACCAAGCACCGCCTTCAGGCTTTAAATATAAAACGATACCAAAAAAAACTGTTAGCGATGGCAGGGATCAGGCCTGACTCTGCGAACGCTGCAGTTATGTGTTTAGTGTTTTGTAAGTGACAGTGATCGATCGATACTTCACTTGGGTGGGCTGGGCGGAGGGGCAAAACGCAGGTGCTAGCAGGTATCTGGGCTCATCCCGCTAACAATGCGTTTTTTTTGGAACCCTAAACTGCTGGGGACGCTAGTATAGATCTGATCAGATCATATATTGATCTGTTCAGATTCTATACCACTACGGGAGGTATATGCTTTGCACGTGGGTGTTAGCGGTACTGGCACTAACCTAGTGCTGCCTGGGGCGACGCAGACCCTATCTGACCCTAAAACCTAATTGATATCACCCGCCGGGTGATCAGGGGGTTAAACCTTTATTGGGTAATAAATGGTGGATGCCCTGATGCTATAAAAATCAAACTAACTAACCAGCGTCACCCGTAACACTTATACGGTGATCACTGGTGAAAGGGTTAACTTGGGGCAATCAGGGGGTTAAAACCTTTATTAGGTAGTATATGGGAGTACCTAACACTATAAAAAATTACTAGCTACCTAGCGGCACCAGTGACACTACTGCAGCGATCAGAAAAACGATTGCTTAGTGACACTGGCAAAAGGGGGTGAAAGGGTTACCTGGGGGGCAATCAGGGGGTTAAAACTTTATTGGGGGTAAGGGGCTACCCTGGTCCTAACACTAACTGCCCTGACACTTTTTACAGTTACAACTGGCACTACTTACTAGGATGTCTTCTCTCCTTGCCGTCCGGTCAAAAAGACCTCCCCGAGGAGAGTGACATCACTTCCTCCTGCCTGTGTTTACACTACACAGGCAGGGGAAGCTTCTCATTCACCAGGAGCGATCGAGAGGGGATGGCCAGAAACCAACGGCCATCCCCTCATCCCGGATCGCTCCTGAAGCAAAACAGACCGCTGCAGCCAGTGGGAGGGGGTCCGATCGGACCCCCCACCCGCTGGAAGGCAGGCACGTACGGGTACGTGATTGTGCCTGTCCGTGCCATTCTGCCGACGTATAATTACATGCGGCGGTCCTAAAGTGGTTAAACATTTGATATGTTTTCTATTTTCTATTGTGAATAAAATATGTTTTTTTTTAGATTTTCAATGCATTCTGTTTTTATTTAGCTTATACACAGCATCTCAACATTTTGTGGGGTTGTAATATAGCCACATACTTGTTGCATTTTATCACAGTGTAGTTGAAGGCATCTCATGTCTCCATAGAGCAGCGCAACACACACTCCTGAAGACACAACAGAAAATAAGGATAAATCTCTCTAAAATGAGCGGTATTCCCTCATTACTTTGCATTTTTCAACATTTAAACCTTATTTGCCATGTAGTTGCTCACCCCGTTATTTTATTTAGATATAGTTTCTATAGCCTGCTGGGAAGTTATTGCCCTACTTACTTTTGTATCATCAACAAACACTGAGATTAAGCTATTTATACCAACCTCTATATCATTTATGAATAAATAATTAAACTGAATTGGTCCCAGGAAAGAGCCTTGGAGTACTCCACTTACCTCTCCAGGTCATTCTGAATACATGTTATTTATCAGCACCCTTTTTTGATGCCCCTGCAACCAGTTTTCTATCCAAGAACAGACCCTATCGTCCATGCCTACAGACCTCAGTTTGTAAATTAAGCAACTATGGGGGGCTGTATATCAGATGCTATTGCTAAATCCAGATACACCACATCCACAGGCCTTCCTTTATTTAGATGGCAGCTCACTTCCTCATAGAATGTTAACAGGTTGGCTTGACAAGAACGACCTTTCGTAAACCCATGATAATTACTACTAATTATACTGTTCTCATCAGCAAATTCTTGGTATAATTTACATACTATCGATGTTAGATTTATTGGCCTGTAGTTTACAGGAAAATACCTCTGCCCTTTTTTGAATATTGGTACCACGTGGGCTTTTCGTCAATCAGATGGTACCATTCCTGCCAGTATACTGTTCATAAAAATTAGGAATAATGGTTTGGCTGTAACCTGACTGAGCTCTTTGAGGACTCTTGGGTGTAAGCCATCCGATCCTGATGATTTACTTGTGTTATACTTTTCTAGCCTTTTTTGGAGACTAGCTTCTGTTAGCCACAGGGGTACATTCTGTGAAGCATTAATAATGATAGAGTCTTGATTACTATACCCCTCCTTTTCCTGTGTAAAGACTGAGGAGAAGAAAGCATTTAGTACAGTTGCCTTCTCCTTGTCATTTGTAACCAAGTTCCCTCATCATCCTTTATGGGGCCAATATGTTCTGACCTCACGTTTTACTGTTAATATATTTTAAAAAAATGTATTGGGGTTTTTTTTTTTACTCTCTGCTATGTGTCTATCAGGTATAGGGTGTTACAGGCATATCCCACTTTTAAGTACACAATGGGGTTTATTTACTAAAGCTAGAAAGTGCAAAATCAGGCTCACTTCTGCATAGAAACCAATGAGCTTCCACGTTTTATTACCAAAGATTAATTGAGCAAGCTGGGGTTAGAAGCTCATTGGTTTCTATGCAGAAGTGAGCCTGATTTTGCACTTTCCAGCTTTAGTAAATAAACCCCATTGTGTACTTAAAAGTGGGGTATGCCTGTATAGAATTGTACTATGATCATGTCCTGTGGTGGGTCATGTTGGAGGTGTATTGTCATATATACAGAGTGGAATAGAATTGTATTACGATCATCTCTTGTGGTGGGTCACGTTGAAGGTATACTGTCCTATGTACAAAGTGTAAAATAATTCTATTATGTCCTGTGGTGGATCACATTGGAGGTGTACTGTGCTATGTAAAGAGTGTAACAGGGTTGTATTATGGTCATATGCTGTGGTTGGTCATGTTGGAGGTGTACTGTTCTTTGTATAGAGAGTAATAGAATTGTATTATGATCATATCCAGTGGTTAGTGAATGTACCCATCTGCCTGACGACTGACTAATCATGGCACTTAGGGCTTAGTTAATGTGCCAGCTATAGTTTGAAAGCACACCAAAGTAATTTTGATGTTTAATGAAACTTCACAGCGTGATTGTCAAATGCCAGTGGTAAAATAGGCTGAAAAAGACATGTCTATTGAGTTCAGACTGGCATTCATGTTACACAGACTTTCATTATAAATTTCATATGTTTAATGCAAATGCAGCGTCATCTGCAATCCAAATGGACTTTAATAGGGCCTGCTACATCCGAAGATACAAAACATAAAGTAGGTCACATATAGCCTCTAGATTGTCATCAACACTATTGCGTTGATGAAAATGCACGTCAAACAAAGGAAAACTACATTTGGTAAAAACCTGACAGGGGTTCTAATTCTCCCCCCACTCTATCCAAAACTGCAAAAAACAACATTTTGGCAAGACATACAGTTTAAACCTGTTTGAACTCTCTGCATTCATTTATTAATGTAACGCAGTCAGCAAATTTGCGTGATTTGGAGATTCGGATGTATCTGAATCCCCAAATCACATTAGTAACGCAATTTCAACTAATCCAAAATAAATTATAGCGAAAACAAGTTTACTCATATTCATTCGTCTTTCTTTCGAATGACGTAATGCGATAGTTTGGGCCTTTTGTTAATGTTTGAAGCATCCAAAATAATGTAACGACATAACAAATTATCCAAATTGATTTGGATTCATTTGTTTTCATTCTGTTGAGCGTAGCGTGAATTTTTCTAATAATATTCTTTTTGTATTGGGGTTGAACTTGAGATATCATTTGTTTAATTTGCATGACAGCAGCCCAACATACAAAGTCAGTTGGGAATGGGGAAATTAATTCAACTTAATATCATCACAAATTAATACATACAGTGCCTTGAAAAAGTATTCATACCCCTTGAACCTTGAACTCGGACCTCCACTGCAAGAAAATTTTACTGACCGGACCCCTGTTAATTTTAATTCAGTACCCCTGATCTAAACCATTCCATTGTAGCTCTGGCTGTATGTTTAGGGCCATTGTCCTGCTGGAAGGTGAACCTCTGCCAGTCTCAAGTCTTTTGCAGACTCTAACAGGTTTTCTTCTAATGCCGCGTACACACGATCAAACAATCGGGTGGAAAATCTGGCAAACTCAAGTCCGCCGGACAATCCCCCCGTGTGTAGCCTCCAGCGGACTTTTTTTACCCGAAAGTACGGCGGACTTAGAAAGTATTTTTGCACTCCAATCTTCCCACCAGACATGCATTTCGGCGGACAATCCGGCCGTTGGTATGCCAGTCCGCCGTACTTTTGAAATGAGCGGACTTTTCCCGCGTGGAGAAAAGTCCGCTCATTTTGAGCGCGTCTCCAGGTAGACGGGGCCAGCGAAGGAGGCATCGCTAGCCCCGTCACCTGGTATGGACTTAAAGGGGAACACCAACGCTGAAAAAATCGGCGTGGGGGTCCCCCCCAGGTCCACATTAGACCCTTGTCCGAGCACGCTACCCGGCCGGCCAGGAAAGGGGGGGACGAGCGAGCGCCCCCCCCTCCTGAGCCGTACCAGGCCGCGTGCCCTCAACATGGGGGGTGCCTTGTTGATGAGGACAAGGGCCTCTTCCCGACAACCCTGGCCGTTGGTTGTCGGGGTCTGCGGGCGGGGGGCTTATCGGAATCCGGGAGCCCCCTTTAATAAGGGGGCCCCCGGATCCCGGCCCCCCACCCTATGTGAATGAGTATGGGGTACAATGTACCCCTACCCATTCACCTGTAAAAAAAAACACAACACACAAGGGTTAAAATAGTTTATTGCACAGCTCCGGGGGTCTTCCGTCTTCGGGGGTCTTCTTGCCGGACTCCTCCGCTATCTTCTTCTAGCTCTTTTTCTAGCGGAGGAGCCCGGCTTTCTTCCTCGCCGCCGCCGTCTTCTTCCGACTTCGGGGGTCTTGTCCCCCTCTTCGGGGTCTTGTCCCCCTCTTAGGTTCTTCTTGCCGGGCCACCGCACCTTCTTCTAGCTCTTTTACAGGCGGTGGCCTGGTCTTCTGTCGCCGCTTTCGCCGTCTTCTGTTCTTCTCTTCAGATGTTGCCTCGTCGCATCCTCCGCTCACAATGGCACGGACACGACGTGCGGCGACTTATAAAGGGACATCACTGGATGATGTCCCCGCCCATTATGGTGTCACAGTCCCAGAGGATGCTGGGACTGTGACATCATAATAGGCGGGGACATCATCCGGTGATGTCCCTATATAAGTCGCCGCGCGCCTTGTCCCCGTCATTGTGAGCAGAGAGAGCGATGAGGCAACATCTGAAGAGAAGAAGAGAAGAACAGAAGGTGGCGACAGCGGCGACAGAAGACCGGGCCACCGCCTGTAAAAGAGCTAGAAGAAGGCGCGGTGGCCCGGCAAGAAGAACCGAAGAGGGGGACAAGACCCCCGAAGTCGGAAGAAGAGGACGGCGGCGAAGGAGAAAGCCGGGCTCCTCCGCTAGCAAAAGAGCTAGAAGAAGATAGCGGAGGAGTCCGGCGAAAAGACCCCCGAAGACGGAAGACCCCCGGAGCTGTGCAATAAACTATTTTAACCCTTGTGTGTTGTGTTTTTTTTACTTTTTTCTACAGGTGAATGGGTAGGGGTACATTGTACCCCTACTCATTCACATAGGGTGGGGGGGCCCCCTTATTAAAGGGGGCTCCCGGATTCCGATAAGCCCCCCGCCCGCAGACCCCAACAACCAACGGCCAGGGTTGTCGGGAAGAGGCCCTTGTCCTCATCAACATGGGGACAAGGTGCTTAGAATACATGAAGGTTAAAAACCTTCAGCCTTTACAACTACTTTAATGTGTATCCAAACCCAAAAACAAACAATGTAATATAATGCAGCTTACCAGTCCTTAGATGTGGTGGCTGCAATACCTTTTTATTTTTTCTCCTTTATTTTCAGCTGGTGATCTTGCCAGTATCCTTCTTGTCAAATGAATGGGCTACAAAATCGCACATCAGAGGAATGCGCAGGAGTTTCACAGGATCTCGGACCACATTGCTGTGCGATTCTTGTGTGAACCATTTCTAATGCCCCGTGCACATGATCGGAAATTCTGCCAGCAAAAGTCCGAAGACTTCTGCCAGCAAAAGTCCGATGAATGTGTATGCTCCATCTGACTTTTGCTGGCCGAATTTCGGCCAGAAAAAGATTGAGAGCGTGTTCTCAATCTTTCTGTCGGAAAAAGTCCCGATCGGAAATTCCGATCGTCTGTACAAATTCAGACGTGCAAAATTCCCACGCATGCTCGGAAACAATTCGGCACATGTTCGGAAGCATTGACCTTCATTTTTCCGGCTCTTCGTAGTGTTGTACTTCACCACATTCTTGACGGACAAAAGTTCAGAGAACTTTTGTGTGACCATGTGTATGCAAGACAGCTTGAGCAAAATCCCGTCGGAATTCTGTCAGAAAAAACAGCTTTTTCTGACCAAAATTCCGATCGTGTGTACATTGCAGAAGGCTAGGTTCACACTATCATGCCTCCTAAAATTCAGGGACAAAGTCCGTACAGCATTTCAGAAATCACTGCTCACACAGGAATCACAAGTGCAGTGCATTTCCCAGTGGGGGAGTGATTTTCAGTGCAAGCGGCGTGCCATTAGGATTAGGGCTCTTTCACATGGGCTGTCCGATCAGGTCCGCCTGCCGGTTTTCCTGCCGGCCCCTCCATTCACCCCATGGAGCGTCAGATGTCAGTGGTGACATGCGTGCTGACACCCGCTGCTATCCAGTCCGATCCTTTCAGCCAAATTCAGATGGGTGGTGATCCTATTTTCCATCCGTCTTGGGGATGGGATGAAAGCGGACAGTAGGTAGGTCCGTTTTCTCCATACAGGAGAGCGGGACTCTGTCTCCACGGTGCACAGTGAGCGGAGATGGACCTGTCATCTGCCTGCCCAGCGGGGACCGTTGAGCAAGTGGATTCCGTCCAACAGAGGCGCCCATGTGAAAGGGGCCTTAATGGCATCCGCACGCATCTCCTGTGTTTCACTGTGATTGTGGTTGCAGGTACAGGTGTGGTCCCACAGCAGGAACCACCTGCGCAAGTGTAAACCTGGGTCACGGCCTGGTTTATACTTGTGCGGCTCTGGGAACCGCGTTTTGCACAGACATGGTAGTCAATTCCTTTAAATGGCCGCCGTGCCTCCTGAAAACGCAGGGAAAAGGTCCCAGCTGCATTTTAAAATTACAGCCCACACAAAAACTGCAGTGCGGTTCCCAGTGCGGGAAGAGGCTGCTGCTATTTCCAGTGTGTTTCCTGCATTTTCCATGAGGGTGGTTGCGGCTGCAGGAACGGGTGTTGACCCGTGGCGGGAACCACCAGCATGAGTTTGAACCAAGCCTCAATCTGAAGCTTCTGCAGATGAAAAGGTTGTATTGTGGCCTTCCTTACGGCAAAGACTCTCTTCCTAAAATGATAGAAATGTCTTCTTTCTTCAATGCACAACTAGCGTCTTGTCAGCTTTGCTGTTCTACTTTTAAATGACTTTTGTGGTATTCTACATATTTGTAGGATGTAAAATAACTGTAATGTAAAAAATGTCCAGTGGTTTGCCTGCCCTATTAAAATGTGCAATATTCTTAAATATGTAGAAGAAAAAAAAGGGGCCGTTATGACCACGTTGTATGGCAAGGGCAGTTGGCAAACCTCGCCATCTCTTGTCATTATAGTGTTTAACAGCCTATCCAGAGAGCATTCATCAAGTTTATAACAAAGTCCAGCCTATGTATCCAGAGGGCTTAACATCGCTCTGTATTCCAGGAGCTTTACTCACAATATGGGAACTTAATGGGTTACCACAGTGAACAAAATTAAAAAATACCTCTTTCCCATGTCCCGGCTATGGCATTCTGGGAGTTCATAATGAGAGAGCCGAGGCTTGTATATGGCAGTCAGCGCTCTAATTGGTCGTTACCCGAACCCCAGCCCTGTGATCATGACCCATAACATTAGCCATTCGTGATGGGCGTATAATCTACCGCCGCTCGATGACTTTACGTCATGGCTCCCGCCCCACAGGCCCCCGCTTTCCCTTATTCACTAAAATATACGACATGGCGATTATTAGTCTTGAGGGAGGAAAGGGAATGTTGTTTGCCAGTGGAACACGTTAATTTACTCGCAGTTCACGAGGTGATGTATGAATTTTTACAGCCATGTTATGTTAACAAGATTATTTACTCACTGCCAAAAAATATAGTAGCAACACATGTAAAGGAAGGCACGCTAATTAACAGCGCCTGTCCTAGCAGCGCAGAGCGCGCCTTTCATCTCGCTGATATCACATCTGCTTGTGGCGTGCCTTGTGCGATTAGCCCCGGGGACCGCACCGTAAGGTTAACTCTGCGCAGACTTGGCTCTGGAAGGCTCGGCTCTTCCCGTCTCACACGTTTACATTTGTGGCCTTACCCTTAGGACAGTGTAAAGACCTTCACAGGAATTTAATGGCCTCTCCCTGGCAGGTAGGGTCGTGAGACATCACTCAATAATTCAGGAGTTCTTTGTTGGGAATTTCGGAGAGCTGTGAACGTGATAAGCCAACATGAGTAACGTGCGTGTCTCCGAGACAAATTCCAGGTCCCAGATGATCTCATTCATTCTACTTGTGCTGTTTCTGGGTTCACACTTAATAATAAAAAGTAAACTTCAGTGGATTCTGAAAATGTTAAGTTTAGGCAACATTCACACCTATGCATGTGTGTTCTTTGGAAGTGCATTATGATGCATGGCATTTGTGCATTGTATATACGTATAGTACAGGGGTAGGCAACCTTTCAGAGGTTGACATCTACCTCGACAACATGGATTCCCAGGTGATGGGGGGGGGGGGGTCTACAATGCGGCTTCTTTAAAAAAAAAAAGAAAACTACCAAGCTCACAATAAAATTATAGTCCCCTTCACATCCCCCCCCCCCCCACACACAGTAGTGTTCTTTATCCCCCAGTACTGTGTCCCTTGCCCCTTCACATCACCCCCTCCTCACACTGTGGTGCCGTCTGCCTGCCTCACCTTACAGTAGTGTTCTGTACCCCCCAGTGTTCTCTGCCTCCTTTACATCACCCCCCCCCCTACACACGGGTGTGTCCTCTGCCCCCCATCTATCACAGTAATGTCCTGTACCTCCCCAATCCACTGTAGTGTCTTCTGCCCCACAGTAGTGTTCTGCCCCCCCCCCCCCGCAACAGGGTGTCCTCTGCCCCTTCACATCATCCCCCTACACAGTGTCCTCTGCCCCTTCACATCATGCCCCCTTGTAGTGTTATCTGCCCCCCACATTAGTGTCCTGTACACCGCAATGCTGTGCCCTCTGCCCTGTCACATCACCCCCCATTGTGTCCTCTGCCTCCTCTCCCCACACTAGTATTCTGTAACCCCCCCCCCTCCCCAACGCTGTGTCCTCTGCACATTCTAGTAGTGACCTGTACCCCCCCATGCTGTGTCCTCTGCCCCCTTCACATCACCCCCCCCACACCTGTAGTGTCCTCTGCCCCCCCTCTCCCCACACTAGTGTTCTGTAACCCCCTCCCAACAGTGTCCTCTGCATCCTTCACTTCACCCCCCCTGTAGTGTCCTCTGCCTCCCACAGTAGTGTTCTGTACCCCCCCCCCAATGCTGTGTCCTCTGCCCCCTTCACATCACCCCTCCTCAAAACAGTGTTGTCTGGTTTCCTTCACATCAAGTCCCCCCATAGTGTCCCCTGCCTCCTCCTCCAACAATGTACCCCGGCCCCCCATACACACAATGCTGTGTAGGTAAAACGTGCCTGCCAGCATGTGTTCATCAGGGTGGAGATCAGGAGAGAGCATAGTGCTGGACGGATGGTGGGAGCGGGAGCTGCCAGAGTTCATAAAAGCAAGCTGGTGATTGGTTGCTTGGACTGCCTAGCAACCAATCACTGAGCAGCTCCCGCCACTCATCCTCCATCCAGCTCCCACTCTCCAGCTAACAATAGAGTGGCAAAGGCTAGGGGGAGGGGCAGAGCGTGCTCGTGATCCACCATTCGGTCTGGCTTGCCGACCCCAGTAGTGTAAATAAACACACTTGCTATTAAGGGCTCGTTCACACTAGCAGTGCTCTCTGAAGAGTCATTTGCATTTGGATCGCTCTGGACTGGTTGGACTAAGTAGTTAGGTGCTGCCCTGGTCAGGAAATTGAGAGTTAACTCTATGTCCAGTTCTGTATCTTTTTGATGAGTCCGGCCCACTTGTCCTGTGACATATAAATCGTGTCAGTGGTCCTTTGGGCGGAGTTAAGTGGAGTTCCAAGTTCTGTGTGGAAGAGAGACCCTGGAAAGTTTGATAATGTTCCAGTGCAGCCTTGGACTGTGAGGCCCGTAAGGGATGGAGACAGACAAAGAGACCCGTAGGAGTAGGAGAATGCCGTTTGTCATTGCCTGCTTATAGAGACTTTTAACTTGGGGTTTGTCCAGTAGGAGAGAATGCCTCTGAAGCACTGTAATTGCTGGATTAGGCTTTTGCAGGTATGCTGGGGCAGCACACAAGCCTTTAGCCAAAGTTAGACAATTAGGAAAGTATCATGTCTTGCCTGTTGGACTGTGAAATATCTATTTTTGCACATTTGCTAAGTAGAGTATTGGAACATTGCCATGCCTGATCTAAATTTACTAAAGAGTTGTATCGTAAGTAACCAGCACACACACTGTCAAACAGTGGGTCTAACACATTGGAGTATAAAGACATCGGTGTAGAATAATGTGAAGAACACAAGTGGTTACCTAGAGTAACAGAAGCTTAATGAGCGGCCTGTCGATAGCGTGTACCTGTTCTAGGTGGCATGGCCTCTAGCAGCGAGGGAGATGTTGTCAGCACTCCTTCTGCCAGTAGTGTCTCCCATAGCAACAGGAGCCGATTGCACTGCAGAGGCCTAAATCAGAATCATGTAATACGGGTACATAGGTAGGTAGGTAGTTACAGCATTGTTGATAATTTTCAGTGATGCAGCTGCTGAGGTGGAGACATATACAGTATCTCACAAAAGTAAGTACACCCCTCACATTTTTGTAAATATTCTATTATATCTTTTCATGTGACAACACTGAAGAAATGACACTTTGCTACAATGTAAAGTAGTGAGTGTACAGCTTGTATAACAGTGTAAATTTGCTGGCCCCTCAAAATAACTCAACACACAGCCATTAATGTCTAAACCGCTGGCAACAAAAGTACATGTCCAAATTGGGCCCAAAGTGTCAATATTTTGTGTGGCCACCATTATTTTCCAGCACTACCTTAACCCTCTTGGGCATGGAGTCCGCCAGAGCTTCACAGGTTGTCACTGGAGTCCTCTTCCACTCTTCCATGATGACATCACTGGGCTGGTGGATGTTAGAGACCTTGCGCTCCTCCACCTTCTGTTAGAGGATGCCCCACAGATGCTCAATAGGGTTTTTGTCTGGAGACATGCTTGGCCAGTCCATCACCTTCACCCTCAGCTTCTTTAGCAAGGCAGTGGTCATCTTGGAGGTGTGTTTGGGGCCATTATCATGTTGGAATACTGCCCTGTGGCCCAGTCTCTGAGGGGAGGGGATCATGCTCTGCTTCAGTATGTCACAGTACATGTTGGCATTCATGATTCCCTCAATGAACTGTAGCTCCCCAGTGCTGGCAGCACTCATGCAGCCCCAGACCATGACACTCCCACCACCATACATGACTGTAGGCAAACCACACTTGTCTCTGTACTCCTCACCTGGTTGTCGCCACACATCCAATAATCCATGTCCTTAGTCTGCTGGTCTGCAGCAAACTATGGGATTTCTTGTGCAACATCTTTATAAGATGTTTCCTTCTGGGATGACAGCCATACAGACAAATTTGATGCAGTGTGCGGCGTATGATCTAAGCACTGACAGGCTGACCCCCCCCACCCTTTCAACCTCTGCAGCAATACTGGCAGCACTCATACATCTATTTCCCCAAGACAACCTCTGGATATGACGCTGAGCACGTACACTCAACTTTTTTGGTCAACCATGGCGAGGCCTGTTCTGAGTGGAATCTGTGCTGTTAAACCACTCTATGGTCTTGCCCACCGTGCTGCAACTCAGTTTCAGGGTCTTGGCAATCTTCCTATAGCCTAGGTCATCTTTATGTAGAGCAACAATTCTTTTTTTCAGATCCTCAGAGAGTTCTTTGTCATGAGGTGCCATGTTGAACTTCCAGTGACCAGTATGAGAGAGTGAGAGCGATAACACCAAATTTAACACACCTGCTCCCCTTTCACACCTGAGACCTTGTAACACTAACGAGTCACATGACACTGGGGGGGTGGCTAATTGGGTTCAATTTAGACATTTTTTTCACTTAGGGGTGTACTTACCTTTGTTGCCAGCAGTTTAGACATTAATGGCTGTGTGTTGAGCTACTTTGAGGGGACAGCAAATTGACACTGTTATACAAGCTGTACACTCACTACTTTACATTGTAGACAAGTGTAATTTCTTCAGTGTTGTCACATGAAAAGATATAATAAGAAATATAATAAAATATTTACGAAAATGAAAGAGGTGTACTCACTTTTGTGAGATACTGTACCAATGCGCTGAATGTCAGCCAACACTGCATTTTCATCACTGGGTGGAACTTTTTTTTTTTTAAAGTCTCAAAAATATTTTTAACTTTGAAGCAGTAAATATATTGGGGCGTCCTGATTACTTTGCGTGCATAAGATGATACAATGTGCAGGAAATAGCTACTGACAGAGCTCAGACTATCAGTGCCAGGGGAAAAAATGAGGTCTGCGAATCCTTAGAGCGGTACAAAGCGCAATAAAACCAACAGGCCCTTTGGAAACTGGCAGGGGCCGCCGAGGATGGCTCATTGTAATGGCTTTTGACAGTGTAGAAAATGATGCTAATGAGATATTGAGGAGCTCAGCAATGCCTTGCAAGGGAAGGCAGGTCCCCCATCAACACGGAATATGACTACACGAGTCATACAGTAACAATTCTGCCCATAGGCAATGAAATCACAGGGCTTCGGTTACAGCTAATTTTAAACACAGTTAATGTTTTCCTACTGTACATATGCTTCTATCGCTATAGACGCTTCCTACATGGGATCAGAGCTTGGGCCAGCTGCTTCTTTAACCCGCTCAGTTCTATTTAGAACCCAAAGCTGAACTCCAGGCACAAAAAATTATTTTTTTGGCGATATTTCCCAATAGCCATAAAGCACATAAATCCAGTTCATGTGCACCAAATACTTTTGCAAACCCAAATATTACCTTGTGAAATTAGCGATGACATCATCAATGTGCTGACCACAGCCTGAGCAGTAGAAGGGACCCAGCAGGCCCCACCCACTACGGGCTGCCTGCAGAAAACTACTGGAGACAAGACCAGCCACCCTGCACAAGGAGAGAGAGCAGCAGTGACTGGCAGGGCAGCCATCAGAAATTCTTGGACCCCTTACACATCTTTAGGCCTGGCAGACCAACCCCCCCCCCCCCCCCCCCCCGAGCCTGACCACCAACATTTCCCAGGGTTTGCCCACGGACCATCCTACCGAATCCGTAACACCGGCCACCTCACCTCCATGTACTCAGCCCCCCCCCACACACCTGTATATATGTATGCACTCCCCACACACCTGTATATATGTCTGCACCCCCCCCCACACACCTGTATATATGTCTGCACTCCCCACACACCTGTATATATGTCTGCACCCCCCCCCACACACCTGTATATATGTCTGCACCCCCCCCACACACCTGTATATATGTCTGCACTCCCCCCACACACCTGTATATATGTCTGCACCCCCCCCCCACACACCTGTATATATGTCTGCACTCCCCACACACCTGTATAAATGTCTGCACCCCCCCACACACCTGTATATATGTCTGCACCCCCCCACACACCTGTATATATGTCTGCACTCCCCCCACACACCTGTATATATGTCTGCACCCCCCCCCCCCACACACCTGTATATATGTCTGCACCCCCCCACACACCTGTATATATGTCTGCACTCCCCACACACCTGTATATATGTCTGCACCCCCCCCACACACACCTGTATATATGTCTGCACCCCCCCCACACACCTGTATATATGTCTGCACCCCCCCACACACCTGTATATATGTCTGCACCCCCCACACACCTGTATAAATGTCTGCACCCCCCACACACCTGTATATATGTCTGCACTCCCCACACACCTGTATATATGTCTGCACCCCCCCCCACACACCTGTATATATGTCTGCACCCCCCACACACACCTGTATATATGTCTGCACTCCCCCCACACACCTGTATATATGTCTGCACCCCCCACACACCTGTATATATGTCTGCACTCCCCACACACCTGTATATATGTCTGCACCCCCCCCCCACACACCTGTATATATGTCTGCACCCCCCCCCCCCACACACCTGTATATATGTCTGCACCCCCCCCACACACCTGTATATATGTCTGCACTCCCCACACACCTGTATAAATGTCTGCACCCCCCACACACCTGTATATATGTCTGCACCCCCCACACACCTGTATATATGTCTGCACTCCCCACACACCTGTATAAATGTCTGCACCCCCCACACACCTGTATATATGTCTGCACCCCCCCACACACCTGTATATATGTCTGTCCCCCACACACCTGTATATATGTCAGCCCCCCCACACACCTGTATATATGTCAGCCCCCCACACACCTGTATATATGTAAGCCCCCCACACACCTGTATATATGTCAGCACCCCTCACACACCTGTATATATGTCAGCCCCCCACACACCTGTATATATGTCAGCCCCCCTCACACACCTGTATATATGTCAGCCCCCCACACACCTGTATATATGTCAGCCCCCCACACACCTGTATATATATCTGCCCCCCACACACCTGTATATATGTCTGCCCCCCACACACCTGTATATATGTCAGCCCCCCACACACCTGTATATATGTCAGCCCCCACACACCTGTATATATGTCAGCCCCCCCACACAACTGTATATATGTCAGCCCCCCCCCCCCCCCCACACACCTGTATATATGTCAGCCCCCCCCCCCCCACACACCTGTTTATATGTCAGCCCCCCACACAAACCTGTATATATGGTAGCCCCTACACACCTGTATATATGGCAGCCCCTCACATACACAAACCTGTAAACACACAAGGCTCTGGTCCCTTCCTATACACAAACAGCCCCCCCTCCCTTTCCCTCACAGCTCCTACTTGTAAAGAAGATATTCCTACCTGGTCCCAGCCCGTTTTCACACAGCTAACATGTTGCTGAGTAGCACAGTACAGATCACACGAGGGGTGCACATACACATAGTAGCCAGGGGGGGGGGCAGTAAAGAGCTCGATGTCTGAGCTCAGTGACACGAGAACAGCAGAAGCTGTGAAATCATTTCTGTACTGCACAGCATGGCTCCCCTTCACCCTCTGCCTTCTTCTTGGTGAGCAGGACCCTCGGGCCCCGGGGCCCCTTACAGTTGTGACGGCTGTACCCCCCTGATGGTGGCCCTGGTGACTGGTCTTTTGTACAGGAAGCTCAAAAATGTCACACTGGATTACTCTTAGGTTAACAATTGAAACCTCTTGCCAGACTTATAGGCATTCGTAACTTTTTTCTGAGTGCCTTAAAGTGGTTGTAAACCCCATTCATAAAATCTGAACTAAGCACATATATCTGTAGTGTTTACTTGCCCCTCTTCAAAGCTCTAAGTGTTGTTACTCTCTGGTGCTCCGTTCCTCTGTTATCAGCATGAGTCACTTCTGACAAGTTCCCAGACACATGAGATAATGAGCCAAAAACATGTATTGGGGAGGAGAGATAAGCATGGAGCTTGTCTATTCAGAATATAGCTCTGCTTGTTTCTTCATTCCTCTGCCTATGTGGAGGGAGGGTTTGTTCCTTTCCTCCAATCAGCTCTTAGCCCTTGTACACACTGTCAGAGAATCCGCCGGAATGTGTCCTATCGGACCGTGTCGTCAGATAATCCGACTGTGTGTGGTATGCATCGGACTGATTCCGTCGGAATATCCGTCGGACCCAATTTTCCAACATGTTGGAAATATTTACCGACCAACTGGGCCGATCGGACATACTCCGATCATGTGTAGAGAATTTTGATCGGACCAAGTGCCACGCATGCTCAGATCAAATTCCTACATCAAAGCTATTGGCTACTAGCCTGAATGTAGTCCCATCGTAATGAAATTACGTCATCACGTTCTGAAAGATCGGATTTTTTCGCCAACTTTGTCCGACTGTGTGTGTATGCAACAGTTTCGGACAAAATCCGACGGGCAAAATCAGACGGATTTTGTTGTGGAAATCTCCGACCGTGTGTACAGGGGCTAACCCAGTGTAAGTCCAGTCTCTGTACCCACCCATATGTACTGCTAAAAGATGAAGGCGACATTTACATATATACGCATTATTACCAAAAGTATAGGGACGCCTGCCTTTACATGCACATTGACTTTGATTGCATACAAATTGAAACGCCTAATGTTTGACCTCATATTATATGGTTTTGGTAAATCTGAAGGAAAAAATCAGCAGAAAATCTGAGTGTGTATGGGGCTTTAGTCCGTAGGGTTCAATATTGAGTTGGTTCACCCTTTGCAGCTATAACAGCTTCAACTCTTCTGGGAAAGCTGTCCACAAGGTTTAGGAGTGTGTCTATGGGAATGTTTGACCATTATTCCAGACGTGCATTTGTCAGGTCAGGCACTGATGTTGGATGAGAAAGTCTATATATAAACAGTATCTCACAAAAGTGAGTACACCCCTTATATTTTGTAAATATTTTATTATATCTTTTCAAGTGACAACACTGAAGAAATGACACTTTGCTACAATGTAAAGTAGTGAGTGTACAGCTTGTATAACAGTGTAAATTTGCTGTCCCCTCATAAATAACTCAACACACAGCCATTAATGTCTAAACTGCTGGCAACAAAAGTGAGTACACCCCTAAGTGAAAATGTCCAAATTGGGCCCAAAGTGTTAATATTTTGTGTGGCCACCATTATTTTCCAGCACTGCCTTAACCCTTGGGCATGGAGTTCACCAGAGCTTCACAGGTTGCCACTGGGGTCCTCTTCCACTCCTCCATGATGACATCACCGAACTGGTGGATGTTAGAGATTTTGCGCTCATCCCCCTTCTGTTTGAGGATGCCCTACAGATGCTCAATAGAGTCTAGGTCTGGAGACATGCTTGGCCAGTCCATCACCTTTACCCTCAGCTTCTTTAGCAATGCAGTGGTCATCTTGGAGGTGTGTTTGGGGTTGTTATCATGTTGGAATACTGCCCTGCGGCCCAGTCTCCTAAGGGGAGAGGATCAGACCCAGTGTAGGCAGCACTCATGCAGCCCCAGACCATGACACTCCCACCACCATGCTTGACTTTAGGCAAGACACACTTGTCTTTGTCCTCCTCACCTGCTTGCCACCACGCATGCGCGACACCATCTGAACCAAATCAGTTTATTTTGGTCTCATCAGACCACAGGATATGGGTCCAGTAATCCATGTCCTTAGTCTGCTTGTCTTCAGCAAACTGTTTGTGGGCTTTCTTGTGGATCATCTTTAGAAGAGGCTTCCTTCTGGGACAATTTGATGCAGTGTGCAGCGTATGGTCTGAGCACTGACAGGCTGACCCCCCACCCCTTTAACCTCTGCAACAATACTGGCAGGACTCATACTTCTATTTCCCAAAGACAACCTCTGGATATGACGCTGAGCATGTGCACTCAATTACTTTGGTTGACCATGGTGAGGCCTGTTCTGAGTACAACCCGTCCTGTTAAACCGCTGTATGGTCTTGGCCACCGTGCTGCAGCTCAGTTTCAGGGTCTTGGCAATCATTGTATAGCCTAGGCCAGTGATGGTGAACCTTGGCACCCCAGATGTTTTGGAACTGCATTTCCCATGATGCTCATGCACTCTGCTGTGTAGTTGAGCATCATGGGAAATGTAGTTCCAAAACATCTGGGGTGCCAAGGTTCACCATCACTGGCCTAGGCCATCTTTATGTAGAGCAACAATTCTTTTTTTCAGATCCTCAGAGAGTTCTTTGCCATGAGGTGTCATGTTGAACTTCCAGTGGCCAGTATGAGAGAGAGTGAGATCGATAACACCAAATTTAACACACCTGGTCCTCTTTCACACCTGAGACCTTGTAATACTACTGAGTCACATGACACCGGGGCGGTAAAATGGCTAATTGGGCTCAATTTGGGCAGTACAGTGGTGTAGTGGATAGCACTTTCACCCAGCAGCAAAAATGGTCACTGATTTGAATCCCGACCACGACACTATCTGCCTGGAGTTTGCATGTTCTCCCTGTGCCTGTATCCTCCAGGTACTCCGGTTTCCTCCCACACTCTAAAGACATGCTGGTAGGTTAATGGAATCCTGTCTAAATTGGCCCTAGTATATGTATGAATGTGTGTTATGCCGCGTACACACGATCAAACAATCGGGTGGAAAAGTCCGGCAAACTCAAGTCCGCCGGACAATCCCCCCGTGTGTAGCCTCCGGCAGACTTTTTTTACCCGAAAGTACGGCGGACTTAGAAAGTATTTTTGCACTCCAATCTTCCCACCGGACTTGCATTTCGGCGGACAATCCGGCCGTGCGTATGCCAGTCCGCCGTACTTTCGAAATGAACGGACTTTTCCCATCCAGAGAAAAGTCCGCTCATTTTGAGCGGGTCTCCAGGTAGGCGGGGCCCGCGAAGGAGACGTCGCTGACCGCCACCTGGTATGGACTTAAAGGGGAACCCCAACGCAGAAAAAAATCAGCGTGGAGTTCCCCCCCAGATCCACATCAGACCCTTGTCCGAGCACGCTACCCGGCCAGCCAGGAAAGG
Organism: Lithobates pipiens; assembly: GCF_037356315.1. Lineage (NCBI taxonomy): Eukaryota > Metazoa > Chordata > Amphibia > Anura > Ranidae > Lithobates > Lithobates pipiens. Next base: position 54,896,717 of record NW_027507764.1, on the reverse strand, counting down.
GGGGGACGAGCGAGCGCCCCTCCTGAGCCGTACCAGGCCAGGTGCCCTCAACATGGCACCTTGTCCCCATGTTGATGAGGACAAGGGCCTCTTCCCGACAACCCTGGCCGTTGGTTGTCGGGGTCTGCGGGCTGGGGGCTTATCGGAATCCGGGAGCCCCCTTTAATAAGGGGGCCCCCGGATACCGGCCCCCCACCCTATGTGAATGAGTATGGGGTACAATGTACCCCTACCCATTCACCTGTGAAAAAAAGTACAAAAAAAACACAACACAGGGTAAAAATAGTTTATTGCACAGCTCCAGGGGTCTTCCGTCTTCGGGGGTCTTCTCGCCGGACTCCTCCGCTATCTTCTGCTAGCTCTTTTACTAACGGAGGAGCCCGGCTTTCTTCCTTGCCGCCGGCGGCGACGACAGCGGCGACAGAAGACCGGGCCACCGCCTGTAAAAGAGCTATAAGAAGGCGCGGTGGCCCGGCAGACGAACCGAAGAGGGGGACAAGACCCCCGAAGTCGGAAGAAGAGGCCGGTCGGCGAGGAAGAAAGCCGGGCTCCTCCGCTAGTAAAAGAGCTAGCAGAAGATAGCGGAGGAATCCGGCGAGAAGACCCCCGAAGACGGAAGGCCCCCGGAGCTGTGCAATAAACTATTTTTACCCTGTGTTGTGTTTTTTTTGTACTTTTTTTCACATGTGAATGGGTAGGGGTAAATTGTACCCCATACTCATTCACATAGGGTGGGGGGTCGGTATACGGGGGCCCCCTTATTAAAGGGGGCTCCCGGATTCCGATAAGCCCCTCGCCCGCAGACCCCGACAACCAACGGCCAGGGTTGTCGGGAAGAGACCCTTGTCCTCATCAACATGGGGACAAGGTGCTTTGGGGTGGGGGGGCTGAGCGGCCCCCCTTCCCCAAGGCACCCCCCATGTTGAGGGCACGCGGCCTGGTACGGCTCAGGGGGGGGGCGCTCGCTTGTCCCCCCCTTTCCTGGCCGGCCGGGTAGCGTGCTCGGACAAGGGTCTGATGTGGACCTGGGGGGAACCCCACGCTGATTTTTTTCGCCGTTGGTGTTCCCCTTTAAGTCCATACCAGGTGGCGGGGCCAGCGACGTCTCCTTCGCGGGCCCCACCTACCTGGAGACGCGCTCAAAATGAGCGGACTTTCCTCCGCGTGTGTGGGCGAGTCTATTCATTTCAAAAGTACGGCGGATAGTACGGCGGACTTAGTCGCCGTATTAGTCCGCTGAAAAAGTGCCGTGTGTGGGCAAGTAGCCCGTTCGGAAAGTCGGACGGACAGTCCGGCGGGAAGTCCGCCAGACTGAGTCCGCCGGATAGTCGGCTACGTGTGTACACGGCATTAGGGAACTTAGGTTGTAAGCTCCTTGAGGGTAGGGACTGATGTGAATGTACAATGTATATGTAAAGTGCTGCATAAATTGATGGTGCTATATAAGTACCTGAATTAATAATAATAATAATTTGGACATTTTCCCTTAGGGGGTGTACTCACTTTTTCTGCCAGCGGTTTAGACATTAATGGCTGTGTGTTGAGTTATTTTGAGGGGACAGCAAATTGACATTGTTATACAAGCTTTACACACACTACTTTACATTGTAGCAAAGTGTCATTTCTTCAGTGTTGTCACATGAAAAGATATAATAAAATATTTTCAAAAAATGTGAGGGGTGAGATACTGTATATAATATATACCTAGAGATTTTGCCTAATTTCCAATCCTAGTATCAGTGTTGTCCCGAGGACAGGAGGTAAGATTCAGACAGAAGTAAAAACATGGCAGAGGTTATACCTTTTCCCTACTTTCCTGAAAACTAAAATAGAAAACACTTTATTCATTTGAAGTATTGCTGTCAAAAAAAAAAAAAAAACTTTCATCTACTGAAACTCCAACACTAAGCTATCCTTTCAATGCCTATTTATAGAATGAATCTCCCGTTGGGAACCAAAATGTGATGGATATGTGGGCTGATAATGTTCTTCAATGAAAGAGACAATGACATGATAGTCACATTTTTCAAAACAAAAAAGTACCAGAACTATCTTCCTCCACATTTTGTTTTTTGGCCTCCTATCAATAAACTGCTTTGTGCAAAAAAAAACAAAAAAAAAAACAACAACCCTCCATTCATTTTTGAACTAATTTTCATAGAGGTTGGAGAGGGGGAAGGGTCACCATATCCTTTCTGTGGGAGTCTGGCAAAAAGTCTGACTCAGTGTTACAGTAATGCAGCTTAAACAATACGTTCGACCCCGGGAATTTCAAAGAAGTACATTGTATGAAGTTTGTGAAGTCTGGATCTTGGCACGCAATGGGCCGAAATCATGGCATAGTACATCCAGAGGGAATCCCTTCCTGTGTTTTTGTAAGAGGCTAATTGTATTTCTTTTTATCAAGTCAACAGAGCTTATGATCCAGAGAAAATTGGCAAGGCATAATATGAAAGGAAAATTTTGCTTAATCAAGACGTGGTAAACCAAAATAATTTAGAAGGAGTTATGTCATATTCTTGCGGCTAGAGCCGAATAAAAGAACTGTAGAAAATTGCATTTAGAAACAGAGATTACCATTGAAAGGCAGAGGACAGAAATGAAGGGTAACTCCGCTTTCATGGGGAAACAAAATTGCAAATAAAAAAATAATAATATAGCATATATTTTTGCGATATTGCGACACAAGTCATATTGTAATTGAAAGTTATTAAAATTACCTTTCCTTTTCAATCTGCAGCTCTGCAATTTTCTGTAAAGTGCAATGCAATATGGCTACCTGGAGGTGTTCTGTACACAGAAGGTATACAGAACCCCCCCCCCCCCCCCCCGCGAAACATTATTTCCTGCTTGTGTGATTGGCTCACTGATTTTCCCTGAAGTCTGCACTAAGATACAAGCCTGATTTTTGGCATCCCCTGCAACAAAAATTTCATTTTTGGTGTCCTATTTTCCAATGGGAAATCACATCAAAGGGATGCAGACCCTGCAATATTCCTCATTATAGAGACCTGATTCTGCAGCGGCTGGTTGATAATTATGAAACCACTCCCATTAGACTCACTCGACACAGGGGCACAGGGGAACAAACAGGGATTTCTTCAGAATAACAAAAGGTAAGAATCTGCAACAAGGTTTGTTAAAATCCTTATAATGTACATAGATCACCTAGAAGGGAATGCTTTTTTCTCAACAAAAGTAGAGTTATGCTTTAACAAATGCATATCATACCCAAATAGTAGATTCTTGTAGAAAAGATCACCATCAGCGTATGGAAATAGATGAATTCTACTACATCTATATTTAGAAATGGTATAGTGCAATGGTAATTTACAAGTGAAAAAGCAATCTACATACGATGGAGTCATTCATTTTTTGAGCCATATGTTTTACTTGAGTCAGGCATTTTTCCCTAATTTAACCAGATAATTTTGCCAGTAACACTTTGGGGTAAATATACTAAAATTGGAGAGTGCAAAATCTGGTGCAGCTCTGCATGGTAGCCAATCAGCTTCTGTCAGCCTGTTCAGTTAAGCTTTGAAAATAAAACCTGGAAGCTGATTGGTCTCTATGCAGAGCTGCACCAGAGTTTGTGCTCTCCAGCTTTAGTAAATCAACCCCTTTCTGTCTTAGGGTGACAGTGCTCACTCATTTTTTTAATTTTTTTATATATAGCTTGCGGTGCAGTGCACAAAAAGAAAACACCACAATAAACCAAAAAAAGTGTGCTACAGTGTGTTTTAGTCCCCTCCCAAAGAGGAAGGACCCCCCCAACCCCTCCCTTGGGGTTACATTGCTGTTTTTTCTGTAATTTTTAAATGAGCAGTGATTTTTTTTAAAATTTAAGTGAAAGCCTAAAAATAAAAAATTCCTTCCAATATAGTACCTGGGGGGGGTCGACCTGTAAAGTGGCAGATCTGTTTTTTTCCTGCAAGCTGACTTTATTTTTCTCAGTAACAGCTGGGGAGCCAGTGTTTGTGATGAGGCCACAATGCAGTGCTCTGGGAACAAGATTAGAGATTTTTTGGCTACATTCTGGTGTCACTTTGACTTTGTATAGAAGTAACGGGTGTAGAAAAATTGGTCTTTGGGTGTCGGTGGCGCCTTCCCACCGCAACCCTATAGAGGTACTCTTGATGAAGGCAAAAAAAATTGCAATGATATGCACCTGTCAAACAGGTGCTGAAAAATTGGTCTTTGGGTGTCAATTGTGCCCATGAAACCTATACCAAAAACATTCTTCCAGATGAAATGATTTAACACCCTCAAAACTAGGCAGCCTCGAAGTCCTGCAGAGATTACACATCCTAAAAAGACTTAATCAGTGACATCGGCATCAAGGGCGCCATAGCTGGTAATCCAGGACTGATTCATTTTTATAAATTTTATGGAGTCTGTGGACAGACGCGTTCTATGATCAGTAACTCTCCCGCAGTACTGAATGCCCTTTCTGAAAGCACGCTGGATGCAGGGCAGCACAACAACTCAATAGCATACTGGGCAAGTTCTGGCCAGTGGTCTATTCTCATGACCCAGTAAGTCATTGGATTGTCAGCTGGAAAGCTCCCCATCTCTGTTTTGGCCCCTAGATAATCGTCCACAATGTGATGCAGACGCTGCCGAAGGGATGTGGAAGCTGACAGCCCTGGGTATCAAGGACTAAAACAATTCCAAAATGCCTCACTTAGGCGGACGCCTTCTCCAACGCTCCTCTCTTGACAAACAGAAAACTGAAAACAATGTTAACCTACTGGAGTCAGGAAAAAACGTTCAATAAAATCCTCTTTAACGTGTCCTCAAGAGATTTTATCTTCTGCACTCTCTGTGGGGATGGGATGAGTTCTGAGACCTTCCCCTTATGGTCAAGGAGGGTTGCCAACCAGTAATCATCCTTCTCCTTAATGCCTTCTCCTTAATGCCACATATTCTTGGGTCTTGGAGTGGCTAGGCCACTCCAGGACCTTGAAATGCTTCTTACGAAGCCACTCCTTCGTTGCCCGGATGGTGTGTTTGGGATCATTGTAATGCTGAAAGACCCAGCCACGTTTCATCTTCAATGCCCTTGCTGATGGGAGGAGGTTTGCATTCAAAATCTCACGATACATGGCTCCATTCATTCTTTCATGTACACGGATCAGTCGTCCTGTTCCCTTTGCAGCAAAACAGCCCCAAAGCATGATGTTGCCACCCCCATGCTTCACAGTAGATATGGTCTTCTTTGGTTGCAACTCAGCGTTCTCTTTCCTCCAAACAAGACGAGTTGTGTTTCTACCAAACAGTTCTACTTTGGTTTCATCTGACCATATGACATTCTCCCAGTCCTCTTCTGTATCATCCAAATGCTCTCTAGCAAACCTCAGACAGGCCTGGACTCGTACTGGCTTAAGCAGGGGGACACGTCTGGCACTGCAGGATCTGAGTCCCTGGCAGCGTAGTGTGTTACTGATGGTAGCCTTTGTTACGTTGGTCCCAGCTCTCTGCAGGTCATTCACTAGGTCCCCCCGTGTGGTTCTGGGATTTTTGCTCACCGTTCTTGTGATCAATTTGATCCCATGGGGTGTGATCTTGCGTGGAGCCTCAGATCGAGGGAGATTATCAGTGGTCTTGTATGACTTCCATTTTCTAATTATTGCTCCCACAGTTGATTTCTTCACACCAAGCTGCTTGCCTATTGCAGATTCAGTCTTCCCAGCCTGGTGCAGGTCTACAATTTTGTTTCTGGTGTCCTTCAACAGCTCTTTGGTCTTCACCATAGTGGAGTTTGGAGTGTGAGTGTTTGAGGTTGTGGACAGGTGTCTTTTATACTGATAACAAGTTCAAACAGGTGCCATTAATACAGGTAATGAGTGGAGGAGAGAGGAGCCTCTTAAAGGAGAAGATACAGGTCTGTGAGAGCCAGACATCTTGCTTCTTTGTAGATGACCAAATACTTATTTCCCACCATAATTTGCAAATAAATTCTTTCAAAAATCAGACAATGTGATTGTCTGGATTTGTTTCCACATTTAGTCTCTCAGAGTTGAGGTATACCTATGATGACAATTACAGGCCTCTCTCTTCTTTTTCAGTGGGAGAACTTGCACAATTGCTGGCTGACTAAATACTTTTTTGCCCCACTGTAGACGCTGGGCATGTGGGTGGCAGGGACTGTATTTTTTTTCTGCTGCAGCAGATGGGGCAGAGAAATTTCCTGGCTACAGTCTACAGCTGGTGGTGTGCTGCTGGCAGTTGTGCTGCTAGGATCTGGGACACCCTGTGCTATACCATCATCCCTGTCAGTAGAGGCTGCTGAGAGGTAATGACTCGGTATAGCAGGGGTAGACTGAAGTGGGTGAGGATGAGGAGGGACATATTTGTGCCCCTTGTGTGGCTTTTAGATGCTCTTGCTGGGTGTGTGAGTATCTCAATTGTGCACAACCTACAACCCAATAAGCAGGGGTTAAAGAACAAAGGGGAGTGCAAAGACCTGCTTTAACATCGGAGGCTCTCTGCCTCCTGACCCTTGGCCACACAAGGCAGCATCATTTGAACCAGAAGGCACTGCCCCCCTCAGAATGCCACACCCTAGGGAAGTAATGTTGACTCCCACCTTAATTTGAATTCCTTCCCACAAGGGAGATTCCTCAGGACCCCCATTAAACCCTCAAAGATATTATGTAGCCAGCCATCCCATCCTAGAAGCTTGAAAGATGGCAGACTACCCCTACTGGACAATTATAAATGATAGATACTACACTTTATCTTAAAGTGGTTGTAATTGATTGTTAAAGAAAAAAAAACCCTGCTGTGCAGTTGATTTTGTACAGAATGGCCCTGATCCTCTTCTTCTGGAGTCCCTCCGTGGTGCTCCTGGCTCCTCCTCTTCTTGAGTGCCCCATCGGGGAAGCACTTTTCTTTGGGACACCCATGCGGGCGCATTAACATGTCCTGCTGCTGCGTCCATAGACATAGACAGCAGGACTCGGCCCCTCCCCCTTGGTGCCCGCCTCATTGGATTTGATTGACAGCAGCAGGCGCCAGTGGCTATTCAATCTATCCAATCAGGACATGAGACACCAGTCGGAGCTGGTGTGCTCATTCCCGTTGTGGGAATTACAGGGCTCAGGTAAATATAAGGGGGGCTTGGGGGCACTGCTGCAGCACAGGAGGTTTTTCACCTTAATGCATAGAATGCATTAAGGTGAAAAACGGCAAGGGTTTACAACCCCTTTAACTCATGCTTAAAATGAATAAAATCATTGAAGCAATAGCAGCGCTCATCTGGTGTATTGCACACCTTACTCCCAGAAGGTTCAAAGTCGTTTGCACCATGTGATAGGTAAGCCCAATATTAACTTGCTCCACTCAATGTCCTTTGAGGATGATAGGTATAAATGGATACACAAATGCCTTCACCACACTGCGTGAAAACCGCTGCACTCAAAGTTTGCACTCACCAGATCCTCAAAACTCATACGCCTTTGATAATATCCTTGTCCTCATAGAGTCACGCTAGATTGGGGTCCTCCACCAGTCACAATGTCTCATAATAAAGAGAAACAGACCTCATAGTGTAATCTTGTTAAAACTTGTAGAAGTAGATGACAATAATCCAAAGATTTCTTTTATTCCTGCTATTTAATCTAAGTTGCCAACAGTCCAGGTTGTGGCACCTGGGGGATGATCTGGGTGTCATCCAGCACAGGCACCGGGCTCCTTGTCCTCTGATTCGGGCTGTTATTACACTCTGGGGGGGGGGGGGGGGACTTCAAAGAGAACTCCAGATCGGTGAGGACTGGCACTAACTAGGGCTCACAGTCCATGATAGCAGGCTGGGATGGATGTGGAAAAGCCCAGCAAGTACTCACACACTCACATATGGAAGACATTATTCGATTTTGGGCACACTTGATCTTAGCCAAAAGGCAGAGAAGTAATTGTATTGAATCCGAGGAGGAGTAGCACTGTCACCCTATGACAGAAAATTTGTCAAGACTATAGAACACTTCCCTTTCTCCTCACCTCTTTAACCCCTCCCTGCCGACCGCCTCCCAGCCCTTTAAGGGTTCTAAAAGCCGGGAGATGGAGGTGAGCATTGGTGTCATGTGACCGCTGTGATTTGCTGTCACATGATCAGAAAAGCTCCCGATCCCTAGCATGCATCGGGAGCTTTCCGGTACCCACTGGTTACTATGCTGGGAGTGCACAGGGAGTACGCTCTCAGCGCGGTAAGTTGTTTTAACAAGGCTGCATATATGCGACCTCTCGATTAAAAGACCCACCTGCTGAGCAGCTGGTGTCTAGGGGTTAACAAAGGAGGAAGGTGTTCTGTAATTCACTAATGCCGCGTACACACGATCGGAATTCTTGTCGGAAAAAGCTATGATGGTTTATCCGAACGGAATTCTGCTCAAACTTGTCTTGCATACACAAAGTCACACAAAAGTTTGCTGAACTTTTGACCATCAAGAACACGGTGACGTACAACACTACGACAAGCAGAAAATGAAGTTCAATGCTTCGGAGCATGCGTCCAATTGTTTCCGAGCATGCGTAGGAATTTTGCACGTCAGAATTGCTAAAAACTATCAGAATTTCCGATCAAAACTTTTTCCGTCGGAAAAATTGAGAACCTGCTCTCATACTTTTGCTGGCGGAAATTCAGCCAGCAAAATTCAGATGGAGCATACACACGGTCGCATTTTCCGACGAAAATCTCTCATCTGTCTTTTGCTGGCCGAATTTCCGATTGTGTGTACGCGGTATAAGTGAAATTGTCAGGAAGATAAAACTCCTTGATATACCATTGTGGAGTGCACGGGACAGCACTGGATTTCTTGCAGGATCAACAAGTATTTTATTTTTTTTTGCACTCATTGAACAGATAACAAAACGCTTTCAGTAGTATGTTTATCAGACCAAAAGAGATTGAATAAGAGACGTTCGTTGTTAGGGTGTGCATACATTTTAAATAGAGATTGTGACATGATTAACCGTACTCAAACTCATGCCAAAGCATTTTATTTTATTTTGAATAGAAGGAGGGAGGGTTGGAGCCTCTGTTGGGATTTATTGCCATCTGTGACAATATCACTGGGTATTTGTGCATTTTTATGCAATGCGGGCAGAGGCTGAGTCCAACTTTATGTTTTATCTTCATTTGCAGTTGGCTGTATTCTAATGGGGAAGTGTTCCCAAATGTATAACGTCTCTTTTCTAGTTTCATGTGTGAAGTATGGCTGGTTTAATATGAACTGTTATTGAGATTACAACTTGACAGCAATGTGAAAGTTTCCCCTCATTGGATGGAGTTTGGCATCATTCGTAGTGAGTGTGTGAAGTCACGCAGTTTTCTGTGTTTACAATGTGGGTGTGATGTATAGACTTCAGAAAATATATTATTTTTAATTAAACCCTTTCCCTAAGTGCTTGTGTCTGGAAAATATCCTGCATGCTTATGGAAGTGACATGGAATGGGACCTTTCTAGAATGCATTAAAACTTGTGGCAATGTGCACTATCGCTACACATGTTGTTGCATGCATGGCCGGATTTACCTTTGGGCATGGTAGGCATGTGTCTATAGGAGACAAATCCAGACAGGTTTTCCCCATATATAGATTACACATTTTTACCATAAGTAGAAGTACAGTCATCTCATATAAACGTATTCATACAGTAAATATAATTCACAAAGCTGTATCTTTCATTCATCTGGCCGTCACACTCGTGATGCAGCACCTTACTTTCACTATATGGCCAAAAGTTTGTAGAGACCTGACCATCACACCCATACGAGCATGTGAGACATCCCATTTCAACACCATGGCCATTAACCTCCCTGGCGGTATTTCCGCGTCTGGCTCGGGGTGAGATTTAAATACCATAAGCGGTATTCCCGAGCCAGACTCGGGACCGCATCGCTGGATCCATGCAGGGGTTTACTTGCGAGCTGTCCTCCACTCGATCTGTCACAGTGCCGGGGCACCGTTCCCTGCGAACGTTGCGACGCACGGGGACGGAGTTCGGCGCCAAATTCAAAAAGTAAAATACACAGTATAGATACAGTATACTGTATCAAATAATTACACATCCTCTTTGTCCCTAGTGGTCTGTCCAGTGTCCTGCATACAGTTTTATATTATAAAAACTGTTCTTTATGCCTGGAAACTGGAGATTGTCCATAGCAACCCAAAACTGTCCCTTTACATCAAAAGTGGTTATAGATCAACTAGAAAACAGCGATAATAAATTAGAATCACTCGCAGAATTGAGCGATAGCGATTTGTGGGGAAATTCATCATCAAACACTAAAAGTAATGACAGTGACAATTCTGCAACTCAGCATATTTCAGTGTTTTTGATTTGATTACATTATTGAAGAATTTTTATTATTATTATTATTTATAGTTAATATATATATATATATATATATATATATATATATATATATATATCAGAGGAGGTTATTTATAAAAGGGGTTCGGCACCACTGTAAATTTGCTCAAATGGAGTGTGTACATAAAATAGAGGTACGCCTCCACCATTAGCCTATCACAGAACCACAAGAGGTGTCATATAGATATCAGATCCTATCCAGAGGAATGTATATATGAATTACACAGGAGGAGAGAGGGAAGGGAAGTACATATATAACCCCCCCAAAGCTAACTACTACTAGTATGCAGAATATAGAAAATAGAGACACACTGCCAACAATATTATACAACAATTCCTGAACACAGCCAATCAGGTACCCCAAAAGATGGCTATAAATTAGACCAAACTTGACTACGTGGACACAAAACTAGACAACTACGTAAGCAGCGGGAATTAGTAATATGGTAAATAACATATGCATAGCGTGCAGCAGTGATAAATACGTGGTAAATAATAAGATATTAATATGCCACTAAATTGATAAGTGTGTTGAAAAAATTAACACAGTGAAGTTAATTGCATGAATAAAAATAAATAAAGTAAAAATACGGTGACAATACAGTGTAATATACCCTCAAATAAATATGTGATAATACCAGGAATGTAAATCCATAAATATTAAATAAATCAATGTGATAATTATTACCCAAGAAAATGCATATAAATCTCAAAGTCAGCACGGTCCTTCCTTGTTTTTCATTTAGCATTGTTGGGACTTCTCTGTGTGTTTTTTTTTTTTTTTTTGTGTTTTACATTATTAGTTCACTATTTACCAGCAAGCTGACAATTTTTCACAATTTTTCACATATAGGTTTTTTATAAATGTTTTCACTAATATTTTAAAGGTATAGCGCCAGATCTACTCTGACTTCTTCTTTACAGTTATTTCCACCCATTGGGGTGGGAAAATTAAGTAGAGGCTGCTCATACCACAGATATACCAATTTGATCCATAGCGCAATCTTCCTTGTTTCTGCTTTTTCCCTTGTAACATTAACAGATTATTTTGCTATAGTAAATCAATCCTATAGTGTATCTCATACCTCAGTTCACAAATATTTATATCATGCTTTATTTAGCCAGCTTTAAAAGTAGTTCTGTTTTATCACTACTTGTGCTATTGCAACACTGTAAGCATTACAGTCATTATGATCAAAACCACTGCAAAGATCAAGTTGCAAAGGTAACCCCAGAGATTATCACTGATAATTTCGCTTCAGGATGGAGACATTCGCGCATTTTAATGGGTGACCATGGATGAGAGTTGGAAAAACTGCTGTATGAGGCGGTAATAAAATAAGGATTTATGATAAAATAAGGATAATACTAGTAAAGTGATTGTAAAGTCTTGTTTTTTTTCCTCTAAAAATAACAAACATGTTATACTTACCTGCCTCACGCAGTGGTTTTGCACAGAGCAGCGGGATCCTCCTCTTCTTGTGTCCCTCTTCGGGTCTTCTGGCTCCTCCCTCTTGTTGAATGCCCCCACAACAAGCAGCTTGCTATGCGAGCCGAACTACAGCTCCCTTTGTCTATTTAGAGACGGAGCTGAGCTTCGGCCCTGCCCCATCTCTCTCTCTCCTGATTGGCTAGCTGACTTTGATTGACAGCAGCGGGAGACAATGGTGCCGCTGCTGTGTCTCAGCCAGTCAGGAGGGAAAGTCTCTGATGGCCGAGACACTCATGGACATCATTGGACAGAGATGGGCTCAGGTAGGTATTAGGGGGATGAGGGGGGGCTGTGCTACTCACAGAAGGCTTTTTATCTTAATGCATAGAATGCAATTTTTCTTCCGATTTTCTCATAGTGTGTACCCAGCATTAAGGTTCATAGGTCCATAGACTCTTCCAAGTGCTACCCAAGGAGCCGACTTGACTATTCCTGCCCAAGAATGACTGTTTTTCACTAAAATTGCACGGCACTGGGTAAAGTTTCATGCACACTTGTCCGTTCATTTACCACGGCCACAAGAAAGTGCAAAATCATAGCCGGCGGGAAAAAAACATTCCTATCCTGAACGCGGTTCTTCTTCATTTAGGAGAGGGAGGATGAACCTCTCCTTACCGCAGCAGCTCCAAAACTCTGCTAAAATCCTATGGGGTTGATTTGCTAAAGACAAATCCAATTTTCAGTGCACTGCAGTGAGGGGAAGCTCTGCAGATTTTTATCATCTAAGTGTAAAATAAAGAACCTTCTGACTTTACAATCACTTTAAATGTTTATTTCATGTGGAATAATAAAATAATATGCCAAAGTCATATGTATGAATTATATGTGAAGTTCAAATAATAAATAAATAAATAAATAATATAATAATGAATATTCCAAACCAGGTGAGGAGAAATAAAACATGTTCTTTGTAAAAGTTGTGTGTTTGTGTGCTTGACATCTTGAGGGATGTACATCTGGCCCTGGCTGTAGGTGTTAGGCCCCTTTCACACATGTGGACAGTATGTCCGTATTTCATCCATCCGATTGCGGATGAAATACGGACATACATGCATTCCTATGCGCCTCCGCTACTGTCCTATTCTGCAGACGGAGGAAAATCCTATTTTTCTATCCATCTGCAGAGCGGATCGGATAAACACGGACAGACGGGCCGTGCTCATCCGATCCCCATAGAGGAGAGAGGAGAGCTGACAGGGCGGTCCCTGCACAGTGTGCGGAGACCGCCCTGTCCTCCGCCGGCTCAGCTGGGACAACGGAGCGATCCCCACTGAGCGAGCGGATCATCACGGGGCGGATCATTACTGATCCGCCCCGTGTGAAAGGGGCCTAATGATAAGTACAAGATCGCAGTCCAACCATTTAATGGATATCAGTGACATTGATCAGATTGAAGCCAATCAAATCATTAATTAGAGACTAGTATACTGCAGTGTATGCTATTACTAGACCAGTGACATCACAGAGAATGCATCCTATCAATTCATTAGAGACCAGTGACATCACAGAGAATGCATCCTATCAATTCACTAGAGACCAGTGACGTCACTGAGAATGCAGCCTATCAATTCACTAGAGACCAGTGACATCACAGAGAATGCATCCTATCAATTCACTAGAGACCAGTGACGTCACTGAGAATGCAGCCTATCCATTCACTAGAGACCAGTGACATCACTGAGAATGCAGCCTATCCATTCACTAGAGACCAGTGACATCACTGAGAATGCAGCCTATCCATTCACTAGAGACCAGTGACATCACTGAGAATGCAGCCTATCCATTCACTAAAGACCAGTGACATCACTGTTAATTCAGCCTATCCCTTGGTTAGAGACCAGTGACATCACTGAGAATGTATTGGAGAGGAAGGAAGAAAGGAGGGAAGGATACAACAGGGGATTTTTGTACGGTGCAATTTATAGAAGAGACAAAGAATTATAAAAATACATGAGATTTTATTTCAATATATTAAAAATATTTGATATAAAAATTAATAACAAATACACAAAATGTACATAGCTATGAAATATGAGGGATCCTGAAAATGTTTATTGATAAGATAATCGCACTTCATCCCGACATGTTTCGCAATGTGCTTCTTCAGGGGAATGTGCAACTAACATTAACACAAAAAAAGAAAAATTAATATACATATTAGAAAAACATAGTATAATGCATAAGCAAGTGCAGTATAAAACATTCGTGCTACACAATTATCTCAATATGCTTGGTCCAAAGGGGCAATGCTTACCCAAGTTCAAAAATCTAAACAGCGCAACCCAGGAGCCGGTTAAAGATGGAAATGATTGTGGAAGCTATGGGAGCAGGGTCAAATAAAGACCACCCTGGCTCAATGGAGGACACAGATGGAGGTAAGCGAGCGCTACAAAGGTAAAAAATGAGAATAATAAATTTGGGGTTCAAAAAGAGGGAGTGTAATGAATATAATGTTTAGATAATCATTAATAAGATAACCTCAATTAAATGAGGGAATTGGGGCAAAAGGCCTCCATATCAAAAAGAAAATTATTGATTGTTTGCAGGTGACAAAATTGATTAACCAAAATGAGACATTAAATCTAAATTAGCACCTAAAGTATGATTTTAAATATGGCTAAAACACTGTAGAATCAATGAATAATTCATTTTATTCTATTTTACCTGCAAGAGTAATGAAAGATTACGTTGTTTGTCCATGTAGTAATATTGATGCAATTAATATGCAGCAGATCACCATAAGCTGGTTAGCCAATTCATTACACTGCTTTTTGTAAGCTGTTGAGTGCAGCACTGAGCTGCCCCTCAACGTTTGCTAAACCTAGAAACAAACAGAGATAAAATAGATAAAGGATATAGGAGTAAAAGCAGGAAATGAACCGCTACTAAATTGTAAATAAATAAACAAATTTTACCAAAGCGCAGAGATTCAGCGTCCCAACAGTGCCTGTGTCGTGCCTGTAGCATGAATGTCCATAAATAGCGCCGCTTTTATATCTTCCATCCATCGAGCCGGCGTCTGACGTCACCGGCTCGATGCGGACAACCAGTGGGGAAAGGCAATGCGCATGCGCAAAGCCCGTCGTACCGACGTCCAAACTACAGTCCCCATGATTCCACAGTGCTGACACACCATGTCAGCATAGATGGATGAATGTGGAGTTGGAGCTGCGGTGGCCATCCGCCCCCTGAGGGGGCGGAGAAAGGAAAGCCATCGCAGGAGCAGATTGGGGGACGATAGTCAAGGCTTCTACCCCGTTGGGGAATGCACGCGCGCAGCCACCCCAAAATCAGGCGCCCCGGGGATAAACTAACCCGGGAGCGCCTTGGGTGTCCGTATGCCCTCGCATAATAAGTGCCAAGGGGGAATAAAAGACCCACTCCCACACCACAAAACAACACGACTATGGACTATTTGACCCTGCTCCCATAGCTTCCACAATCATTTCCATCTTTAACCGGCTCCTGGGTTGCGCTGTTTAGATTTTTGAACTTAGGTAAGCATTGCCCCTTTGGACCAAGCATATTGAGATAATTGTGTAGCACGAATGTTTTATACTGCACTTGCTTATGCATTATACTATGTTTTTCTAATATGTATATTAATTTTTCTTTTTTTGTGTTAATGTTAGTTGCGCATTCCCCTGAAGAAGCACATTGCGAAACATGTCGGGATGAAGTGCGATTATCTTATCAATAAACATTTTCAGGATCCCTCATATTTCATAGCTATGTACATTTTGTGTATTTGTTATTAATTTTTATATCAAATATTTTTAATATATTGAAATAAAATCTCATGTATTTTTATAATTCTTTGTCTCTTCTATAAATTGCACCGTACAAAAATCCCCTGTTGTATCCTTCCCTCCTTTCTTCCTTCCTCTCCAATACATAGTATTTTCAGAATTATTAGGGGATGAGGTGCCTATATATGAATGTGTCTCTGGGATAGTGTGGACCAACTAATTATCACTGAGAATGTATTTTATTCTTTTGCTGGAGACCAGTGATGTTACTGAAATGTAGACTATCTATTCTCTAGAGACCAGTGATATCAATGAAAATGCAACTTCTCCATTCGCTGGAGAGCAATGACAATGCGGAGCCTGTCCATTTAAGGCTTGCAGAATTTTTTTTTATATTTTCTGAGGCGCCACACTGTGTCCTAATCATCTGCATATAGTCACATCAAGAAATTCCTCGTTATTTTCTTTTATAAGGTCAACAATGACCCCGGAGGATAACCAAGTATGGAAAGTTTATAAGTTAATAGAAGAGTGAACCTGGATAAAGTTGAGAAACACCCAGCCCAGTCTTACTAATATTTGCTCTCCCTTTTGCTCTTATATGGTAATATTTATAAGGCAAAGAAAAGCTCTTGTGAAAGCTTTCCCCAATTACTGTATCGCTAATAAAGGAAAACAGTAAATTCCTCCCGGACTTTCAGCCACAATTTATAGAAAAAAAAAATGCAATATAACTTGTCTGCCACCATTTTCCATCATGACTGCTTCCCCCAAAATGATGATTATCTTTTCCTTTGGTGTTGTAAATTGGTGAAAAGCCGATTCAGATTGCAATGTTGTTACGGTAATAACTTACTTCAAACTAAAACGCTCCCTGTGAGATGGTAAAGTTGATAAAAAAAAAAGTTTGCAATGATTTTTTTTTTGCTTTTCTGATTTAAAAGAAAATGTTATTTAAAGTGCTATTCTTTCAATTCATAAGCTACTGTTTGCATAGCGCCTATAATATCTTTGATTGTCTTGTGGCTTATCAGATATAGGTCACATTAAAGCAGTATTAACCCAAAACCAAAAATGTATTATATTGCAGCTTACCAATCATTAGATGTGGTGGCTGCATTAGTTTTATCTTTTTCTAAGGCTTTATTCCCTCTGTTTGCACCTGGTGATCTGGCCAGTGACACACCTCCTGTATTAGAATGCCTCCACTCTGGATGAAAGGACAAGAGAAACCCCTTTGGACAACAGAATTATCAGTCTGGAGGGAGAGGGAGTGAGAGATGCGCTAGCAGATTTAGATACACTAACAAATTGAAGCCAAACTCCAGTTCACCCTGCAGTGACACAAGAAAGAGCCGCAACCGTTTTTCTTTCCTTTTGGAATAAAGGTTTTACATAAATAAATGAAAGCAGATCAGTGTAAGCACCCCTGTCAGTAGTAAATGGTTTGTCTCAACCCACTAACTGCTACAACAATAAGGAAAAGGGGCAAATAAATAAAACTAGACACCACATCCCAATTTTAAACAAAAACACGACTTGGACTTTGGGGTCAACCAACCCCGGGACTTTTGACGGTGTCACAAATAAAGATAGTAACCATCTATTTTTATTTGTGACACCATCAAAAGTCCCGGGGATGGTTGACCCCAAAGTCCAAGTCGTGATTTATTTGTCCACCAACTGCTACCTCTACAAGAGAGCTTGTTTTTTTGACTTATTGGCAGGATCATCAGGTACAAGGAAGGAAAGCCTAAAAAAAAAAAAAAAAAAATCGGTAAGCTGCAATATGATAAATGTTTGTTTTTGGGTTTAATACTGCTTTAATGGGAAATTGTAATGATGTGGTGTCATTTTTATCTTTTTTTTTTATTATGTTTTTTTTAATATGTGGCTTTATATCTGGTTTTACTTTAAATATATAACTAACCAAAGAGAACCCCTAGTGGTGGACTTTAAAGGCACATACACAAAATGAAAAGTAAATAAGAAATAAAGTTTATTGATTGAACTATCATAAAAACATTACATAGAGAGACAACTTGAACAACATGGTTATCAATGGTATAGACTGCAGTATACTATAAAGTTTGTCACCCTACGCATTTCAGAGCGCCGAACGTCTCCTTCCTCAGGGGTGTATATATAGCAAAAGCACATTTAAATCAAAAAGAAGTGTTACATAGATATTCCATGCTGTTAGAATTAAAAGCAACGAGACAGATCAGGCATTGCGAGTGATCTCCTAATCTCCAAGGTTCCCAAAGAAATAGATGATGGCAAGAAAAACTTGTAGATGTCATTTACTGCAAATGGACAGCAAAGCCATTAGTATCCCCGAACCCGCTGAGTGGGCTGGGAGAAACACTGGGGCAGGGTAGCACTCGGCCCTGAAGCAGTAATAGAGGTGTAATATAAGGTTTAGTATGGGTTCCAAGACACAAGAGTCAAGTAGCAGCAATCAAAGATGGCAGCAGCAAACCATGTGCTCACACCTGTAGACCTAAGGGAACTACTTTAAATATATAACATTTAAAAGGTAACTCCACTTTTGTGGGGGGAAAAAAATAGCAAATTAAGAAAAAATATTATAGCGCATATAATTGCGACACTAATCATATTGTAGTTGAATGTTATTAAATTTTCAATCTGCAGTCAATGTAATTTTCTGAAAATACATTGCAATATGGCTACGTGGAGATGTTCTGTACACAGAGTGTGTACCCAGAAACATAATTTCCTGCTTGCGTGATTGGCTCACCAATTTTCCCAGAAGTCAGATTTCAGGCATCCCCTGCAACAAAAATTTTATTTTTTGAGAGATACTTTCAATATGAACACGTCTAAAGGGATGCAGGCCCAGCAGATTTCCTCATTAGTGCCCTTCAGCTGCACACCTGACAGACAGTTATGAAACTACTCCCATTATACTCATCACAGAGGCACAGACAAACACACAGGGATTTCTTCAGAACAACAAAAGGTAGGAACCTGCAACAAAGTTTGTTATAGTTCCTTGCAGTGTACATAGATCACCCAGATGGGAATGTTTTTCAAAAAAAGTGGAGTTACGCTTTAGCATAATATATTACAAAGAATTTCCAGAGCTATAAAGAAACAGCACAGCAGAACTGCTTGCTTTGAGGCACCATTTGTCTAATTCAGGGGTCTCCAAACTTTCTAAACAAAGGGCCAGTTTGCTGTCTTTCAGACTTTAGGGGTCCAGACTTTGGCCAGTGGGAGTGGAAGTTTTGCTTTCTTCTTGCCACTCTTCCATAAAGATCAGATTTGTGGAGAGCACGACTAATAATTGTGCTGTGGACAGATTCTCCCACCTGAGCTGTGGATCTCTGCAGCTCCTCCAGAGTTACCATGGGCCTCTTGGATGCTTCTCTGATGAATGCTCTTCTTGCCCAGCCTGTCAGTTTAGGTGGACGGCCATGTCTTGGTAGCTTTGAAGTTGTGTCATATTCTTTCAATTTTTTAGGTGATGGATTGAAAAGTGCTCCGTGAAATGTTCAAAACTTGGGATATTTTTTTATATCCTAACCCTGCTTTAAACTTCTCCACAATTCTATCACTAACCTGTTTGGTGTGTTCTTTGGCCTTCATGATGCTGTTTGTTCACTAAGATTCTCTAACAAACCTCCAAGGGCTTCACAGAACAGCTGTATTTATACTGAGATAAAATTACACACAGGTGGACTCTATATACTAATTAGGTGACTTCTGAAGGAAATTGGTTCCACTTGATTTTAGTTAGGGGTATCAGAGTAAAGGGGGTTGAATAAAAATGCACGCCACACTTTCCAGATATTTATTTATAAAAAAATTTGGACAACCATTTATAATTTTCCTTCCATTTCACAATTATGTGCCACTTTGTGTTTGTCTATCGTATAAAATCCCAATAAAAGACATTTATGTTTTTGGTTGTAACATGGCAAATTGTGAAAAATGTCAAGGGGCATGAATACTTTTTCAAGGTAAATGCTAATTTAAAAACCCCCAAAAAAATCACAGACAGGTTTATAGATACCTGCTTTGTACAATGGAATTGTACAAAGCGGCCCTGAATCTTCTCTTCTTGGGTCTCCTGCCGCCACTTCTGGCTTCTCCTCTCTGGCAAGTGCCCCCTTAGGAAGTGGCTTCCTAGGTGGGCACTCGCGTGGGCTCACTCCCGAGCTCCACAGCCCCGACCCCACTCCCTCGTCACTGGCTTTGATTGACAGCAGTGAGAGGCAATGGCTATTACTTAAACATTTTTTACCTTAATGCAAGGAATGGGTTTTATAACTACTTTAAGCTGGCCATAGAGGGATCAAAATGTGGCCGGTTCAGCAGGGATCAGCCGAATTTCAATCCACATATGGCCATTCCTGTTGAACAGAAATGGATCTAAGGATAGACTTCTGTTGAATGGGAATGTTGTAAAACTTTTGTCAACCAGCAGCTGCAGCCGCTGATCTGTGTATTTTGACAGCAGAGGAGTCCCAGTGTGAGAATACAATGACACAGCAGGGAGGATCCCTTTATCCACCTCATTTGTGTGGATGGGGGAATCTGCTGTCTTTTATTTATTTTTTTGATCAATCAAATAAAAGATCCATGTATAGCCAACCTTAGTCATTTGCATTGTAGGCTGGCTCCTGATATTAAAATAGGGAAAGTATTGACAGCACACTGTACAAAGAATACCGTGCAGTCAATAAATGGCGGTAAAAACCTGATTGGTTACAATAGACATAACAGACACATTTGGTAACAGACAGAAGAGTGAGCTGACCTCAAATTGACCGTTGTAGCATCCCAAAGCGCTGCCCGGCCCCTCTGCTGGACCCGCGAAACAACCGCGCCCATCTTTTAGGTCATTGCACCCATTTTGTACTCTTCAATCCTTTTACCTCTTATAATGACGAGGTTGTCATGGGTGGGGGTGTGGACAGAATGTTAGGTGGTTCCGCTATTTGAACTGCGATTGAACAATTTCTGCCCGGCAGTGAAAGGGTAAATCAGCATATTGCAGTTTGTATTGTTCACATTAGGAAGCGGGACCTTCATGAGCAATTCATTTCACCTTCAAAAAGAAGCCTTCCGTGGCTCCAGAAGTAAAAAATATTTGCAGAAAAATGCCTTCTTTTGAAATCTGTAAATTTAATGACTTTGTTTTATGAAGGCTGTTAACCGTTCTTGATTATTACTGGACGGCCAATGTCTTTTAACTCAGATGGACTCGGTAGGGGGTGAGCCGGGATCCGGGCTGCCACGTCTGACCATGATCATCCGAAATGCCGGTGTTTTTCATTATAATATCAGTCTTCAAGAAGGGGAAAAAAATAAAAATCTGTCTGCCTTTACAACATGCCCCCCCCCCCCCCCCCCCCCATGTTACGCTAGCCAAAAAAATGACAGTCCTGGGCACTTTATTATTAAGATGGAAGGGCTGTTTATGAATGACTCGTTAAAAGTTTAGCTTGACGCTTGCCTCCTGCAAAATTTACATTTTCTGGCCTGTCTGAGTATCAATTTGATTTTCAAATGAAATGTTAAAGCATGAGAGCTAATGAGCAGCTTACAATAGTGTTCATGACCCATTACTTCCGTCTCCAGCTGAGAAACTCCATTGCAAAAAACTCTAAACCCAGCATGCCGATGTCAATTTAAGAGCAAGGCGGCATGCTTTTGCTCATGGCTATATGTCTCTATTCGGAGCATTCCTGTCTGCTTGTAATATATATTATCATCACAGATAAGGGAGTTTGCTGTGGATGCGCTCTTATTAGTGAAGGGCCATAAATTGTCAATTAAATATATATATATATATTTATGGTCAGAGCCCTCCGCTCTAAGAGATATGAAAGAACACATAAACACGTCACAAGACTAACAACATAAAATAGACCTGAATTGTGCCCTTGGTCTGCTGTAAGGTAAGCCCTGGTGAGCTGGGCAGTGAGCCCTGGTCTGCTGGGCGATATGCCAAGAGAAGGCCGCATACCTTAAGAAAGTAAATGGATGTTTCTGTAGAGAAACGTGTTTTAAGTGAAGTACTCTGAGAAGGGAAATGGGTGGGTGGGTACCTTGCACTGGAACCAACACAGACCGTTGTGGGTGGTCTGATTAAATACCCTCCAGGCTCCTCCCATAATTACGGGCCACCATACTGGCCCTCTTATATATATATATATATATATATATATATATATTTATTTAAGAAGGACAGTATGGTGGCCTGAATTTATTTATTTAACCAATTTCCGACCAGCCGCCCTCATTATACTGCGGCAGGTTGGCATGATCCCATGAACCGTCGTAGCTATACGGCCCTTTTCAGTGGGATAGCAGGCGCACGCATGCCGGCTGCACAGCGGGGGTTATGATGCTCGTGACCGGCGGTTGCGATGATCGCCAGCCACGAGCGATCGTGGACATGAGAGGCAGAACAGGGACACGTGTGTGTGTAAACAGTTCTGTAAGAGAGAGATCGTGAGTTCCTACGAGCTGGGAACCACGATTTCTCATCTTGTATAGTCAGTCCCATCCCCCACAGTTAGAACACACACTTAGGGAACACAGTTAACTTTTTCCCTGCCAGTGACATTTATACAGTAATCAGTGCATTTTTATAGCACTGATCGCTGTATAATTGTCAGTCAACCCAAAAATGTTTCAAACGTGTCCGACGTGTCTGCCATAATGTCACAGTCTCGATAAAATTCACAGATCGCTACCATTACTAGTAAAAAAAAAAAAATAATAAAAATGCCATAAATCTATCCCCTATTTTGCAGACGCTATAACTTTTGTGCAAACCAATCAATATACGCTTTTTGCGATTTTTATTACCAAAAATATATAGAAGAATACATATTGGCCTAAAGTGAGGAAAAAAATCGCTTAAAAAAAAAAAATAAATAAAAAAAAAAAAAGTTGAGGCTATTTATTACAGTAAAATGTACAAAATATTGTGTTTCTTTCAAAATTGTCGCTCTTTTTTTGTTTATTCCCACAAAAAATAAAAACTGCAGAGATGATCAAATACCACCAAAAGAAAGCTCTATTTGTGGGGAAAAAAGGACGTCAATTTTGTTTGGGTACAGCGTCATAGGGCCGCGCAATTGTCAGTTAAAGCGACACAGTGCCGGTTCCAGTGCACAATATCGCAGCTAATGCGCTGTCCCGTTTCAACCGTACTTTGTTTTTCCAGCAGGAGCCTGGAACCGACCCAACAACTTCTCCTGTCTCACCTTGGTCATTGCTGATGATAGACTGAAGTTGCATCTCACCAATGCAACCCAGTTCATTAACCACTCCTTAGCACGCAACACACCGAAGGCCTATCGCACTGCTTGGAACACTTACAGCAAGTTTTTGGCCTCTTGCCCCTGAGCAACGATAAGTGATGTCAGACACATCCTAACCTTCATATTGTATTGCCACACGCAGCTGGCCCTTTCTCACAATACTATCCGGCTATACCTAGCCATCGTCCAGCATTTCCTGCCCTTACAGGACCCCAGTAAACCATCAGTATTCTAGGCCCATGTAGTCAAGTCCCTCCTACAGGGCATACAAAAGGACCAAACCATAGTCAGTGGCAAATGCCTACCTATCACGTGTACCCTCCTTCAGGGACATGTTTGAAATCCTTGCTCATTCTCCATTTTGGGGCTTTGCCCAGACTAGTCATCCAGGCGGCCATCTACCAGGCCTTCTACGGTTTCCTATGACCTAGTGAATTTACTGTCAGTGGCTCTGCCAGTCAGACACTGCTCTGACGCCTTCTGACTTGCTTTCCGAACCATTACACTCTTCATCTCATAGTCTCCAAAATGCAAAAAACCAGCCACAGGGTTGACATCAACCCGTTTTAGACTAACAACGCCTGGTGCCCAGTGACGGTGCTCGACTGACTACTGTCCCATCTACCCAGCCAATCTGATGGTAGCTCATTGCTACCCTTTCTAACCAGCCTCCTGAGTGACAGCCAGTTTATCAAGCATGTCAGGATCCTCCTAAGCAACTTGGGTTTCAACCCCAGTCAGTTCTCTGGACATATCTTCTAGACTGGAGCAGCCTCAGCTGCCTCCCAACAGGGAGTACCATACCATATAATCAAGAAACTAGACTGATGGAAGTCTACTTGTTTTGCCACATACATCCCAAATCCTCAGAAAGAAATGGCACAAGCCTTCACCAAGCTCGCTCAATAACCACAAGAATCAATTAAGAGTTATTCCCCTATCTGAGTCTTTTGTCCCCTTTTCTTGGCATACCGACCAGACCACCAAGGCACACTTCAGGTCTATTTATGTTGTTGCATGTTTATGTGATCCACATCTCTCTCGGTCATAGGGCCACGACCATAAAAATAAGAAAGGCCTGTATGGTGACCTGAATTTATGGGAGGAGCCCACTCGCCCATGCTCTTTGCCGGTTCCAGTGCGTGATACCCTTCCCCTTTTCAGGGCACTTCTCAGCACATCCTTCTAGGAATTAGGAATTGATTCCGTCGGAACGATTTAAAACATGTTCTATTTCTAGGTACGTCTGAACTTTTGAAAAAAAAAAAAAAAGTCCAATGAAGCCCACACATGATCGGGATCTCAGATTAAATGATTCCCTCTGACTTTTTCTGATGGAAAGTCCGACCCTGTGTACACGGCATCACTCTCTCATACTGATCACTGGAAGTTCAACATGGCACCTCATGGCAAAGAACTCTCTGAGGATCTGAAAAAAAGAATTGTTGCTCTACATAAAGATGGCCCAGACTATAAGAATTCCCTATATAAGTCGCCGCACAACACGTCCCCAGCATTACGGCCGGAGAGAGCATTGTGTCAACATCGCAGAGAAGAAGGCAGCGACAGCAACAGAAGACCAGGCCTACGCTAGTAAAAGAGCTATAAGAAGATAGCGGAGGCCCGGCAAGAAGAAGACCCCCGGACAGCGGCGACAACGAAGAAGAAAGCCAGGCTCCTCCGCTAGTAAAAGAGCTAGCAGAAGCTAGCAAAGGAGTCCAGCGAGAAGACCCCCCAAGACGGAAGAAGACCCCCAGAGCTGTCTAATAAATTATTTAAAAAACTTGTGTTGTGTTTTTTTATTTACACTTTTTTTTTCCCCAGGTGAATGGGTAGGGGTACATTGGACGCTCGCTCATCCCCACCCCCTTTCCTGACCAGCCGGGCTGCGTGCTTAGATAAGGGTCTGCTATGGACTTTGGGGGGACCCCCACGCTGTTTTTTAGGCATAGGGGTTCCCCTTTAAATCCATACCAGGTGACGGGGACAGCGAGGTGTCAATCTCGCCGATGGAGGCAGTGACATTCACTTCCTTCGCTAGTCCTGTCTACCTGGAGCCACATTCAAAATGAACAGACTTTTCACCGTGTGTGGGCAGGTTTGCTCGCTCGGCATAAGTCCACCGGATAGTCCGATCGTGTGTACGCGGCATTACTGTCACAAGGGATGTTTACATTCCTTATGACAGCAATGAAAGTGATCAGTTTTTTTTGTTTTTTTTTAAAGGGACAATGTAAAAAAAAAAAAGACATTTTTAAAGTGCTCCTGTCCCCGCATGCTCATGCAGCAAAGAAAATGCAATGTAATTTGCCCCTGCAAAGTGAGAACAATAATTCTAGTAAAAGACCTCCTCTGTAACTCTAACCTGGTAACCATAAAAAAAATTTAAAGGGTCACCTATGGAGATTTTTAGGTACCGTAGTTTGTCACTATCCCATGAGTGTGTGCAATTTCAAAGCATGACATGTTAGGAATCTATTTACTCAGCGTAACATCATCTTTCACATTATACAAAAATTTTTTAGCCCTTGTACACACGGTTGGACATTCTGACAACAAAATCCGTTGGATTTTGTCCGAAACTGTTGCATACACACGGTCGGACAAATTTGTCGGAAAATCCGATTGTACATAACGTGATGACGTTATTTCGTTACAACGGGACTACGTTCAGGCTAGTAGCCAATAGCTTTGGTCTAGGAATTTGATCTGATCATGCGTGGCACTTTGTCCGTCGGAGTAGGCTACACATGATCGGAGTATGTCCGATCGGAGCATTTTGTGGGAAAATTTTATGGACAAGTTGGAAAACTTGGTCCGTCGGATACTCCGATGGAAACAGTCCTATGGAGACCACACACAGTCGGATTATCTGACAAAATGGTCCGACAGGACACATTCCGTCGGAATCTCCGACTGTGTGTACAAGGGCTTACTTTTTTTTTTCATGAAATTGTCTTTTTTCCCCCAAAACATTTGTTTGAAAGGCTGCTACGCAAATACCGTGCGACATAAAATATTGCAACAATCGCCATTTTATTCCCTAGGGTCTCTGTGAAAAATATATATATAATGTTTGGGGGAACTAAGTCATTTTCTAGCAAAAAAAATACAGATTTTAACTTGTAAGCAACAAATGTCAAAACTAGGCTTAGGCCGCGTACACACGGGCGGACTATCCGTCCAACTAAGTCCGTCAGACAATCCGACAGACAGTCCGTCCTACTTTTGAATGAACGGACTTGACCACACACGACGAACAGACAGTCCGCTGAAAGCTTGCGCGATGACGTGTACAGCACGTACGGCGGGACTAGAAATACGACGTCCAATACACTGCAATGCAACCTTCGGCCGTGTAAATCCTTTCTGAGCATGCGCCATACTTAGTCCGTCGAACTAGCCTACTCACGAGCGGACTGTCCGCTGAAACCACGTTTGGACGGACAATATTACGGAAATTCCGAAAGACTTAGTCCGCCAGACTGTCCGCTGAAAAAGTCCGCTGAAGCCCACACACGAGCGGATTGTCCGCTGAAACACGTTTCAGCGGACCAAGTCCGTCAGACAGTCCGCCTGTGTGTACGCGACCTTAGGCATGAAAAGGTTCAAAGACTGCAAATGCATTTTCACTTTGGTTACATTTATATAAATCACTGAATGTCTATAATTTAGCCTTCTCAACATTTTCAACACAGAGGAACCCTTGAAATAACCTTCCAATCTCAGGGAACCCCTGCTAAAAAAAATACTATATCAACAATTTATGATACATTAGTGTGATGGCCAGTGAGAAGAATGCTCCTTACACTTATGGTCATTGGGAAGAATTACCCCCTAAAGGACCATACACACGATTAGAATATCATACAAAAAATACCGCTTTCAAAAGCGATCGTATGATAATCTGATCGCAGTGTGAACTGTGGATTCGGACAGGAATCATATCGCATAGATAGATGAGAACATCCATGCGATCCGATTCCAGTGTGGAGGAAACAAAAAAATTCCCTGCACCTTTTTGTGCAAATCCAATGCGAGTTCAGCCATACAACTGTATGGCTGAACTCGCATTGCACAGACATCGCTTGATCGGCACCTCAGTGCGGGTGCGAATCACATGCAATGTCTGTGTTCGCTATAGTGTGATCTGGGGGGGGGGCAATGGCCCCCTCCAAGAATGCGGGTGAGTGAGTGGGCAGGCAACTCCGCAGGTGAGTGAGTGGGCAGGCGGCTCCGCAGGTGAGTGAGTGGGCAGGTGGCTCCGCAGGTGAGTGAGTGGGCGGGCGGCTCCGCGGGTGAGAGAGCGAGCGGCTCTGTGGGCGGGTATCTGATATCTCAGCCCAGGATATATACATAGCAATGAGTACATTGAAAGCAGGTTTTCCTTAGAGGTAGCCCTTTCTTCCACAAAGCAAGGGGTCCTGCTAGGCTTTGAAACCTTGCTTCTGTTATAATGATGTGAGATCTGAATAAAGCTTTGGACGCGTTCTGGAGATCCATGGTGTGCTGGTGACATTATTTTGCTCTCTGTTACCTTCCTCCACAAAGGTACAATACATACAGCCAGATTTCATACCTTAATGACAGGTTTACTAAGACAAAGGGTGAACAAGGAGCATGGGGCCACTGACTGCTTATGTGACTCTGCAATAAAGGATATGGAATTGGCTGCCATTCTTTCCTTCAAAAACATAATGATTCTTAACATCTTTTGCCAACTTTTTTTTTAAAAGAGACTGTGCAAAGGCTTACCTAGAATGTTCTGCCTTGTACTATAGTAATTCCTGAAGTATGGGAATATGCTGGCCATGCTCTCTCGTGGTGTACTATCTTGTCTTTGCTGTTCTTGGCATTGATTACAGAAATCTGGTTATTAACACATACAACAAATGTCATCTCTATCACACCTTCACAAGTTGGATATAGCGGGGTCTCTCCCTCATGATTCAGTGCTGTGATCGGCTGGTGTGGAAAGGTTATATGTGAAACATTTTTGTTACCCTGAAAGATGACATCTGAGAAGAGAAAATACAGCAGCACATAAATCTGTCATCGAGGCCGATGTGAAAGGTGACGCTTTACAGACAGCATCTCAGGGAGCCGAATCGTGCTGGATACAGAATTTGCCAAGTGCAATTGTCTGGTGTCAGAGACAGAGAAGGATAAACCTTGTATTTCCCATTTCAGTGTAATGTTCAGCACAGGGAGCTAAGCCAAAATGACCAGCACACCCACACATTAGCCACATGTGTGACCATTAAACCACATCATCTATGCCTGGGGGTCTCCAAACTTTCTAAACAAAAGGGCAGTTTCAACTTTAGGGGGGCTGGAATGTGGAAAAGAAGAAAGGTAACAGCGCTCTCTGCAGGGACAACTCAATCCATACACCAGGTCCACTCACAGGTTCCGAGGCTCAATGTGTCCCAACACACTCCAATGCAACAATAGTAAGAAGAGCCGGAAACACTGTAATCCTTGAACAAAACAACAAACTGACGTGATTCATCAATAGCCTTAGTTGTAGCTGGTTTGAAACAGATATGGCAAAAAATATTTTTTTTTTTTGCCATATCTGTTTCAAACCAGCTAGGAACTAAGGCTATTGCCAAAACGCGTTAGCTTTGTTGTCACTCTGATGTGCCAGTAAACGACACTTCAAGGATTACAGTGTTGCCGGCTCTTCTTACTACTGGGGCTGGACTGTGGACATTGGGAGTTGAAAATGTTCAGGCATCAGTAAACAATGCCCCATCTTTGGTGTCAGTGGTAGGAATTGTGCCCCATCATTGGCGTTTTTGAGAGTTGTGCCCCATCCTTGTTGTCAGTGCATGAAATAGAATTTATTGGACATCAAAAGTTAAAAAAAACAACAAAAAAACACACAAACCCATAGACTGAGATAGTCAGCTAACTTATGGAGGGGGATCCCCAGCCCTCAAACAGCCCCCCACCCCCGTTCCACCCAAGCAACTCTCCCACCTGAGGGAACCCTCTTCCCACTCTAATGTCCCAAAAAGGGAACCTATCACCTAATCTCCACTCAAAACCCAGTCCTCCCCTCCACCGGCCAGTGGAATCCTTCAAAAACACTTAAAAAAGGGGACAAATAGCCCAATAAACCTAGCCAGGCTGAAAGATGCAGTCTGATGCAAAGGAAAGTCTCATGCATGAAAAGTCCGGATCCTGTTGCACCAACACTTGATCCTAAACCATCTGCTTCACTAATTAAATAAACTGGAGCGGTCCCCGCTGTATATGGTTATATATAAGTGTAGCAGGAATGAGACTAATCCATGTCCGTGAAAGCAAACGGTGTTGGTATATCGAAATTCACTGGCTAGGATCATTCTTTTATTTGTTTTGACTCGTTTGCTCTAATTTTTTGCTGGCAGCCTATGATGCACAAAAACCCTGTCCTTGCTCCACAGTCCCACCTTTATAACTAAGCCCTGGGGATGGGGCGAAACATGCCAGTGGGCGTGGCCTGGGCAGAGTATGCTTTCTATTCTGTTCTAGCACACAGACTGTTAGAGAGTGCAGCATCTTTCAACTATACTTTGTGTAGTGTAGTCACTTGAGTGGGCCGAATGATTGCTTGGAGCGGCCTTCTAAGCATACAGTCCTTATCCACCTAGTTGTTCCAGGTCAGGTCCTAGCATTTTTCTGAATTGCACTCTACATATTTTTCTGGTGTCACCATTCCACAATACCCCAAAAAGGAGAAGACCTTCCTTTCCTATCGACCTACAGCAATTAATGGTTAGCCAGTCCAGCCAGATATGGTTAAATCAGTTGAGCAGATATGGTGTCACAGTCTCTTTTTAATATGCCTGTGTTGTCTTGCCTGGCCACTTTTATATTTTCATATGGCAGAAATCTTCTCGAAACTGCAATTTTCTCGAGTTCTGTGTCAAAATGACATTGTCGCCCTGGTGCCTGGCCCCAGCAGCCTTTGTTGTGGGTATTAAAAGCTGCGATAATTCTTCCTCCTACTCCAAGCTTTATTCACTAAATGAAGCGCCAATAATTATCTCCGTAATAAGCTTTAAAATGATGGCTCTGTTTAATTGGCAAGATTGCTTATATTGTACTAATTATTTAAGTACAGTATAATAGCCATTATCAGCAATAAGTCTGTATTTGGCTGAGCAGCATAATTAATGGATTTAACACATTAGCAGTTACCATCCTTGGGGTTCTCAATGCTTCTATTTTATATATAGTAATTATGTGTTTCTTTTTTCGTCTTTTTGGGATATTTGCGAATTTTGACAGGCAGAATCTCCATTTCTTGTGTATATGTTAACATGGACAGGAACGAAAACCTAAATACTAGGGTAAAAAAGTTTAGGAATCAATATATTTTACTTACCTGAACCCTCATTCGATCCAGTGCCATTGGCTCCCACTGCCGTCAATCAAAAGCCAGTGATGAAGAAGCGGGGTCTACAGACACAGACAGCGAGGCTTGGGAGGTAGACCACACAAGTGCCCCCATAGAAAGCGGCTTTCTATTAGAGTACTTCCCAGAGGGGAGGAGCCAGGAGTGCTGGCGGGGGGCACCCAAGGAAAGGAGGTTTGGGGCCACTCTTTGCAATTCCACTGCACAGAGCTGGTAAATATAAAGCTGTGTCTCCTTCTCGTCTACAATCCTGTCGCTGACATCCTTTGACAGCTCTTAGGTCTTGCCCGTGATGGTGAGGTTTGAATGGAAGAAAGAGATTAGGGTAAAAAATGTTCAGGCATCAATATATTTTACTTACCCTGGCTCCCACTGCCGTCAATCGAAGCCAGTGATGAAGGCGCGGGGTCTACAATTGTCTCCTTCTCACCAAGCTTCTTGCTGATGGTCTTGTAGCCTATTCCAGCTTTGTGCAGGTCTACAATCCTGTCCCTGACGTCCTTTGACAGCTCTTTGGTCTTGCCCCCACTGGTGAGGTTTGAATGGACAAAAGAGATTCTGTGGCCTGGTGCCTTTTATACACATAACGAGTTGTTGCTCTAAGTGGGCAAACTTACAATATCTGCAGGGTATCCAGTAATTGTTTTCCCCACTGCAACCTGTCCATTGAGCTGTTTGCCTGGAGTTCTGCTTTAAAACAACCGAGTCCTTAAATGACTTCATAAACAAACAAGTGACTAGGCGGCAATGACTTCCTTTTTTTATTTCATTCCCCCCTTCTCCATACCCACGTCACAAACCCAGTTAAATCTGTGTCACAGCAACTTGGTAAAACGATCCTTTCTGGAGTTTGTTCGATGCTGTGTAAATGTCACTTCCAATAGAGCTTTGCATCGCAGAGGGATTCTTAATTACTCTTAAACGTTTGTTTTCATGGTTGGCAAATCCATTCAATTTTAAATCATACAATTTCACAGCTGTGTTTCCACAGTGCGCTGAGGAATTCCTACTCCAAAAAAAAAAAAATGAGAAGAGCTTTAATATCTCTTAATACCTCCTCACAGATAAATTTATGTCACTGCAGCTCATGTGTAGCAGGTGAGAAGTAAACAATAATTTCAATAAAACGAAACAAAATGCGTTGGTAAATAAAAATGTATTACCAACAGTGCAAAGACTGACTTACAGGATACGTGATTGAACTCACTATTTTGCGTTTATCTTATCAAGTGATAATTAGGAGGTGAAGGTCTTCTGGCTCATGAATAGGAACTTGTATATCGTGTTCGGTTCAAACACCAAATAGATCAGTGATAGTTAAGTGTACGTGACGCCAGGGCATAGCTGAGGGTGAACGCCTCCTCAGGCCACTATGTTTGCTGCACATGCATAGGCAGTCAGCCTGGTGATGATGCTGAGCCTGGTAACAGGTTCGGTGTCAATGAGCAGAGTTTTGTTCAGCTGCGGCGTCTGTCACACCAGAGAGAAGGATAAGTCACCAGCACTGCAAGGATCTCCAAAGAAAGTTCTAAAGATTTATTTAGGAATCACATATATTACATGCCTGATGAAGGAGTCCTGGGAGGCTTCGGACCGTCTCTGTTTTGGCTGTGATGTGATCATTACCACCTTCCCGTCTGGTAGGAGCGCTCTCGTTCTGGGTGGAGGTCATTATGGACTAGTTCAGTCAAATTTGGAATTTGGAAATTATTATTATTATTATTATACAGAATTTGTATAGCGCCAACAATTTACATAGTGCTTTACAATATAAAAGGAGACAGTACAATACAGGAGAAATAGGAGGGCCCAGCTCATGGAGCTTACAATATAAAGGGGAGGGGAGGTGGTACAAAAGATAATAGATGCAGGGGATGATCTGATGGAGGTGACTTGGGTACAGTTCTTAGGTGGAGATGGGGTAGGCTTCCCTGAAAAGTGAATGTGGACAGGGTAGGAGCTGACCTGACATACTGGGGCAGGGAGTTCCAGAAGATAGGAGAGACTATGGAGAAGTCCTAGAGGTAAACATGGGAGGATGTAACAAGGAAGCTAGAGAGCAGGAGGTCCTGGGAGGAGCGGAGAGGGCGATTGGGCGATATGTGCAGGTTGGTGATGTAGCTGGGGGCAATGTTATGGATGGCCTTGTATGTTGTGGTTAGTATTTTGAATTTTATACGGTGTGGTAGGGGAAGCCAATGAAGAGATTGGCAGAGAGTCAGCAGTCACAATTCTGTTAGTAAGGTGATTGGCAGTTCATACAAGGAAACCCACAAGGAATTTTGCATAGATAAGTGATGAGTGGTGAAACTGGTGGGTATTTTTACAAAATGCTTATGAGAGATCAGTTTTGCTACAGTGGGCAATATCAGCTTTTGATGCCAAGATTGTACTTCCAGAGCACAATCGCCAAGCGCTACAACTGTCATTTGGCTAGGCGTACAAGCCCCTTTGTTAATTAGGTGCGATCTGTTCTGTGACCTTGCTTATCTCAGAGAACCCTGCAGGCTCTGCTCATGTAGTGCAATCACTGCACAAGCAAATAGAGGGATGTGAGATATCTGCTGAGCTCAGATCCTGTACAAGAAGGTCACACCTGGATATCATCTGCGGCAGTTTTCTATATGGAAAACTGCTGCATTCCCTCCATTAATCAGAAAATGGCGTGGGTGACACCGATACACCTGTATGAGGTCTATTTGCTTAGTTAATGTGACATGCACCACTTCTGACAGTTAAGTTAAAGTGTAACGCCACTTTTGTTAAGAAAAAAACATTCCCCTCTGGGTGATCTATGTACTTTGCAAAGATTATAACAACTTTTGTTGCAGATTCCTACCTTTTTGTTATTCTGAAGTAATCCATGTGTGTTTGTCTGTGCTTCTGTACTGAGTGGGTCTAATGGGAGTGGTTTCATAATTAACTGTCAGATCTGCAGCTGCAGAGCACTAATGAGGAATTCTGCTGGGCCTGCATCCCTTTAGACGTGTTCCTATTAAAAGTATCTTCCCAAAAATGACATTTTAGTTGCAGGGGATGCCTGAAATCTGACTTGTATCTTAGGCAGACTTCTGGGAAAATTGGTGAGCCAATCACACAAGCAGGAATTTATGTTTCTGGGGAGTGGTCACACACTCTGTGTACAGATCAACTCCAGGTAGCCATATTGCATTGCATTCTCAGAAAATTACAGTGGCTGCAGATTGAAAAGGAAAGGTAATTTTTAATTAAATTTAATTACAATATGATTAGTGTCACAATTATATGCGCTATACATTTTTTTCCTTTATTTGCTATTTTTTCCCCCACAAAAGTGGAGTTACCCTTTAACCACTTGCTTACTGGGCACTTAAACCCCCCTCCTGCCCAGACCAATTTTCAGCTTTCAGCGCTGATGCACTTTGAATGACAATTGCGCGGTCATACAACACTGTACCCAAATGACATTTTTATAATTTTTTTTCCCACAAATAGAGCTTTCTTTTGGTGGTATTTAATTACAGCTGGGTGTTTTATTTTTTGATAAACTAACAAAAAAATATGCAAAATAAAAAAAATAAAAAAAATATCATGTTTAATAGTTTGTTATAAAATTTTGGAAACAGGTCATTTTTCTCCTTCATTGAAGTGCGCTGATGAGGCGGCACTGGTGGGCACTGATAGGCTACACTGGTGGGCACTGATAGGCATAGTTAAGGTGGCACTAATAGGCACAGATAAGGTGGCACCGATAGGCACAGATAAGGCAGTACTGATGGGCACAGATAAGGTGGCACCGATAGGCACAGATAAGGCAGTACTGATGGGCACAGATAAGGCGGCACTGATGGGCAAAGATAAGATGGCACGGATGGGTGGCACTAAGGGGCACTGATAGGTACCACTGATAGATGGGACTGATAGGTGGCACTGATAGGTGGCTCTGATAGGTGGCACTGCTGGGCACTGGTAGATTACACTGATGGGCACGGATATGTGGCACTAGGGTGCAGCACCGTTGTTGAGGCAGATTGTGGGCACTGATGGGTGGCACTGTGGGCACTGATGGGTGGCACTATGGGCACTGATGGGGGGCACTTTTTAATTACTGAGGTGGCACTGGCAGGGGGCAGGTGGGCACTGGTAAGATGGCCGGTGATCGGCTCTGACAGCGCGAGGAGGAAAAGTAGCCGATTACCGGCTCCGTTGTATCACATGATCAGCTGTCATTGGCTGACAGCTGATCACGTGGTAAGGGGTCGGGATCGACCCCTTGCTTCGATCCGTGATCAAGCGAGTCTCATAGGGGCGCGCAGGCCACTCGTGCACGGGACGACATCAATAGAAGTTGTCCTGGCAAAGGCGGTCCGCGCTGTAGCCATCATTTGACTATAGCGCGGATCTCTAGTTGTTAATTACCCAGGTTATGTGCAGTAAGTATCTCCCCATTCCTCTGTTTGTGTTGTTCTGTAGTTGACGTTTAAAGTGGTTGTAAACCCTACTTACCTGTAGCTACCCTGGATATCTCCTAAACCTTAACGGTTTAGGAGATATCCCCTGTTTTTGCATGTGCAGACGTTATCGGCACATGCGCACTTAAGCAAACTGCAGCATTGGCCGTTGCTTCAGTTGTACTGTGCCGCGCGCATGCGTGGGAGTGACGTCATTGTGGCCTCCGGCCAGTTGCAGTGCCAGAGCCGCGATACCCAGAAGTAACCCCCCGGAGAGATGTTGGTCGCTGGAGAGGTGAACGAGGACCGCTGCGGAGGCTTCAGTTAAGTAATTGATAATGAGCTAGTATGCTATGCATATTAGCTCATTATGCCTTTGTCTTGCAGGTTTTTTTTTTATTTTTGTGGAATTTTTTTTAAAGGGTTTACAGCCACTTTAATATATGATAGTATTCAGGGTTCCATGTATGAACTGATTCTTCCCTAAAGAAGTTATGAGGTGCACTCTGCATGATGGGAAACTAATGGCGCGTACACATGACCGGACTTTTCGACAGGAACGAATAAGCAGTTAAAAAGGTAGTGGTGCGCTGTACTAAATATACAAAGGGGAAATGGGATCAGTGGAAACTAATGGTAGTGTTCAACCTGATCCTAAAGAGGGGGGGGGGGTCAATTGCCATAAATGAAATAAATGAAATAGCAGACAAAATATAATTAAGCGATAATGAAACTTAAATATAAACAAATAAAACTGTTCCTGACATAGAAATGTATCCCATAAAAGAATATGTGATGCATAAAAAAATAATAGGAAATAAATCCAAGAATGTGGGTAATAATGAGCCCCGTGCTGGAAAATAAATATTAAAGTGCTAGTATTCAACGTACAATCACAAAGTGAAAGTAGTGCATACACTTAGTCCACTAAATAAGCAGCATTGGGGCTGTAAATGATCAACTATTTATAAAAGGCAAAGCAAATTAAATTATATAAAATATATATATATATATATATATTAGTATAAATCCACAAATAATTAATGTCCAACAAAAGCAAAATATATCGCTCTTAAAGTGCACAGTGTGGCAGTAATCTGTATCCAAAAGTGCTTATTATAAACGAATCCGTCGGACAATTCGATTGTGTGTGGGCTCCATCGGACCTTTGCTGTCCAAAAATCTGATGGACTTCAGAAATAGATTGTGTGTATGCTAGTCCGATGGACAAAAACCGACGCAAAGGCAGCTATTGGCTACAGGCTATGACCTTCCTTATTCTAGTCCGGTCGTACGTCATAACTTTCAAATCTGTCGGACTTTGGTGTGCTTGTGTGTAGACAAGTCCGTTCATTCAGAAAGTCCATCGGAACTCCGCCCAAAGTCCGTCGGGAAGACCGTCAGACCTAGTCCGTCGAAAAGTCCGGTCGTGTGTACGCGGCATAACAGGTTACTGCGCTTCCGGTGACCATTTTGTTCTGTAACCATGGAAAGCAGTAGGAGTCCGAAAGTTGGGTGTGACCACAATGACACAGCTAAGCGGGGAATCATAAGACGGGATCAGCAGATATTTATAGAAGCTATAAAAAGGCAAACCATTCTTTAAGGCCATTCATATAGCAGCCTTGCACAATGCACCAAAGATACAACTGCCACTTGCTGTTTTGGTTGCCATGGAAACATGTAATTTTGCAGGCTCTCATATCGTGGCTGCCTTCTTCACAAGTCCTTTACATGGCTTTACCAAGTGGACTTGTCTGAGCGTGCTTGAAGATCCAAATGATGTATTTTTTTCTCATTTGATATAACATTTATTTTCTGTTTTTCATTGCTGGCCGAATGGCAGTTGCGGCATTTTGCGAGAGCGCGGTTATCATATCCATACTCGGATGAGCCCAGAGGATGGAGGTTGTACATACATTTCCATTTGGGCTTTTCCATTAACGCACATCAGATAACCTGTCGTCATTCTGACATTGGCAGGCAGAAGCCATCAGTCCAAGTCAACGAGCGGTCGTCAAGACGACAGTGTAAACTGGATCCATGCGAGCCGGTGAACTGTCAGTGCCAAAAATGTTTCATAATTATAGAGGGTAAAGCCTGCAATTACTGGCATGGGTGATATCTGCCACTCCCTGCTCTATAAATATCTGTCCTGTCTCATCCATTGCCTGACTTTACACGATCCATCCTTCTTATTTTCTCCCTCTTTGCCTGTGACTAATCGCACTCCGGAGTGCAGAAATAATGGGGGCATTTGCTAATAACGTCCCTTCCTGAGCCCTTCTGATGCTCTCCAGACTCCCAGGGCCAGCTGTAGAGCCACACTGTGTCACCGAGCGAAACCTGCACTCATATGACATCATAGAGAAAGGGGTGACTCAGTGCTGGCATTCTGGCCAGGCATAATATATCTTGGCTGCACGCTGAAGTGCGTTAGACAGGCCCTGTAAAGCTCAAAGACATTTAATGATGCGTGAATTGCATTGATGATCTCAGCATGCTATAGAGTCACAGAAACGGCAATTTGATCATGGCGGAGA
Organism: Lithobates pipiens; assembly: GCF_037356315.1. Lineage (NCBI taxonomy): Eukaryota > Metazoa > Chordata > Amphibia > Anura > Ranidae > Lithobates > Lithobates pipiens. The sequence goes on along the minus strand of NW_027507764.1, from coordinate 54,859,415 downwards.
GGAGATGACATTGGTTAGATGGATCAAGTTAGATTATCTGGCTTTCTATAGCCGGTAGGATGAAATGGATATGTGGATGATGGTAAGTTGTGTTTTAACATATTTGCCTTTCTAACTCCCTCCCCCCCAAAAAAAATTCTATATTGCAGTTTACCAGGCCTTAGGAGTGGTGGCTGCATTTGGTTTGTTTTTTTCATGCAGTTTTCTTTCATTTTCACCTGGTGATCCAGACGGTAACACACTTTGGGTCTAAGCCCCCCCCCCCCCCCCCCGTTTACACCATTGCGACTTGTCATGACAGGTCCAAATCGCACCCTATTGTCAGTAATGGAACTGTTCAAATCGGTGCGACTCTTTGCGGTGCTGCACCAATTGGGGAAAAAAAAAAGGTTTCTGCGCTATTTTTGTCATTTCAGGTGCGCCTTGCATAGACATTCTGGGCATGAAGTCGCACAGATGTCAGCCAAGTCTCACCTGAAGTCACACTGAACCGCGGCTTTGAAACCTGTGCGACTTTAAGTGAAGTCCCATAATTTAAACGTCAGATTCAGTGTGAATGGGGGGGCTTAGGGTGGCTACACTCCATCTTGCACTGTGTGTATGACTGCAGCATTGGCAGTTTGTGTTAAATGGGCTAGTAAGATTTAGATGGGCTTTTCATAAGTGACTAACAGATTAAAGGATAACTGCAGCATGCTCTTTACTAAGAGGTTCTTCACAGGGGAGAAAAGAATTGAAAGTCAGCAGCTCCCCCAGGCTAGTTCTTCGCTAGTCTCCAGGTTCCTGGTGCTGACATCTTTAGTGTGGGAAGCCGACTGTGACAGCTTGCGTCTTCACAGCTGGCTTCCTACTGCGCATGCGCGAGCCGCACTGCAATTTGTAAATGGTTCCGCAGCCTTCTGAAATGTCCCAGAAGACTGCGGGTGAAGAGAGGGGGCGGAACTTCCCCTTAGGCTATCCGAGTGGAAGTGGGAGTGGGTACCTGTCAAAACTAAGTACCTGCTTTCCCCCCACCTCCCAACTACATGCCAAATGTGGCAGAGGAGGGGGGGAAAGAGGATGTACAGTGGTACTAAGGGGTCTGGAGGATATTAGTTATGAGGAAAGGTTGCGAGCACTGAACCTATTCTCTCTGGAGAAGAGACGCTTGAGAGGGGATATGATTTCAATATACAAATACCGTACTTTTTTCGCAAAAGGGAGTTTATCAAGACTCGTGGCCACTCATTAAAATTAGAAGAAAAGAGGTTTTACCTTAAACTACATAGAGGGATCTTTACTGTAAGAGCGGAAAGGATGTGGAATTCCCTTCCACAGGCGGAGGTCTCAGCGGGGAGCATTGATAGTTTCAAGAAACTGTTAGATAAACACCTAAACGACCGCAACATACAGGGATATACAATGTAATACTGACATATATTTACACACATAGGTTGGACTTGATGGACTTGTGTCTTTTTTCAACCTCACCTACTATGTAACTATGTAAAGCCTTGTTTTTTGTTGTTTAAAAACAGCAAACATGTCGCAGTCACCTGCTCTGTGTAATGGTTTTGCACAGAGAAGCCCGGATCCTCTTCTTGGGTCCCTCGTCTGCGTTCCTCCCTCCTGTCCCCACAGCAAGCAGCTTGCTATGGGGGCACCCCTTTCTCTTCTCATTGACTTACTGACTTTGATTAACAGCAACAGGAGCCAGTGGCACCTGCTGTGTGTCTCAGGCGATCAGGAGCGAGAGTCCTAGGCAGCCGAGTCTCTTGTGCAACATCGCTGGATTGAAGTGGGGTAAGTATTAGGGGGTGCTGGGGAGGCTGTTGCACACAAAAGTTTATTTATCTTAATGCATAGAATTAAATTTTTCTTCCAATTTTCTCATAGTGTGTACCCAGCTTTAGGGCCGGTTCACACAGCGAGGCGCGGCGAGGCGTCTCCGACTTACCTCGCCGCGACCTGCGGGGAGCTCAGCGGCGACTTGCAGAGGACTTCTGTATAGAAGTCAATGCAAGTCGCCCCCGAAGTCGCCCCGAAGTAGTACAGGAACCTTTTTTCTGAGTCGGAGCGACTCGAGTCGCTCCTCTCAGAACGGTTCCATAGTACTGAATGGGGGCGACTTGCGGGAGCGAGGCGAGGCGAGCCGTGTCGCCTCGCCTCGCTGTGTGAACCGGCCCTAAAGGTCCGCAGGTCCATAGACCCTTCCAAATGCCGCAGGCATCCCCTGCCCAAGGAGCGGACTGGATGATTCCTGCCCAAGAATGATTGTTTTTCACAAAAATTGGGTGGCGCTGGGTAAGGCCTCATGTACACTTGGCTGTCATTTACCACGGCTGCAAGAAAGCGCAAAACCGCAGCCGGCGGCAAAAATCTTTCCTATCCTGAACGTGATTCTTCCACGTTTAGGAGAGGGAGGTTGAACCTCATCTAACCACAGCAGCTCCAAAACTCTGCTAAAAGCCTGTGTACATGGACATATAGGTTTTTATGGAGTTGAGTTTAGGAGCTTTGGAAAAAAAAAAAAAAGGCTAAAAGCTCCTAAACTCAAGTTTAGAAGCTGCTAGTGTACATGAAGCCTTTTAGTACTCCATCACAGGAAGCTTAAACCATCACCTGATGCCGCGTACACATGATCGGACTTTCTGGCAGACTTGGTCTGGTGGACCGGAATGCGTTGGACAATTAGATTGTGAATGGGCTCCAGCAAACTTTTTTTCCCTAAAAGTCAGACGGACCTAGAAATAAAACATGTTTAAAATCTATGCAACGGACTCGAGTCCGATGGACTAAAAATCGGGAAAACCGTTCGTCTGTGTGCTGGTCCGACGGACAAAATATGACGCAAGGGCAGCTATTGGCTATTGAACTTCCTTGGTTAGTCCCGTTTACGTCACCACATTCAAAATAAACGGACTTTCGAACGGACTTAGTCCGGCCGTGTGTGGCCAAGTCTGTTTCATTCAGAAAGTCCGTTGGGAAGACCGTTGGACCTAGTCCGACGAAAAGTCCGGTCGTGTGTACGCGGCATAAGAAGAATGATCCTTCATTGGACTGGGGATCCTGTAGGCACCAAATAGAAAAGGGGTGATCACTGATAGGCGCACATCTGAGAGGTGATGAGAGTGGCAACCTCAGCATGGACTCTGACCAGGCCACGTCCCCAACACGTTTTGCTCCACCCTCTGAAGCTTAGTCATGGGTATCCTGTAGGCACCTTTTAGAGTCGATAGGACACCATAAAAAGCTTCTTTTTTTTTTTCGTACTTATTCGAAAGTGCCATATTGTGCAACCTAGTGAACTCTTCGTAATACAAATGTATTAGCAAATGAATATACACTTACAAGCATTGATTGAGCTCCTAACCATCATCATCGGAAAGTGTTAACATAAAAAAAAAAAACAGACAGTAAACATTAATAAGGCGGCATCATAACATTTTCCCATAATTTGCTTTAGAGCTTTGCTTTACAAGGTTGGCTCGGCTTTACGACATTCTAGAATGAAACGGGAAATGTTTTATTACATAACAAGCTGTAAAAAGAGGATTAATTTTTGAATTACAAGGGATTTAACCGTGAAGACCAAAACTACAATCCAAGTCACTCGGTAGGAGCGAAAGCTTCCAAGAGGTTAGGGGTTAACTGGAGGGGGGGAAGTGCTGACGTTTGGTCCTGGTTTACAGAAATATTGAGAGCTTTGTGGATTTACTCTGTAAAATCAGATTTATGACCTGCAAAACATTATCTGTTGCTGTTAATCGGACACATTATGCATGAAAGTGTTCAGGCAAAGAGCAATGTGCAGGAACTCCGAGCCACCACTAAAAGCCCCATACACACTAAGGCCTCTTTCACACCGAGGCGCTTCTAAACTGCCAGTAAAAACACTGAGCGCTTTTGAAGAGCTTTTCAGGCGCTTTTGAAGAGCTTTCCATTCATTTCAATGGAGAGGGGAGTTTTCCACAGCCCTCCCAGCACACTGCCCCAGTGTGAAAGTGTTCATTGATTTTAATGGAAATAAGTTTTCATGAGCTTTTTAAGGGGCTGTTTTTAGCGTGAAAGCGCCTGAAAAGCGCTTCAGTGTTAAAGTGGTCTATCAGATTTTCTGCAGATTTTTGTCTTCAGATTTACCAAAACCATCTAGTGCAAGGGCCTGTCTGATTGCATACAAATTGAAACTCCTGAGATTTGACCTCATATTTTATTGTTTTGGTAAATCTGAAGGAAAAAATCAGCAGAAAATCGTATAGTATGTATGGGGCTTTAGAGTTCCTGTATCACTGATTGGGTTTTAGTAATGTGAAATCAGATTGGCTACTGTCAGGTTATTGTACCTTACATGTAGTGATCGTCCCTTTCCATGATCATCATATTCATTTATACTAATTATTATATACAACACAATACCATGTATCAGAAAATGTGATCTCACACATTTTTGTGTGAACCACCTGCATTTGTGCTTTAGATTTTTTCAAAGTTAATTTATGGCCACTTTCTTATTTCCATTAAAACAAATACATGGGGGGGTATTTACTAAAGGAAAATCCACTTTGCACTGAAAGTGCACTTGGAAGTGCAGTCGCTGTAGATCCGAGGGGGACATGCAAGGAAAATAAAAAACAGCATTTTATCTTGCACATGATTGGATGATAAAATCAGCAGAGCTTCCCCTCATTTCAGATCTACCCCTTAGTTTTAGAGCGACTGCACTTCCAAGTGCACTTGCAGTTCAAAGTGGATTTGCCTTTTGTAAATAACCCCCAGGATGTCACTGTAGGAAACAAACTATAAACTCTGAAAAATTCAGGGACACGCTCTTCTTGAACTTTTTGGTTATGTATGTGTAACGGATGACATTTGGGACCAAAATGTCATACGCATGTAAATTTAGTTTTTGCCTCAGAACAATAAAGGTTCTGAGGGTTAATTATGTAGGTAGGCCTAACACCAGTCTAGCCAGGCTGTGTCTGAAAGTTCTGGCTGGTCATGTGAGGTGCACATGACATACCAGAACCAGGTCTGGTTGGATCCTTAGGTATCAGCCTTCTCTGAGCCAATCAGTGGGAGTGTAGGGGCCCGCTGAGGAGTCTGGGAAGGGGTACTTAAGGGGGTGTGGGTCACGTGTTCAGGATCCTGAGGTGTTTGTGAGACCCTTGTGGTCTGTTCTGGTTCCAGGACCGGGGTAGCCCCGTGAGGGGTCCTGGTCACGGGGTGTTCAACATCCCGCAACATGTTCCTGTCAGTGGCCCCTGATAGACCTGCTTGGTCTGGGGTAGGGACCCGTCTGTTCCCGGGTCTCAGAGGGAGGATTCAAAGTGTCCGGGTGTGCTCTCGGCTTGTAGGTACACCTCAGCTCGTGGAAGTGACCGGGGGAGGACTCTTCAGAGGAGGGCCGACAAGTGGCATCATGAGAAGTGCCTGGTTACTGAGTTGGGAAGGACATGGTCAAATTCACACTTTTCCAGTACCATTGAGGGAGCGGGAAATGTTCCAGGTATGGTGGAAAGAGGTTCCTATTCACCTTTAGTTGATTGTTTGAGTTTTGAGTCAACGTGCTGACTGCCATGTTCTCTGGATAGAGATCTGTTCAGCCTTGAAGTACCCAGCTGAGTGGCTACTCTCTGGGTGGAATTAGAGACTTTGCTAAACCTGCAGTTCAAGGTGCCGGAGTTCTTCACCGGTGCCCTCTGTTCCCTAAGGGACTGTGTTATGTGAAAGTTCTTGCTGCAAAATAAACCTTTTAAAGAGGACTTCATCTGTGTCAGTGTTCGAGTCGTTGGGTATCAACCCTGGGAACCCCTAGATGTGGAAGAGCAGGCCAAGAGAAGGTAACTGGTAAGCCCATTAAGTAATGGCCGCTACATATGCATGATGGGTAAAGTTATACTTACCTTTGAGTCATCCTTCACTGCTGTGAAATTTCCCTTCGACTTGCAGTTCACCTGCTGGCTATCCATTAACCACTTCAGCTCCAGAAAGTTTACCCTTCACGACCAACCCATTTTTTGCTTTACGATACTGCGTTACTTTAACTGACAATTGCGCGGTTGTGCAACGCTGTACCCAAATAAAATTAATGGGTTTTTTTTCCCCCACAAATAGAGCTTTCATTTGGTGGTATGTGATCACCTCTGCTATAAACCAAAAAAACTTTTTACTTTGCTATAAAAACACATCCAATAAAAAAAAATTATTCGTCAACACTGCGGCGGACAAATCAAGACTCTTTCTTTGCGACCAGTGACACTAATACAGTGACCAGTGCTAAAAAAATATGCACCGTCACTCTACTGACACTGGCAGGGAAGGGATTAACATTGGGGTTGATGAAAGGGTTAAATGGGACCCTGTGGAGTGCTTTCTAAGTGTGTGTGTGTGTGTGTGTGTGTGTGTGTGTGTGTGTGTGTGTGTGTGTGTGTGTGTGTGTGTGTGTGTGTGTGTGTGTGTGTGTGTGTGTGTGTGTGTGTGTGTGTGGGGGGGGGGGGGGGGGATCTTGTACTGTAAGAAGACAGAGATCGCTGTTCTTGCTTAGCGGGTCCCGGTGGACACTGTGGGGGGCATCCCCCTGTCAGAACACAATAGAACAGCAGGGGAAATAGCTGTACTAAGTACGGATTATTAGTACAGCAGCTCCGTCTGAGTTATTTCCATTCAACTCCTTGGACCAGTAGTGTGTAAACTAGTAGTATGTACCAGTCCTAAATCATCTCTAAACTGGCATCCCAGTCCAGGAAGAAATAGTGGCCCTTCAGATGCAGATGACGACATTGTCAGAGGTAGTATTGTGAAGTCGTTTTTACCTGGAATACCTGGAAGTGTTACTATTACTACTAGTAGCACTTAATGCAATTGCAAACTGCTGTAAAAAAAAAAAAAAAGATAAAGAACGGCAAGACAATTGCATAATGTGCTAGTATGCATCACATACTAGCACATTATGAAATACTAAGCTTAGACCGGGCGCCTGGTCACCGCTGAGAGGGCTGACATCTTGTTCTGTCTTTTCTTCAGGTATGCACAGGAGCCCTCGATTCTGGTAAGAAGCTCTGAAGTTTTGGCACGGTATGCCGGACTTTCAGAGCGCATGCGTCACTGACATCAGCGGCTGCATTCAGAGTGAATGTCTCCTGAACAGTGCAGGTTTAATTTTAGCTACATGGAAGCCTTATTATTAAGCCTTATTACCACAAGTACAAGCTGGATTTCGAAGAGGCAGAGGAACTAGAGATCAAATTGCCAACATTCGCTGGATCATGGAGAAAGCAAAGGAGTTACAGAAGAATGTTTACTTCTGCTTTATTGATTACAGTAAAGCCTTTGATTATGTGGATCACAAGAATATGTGACAAATATTGCAAGAAATAGATATGCAGATGATACCAGACTAATGCCAGAAAGTGAAGAAGAACTACAGAGTCTCTTAATGAAGGTGAAAGAGGAGAGCCCAAAAGCTGGCCTGAAGTTGAACATTAAGAAACTAAGATCATGGCAACCAGTCCCATTACTCCTTGGCAAAATAGAAGAAATGCAAACAGTGATGGATTTTTATCTTCCTAGGCTCCAAGATCACGGCAGATGGTGACTGTAGCCATGAAATTAAGAGACACTTGCTTCTTGGGAGGAAAGCAATGGCAAACCTAGACAACATTATCAAAAGCAGAGACATCATCCTACCGACAAAGGAAGACTGAATGGCGAAGAATTAACCCCCCTGACGGTATTCCCGAGTCTGGCTCGGGGTGGAATTTTTATACCAAATGCGGTAACCCCGAGCCAGACTCGGGACCGCATCGCTGGATCCAGGACGCTTACTTACCTTCTCCCCTGTATCCAGCGATGTCCCCGCGCTGTACGAGCGAGCCGTGTCTCGCTCGATCTGTCACAGAGCCGGGCTCCGTTCCCTGTGAGCGTTGCGACGCACGGGGACGGAGATCGGCGCCAAATTCAAAAAGTGAAACACACACATTACATACAGTATAATGTAATCTTACAGATTACATTGCTGTATGTAATTATTTCACACCCCCTTTGTCCCTAGTGGTCTGCCCAGTGTCCTGCATGCAGTTTTATATTATAAAAACTGTTGTTTATGCCTGGAAACTGGAGATTGTCCATAGCAACCAAAACTGTCCCTTTACATCAAAAATTATTTTAGACCAGCTAGAAAACAGGGATAATAAATTAGAATCACTCGCAGAATTGAGGGATAGCGATTTGTGGGGAGATCCGTCATCAAATACTGAAAAGTAATGACAGCGACAATTCTGCTACTGAGCAAATTTCAGTGTTTTTGATTTGATTACATTATTGAATAATTTTTATTATTGTTATTTGGAGAAGAGAGCGACAGAAAACAAGATTGATAGATAGCATCATCAAAACAATGAACATGAAGTTAGGCAAACTCCGGGAAGCAGTGGAGGACAGAAAAGCCTGGTGCACTATGGTCCATGAGGTCACAAAGAGTCAGACACAACTAAACAACAACAAGCCTTATTAGTCTTAATAGGCTCAACTGTGGGCAAATATAACAAAGTGGACTTTACTACCCACTTTAACATGAAAAAATATATCCAACGTTAGGTCTATGTTAAAGTGTTTTTGCCAGAATCATAATGGCAGGATTCCTTAATAGCAAATACATGTGTAAGCTGCAGAGGCCACATCACGGAACCCCAGTATTATCTGCAGCCTTAACTCTATGCATTTTGAGAGTCTCCCAAGTTGGAGCACATATATAGTAATGTATAGATTAAGGGCATAGGCCTGAAGGGAGCCCACTCCTCCTTAAAGGTACAGGACACTCAGCAAAAGCACAATGGCAGAGAAGGTTTACAGTGCGTCCTCTAACCAACGATACAAACAAATGGCAAAACTTTCAGCGACGCTTTTCACCCAGAGCTTTATTGCAGGGGAAGGGTTTACTGTCAATATTTGCCCATGTTAGATCTTATTGGCTGCAGACTGAAATGCATTTTAATTACATTAAATCACAAAATGTGAGTACCATTTAGAAATATCAGTGTTTAACCACTTGCTTACTGGGCACTTAAATCCCCCTCCTGCCCAGACCAATTTTCAGCTTTTAGCGCTGTCACTCTTTGAACGACAATTGCGCGGTCATACAACACTGTACCCAAATTAAATTTTTATCATTCCCCCCCCCCCACATATAGAGCTTTCTTTTGGTGGTATTTGATAACCTCTGAGTTTTTTATTTAAATAATTTAAGACCAAATAAAAAAATAAAAATAAATACAAAACCATTTTATATTTTGTTATTAAATTTTGCAAACTGGTAATTTTTCTCCTTCATTGAGGTAGGCTGATGAGGCTGCACTGATAAAGCGGCACTGATAGGTGGCATTGGTGGGCACTGATAGGCAGTACTGATTGGCACCACTGGTGGGCATTGATAGGTGGCACCATGGGCACTGGCAGGTGGCACTAGTGGGCACAGATGAGATGGCTGTGCATCTTCCTCTTCTGGACCAATGTCCCTTGAACAGAAGCTGGTGATTTAGCTTTTTTTTTGGAGGAAAAAAACAATTACCGATCTTCTGTTTACATCATGTGATCAGCTGCTGTCATTGTCTGACAGCTGATCACCTGGTAAGGACCAGCCCCCCTTACTCCAATCTGTGATCATCTGAGTTTCATTGACTTGGTGAACACAGCGCATGCCCTGCAGGGAGCGCGCGAGGAGCGTGCAAAGAGGAGGACATCTATTGACGGCCTCCCAGAAAAGTAGGTCCACGCTGTAGCCATCATTTGGCTATAGCGCCGATCTGAAGGGATTAATTTAAGTAGAGCTTTCCTTCTATTGACTTACTGATATTTTATTGAAATAATTTACAAAGGCTCTTAACAAAAGCTTATTTTTCTATACCAGCAATGAGATTCTGATAAGCAGTTTGCCATTCTAAACCCATAATAGTAAATTACAACTCAGAATTGTGATTTGTTTTACTTAAAATAAAATCTCTATTCTAAACCATAATTTTATAGTTTGAGAAATTTACAATTAAATTGGCATAATTATCTCTTGGTGAATGATTACTCCAATTGCGTTATGTGGGAAAGTTTACACTCAGAGGATCAGCAAATTGTCGTCACAGCACTGGGGTCATGGGGTTACTGCCTACCAGGAATGGTCTGCATTTCAGGGTGTATGTTCCCTTCTGTGGCCTCTCTTTATTATAAAAATGTAAAGCAGAACTAAGCCCAATAATTTACTGTTTCCTAAAACATACCCAAACCCATGGCTCAGCTAAGGACTTGCTCCTTTCAACCCATACAGAAGAACCAGGGGGCTGACAACTGCAGCCCGTCTCCACTCTCAGGCAAAAGTAAATATAAGCTGCACTCCAAACTGCTGGCTTGCTCACAAGGGCAGGCGATAGGGTAAGTCCCTATCCTTGTGGGCAAGCCAGCAGTTGTGAAACGCATCAGGGAAGGTTTCATGTGAAGACGTTAACCACTTCAATACCTTAGGTCATCATATGACATTCTTGACTTTGTGCAGGGATATCGGAATGATGCTTGCAGCTACAGGCATCATTCAGATATCATTCTTTCCAGCTGGCGATTCTGTGCACGATAATAATGATCATAGCGGCAGTTCCACTGCTTGATCATTCTTATTGGCGACGGCAGGGGACTCCCTCCACTCCCGCCGCCATCCAGTGCTTCTCCGGGCTCTCCCATGCCATTGGGGGGGCCTGACGACCTGATTTACGGAGAAGGAATCAGCCGTCGCCTGACGACGATAGAGATTACCGGTGACCAGATGGTCACTAGTCATCTCTATGACTGTCAAAGGCCTGGGTGTGACGTTATGACGTCACGCTCGGGTTCCCGGAAGTAAACAAAGCCGTGATCGCGGCTGTCAGCATGAGATGTGTGAATTTTTTTTCTCGATCTCATGCTTTCCAGCCTGGAGGAGAGATGTGGGGTCTTATTGACCTCACATCTCTCCATAAAGAGGACCTGTCACACACCATTCCTATTACAAGGGATGTTTACATTCCTTGTAATAGCAATAAAAGTGATAAAAAAAAAAAGTAAAAAAAAAAAGTGTCAAAATAAAAAAATTTATTTAAATAAAAAATAAAAATAAATTTAAAATGCCCGTCACGTTCAGAAGCGAACACATGCGCAAGTCCCACCCACATATATAAACGCCATTCAAACGACACGTGGGGTATCACTGCGTGCATTAGAGTGTGTGCAACACTTCTAGCACTAGACCTCCTCTGTAACTCTAAATTGGAAACCTGTAAAAATGTTCAAAGCGTCGCCTGTGGAGATTTTTAACTACCGAAGTTTGGCGCCATTCCATGAGTGTGTGCAATTTTAAAGCGTGACATGTTTGGAATCTATTTACTCTGCGCAACATCATCTTTCACATACAAAAAAATTGGGCTAACTTTACTGTTTTGCTATTTTTTTAATTCATGAAATAGTTTTTTCCAAAAAAAAAGGCATTTGAAAAATTATTGCGCAAATACCGTGCAAGATAACAAGTTGCAATGACCGCCATTTTATTCCCTAGGGCAGGGGTGGCCAACCCACGGCTCTCGAGCCGCATGCGGCTCTTTGATCGGTTTCCTGCGGCTCTTGCGTTCGGGCTGGGCCGATGGTTCAGTGGGCTGGTTTAGTGACAGGCAGCCCGAGTCTCTGCACTCCTCCGCTTCTCCCACACATCATCAGCCAATCAGCATGTAGTGTCCCCAGCCCGCCACATTTGAATACATAGGCGCTGGAGTGAGGCTGAAGGGGGGCAGAGGAAGGAGAAACACGCTGTATCTGAAGCCGATGAGATACAAAAAGGTATGACCACAAGTGTGCAGGTTACTGATCTGTCCTCCCTCTGTCTTGCTCTGTACTTTTTTTTTTTTTTTTTTTTAATAACTGTTTCACCTGAACACTGATAAGATCTGCTCAGCACATTCTCTGTCTGTTGATAGTGTGACACACGGCTGGCTGTTAACCATTTCGGCTTCTTTTCACTTATTTATCCAGAGCTCTGTGTGTGCTGCATGCTTTCTGTGATGTTTTTTGGAAGAATTTACTGCTAGTTCAGGCTAGAAGACCCATTAACTGTTTATTGTTATCCTGACCAGTTCACTGTTTGTAAGACAATTTGTATTTTGGAAATTAGATGAGCTGCTGTCTTCTGTCACATGGATGTACTTTCAAAGGAAGATTACTGACTTGATGAAAATGACTGGCCTGTGATCTTTGTAGTGTTAAAACAGTGTGTGCAGTGTGTGTGTGAAAGTATGTGTGTATGAGGAAGGGATGGGGTGATGTTCATGTGTGCCCATGCGTATGATGTGGCTCTTTGCGGTAACTCAGTAAAAAATGTGGCTCTTGGTCTTCGTCTGGTTGGCCACCCCTGCCCTAGGGTGTCTGCTAAAAAAAACATATATAATGTTTGGGGGTTTTGAGTCATTTTCTAGCAAAAAAAAAAAAAATGATGATTTTTACATGCAGGAGAGAAGTGCCAGAATAGGCCCGGTATTGAAGTGGTTCATGTATGAAGTTTTTATCTGTAAACAAATTAAAAATAAAAAGAAGAGCTTAGATTTTTGAGTGGACAAGGCATGCTGTGAATGATAGCCAACGGTTTATTTTTCCCTCAACCAAACTGTCACATTATCAAATGGGTGATGTCATAATTTATCATACGTGCAGCGCCATGGCAACTGCAGATCGAACAGAAGCTTAGATGGCAGCTTCCTTGGCTGTAAAAGATCCTATCCTGAAACAAATCTCACCTGCCCCACATTAGCATGCAGACGTGCAGAACGGAAAAATCTGTTTAAGTTCAAATAGATTCCTTACGTCATCAATTTCGTTTTGTTGATTTGTTCCAGAATTTGTTTTTAATTAATTTTCTAACGAATTCCAGATTTTCAGAACGATTCGAATTTGTAACGATCGAAAAATGATCGACTGATTCTAATTATGTGTAAAAAAAAAAAAAGCTGATGAGTCAGCGGTTGTTAAGGACGTGGCGCTGGCTTGCCTGCCCGCTCCTTAGCAACCAGCTACTCCTCAAATAGAATTTGGTTAGACGATCAATTTTCAAATGTGCTTGAAGTGTTCTGCAAATGTAGGATTCATTTGAAAATGAATATACAAAAGGAAACTAAACAAATTTCAACTAAATTCATTTGGAAATTTGGATAACCCGAATTTTCAATTAACCAAAAGTGTGTCTGAATTTATATTTGGACCAAAACTAACTGCACAAGTCTATCTGACGGTGCATGTCAGCTGAGATGGATGAACTCATGCCCAAGAGTTACATCATCCTGTGCTTCTCAATTAAGATGGCCGAAGACCCTGCAGAAGAAGTAGGGGAGAAGATGCTGGCATCAGCAAAGGACCTCACAGATGTCAGATCCTTAGAGCAGAGGTAAGCATTTGCAGCTTTCTTATGCTATTATTCCAACACACCAATGTTGTTATTCTGCAGTGTTTACATTCACATTCCGTTTACATGCACATGCGCAATGTATGGTGCATTTAAAGCATGTCTCTGATTATAACTGTCATAGTTGTCAGTGTTATGTCAGCTTTCAAATGGCTGGTGTCAGTCGGTCCTGTGTGCAGCAGTATGGAACCTGCAGATCTAAATAAAAGCCAATATAGCACTGCCGTCAGCGGATAAGAGAATAGGAGGGTTTAGTTCCACCTGAATCTTTGCACCAAGGTAATCATTCTGGAATGTTTACTTCCTGTAAAGAATCCACTATTTTGACACATTTATACTGATACAGCAATACTGGTGTCAGGCTAGTGCTTTGTTGTTGTAATGTATAGAAAGTGCATTAAAGGGGGGGCATTCAACCCAAAAACGTGGCTTTAGAGCAAATTTCTGTAGCATGGTCAAAGAAAGAAAGTAAAGATCTGGTAAACAGATCAAAAGATTAGATTAGAGATTTTCACCATCTTGTAATAATTTGCAACTTCAGTGAAAAAGGTTCAGGAGGGCAGTTTTTTCAACATGAAACCAAAATCAAGAACACGGAGACATGACCTCAAAATAACTGGAGGAAAGTTCATAATGAATCTTAGAATGTATTATTTTAGTGAATGGGTAGTTGATGCTTGGAACACATTTCTAGCAGAGGTATTGAGCCAGTTAACAGTACATGGTTTCAAACATGCTTGGGACAAACATAGATTTATGCTCTGCCAAAAAAGTTTATGAACCCCCCCCCAAAATTGAAAAAAAATAAAAATGGAAACTCGATGGATTACTCTGACCTTTTGCCGTTGTCACTTTTCTATGTTTCTAATACAATAAAACCCAACTGGGAACAAAGGGAGAAAATATGTTGCAATAAACTTTCAGAATGGTTTATCTACATTTTTTTTTATTAATTTTATTAAATCCCGTGGTTGGCATGGCTCAGTGGCACTTTTGTAGCATGTGAATATGATTCACAAGAGGGACTGGTTAACTTTTATTTACAGATGTAGATGAGAAGGTGGGTTAATACATTCCTCCTCTTTTTATTTTTCTGCAGTTTGCTGTTCCGCACAGTGATGAATGGAGCCGCCTTGCCCGAACACTGGTGGAGATCCGTGCCAACAGAGGAGATGGAGAGGAGGAGGCTGTGGAGTTGTCCACCTGAATGCTCAGCACACGTTACTTCAAGCACAGTGTTTACCTGTAGCCGAATGTTCCAGTGTCTCATTCTTTCACTGTAATTTTCAAAAATGACGGTCTTTCATTTGCAGCTTTTGTTTCAACAGTAGACGGACTGGCTGGGCTCTCTTGTCTCCTCTGTACAATGTGCAGACACTAAGCTCCTGTCTGCTGATGTTCCCCCGGTCTACAAATATAGCACTGGGTGCCAGTGTTTTAATTAAATGAGGTGCAATCTGAGTCAGCACGCCACTAATTAATGTATATATAAAAAAAAGATCCTAGAGCATTGTTCTGTTCACTAGATGGAAGCTGTGCACTAACTACTAACTAGGTGACCTCAGAGGGTTTCTGTAGACCACCACATGTGCCCCAATTGTACAAGTGAGTTGGCTTGATTGACAACACAAAATCTAGGTGAACATTTATTTCATCATATTATTTTAATGTAAAGATGTTAGGAGTTCAGTATTTATGGTGGTCTGCCTCTAAAAGTCTGCGCTCGCTTACTTATCGACATGTCGCCTGACGTGTATATGTTCTTTTTCCAGGTGACCATTCTCCTCTCACAGAACAATGGTGTAGAAGCCAAAAACAATGACAACACAACAGTATTTTTTCTGATAGCACTTCACAGTCACCATCTATGGTTTGTGGAAATGCTTTATTAGTCCAATTTTTTTTTGCCATTTGGTAACCCTGCTTGGGATGGACATTGAATTTTTTGGAGCAGAGCTCATTCCTACTGTTTCACAATATCAGCCTTTCAGGCCAGGACAAGGAAGTTTTTCTGTGACCTTCCATGGTATTATCAAGTGTGTGGGCAGAGGAAGGGCCTAAAACATAATACAAGTTGTCCTGTTTTCACCAGTTATCGAGTCGAGTCCATGCACAGGCATCTGTAGGCTTTTGTTGACTGTAAGGTTGAACATTCTCTCCTCATTGCTATTTTCCCCTAATATAAGCCGGCTGGGGGGGTCTGCCCTTATACAGTGCCTTGAAAAAGTATTCATACCCCTTGAAATTTTCCACATATTGTCATGCAACAACCAAAAACGTTAATGTATTTTATAGAGATTTTATGTGATAGACCAACACAAAGTAGCACATAATTGTGAAGTGAAACAATAAATGTTTTTTAAAATATTTTAGAAATAAATATGTGAAAAGTGTGGTGTACATTTGTATGGCGCCCCCCTGAGTCAATACTTTGTAGAACCACCTTTCACTGCAATTACAGCTGCAAGTCCTTTTGGGGATGTCTCTACCAGCTTTGCACATCTAGAGAGTCACATTTTTGCCCATTTTTCTTTGCAAAATAGCTCAAGCTCTGTCAGATTGGATGGAGAGCATCTGTCAACAGCGATTTTCAAGTCTTGCCATAGATTCTCAATTGGATTTAGGTCTGGACTTTGGGCCATTCCAACAAATAACTATGGTTTGATCTAAACCATTCTATTGTAGCTCTGGCTGTATGTTTAGGGCCGTTGTCCTGCTGGAAGGTGACCCTCTGCTCCAGTCTCAAGTCTTTTGGTAACTCTAACAGGTTTTCTTCAAATGCCGCGTACACACGACTGGACTTTCCGGCAGACTAGGTCCAAAGGAACCAGTCCGTCAGACAATCCGATCGTGTGCGGGCTAATCCGATTGTTTTTCATTTTAAAAATCCGACGGACCTAGAAATAGAACATGTTTCAAATATGTCCGATGGACTCAATTCCTATCGAGAAAACTGTCTGTGTGCTGGTCCGACGGACCAAATCCGACACAAGGGAAGCTATTGAACTTCCTTTTTTAGTCCCGTCTTATGTTATCACATTTAAAACAAACTGACTTAGTCCATTCATGTGTGGCCAAGTCTGTTCGTTTAGAAATCTGTCGGAACTCCGCTGAAAAGTCAGTCGGGAAGACCAGCGGACCTCGTATGTACGCGACTTAAGATTGCCTTTTATTTGGCTCCATCCATCTTCCCATAAACTCTGACCAGCTTCCCTGTCCCTGCTGAAGAAAAGCATCCCCACAACATGATGCTGCCACCAAACGGGACTTCTTATGGCTTTCTTCTTGCCGCACTTCCATAAAGGTCAGATTTGTGGCGTGCACACCTAATAGTTGTCCTGTGGACAGATTCTCCCCATCTGAGCTTTGGATGTCTTCAGCTCTGCCAGAGTTACCATGGGTCTCTTGGCTGCTTCTCTGATTAATGCTCTCCTTGTCTGGCTTACCAAAGTAGTTGGATGGCCATGTCTGTGTAAGTTTGCAGTTGTGCCATACTCTTTCCATTTTCGGATGATAGATTGAACAGTGCTCTGTGAGATGTTCAAAGCTTGTGATTTTTTTTTTTTTATAACCTAACCCTGCTTTAAACTTCTCCACAACTTTAACCCTGACATGTCTGGTGTGTTCCTTGGCATTTATGATGCTGTTTGTTCAGTAAGGTTCTCTAACAAACCTTTGAGGGCTTCAAAGAACACCTGTATTTATGCTGAGAATAAATTACACACAGGTGGACTCTATTTACTAATTAGGTGGCTTCTGAAGGCAATTGATTCCAGAAGATTTTAGTAGGGTGTATCAGAGTAAAGGGGGCTGAATACAAATGCCCGCCACACTTTTCAGATATTTGTGAAAAAAATGTTGAAAACCATTTATCATTTTCCTTCCACTTCACAATTATGTGCCACTTTGTGTTGACCTATCACATAATATCCCAATAAAAAAATATATTTAGGTTTTTGGTTGTAACATGACAAAATTTGGAAAATTTAAAGGGGTATGAATGCTTTAAGGCACTGTGGGTACAAACATATTTGTCCAATGAAAATGCACTTGTTTGATCAGCGATCTTTTCCTTTTGGCTGTATGCCACCATCTAAAGTCTGTAGGGAACTTAAAAAAAACAAAAGATTTTCCCCTTAAATAGAAAGCTGAAAATCCAGTTCTGCTCAGCGCCTTAAACCTTTACGTATGTGTCTATAAATGTTAT
Organism: Lithobates pipiens; assembly: GCF_037356315.1. Taxonomy (NCBI): domain Eukaryota; kingdom Metazoa; phylum Chordata; class Amphibia; order Anura; family Ranidae; genus Lithobates; species Lithobates pipiens. Next base: position 54,841,773 of record NW_027507764.1, on the reverse strand, counting down.
CACTATAATTGTCATTTAAGAATCTCCAGGAAAATACCTGAGATAAAGGAGGAGGGGGTGAAAAAAGCTGAACGGTGTAGTCTAATATTCACATCTTGATATCATGCCAGGGATATGTTACTGTACAGAAGATTTGTCTAGATTACATCTTCATAAAATTTGAATTGTTTTATTATGGAAAAAGGTATTTAACATATCTTCAATTGTTCTGGGAAAAAGATTTTACTACCTTTAGGCTGCATTTTAGTCTAGGTTCCTTTTTGTATTCCAAATGCTGCTACTCCTAAAAGGCATGGACAGTGTCCCAGTGTATGTTTAGTAGGCAAGGACATAGTATCGTGGGAGATGAGAGGCGCAGATGCGGTGCTGGACAAGATATGGGATATAAGAAAGATGGAGGGTGAGATGTGAGAGTATAGGACAGAAGAGGGATGGGTTGTGGGGTGTAGGACAGGTGATAAAAGATAAACCAAAGTGTGGGAAAGATGTGGTGTGTAGAACAAGTTATAGATGGAATGTTAGGGTGTGGAAGAGATGGGAAGGGGTCGATGTGTGGTGTAGAATAGATGATGGATGAGATGTTGGGTGTGGGCGAGATGGAGATGTGGGGTGATGTAGAACAGGTGACAAATGAGATGCTGTAGAATAGGTGATGGATGAGATGTTGGGAGTGTGAGATATGGTGGGAAGATGTGGGAGTTTTAGAACAGGCATTGGATGAGATGCGGGGTGTAGAATAGGTGATGGATGAGATGTTGGGGTGTAGGACAAGTAATGGATCAGTTGTGGGGTATGGGAAATTAGGACATGTGACAAGTTGTAGGGTGTATGACAGGGGCTAAAGGCGATACAGTAGAGATGGAGATAGACATGGAGTGTAGAACAGGTGACAGATGAGATGTTGGGGTGTGGGAGAGATGGAGGGGCAGATGTGGGGTGTAGAGCAGGTGATGGATAAAATGTTGGTGTGTGTGAGAGATGGTGGGAGAGTTGTGGGGTGCAGAACAAGTGACTATTGGGATGTGGAAGAGATTGATGGGGAAATGTGGGGCGTAGGACAAGTGATGAAGGATGGACGGTGTAGGATAGGTGATAGAGAAGATATTGGGCTACTGGAGAGCTGAAGGGTGAAATGTGGGGTGTAGGACATGTAATGGTCAAGATGTTAAGGAGAGAGAGAGTTACGTTAGAAGGCTCATTAAAAAAAAAAGCTTTTTTTTTTTAGAGTAGCAGGTAGCCTTAACAACGGTTCTGCCATTATTTCCTATACCCCTCCCCCTCCAATGCCTCCTTCTCCACAACAATGTCTAATTTACGAGCAGGTACAGTACATTGTCCCGGCATTGCTTTATTAAATCCATACAGAGTGAGATATGATTGTGTGCAGATGTGGATTTCCTCCTATAAATTGGACTAGGCCAAAGGCCTCAGATGTGGTATTTCACGTGGTTTCTGAAACTCTGTATAGATGATCTATTGGAACATCACTGCGTCATATGTATTGCGGTCTGCCTCGTGAAACGGACCTATTTGAAATAATTAAAATAAACGGTTCTTTGCAGTGAACATAACGAGAGAAGCCTTATTACTAAGCTGCTGCAAAGACCAGCCTAATACCCTGAGAGGCAATTACAAAAGGCCGTTTGTACAAGAACGTTGGAGCGAACGCGCATTGTAACAGTCATTACTCGCGTGCATTCGAGTCATATTTCTTTAAAACGTTTGGGCACAGTTGATTTCATGGAAGGTTATATTAACAGATTGTGGTCCAAGAATGACACCGGAGAGACCCATAAAACATAATAAAAAATACCTTGCAGATCTGAAATTTCCTTCTTAGGATAATATATGATGCCTGCAGCCCAGAGACACAAAAACACAGTTCATACACCTCATTGGAGGGAGACAGGAAACACCAGACTTCTGCGTATACAAAGGAAATGCTTAAAATGGCCAAAACTGATTTTCTGTGTCACTAATCAGGAAAGATTAATGTCCCACAGACTGGAGACCCCAACACTTCTCATTCTGCAAAGGAAAATGCACAAAACAAAATACATTCTGCTGCATTTTTATATTTCATCCCAAAAACCTGTTCATGTGAGGGACTGTAGGATTATATTCACTTTGCGTAGAATTTACAAAACAAGCGTGAATATAGGTATGAATGGAGAATGCAGACTTGTGTTATTTTCATGTTAGTTCCATTTTACTTTTTAGCAGATTGATACACAATGTCACTGGTCTAAAGTGTACGAATGGGCTGCATTCTCAGTGATGTCATCAGTCTTTTGTGAGCGGATACGCTGCCTTTGCAGTGATGTCATCAGTCTCTTGTTACTGGAAATCCTGAATTATCAGTGATGTCATCGGTCTCTAGTGAATGGATAGGCTGCCTTCTCAATGAACTCATCAGTCTCTAGTGAGTGGATAGGCTGCATTCTCAGTGATGAAACTGGTCTCTAGTGAGTGAATACGCTGCACTATCAGTGATGTCACTGGACTGTAGTGAATAAATAGGCTACATTCACTGTAATGTCATCATTCTCTAGAGAATGGATAGCTTGTATTCTCAGCGATGTCATCAGTTTCTAGTGAATTGATGGGATGAACTCCCGATGATGGCACCAGTCTGTAGTGAATGGATAGGATGAATTCCCAGTGATGGCACCAGATTCTCAACCAGGGTTCCTCCAGAGGTTGCTAGGAGTTCCTTCAGCATTGTGCAATTTCTGCCTCTAAGATAAGTTCCCACTGACACCATTGATTTTTTTTTTTTTTAGCTATCTGTAAGGAGGTAATTCTTCCCAATGACCACAAGTGTAAGGACCATTCTTCCCACTGACCATCACACTAATGTATCATGAGTTGTAGAGTTCTAATTATTAGCAGGGGTTCCTCAAGACCGGAGAACTATTTCAAGGGTTCCTCTGTGTTGAAAAGGCTGAGAAAGGCTGCTCTAGTGAATGGATAGGATGAATTCCCAGTGATGTCACCAGTCTCTAGTGCAGTGATTCTCAACCAGGGTTCCTCCAGAGGTTGCTAGGGGTTCCTTCAGCATTGGGCAATTTCTGCCTCCCAAATAAGTTCCCACTGACACCATTGATCTTTTTAGCTATCTGTAAGGAGGTAATTTATCCCAATGATCACAAGTGTAAGGACCATTCTTCCCACTGACCACACTAATGTATCATGAGTTGTAGAGTTCTAATTTGTAGCAGGGGTTCCTCGAGACTGGAGAACTATTTCAAGGGATAGGATGAACTCCCACTGAGGTCACCAGCCTGTAGTGAATAGATGGACTACATGCTTAGTGATGTCATCAGCCTGATGAGGACAGATACATTACCCTTGCAGTGATGTCACCTGTCTCTTGTTATTGGACAGGCTCCACCCACCATGGTTTCCCTACTTCTCAACAAACAGAGTTTTGTATCATTTTGGCTAATTAACCTTATCTTCAATTATGCAATTTTTGATGCTCTGGGGGAATTGATGTCATGCTACAAATTCTACACACCTGGGGGCATGTTTAAAAAGATAAACAATTGGTCTGCATATACGAGTAGTTTAAGATACACATTCAGGGGCAAAATATTTAAAGCTAAACAAAAAAAAATACGTTACTGGACATTGGATGAACAGTTAGTCCGGGTTAACAATTCTTCAATGTCTCCCCATGGGGGTGGGGCCAGTAACAGACATGCATGGTATTATAAATTCTTTTAGAGGCCCATTTATAAGAGAATAGATGCCCCACAAGAGGAGAGCCGGTCATATTACTTTTACAGTTTTTTTTTTTTTTTTTTAAGCCAATTTATTTCTGTAGTACACCATTGGTTTCAGAATTGATCCTGTATAATAAATATGGCCCACAGTGTTTGAACCTTTTCATTGGAATGCCTTGTACATGACGTTTAGCGGGTGTGACTGGCTGGTTTATAATAGTTTTATTAGGTATTGGTATTAAGTTCTGCGTATGACATTGATGAATTTTTTTTTTTAATGTTTTTTTTTTATTTTTTTTAAGTTTATAGAGACACTAGTTTGTAGTGATATTGGGAAAGTGTCTGAAGGAAGAAACATTTATTGCCCATAGCAACCAAATTCCCTCATAAATTAGTAGAGATGAGAAAGGGGGAAAAAAAAATTGCTTTATACAGGAAGAACTTTTCCACCATCACTCCAAAGACAAGGCCCGTAGCGGAGACGTGCGGCCTTGAAAGCACTAAAATAACACAGCACTTAAAAGGGGACAGCTGCCCCCAGATAAATATTTTTTTTTTTTTTGCTTTTCAGAATTTGCGGCGTTTTTACTGTTTTCTTCTAAATTCATTTCTATGTTTTGTGCCCTTGAATCAAAATAAAGTTGTGAAGTAAAATACATGAATTTGTCCCTTTCCTGCTTGTGTTAAGTATAAATGAAGTATAAATCCACAAAAAAAAAAAAAAAGATGGAACTTCATACACAGACCAGCCGCCTCTGTGATGAGAAGAATGCCCATTTGCTGACAGGGGTCAGGCTCAGCAGCTGTTGGCTATCCCAATACTATTTGGTCAGAACACAGCTCTTAAAGAGGAAGAACTGAATTATGGAAGATGTGCCCACAAAAAGGCTTACAGGAGATCCATAGTGACAGCACACACTTTCATTTTATATCAGCATTATAACAATACAATCAATATTTTCAACAGTCCAATATAAACTTACATTAAAACAAATCTCCTTTCATAGTGGGAGAGGTGCCTGTCGGCTGGACATCTGTTCACAACTTCCTGCATGCTTTACGGCTTCTTTGCGCTAAGAACTACATACCCCATGGTAGCTTGCTGCCTGTGAGCAGTGATTCCTGACTCCACCCCCTCAAAAATGCCTCCTCTTAGCACCCCTGTAGTTCAGAAGGCAGGCTCTATGACATATGTGACACAGCAGTGACTAAGCGTCACAGAATTTAGGGGTTGTGGGGATCTTCACAAAGAAAGTTTACAAACCTCAAGGCTATTTAGCTTAAAAGAGAATGGCCAAAGCTCTTCTGGGTCATAGTAGCGGACTTGGTTCTACACTGTGATCCAGTTAAAGCCTGCTGTCATCTCACGTCAAAGTCAGTTCAGGCTCTGCAGGGATCCCGACAATAAATCAGAATCCATCAGTCGCCACACCTGCAGCTGGCTCAGCCTCTCATTAGGAGCCTGAGCCAGCTTCTCCAGTGAGCTCTGGAGGGACAGAGGGCAATGACTAAGAACTGAGTGATCAACAGTCATGCGATCACTCAGTTCTTGGTCTTCAAGCCAGTGGGGAACAGGCACAGTATCAGATAGAAAATGCAGCCATCTAGGGGAGTATGAATTTTATTTATTTTTCCAATCTTGCACTTCCCTGTTAATAAGATTAGGCTATAAATATAAATACAATGTGGACATGAATACAGGATTTTAAATTTTGACCTTGGATATGCTTTAAGATGGAGGGGTCTCCCTGCAGCCGATAGTTCTCATTACTGGCCTACCATGTCGTGTTTTGCAGTGTGTAGCAAACAAAAAGCAATGAACCAATGGTCAAATGAGTCCAAATAAACTTTGTTCATCTGGGCAAGGCTTTGTTTCCTTATGTCGGAGACTTCAGCAAATTGAACAGAAAGCAGCACAATAGAAACATCACCAAATTCTCCTGAGATTAGCAGTCAGAGGCAGCAGTGCCTTAGATCTCACATGGCAGATATACAGCTATGAGGCTGAAGGCAAGCTCCCATACCAAATTCACCAGTATATTTCATCCCTAATTCCAGACAAAATGTTTCTCTCAGTGTATGCACAATTAAAGTGGTATTAAACCAAAAATGTAATCTATTAAAGCTTACCAATCATTAGATGCGGTGGCTGCGTTAGTGTTTTTTAGGCTCATTTCACCACTGGTTCATTGCTTTTTATTCTCTACACACTACAGAACATGGCACGGTAGGCCAGTAATAGGAAACAACAGCTGCAGGGGAGACCCCTCTATCTTAAAGCATATCCAAGGTCAAAATGTAAAATCCTATATTCATGTCCACATTGTATTTATAGCCTACTCTTATTAACGGGGAAGTGCAGGATTGGGAAAAAAACATTCATACCTAGATGGCTGCAGCTTCGATCTGATGCTGCAGCTGTTTCCCACTGGCTCAAAGACCAAGAACTGAGTGATCACATGACTGCTGATCACTCAGTTCTTAGTCCCCTCCCCTAACAGTACTGCGCTCCTTCTTACAGGGTGGGGTACTCTAATACCGGAGGTGAACTACCTCCGGTATTAGAGTGCCCCACTCTGAAGGAGCGCAGCAGACAGCAGCATTGTTAAGGTGAGGGGAGGGGACTGCTAGTGTATCTACATCTGCTAGTCCATCTAACAAATTGAAACTAAACTGCTGATCACACTTTATAACTGTTATCCTTTTGGGATAAAGGTTTTATAATAAAAGCAGATCATTGTAAAGCACTCCTGCCAGAGGTAAATGGTTTGTCTCAACCCTGTAACTGCTATATGTGCAGAACATAGAAATCAAAAGCCAGCACATGATCGCTGCTTGTGAAATTTAATTTTGCACTGAAGCAGTTACATCTTTGAAATGCCAACACGTTTCAGCCTAAGCCTTGCTCATGCTATGAGGAAGGCTTAGGCCAAAATATGTTGGCATTTCAAAGATGTTGCAACGGCTTCAGTGCAAAATGAAATTTCACAAGCAGCGATAATGTGCTGGCTTTTGATTTGTATGGATTCATGTTGGACGGGATAGCCAGAGCACCGACACACCACCCATCGCCCATTTATTGCAGTAGAACTTGGGCGAGTTCTTACACTACATATACAGGACAGCGTGTTCTGTTGAAAAACAACAGCCTTGCTGGCCAGATCACCAGGTGAAAAAAAAAGGAACAAATGTAGCCATCACATCTAAGAACTGTTGAGCTGTAATATAATATTTGCTTTTGGAACTATTGCCACTTCTAGATGTTCACTATAACATAGCAAGTATTCACTTGAGTTCAGTTGCACTTTAATTCCATCATAGAAAGTACTAGGGCACATGGGACGTGTCTATAGGTTTATCTGCAACCCAACTGACAGAATACCAATTGCTTTTCTAACAGCGCTCTTCCATGAAAAGCATGCTGTGTGCGGGTAGCTCAGGCCAAAGGACAAGGTGTAGCTTATACACAGCTTTAATCACCCCATGTGATGCTGCTTCTTCGCCCAGCTCAGTCACATGCTACTCCCAACCTCAAAGTACTGGGTAGTGTCTCTGGCGTCTGAACGCACTCTGTGTATATGTTTGGAAAAGCAGTTCTGCTGCTTTGTTCTGAAGAGCAATACACAGAATTGTTTTCTGATGCCCCTCTGCATTCTAAGTTAATAAAATAAACGGCTATACCTACAAGTACAAATATACTCGAAAGTGTCAGCATAGCCAGCAATATGAAGACCACCACTGTCCATCTCCTTGCTGGTGGTAGAGCCAGTGCAGAGCTTCACAAACCCAGGATCCCATCTGGGAGTTGGACCAGGCTGGTCCCGGAGATTGGGCCATTCTCAGACAGTTCATTGTTGTTCAAAGTTACAGAATGACGGCAATCTTTTTCAACTCAGGTTTATTAGACTACATCATAATGTAAATGACTAACGTTCATAATGAACATAGAATACTCACTACCACCACATGTAAGAACACACAAGAAGTGCTCTCATTTCAGATAACTGGATATCATCATCATCGTACATCAGATTAGAAATCTCTCACTGCTGCAGATTGTGGCGTCAAGATTCCTGACAAATTACAAACACTAGGTAAGGCAGTCGTACAGTACATCGATTATTTGCTACCTTCATTAGAAGCAGCATTTCATGTAAGTGCAAATTATGATTGGACTTTGTCTTCTCACAAATTGCAGTTTGCAAGGTCAACGATTTGTGGGCGGAGCTAAAGTCAAAGTGGAGTCACCCAATGTTCACACATGCGGGAGCAATATATGTAATGCAGGCGTGTGTCCGGCTTCAGCTCTTCTACACAAAGCAGATTTACACTTGGATTATCAAAAAGCTCTGACTTTAGTCCTGAGAGAAGGCTCAAATACTTTGCTCATCTGGAAAAAATCCTGCTTCTGTCTCCCCTCACTGCTTCCTATGTCTGAAGGCACAGGCAGTTGGTTAAATGATCTCTGCTTAATGGGAGGAGAAAAAATTTAGACTGATTTTTTTTTTTTTTAAAGCAAAGTGATTAGGCCTTCATGTGTTTCCACCACTAAAGAGAATAGGGGTAGCTTGTTCTTCAATAAAAGGATTTCCGCTCTTAAGTCAATTTATCCATCCTAGCAAGTAAGGTAACAAGGCTTCATTTACTAAAATTGGAGTGCAAAATCTGGTGCAGCTGAACATCGTAGTCATAGCCAATCAGCTTCTAACTTCAGCTTGTTGAGTTAGGCCCCTTTCACACTGGGGCGGTTTTCAGACGCTACAGCGCTAAAAATAGCGCCTGAAAAAAACGGCCCGAGGGGCTTTCACACTGGAGCGGTGCGCTAGCAGGACGGTGAAAAAAGTCCTGCTAGCAGCATCTTTGGAGCGGTGAAATCAATGGGACAATGCGGCTATACCACCGGCAAAGCACCACTGCAGCGGCACTTTGCGGGCGGTTTTAACCCTTTTTCGGCCACTAGCGGGTGTTAAAACCACCCCACTAGCGGACGCAGACCGCTGCTAAAACGACTGTAAAGCGCCGCTAAAAATAGCGGCGTTTAACCAACGGCCGCACTGCCACGGTGTGAAAGGGGCCTTAAGATTTTACAAAACAACAAAAAAAAAAAGGAAGCCGATTTGTTTCTTTGTTTCTATGCAGAACTGCATAAGATTTTTGTCTCTCTAGTTTTAATAAACCAACCCCCACAGCATTTGGTAATGTAAGCAGCATTAGAAGGAGCATCAAGCAGAACATCCTCCAGGTAGAAAGTTGTAGCTGTCCTCTAATTTATTCATCTCAGCAGTACTTAAGTGTGCGAATTTAAATCCACTTTACAGAATAAATGTATGCAATACTGAAAATTCCTTAATGGCTGGAAAAATGTAAGGAAATACACTAATCCTCTATCTACTTACCCCAACTGAACTTCTACTAGCCTGGTCCTCCATCCTGCCCATGCTAGAACTGCCACTAAGCCCCCCCCCATGATTCTATTTAGAGCATGGAAACCGCTAATATGGTGCTCAGGGGGGAGAAGCACTAGAAGACCTACTGTAAATTTCAACAGAGCTTAAACGTATGAAATCCCATCCAAAATTTATTTTAGTAAATAATAAAGATAAATTATCTATTTTTTTTATAATATTGGCGGTATGTGTATACAGAGAAAATTGTAAACCTGAAAGCCTACCAGCGCTCCCTCACGGAATAGAGCCCATTGGTGTAACAGATCGCTGATATGTGACCTCTTATTATGTATGATCTTCTACTGACAGCACACACATAACAGTATAGGGCATATGAATGCAGTCAGTTAACATTATTAAAACCTAAAATTTGTGACTGCTAGCCTGGGATCTTTAGATACACTTTATAAGAAAGATAGCATTTGGTCAGAATATAAGACACCCACATAGCAGAAATCTCAAATTTAAAGCCTCCTGAAATCTTGTAACATTCAATTCCATTGCATGATATTTAAATACTAAATTTTCACATCTTTTATATCTTACACACTTTCAAGGCTGACTATTAAAAGACCCAACCACCACCTTAAAATTGGATGACCCAATAGAATTCTACAATGAGGAGTGGGTACCCCCTCCCCCGAGGGGTCATAATGAGTGCTTCTAATACCCAGCACTTATGGCACACAAATCCCTGCGCAGTGGGGCTGATCCTTTCCTTTATAGAAAATAATGATTTAGACCACAGCAATCCCATTGGCCAACTGGCAAGGTACTGAAGTTCGGCCCCTGGCACAACTGAGGACGGGCAGATGTAGACAGCTATGAACACCATGGAGTTGATTTACAAAACTGGAGTACAAAATCTGGTGCAGCTGTGCATAAAAACCAATCCGCTTCCAGGTTGTATTGTCAAAGTTTAACTGAACAAGCTAAAGTTAGAATCCGACCTACCATGCACAGCTGCACCAGATTTTGCACTAGTTGTAGTAAATCAACCCCCATAAGTTGTAGCTGGGTTTAACATTGCAAAACAATCTTTAGCTTTACGTACCTTATAGGGACGCTAATGGGAAACAACTCTACAACCAAGTTCCCAGCTCCACCCACTTACTATTATAAAGCCTGCAGCAAGGGTGAGAATTCAGAGCAGGTGTCTCACCATCATCCCTCGAGACAAATGAAGCCAGTGGGTACAATAGCCACCTCCTTGTTACTCATACACTGAAATGCTAGTTCTAAGTGATTTCACCCTTTTTAAAGAGCAGTGTCTAAAAACTGATGAAAAGTGGACATGTTGCCCATGACAACCAAAATAAGGTCATTATTTGAGTCACCAAGACTACCACGTGAGCAAACACTGGTTACAATGCAACATCCCTCACCAGCCAGTTATATAACTAAAGTCTTGAGCAACCTGCGACCGAAACTCAACCTGCAGAATGTCTGCCCAAACATGCTGAAGAGGTTGTGGTTCCACAATCTAGTTCAGCCCAGGTTACTCAAGCCTCATTCAGCCCTGCAAAAAAAAGAATCATGGCAATCAAGGTATGCACGTTTGTTAAAACAATTGATGCAATACAAATATGGATTCAATGACGACAAATTAATCCAAACAGTGAGGGGAATATACGAAGAACAGAACAGCCAGAATCTAGAGCAGCTGTGCATGGCAACCAATCAACTTATATCTTTCAATGTTTAACATAAGAGTCTGATTGGTTTCCATGTACAGTTGCTCCAGATTCTGTCTGTTCCAATTTTAGTGAACTCCCCGCATTTTGTGCATTCTTTAAAACCTGCCAGAAAGGGAAAGCCTGTCTTTTTTTGTTGTCCTTTTGATTTACATGTAACATTTCCCAGAGATAATACAATTAATTTCTTATTAGACTAAAATGCCTGACCCATGTGTGTTACTTCTAAAGAAAAAAAGTTTCACTTCAATAAAACTGCCCGGTTCATCAGTACATGTCAAGAGATGGTTTGTACCACATGTTTTGTAGGCAGCCCTTTAAAGTGGTTGTAAACCCTTACAAATCACTTTGACCTACAGGTAAGCCTAGATTAAGGCTTACCTGTAGGTCCAAGAAATATCTCCTAAATCTATACGGTTTAGGAGATATTTACCTGAAGACAGGCACCGCTGCGCCGTAGACAGCAGCACGCAGGCGCACTGGGTAAGCCGCAGATCGCGGCGATAGGCCACGAGTGTCAGCTCCCGTGCTCATGCGCGGGAGTGACGTCATCGCTGCTCCGGCGAATCACAGCGCCGGAGCAGCGAGACCCACGGAGACCCACCAAGAAGATGGACGCTCGGAACTACAGGGGACAGCGGTGACTTTGCTGGCTCCTGTGTCAGGTAAGTGACACATAATGGACTACTATGCGATGCATAGTAGTCCATTATGCTTTACCTTTGCAGGGAATCAAAGAGGAAGTAAACTCATCAGGGTTTACTTCCTCTTTAAAAGAGAATATAAATCAAATCAATCACATCAGTCTTTGCCAGAGGAGGAGATTATAATCCAATTTAACCGCGTCCATAGACATACACTCACAGTAAGACCAATGTGGGCAGAAGCCAATCAAACTACTTGCTTGTTTTGGAAAGAAAACTGGAGCAGAAGGAAACCAATGCAGCACAGGAAAATGACAAACCAAATTCATGTAGTGTTCTCGGTGGGACGGGCACTAGCTCTTTAAGCCAAGTTTGCACCTATGGTGAAAATTTATAAGAATATTGGCATGGCCTTATGGGGGTTTAATGGCTGTTCTTGGATACAACTAGAGGACATATACATACTATTTCTTGTTTTAAGTGATTTAGCGCCATAAGAATAAGAGATAGTCATATATGTTATCTGTTAAGGGGGTGGTTGTTATGGCAGCTTTCACACTATATAATATTTGACTTTGGGCTTTTCTCTCTACCCATTTGTTTGGTTGTATGATCTTGGGTACACTAGCTGCTCTCTGCAGAAGCCTCTATGGTCCCTACCCACTCAAGCAGAAAAGCTACAACTGTTGTAAACCCTGTGTATGGTGCTCAGGCAGATCATGCAGCCACTGTGATGCCACTGACTTAGCTGTAAATAAAAATAAATATAAAGCTGTAATAAAAATAAAGCTATTCCCACAAAGGTGATCAAGTGGCACCTGTTTTTGCAGATTCCGGCACACATCTGTGGCCACCTTGAAGATAAAACACCAGACCGCTTACTGCAGTAATGCATCCCAATGCACCTTGCCAAAGGAGTTGCATTGCAGATGAATGCACAAACATGCATTGTGGTGGCTAAAATCTTACATACATCCTTGCTAGCGTGTTAGGCAGCTCAATCAAATGAATGCACAAAGCACATTAACAGTAATGTGCTGCAATAGCATGAATAAGTGTTGTGTCGAGTGCAAAGAGCAGGAAGTGCAAAGTATAGTAACCAACCAGAAAGAATATCGTCACTAGCCTAAGCGGACATCTAACTGGCTACAGGGCAGATTATAATTATTCTATGAACTGCTTCAATGAATATCATTTTTCTTTTTAAAAATAAGTGGGTGGCTAATATATGTTTGGTGAAAAAAACTAAAACAAAAAATTCAGTACATCTTGCAATTCATGCAAGTACAGAATACCTGTTTGTCTGAAATCCGGGGAGCTAGAAGTTAAGAAACTTGCTGTAGTGAGCGGATAAAGCTGCCTCTGCTGCACACAAACCCCAAGCATTGTTCTCCTCTTATGGACTACAAAACACCAACCACTTTTGTTATGGAGATGAGAACAGAGGATTTCCCATACTCTAGCAGAGTACACTGGGGATAGCACTGGGTAGGGCAGACTACATTCGTAGGTGGGATTTCTGTGCATGAGAGTCATCAGCTTAACAGTAAGTTAGGAGAGGAAGTTAGGAGCTCACTGGATTACTTGGAGATAATTATAAAGGATTTATATATTATTATGTAATCTGATTTTGATACTTTTTTTTTTTTTTTTTTTAGATAATTTAGAGCATGTACTTTTATGACACAAAACACAGGGAAATGTGCATTGCATTTCAGAGATGTACTGAATTTTTTATTTATTTTTTTGCCCAGATATACATTTGAAATAAACGACGACTTCTGCCTAGTACATACAACATACATTGATCTGTGGTTCTGATATTGCGTCATTCGTTTTGGTCCCCCCCATCTTTGGTTGCAGTTGACCTGCCCGATGGACTCTGGTAGTCGTATTGGTCAGTGAAATTCAGATACATTCTTAAAGGCCAAGACCCTGCAAAGAATAAATGCTACCCTGTGGCTGTCAGGCCCTGGTGGAACCACACGCTTGGTGCTATTTACTCCTTAGTGAATAAAGTTTTTCCATCAGAGCTGGACAGCCAAGCTGAATACTTCTTTCTTAAACCAAAAAAGATTGCACATAAAAAGAAACTATAATGTTCTAAAAACTTTCATGAAACGGATTATGGAATAAAATACGTCAGTGGAAATTATTGCATGAGGGGAACAAATTGTAAAATATGACAGAACTGCATTGATTGGTCTCCCGCAAGTTGCCGCAATCCTCAAGCTTTAGCCGCGACAGAGGTAGATGGTGGGGCCTGGAATCGAGGCAGGTACAGTCCAAATTTGCTTTCGATTCCGGCAAAAGTGGCTACAGCAAGTTTATATCCCCCGACGTGGTCTGGATTTGGGGCCGGCAATGTGATTCGGGATTTAGGGACCGGTTCTGAACCAGCTGGTTTCCTGCAAGTCAAAAAACAAAGTAGTTATAATGCAAGATGTGAACAGCAGCAAGTCAACCTGTACTTTTAGTTTTCTATTCTGTACTGGTGTGTTGGCAGCTTTCCTTGTATGGTTACAGTGCCCGTGGGCAGGGCAGTTCTGATTGGGCAAAGCTATGACGCACCTCCTGGTATTGCTGAACTATGCCCACCCACCTCCCATTTCTACTGGCTGGTGAGGCAGTTTCCCTACAGAGAAGATTCTGTATTTTGAAAGTTTAATTGATAGGTTTAGTTCCGCTTTAAGTACAATACCATACTATCAGTCCTTCATTGTGAAGACGCCAAGAGCCCACACATCTTAGATAAGAAGTGAGCACTGGCTTCTAAGGGAGCACAGGGATAGAGCTAGTAGAAGCTGAATTTTTGTACTTACCGTAAGTTCATCAAGGAAAACAAAAATCAGTTATTCAGAATCAATCGGGTTTCATTGCCATTGTCAGGAGGTGCTGGACACTGGCAAACAAAAAAGTAATTGGCTAGCCAGGTATAACCCCTCCCACTCAGGGCATGTATCAGCTTTGTAAAAATGTGGCAACATGTGTATATATTGCAAACATAATGGGGTGTAATCCAAGTCCCTTAACTCCAAGAAGCTAAGGTAGTGGGTACAAAAATCCTGTTTATCGTCTCGTTTATTAAGGGACACAGGAATCTGTTATTCAGAGAAGATTGGTAGTCAAGAAAGCAGTCCAACTGAGGAGTGGGCAATAATAAAACACCACCAGGCCCACGTAGCAAAACAAATAGAACAGGGGGAAATCTGGAGCTCAAAGTGCTGCCTGAAAAACCTTACGTCTGAAACTGGCAACTGACTGGGAGCATTTTGGAAATTAATCTCTGCATCTGGAGACAAATCTATCCAGTTTGTTTCTGAGCCTGAAGGTCCACCCTCTGGTGTTCCCGACTTTTACCATTAGTTCTGAAACCCTTTTGGATGTAGGGACCCATTCCTTTGGATTCAGGTGCTGTTGAAATGTTGAATGGTAGTCTGCCTGCCAATTAACTACACTTGGAATGGGGATGTGGAGTTATACCTCTCCTGTCACAGCAAGGCTTTCAGTTGCTCCCCGATGGTTGATGTACACCACTACAGTTGCGTTTCCTGTCTGGCTCCTGATCAGATCACCTGCCAGTCAGAGTTGCTGGGACAGGCAAACTGCATGGAGCTTCAGAATGTGGACTGGGAGACAAGATTTCTCTAGCAAATCTCCTGCACTGATCCACTACAGCCCTTCAGGGTAGCATCCCTTGTTGGGATTTTCTAAGACAGCGGGAAGATTACCCCAATTCCAGAGCTGGAATCCTGAGCAACCAGGCTGGAGCTAACCTGGTGTAAGGAGATTTAATTTGTCTAGAGAATGTTGTGTTTCAGGAGTCTGTAGTGGAAAAAGGTATTACTGCCCCAAAGGCAAGCATCAAGCCCTGAATTCTCATGAGGAATTGCAGAGTCAGGCAGGGGCAGAGAGTACGTTTATCTTAGCAAAGATTCTTCTAGTGATAAGTCTGTTCCAGAGCAGACTACTGAAGATGCGTAATTCAACCAAATCAAGACTGTCTGCATGATATTGTCAGACATTATTTGTGCCATCTGTTCCTTCAATATGTGGTCTTCACAAGTATCCTGCAATGTGAATACCCTGGGAGTGTAAAAAGGCCAACACAGATGCCAACACCTTGGTTAACAATCGGGGTGCACGAAAGACTACATTTTGGGGCTACAAACTGGTGGTTGTGCTCAAACAGGTAGGAGGCGTAGTGTTGATAAGCTGGAGAGATGGTGACTTGGAAGTGCTCATCCTTGGATGTCCACAAAGGCTAGAAAGTCTCCCTGATGGAGGTAGGCTATGAGAGATCTTGTGTTTTTTTTACAAGATTTTCAGACTTGAATGAAGACATTTAAAACCTTCAGATTCAAGTATGGGGGGGAAACCCCTTTTGGTTTTGGAACAGAGAAAAGGTTTAAGCATAAACCCTAAAAACCTTTCTGTCATTGAACAATGGCAAGACATTTTGGTTCAGAAATGCAAGAGCCACATGGAGGGCTGCAAGTCTATGTGGACAAAAGAAGGTTTAAGAACATGACCCTGGGTACGGGACAGATAGCAGAACTCTAGCTTGTAGCCACTGGGAATTACTTCTACCAAAGCATCCAAGTTATTTTCTGACCAGGTGTTTGCAAAGGTTGGTTAATGGATGTCCACCCACTTTGGAAATTGGGGACGTCTTTAAAATATCTGGGAGATTCAGGGAGCCTAGGATTGTGATTGAACTGGACCTATAGATTGAATTTGGCTGTAGAGGTTTGGGAGTTAAAAAAAAAGAGAGAGAACTCTTCTGGGATCCAGAGGGGAAAGGAGTCTTTCCAGTTTGTGGCTTAGGCTTCTTTTGCTGGGTCAGTATGTTTATTCCCTGGTGAAATGCTTAATG
This sequence comes from Lithobates pipiens, assembly GCF_037356315.1. NCBI lineage: Eukaryota > Metazoa > Chordata > Amphibia > Anura > Ranidae > Lithobates > Lithobates pipiens. Next base: position 54,825,384 of record NW_027507764.1, on the reverse strand, counting down.
GAGGTATTCAGAGACTCAACAAAGGACATAACCCTTTTCCAGCAGATCAACATTTCAGCCAGAGTTCTCTGCATAATCACTGACAATAGAAAATTCAGGAAATAATATAATCAATGTCAACTAATCTATCAACAGATTAGGCATAAGCTTGAGGCACACAAGTACAGGATCAGTAAGGTTAGTAGCTGGATCTTTTGACATCTATTTATACTATTGCCCTCAGGTTTGCGGTACATACATTACAACTATGTCAGGTTCCATAACAGGGCAATAACAAAGATTCATTCTCATAAGGTATGGCCCACCAGTGCTTTGTTAAGGTGGGAAAATTGCCAGATCCACAATGAACACAAACCACCACTTTTAAAATGCCTTCTCAAATGGGAATTGATCTGCAAAGCGTTTAGGAGGAGTGAATGGGTTTTTCAGTCACCATACAGAAGTTGTTCAAGTAAGGAGTGTACAAGAAAGGCTTTGATAGTTTTGGAGGCGATCAGGGATCCCAAACAGCACCATTAACAGCTACATGCTGCTCTTCTAATTTTAATTTGGCATGCACTGCATCAAATTTTGAACCAAAATATATATTTAAAGTGGTTGTAAACCCCTGAAATTAAAAATAAACAAAGCATATCCATAGTGTGCAATTACCTCGGTCCATGGCACTTAAGTGTGGTTCTTGGATGTTGTCCCCTTCCTCTGCTATGTGCATGAATCTCTTCTGACAGTTTTCCCTGATACAAGGCAATCCTGGGAGGCTCCCGCTCTTGGGCCAGTCACTTCAGGTGGCTTGTTATCACAATCCCTGGGAATTACAGGAACTGGCTGCAGCCCCCACCCATTTATTCATTAAGGATTTGTGGGATCCTACTTTAGAAAACCTCAGCAACAGAAGGTTTGGAGGCTGCCACAGATTCAGGCATGTATAACAGATTCTGGGGGAGAAAGCACACCCGAATTCCAAGTCTGCAAGCATAGCTGCAAATTGGCCCATAAAATCAAGAATTGATGCAACTTCTTTCTGCTTAATGCAGAGGAGGGGCGCCACAACTGAAAGAACTAAAGAAGACTCTGAGAAGTGTAACGACTAAAGCAGAGCACAGTGATCCAAGCTGGCAGTGTCAGACCCCTAAGGAGGAGATACTGGATTATGCATGGAATGGTTAGTGGATTGTGAGCTAGAGGACCCCCCCATTTAGCTGGACTGCTCCCCTTGCACTTGGATTTTGACGTTACACTGTTTAAAAGATGCAACTTCACTGAGAGCACCAAGTAAAAACCGTGGGTACCCACAAACCAGAGGCAGAGAGTAGGAGAGATTAAAATGGCTAGATGTGAACAGGTCATTGTAAGCGGCAGAAAGGAACCACCAAGATAAAACCATGTCTCTTGTAAATCAGAGCAATGGCAGGAAGCAGATATAAATGATGCTGAAAAGGTGAACACAGAGCGCAAAGTTCTCCAGTTAGTAATGCAGCACACAACTGTCCAGCATGTTAACCCTTTTGTGGAAACCAACAGAAAAGAGGGTGCAATAATAGAGTCCAACAGAACCAATATATACGTAGTGGTTCCCAATGCTCAACTCACGCAGCCTCTGGTGTAATCCAGTCTTTGCAGACTCTTCAATGAGTACATTAAAGAGTCTTCACAAACTGCATCACACCAGAGGATGTGCCCAGGATCTAGACCTGAAAAGCACTCTGTGGCCAAAAGTACACAGAGGTCTCGTCTCGAAAGTGCCAAAAGCAGAGCCCAGTGGTCAAAGGTCACATTCGAGGCAGAACCTACATTCTTCGGTCTGGTGGGGTACGGACTCTAAAGTTACTGCTGAGGACACCCCAACCCAAGATAGGTACATAAAAAGCATGGCTCACCAACATGTAGATGAAGTTGATTAAAGAAAAAAAAAAATCTCAAAAAAAAAAAAAATCTCAGAAAAAGAGAAGACAAGGAAAAATTGCAAAACTTTTTTTAAATTGTGACAGCAGGTACAGAAACAAGATCCCAGCCCGCTGTCAGAATTAGAAGAAAGATTGGAGAGAGGCTGCAAGAGCTGAAACATATTATATATTCCCAAGGATAAACTTATCCTTTAAGCTGTAACCCAATTGCTGTATCAGTGGTTACCTTCACATGCTAAATAGAATATCAATAAAGTTTTTACAAATTTCGGTGGCTGTCAAGATATCTTGCGTTTTTTTTTTCTTCAAAACACAACCCCCCCCAAAACTTACTTTCCACCAAAATCTATGTAGAACCATCGTTGCAGTAACTCGTATGTCACCAGCGTCACACCAAACTGGGGAGAGGATCTGAACACACGCGCTGCAGACAGAAAAAAGGTCAGCATTTATTGCAGAAAATTAATCCACCTTCCAATATGCATATAGAACAAGAAAGAGACCATTACCTCCAGCTCCCTTCCATAACGCACGATGCCCTTCCTCATGCAGGATTTTTCTAAAGCAGTCTATGACACCTGTGTAGGTGGTCTGACCAGCCCGAGCAGCCACTTGCAGTCGAGTTTTGATGACATCAGCAGGAGTCACCAGAGATGCAGCTGGCATACCTGCAAAGAAATACATGACCTATGAGTATCACTCAACTGACTCAACAACCATGCCAGGAAGAAGGTTATAGAGAAAACGTACACTAGGTTTAGAAAATTACAAATATGGAAGAGAGCAATACTAGAGGAGACAGCTATAACAGGGCTCAAGTGCTGAGTTACTAGCCAGGGCTTAAAGGTTACGCTCCACCAGTTGCCCCACCCAACTCCTGCCCTGCCCCTCAAAACTCCCTATTCAATTATTTAATCCAACCCCTGTACACACTGTCCCACCCTCTCTACAGACTGCCACCCTGGTATACACTGACCCTCTTTTCTCCCCAGTACATACTGTTCTTACTCTTTTATACTCTATCCCCCTCCCAGCGCATAAGCCGCCCTGTCATCATAAATGCCTCTACCAGCCTATCTGTGGCTTGTACATATGTATGTCTGTACAAAGTACAGGGTGGGCAGGAGGGCACAGTACGGGATGGGTAGGCAGGAGGGCACAGTACAGGGTGGGTAGGCAGGAGGGCACAGTATGGGGGGTGAGGGGGTACAGCATGGGGCGAGGGGGCACAGTACAGGGTGGGTAGGCAGGAGGGCACAGTACAGGGGTCACTGAATACAGCTCTGTCTCCCATCCATGCACTGTACACAGTCTGAACACAGCCACTAAGATCTCCTTCTCCCCACACAGCACTCCGACCCTAGAGCTGAAATCCGATTCCCTTACACATACAGAAAGTAGCCAGGATGTGCACAGTGTATAGCTGGCTACTGTGTTTAGTTCTGACCTGTAGAATTCCATGGTCAGAACGGCAGCTCAGTTGCAGCAGGCAGACTTGCACTGTGCATGTGGAAGTTGTGTGTAATGGAATCGGATAGGGAAGAGGATACTGCTGGCACAACATTAGGAGTGGTGGAGGGCTTTGGGGGTGTAGGCGAATTCAGGGGGGGGGGGGGATGTCGGGGTCACATCTGGCTACAATCTTACCACTGCTGCCGCTTGTGTGGGTGGAATGTATAGTGCTCCGATCCCTGCTTTCATCCTCTCCTGTTCATCCCATGTGATCGGAGCAGTACACTCCCTGCCTACACATGCAGCAAATGCCCTGCCTTGGGGTTTATTCTTAACCTCCTACAAAAGGGGGTGCTGGATAGTGCGGGGGGGGTGGACTGAACTGCAGGCCCCCAACACTTGCCCTTAGCTAATTTCCTCTTGCCAAATGCGAGTGGAAATTTTGAGGACTGGCTAGAGGTTCTGCATGTGTTCAATGGATGGGCAGAGGGATCACATAAACCTGTATGCTGTATATACAGCCCTCCTGCAGGCAAGGTCTTGCAAAGCAGATTCGAGTGTGGCTCTAAAGTGTAAACCTAAAGAAAAATCCTCTCTATTCTTTTCCTCTCATTTCTAGGTCCTTTTAAGAATGTAGCCTTTTCATTTTTGCAATCAGATTGCTAACTATAGACGTGGTGATCCTGCCAGTGTCCTCTGAACAGCCCCCTACTTCTTTTCTTCTTCATGCTTAGGCCGGTCATACAAGTGGATAAGTGGAATTTTACCCATAACTTGATAAAAAAAAAAATAATGTTCTTTAGCAAGGAACATTCATTCCACGTTAATATTTCTGCTACCAAAATAAGTGTGTTCTGTAAATCGCCTCCAGCATTGCTTCTGTTTCGTCTTGTTGGAGGCTGCCATTTTGGCTGAAGCCCAGAGCCCCTGAACAGCAGTAAATCTTTAGGCTGTTGGATCAAAATTTGCATGGTTCCTGCCTGCTGAACTGACCGAATTTCAATTCGCCTATGGCCAGCTTGTCACTGGCAGCACAGCTGTGGTAGCGTTGTCAGCTTCATTTTGACCGCAGTTTGATTGTCAGCTTGTGACGTCACGAACTACCATGCCATTGTACAGCATTCAATCAGCTGCTGCTGTATATTCTGATAAGGGAGGGGGAGCCCCCACTGTAAAAATACAATAGTGCAGTGGAGGAGATTCCTGCATCCACATCACTTGAGTGGATGCAGGATTTTTTTTCCCCCGACCATCAGATCCTCTTCCTGGCAGATAACACCCCCCCCCCCCCTTTAACCAAACCATGCACTATTCCTCAGCATATTCACATTCACTAAAGGGATGTTTCTACATTGGTCTTGACGACACTGGAGGGCCTTAGACCTCAGTAATATAGGAGAGGAAGAGGCTGTGGGGATCAGTCTAGCTGCACAGAGGAGACACGGAGTGGAGGATCAAATAAGTAAAAGGACTTTGCAAAGTCCCCTAAATAGAAATCAATATTTTAAGATTTCCTTGAGTTCAACTTTAGGGTTACAGGAATAAAAGTTTCAAGTTTTCCTTACTGGAGAGCTAGTTTTCTGAAACATTAGGGTTATGTGATGCTATCAATTTACAGCAAACTTTGCTTCCAAGGGCGGCAGAGGTCTCCAAAAACCGATTGACCTCATGCTTCCCTGGCAGGAAATTATCTCATGGTGAGACGTGTGCCATCATCCCCTGAGGTTTTCTGTAAAACCCCTAAATTAGAGACTATGAGGAATATGGAGAGGGCTTCCATATCCGCCCCATGACAAAAACCAAAAGGAAAAAACTTGATATGGGATGTTGGAAGCACTCCAGACCACCCCTCTCCGTGTAATGAATGTCAGCATTAAATGAGAATACGAACACTGAAGTCACTCCTCAGGAAGGAGTTAAAGTCTTCCCACTCACAGAGGAAGCCTGGTTAGCCACTTACAGCTCATTAAAGACCAACTCCAGCCAAAACATATTTTTACTTTTGCAAAGAATATGCCATTTTTACTACTGCCATCTGTATCCCCATTGAGATGACTTCCCATCATTTTGCAGTCCACGGGATAGGATTAGAAATGTCTTTAAACGTGAACACTTTGGGGGTTTTTTTTTTACTTTATAGATTCTCTTAACTACAGTTAAGTGGTTACAGTAAAAACACAGAGTGCAACCAACAATTCTCCATAAAGGAGATACAATTTATTTTTTTAACTTGTCTGCTCCAGTTGTAATTACTTAAACCAGAATGAAAACACCCCATTTTTTTTTTGTTATGAGCCCTTCCCCGGGAGGTTTATACTAATATATAAATAGTAATATAATATATTACTACTAATGTGCTAGCATATTAAGACAGACTTGTCTGTAAAAAGAAGCCCTCTAGAGTTGTTCCGTAAGCACTTGGGCGCTTCCGTTTTCTCCCGGTCTTCCTTTCAGGTTCACACGGATCAATCGACATGACGACGTCACTCTCATGCATGCACACAGGAGTCACTTCATCATGCCAGAGTGGTGTCATATGTACTCTGAGCTGTGCATGTGTGACTCTGTACATTACCAGTGTAAAGATGGGAAAAGCATACAGTCTATGACAGAAGAGACCAAAAGGGTCCCTTCTGTCATAAAAACCCTGTCCATCCAGGGTGCCGTGGGTAAAGTTTGAATCCGATTTGATTCTCCCGCATTTCCAGGTCTCCTTTGGTCTTGTGTGGTTTCTTCCACCAACTTGCAGCCCCCTCTAAATATTTTAGTTGCTCAATCGTTTCAATTATGGAAAGGTTATAAGAACAAAATTTTCAATATCCTTTCAGGCCCCACCTCAAGCAGCCTTTTTCGGAGACCCAGCTTTTCCCCCAGGCTTTACCAATCTCCCCAGATTTCACTGGTGGATAGCTTCAGATGTACTTTCACTACATAAATTGGTTGAGAACTCAGTGTTCACCTCCTTACAATCCCTGCAGGCTAAATACCATACCCCAAATAGGGAAATTGTCTATTATCTGCAGATAAAACACTTTTTATCCTGGTTTAAAGAGGAAGTAAACCCCCCCCCCCCTTTTTTTTCTTACCTGCAAAGTAAAAGGTATAATGTGCTAGTATGCATCGCATATTGATGGCCCTAAAGAAACAGCATGGGTGACTGTTCCTTCAGAGCGCATGTACCAATGACATCAGTGTAGTATATATAGTAAATATCTCCTAAATGGTGCAAGTTCAGGAAATATTTACAGTACCTATGGGTAAGCCTTATTATAGGCTTAACTATAGGTACAAATATTGGAGGGAACTTTACTTCCTCTTTAAGGTAGAAGCTGTATCAAACCCTACTCTATGAACAAATCTCTTTGCAAAACCTTAGAGGCAAGGAACTAATTTCTGAGATATATATATTTCTTAGTATTTAGAATTCAACAGATATGCATTTATACATGTCAAAAGAGGAGACTGAATGCTCTTTGGAACCTGCCGCCTTGGACTGGGATGAATGCGTGGAAAACATACAAGGTCTCTTAATATTAGGGAAACCGCTGTTAAACTCTTCACTAGGTGGTACCGGACTCCGGTTAGAGTGCATTCTATCTTCCCTATTGTATCTCCCCTATGCTTTAGAGGTTGTCAGGCTTCTGGCACACTTCATTTGTTTCGGGACTGTTCCAATGTAGTTCTGGTTTGCAGAAAAAAAAGACTACCTTTGCTTCTACAATAACAAGTGCTAAGTTCTCTCTTACCCCGACTCATTGCCTATTCTCTCCCATTTTAGAGGCTACTACATTACAGATGAGACTAATCCATACAATCTGTGTTGCCATCCATTGGGTAGTCGTTTTACATTGGAGAACTTGCTCAGTTCCTCTCTCCTAAGTTAAACTCCAAGTGGATTCCATATGTAGAGCAGTAAAACTATCACACTATGCCTTATTATGATCGTAAATGGACACCTTGGTTTGATAATTGCACTCTTTTTGAATGATTCAATCTTGAGGTTTAGTACTGTATGTCTTCGTTTGTTAATGTTGGTCTTCCCTTTCATCTTCTCTGGAAGTAATTGCATTATCAGCATTATTATCTGCAGTTGTGCCAGGATAATTACACACTTTTATGTATCAGGCTCTTTCAGCCATGTTTTGTATTTTTTGGCTTTTTCTTTACCAGTGTGTTTTCTTGATGTTTCAAGCTGCTATAATCTTTGTACCACCTTTTGAAACTTTTGAATAAAAAAAGTTTGTAAACCGAAAACTCTGTCCATTTGCATTTTTTTTTTTTAATGAGCTCAATTCCACTTTAATGTGGTCAATAGGTAAGTGCCATAGCATTTACAGGGTTTCATCTCACTGCATGAAAAAATATAAAAAAAGGAGATCGAAGGGAGAGCAACCCATGCCAACCTATGTAGAACCCTTGTAAACATGTACAGTATCCAGAGGCTATATGGGAGAATCAGAACAGCAGATACATTTCAGGAAAAATAGTAAGCATTAAAAGTGACTCAGGGAAAGGCCTGCCACTTCAGCGCTGCTAGGAATATCCTTATAGCTGCCAATAGGATACAGAAAATACAGGACATTCTGGTCCCTGTACCACCCACTGCAACCTCATCCACATAACAGAGCAGGTGTACTCTACAGAATAACGTAACAAGAAGCTGTAATCCCACCCAAAAACCTTATAAACCTCTCTGATTACAGAAATCAAAAAAATAGGGGAAGTAAACCGAATTTTCGGACTTTAGCACAGTTCCAATCTTTCTTGGACAATGTTAGCATTTCACTGTTCTGTCTGAAGTTGCCCTTTAAATGTTGGAAGGGAGATTGGAGTTTGAGCTGCGCTGTAGAAAATTGGTAACATGTCTGATGATTGAATTCAGATTTCTGGAGGTGAAAGCTCCTCTGCTTGTGCTTTTTTCACGCCTCTGTGGCTACTGGCACGGAACACACAGGGAGCCGAAAAGCAAGAGAGACTTCAACCTCACCACCGCCGCTGCTGCTGCCGCCGCCACTTAGCCACAGGCTCGCGCAAGGAGGACCGGCTGCCACCACCTCAAATAACCCCAGGAAAACTCTGCGTCCCTTTTCTCCCTGTGCAAAATCAGCAAACCAAACCCAGCTAGGGTTTCTAAGGCAGCTTTTCATCTGGAGCAATGCGTTCATCGTGCAACGCTCGCTCCCACTCCTCCTCATGTCTGGCCGATGATTTCAATTTATTATGGCACAAGACCAACGTATGGAGGTCACACTCCGCCTATTAGATGGAAATAGAGACCATGTGTATGAGGGATTGAAAATGCCGATCACCAAACGGTTATTAGTTTTTTTTTTTTTAAAGAGGAACTTCAGAACTTTTATTTTACATTTAAACTGGGCACAACATAATCCCCATTCACTTTTACTGAAAAATGTCTATGGGGTCTCATACCTTTAAAACCCAATTGAACATATACCATCTACTATACAGGTGCATCAAAACAAAATGTGTACAAAGTCTAATGCCCTGTACACACGACCGGTTTTCTCGTCGGAACAAACTCTGAGGGTTTTTCCAATGGAGTTCCGATGGAATTCCGCTGAAACTCTCTCGCGTACACATGATCACACCAAATTCCGACCGTCAAGAACGCGGTGACTTACAACAGATACGACGGGACTAGAAAAAGGAAGTTCAATAGCCAGTAGCCAATAGCTTCCGTCTTGTACTTACGTCAGAGCATGCGTAATTTTTGGTACGTCGGAACAGCATATAGACGAGCGGTTTTCCCCATAGGAATTGGTTCTGTCGGAAATATTTAGAACATGTTCTATTTCTAGATGCGTCAGAATTTGACGTAAAAAGTGTGATGGGTCATATACATGATCGGAATATACGATGAAAAGCTCCCGTCTGACTTTTTCTGTTGGACATTCCGCTCGTGTGTACGCGGCATTACAGTTCATTTTCTTTAGAAAGAAACTACAGCTTATGTAGAAAAGCTTGTGTCCTGTCAACATGCTGCAGAGAAGGACCCTTGCTCTCTGTGTAGAGGAAGTGGTTTCTGCAGAAGTCAGACATGCCCCCTGTTGAATCAGGGCCAGAGCGCAATAATCAATAGGCAGTGACAGCTTTGTTGATTGTAGAGTTTAGCGGGGTGGGGTGGGTTTCAAACCTACATAGAAAGACCACACTTTCTGGCAGCTTGGTAAAGACTGGCCAGAGCCTGTAGACAACTGTACCTCAATTTTTCCAAGGTGCAGCAAAGACTAACGGTGACCATGGTGCATGAGAAGCCAAGTTCCATACTCAAAGACTTCCATGCCAAATTTCTAAAGGTTTGGGACACCTGGATATCGTAGAACACCATCCGGATTATAGACAGAACTGCGCTTGGTTTGACGAGTTTCGTCATTGGCCCTTCGCACCCCAGCCACTGGTGCATGTGGAAAAAATATATACACAACAAACCAATTGTAGCGCTGTCCCCACTTTTCACATTCCAACAGTGTTCAATGTCAACACTGGAACTCCTGCATGGGATGGACACTGTTATGTGTACATAAGCCACCTATTGGCTCAATCACTCTCGGCTCAGAACGCTTGCATGGACCTGCCGGCGCTTGTATGACGTCACTCAAAAACAAGGGAGGGGGAGCGCAGTGGTGCAGCATGGCCTCCTTCAGGCCTGAAGGAGGCCACGCCTCCAAAACATGTTGTCTAAGGCATTCGTTTGAACTATACGAGAGGAGCCAGCTGCACCACTGCGCTCCCCCTCCCTCGTTTGAGTGACGTCATACAAGCGCTGGCTGGCCCGTGCTAGCGTTCTGAGCGGAGAGTGGTTGAGCCAACAGGTGGCTTATGTACACATAACAATATCCATCCCATGCAGGAGTTCCAGTGAGCCAGCCAAATCGAACAGAGCAGGAGAGGAGGTCACTGTGGAGCTATACATGTGTGATACCATTGGGTGGCAGTGCAACCTTTGTATGGTATAGATTTGAACTTTTAAACAATAACACACTAGGGTTGGCATGCACTCTCTCGTGTGTTTTTCATGTACTGGTGCATGTGGGCTCCCCTAACTATTGCTGGCCATACACAACTCTACTTTCAGACGATTATTGCTGAACTGGCTGAAATTTGAACCAAGGGTGACCATGTTGTCATCACGTGATGCAACAAACTACAACTGAAAATTGAAGCAGCTAGGGAAAAAAAACGGTTGGCTAAATAGTGACTGTAGTCAATGTTGAACACGTATGTAGTAATCCTTTAGATTTCTGGGACTGCACAAGAGAAATTAATGCATGTATGGCTAACCTTAATGTGGAAATAAACCCACTGATTTAACAGTTTAAAAAAACAGTTACACTCTGCAGGTTCTGACAATGTAACGGTCATATTGGTTGTGCTCTCAGTCAAATTATCAAACCATCAAATGGATGGTGGCATAATGGATGCAGCATCATTGCAGTTGATCAGAGGTCAACATAGTAGCTTCCACGGCTGAAAATGATAGGAGGAGTTTGTTACCTTTTTATACACAAATGCAAAGCTTTCCACCATCTCCTCTTAATCTGGCCACAAATACATATGAATTCTGAATTAATGAGGATTTGCATTAATCAGAATGGTTGATCAGATTTAAAAGTAATTTTTTTTTTTGTCATGCAAACTTTTCTTCCAATACGATGGAAGAAATATGCATCCAATTTAATATCCTATAGAAATTGCTGATCCCAAATCTGTAAAACTGGATCTTTATTCTAACACAGGTCTAAAGATTAAGGTGATACAGTGCCTTGAAAAAGTGTTCATACCCCTTGAAATTTTCCACATTGTCATTTTACAACCAAAAATGTAAATGCATTTTATTAGGGTTTTATGTGATAGACCAACACAAAGTGGCGCATAATTGTGAACTGGAAGGAAAATTATAAATGGTTATCAAAATGTTTTACAAATAAATAGGTGAAAAGTGTGGTGTACCATTTGTATTCAAGCCCCCCCCCCCCCCCCAGTCAATACTTTGCAGAACCACCTTTTGCTGCAATTACAGCTGCAAGTCTTTTTGGCGATGTCTCTACCAGCTTTGCACATCCAGAGAGGGACATTTTTGCCCATTCTTCTTTGCAAAATAGCTCAAGCTCTGCCAAATTGGATAGAGAACGTCTGTGAATAGCAATTTAAGTCTTGCCACAGGTTCTCAATTGGATTTAGGTCTTCCCTTTGACTGGGCTATTCTAACACATGACTATGCTTTGATCTAAACCATTCCATTGTAGCTCTGGCTCTATGGTTAAGGTTGCTGTCCTGCTGGAAGGTGAACCTCTGCCCCAGTTCCAAGTCTTTTGCATACTAACAGGTTTTGTTCTAAGATTGTCCTGTATTTGGCTCCATCAATCTTCCCATCAACTCTGACCAGCTTCCCTGTCATTGTTGAAGACAAGCATCCCCACAACATGATGCAGTTACCATGTTTCATGGTGGGGATGGTGTGTTCAGGGTGATGTGCAGCGTTAGTTTTCCACCACACATAGCATTTTGCTTTTAGGCCAATAAGTAAAATGTTGGTCTCATCTGACCAGAGCACCTTCTTCCACATGTTTGCCGTTTCCCTCACATGGCTTCTGCAAACGGGACTTCTTATGGCTTTCTTCTTGACGCTCTTCCATAAAGGCCAGATTTGTGGCGTGCACAACTAATAGTAGTCTTGTAGACAGATTCTCCCACTTGAGCTGTGGATCTCTGCAGCTCCTCCTCTTGGCTGCTTCTCTGCTTAATGCTCTCCTTGCCCGGCCTGTCAGTTTAGGTGGACGGCCATTTCTTGGTAGGTTTGCAGTTGTGCCATACTCTTTCCATTTTTGGCTGATGGATTGAACAGTGTTCCGTAAGATGTTCAAAAGATTGGGATTTTTTTTTTATAACCTAACCCTGCTTTAAATTTCTCCACAACTTGTCTGGTGTGTTGACTGGCCTTCATGATGCTGTTTGTTCACTAAAGTTCTCTAACAAACTTCTGAGGGCTTCATAAAACAGCTGCATTTATACTGAGATTAAATTACACACAGATGGACTCCATTTACTAATTAGGTGACTTCTCAAGGCAATCGGTTCCACTAGATCAGGGGGCTTCAAACTACGGCCCTCCAGTTGTTCAGGAACTACAATTCCCATCATGCCCAGTCATGTCTGTGAATGTCAGAGTTTTACAAGGCCTCATGGGATGTGTAGTTTCGCAACAGCTGGAGGGCCGTAGTTTGAGGATCCCTACACTAGATTTTAGGTAGGGGTATCAGAGTAAAGGGAGCCAAATACGAATACACACGACACTTTTCACATATTTGTAAAACATTTTGAAAACCATTTATCATTTTCCTTCCACTTCACATTTTGTTTCACTTTGTGTTGGTCTATCGCATAAAATCCGTGGAGTGATCCCTGCTAAGCAAGCAGAGGCGCCCGTGTGAAAGGGGCCCAAGAGCAATTTCACACTAATGAGGTTTTAATGTGTTCCTAATAACTTACAATAAAAGGTGCTTTTTGATGACCACAGATGCAACATGAAGGACTTTTCAAAGTGCAGCGCACCTGCAGTGTGGGCAGTTACATAGGATATCATGTGGAATAGTGTATGTGCTTCTTTCTGCCCTGGAAAAGTGCACCAGTGTGAAAGGGGCCTTACGGTGGCCAAAGAACTTTATACGTGCCATTGGTCCAGTTTTGAGCTTTCCCACAGGCACTGTGGAGGGGACTGCTTGACTTGGATGAAAGGAACCATGTTTTCTTGGGTTCCTTTCAGGAACGGCGACACGACCAAAAGACTTTGGATTATACGATCCAAGGCCAGCCATAGACAAGTCGAAAAACTAACGACCAAGAATTTTCATTTGGTTTTCAACTCGTGTTTGGTCGGCCTTGGATCGTATGGATCACGCAATCGAAAGTACCTGAACTAACATGCTGGATTTTTATTTATTTTTTTCTTTTAGAAAAATTGAACAAATGATGACACAATCGTATGTGCCTTTTTTGTTTTTCGTTTGTCAGAACATTTGGTTTTTGACTCGTCTACGACCATCCTAAATGAAAAACTCAGACTTTTCATTCGGAAGAGATCATGTGACTATCAAATGCCTAGAATATTATTATTTTTTACCATTTAGCCAGCAGTGGTTAAAAAGATCAGCATTTCTCCCCGCTTGTTATACTTTATCAATCCCAGCAAGTCTGATTAAAATGTGTAAAGTGTGTGTTTTCATTAAAATATATCTCCCAGTATATATCTATGTAATATATTGGTTTGTTGGAGGCCCAATCTATGACAGATCAGTGGTCGCAGTTCACAGAATTGTTTGTCGTTTCTTGTAAGTGTATTTTGGGCCGCAATGAAATATTCTCTGTCAAGACTGGCAGCTTAATTCTATGTATGGAATATTTTCTTTAAACCACAATTTACAATTTTTACTTTATATCTCCCTATGGCGTTCTATATTTACACTTTCTTCTCTGCGTGGCTGTTTATTGCGCTGAAATGGGTCAGTTTATGCCGCCAGACCATACTGGTTTGGCTGCAGCCCTCGTGGGCTCCATAGAGAAGAGAAAGATTTCAACATTTACTCTGAGGCAGCTTAGTTTGGACTTTCTATACCATCAGTCATAAAACTGTAATGGATAGAGATTTTATGTTGTAGCTAGAAGGATCAGAGGAAAATTAGGTTTAATGCAACAGAAAGTTGTAGATACTATAAACGGCTGGCAGACATGGCAGAAAAATCAACAATACCTGAACTTTCTAAACCCCACCCCCTGACCTCATACATTAAATCGGGCAGTAATATCACAGGCAGGGTCATTTCTCTTTTTTCAGCATCAGCAATCCTTAATTATATGGAGATTGGAGCTCACATGAGCCCCCGGGATCTGTAGCATTTTCCAAGTTGTTATGACACGGACCATCATTCCACCCTAAAAGAGGACTAGCAGCAAGATATTGGAGCCCCGTATCTTCAGAGGACAGCACCAAGGCAAAGGAAAAATGTGGATCTTTTACCTACAGGTATCAGGCCATTTATTGTTAATGTATATTCTACACCTGGAGTTGGGATTTAAAGGTGACGCCCAGTCTTACATTTAGTCTTGCAACTCCGAACCTATAAGCACTACTGCTGTCCTGAAAATCCTTACTCTAATTTTACCACACACTGCAAGCTTCTCCCAGTATGAATTAGAAGATGCAGCAAGTCACATCAAGTCTACCTCATTTCCTGGCTGGAGGATGCCCAGCACCATCTAGCCCAGGGGTGTCAAAATGCAATTTCATTGTGGGTCACATCAGCATTATGGTTGTCCTCGAAGAGCTGGTTGTATCTGAAAGACACGGTGTGCAGAGCTGATCTTCCCTTATATCACAGTGCACCCCACTTACCAGCTGCCTGGAAAAAGATGGGGGTTGGAGCTAGGAAGCAGAAAGTGCAAGGTCTGGAAGAGGACCAGAGGAGGCTGGGAGTCAGCTGCCTGAATCTGCTAGAAATTCAGCCCCCACAACAAAACAGCCAACAAGCTTTACAAAAAAGAAAAATACATTGGGGTGGTTGCCATCTTTTTTGTATAGCTTGTTTGATGTGGTGTCTGCCTATAATTTATCCACTGCTACTGTATATATGCTCCAATTTGGAGAATCTCAAACTATAGAGCTAGGTTCGCAGTATACAGAGGAGCCTTGATGCGAGCACTGCTGCTTCCTATTTTTTGCAAATGTGTGCGACAGAACCCTCTGTTTAAAGGCTCCATGCACACTGAAGCTCATAAACGGATGTTTTTGGGAGTTTTTTTCTATAACAGCCTATAAACTCACCTCTATGTTATCCTATGTGTACATGCACACATGGACGTTCATCAGTAGGGGAGTTTATGAGCCGTCAGACGCAGGTAAAAGCTGTTACGGGGCGTTAAGCCTCATCAGGCATTTCCCTGCCTCTATTCAAAATCAATGGTTGCCTATGAGCCCATCGATTTGATGATCCGACTTGCGTTGCGACTTGTGTGCTGAGGATGAAGGGGAACCAACACCAAAATGAAAAAAAAAAAAAAAAAATTGGCATGGGGGTACGGACGATACCAGACCCTTCAGCCTGGTATGGATTCTAAGGGGAACTCTCACTCGCAAAAAAAATAAATAAACATAAATGGCGTGGGGTCCCTCTCAAAATCCATGCCAAACCCTTATCTGAGCATGCAGCCAGTAGGTCAGGGGAGACAAGTGAACACTGGCAAGGCACACAGTTAACCCTTTGATCATGCCTGGATGTTTAACCCCTTCCCAACCAGTGTCATTAGTACAGTGACACTGTATTAGTGCCACTAGTTCCCGCAAAGTGTCAGTGTCCGAATGTCCGCCGCAATTCGGCAGTCCCGCTGCAAGTCGCTGATCGCTGCCATTATTAGCATAAAAAGAAATTCCTTCAATATATACGATAGTATGTATACGCTATAATGCTCACATAAACCAATCAATATATGCTTATTGGGAAACATGTTGTAGCAGAATAAATATTGGCTCAAATTTATGAAGAAATTCGATTTTTTTACATTTTTGTATTGGATATCTTTTATAGCAGAAAAGTAAAAAAAAATATATATATATTTTTTTAATTGCTGTTTTTTTTTGTTTATAGCGCAACCCCCCCCCAAAAAAAAAAAAAAACGCAGAGGTGATCAAATACCACCAAAAGAAAGCTCTATTTCTGGGGAAAAAAAATGACACATTTTATTTGGATCCAGCGTAGCAGGAACGTGCAATTGTCAGTTAAAATAATGCAGTACCATATCGCAAAAAATGGCCTGGTCATGGAGGGTAAATCTTCCGAAGGTCAAGTGGTTAATAGTTTGTCCCAACCCCTGCAACTTTTATACTGCACATAAATAAAAATTCATATAATGAACACTATCATTGAAGCTATTAATGCTATAAAGTTCCCAAAATGCAATGGGGGGAATTTATGAAAACTGGAGTGGAAAGAATCTGGAACAGAAGTCCATGGCAACCAATCAGCTTCTATCTTCAGCTTGTTCAGTTTTAAAAACGAAAGATAGAAGCAGATTGGTAGCCATGTACATCTGTTCCAGATTCTGTCTGCTCCAGTTTTGATAAATTCTCCTCAATGGGTTTTTCGCTATGGTGGACCCCACTATACATTATAACTATACTATATATCGTCACGTCTCAGCATGCCCTGTTAGCTGACAGCCAACCTCAGGTCTACTCATGCCAATTCTATAGTTTCATATTTCAGCTTTTCCCTTCTTCCGGTACCTTAATGGCCCAGCTTTACAATGCTGCGACGCTGAAAGCCTTGAAGTGCAGATGACAATCTTAAGTCAGGCAGGTTGACATTTCAGAGGCCATGTATTACATTACGATAATATGCCGCAAAGGAGGCGGCTTTCCTTCTCCCCCTCCTCCAGAATCTGAAATGTATTGTTTCATATCTCTAGATGTGTTTGGAAATGGTGCAGCGAAACGTAGATTCACAGCCTTGTAGATTGCAAGCCTGACAGAAATGAAAGTATAAAGGCAGCCTGTGTGACTAAACTTCAAAAGGGATTTATCTGCGTCTGCAATCACATCAGGAGCTTGAAAGAGACAGAGGGGAGCGGCCGAATTTCAGAAGCTGTTTGGCATGTAGATGGGTGCTTGCATTTCACGTCTGCACGCGGGCTACCATGTTCAAGGCTTGTTTTGTTAAAGGAAAAAAAAAAAAATGGCGGGATGCAGGCAAGTCTAAAGGCATTTCTATCTGATCATTTAGGTAATGAAGAATGGTGGGGAGATAATGGATACAAGAATGGGTCCAGTCAAGTTAAAAAACAAAACAAAAAAAACAACAAAAACAAAACAAATTAAGTACATAAATACAACATTTATAGAAATAATCTTTAATGTCGGTGTTTCTTTTCCCTGCAGAGGTTTACTTCTATGGCAGCCCCACCTGAGCCAAATAGTCACCTATCATTTGCTCCCGCACCAAGGTTGCCATTAGCTACACTAAAGATTTAGTGTAGCTAATAGCAACCATTTCCGTGAGCCAGAAAAATACAGCCAAATAATAAGTACTTTTATACTAGCCATACATACTTCTATTACTCTTATTCAGCCCATGGGCTGAAAGCAATCAAATCAAGAGTCTTCTCCATTCCATGCTAAACAGCTGGATGGAGGAACGCACACTGCTGGCTATTGTATTTAGACACCACCCTTGGCTGCCTGACAATCTACACAGTAGAAGAGCTACTGTAGATGAAATTACTGAAAAGGTAGATATAAAAAAGCAGATTTTTGATGCATTTTCAGGGTTAAGATAAAACAAGAGAAAAAATAAATAAATAAAACTTTCTGTATGCAGCTCATCTCCCAGGTCCTCTCCTTGTCCTTACCGGAGCCCCACCTCAAACCAGCGCTGTGCCAGAGAGTAGCAGCTCTCCCGGCTCTCTCCCTTCTGGCTGGACAGAGATGCAGCATTTGGAAGTCATTGTCTCCTCCTGCTGTGAAGAGACAGTGGGGGGTTGTCGGGGCTGAGCCGTGCTCTGTGCGTCAATGGACACACAAAGCGTGACTCTGGATTAAGCCAGCACAAGTGCCCTCATAGCAAGCGGCTTGCTATGGGGGCACTCGGCAGGGGGAGGCGCAATGAGTGCCAGCAGGGAACCCGAGAAAGGGGGATTGGGCTGCTCTATGCAAAACATTTGCACAGAACAGGCAAGTATGGCATGTTTGTTTTATTTGTTTTTATAAACTTTGGTTTACAATCACTTTATTGTTGGTTTCCGATAGAAAGGTGTCAGAACACACAGTACATTGCAGTTTGTTGTGTATGGGGCTGTGTAGCTACAGACCAGTCAAGGTGCCCATGCTGACCTGTGTCTACGGCCAAACCGCCTACAATGGGTACGTCAGCATCAGCACTGGACCACGAAGCAATGGAAGAAGGTGGCTTGGTATGATGAATTCAAGAATGGTTTGAGAAACAACAGATTAAAAAGGTGTTGGACTTGACCTCCAAATCTCAATTAAGTCGAACATCTGTGAAATGTGCTGGAAAAACAAGAAAGATCCATGGATCCTCCACTTCCCAGATTACAGGATTTGAAGGATCTGCGAAAGGTGGCTTAGTGTCTGAAAAAACTTTCAGGGGTCCTAGTGGAGTCCATGCCTCAATGGGTTAAGGTGAGTGGTCATAATAGTGTTGCCGATTGTGTTGCTATGGCTTTTTAGTGATTTTCATGGCATAAATATGGAGTAACATTTTTAAGACCATGTATTTAGAATGTATTCATATACTAAAGAACCTGGTGGACTACTTCATGAGCTCGGGACAGGAAACGATGCTACAGGAAGCAGGGGGAGAAGAAAGTGGACTTGAACAAGCATCACCAGGAAGAATAAAGCTTTAGAGAGATTAGTGTATGCCTATCACATACATTGTACATGTTTGCTAGGAGGTTAGGGAGCCTGTACATGTTGTAGCCATAATATATGATACTTTGTATGCAGTGAATTATTTTTCCTACAGTTGTATGTGTGGAATCCCGATTTAGTAAAGCATATTAATACACTACAGAGGTTTCTATGCTTCCTTGGGTATACTGCAAAGAACCTCAAAGCAAAACACTGATCAACAAATCAGTATACAACAAATAAAGATCAGAGTTAAAGGGATTGTACACCCTTGTGGTTTTTCACCTTAAAGTGTTACTAAACCCGCAACAGTAATATCAGTCTGTATATGCACCATAGCATGCTTGGTATACTCACTGTGGAACTTAAGGGGTTAATCCTCTGCATTGTGCAAAAAGGGCTGTTTTATCCTGTATGCACAGATCCTCCCCCTCCTGCACTCTCTATCTGGGGAAGGCCAGTTAACACAGGCAGGGTAGCCGACCTGCACATGCTCAGTTGTCTCGCTTATGCTGGAGAGAACAGTTACTTGTTCTCAGAGCTAGCCGGGTCACATGATATTGACATCACACATGTGGGCGTGTATACAGGCTGTAGTGGAAATCTTCTCCTACCTTAACTCTCAGCACTGGAGAAACTGCAGTTTATTATGTAACCGTGGTATACAGATCATCCAAAGGTATATAGTGGCAGGATTTTAATGTAAAAATAGTTATAAGCTGTGGGCACTGTGGGTGTTGGGGGGGGGGGGGGGGGCAGATTAACTATTTTCATATTACTGGGTTTAGTAACACTTTAATGCATTATATTCATTAAAGTGAAAAACCTCCTGACCTCCTGTGATGCAGCTGCCCCCCCGACCCCCCTTGTACTTGCCTGAACCTGGTGTCTCGGTTCCTGATCGGATTGATAGCAGCGCAGCCATTGGCTCCTGCTGCTGTCAATCAAATCTAATGACACGTGAGTCGGGGGGTGGGGGGAGTCCTGCTGTGTCAATAGATGTAGCAGCAGGACACAGGAGCATGCCCGCATGAGTTCCCAGAGGTAAAGCGGCTCTTCAATGGGCATGTGAGAAGAGGAGGAGCCAGGAGCGCAACTGAGGGACCCCAGAAGAGGAGTGCAAAACCAATTGCACAGAGGAGGCAAGTATGACATGTTTTTTTTTTTTTTTTTTTTTTTAAACAAACAACCTTTAGTTATCCTTTAAACTACTTTTCTCCGGCTCACCTTCAGTTTCAATAATCATAATAAAAAAAAAAAAAAAAAGTTTCCCTACCTACTTTATATGTCCCTAGCTATTTAAGTTGTAAATCAAATAAATGCACTAAATATTTCACTAAAACCTTGCTCAAGAGACAGTCAGAGTCTCAAATCTTCTTTCTTCCGGTCTGTGGTTTGGGAGGGTGCTTTTTGTAGTTGCTCCATGGCTTCCTGCTGATGTAGATGCTGCCCAAACTATCGATCACAGGCCTCTTACAGGATCCTGAAGGCTTCCAGTGGCAGCGTCCATGTACCGCACACTGCTCTCCAGATCCAGAAGAGATGCCATGGACTGTAACCTAGATGCCCCATTGGGATACCAACAGTACATTTGTGTCAAATACATTAATTAGTATACAAGTATATCTAGCTAAGGTTCCAGCACCATCAATCTACTATGTCACAGATTGACACATGGCAGCAGACTTAGGCAAGTAAAAGAGTGTCTTAGAAGCTTCTTAATGTAGATCTAATGAATGGCTAGCAACGGGTCAGAGCACTGGGATTTTTCACCAGAGATCAGGAACACAGATTTAAACGAGCTGTCGTCTGCCTCGTTAGCACAGTAGGTAGCCCATCAGTCTCATAAATGAGAAGGCATCTTTTTGCTCAAGTTTAACTGCCTTCTGACCCAAATATGTCCTGCTCTACATACCTGTATCCTGATAAAACCCTTACCCCTTATTATCACGCCAGCATCTGGATAAGGAAACCATGTATTCTGTGTAACATTTTGTGATATTCAAAAAAATAAAAAATGTAAGGAATGTCAAAGACCACCCAGTGATATTTATGAAGGTTCATCTATCTTCTACGACAACTATAAGCAGGTGTGTTTTATCAGTTAGGTTACCAGAGCCACAGACGATAAAAGGGGGGTTGTTTTTTAATTTTATGGAGTCTAATCCTGCTGTCAGTCCTAATTGTTGTGGTTAAAAGAAGGTGAAACAACCAGTTTGCAACAAAAAAACAAAACAAAAAAACAACACATTGTAGACAAGATGGTGCTACTGTACTGCAGCGAAAGCATATCTTACACACAGTAATGATAACAGCTGTTTCTTAAATATCAATACCTGCATTCATATTCCTATACAGACCACACATGTATGGCTGTCAAATGACATCACACACACACAAAGCAAAGATTTGCGTCTTACCCCTCCACAATGTACAGCAACCTAACTGCAACCCATAGCAGGAAGGGCCCTCCTGTGTTACTTTTCAATGGTGATAGAATATTAACTATTGTATGATTCTGTCACACTCAAGTGCTCAGACAATTATGAAGACCGCCAGAAGTCAGAATGTAAATAGAACATGGCGACTTGCAACGAGGGGAAAAAACATATTTGATCCTCTGCTGATTTTGTACATTTGCCCACTGACAAAGTACTGATCAGTCTATCATTTTAATGGTAGGTTTATTTAATAAATTGATTTGCATTTTAACCACTCCAATCCCGGGCACTTGTACACCCCTCCTGCCCAGACCAAATTTTCAGCTTTCAGCACTCTCACACTTTAAATTACAATTGCGCGGTCATGCTACACTGTACCCAAGCTACATTTTTATCATTTTGTTCCCACAAATAGAGCTTTATTTTGGTGCTATTTGATCACCTCTGGGATTTTTATTTTCTGCTAAACAAATAATAAAAAAAAAAAAAAGACTGAAAATGTTACAAAACTTTGTAAATAAGTACGTTTTCTCCTTCACTGATGGGGCAGCACTGACGGGCACTGATACGGCGGCACTAAAACAGCACGGATGGGCACTGATGTATGGTACTGATGGGCATCACTGATTGGTAGGCATTGTTTGGTACCGATTGGCATCCCTGGTGGCCATGGGTGGCATAACTGGTGGTGACTAGGGGTGGGCATCCTCGGGGGGGGGGGGGGGGCTTTGCTGATGAGCAGCACAGACCCCACTCTCCACCATGGCCAAGAACAAAGTTGTCCAAGGATGTCAGGGACAAGATTGTAGACCTACACAAAGCTGGAATGGGCTACAAGGCCTTCGCCCAAGCAGCTTGTTGAGAGGGTGTCAACTGTTCGTACGATTATTTGCAAATGGACGAAGCACAAAATAACTGTCAATTCTCCTTCAATCTGGAGCTCCATGCAAGATCTCACGGGGATCTTGTGGAGTTTCAATGATCATGAGAATGATGAGGAATTAAGCCCAGAACTACAAGGGAGAATCTTGTCAATGATCGCAAGGCAGCTGGGACCATAGTCACCAAGAAAACAACTGGCAACTCTATGCCATGAAGGACAGAAATCCTGCAGCACCCGCAATCCCTCTGCTCAAGAAAGTACATGTACACAGCCCGTCTGAAGTTTGCTAATAAACATCTGAATGAGTCAGAGGAGAACTGGGTGAAAGAATAAATCAATATATAACTTTTATGAAATGCGTTTTTCTGTATTTTTTTTTGTTATTCTGTCTCTCATTGTTAAAATAAACCTACCATTAAAATTAGAGAGTGATTATTTCTTTGTCAGTGGGGAAAACCTACAAAATCAGCAGGGGATCAAATACTTTTTCCCCTCGCTGTAACCACTTTCCCACCTGAAGATGTACCCCCTCCTTCATGACCAGGCCATTTTTTGGCACATTTTTTGGTAACAGACAATTGCGCGGTCATGCAACACTGTACCCAAGCTAAATTTGTATAATTTTTCCCCCACATATAGAGCTTTCTATTGGTGGTGTTTGATCTCCACTGAGTTTTATTTTTTGGGCTATAAATCAAAACAGACTGACAATTAAAAATAAAATTAATAAAATAATATATATTTTTTTACTTTCTGCTATAAAACGTATCCAATTTTTTTCCCCTTTTAAATCACATTTCTTCATAAATTTACGCCAATATGTATTCTGCTACATATTTTTGGAAAAAAACAATAAATAACAATAAGTGCATATTGATTTGATTGTGCAAAAGTTAGAGCATCCACAAACTATGATATATATACACAATGGAATAAAAAATAATAAATAATGTACATACTAGTAATAGCGGTGATCAGTGACTTGTAGCCACTGTGATCACAGAGCACGCCACCCGCACCCTGTAGTGGGCGTGATCACGAGTGGCTGTCATACAACGGCCTCCCAGAACTAGCCGGCAAGTGGATAATTGCTGTGTGTCCATGGAGCAGATATTTAACCCTCTAAATATGTTCTAGTGATCATTGTTCTCTGGTACAGAAAGTAGTGGGAAACTCACAATACAAATGCTTTCACAGAAACAGGAGGTAAACTCTCAGTTGACAGTTTTTTTCCATCCAAAACAAAACAAAAAAAAAAAAGTCTGGGATTTTTTTTTTTTTTTAATATATGTTCATTCGCATGCATTACATGGTTCCTATACCTGCATTCAGTTTTAGGTCTACCTGCTTTTCTTGCAAGAAAAGGTTTTCAGTGTTTTTGAAATGATAACTTCTAATAAAAGATTTGACAGAAATCTCGCAAACATGGCCTATACATGTGTGTATCTAGCCAAGCTTGTTAATAAAAAGGGACGTGGCACCCCAAAATCTACACAGTATCCTGAGTTATTTTAGTATAATCAAAATAGTGTAGCTCTATCATAATCCAAACGTTTGTCAGATCATAAAATATATAAAATGATAAATGTTAGATTAGGATAGCGCTACACCTATTATGATTACACAGTTATGTTTATGCACAATTGAGAGTGAAAGAGTGTGGGCAGCAGCAGACATTGTTTTATTAATTTCATGGGTGGCAGTGCAAAAGGGTGTTTTAGTTATTTTAGCCCGAGTTGTTTTGCATACATCCATTATTTTATCTCATGATAAATTTTCACATCAGAATATTCCTTTTGCCAAAAAATCAAATACGGCATTGTCTAGTTCTTACCGGCGATGGCACCAGCCAGGAGGAGGTACCCAGGGCTCACCCTACCATCTTCTGATGCAAAGGCGCTCTTCATATGGGCATAACAGGGGAAGTAGATAGCAGAGAAGGGATGTCGCGAAGAAAGCATGCCTTGGCGCCCTGTGGTAAAAACAGTTACAACCATTTAGAAAAGTGCATTAAAAAACAATATCACAGACTCAGCACACACAAGGAAAACCGGTACATGCTCTGTACAATGACTGCGCCAGCCTGGGTTGAAGAAATGCTTATTTTCTTACCCAGCTGAACAATCGCTGGCACTCTGACAGGTTTACTACCAGCCTATGCTCTGTGCTGATGTATAACCAAGGAATAAAAAGATACATAAGTATTAGCAGTTGTATTGATAACATCTGAAGAGAGAAAAAAAATGTAAACAGACACTTCCCATCTAATCTGACAGAGCTTGAGATATTTTGCAAAGAAGAATGGGCAAAAAATTTCACTCTCTAGATGTGTAAAGCTGGTAGAGACATCCCCAAAAAGACTTGCAGTGAAAGGAGGTTCTACAAAGTATTGACTTGGGGGGGGGGGGGGGACTGATTACAATTGTACCCCACACTTTTATTTGTAAAAAATGTTGAAAACCATTTATCATTTTCCTTCTACTTCACAATTATGTGCCACTTTGTGTTGATCTATCACATAAAACCACATTTACCCCCTTGATCGCGCCCTAGTGTTAACCCCTTCCCTGCCAGTGACATTTTTATACAGTAATCGGTGGCTATTTTTAGCTCTGATCTCTGAAAATTCCATGGGGTGGTGAATACTTTTTCAAGGCACTGTAATAAGACCAAGTTGTCTAGTAAAAGTAGATGGTTGAGGTGAACCAATAACACTGACCAGGGTGCTTACAATGATCAGCTTTTAATAATTTATGTACAACCTTAATTTCAAAAAGGAAAAACGTGCAACGTTGTACCCAAAACAAAATTTATGTCCTCTTTTTCCAGCTCTCTCTCTACTCCCCTGTCAGAATGGGGATCTGTTTATATTGACAGATCCCTTGTTCTTGCACTCTGAGGAGTGATCACGAGTGGCCATTGCATGCCCCCTATAGCTTCTTAAAGCGGCTGATGTATAATGACGGCAATTCACGCAGCCGTGCCAACCTGCGGCGGCTGGTCGGTAAGTAGTTAAAAAGCATTAGGTGTTTGGCTCTAACACTTGCTCTCTCCAGTCTGACAATGCTGCTGTGCAAAGGTGTCTCAATT
Source organism: Lithobates pipiens (assembly GCF_037356315.1). Classification (NCBI taxonomy): domain Eukaryota; kingdom Metazoa; phylum Chordata; class Amphibia; order Anura; family Ranidae; genus Lithobates; species Lithobates pipiens. Next base: position 54,800,175 of record NW_027507764.1, on the reverse strand, counting down.
GCTGCTAAACCCACAGTGGAGACACCCTAGCACAAAAAGTGTGTTACTAGCTAGACCACTAGATGAAAAAGAAAACCAGCCTAAACAGGAAAACGAATGCAGCCACCAAAATCTTAGGCCGCGTACACACGGGCGGACTGTTCGCCCAACTTTGTCCGCTGAACAGTGTTTCAGCGGACAGTCCGCTCGTGTGTGGGCTTCAGCGGACAGTTTCAGCGGACAGTCTGACGAACAAAGTTTTTCGGAAATCCCGTAAAACTGTCCGCTGAAACTTGGTTTGAGAGGACAGTCCGCTCGTGTGTAGGCTTGTTCGTCAAACTAAGTCTCGCGCATGCTCAAAGAATTTACACGCCGAAGGTTGCATTGCAGTGTATAGGACGTCGTTTTTCTAGTCCCGTCGTACGTGCCGTTCACGTCATCGCGCACGGTTTCAGCGGACTGTTCGTTCATCGTGTGTAGTCAAGTGTGAGCGGACTGTTTGTCAAACTGTTTGACGAACAAAGTTGGGCGAACAGTCCGCCCGTGTGTACGCGGCCTTAGTTTTAAGGATTAGTAAGCTTCAATAACACAATTTAAAAAAGAAAGAAAATCAAGACAGAGCGATAGGAAAGTGCGAGGGAGGTGAGAATTAGTGTCTGTGAAGAGTTTTATGATTTAAGAGAACCTATAAAACTCTCCTCTAAATGGCCTTGGTCACCATTTCTCAACAGGTATGCCATCTGGATCCTTCAAGCACGCCACGCTGTGCCCGGTATTCTTGAGCTACATCATGCATTTCCACTGCACAGACAAGCTGGCTGCCAGCACCATGAAACGTATGATGCTAATCCAGGAAGGGTGGCATTCACTGCAGCCCCACCATTCAGAATAGGACTAAATTCCACCTCGTCTTGACCTGCTCTGCCTCCCACCCTCAAGTCCAACCTATGTGTGTGATTTTATGTCAGTACTACATTGTATATCCCTGTATGTTGTGGTCTAATAGTTTTTTGAAATTATCGATGCCCCCCCCCCCCCCCCCCCGCTGAAACCACCACCTGTGGAAGAGAATTCCACATCCTAACTGCTCTTACAGTAAAGAACCGTCTATGTAGTTTAAGGATAAACCTATTTCTTCTAGTTTTAGTGAATGGCCACGTGTCTCAAATTCCTTTTCGCTGAAAAGTTTTATCCATATTGTGGAACACCAGTATGGTATTTAATATAGGAAAAGTGCATTTTGGGACTTTAAATGAGGTCAGCAGCAAAGGGACGCCAGCCTCCATCCCTGTCAGTAATTTATAAATTACCAGTATGGTATTTGTACATTGAAATCATATCCCCTCTGAAGCGTCTCTTCTCCAGAGAGAATAAGTTCAGAGCTTGCAACCTTTCCTCATAATATCCTCCAGACCCTTTATTAGTTTTGTTGCCCTCTCTGGACTCGCTCCATTTCCAGTACATCCTTCCTGAACAGAACTGGACAGCATACTCCAGGTGTGGCCGGTCCAGAGTCTTGTAGAGCGGGAGAATTATTGTTTTATCTCTGGAGTTGTGTTGTGGTGTGGTAAAGATCAGAAGGAAGTGGACTTATGTGAAAGGGAGTGCTGAGGACTCTGATGTGAAAGGGGGGGACTGCTGTGAAAAAAGGGGGGGGACCAAGGACGCTCATGTAACGGGGGGCGGGGGGGGGGGGCGAGATTGATGTTATGGGCCCCCTGATGTGAAGAGATTTAACATAGTTTCAAAAGGTTGCTGTGACTAAACAAAAAGAATGGGTGTAGGATTCACGTTAAAAGTTGTCGCAGCTCAGAATACAACAGAAAGAGTAAAATTACATGCAAAAAGCTAACCAACTTCATGGAAAAAGTATACCGAAAAGGAGTTCCTTTGGAACCAAACAAATAAATTCCAAGCTCAACTTACCGACCAGCCTGCGACCAACCAAATTATCTGAACAGTATGCGTTACAGGGATTTAGTTTTTTTTTTGCACACATTTGCAAATACATGTAAGCTACAAAGCCCCGTCAAGGCACCCCAGTATTTTCTGTAGTCCTAACTCTAAATTTTGAAAGCCTCCACAGTGGAAGTACATGCATTATAATGGATAGCAGAGGGCAGCGGAGCTCCACCCTAAAGTGGAACTTCTGCTCATCGGATTCCTCTGCCCCCTCCGGTGCCACAATTGGCACCTTTCAGGGTATCTGCACCCACTTCCGGGTATAGATAGCCCAGAATATCTGCAGATACATCACTTCAAGGATAGCGGTGGGTCAGCCAAGAGGCGAGCGATTGCTTGTCTTCTGCTGCCGACATCGCGGGTACCCTGGACAGGTAAGTGTACATTTATTAAAAGTCAGCAGCTGCTTTTTTGTAGCTGATGGCTTTTAATTTTTAATTTTTATTTTTTAAGGTGGAGCTCCTCTTTAAATGGCACAGGGGCATACTGCACACCCAGCATATAGCACAATGGCAGCAAAAGGTGTCCAGTATGTTTTGCTAGACATGCATCGACCTTCCATGTGCTCCTTGCTGCAAAGGCCAGCTATAGGTGGGGGCAGTGGCCATTTGTTTGTCCTTTCCAACTGTTCTGACAAAACTTGACAGGCTTATAAATTTGCAACCAACCAGATCAATCTGTGAAGCTGAAGGTATCAAAATAATAAGCAAAGCAAAGGGTATAGACTGGGCTCACTGACAGGTAAAGCTGCATATTTATGATAATTGAAACTATTTGGGTTCTTGCATAAGCCAACTGTGACCGAGTCTCTAAGAGGCCCATTTATAAGACGACAACTAGATCACTGCTTTTCAGCAAACAAAAAAACCCCCAAAAAACTGAGGTACATTTATAAAGGACAGCATAGCTGACAAGGCTTTCCTCACATCACAGAAATGTTCTCTGCAGGGTCCACACCACGCTCTGTATTTTATGTATTACCTGTGAAATGCAGGCAGTGAGTGGAGTAATCACTGTGATGTCCTGTGGAGATCAGAACCCGCTCTGTTATAAATAGGGGTGCCTAATACACGAGTGAGTGTCTGCTTTTATACACAGTACTTCTAACTGTGCCTCATAGCTTCAGGGTCCTACAATTTATTATACGAAAGTCAAACGACACAAAATGAACAAGCTGCCTTCAGACTTTTTCAAATAAAAATAAATAAAAAAAACAAGCATTTGCAATTACAGGATACAGACGTATTAAACAAGAGTGGAGGATGCATCATTTTCATGGATCGATGAAGTCTGGGTAACGACAAAAGTCCACTAAAAACATGACGTATGAGCATTAACAATGATCAGCACAGTGACTTGGTGGTTATTCCCTGCAGTGCTAGGGTCCCCGATTCAATTCCAACCAGGACATCACCTGCATGGAGTCTGCATGTTTTAGGGTAGAATCTTGCGTAGGGGTCCTTAGTTCACATCCCAACAAGGACATTAACTGTATGAAGTTTGCATGTTCTCCCTGTGCATGCACGGGCTTCCCCCCTGGTACTCTCTGGCTTCCCCCCTGGTACTCTCTGGCTTCCCCCCTGGTACTCTCTGGCTTCCCCCCCTGGTACTCTCTGGCTTCCCCCCCCTGGTACTCTCTGGCTTCCCCCCCCTGGTACTCTCTGGCTTCCCCCCCCTGGTACTCTCTGGCTTCCCCCCCCCGGTACTCTCTGGCTTCCCCCCCCCGGTACTCTCTGGCTTCCCCCCCCCGGTACTCTCTGGCTTCCCCCCCCCCCTGGTACTCTCTGGCTTCCCCCCCTGGTACTCTCTGGCTTCCCCCCCCCCCCCCTACTCCTCGGTACTCTCTGGCTTCCCCCCCCCCCCCGATACTCTCTGGCTTCCCCCCCCCGATACTCTCTGGCTTTTCCCCCCCTGATACTCTCTGGCTTTTCCCCCCCGATACTCTCTGGCTTTTCCCCCCCCCGATACTCTCTGGCTTTCCCCCCCCCGATACTCTCTGGCTTTTCCCCCCCCCGATACTCTCTGGCTTCCCCCCCCCCCCCTGGTACTCTCTGGCTTCCCCCCCTGGTACTCTCTGGCTTCCCCCCCTGGTACTCTCTGGCTTCCCCCCCTGGTACTCTCTGGCTTCCCCCCTGGTACTCTCTGGCTTCCCCTCCCCTGGTACTCTATGGCTTCCCCCCCTGGTACTCTCTGGCTTCCCCCCCTGGTACTCTCTGGCTCCCCCCCTGGTACTCTCTGGCTCCCCCCTGGTACTCTCTGGCTCCCCCCCTGGTATTCTCTGGCTTCCTCCCACACTCCAAAGACTGTTTACATCTTATGCTCTGCAGAAGTGAATTCGGGGTCCGATTGGGTAGGGCCGATCATGTGAAAAGGGCTTAAGACTTTCATACTGATGTGCGGTGGTTTACCCACACCGTGGATGCAGTGTGGTGCACCTGTGTCTATCCTGCGGGTTAACTGAACTTTGCCATAGACTCTGCCTGTGGCAAAAAGCCGGCGCTGTACAGGAGGCATCAGTTTATGAGGCTCTGCTCTGCAGCCACTTTCTTACTCTACCACCAGCTTCATTCACAACACTGATGCTGTGGTATGATGGGTTGGCAACCTGCGATATGGTTTTGCTAACCTGCCATTCCAGAGCAGGAGGTAGCGGGCCACATCAGAAGGCTCCATGGGCCACTGGTTGGCCACAACTGCTGTAGATCCTCGAGGGCAGGGGCTGGTGTGAATTTACAATATGCAAAGCTCTGTGTACATTGTCAGAGCCATTTTTTGTTAAAAAAAAAAAAAAGTTTCGGAAAACCCATAAGTGACAGGATTTTAAAAGCACAAATCAGAATGTAAATTAAAAAATATAAAGTTTATTACAAAAATAAATTTTCCATTAAAAAGTCATATTTTTTCAATACATAGACCTTATTCCAGAAATCACACCGATTGGATTATATATGCTTATATCCAGTAATATGCCTCAGCAATATGAATTGTTCAATTGATTTCTCAACAAACTCTACGCGTTTTACCTCCCTTTGGGGTCTGGCCCCATCTTCTGTCTGAATCCAGGCAATTACAATGATATCATCAAGTCATTATAATATTTTGGATAGATTTCTTTGCATTTAGTGAATATACAAATGTTCTGCTAGTAAGCTCCTGATGAAGTGGATTAAAGTCCAAGAAAAGTGTTGAGTTTGCGCAGAAGTCAATTAAACGATTCATACTGCTTCAGGCATATTACTGGATTTTTAGCATGTATATTCCAGATCGGGATGATTTTACAATAAGGTCCATGTACTGAAAAAAATAAGCCTTTTTATTGGAAAATGTTTGTTCTTGTTAAAAAAAAAAAAAAATAAAAAAAAAAATTTTTTTTTTTGTAATTAACTTTGTATTTTTTAAATGATATTCTGATTTGTGCCTTCCCACTCTTTTTAAACCTAACATTTTAAATTAGGGATGTGGCACTCAAAGGCCAACTAAACAAGTCATTGTCAGAACTATAAAGATAATAATAAACTAAGAAGGAACAGACAAAGGAGTCCAGGATGGAGAGGTGGGTAGGTGCTAGTCCATGACAGGCTGTACGTACAGGGAGTGGAATCCAACAGGGGAAGTTGGAATCTCTTGTAATGGCTGCAAATATGCAGATCAGACCCTTAAATCCTGTCCAAACTGCCTTGCATTTATCTGGCCTTGTAGGCACCATTTCTCCTACTGACAACACGATAGGGCGTTATTCCCTCCGTTGAAGCTCTATTGCTTTCACTGACACTAACAGTGGAGCAAAAATCCTCCCACTGATGTAAACAATGGAACACACCTCCTCCCACAGACACGAAAGACGCGGCAGTAATCCTCCAATTGACATGATGGGGCAATATTCCTTGCACTGACACCAAGGCTAGGACCCTATTGCACCCACGACATCAAGGCTAGGACCCCATTCCACCCACAGACACCAAGGCTAGGAACCCCCATTCCACCCACAGACACCAAGGCTAGGACCCCATTCCACCCACGGACACCAAGGCTAGGACCCCATTCCACCCACGGACACCAAGGCTAGGACCCCATTCCACCCACGGACACCAAGGCTAGGACCCCATTCCACCCACGGACACCAAGGCTAGGACCCCATTCCACCCACGGACACCAAGGCTAGGACCCCATTCCACCCACGGACACCAAGGCTAGGACCCCATTCCACCCACGGACACCAAGGCTAGGACCCCATTCCACCCCCGGACACCAAGGCTAGGACCCCATTCCACCCCCGGACACCAAGGCTAGGACCCCCATTCCACCCCCGGACACCAAGGCTAGGACCCCATTCCACCCCCGGACACCAAGGCTAGGACCCCATTCACCCCTGGACACCAGGCTAGGACCCTATTCCACCCCCGGACACCAAGGCTAGGACCCTATTCCACCCCCGGACACCAAGGCTAGGACCCTATTCCACCCCCGGACACCAAGGCTAGGACCCTATTCCACCCCCGGACACCAAGGCTAGGACCCTATTCCACCCCCGGACACCAAGGCTAGGACCCTATTCCACCCCCGGACACCAAGGCTAGGACCCTATTCCACCCACGGACACCAAGGCTAGGACCCTATTCCACCCACGGACACCAAGGCTAGGACCCTATTCCACCCACGGACACCAAGGCTAGGACCCTATTCCACCCACGGACACCAAGGCTAGGACCCTATTCTACCCACGGACACCAAGGCTAGGACCCTATTCTACCCACGGACACCAAGGCTAGGACCCTATTCCACCCACGGACACCAAGGCTAGGACCCTATTCCACCCACGGACACCAAGGCTAGGACACTATTCCACCCACGGACACCAAGGATATGACACTATTCCACCCACGGACACCAAGGATATGACACTATTCCACCCACGGACACCAAGGATATGACACTATTCCACCCACGGACACCAAGGATATGACACGATTCCACCCACGGAAACCAAGGCTAGGACCCTATTCCACCCACGGACACCAAGGCTAGGACCCTATTACACCCACGGACACCAAGGCTAGGACCCTATTCCACCCACAGACACCAAGGCTAGGACCCTATTCCACCCACAGACACCAAGGCTAGGACCCTATTCCACCCACAGACACCAAGGCTAGGACCCTATTCCCCACAGACACCAAGGCTAGGACCCTATTCCACCCACGGACACCAAGGCTAGGACCCTATTATACCCACGGACACCAAGGCTAGGACCCTATTATACCCACGGACACCAAGGCTAGGACCCTATTATACCCATGGACACCAAGGCTAGGACCCTATTCCACCCATGGACACCAAGGATAGGACACTATTCCACCCATGGACACCAAGGATAGGACACTATTCCACCCACGGACACCAAGGATAGGATACACGTCCACCCACTGATACCAAGTATTGGCCATTATTCCTCCCACTGGCACCAAGGATAGGACACCATTCCACCCACTGGCACCAAGGATAGACACCATCCACCCACTGGCACCAAGGATAGGACACCATTCCACCCACTGGCACCAAAGATAGGACACTATTCCACCCACTGGCACAAAAAATAGGACACTACTATTCCATCAACTGACACCAATGATGGGGCATTATTCCTCCCACAAAATCAATGATGGGGCACTATTCCTCCCACGGACAGCAATGGTGGCGCACTATTCCTCCTCCTACTGATTGCAGGTGAGGCACTGGTTACTCCCACCGATTCTGGGGCATATCTACTTCAACTGGTCACAGTGTGGCCCCCTAAAGTCTGAAGGACAGTAAACTGGCCCTTTGGTTTAGAAAGTTTGAAGACCCCTGCTGCAGAGGACCAACAACATCGGCACAAGCTATAAAAATGGCAACTATGGTTAAAGTTACCACCATCAATGTGAAGTATTTTATATCTTACATTTATTGTTATTTCACTTTTATGTTTGCATAGAATTGAGAAATAAAAACAAACATCTTTACATTTCTGCTCCAGTTTATTTTAGAACAAAAAAAAGTGTTTAAGTAAAAGCGAAAGGTGGGGAGGAAAAAAGGCAATTCCCATACAGTATTGTTAAACAGGTAGGACCATTCTAGGCAGGTACTGAAACATGGGCCGGCCCGTATACCCACGAGGCTAGAGAGCTCTCTTTAGCATGCTAATTCTTGCATATTCCAGCCCAACCTGCGAGCCCAGCACTAAACAACCATTTCTACAACAACAGGAGAGTAATTACACTGACAAAGGCACCTCTGTGTCGGGTCGGGCAGAAGGAGCCAGCAGGTCTGGGAGACTCGGGCTTAGGCCAGTCTCCTGCAGTGAATGCACATTGTCTGGTGTAAAGGGGGGGGGGGGAGAAAAAAAATGCCAGACTGAAAGGGGAAGGCTTTAGCTATACAAGACAGAGGTGCACCTTGTCTGCCAGGGTTATTTAATGCTCCTGGCACCTGTAGGAGCTCCTACCTCCTTTCTCCATTTAATTCTCATAGCTTACAGGTCTTGAAATTATTTGGCATGCAGAATTATTTGGAGTCAATGGTTGTAAACAATAGGCAGCCAGTCGCATTTTGATCCACTGGCTTTTACACCCCCCCCCCCCCTTTCTACTTTGTAAAGCCATTAACCCAAAGTTTTACCTGTAGAAGTACACAAAGACACAGGATATAGATTTGTCATCTTTGATCTAATACTCTATAATTTAAATGGAAGCACTGAGAATATACCTAACCCTGGGTACAGTACTACGTGCAATTCATAAAAACAAAAAAAACATTTTTATAGCAAGAATAAAGCAATTTCTTTTTTTTTTTTTTTATATTTTCTGCTTTCCAGTGAATGTCTGAAAATACATTTCATCAACATTTTAACCAGTTCTAGACAAATAAAGGTTTGGTATGCACTGGCTTTCAAATACCACTGGAAGGCAATCTAGAATTCTGTGTGGGCCAAGTCATTTAAAGAGTAACGACACTTTTTGCCAAGTAAAATAAGCATTCCCCTCTGGGTGATCTACGTACATTGCAGGAAATCAAAATAAATAAACTTTGTTGCAGATTACTACCTTTTTTTATTCTGAAGAAATAGCTTTTTGTCTGTGTCCATGGGTAGAGTGAATGTGAATGGGAGTGAATTTATACTTATTAATCAGCTGTTGCACTTGCAGTATTCTATTAAGGGAAATTGGCAGGGTCTGAATCCCTTTCGAAGTTATTTTTCAATTTGGATGATCTCATCAAATATAGTATTTTTGTACTCACCGTAAAACCCTTTTCTCTGAAGTTCATTGACGGACACACCATCTTCATCTTGACTTTAGGGTTATATTGCCCCTTTAGGAGAGGACTAGGCTGAAAGTGGTAAACACAGCAAAACTGCATAGTACTGCACAGAGGGAGGTCCTACTGGCTATAACCCCTCACACTGCATCCAGCAGCTCAGTTCATCAAAAGCAGTACAAACATAAATAGGAGGGGTGAGTGCTGTGTCCGTCAATAAACTTCAGAGAAAAGTTTTTTTATGGCGAGTACAAAAGTCCTATTTTCTCTTTCGTTCATTGATGGGCACCGCATCTTCATCTTGACCTTAGGGATGTCCCCCATGCAGCATAAAAAAAATAAAAAAAAACAAGGGGTGGGAACGGCAAGGTATTAACTCCACCCATAACAACCAGAGTTCCTCAACGGAGGAGTTGCAATCTTAAACAGCCACCTGCAAAACCTTGCGGCCAAAGCAAGCATTCGAAGATGCGCTCACATCAAATTTGGAAAGTGTGCACGGACAACCAGGTGATTGGTGGCCGATGAGACCGCCAGTCCATTCTTTGGACCAGCTACCGATAAAAAAAAAGTGTGTTCGACCTCCGAAAAGGAGCTGCAATAGACAGATACATCTGCAGAGCCCGGACCACGTTCAAGGAATGCAAAGCAACCTCTTTGGGGTGTGATGGCCAAGGAGAGAAGCACAATGTCCTCATTTAGATGAAAGGCCGAAACGACCTTTGGCAGAAACAAAGGCTGCGGACGCAACACCGATTTATCCTTGTGGAGGATCAAGTAGGGAGACTTGCAAGACAAGGCCGCCAACTCAGAAACCCTCCTGACAGATGTAATAGCCACTAGAAAGACTACTTTCTGAGAGAGTGTCAATAAGGGGATCTCCCTAATGTTTTCAAACTGCGGTTTCTGAAGCACCGAGAGCACCAGATTCAAATCCCACGGAGGCAGCAGTGGTCGAACCGGAGGGGCCACATGTCGGACCCCTGGAACAAACGTACTTCACCAATGAATGAGTCGCCAAGGGTCGCTGAAAAGAGGAAGCCAAAGCCGATATCTGCCCCTTAATGGTGCTTAAGGCAAGTTTCTGATTCACTCCTCACTGCAAAAACAGCCGGATCCTAGAAACTGAGCAAGTACGTGGACGCCACCCCATCTCCTCATACATGGAGATGTAGGCCATCCACATACAATGATAAATCTTCTGAAAAGATGACTTCCGTGCCCTCAGCATAGTGGATATTACCGAATCCGACAAACCTCAGCTCCCTTAGCACCTGGCTTTCAACAGCCATGCCGTTAAAGCCAGCGAAGGTAAAGCAGGATTAAGTATTGGAGCTTGCGACAGGAAGGTCTTCTCCCACTGGCAGCCACCAAGGAGCATCAGCCACCATTCGTACTATGTCGGTGTACCACGGGCGCCAAGGCCAATCTGGGGCAATCAGAATCACCGGAATCCTCTTTGCCTCTTCTCTGACATGGTAGGAGTGGGGGGGGGGAGGAGCATAAATCAGCCGATAAATGCCCCCATGGAGCCACGTCCGCCCAGGGATCCTTTGACCTGGCCACAAACCTCTGTACCTTCCGATTGAGTCAAGAGGCCAGGGGATCCACATCTGGCATGCCCCACCTTAGGCAAAGGAGCCGAAATACATCCGGATGTAGCAACCATTCCCCTTGGTCCAACATCTGACGGCTTAGGTAGTCCGCTTGGCAGATTTCTACGGCTGAAATGTATGCGGTCCTCAGAGCTGGCAGGCGCCGCTCTGCCCACCGCAGGATGTGAGCGACCTCCAGTGCTGCAGCCGAGGTCCTTGTTCCTCCTTGATGGCTGACATATGCCACCACGTGGCGTAGTCCGTCTGGATCCTGACCGGGCGCCTGCGAGACACCAACAACTTCACCGCAGCTTGAAGAGTCTGCAGCTTGTCCGAAGGGAGAAAGACTCTCGCCTTTGAGGAGTCCAGAAGCAGGTCCAGGTACTCCAGATGTTGAGACAGTACCAACACTGACTTCTGTAGGTTCAGTACCCAACCAAACTTCCGAAGAGTTTGCATGGGGATCGCTACTACCTCCCTTATTTCTGAGGCGGAAGCTGCCCTCAGAAGGAGGTCGTCCAGGTAACCCACGATTGCAATCCCTCGCTGCCTTAGCAAAGCCAAAATTGGGGCTAGCACCTGGTGAAGACCCTTGGTGCAGACTCCAGGCCAAAAAGGAGAGCTACAAAATGGTAGTGCTCGTCCCGACCACAAATCGCAGAAAGTTCTGATGCTTGATGCATATGGGGACATGCAAGTATGCATTCTTGATGTCCAGGGATGCCAGAAAATCCCCCTGATGGAGTGCAGCGACCACTGAGCGAACTGATTCATCCTGAACCTTTGTACTTTCACAAAGCTGTTGAGGGCCTTGAGACCCAGGACCGGACGGACCCCTTCCTTCTTTGGGACTACAAACAGATTGGAGTAGAATCCCTGAAACCTTCTGGGCTGCAAACTCCCAAAGGCGACCCCCCCCCCCCACCTGAGAGTCGGGCGGGGGAAAAAACGTCATGCAGTAACAGATTTTCTCGCAGGCTTGTTTGGCTTGCAACACCAGGGACGGTTTTGTCCCTCTGCAGGCACCTTGTCAGACTGGGCGGATGAAAAATGCGCTTCTGAACGGAAAAGGAGGGACTTGCCTACGTCGTGGCTCTTTACCTTTTCTGGACTGTGGGAGCAACATACTTTTACCCCCAGTAACAGTCTTAATAATGTCATCCAGCGAGGCTCCAAATAGCCTCTCTCCCTGGAAGAGAAAGTCTGCCAGTGCTTTCTTAGATCCCTGGTCCACAGATCAGCATTTCAGCCAAATCAGGCGACGTAGCTCTACTGCTAAATTATATAAATATATTGGTGCGCTTGACTTAACAACCCACTCAATGGATAATCAATATTTACCCATAGTGAACTACAATAAAAATAAAAAAAATTAATTATAAAGTGCTGCCATGTTAAGAATCCCAGCTCTACTGCTGATACTGAGGCTCTAGAGAGCAAGGGGGCCATATCTAAGGCCGCATCACAGACATACTTAAGGCCCTGCACCAACTGTTCCACGCAAACTGGGAGACTGGGGAAGCCTGTTGCTTCTCCAACTCACGGTGCAATAATTTAGCCCAATCATGTTTACAGTGGTGGGGTCAGCATTGTGGCCAGTGTTAGCCACGGTAATGGTGTCTTTGACACCAGGGCCTTGTCTAACACTGGCCTCAATGCTGACCCCACCACCGTAAACATGGATCGGGCAACCGCCTCGGCCCTTCTGTCGGCAGGGTCCTTGAAAGCAGGAGTCCCTTCCCCTTCATACTGAAAAGGCCCACAGTGGTTTTCCCCACTCCTTTAAAATAAAACGTATCAAAATAAGTTGGGTAAGTAAACACCTTAGCCATGCGGGCCGGCTTGTGGGACCCGAAAGGGGACTGACACCTCTGTAAACGCCCCGTCATATTCTCCATCTTTAGGGTATCCAGCACCGCTGTAATAAGTGCCCCTACAAGCTTTTTCCTGCGCTGACCAGGACACGGAGTCAACCTCACTGTATGAACGGTCCTGGTCTGCATCCTCTGACACGTCAGAACAGGGAACGTCCCCCCCAGAGGACCCCTGGCAAGGTACGTGCACCGCACCCCCATGTGCCCAGTCACACAGTGGCCCATATTATAGGGAGGAGGGAAGGGACAGGGAGAGAAGAAAGGGAGAGTGAGAGACCCCCTAGTCGACCTCCCAGGGAATGCCCAGCTGCCCCATCCTGCCGAGACAGGTGGAACCATACTTATCCCTCCTGTAGGGACTGCTGGACGCATTCTACGGGCAGACCCATTCACCCGAGCAGTACGGGGTGGCTGTCACTGACACAGACAGCAGTGGCCCGGTCGTGTGTGCGCCCTGGAGCATATAGTTCACGGCCGCCCCTGGATCAGACGGGGCATGTCATGGCCGTCCCATCGCATAGCTAAGGTCTGCTCACGCTCGATGGCCAGGCTGGGGAGACTACCAGGATCTATATGTCCGGCCTGTCACCCAGCACTGCTGTTGATTGTAGATCACAGTAATCAAAAATGCAGAAAAAATTAAAAAATTCCCAGGACCAATGGTCCCACTGGGAGCCAGGTCCTTCTACACTAGGCAGAAAAAAACTGAGCTGCTGGATGCAGTGTGAGGGGTTATAGCCAGTAGGACCGCTCCCTGCTGTGTCCGTCAATGAACGAAAGAAAATAGGATTTTTGTACTCACCGTAATATCCTTTTCTCTGAAGTTCATTGACAGACACAGCACCCACCCCTCCTATTTATGTTTGTAATGCTTTTGACAAAGTGAGCTTCTGGATGCAGTGTGAGGGGTTATAGCCCTGGGCAGTACTATGCAGTTTTGTTGTGTTTAACACTTTCTGCCTAGTCCTCTCCTAAAGGGGCGATATAAACTAAGGTCAAGAGTCAAGATGAAGATGCTGTGTCTGTCAATGAACGAAAGAGAAAATGACATTTTTGTTTCAGGGGATGCCAAAAATCTGACTTGTATCTTAAGTGTAAACTTCTGGGAAAATCAGTGAGCTAGTCACACAAGCAGGAATTACATTTTCAGGTGGTGTCTGTACATCATCTGTTTACAGAATGCATCCAGACACCCATAATGCATCACATTTTACATAAAGTTACAACGCTGCAGATTGAAAAGGAAAGGCAATTTCAATTACAATATGACTTGAATCGCAATTGTATACACTATATTCTATTTGTTTTTTATTTCACCCACAAAAGTGGAGTTACCCTTTATTCCATTTTTTTTCCTTCACAAATATGACCTTTAGACTATCTATATATTTACACTTATAGCTCTACTAATTACAATACCTTATAAAGACCAAAGAAACCCAGGTCTCGGAGAACGGTCAGGGCACTGACGCGGGGGCCAGTGGTAATCTCTCCAGCCACTTGCAAGCGGATCTTTACAATCTCCAGTGGATTGGTGAAAATTACCTGCGAGCCTCCAGCCTGGAATACAAGAAATAAGTTGAATTAAAAAATTCTCTGAAGCCTTGTTAATAGTTTAAACAAAAATATAAATAAAATTAATTAGATAATATGATAAACGATAATATTCAAATACACCAAAACAGAACAAATGAAAATAATCTAATTTTACGCAAGGACAGGCTATCGGAATACATGGTCTACACACGCATTGCCTACTAATTTTGTAATATTTGTGATGCAGTGATTGGCTATATTAACCAGTTCCCGACCAGCGCACGCCGATGTACTTTGGCAGAATGGCACGGGCAGGCATATTGGCGTACAAGTAGGTCAAATCTTTAATGCTGCCTGGCGGCATGCTCACGTGCTGGTCGGGACCCCCGTGAGTCCAGTCATAGGTCCTGCGGACTCAGCATACCCACAATCGTCTCACGGGGCGGCTGAACGGAGAGATGGCGTTGTAAACAGCATCTCCCGTTCTGCCAGCAACAAGTGACGCTGATCTCTGCTCCATGTGATTGGAGCAGAGATCAGTGTTCACTAAATGAAAGCCCAGCCCCCAACAGTTAGTAACACACCCCTAGGAACACGTAACCCTTACACTGCCACCCACTGGTTAACCCCTTCACTGCCAGTGTCATTTACACAGGAATCATTGCATTTGTATAGCACTGATTGCTGTATAACTGACAATGGTCCCAAAAATGTGTCAAAAATGTCCGATGTGTCCGCCACAATGTCGCAGTCACAAAAAAAATCTCTGATCATCGCCATTACTAGTAAAAAAAAAAAAAAAAAAGATTATTAATAAAAATGCCATAAAACTATCCCCTATTTTGTAAACGCTATAACTTTTGCGCAAACCAATCAATAATGGCTTATTGCAATTTTTTTTACCAAAAATATGTAGAATAATATGTATGGGCCTAAACTGAGGGAAAAACTATTTTTTTTATATAGTTTTGCGGGATATTATAACAAAAAGTAAAAAATGCGTTTTTTTTTAATTGTTGCTCTATTTTTGCTTACAGCGCAAAAAATAAAAACCGCAGGCTGATCAAATACCACCAAAAGAAAGCTCCATTTGTGGAAAAAAAAAAAAAAAAGGACGTCAATTTTGTTTGGGAGCCACGTTGCATGACCGCGCAATTGTCAGTTAGTGCCGAATTGCAAAAAGTGGTCTGGTCTTTGGCCAGCAAAATGGTCCGGGGCTGAAGTGGTTAAATAATGAGCCGTTTAAGTTTTTCTTTAGTCACATACAGTTTTTATTCATGGATTGGATTAATAAATAAAATGCACAATGGAAATTTTTCTGTGAGGTTGGAGCAATCTTTAAAGTTGAACTATAGGCAAAACTTTTTTTCTTCTACATTTTGGTTAGATTAAGGAAAGGTTATAATCCCTTTAAGTTGGGGAGATTTCCCTTCACTTCCTGTCCCATAGGCAGAACAAGAAGTGAGAGGGAATTCCTTGGGGACCTCCAAATCACTAGAACTAGTGTCTCCGTTGGAAGATAGCCTCTCTAATACTTTTCCTGGGACAACCCAAAATAGTTTTTTTTTTTACTAGGACAAAATAGAATAAAAAATAGGACAAAAAGAAAGCATGAATCTCTCTAACAGGGGTCACAGATGGCAATAAAAACCGTCCACACTATCCAAACCAAAATAAAAGTTTTGCTTTTAGTTGTACTTTAAGGTTTACCTCCGCAGTGAAAAAAATAAAAAATAAATAAATAAAAACTTCCACTGTACACTCTTCTTCCGACAGGGCACTCTACTTTACCTTAGCTCCCATGCCTGAGAGTAGACAGGCAATTTAGAGGGATTTTTTTTTTCTATGCCTGCAGGTGTATTTTTGATGTGACTTTAATACAGGAGCAAAATAAAGTCTTTTTGGCCAAGAAAACACGTAATTGTGAGCGCTTAAAAAACATGTGTAAACATGTCCTTTTAGATGCTCCCATTTAAGTCTATGGTGCCAAAATGCACAATTCTGTTCCAAAGTTCATGTACTTTTTGGAAATTTGTGCGACACAGGAGTGAACGGCCCATTGAAAATAATAGGATTCTTCATTCTAAGCTTTGCTCTCCTTCGGGAAATGCATGAAAAAATGCTCCAGTGTCAACAGGGACTAAAATGCCCAGTTATATAGTAGTAGTTTTTTTTTTTATTCAACCCATTGGTGTTGAAAGAAAAAAATGGCAGCTCAGATCAAAGCAGCCGTTTTAACAATCCAATGTTAGTACAGAATTCTCCTCCGCTGAGCTGTTGTGTTCTTACAGGGGGGACGTTGCTCCTGCTCCAACACTCTGGTCAGCGCTCCGGCTGGCTTCTGTCCGACTGGCTTCCTTACACATGGGCTGAATGTCGGCTGGTTTCTACTAAACCAGTCGATGTCGCCCGACATTCGGCCCCTGTGTACTAGGCTTAAGAATGGCTCCAGTGCCTGGGGCCACTCATCAATATAGTGCTGTGTTGGCAGGGAAGGGTACAGCATGAAGCTGTATGAAAGCACAACTATTGGTTTTTATTTTTGTTCAGATTATTGTACTAACCAGGGGTCTGCAAACTATGGCCCTCCAGTTGTTCAGGAACTACAATTCCCATCATGCCTAGTCACGTCTGTGAATGTCAGAGTTTTACAATGCCTCATGGGATTTGTAGTTGCGCAACAGCTGGGAGGACTGTAGTTTTGGAGATCCTTGTACTAAGGCTGCATTCGCACCTGAGCGCATCGTTTTCAGGTGGAAAGTGTAACAACTTTTCCATGACTTTGCACAGGTCAAAAATGTAAAGAGCATAAAAATGCCTGTAACCTGCCTAAAAAGAATCTCATGTACTTTTTTTGAGGCGTTTTTGAGGCGACAGGACGCTCAAATGTGAACAGGGGCCAACTAAATCAATTGGATTTTGCTTGTTGGGCATTTTGGAACTTTTGAGATGAGCGTTTTATGAGATGAAACTCTCAGGTGTGAATGGGCTCTATACAGATACACTGCTCAGGTAATAACATATAGACCTCCTTCACACTGAGACGGTGCAGACGTTAGCGGTAAAGCTTTGGTGCTGCTTTTTAACTAGAAGGGGTTAAAAGTGCCCGCTTTGCGCTGCTTTTAAAGTGGCGCCCATTCATTTAGATGGGCAGGGGCGGTGGAGGAGAGGTGTATACATCGCTTCTCCAACGCCCCAAAGATGTTGCTTGCAGGACTTTTTTTTGCGTAAAATGTAAATTGAAAAAAAATTGTCCGTAAATTTTTATTAATAAGTAATTTTTCTCCTTCACTGATGTGCGTTGAGGCTGCACTGGTGGCCACTGATGAGGAGGCCCCAAATTTGCCACACTTATGGGCAGTGATGGGTAGCACTTATAGCCAGCACTGACTGGCATCACTAATGGGCACCGATTGCTGGCATCGGTGGTGCTTTCGTGTAATCAGGGCACTGATGATCAGTGCCCCGATTACATGTCTTGTTGTCCCCTGCAGGAGATGCCACTGATTGGCTCTCCTAGCCACACACACTGTCAGTGTGAAGCGATGAGACAATAACCGGCACTTGCATGTGACCGGCTGTGATTGGACACAGGCTGATCACATGGTTAACCACTTGAGGACCGCCGTATTGCCATTGTACGTCAGCACAATGGCACAGGCAGGCACAATCACGTACATCTACGTGATTGCCTTCCAGCGGGTGGGGGGTCCGATCGGACCCCCTCCCGCTGTTTACGGCGGTCCGATTCGGTCCAGGAGCGCTCCGTGATGAGGGGATGGCCGTTGGTTTTCGGCCACCCCCTCTGGATCGCTCCTGGCCAATGAGAAGCTTCCTCCCCTGTGTATTGTTTACACAGGAAGGAGGAAGTGATGTCATTCTCCTCGGGGTGGTCTTTTTGACCGGACTACAAGGAGAAGAGTAAAAGTAAGTGTGCACCAACACTACACTGACATGTAGGTACACACAGGCACACAAACCCCCCCGATCCCCCCCCCCCCCCGCCTCCCCCTCCCCCCCCAGTCACAGTGTCACTGATTGCATTGATCATTTCTTTACTGATCAATGCATTCAGTGTCAGTTGTGACAGTAAAAACTGTCAGGACAGTTAGTGTTAGGTCCAGGGTAGCCCCCTATCACCCCCCAATAAAGATTTAACCCCCTGATTTGCCCCTAGAGTTAACCCTTTCACCCCTTTTGCCAGTGTCACTAAGCGATCATTTTTCTGATCGCTGCATGTGTCGCTAGTGTCGCTAGGTAGCTAGTTATTTTTTTAGGTTCACCGCCAGGTTTTTATAGCGCTAGATACCCCGATATACTACCCAATAATGGTTTTAACCCCCTGATTGCCGCTAGTTAACCCTTTCACCCCCTTTTGCCAGTGTCACTAAGCGATCGTTTTTCTGATCGCTGCATTAGTGTCGCTACAGTCGCTAGGTAGCTAGTTATTTTTTTAGGTTCACCGCCAGGTTTTTATAGCGCTAGGTACCCCGATATACTACCCAATAATGGTTTTAACCCCCTGATTGCCGCTAGTTAACCCTTTCACCCCCTTTTGCCAGTGTCACTAAGCGATAATTTTTCTGAACGCTGCATCAGTGTCGCTAGGTAGCTAGTTATTTTTTTAGGTTCACCGCCAGGTTTTTATAGCGCTAGGTACCCCGATATACTACCCAATAATGGTTTTAACCCCCTGATTGCTGCTAGTTAACCCTTTCACCCCCTTTCACCAGCGATCACAGTATAAGTGTCACTGGTGACGCTGGTTAGCCAGTTAGTTATTTAGGTTCCCCGTCAGGTTTTTATATAGCGCCAGGGACCCCCATATACTACCTAATAAAAATTTGAACCCCCTGATTGCCCCTAGTTAACCCTTTCACCACTGATCACCGTATAAGTGTTACGGGTGACTCTGGTTAGTTTGTTTTTTATAGCATTTTATATTCAAATCCGGAAGGCAGTGCTTGGTTTTCGGGGTCCCGTACGTGGCTAGGCTCCCAAAAAGTCCCCCACATGTGGTATCCCCGTACTCGGGAGAAGCAGCAGAATTTATTTTGGGGTGTAATTTGACTTCTGCCCATAGCATGTGTGAGCAATATATCATTTAGTGACAACTTTGTGCAAAAAAAAAAAAGTTTGTAATATTCCCGCAACTTTTGGCAAAATATAAAATATTCCATGGACTCAACATGCCTCTCAGTAAATAGCTTGGGGTGTCTACTTTCCAAAATGGGGTCATTTGGGGGGGTTTTGTGCTATTTTGGCATTTTATGGCCTTCGAAACTGTGATAGGTAGTGAGGAGTTAAATCAAAAATTTGCACCCTTAGAAATCCTGAAGGTGGTGATTGGTTTTCGGGGTGCCGTGCGCGACTAGACTCCCAAAAAGTCCCACACATGTGGTATCCCCGTACTCGGGAGAAGCAGCAGAATGTATTTTGGGGTGTCATTTCACATATGCCCATAGCATGTGTGAGCAATATATCATTTAGTGACAACTTGGTGCAAAAAAAAAAAGTTTGTAATATTCCCGCAACTTGTGGCAAAATATAAAATATTCCATGGACTCAACATGCCTCTCAGTAAATAGCTTGGGGTGTCTACTTTCCAAAATGGGGTCATTTTGGGGGGTTTTGTGCTATTTTGGCATTTTATGGCCTTCGAAACTGTGATAGGTAGTGAGGAGTTAAATCAAAAATTTGCACCCTTAGAAATCCTGAAGGTGGTGATTGGTTTTCGGGGTGCCGTGCGCGACTAGACTCCCAAAAAGTCCCACACACGTGGTATCGCCATACTCGGGAGAAGTAGCGGAATATATTTTGGGGTGAAATTCCACATATAACCATGGCATGTGTGAGCAATATATCATTTAGTGACAACTTTTTGTAAAAAAAATATATATTTTTTTTTTTTGTCATTATTCAATCCCTTAGGACAAAAAAAATAAATATTCAATGGGCTCAACATACCCATCAGCAATTTCCTTGGGGTGTCTACTTTCCAAAATGGGGTCATTTGGGGGGGATTTGTACTGCCCTGCCATTTTAGCACCTCAAGAAATGAGATCGGCAGTCATAAATTAAAAGCTGTGTAAATTCCAGAAAATGTACTCTAGTTTTTAGACGCTATAACTTTTGCGCAAACCAAAAAATATACGCTTATTGACATTTTTTTTACTAAAGACATGTGGCTGAATAAATTTTGCCCTCAATGTATGACTAAAATTTAGTTTATTCGATTTTTCTTATAACAAAAAGAAGAAAATATCTTTTTTTTTCAAAATTTTCGCTCTTTTTCCATTTATATCGCAAAAAAAAAAAAATCGCAGAGGCAATCAAATACCATCAAAAGAAAGCTCTATTTGTGGGAAGAAAAGGACGCAAATTTCGTTTGGGTGCAATATTGCATGACCGCGCAATTACCAGTTAAAGCAGCGCAGTGCGAAATTGCAAAAAGACCTCTGGTCCTTAAGGTGTTTATTGGTCCGGAGCTGAAGTGGTTAAAGCAGCCTCTAGCAGAAGGGAGGTGGAGACATTTTTAAGACTAGTTGGTATTCGGCTAGAATTCTACTTTATTGTAATTATTCAGCAGGGTGAACGCTACATTCAGAAGGCAGATATACCATTGGGCTATAGAGTGAGAGCTGACTGAATCTTTCTATACCAAATACATTTTAGCATCGCTAGCAAGTTGATCTACTGGCTTCTTGGACATGCATCTCTCAATGAAATGATTTTTTAATCCATGTTCACATCAATTTGCCAAGATTTGCTTTTTTTTTTAAAGTAAGGTTAAGTATGTAAAGCCAAAACTACCTTTTTTATTTTATTTTTTTTATTTGGCTAGAGCAGACAGAATAAAACCTGAGAGTTTTTTTTTATTTTCCTGTCTATGGAGATTTTTTCTGCCTCCTATGTACAGGAAGCAAGGAAATCCCTACACGGCAAAGGGAGTTCCCTCCTATACAAACCTCACTCGAAAAAAATGTACCCATTAGAAGATTTGCCCCTTTACCTCTTGTTCTGGTGACAACAACATTTTGGATTTCTTTTTTCTTGGTTATAATAGTCATCAGGACAAATAGTGAGGGGTGAACCTCAGACTGCAATAAAAATCTGACAGGGGCTCCAATCCTCTTACACCAATCAAAACTTTGGGATATAAATTCACTTTTAATAATAAAATAAAATAAAAAAATGAACATTTAACAAAATCGGAAAAATAAAAAGGGGTATTCCTGCGCCAGCTCAAATGGTTATAGAACACGAACTGCTGCACACACGGAGGAAAATGTCTGAACCCAAAAGAAAGAGATAAAAGAATAGTGGTGCAATGTACATAAAGGATAAAGTGCTAAACATCCTAGTGAAATAAAATTGATATACAAAAGCAGGTGCTGGCAATTGCCAGGCTAAGGCGTGTGGGGAAAAAAAGGCCAAAATCCCAAATGTGGGCTGGTAATATAAAAAATTGGACAAAGTGCAATCAAATAAATATATAAAACAGGTGCTGGCAGTTTCCAAACGTAGGAGCGTAGAAAGAAGTGCAATGTAACTCAACAATGTAAAGGTGTAGATTGATAGCAAACTGAATTAAGATGATAATGGCAAATGTTAAATCATACATATAAATTAAAAAGGTTAATAAGGCCATACAAAAGCGTATATCGGAGTGTCCATAAAATTGCTTTAATTTATATGTATGATCTAACATTTGCTATTAGTTTACTATCAGTCTACACCTGAGTTATATGCACTTCTTTCTACGCACCTAAGTTCGGAAACTGCCAGCATCTGTTTTATATATTTATTTGATTTCACTATTTGCCCAATTTTATATATTACCAGCCCACATTTGGGATTTTGGCCTTTTTTCCCCACACACGCCTTAGCCTGGCAATTGCCAGCACCTGCTTTGTATATCAATTTTATTTCACTAGGACGTTTAGCACTTTATGCTCTATGTACAGCGCACCACTATTCTTTTATCTCTATTTAGCAAAATCTGACCTTTTCTATTCTTCCAATTAAAATTCCTAATGGCAACAGAGAAAAATTAAGCGTTTTTTAATGTAGTATATAAAAAATAAATAGATTCAACACGAGTGCCTGGCAAGTATACGAAGGATACAACGTAGGCAATAACTACTTTGGAGGCACATGTCACATGACGTGCACAACTCAATGGTTCTCTATGAAAGCCGTCTTAACTAGTCCGACACAAGTCGGTGCGACTTTGAAAAAGGTTTTGCCCTTCTTTGGTCTGACTTCAGCCCATTCAATATCACTGAAGTCATATTAGTCGGATCATCTTAACGGATCCGACTTTGGCATGCGACTTATGGTCTGAGGATCTTAAAAAAAAAAGAAGAAAAAAATTACGACCCCCCCCCCCCCCCCCCAAATTCCATACCAGGCCTTTGGGTCTGGTATGGACCTTCAGGGGAACCTCAATCCAATTTTTTATTTTTTTAAAACAGCGTATGCTGCCCCCCCCCCCCCCCCAAATTCATACCAGACGCAGCCCAGCAGGTCAAGAAAGGGGGGCTCCGGGACCATACCAGGCCACATGCCCTCAATATGGGGGGGGGGTGCTTTGGGGCAAGGGAACCTCTGTACCACTCACCACAAAGCACCTTGTCCCCATGTAGATGGGGGAACCTCTGACGGTTCTTCCTCCAGTTCTTATCCCAACGCTAGCTCCGGCATGTGCCATCAAGTATAAAGCAATGGGGAGTGGCCATCAGGTGACATCACCTGGAGACGCCCTTCCTTGTGATGTTACCGCCCTGGGGCATGATGGGGCGGTCGCATGGAAGTTGGACATGAAGTCATAGGGCAAAGTCAGAGCGGAAGTCATCCGACTTCTATTTCGTACCAGTGTGAACCGGGCCTTCAAGTCCATTCAAACCCACATGTCCATCTAAGACTACCCTGTGCCCAGAGCAGAAGAATAATATAGTGGCAGGATCAAGAAGAAATATAAACTGCTGTGTTGATGTCAGTGATAGACTGCATCATGTGTATTTTCACCTCTACATCCCCACTTCCCAGGGCCTATTTGTCCATTTTGATTAAGTAAAATGCTTGCATTTTACTGCATGAAAAAGCATATAAAGTAGAAATCCCATTCTGCCCCGTTTGGCTGGTTCACATCTACGTGCTGCAGTTTAGCTTGAAATAAAAAGAAATGTGGACTTACACCTACACATTTGCATTTCCATACATGCTGCAGTAAGTCATCTTGCATAAATCAAAAGTTTGACAGAATCTACAGAATTTCGAAAAAACGCAAAACTAAATTCATAAAATAAACTGTGTGGACATTAAAAATTGCAAAATGTATCATGGGTGTGTTCCCCAGCAGAAATTGTGTTTTCTTTTAACAAGGGGAAAAAATAAATAAATTTAAAGTGAAGCTAAACTGAAAATGCTATTTACGGTAATTATTTTCCAATGCTTTATTCTATTGAGAAATCAATTTGAAAAACAAAACAAAAAACACAACAATCCTTTAGCAGGTCTAGTTACGGCCATCTTGAGTAAGGGCAGATGATTCATGGAGCATTTACTTCTTGGAATCTATCTGCCCTTAGCACGGGCTTGTAGGCAAGTGCACGTGGTTAACTGAGGAAGCCCCTCTGCCCGATACAAGAAAGAAAAATGGGCATAAAGACTCCTGGAAATTATTATTTTGGCCTAGGCCAGGAAGCAAGTGAAGAATGTTTTTAAACTTTATTTTACAATATATACTGTACCTTCCTATCTATATCCGAATGCTAGCAGCCAAACTCCAGAAAAAATAAAAAATAAAATCAATCCTTTGAAGTGGACTGGGTAGGGGTAAAGGATTAGAATGTAAATACATCCATGCTCCCTTACTGCACGTTCCACCAGGCTCCTTCCAGTGCTGTGACCAGTACCCCATAAGCCACTGCTGCCACTAATGCAGAAAAATCGTCACCTGACACTTTTTGGAGATCCGTGACATTACTAGTAAAAAAAAATATATTCCATAGTTTGTAGGCGCTATAACTTTTGCTCAAACCAATCAATATACGCTTATAGGGATTTTATTTATTATTTTTTTTTTTTTTTTAACAAAAACATGTGGCAGAATACATATTGGCCTAAATAAATGCATACATACGATTTTTTACATTTATTGGGTATGTTTTATAGCAGAAAGTAAAAAAAATAGCTTATTTTTTTTCAAAATAGTTTTTTTGTTTATAGTGCAAAAAATAAAAACGGCGGAGGTGATCAAATACCACCAAAAGAAAGCTCTATTTTATTTTATTTGGGCACAGCATTGCACAGCCACGCAATTGTCAGTTAAAGTAACGCAGTGCCATATTGCAAAAAATGGCCAGGTCATAAAGGGGGTAAACCTTCCGGGGGCTGAAGTGGTTAAACAACATGGATCATTGATATTCATTATTTAAAATAAGCCGACTAGTGAATTAGGTTATGTGACCCATTGTGCGCTGTATAACCAATCACCCTCAACATGCATACAAAAATAAATCAAAACAAAGTTCCCTTGTTGTCCTTTGTTAGGACTGGGGTAAAAAAAAAAAAAAAAAAAAGGTGTTGAAAAGTATGATGAAGCGCGACTGAAGGGTGGAGAAGAATTTTGTATAAGAGACGTTTCAACTCTTACCAACAAGATTAGCTGGAAAACTTCACAAGTTTTGACCAGCATTGCCATGTTCAAAAAAATAAAAAGTATCGTTTCATCTTTTCGTGTGTGGCAGCAGTGCTAGAAGTTCAGCCAAACACCAGGAACACCCCACTTGACTGACAGTACAAAAGCAATTAAGTGGAGGACCTGTCAAGCTATTCCTTTCCCCCTCTAGGTAACTGCGTTTGTTGTGTACAGCTAGTTTGGCTGCTGTTAACTCAGGAGGGAAATTTTTTCGCAGAATCCTGACTTGTCTCCAAACACTATACATGGCATTTAAACAGCAAATGGTAGCTAAGAAAACACCAAAGAGTCTATAAATGTTTTCATACCATTCATGCATATTTCCAGCTGAGCCTATTTAGAAGATGTGGGTGAATATTGGGTGAAAGTCATGTAGATGTGTTGTAAACGGACTCCAGAGCGTTAAGGGGGCATTCAAGCGTTCGTACAGTGTTAAAAAAAAAAAAAAAAATAAAAAATAAAATAAACGTCTTTGTTAACCACTTCAGCCCCAGAAGATTTGGCTGCTCAATGACCAAAGCATCTTTTGCGATACGGCACTGCGTCACTTTAACTGACAATTGCACGGTCATGTGATGCTGTACCCAAACAAAATTGACCTGTTTAAGTACAAATTGCACGACCGTGCAGTTAGTTTTCAGTTAAAGTGACGCAGTGCCATATCGCAAAAAATGGCCTGGTCATTAAGGGGGAAAATCTTCCAGTCTGCAAGTGGTTAAACTGAACGCACTGTTTTACAAGCTGATGGTTTACATATCCTTTAACAAAATATTGTTCCCCTTCAGACAATTCACTGCAAAATAATTCCTGAAAAACAATTCCAGTTAATCTTGCGAGAGCGATGTGGTCAACTGATAACTTCCTGGAAGGGGAAAGGAGGAGGGGGGAGGAGGAGGAGAAGAAAGGGAGGAGGAGGAGGAGGAGGAGAAGAAAGGGAGGAGGAGAAGAAAGGGAGGAGGAGGAGGAGGAGGAGGAGGAGGAGGAGAAGAAAGGGAGGAGGAGAAGAAAGAGAGGAGGAGGAGGAGGAGGAGGGAGAGAGAGAGAGAGAGAGAAAGGAGGAGGAGAAAGGAGGAGGAGGAGGAAGAGGAGAAAGGGAAGAGGAAGAGGAGGAAGAGGAGGAAGAGGAGGAAGAGGAGGAAGAGGAGGAAGAGGAGGAAGAAGGAAGAAGGAAAAAGGAGGAGAAAGAGAGGAGGAGAAGGAGGAGAAGAAGGAGAAGGAGGAGAAGGAGAGGAGGAGGAGAAAGAGGAGGAGGAGGAGGAGAAAGAGGTGAAAGAGAGGAGGAGAAAGAGGTGAAAGGGAGGAGGAGGAGAAAGAGGAGGAGGAGGAGGAGGAGCAGAAAGAGGAGAAAGAGGAGAAAGAGGAGAAGGGAGGAAAAGAGAAAGAGGAGAAAGAGAAGAAAAGCAAGAAGAGGAGGAGGGAGGGTTTTTTTTTGTAGTCCTGTCCTATTTATACTGTCCTGACATAGCTGGGTGATTGAGTGCCATCACCCCAGGACAAGAAATGTGTTACTGAAACAATAGGTGGGGTGAAAAAAAGCCTGAAAAATTGAAAAAGAATGCAGTCACCACATCGAAGGACTGGCAAGTTTTTCGGTTTGAATACTTATTTAGAACTGGCTGCCAATGCACCTTTCAAAGGCCTGTGAAAATGGATGACACTTTTCTGTAATGTAGCACACCAAGTGTTTTGTGGTGTGCTGCAGAGCAGGTACATTGCAGGATACTGTAGCTGTGCATTTGGAAAGCCATTACAAAAGCAATGGAACTTGGGGGGGGGGGGGGGGGGGGGAGTGGGGGCAGGGGGATTCATTGGTTGCAGCAGAAATACTTTCGAAAGGGAAAAAAAGCGTGCCTGATAATTACAGGCCATGCCACCGTTCTCCTACAGAGTGCTTTCCACAATACCCAGCACAGAAGAACCAGTTCATTTTGCACACATGCAGAAGAATGGATCTGTCTAATCTGAACAAAACCTCCAAGCACCTTTCATTCTTTAAAAAGGCCACATATTACAGGTACACTATGGTCAGGATTTAAAATAAAGCCATGAAATTCATATGGGAAACACAGCTTTTGGAGCCAAGACTTGGGGGTTTTTCATCGGGGCGTTGCCATAGTGCAAAAGACCACATCACTTTATTTTGTCAATCTAGGAACCCCTTATGTTTACAGTTGGGATATTACTAAACATGCCCACTGTCATTTATCACATAGAGAATGCCTAACGTATCAAAGTGGTAATATGAAGAATTTACACAATCACTTTTTCAATCTGCCCAGCTTTGGAAGGCTGAATATGACAGGTAAGCCAGACAGGAAGCTACAAACAATGTAGCCTCATCAACAGTTTCTGCAATATATAGTGGAAGATATGTGGCGTTTCATTTGTCCTGTCCACAGTCTCCAGATTGTTTACCAAGGTGTTGGCTCCAGTAAGGACCTGAGGTATCCCCATTGCGGGGTACCTGGAAGTCCTAATCTTAGGCCCTGAGAATTTCTCATTCTCGACACATGACCTACCTGCATCTTGAAGAGAGAACTTCAATTTTTTTTTTTCTGTGTGAGAAATGGAGAGTAAATCAGCAGCCAGTGGAAAGCTGCTAATTTGGCAATGAAAGGGGACCATGCAAATTACAGTCATGGCCAAAAATATTGGCACCCCTGATAATGCAACACTTCGCCCCAGAAAATTGTTGCAATTACAAATGTTTAGGCATTCTCATATGCATTACTGTTTGTATTGGTATGGCACAAAAAAGTGGAGAAACAAAAAGCCAAATCTGACACATTACACGCAAAACTCCAAACAATGGACGGGACAAAATTATTGGCACCCTCAATTTAATATTTGGAAGCACACCCCTTGAGGAAAAAAAAAATAACTGAAATCAGTTGCTGTAACCATCAATGAAAGTCTTACACCTCTCTAATGGAATTTTGGACCACTCTTCTTTTGCCAACTGCTCCAGGTCTCTCACATTGGAAGGGTTCTAGGGAAGGGTTCTAAACTGCTGTTTTGAGATCTTTCCACAGATGCTCTATGGGATTTAGATTTGGACTCATTGCTAGCCAGTTCAGTACTCTCCAGCGCTTAGTCTTAAACCATTTCTGTGTGCTTTTTGATGCGTTTTGGGTCAATGTCCTGCTGTAAGACCCATAACCTCTGTTGGAGACCCAACTTTCTCACACTGGGCCTTGCGTTTTACCCCAGAATTCTTTGGCAGTCTCTAGATTTCATAATGCCATGCACACGGTCAAGACATCCAGTGCTTTAAGCAGCAAAGCAACACCCAAAACATCAGTGAACCTCCACCATGTTTGACTTTAGGGACTGTATTCTTTTCATTAAAGGTCTCATTTCTTTTTCCTGATAACACTAGAATGATCAGCTTTATCTAAAAGCTATAATTTTGTTTCCTCTGTCCACAGCACATTCTCCCAAAAGGATTTTGGTGTCCTCAGGTACGTTTTTTTTAAAACTGTTCGATCAATTTTTCTCTTTCGTCCACGTCCAGGGAGATTAGTTACAGCTCCATGGGCTGTGAACATCTTGACAATGGTGCGCACAGTGGACACAGTAACATTGAGATCTGTGGAGATGGACTTGTAACTTTGAGATTGTCTATGCTTTTCCACAACTTTTGTTCTCAAATCCTCAGACAATTCTTTGCTGCCGTTTCTCTTCTCCATGTTCCGTGTGGCACACAACAGAAAGTTTGAGTACATTTTCCACCATTTTAACCAGTTGCCGGTGT
Source organism: Lithobates pipiens (assembly GCF_037356315.1). Classification (NCBI taxonomy): domain Eukaryota; kingdom Metazoa; phylum Chordata; class Amphibia; order Anura; family Ranidae; genus Lithobates; species Lithobates pipiens. Next base: position 54,771,477 of record NW_027507764.1, on the reverse strand, counting down.
GATTTCTATATTGCTAGCACCTGTTAATTGTTACAGGTGAGTTTAATTACAAATTACAGGAGCATCACAAACTTGGAACGCAATCATTTCTCACAACTTTGAGAAGGTGCCAATAGTTTTGTCCATTTTGCGGGTTTTGCTTGGGATGTATCAGATATGGCTTTCTGTTTCCTCACTTTCATATGATACACCAATTCAAACAAAATGAATATGAGAATGCCTAAACATTTGTAATTGCAACAATTTTCTGGTGCATTATCTGACAAATGCAGGGGTGCGAATATTTTCACAGCTACTCATTATAAACCAACCTTTTGGTCTTTAATTAAACCAGACATTGCATACATGGAAACCTCCTTATGACCTTGATATTTTGCTTGTATGTTCAAGCTTAGGACCTCTTGAAGGCGAGCTTAGCATGGTTCAAAATAACACTTCATTCAATGGGTCAAGACAACAAGGAGTAAAGCCAACTTTCCTGGCCCTCTAAGTTACGTTTTTACAAAATGAAATATAATTTAAAGACTAATGATGATATCTTTCTCAGTCTCGCCACAAACCTCTGGTCTCCCTCCTCGGCACTGACCTTCCAATGTTAAAGTGTTGTTTTGTATGTTCTACAAAGACCAGACACAATCGCCGCGATGACTTAATGCAATAAAAGCAGCTAAAAAGCTGTTAGCTGAAGCGGGGGTCACAGAGCACAGAGGTTCAGGTTTTAAAAAAGAGGAATCAGATTTACAAACAGAAAAATCGCACAATAGAGAAGTGGACAAAATTATCCATGCGTGCTAATTCCCAGTAATTACGAAGCAAGGTGAACTCCCTGGGGTCTTGAGAGTCATCGCCTGGTGACGCTTGACTGGAAAGCAAAGTGGAGCGGGCTTATGTGACACAGATCCTATGAAAGCTTTAGAAGCACAGGGATAGACACAAAGGTTTTGCGAAAGTGGCATGGATCAGGAGGTTGGCATGGATCATACCAATTATAGGAAAAGGGTGCATGGCAACTAAATGATTAACAAATGACACTAGTGTGGTGTTTATTAAGAAAACCCTTACCTGCAGCAGCAACTGTTTTTGCTCTCCTTAAAAAACAATCATATAGCACTTCATATATATCAATGACAAATATTCACATAAACTTTTCAATTAAGTAATCCTAAAAGGTAAGAAGTTATTTATCAGTTTTGCTTTATGTCAATGAACTCAGCAGAGATTAACAATGTGTAAAACAGCCAATCCATTTATATGGGACCAATTATTCAACTACTGGTAATTTTACTGAGAATGCAGACACATTTTTGACTAAACACTGGTGACTTCACTGAAAGTGTAGCCTATCCTCTTACTATAGCTTGGGGGTCTCCAACATTCTTAATAAAGGGCCAGTTTACTGTAGGCGGACTGGACTGTGGTAACTGGGAGAAGAAAAGCTCTAGACGTCACTGGTAAAAAACAAAAAAACAATGCCCCAGCGGTGGTGTCACCGGGAGGGAACTGCGTCCCAGCGGTGGTGTCACTGGGAGGGAACTGCGTCCCAGCGGTGGTGTCACCGGGAGGGAACTGCGTCCCAGCGGTGGTGTCACCGGGAGGGAACTGCGTCCCAGCGGTGGTGTCACCGGGAGGGAACTGCGTCCCAGCGGTGGTGTCACCGGGAGGGAACTGTATCAATGGATGAAATAGTGCCACAAGGGCTGGATAAATATAAGGAAAGGGCCACATTTGGCCCCCCCACCCCCCGGGCCGCAGTTTGGAGACCACTGCTACAAACCAATGACATCACTGAACACAACCTACAGTGGTGTGAAAAAGTGTTTCCCCCCTTCCTCATTTCCTGTTCCTTTGCATGTTTGTCACACTTAAGTGTTTCGGAACATCAAACCAATTTAAAAAATAGTCAAGGACAACACAAGTAAACACAAAATGCAATTTGTAAATGAAGGTGTTTATTATTAAAGGTGAAAAAAAATCCAAACCATCATGGCCCTGTGTGAAAAAGTGATTGCCCCCTAAACCTAATAACTGGTTGGGCCACCCTTAGCAGCAACAACTGCAACCAAGCATTTGCGATAACGTGCAATGAGGCTTTTACAGCATCCTGGAGGAATTTTGGCCCACTCATCTTTGCAGAATTGTCCTAATTCAGTTACATTAGAGGGTTTTCGAGCATGAACGGCCTTTTTAAGGTCATACCACAACATCTCAATAGGATTCAGGTCAGGACTTTGGCTCGGCCACTCCAAAGTCTTCATTTTGTTTTTCTACAGCCATTAGGTGGTGGACTTGCTGGTGTGTTTAGGATCATTGTCCTGCTGCAGAACCCAAGTTCGTTTCAGCTTGAGTACACGAACAGATGGTCGGACATTCTCCTTCAGGATCTCTTGGTAGACAGCAGAATTCATAGTTCCTTTTATCACGGCAAGTCTTCCAGGTCCTGAAGCAGCAAAACAGCCCCAGACCATCACACTACCACCACCATATTTTACTGTTGGTATAATGTTCTTTTTATGAAATGCAGTGTTCCTTCTACGCCAGATATACTTGGACACACACCTTCCAAAGAGTTCCACTTTTGTCTCATCGGTCCACAGAATGTTGTCCCAAAAGTCTTGGGGATCATCAAGATGTGTTGTGGAGAAATTGAGACGAGCTTTGATGTTCTTTTTGCTCAGCAGTGGTTTTCTCCTTGGAACTCTGCCATGCAGGCCATTTTTGCCCAGTCTTTTCCTGATGGTGGAGGCATGAACGCTGACCTTAACTGAGGCAAGTGAGGCCTGCAGTTCCTTGGACGTTGTTGTGGGGTCTTTTGTGACCTCTTGGATGAGTCGTCGCTGCGCTCTTGGGGTAATTTTGGGCGGCCGGCCACTCCTGGGAAGGTTCACCACTGTTCCATGTCTTCGCCATTTGTGGATAATGGCTCTCACTGTGGTTCGCTGGATTCCCAAAGCTTTGGAAATGGCTTTATAACCCTTTCCAGACTGATAGATCTCAATTACTTTCTTTCTCAATTGTTCCTGAATTTCTTTGGGTCTCGGCATGATGTGTAGCTTTTAAGGATCTTCTGGTGGACCTTACTGTGTCAAGCAGCTCCTATTTAAGTGATGCCTTGATTGTGAACAGGTGTGGCAATAATCAGGCCTGGGTGTGGCTAGAGAAATTGAACTCAGGTGTGGACAACCACAGTTATAGTATGTTTTAACAAGGGGGGCAATCACTTTTTCACACAGGGCCATGATGGTTTGGATTTTTTTTCACCTTTAATAATAAACACCTTCATTTACAAATTGCATTTTGTGTTTACTTGTGTTGTCCTTGACTATTGTTTAAATTGGTTTGATGTTCCGAAACACTTAAGTGTGACAAACATGCAAAGGAACAGGAAATGAGGAAGGGGGCAAACACTTTTTCACACCACTGTATCTATTCACTAGAGAGAGACCATCGAAGTCAATGAAAACGCAGAACATCCCTTTGCAACAAAAAAATATTAAAACGTGATTGCGCTGAAAGTGCAAATAAATTATAGCTGCAAGCACGTCAGATACAAATTGACCACATAATCCACATAAATAAGTGCTGTGCTACATACAAATATAAATAAGTGCAACAAAAACAATCCAGTGTGTAAAAAGTCCACCAAATGAGCTATGTAAACAATCTCAACACTATCGCTCCAATGTCAAATACAAAGGTGCAAATCTTCATTAGTATTCTGTTCCACCATTCCCTGGAAGAGGTCATTTATGACAAAACGCGCAAGGCAGAGAGTTTGCTTGTAGTCCCTCCCATCTCCAGGAACCACCACAATCAGTGATGCATGACAGGAGTCTGGCTAGTTGCAGGGTAATTTAAACTGCTCTTTTTTTTTTTTAAGAGGGTCAAATCTTTCTGGCAAGCGTAAGGTGTGGTGGAGGTACACAGTGGTGAAAACAGGACACTAATATTTGCATCTTTGCATTAGGCACTTTGTTAGAGAGATACAGTGTTGAGACTGTTTACATAACGCATTTGGTGAACTTTTCACACACTAGATTGCTTTTTTTGTTGCATATATTTGTATCTACATGCATTAGTTGAAGCACAGCCCTTATTTAGGTGCATCTGTTCACTACATACAAGTGAGACAGATCAGAAGCCTCCTATTGATTATCTAGCAATGAATGGAATCCTTTAGAAGGCAGCCTATCCAACTCAAGACCTGCAACATCACTGAAACTGCAGCCTATCCATTCACTGGAGACCAATGACAACCCAGAAAGTGCAGCCTATCAAATTCACCCGAGACCAGTGACTTCCTGAAACTGACACCTATCCACTCACTCCATAATCAGTGATTAGAATGTGGTCTCTGGACTGACATTTCCCAAAGGTTCTATTTACATCTGCATGTCAACATACTGCCAAACCTTAAATTCCTGAGGAATCTCTGCATTAGTTGCCCTGAAATGGTGGTTATATGACCAAACAGATGGAGAACTGTTCACATGATTAGTGCTGAAGGCATTAGAGAGACTGATGTATAGACTGGGCAGGTCAATTGGCATCTTTTCCTCAACTCTGAACATCCCCTTTAGACCCCATTCACACCTGAGCGTTTTGTAGCTTGACGCCTGAAGCTACAAAACGCTGGAGGGGAAAAAATCCATTATTCTCAATGGAGATGGTTCACATCTCCACTCCAAGTCGCCTGAAGCCCTACGCCTGAAGCTCAAACAAGTTCCAGACCCTTTTTTGTCGCGCGAATCAGGCTGATTTGGGCGTTTTTCTTCTTTTAACATTGGTGACCTTTTGCCCTGCACAAATTCCCGGCAAATCGCGGTAAAAAACGCCGCAAATCGCGGTAAAAAACACTGCAAAAAACGCTTGAAAATGCTACGCTCAGGTGTGAATGCAGCCTTAGGCTGGGTTCACACTGAAGCGTTGCAGGAACGCCGCGAATCCGCGGCGTTTTCCCGCATCGCATGCCTCCCGCCAGCAGTTCACACTGCCCTATGCGGACTGCTGGGAGTGTCAGTGAAATGTTAATGACACCCCCAGATCAGTCCGCATATCGCAGTGCGATCTGCAAACTCGGACAGGAATCGGATCGCATGGTGTGAACACCCATGCGATTCGATTCTGCTGCGGACCAAAAAAAGGGTCCTGTGCGAGTTTGCGGCGGGTGCGATGCGAATTCAGCCATACTATCTGTATGACTGAACTCGCATCGCACAGAGATCGGATGTGATTTGCACTGCAGTGCGGTGCGAATCACATCCGGTTCTCGCTTCCGCAGCAGTGTGAACCCAGCCTTAGCTGAAATCCCCAGGCATCGGATTATGTAACCAGCACCAGAGGGAACCCAAAGTGCACTAAAATAAATGTCACGAGACCTAGCCTAGCTTTTGCATTAGACTGGTCCACTGGTAGCTCAACTGCAGAGTGCCCTTCAAGGTAACCTGGGTTACACAAAATGAACACTCCTCATTAGTGGGCCAACATCATGATTATTATCGCACTTATTCATTTTAATATTAGCGCTGTTAATGCTGTAGAGTAAACCTGTCTGGAGAGAATTACAGGAGCTGCCATTGAGGATCTACTGAAAATGCTAGCTGCCTGGCTGTTATGCTGATACCAAAGACGTGTCGTTTTTAAAACACTTTGAAGTCTGAATACTGGTTTTAAAATGATTGACTTAAACATACACCCAGACATTACTCAACTCCCCCCACCAAACCTTTCGCTCCTCTTCCACAGCATTTGTATTCTTTCAACTTATTCATGTTGCAAGAAACCACTTTGATTACTTCCTGTGACATCATTACTAGCCTGATAAAATTCTAGCAGGGGCAGCTACTGAGATATCAACTCCTATTGATGTAGGCACACTCCCAGAACTACATCTCCAAAGAGCCTTTTCCCCACACGCAGTGTGTGAGCAGGGTCTAAACTAGCAGCCTGGAAAAGAAATCAATGTATGCATGTAGGTAAAGAAAAAATTAAAGGAGTGGGGATAATGAATCATGAGTGCTACTGACAGACTTATCCACCTCACCAACCGTTCAGTGTCTGCTACCCCTCTCTGCCAATCCCTTCACTAGGTTTCGCTCACCCTTCAAAATAAATTCAAAATACCAACCTAATCGTTCAACGTTTCTCCCAAGACCTCCTGCTCTCTAGTTTCCTCGTCACTTCTCCCCCCATGCACTCCTCCAGGACTTTCCTCCAGCCTCTCCCATCCTCTGGAACTCCCTACCCCAATCTGCTCAACAATCTCCTACTCTGTCCACGTTTATGTGATACCTGAAAACCCTTCTCTTCAGAGAATCCTACCCTGCCTCCACTTAACAACTGTGCTTTTATTTTCTCCATCAGCTCATCCCCCACAGTTATTAACTTTTGTATCCCTAGACCTTCCCTGATTGTAAGCTCTAATGAGCAGGGCCCTCTGATTCCTCCTGCATTGAATCTTATTTTAACTGTACTGCTTGCCCGCATGTTATAAAGCTCTGCGCAAACCTGTTGGTGCGATATAAATCATGTAAGATAATAATAATAGGAATGCTGCAGTCCAGAATGGAGAACTAGGCGGGGCGTTTTATCAGCTCAAACAGGAAGCTGAGCTGGCCATACATGAGGTCAGAGTTTTTCATTCAACCAACAGGTTCAAATAAAAGAAAAAGAAAAAAAAAAACAGACTGGATTCCACGATCCACATATTCGTTGTGGATGAGTTAATCCTCCCCGCTGTGCCTCTATATTCCGATGGCAGGGAGGCCTCCTGCTATAAGAATCAACTGATCTGCGCTGCAGTCTATAGCCTTTAGTGCTGATCGAATGGAAATTTTCCAGTAAGGCGGTTGAACAGAAGTCAATTGGTATATCAACCACAGTGGCCACACATGGATTGAAATTCAACCGATCCCTGCTGAACTGGCCGAATATAAATCCATGTATGACCAGCCTTTGGAGCACATTGGATATCTGTCATATCAAGTTATTGTTCTGTACTTTGCTGCATTTCTAAATTAATGAAACACGGAGACATTTAACCCTTTGCCCGCCGCCCTATAGCAGATACACTTCTACAGGGCGGTCGCTGGGCACAGGCACTTCCGGGTAGTGGGTGTGAATGCACGCCCCCCAGAGGCTCGCTCCCGCTGTTCATTCAGTACAGAGGCAGAACGGCAGACTGCCTATGTAAACACAGATCCACGTCTTCCCCTAGTAAAAGCACCTCCCACACTGTACAAAAACACTGGCTAGGCACAGAGTTAACCATTTGCTCGCCCCCCTGATAGTAACCCCTTCCCAGCCAGTGTCATTAATACAGTGACAGTGCATATTCTTTAGGACTGATGACTATTTGTGTCACTGTTTCACAAAAAAAAAAGTGTCAAAGGTGTCCGTGTCCGATTTGTCTGCTGCAATATCGCAGCTCCACTATAAGTCACTGATTGCTGCCTTTACTAGTAAGAAAACAAATAACAAAAATGCATAAAATCGATCCCATAGTTTGTAGACACTATAACTTCCGTGCAAACCAATCAATATACGCTTATTGGGATTTTTTTTTTGCAAAAAATATGTAGCAGAAGACATATTGGCCTAAATTGATGAATACTTTTTTTTACTTTTTTATTGGATGTGTTTTATAGCAGAAAGTAAAAAAAATATTATTTTTTTCCTTAAAATTGTCGTTCTTTTTTTGTTCATAGCGCACAAAATAAAAACTGCAGGGGTGATCAAATACCACCAAAAGAATGTTTTTTTTTTTTCACACAAATAAAAGGAGAAATATTTTTGGCTGACTGCACAAATGTCAGTTAAAGTAATCAGTGCCATATCACAAAAAAATGGCCTGGTCATGAGCGGAGGAGGGGGGGGGGGGGGGGGGGTATTTCTTCTGGAGCTGAAGTGTTTAAATTGCGAAGTACATTTTTTTTCTTTTGCATATACTGTAATAAAATAATGACAGCCAGGTTACTAGCATTTTCAGGAGTGGAAAGTCATGGCATGGCCTTTATGATGGTTTTATGAAAGAATAAACACAAGATTTAAAAAAACAAAAAAAAAAAAAAAACAAACACACACATTTACATTTTTCCATCATTGATATAAAACAGGTTTGTAGTTAATTTCCTTTAAAAAGAAGTTATTGTTGATTGTAACCAAATCAGCTTAAAAAAAAAAAAAAAAAAAAAAAAGAAGTCCAATATTAACCGATTCTACTCCGAAAGATGCCCACCACCTCTTTGTGCGTTGTAGCAGATCAGATAAAGCGATACAATGCTATTTGTGTGAACTCTGTAGCGCTTTATTGCATTTTTGCTTTAAAGTTACAAATAAAAAGGCAGAGTAATCAAAGGGCAGCTTTTCTCCTTGTGTTTCCAGGAACTCTCAGAGGGTTACAAGAACAAGGGACACTACCTGGAATCTGGGGACAGGTCAATGATCAAACACAACGCCCAGACAGCAAAGTCTACCTGCACATGACATCTTGTGAGAAAAGTAGATGGGCAGGATGTCCCCGCAGCCAGCGGCTCACCAGCATTGGAGGGGCAGTCTGCCTCTAGTGGCTGAAACTGGGAACTATCGGGGGGAAAGTGGAAGGCAGGAAGTCAGCTGTCTGTGGTCAGACATGAGAGATCAGAGACCAGCAGATTATTGGATTCTCGCTCAAAGAATGAAGAGCATTGATCTTTCAACAGGAGGTCATGTGACCTCTGCGAGCACAAATTGTCTGAGTTCTGCACTTGCAGCTCCTCTACTCTATCCAACAGACATTTACTAGAAAACACTTGGAAGGGGAAAAAAAATAAACTTAACCCTATCCTCTTATCGACATTTTCCAAAAATGCTTCACCATAAGAATCTTGTAAAAATCCTACTACAATTGGAGCATCAAAGGCCATGTTATCTGTGCCTTAAAGTGGTTGTAATCTCAGACATTAAACATGAACAAAGCATATCCCCTTTATAGCGTGTACTTGTCTCAATCCAGTGCACTAAGTGTCATTTCTGTCTGTGCCTCATTCCTCTGCCATCAGCAGGAGTCACTTTTGACAAGTTTTCCCAACGCAAAGAGGAAAAAAAAAGGTGACGGGGAGAGAGCTTTAGCACACAGCCTATGATTGACAGCCTCAGCACTATTCCTGTGTGTTGGGGAGTGTTGTCCCTTCCCTCCAATCAGCTCCCAGAGCTCTCCTCACTAAGCCCTGCAGAGTTTAATTTAAAGCGATACCAAAGTCACAGTTTTAATTCTTTAAAAATAACAAACATGTTATACTTACCTGCTCTGTGTAGTGGTTTTGCACAGAGCAGCCCCCCCAAGTGCCCCCACAGCAAACCGCTTTCTATGGGGGGCACCTGAGCCCAGCCTCTGCTGTGTCCATTCAGACACGGAAGGGTAGAAATGTCATCAGCACACCTAGGATGAAGGATCCTAAGCTTTATTTAAATGGTCACATGGTACACATGGGCAACGTTTCGGAGCCATGCATGGCCCCTTTGTCAGGCAGGGGATAAAGGGTCCCTGTGTGGCTCCGGTACATTGCCGCATGTGTACCATGTGACCATGTAACTAAAGCTTTGGATCCTTCTGAGGAATCCTTGGTGTGCCAATGACATTTCTATCCTTTGGATTGCCTACGGTTTTCATTCGATGGTCATTACAGTACCCAGCATTACTACAGCCATTTTCAGGAACGCATGCAAGGGAAATATTACGTTTAGATTCATTCAGACAAGGAGCCAGGGTTCGACCCCACCCCCTCTCTCCTCATTGGCTCACTGACTTTGACAGCAGCAGGAGCCAAAAAAGCTGCGCTGTCATCTCAGCCAATGAGGAGGGAGAGTCCCAGGCAGCTGAGACACTGCTGCAACATTGCTGGATCGAGAAGGGCTCGGGTAGGTATTAGAGGGGCTGAGGAGGCCTGCTGCACACAGGTCTTTTATCATAATGCATAGAATGCATTAAGATAAAAAAAATCTGACTTCACAACCACTTTAAGCTCCTTTTTCTGACAGCTCAGACAAGATTTATAAATGCAGGAGTTTGAACAGATGTAGAGAAGGGAATACTGCAGATAAACAGGTACAACTAATGCACAAGGATGCGTTTCATCTCTGTGTCAATTCACTGGCTATATGTAAGGGTTTACAGCCACTTTGACACAAATGGAAGTTGGCCATACATCTCAATGTTAACAAAGCTATGCAATGTGGGGGGGGCCCATCTAAATCATTCATTTTAAAACCAAACAGGCCCTTTGTACTACATAGAGGCAGTCATCCAATAAGACTAACAAGTGTGACCACCTTTTTTCTATTAAAGTGCATGTCCAGCCAATGCTTTTTTTTTTAAACCAATTTTGATAGCGTGGGGACAGAATTTGGACCTCTGTTGCAATCGGGTTCCATTAAATTAACAATTAAACACAAAAATGAATATGTTGCAGCTTATCAATCAGAGGTAGTGGCTGCATTTCATTTCTTTATTTAGGTCCCCTCCGCCCATTTTCTCCTGGTGATCTGACCAGTAACACACCTCCTTGTAATAGAGTACCACCACTCTGGATTAAAGCGGAGGTCCACCCTAAAGTGGACCTTCCGCTCATCGGAACCCTCCCCCCCTCCGGCGCCACAATTGGCACCTTTCAGGGGGGAGGGGGGTGCAGTTACCTGGATAATCCAGGTAACTGCACCCACTTCCGGGATAGCTCTCTGCGGAAAGGGGCATAGATTACGCCCCTTTCCGCAAGTGCCCGCCCCCTTCCGCAAGTGCCCCACTGCCTGCTGGGAAACACACAGATCCCAGAGACAGCGGGGACCGTCCTTATTGCGCAGTGCAACTCGCGCATGCGCAGTAGGGAACCAGGAAATGAAGCCGAAAGGCTCCATTTCCTGATTCCCATACCCAAGATGGCGGCGGCAGCACCCGAGTGATGATCTACAGATCGGCTTCGGGTGCTGACATCGTGGGCGCGCTGGACAGGTAAGTGTCACTATTTTAAAAGTCAGCAGCTGCAGTATTTGTAGCTGCTGGCTTTTAAAAAAAAAAAACGCGGAGTCCCGGTGGACTCCCGCTTTAAGGAGCACAGTGGCAACCTTGGACAGCAGCATTGCAAGTCTCGGAGGAGGGGGTTGTTAGACTGACTAGCAGATTAACCACTTCCCACCCGGCCAATGCACATATACGGCCGGGTGGGAGCCGTCTACTTCTGATAGGACGTTCAGGAACGTCCTTCAGAAGGAGCGGGATCGCGCGTGACCGCGCAGCGGCGCGATCCCGATGTGCTCGTGTCACCCGGACACGGCGCATCTCAGATCGGCAGGAGGGCTCTGTGATTGGCCCTCCTGATCACATGACGGCCGTGTCCAATCACGGCCGTCATGTGATGTAAACAAACAGCCGGTTGCTATTCAATCGGCTCCTCCTCTCCTCACACAGAAGTCATCGCTGAGGAGAGGAGAGCAGATCGCTGCAGCCGGCTGGTGATCAGTGAGTATGAACTGTTTTTTACAGCTTTTTACTCACTGATCACCAGTCTAGTGTAATACACAACACACCACACAGTATAAACAGAACGTCCCCACATATGTCCCCAAATAATAACACATGTCCCTAATAATAAAAACATGTCTCCCACTAAAATCACATGTCCCAATGATTATCTGCACACATATGTACGTGACCACCTGCACACATATGTACATGATCATTTGCGTACATATGTCCGTGATCACACAAACCAATTATTATACACTTAACGGATTTTTTTTTTACCAAAAACATGTAGCAGAATACATTTTGGCTTAAATTTATGACAAAATTCGATTTTATTGGATTTCTTTTAAAATAGAAAAAAGAAAATAGTTTTTTTTCAAAATTTCCGCTTTTTTGCGCTTAGATCGCAAAAAATAAAAAAACTGAGTCGTGAATAAATACCACCAAAATAAAGCTCTATTTGTGCGAACAAAATGATAAAAATTTCATTTGGGTACAGTGTAGCATGACCGCGCAATTGTCACTGAAAGCGCTAGAGCGCTGAAAGCTGAAAATTGGGCTGGGAAGGAAGGGGGCGAAAGTGCCCTGTATTGTAGTGGTTAAGATGCACTAACAAATTGAAGCTGAACTAAAGCCCCATACACACTAGCAGGTTTTTTGTTCATCTTGAACAAAAAAAAAGTTGAAGAGTTCAGGAGGAGCAACCGTACCAACTACATGATGGAACTGTCCCTCTGCCCAACACCACATTGGCCAAAAAAAGGGCATAAGAAAAAAGCAAAAAAACGCAAATCGCAGCAAAATCACGTGCACAAAAAATCTAAACGCACAGGAAAAAGCACTGCAGAAACAGATCAAAAGCAAACTGCATAGGCGTGCACTGAGCCTTATGCTGGCCACACCGATCAATTTTCAGATGAGAATATTCATAGGAAAAATCTTTGTACATTCGCTGAATGAAAGAATGCTGCTTGAAATTTTCACTTGCTTTTAACATTCTGTTTTAAAAGGAATGTCATTTCTGAACGAAACCACTGTTTGAAAATTCCTCTGACCAAGAAGTTTTCTATTTCTAAATTTTCCCGTCACTGTGGTTGAAAACAAACGTCGATTTGACCCCACTGACTATTAGAAAATCAAACGAACGTTCTTAAAATTAAATTTTCTTTTGAAGGAAGACATTGTTTTTGTATGGCCAGCATATAATATATTACAGTTCTGTTTGAAAATCTGCAAAACAGTCTAACTTCTTTTTCTTTTCAATAAAAAAAAAATTTGATCTCCGAGTCCGATGATATTTACTAGATTCAACCTCTAATAGTATATACAGTATATCTCTTCTGTCTGTTATTCTCAGAGTGGACTAAAGATTTTACTCCCTAACCATATAGTTGGTTATTTATATTTACCACTGTATAGAGAGATATTTAAGAATAAATTGCCTTTTTTTTTAAACTTTACATATTAACTAAATTATACACCACACTTAACCGATTAACTGCTTAAGGACCGCCTCCTGCACATATACGTTGGCAGAATGGCACGGCTGGGCACAATCACGTACCTGCACATTGCTCTTTAAGTGCCGTGGGTCGGGAGCGTGCCGCCAGCCGGTCCTGAGCTCCGTGGCCGTGGGACCAGCAGACCCGATCGCCGCTGGTGTCCCGCGATCGGGTCACAGAGCTGAATAACGAGGAGAGGTCTGTGTAAACAAACCTCTCCCCGTGCTTCCTACTGTGGCTGTCACCAATCGTCTGTTCCCTGTTATAGGGAAGGACGATCAGTGATGCCACATGCCAGCCAACGCCCCCCTACAATAAAAAAAAACATAACGTCACACACAACCCCTAAACTGCCCCCTAGTGGTTAACTCCTTCACTGCCAGTGTCATTTACACAGGAATCAGTGCATTTAAATAGCACTAACTGCTGTATAAATGACAATGGTCCCAAAAATGTGTCAAAAATGGCCGATGTGTCCGCCATAATGTCGCAGTCACAAAAAGCGCTGATCGCCGCCATTACTAGTAAAAAAAAAAAAAAATTTGTAAAAAAAGCTATAAAACTATCCCCTATTTTGTAAACGCTATAACTTTTGCGCAAACCAATCAATAAACTGAGGGAAAAATTTTTTTTATATATTTTTGGGGGATATTTATTATAGCAAAAAGTAAAAAATATTGAATTTTTTTCAAAATTGTCGCTCTATTTTTGTTTATAGGGCAAAAAATAAAAACCGCAGAGGTGATAAAATACCACCAAAGAAAGCTCTATTTGTGGGAAAAAAAGGACGCCAATTTTGTTTGGGAGCCACGCCAAATGACCGCGCAATTGTCAGTTAAAGTGACGCATTGCCGAATCGCAAAAAGGGGCCTGGTCCTTTGGCTGCAAATTGGTCCGGGGCTTAAGTGGTTAATTGAAATAATAGTCGGCCAACTAATTGATTATGAAAATAATCGTTAGTTGCAGGCCTAGTCGACTTTTTCAAAGTGCAAGGTCAACCGACTGAGCAAATTTCAACAGGTAAGTCAGGAATAGGTCAAAAGTTCAATTTGGATATGTGCTTGGAATGATGACATATTAACCACTAGCCGACCAGGCGCCGCAGCATGGCTCGACTGCGCGAATCGCCATTATGCTACATCAGTAGCATAAACAGCGCTTGCTGCCGCCAGAGGTGCGCGCGTGCATCCCCCACTCACTCGAGCCGATGCGAGTGCCCGGCGATCTCGATCACCGCCGGGCTCCCGCGATCGCTCGGGGCACACGGAGAACCGGAAGCTGTGTGTATAAACACACACAGTTTCCAGTTCTCTGAGCAGTGAACTGACATATCGTCTGTTCATACAGAGTATGAACAGCGATCTGTTAGTTTCCCTGCACAGTCCCCTTCTCCCTTCAGTTAGAACACTCCCTAGGATACATATTAACCCCTTCATTGCCAGCGACATTTTTATAGTAATCAATGCAATTTTAATCGCACTGAACACTGTATTAATGCCAATGGTCCCAAAAACATGTCAAAATTGTCTGACGTGTCCACCATACTGTCGCAGTAAAAAAAAAAATTAAAAAAAAAAAAAAAAAAAAAAATCGCTGATCGCCGCAATTACTAGTAAAAATTTTTTTTATAAAAATGCCATAAAACTATCCCTTATTTTGTAGACACTATAACTTTTGCGCAAACCAATCAATATACGCTTATTGCGATTTTTTTTTTACCAAAAATATGTAGAAAAATACGTATCGGCCTAAACTGAGGAAAACATTTTTTTTTTTTTTTTAATTGGATATTCATTTTTTTTTATATATTTTTTTGGGGGTATTTATTATAGAAAAAAAAATTGTCGCTTTTTTGTTTATAGCGCAAAAAATTGTGTTTTAGAATTTTTTGGTAAATAAAAATGTATATTTTTAACCAAATAGTTGTACTGTGCCTAAAAAGTCCATAGCCCAATTTTTTTTTTCTATGTTTAAAAACCGCAGGGTGATCAAATACCACCAAAAGAAAGCTCTATTTGTGGGGAGCCACGTCGCACGACCACGCAACTGTCAGTTAAAGCGACGCAGTGCCGGATCGCAGAAAGTGGTCTGGTCTTTGGCCAGCCAAATGGTCCGGGGCTTAAGCCGTTAAAGTCTTTTTTTTTTACGTCTTAATGCTGTAGATGCAGGATATATATACACACACACACACACACTACAAAAGCAGATAGTCTTCCCGCATACTCTAAAATCCGTTCTCGTTACAGAGACAGTAGATAGGTACAGGCTAATTAAAATAAATAAAACATTTTGTAAAACAGCTTAAAAACTTACACATCCACCCGCAAGAATCTCAGCTGCAAGAGGAATAGAACCGTCCTTAATCGTAAATTTATCTCGTACAAAATCATTCATCTGAAACAAATACAAGACAACATTACATCTGCAAGAGGAAAAAGGTTCCACACAAGAATTTTTTTTCCCCTCTCCTTTAGGCTCGGTTCACACAGGGGCGGCACGACTTGCAGCGCGACTCACAGACGCGACCTGCACACGACTTCAGCGGCGACTTGCAAAACGACTTCTGTATAGAAGTCAATGCAAGTCGCCTGAAGTCGCCCCAAAAGTAGTAGAGGAACCTTTTTTCTAAGTCGGAGCGACTTGAGTCACTCCAATTAGAACGGTTCCATAGTACAGAACGGAGCGTGACTTGTCAGGCGGCTAAGTCGCCTGGACAAGTCGCCCCTGTGTGAACGGAGCCTTAGTACTCCATAATAATAATTTGTATTATTTATACACTATTTACTATGTGATACAAATATTTTGTTTACTTGTGCCCTGTTTTAGGGTCCCTACTTGGGATGTTGGCAACGTCATATTGAGAATTCTATAATTCTCTGTGGTTCACTATCTATACAAATACAAGTGCAGTTTATTTAATAATTTGAAAAAGCAATAAAAGATCATACACATTATAATCTGAATTTACAATCTTTACACAATCTCCTTTAGATTTACCAAAACTATACAAGGACCTACTTATACTATTCAATCTTTATCCAATCAGACAGGCGATTGGTAGAACTAAAGCAGATTGTACAGTCTGACTAACAAGCATGAACTTAAACACAGACTTAAAGTAGAACTACAGGCAAAACATTTTTTTTCATTTTGGATAGAGCAAGGGAGGGTTATAACCCCTGTAAGGTTTATTTTTGCCGTATCCCATTGGGAAGATTTCCCTTCATTTCCTGTCCCATAGTCAAACTGGAAGTGAGAGAAAATCCCTGAAAATTAGGGGAATCTCTTGGTCATCAGAGCTAGTGTCCCCATTGGAATATTTCCCCCTCTTTTACTGTTCTGGGGACAACCCAAAATGTGGGATTTTTTTTAAACTTTTAATGATAATGGTAAATAGGACAAATAGAGAGAGGGAATTGCCAAAATGGGGACTCAGACAGCAACAAAACCTGACAGGGGTTCTAATCTCTCTCCACAACTAAATTAAAAAGTTGCCTTTAGTTATACTTTAATACAAAACCTAAAACGTTCTAGTGACCTCAGCATTTTATAGACAATATCATGACTTTACAGGAAACATAGGTGTGCTGGTGAATTTGTACATTGATCTGTGATATATCCAGTGTCCAGCTGGCTACAGATGAGCCCTGTGATCCAGGAATGTGTGTGATATGTCATGGACTATAGACAAGACTTTACAGGAAACATGACATACAAGAAGTGGGAAAACAAATGGGGATTCAACACAAGGAAAAAAACAAAGATTTTGGATTCATACGGTATATTCAACAAACATGATGGCTCACACATTTTACTTACAGTAAGTTTAATGGCTTTTTCTGGGGCTACTCCAAGCAGCTGTGGCAGAAGACCTGCATAAAATAAAACCAATCAACATAAATCTGGAACAAATTAACTTCATTACACAGAATGTAAAAGTGCCCTTATGGACCTGTACGTAACCCTGGACTGAATCTAGAAATGTTAATTGTGCCCAAACCGTACCCTGAAAATGTAGCTTCTGTTGAATTCCTTGGGAAAAAAAAAACAGTACATTTCTTGTGCCTAGGTTCTATACCCTCATGGCCCCATACAGTACCTGCAGTGTGAGATTTAAGCCACTGTAGCTGTTCCTGCTAGTTCTACCCAGATTTGGAGTTGGTGATGCCACGACTATGCTGCTCACTATTCTTCTTGCAGGAGAGGAAGCTGTATCTGAGGAACTGCAATGCAAGGGTCTCTCTGCTTCATTCATTCTGTGGATCTGTACTTCATCCACTGCTCCTGTCACTTGTTGAATATTCCCCCACCAGTCATGAGATCACCAGTTATATGGGAGACAGCTATGACATGAAGAAGCAAAGCCCTCTACCGAGATGGTTGCTTTTACAGAGAGTGCAGAGGAAGCCACAGCAAAGGGAGAAAGAAGATCAGCTGCAGAAAGCCTACTAGCAATACTGACTAATGCTTTGCTTTTTTTATAAGGTTTTGTGTGTTAAAGTAGAATTCTGTCACCAGGGGAAGGAGCTGGGAAAATCCCCCTTGGTGAATGTGCATAATGCACTTGGTGTCCAATCTTCCTAGGTGTGCCTGTTCAGGAGAGATTTGTCAGAAGCACACTGCTTTTCAACTACATCTAATTCAAATAGACAAAATCGGCAAGTATGCTGGACAACACTTAATACTACAGTATAGTAGAGTAACAGCAGGCGCTTCACTGAGAAAAATGCCATCACAATGTATCGGGGGGCGCGCTCACTACAGCGATCTGCCTGGTCGCTCCACCAAAGCCGTCAGTACTTGGAGAGGGAGCCCGACAAGCATGCCCATTACACAAGGGGGGCGGTGGCTGTTGTGCTCAGCCACAGCTCCACAACAGCTACCCCCACAAATTAGCTGTTTTGACAGGAAGGCGCAGAGAAGCGGATACTAAATAAGGCCTCATGCACGCAGGACTTTTTTTACTCCCCTAAATGCCTTTCTACATGATCACATTAGAGTGCCCGCGACTGGTGGACTTCCAAGGAGAAATGGCTTTTAGGGACTTTGGGGACCCGTCGCACAAAGAGGAGGAAGGGATAAGGCAAGTAACATAGGTTTTTAATGGTAACCTGGACAAAAATGAGCATTTAACCCTTGTAGTGCAGAGGAAACCCCAATGCAAGGGGAAATTTGGATTGTTCTTCAAGTTCAACTTTAAATAGGTGGCACTTCAGATCCTTCTGTAGCCTAAAGGTGGCACTATTCATCCTCAACTCGACTCTGCACATGAGCACTCTGTCATGACTGACCACATGATCAGGAGCCAGTCTGAGTGGTTCCCAATCGTCTCTGGGGAGCTGAGCTACACAAACAGCCTGCTGATCGCTCTCAAAGGGGGAGGAGTTTATAGGTATCTATAGCATAAGGCATCATAAATAGACTAAGACCAGGGAGTAATTGAACATATTTTGCTAAATAAAGAATAAATGGGCTTAAATCTGCCTGCAACCACCACCTAGACCTGAACATGATGGTTAATCCCTGCTAGTTCATGGAACCACAAGAATATCTGATTAAATATGTTGTTTCTCCCCCCCCCCACCCCCCCAAGAAGAAACCATTTTTAACCAAATTTTGTGGAATAAAGGCTAACCATTCATATTTAATTGTGCTCTATGGCAAACAGAACTTATTTTTTCCACTCAATGCTCGATTTATAAAAGTTAAAGCAAAAAAAAGGGAAATCAAAACATCCACCTAATACTGCAGTGGGAATAGAGGTCAAGCACTCCAGACCACCCCAGATGTAAGCGTTAAGTATGCATGCATGAGTGTTCTCCTAATCTCAGCTCATTACCTGTATAGAAGACGCCTGTGAGCCAGAAATCTTGCTGAATGATAGGTGATCAAATACTCATTTCACTCATTAAAATGCAAATCTATTTAGAACTTTTTTGAAATGCGTTTTTCTGGATACTTTTGTTGTTATTCTGTCCCTCACTGGTAAAATAAACTGACCATTAAAATTATAGACTGATCATTTATTTGTCAGTGGGCAAATGTGCAAAATTTGCAGGGGATCAAATACTTTTTTCCCCCTCCCTGTACACTGTAAGATATATTTAAAGAGGAGCTCCAGGGGACCCCCCCACCAAAAAAAGAAGAAAAGTCAGCAGCTACAAATAAAGTAGCTGCTGACTTAATATAAGGACACTCACCTGTCCAAGGATCCAGCTAGGTCCTCACGTGAGCCAATTTTTCAATCGGGTAAGGGAAACAGGAAGTGAAGCCTTGCGGCTTCACTGCCTATTTCCTACTATGCATGCGCATCGAGCTGCGCCTTGTGAATGGTCCCGTAGTCTTCTGGGACTGCGAACTTCCAGCTCAGATCAGCCCCCAAAAAGTGTCAAATGTGGCAGTAGCGGGTGCAAACAAAACAGAGCTTTCCCTTTTGGGTGGCGCTCTGCTTAACACGCGTAAAACAAAATTACATTAAAAAATGCGCCACAAAGCTGGTAGAGAAGGGTTTTGTAAATTCCTCAAATATGAAGAGAGCTACACAAAAATAACAGAACCACTGCATCTCCCAACCAACTTGTTTAATGGCCAAAAAGCAAGATATTTGGGAAAGGAAATCCCATCACTCTCACAATGCAGACGCATTGGCAATGCATCTAGGTTATGACCAATTGAGACGTCAAGGGGGGGTGCGGATAGATTTGAAGGACATAAATCAGCAGAATACAGAAAACAAAACACCCCGCCTGATGTCATTTCCCCTTTACACGCTACGTCTGTATTTTCACAAGTTGTGAGATTCTATTTATTTTTCATTAAGCATTTGACAGTTTCCATCATCTTGCTTATGTCATTATGAGTTTATAGACCAATGACACCCAAAGGCTCAGAGATCCATGTTTCAGTGGTTTTAGGGTTAGATTTAAAGCAAATATTTGTATACAGTCTTCAGATGTTTTTTTTTTTTTTTTGTTTTGTTACTAGGTGGGAGACATCATTTTTTCACTCACTCTTATTTGTAATCTGCAATAGTATATCCTTCTTGTATATATTTAGCACATTTAACAAAACATTTTTTTTTCCTGCAAACATGTGTTTTTTAAAATTTTCGCTCCATATTTAAAATTGTAATATTTAATGTACATTAAAACTCCCTCTAGTGGCCACCTGTGAAATGTGATTAGCATCACTGCTTACGACAGTTAACCACTTGCTTCCCACGCCTATCCTGACACTTCTCACATACTGTAAATGTAAAAATCACCCGTTTCCTGTTTCCGGAAATTACTTAAAACACCCAAACTTTATATATTTTTTTTTTTTACGCAGAGTCCCTAGAGAATGAAATGGTGGGTGTTGCAATTTTTTATGTGACATGATATTTGTGCAACCGTTTTTCAAACGCAATAAAAAAAATGAAAATGAATGTATAAAAACAAGATAACACCCATTTTTTTGGTATTAGGGGGAAAAAAGGGGGGGGGGGGGGATGATGTTATGCTGCATATGCTCTAAAATTGTGCACGCCTGTGGAATGGTGACAAGTTACAGTACTTAATCTCCATAGGTGACACTTTAAAAGTCTTTACAGGTTACACAGGAGAACTGGTGCTATAATTATTCCTCTTGTTCCGATGCTCACGACAACACCTCACATGTGGTGCAATCGCCATTCACATGAGTCCGGGGCCTACATGCGCGTTCGCCTTTGCATATGAGCACATAAAAAAAATGATTTTCCTCTTTTTTTTAACCTACTTTATAGCCATCATAATGGACAAACATCCCTTCTGATAGCATGAGAAGTTCCATTCCTTGGCCATCTTTTTTGGCAAGCCGGTACTACCAGATTCAGTCCTGGGCTCCCAATGGGACATTAGAGCCCAGGAAGGTGGTGGAAGGCACTCAGACCGTTTTTACTTCATTCAGCATCACCAACTGATAATATTAATACCGGGGTTATGACTGAAGCTATGGCCCTGGTATAGCCACTTCAACCCAAGGACGTACAGAGGGGGGTGGGTGACAGTCTATGGATTTCAAATCAGACGGATTTTGCATTTGGAAGAGAACTGCAGCAAAGGTTACTCATTGCAGGAAGCAAAGCCTGCATGCATAATAAACATAGCTGTTCCACATGCATAACAGAGAAAAAAAAAGGCAGAGGGCTAAGGACTGGTTACCTGTATTGTCTGATCTCCATGCAGCTGATTTCTCCCCCCCCCCCCCCCCCCATTAAAGACTTACAATGCCTTGTTCTGTCTGTGAAAGTGGCCATCTTTGTAGAAGCAGCAGGAGAGACGCATGAAGAGTAGATCCAAATAATGAAGCAGAGGCAGGTAGATCCTTGTACTGGAGATCCTTAGGTTCAGCTCCCTCTCCAGCAAACCCCATTCCCAATCTGGTAAGACTAGCAGTCAGAGGCAGCAGTGCCTATGATGATATCATATTGAATATACAGTATACACTTCAAGTGGCTCTACATTTAAGGCTGTAATAAATCAACTGGTTCAGATAGGCAGCGGGACATGGGGCAACTGGTGATTTGAGACTCAGACAACATGCCAACATTGCATTTTTTCCCCATTATGATTTTTTTTGCGCAGACACCAGGATGAAACTGATAAATATCTGTTCTTTGACTAATAATATCTCATTGTGTATCTGATATTACCATCTGCATAATGAAAGTTGAATTTTGAAAGTTGAATTTCAGAGTTGTTAATCTTTCCAGGACCATCTTTATTATACATCCTTTGGGAGGTAACACCCAAGAAAATGGGCATATGAAAAAAAATTATATACAGCGGGTTGAACACTTCACCATTTTTCTAGGTAAATATATTTCTAAAAGGTGATATTGACATGACATTTTCACCACATGTAACAATCCTTGCAATCCATACATACAAAAAAACCTAAAACAAATATGTTTAGAAATTATGTATAATAAAATGGAATGACCCAGGGAAAAAGTATTGAACACAAAGAAAGGGAGGTGCAAAAAGGCATGGAAAGCCAAGACACGGCTGAAATAAATCAGTAATTAGAAAGCAATCCCGCCCCTTTAATGCCATACAAACCATACATGCAACCACAAATACGCTAAGAAATGTTATAAAATGGAATGACACCGGGGAGTATTGAACACGCTAACGGAAATTTAATACTTTGTACAAACTCCTTTGTTGGAAATGACAGCTCCAAGATGCCTCCTGTATGGAGGAACTAGTCCATGAATTGCTCAGGTGTGATTTTGGCCCATTCTGCCACACAGTCTTAAAATCTTGAAGGTCCAGTGGGCTTCTTCCATGAACTTTAAATGTTAGTTCTTTCTATAGATTTTCTATTGGATTTAAGTCAGGTGATTGGCTGGGCCATTCTAGCAGCTTTAATTTTCTTACTATGAAACCAGTTGAGAGTTTCCTTGGCTTTGTGTTTGGGATCATTGTCTTGCTGAAATGTCCACCATCGTTTCATCTTTATCATTCTGGAGATGGCAGCAGATTTTTATCAAGAAGGTTTTGGTACATTTTTCCATTTATCCTTCCTCCAATGATATGAAGTTTGACAGTACTGTATGCTGAAAAACAACCCCACACCATGTTGTTCCCACCTCCAAACTTCATCTTTATTTGGTCTCATCTGACCAGACTATATTCTCAAAATATTTCCCAGGTTTGTCTAAACGTGGTGCAGCAAACTTTAAAACAAGCCTCAACATGCTTTTTCTTCTGCAATGGAGTGTTGTGTGGTGAGCGTGCATACAGACCATGACGGTTGAGTGCATTACTTATTATTTTCTTTGAAACAATTCTACCTGCTAATTCCAGGTCTTTCTGAAGTTCTCACAAGTGGTCCTTGATCCTTGGACAACTCTTCTGATAATTCCTTTCACTCCTGTTAGAAATCTTGCGAGGCGCACCTGGTCATGGCCGATTTATGGTAAAATGATGTTCTTTCCACTTCCAGATTATGGCCCCAGCAGTGCTCACTGGAACGTTAATAAAAGTTTTCAAAATCCTTCAGTATGTTTTGCAACAATAAGGTTGCAAAGGTCTTGAGAGCTCTTTGCTTTTACCCATCATGAGATGTTTGTGTGACACCTTGGTAATGAGACACCTTTTTATAGGCCATCAGTTGAGACTGAACCAGCTGATATTAATTTACACTGACAAGGGGTGGGATTGCTGTCTAATTACTGATAGATTTCAGCTGGTGTATTGGCTTTCCATGCCTTTTTGTACCTCCTTTTCTTCATGTGTTCAATACTTTTTCCCTTTGTCATTCCATTTTATTATACATAACTTAATTTTTAAACAGATTTGTTTTTTTTTTTTGTATATATAGATTGCAAGGGATGTTACATGTGGTGAAAACGTCATGTCAATAGCACCTTTAGAAATATATTTACCTAGGAAAAATGGTGATGTGTCAATACTTATTTTATCCTCTGTATCAATACATAGTATATACTGTATACACACATTTATTAAATCTTTGTACAAGCCCTGGTGGTCCAGTATCTCATTACCCTTCTTTATGTTCCTGGTGATCTTTGGTATGGTAGTGATTTTTTATATCATTGCTAGGCAGTCTATGAGCTCCATTCTTGAAGTCTTTACTACTTAAAGAGGAACTAAACCTCCCTGTATTGTTTGTACCTATAGGTAAGCCTTATTTTAGGCTTGCATATGGGTAATGTAAAATACCTCTTAGACTTGAACTGTTTAGGAGATATTTACCAGTATACGCTGCTAATTACATAATTGGCGCATTCGCTCTGAAGGAACAGCCGCCTGTGCCGTTTCTTCAGAGCCGGTGCCGTGACCGGCGGCTCTCGGGCGCATGCATGGTAGCCCAGTCATCATGGCCACTCACAGTGCCGGAGCCCGCAAACCCGGAACAAACACCAGGGGAAGAGGTCAGCTGTCTCAGCGGTGTGTGGGTGCCAATGGAGGGCTTAGTTCTAAGGTAAGTATTTCATAATGAGCTAGTATGCATACTAGCTCATTATGCCTTTGTCTTACAGGTTTTTTTTTTGTCCAGGGTTTTCAACCTTTTTAAATGTACTAATTACTTATGGCATCTGCTGATAATTATGTTATAATACCAGAGATATTCCTCTTATCCCCACTGATGAGCAGATTCATGATCTGTGAAACACGTCGTGAATCCTTCTTATCCCAGTGCAAGAATCATCACCAGCTAAATGGTTAAGAACATGCACTGTATGTTTATGATTGTAAAGACATCTAGCCGACAAGTGGGTGCATGATGGGATGCATATAGAAGTTATGTAGTGTATGCAAATAGCTAATATGGCATCTGTATGAGCCTTTCTTTTTAAAATTCATGCAAAATAAAACTTTTTTTTTTTATGTTTTTCTGTACGACTTTTTGTAACTTTAAAAGTCCCATACATTTATACATAAGTGATTTAACTGGTTTGCGCTTATAACTTCAGCCTCTGCTGCACCAAAATTCCAAGCAGCGTTATCAGCTTTGCCTACAGATCACCTCCCACTTATGGAAATGAGGAGGGGGGGGGGGGCATTCTATAGCCCAAAAGGGAGAACTAGCAGAGCTGACAACACTGCTTGGGATTTCAGTGCAGCACAGGCACAGTGTTGTCTGCTTAAAAAGAAAGTTAGGATCGCATTGAATTTCTGGTACTTTTCTGTACTTACCTAGACAAATGTTAAATTATCCTCTTTATTGGTTCATTTTAAATTTGAAGCAACCTTTCAAAACACATTAGGTTTCTTCCTCTGGCTGGCATTTCAAAAACTTGCCAACAAAAGAAAAATGAAATGAAACGGAATATTCTGCATTCACGTTTGCTAACATACATTTTCTTTTACATGCAAAGTTTATCATCTAATAGCTTCTTTGGTGTGTTTTGTGCTGGGAAATTTCACTTCTCTGTGGTCAACATCACTGAAGCATAAATGAGTTCTGGTGACATCAGTCACTAAAATACCCATCTCTGTTTATGGTTGAGACACAGTATGACATGTGACTTGGAAACTATAACTAAGGCCTGATGGATGAAACTTGTAAGCAGTTTTATTCTGTATTTACCCTGTAGCACATAAAGCGTTCCTATTGAGTCGCCAGCTGGACTTCCCTGCATATGACTTGGATATGCTTTCTTCTGCAATCTTTAAAAGGGATTGTTCACAAAACTGCCTATGCAGAGACAAGGGGTGTCTGTAGATAAAAACAAACTGTGTGTCTCTGACTAAAAAATAGTGTAGGCCATTTACATACCTTATAAAGCCCAACTGGAATACTCCCAGGACGTTGCTAAGTGAGGCCTAGTCATCACTGCCTACCGCCACAGGAGGGAGATCTTCCTCTGATTCAAACCTCGCATGCACTCTTTCCCCTGATGCAGTAGCTCTGAGCTCAGCGTTTGAGAGCTCACTCCTGTGATGGTGGAGGTGAGCAGCGATGACTAGGCCTCACTAAGCAATGTCCGGGGAGTATTCCAGTCAGGCTTTATAAAAAGGTATGTAAATGGGTCTACACCTATAGCAAGTATTATCTTTACCCAAAGCTGCACAGTTTGTTTTAGTCTACAGACGTCCCTAATCTACATAGGCAGGTTATTTGTAAAGGTGAGTTATCCCTTTAAAGCTGAAATCCAGGAATTGTTTGCATTGCATGCTTACACAATGTAAAAGTATGCATTATTCATACTGCTGGTGAAGCTGGAAATCACTATAGTCAGCGCTACCACAATGAGACCCATGATCTGAGTCCTGGCTCAGGTTCCATGCGAGCGGCTGCCCTACTGCACAGTGATAACAAGGGGGTCGCTTGCTTGGCACCGCTGTCTTTAACAGAAAGACTTGTATTCTCTGTAGAGAATACAAGCTGTTTTCTGATTGGAGGAGGTAAACATTGTGGATTTGGATACACAAACAGTTCTCAGTGCTATATAAATATATTTAAAAAATGGTTAATACCAGCCCATGTCTGGGAGAAAAACTGTTCCCCTCCTACTATCTCTAGAGATGGAGATAGAAGATAAGAGATATAGAAAAAATTATATATATATATATATATATATAATATATATATATATATATATATATATATATATATATATATATATATTTTTTTTTTAAATACCATGTAGAATCAGTAATTCAGTGCTGCAGATGTGCCTCCTCTGGTAGCTTTTCTGAATCCTGTGAGAACCCTGGCTATGTGCAAAGGAAGTGTTTACGTCACATGAGAGTTACATGGACATTAGAAGAAGAACCCCACTTTCTGTGTATGGCAGTAGAAAAAGCACAGGACTCAAATGTCACGATTGTAGATTTAGGAGCGTAAACCAGGAATTTTAGGTGGGAGAAATGAGGGTAAGGCGAGTCTGGATTTTAGTTTTAAATTATGAAAACTATATGTTTTTTTGTTCATAAACAATGATAAATAAAAGTAAATGCATATGAAAGCAAGGTAGATAACTGACCTCTGTAAAGTCCAAAGAACCCTTCGTACCGTAACACTTTTTTTAAAACAGTCAAAGCTGTTCTTGTACATTAGCTCTCCTACAAACGATCCCGTTGACCGCTGGTTTTGCATCCGAGTTTTTACCAAATCAATGGGGTACACTGCAGTAGCACCAACGGCTGTTTAAAGAAAAAGGGGTAAAAAAAAGAAAAAAAAAAAGTAATGTTGAGAAACAGTTACAAGAGACAATTATTTCAAGTGCACGTGTACCTACGGCTGCCTACTATTCATAAACTTAATGGAGTTACATTAAAGGCTCGTCAAAGCCTTTATTAAAAGCAGATCACTAAGTCTGTCTATGCTTATTAACTTCATAAAGTTGTTTTGAGCAAGACGAGCCCCCAGGTACAACTCATAACCCATCGATGTACAACAGTACAATGGCTTGTGCACACGAGTCAATGATCCATGAAGGGAAAACTCTTGTGGGAATAAACAGGGAGGGCATTGTACAAGACAGACATGGTAAAGGGAGGGGGTGGATGTGATAATGGAGATAAATGGCTACAGTCAACCATGACTAACCTCCAGCAATTGAGCCAAGAGCAAATCTGTAAGCAGACTCGGCCACTTGGACAAGGACAGTGCGAGACACTTCAGCGGAGCCTTGATGCTTGAAAGAGAGAAGAACAACATGAGAGTTGGCCATTGTTGGGAAGCCACCTGCCAATATAACATGCACACAGGTAACTATGACCCGGAGTAGTCACAAGTTTTAATAAGCAACATAAACAAACAAAAATTATATTTTAGCATTTACATGCTCGAAGGCCAAAAGCCACAAATAGAAAACATTAACACAACAGCATTTATAGCAGAGAGCATATTATTGCACTGCCACACCCGATGATGGTGAAAATAAAATGCTTGTCTACACTACAAAAGGTAATCATTCCTGCTGCACATAAGCCAGCACAAGCTAAATATGTTCATCAGAAAGTCTTCAATGAACCCCTATTAAACCAAAGCAATGGAGGCTGACCACTACTAAGAGTTATGGCTGTACTTCTGTGGATCACAGGAGTGAGAGATCATTTTGAAACCTGCTGTTGGCAGAAGTTACAGAGCCGGCGCAGGGTGGGGCAAGATTGCGACAAAGTCGGTATCTGCCCACAACCCTGGACCAACACCTGGCTCAGCATCATAGCGAGCCTGAGGCAGCCCCCTCCACATCCCAGCACTCCAGTGGAGGGAGAGCAATGACTAACCGTCAGCAGCTCTCTGCTCACAGAGCTGAGGACTGTTCTCAATCTTAGAACCATGGGGGGGTAAATGCAGCATCGGGCCGAGGCTGCATCCACCTAGGCAAGTGCGATTTAAAAAAAATAAAAATAAAAAACGAACTTCTCGTTTAAAGGTGGAAAATAAGGTCCTACATGATGCCTTTCAAGTCAACTGAATGAGGTCCTTCACAGCACATTTAGCATACCAAACATGAACATTCAAAAAATACTACTAAAATGTATATTTTCTTCAACCTGCCACACACCTCCAGCTCCACTCCTAGGGCTTGTTTACACATGTGGCAAGGACTGCTGTGCCTCTGAAAAATGATCTGCACTCAGACCACTTTTCAGAGAAGCGTAAAAGGAGATGAGAAGGTGACACTGTAGACAACTTCCTCCCTGCCCATTTAAAACCCCTAAATCAGGGGTGTCGAACTGGCAGCCCTCCAGCTGTTGCAAAACTACAAGTCCCATGGGGCACTGCAAAGCTGATCGTTACAAGCATGACTCTCACAGGCAGAGGCCTGATGGGACTTGTAGTTTTGCAAAAGCTGGAGGGATGCCAGTTTAAGACCCCTGCCCTAAATGAAACATCGCAAACACATGCATTGAACACAGTTGTGGGGTGGTTGCAGTGCAACCCTATTCACCTGAATGTGCCACTTGGGTGGACTGTAGTGCCCAGTGAAAGTAACAGGGGGTTTAATTACTGCCACATGTTTTTACTGCCCCCCAAAACCTAAGGCCCGGTTCACACTGCGGGCGATGCGAGGTGACACGACTTGACTCGCCGCGATCTGACAAGTCGCCCCCGTTCTGTACAATGGAACCGTTCTGAGAGGAGCGACTCGAGTCGCTCCGACTCAGAAAAAAGGTTCCTGTACTACTTTTGGGCGACCTCGGGGCGACTTGCATTGACTTCTATACAGAAGTAATTTGCAAGTCGCCGCTGAGGTCGCGGCAGGTCGCGGCGAGGCAAGTCGGTGTCGCCTCGCATCGCCCGCAGTGTGAACCGGCCCTAAGTGTAAACTAGCCTTTAGGGCCGGTTCACACTGCGGGCGATGCGAGGCGACACGACTTGCCTCGCCGCGACCTGCCGCGACCTCAGCGGCGACTTGCAAATTACTTCTGTATAGAAGTCAATGCAAGTCGCCCCGAGGTCGCCCAAAAGTAGTACAGGAACCTTTTTTCTGAGTCGGAGCGACTCGAGTCGCTCCTCTCAGAACGGTTCCATTGTACAGAACGGGGGCGACTTGTCAGATCGCGGCGAGGCAAGTCGTGTCGCCTCGCATCGCCCGCAGTGTGAACCCGCCCTTATACAGTTTTATTTTTGCTTCTAGGAAGAAAAACAAAACAAAAAAAAACACGACTCAGCAACCCTGTAACCATAACTTTTGCTGGCCAGCTTGGTCTTTATACAAAAGTGGAGAAACAATTCAAGTGCAAAGCCAGCCATTTATCGAAATTCTGCAAGTTCAGTAGGAACCAGGAATAAATCTATGGGTAGGCTGGTTGTACTGTAGTTGATCTATCGATTGACTTCAGTACTACCAGCCTGTTTTTTTTTTGTATGATCACTGCCGATGCCTATAGCCAAGCAGCCGTGATCATTGTATTCTGACGGCGGGGGAAAACTTCCACTGTCAGAGTACAACAGCGCCGTTGGGGGGGTCTGGGGGTTGGAGAATTTACCAATTTCCTTGCAAGCATAATCCATGGCCAGCCTTAGTCCAGTCAAATCTTAACTATACACAATTCTCCAACTCCAAGCCTAGTCTAACTACCCTGTGACAGGAAAGAGGTCTGTACCTACCTATTTTGGAGGTGTTCCGGTCCGGTCACAAATGGCTCCCAGTGCCTTCAGTGTAGAGGAGGAACAGCAAACAAGGGATGCCCCATAGTAAGCCTATGGGTGACATTACCATATAGGTTCTGCAGTCGTTGTCAGCAATCTCTCCTCTTCACTGAATTCAGTACAGGCAAGCAAACATCTTTCCTTTCACAGGATGGTTAGAATAGTCTTAAAATTGGGGTAAAAGCAGGTTTAAATCTAGAATTTGACTGAATATATACACTGAGAAAGGTATCCCATAAACCGTATATCGCTGCAAATCCAGTTTAAGTAGTATGAGACTCCGACCAGGCCACGTCCCAACACGTTTCGCTCTGCCCCCAATCATGAGGGTTAAGCTACAGGGGGCAGAACAAAACACCTGGGTGGAGGGGTGGTTTTGCCTCTGAAACGGTTCCCGATTGGCCACCAGCACCCAGCCTTGGGACATCTGACAGTTCTTCCAAGGTTCCCGTGGCAGCTCTCTGACAGCTTCTCTGGATCTCATCACCTACTACTGCCTCTCCATGATCCCCAGTGGCTCCAGTCAGGACTATTACCACTACTGATAGCTATACTTTGAGCCATTTCTATGCCTGTTTAACACTGAAGCTTCTGATGGCATTACCGATGTTTTGTTATTTCTGTTGGTTAACACAGCCCCCATACACTATGCAATTTTGATTGCACAGATTCAGTTCTGACTTTTAGCAAGTGAAGAGCTGCTTTTGTGTTTGTTTGTTTTTTCTCCCAATTTTTAAACTTGCACTTCTGTTTGTCAAAAAAGCAATATTATTGTAACAAAACAAGTATTTTTTTAAACAGACGTTCTATATCAACGGCTAAAGTCTGTAGTGCATGTACAAAAACCCAAATACCATAAAAAAACCACCACATTTCGATTTTTACTTCAGTTGTATTGAAATTCTAGAGAAATGCTTTAAGAAACCCCTTTCAATTATAGTCAACTAAAATTCTACAACTAAAACAATTCAGATGATTAAATACGACTAAAACTAAAATGGCGTTTTTAGTCAAAAGAAGCACTAAAAACTAAATTGAAATTTGACGTCAAAAACGAACACTGTACTATCAGACACTAGATTGTAAGCTCCTATGGGAAAATATACTTCCCATATACTGTATGCTGAAGCCTGAACTGAGACAGCCTTAGATTACACAAATAAACGCTTGAAGGCTCGTGAAAAAGATTGGTAATCCCTTCTTTTAAAATTTCATTTACACACTTATTATATTAACAAGATAATTCTTTGTGGTTTATAAAGTTTTATAACAGAACGATTACAGTGAATAGCTTGCTTCAATACGGCAAATTGCTTTCCTTTATAATCTTAATTCGGCGTCCTTGATAATAAGGATCATAAAATTATTATGTCAGG